>NC_140998.1:1498672-2698672 GCF_052327205.1 Somniosus microcephalus | reverse complement strand
GCAGTGGGATTAGTTCGGGATTGATACAGGTCTATGGGGAGAGCGCGGGGCAGTAGGATTAATTTGGGATTGATGCAGGGCTATGCGGAGAGCAGGGCTGTGGGATATGTTTGGGATTGATAGAGGGCTATGGGGAGAGCAGGGCTGTGGAATATTTGGGATTGATACAGGACTATGGGGAGAGAGTGGGCCAGTGGGATTAGTTTGGGATTGATACAGGGCTATGGGGAGAGATTGGGACGGTGAGTTAGTTTGGGATTGACACAGGGCTCTGGGGAGAGAGCAGGGCAGTGGAATTAGTTTGGGTTTGATAAAGGGCTATTAGGAGAGAGCAGGGCAGTGGGATTAGTTTGGGTTTGATAAAGGGCTATTAGGAGAGAGCAGGGCAGTGGGATTAGTTTGGGTTTGATAAAGGGCTATTAGGAGAGAGCAGGGCAGTGGGATTAGTTTGGGTTTGATAAAGGGCTACTAGGAGAGAGCAGGGCAGTGGGATTAGTTTGGGATTGTTACAGGGCTATGGTGAGAGGGTGGGGCAGTGGGGTTAGTTTGGGATTGTTACAGGGCTATTGGGAGAGAGCGGGGCAGTGGGAATAGATTCGGATTGTTACAGGGCTATTGGGAGAGAGCGGGGCAGTGGGAATAGTTTCAATCGCTCATTAGGCCAGTACGCCTCCTTCTGTGCTGTAAGCTGTTCTTGTTCTGTGCTTCTAATCATGAGGATTTAATTCCCAAGCTTGAATGTGCTGACCTGGTTTACCTCACCTTGGCTCTCGTTCTTTCCACCTGTGGCGATTGCCTGCAGTGTGACCCTTCACCTGGGTTTACAATGAAATAAAATTAAAATATTAAAGGTGCAAGCGGCTGAGGAACAATTCCATTGAGATCACTGTCTGGCTCCAAATATTGGGAGGATGTGAGAGATAAGCACTTATCACATGTCCCTGCACCCTAACTAATATCGCTAAATCCATAATATTTAGTCTCCTTGTGTATCTACATTATTGTAACAAAAAATAGACTGAATAAACACGACCAGAGCTTTATCGCAACACTTCTCACTGCTTTAGATTTCTTTATTTCAATTATTTAAGAAGTACTGCATTTGGTCAAAGAATATTGAATCTTCCCTCCTTCAGCATAAAACACAGACGGGCCAGGTATATGCAGGAGCCCTCACTTGGGCCCCGATTTTCGGCTTGTGTGGGAAATGGTCAGGTTTCCCCAAATGTGGGGTTTCTGAGACACATAAAAGTGTCAGCCAGCTCCACGCAATTTTCCCTCAATTGGCCAATTAATTCCCAGCATGTGGGAAGCCTTGCTAATTGTCCAATTCGAGTCAGAAATCCCCACAGTATGATGTCATCATTCATGGTGCTTTCAAGGTCCATAGCAAGCACTGCATCCTCTGAAGGCTTCCAAATGAACCATACAGGATGGCAGAGGAGCCTGCAGCAGCTGTGGCCAGTGCCAGACCCCGAGCCTCCTCCAAGTTCGACGAGGCTTCACTGCAGGCATTATTGGATGGGGTTAGGGCCCACAGGGAGGTCCTCTTCCCTAGGTCAGGGAGGAAGAGGCCTCCCACTGAGACCAATGCTGCATGGATGCAGGTGTCAGCAGATGCCAACTCGCTGGGAGTCACCAGAAGAACCTTGGCATTACATCTGTAACTCCTTCCTTTACTCCCCCACAGTACCATCCAGAGCCCCCATCCTCACTGTGGAGGAGGAAGAGGCTGTGCAGCCAGACTCCTCAGAGGAAGCTCCAACCTCTGAGGGCACAGCGTCAGCAGAAGTAAGCGCACCCAGCACCAGCGCAGACACTCACACCTCGGGGGCACCTTCGGGACATAGAGTAGTGTTGTCACCTGGTGTTTCACAGCTCACAAGTGAGCCTCAGCAGATTCTGGAGACAGGGACAGCAGTGGAGAGTCCTCGTCGGAGGGCGCAGGGCTCTGCCAGCTCAGCTCAGCTGCGCTGCATCTCGACCCTCTGCCTCTGGGTCCATCCGCAAGAGAAGAGGTGATGCATCTCCATGCACAGATGCAGGAGTCTCTGGCAAGTTTTGTCTCCAGGGTCGCTGCGAGTGTGGAGCGAATGGAGGAGTCCATAGCGACCATGAGCAGAGCCTTTGTGGAGTCATTGGTGCATGAACGCAGCACCATGGAAAGGTTGGCAACCTCCATGGAGGAGATAACTCGCCAGGGTACGGGAAACATGGTGAGTGCTCATAACAGAATGACATCTCTTGAGGAGCGTTGGCCATCTGTTGAACAGAGAAACCAGATCTTCATGGAAGTCCTTCTGAGTAGGACTGCCAGTGCAGAAACGGGTCCCCATGGCCCCCTAAAGCGCAGCAAGGTGCTCTCAAGCCACTTCCAAGCGCTGGCCCCTTCTGGCCTGTGCAGCTTCAGGTGAGTGAGCAGCAGCCTGGTGCTCCTGGTGCTCATCCTGCTGTTCCTGGTTCTGCTGCTGCCGCGTCTGCAAGAAGTGAAGGAAAAAAAGGCGTCCCATGCTTCTCGCAGATGCCGCCGCTGAGGAAGCGCTGAGTGAGGGTGGCGAGAGAGGCTTCCCAGGAGATCGCATTGGAGAAGTATGTGAGGCTCCAACCTTCCACAGCTGTGCCTAAGCCTTGAAGAAGTAGCTCCAAACCTGCAACAACAAGGTCCTTCAACGTACAAATGCTGTCCCTTTAAATCGCAGCTTCTCCGATTGACCTGCAGCTGAGAGCAAGCAAGCCGGCAAGCTTCACGCCAGGTCTCATCAGCGGGGTTCCCCGCAGGCGTGTTTGATGTGGGGAAAGCCCCAAAGTCGCAACGGCCCCGGAAAATCTTCTTCAACAAGGTAATTATTGGTCATTAGTGTGCCGATGACCAGTCCTGCCAGCGGCGGCCGGGACTGAAGTGGGTCGCGGGGAAATGGCGGTCCGAAAGTCGGACGGGGTGGGGAATCAGGCGGGGGGGGTCCTGACCCGCTTTTTCGCCGACCAGAAAATTGACCCCTTGGAGTCTAGTGAAGCATATCAGCCGTAGTTGGACTGTTTAGTTGAAAGAAGTAGCAAAGTCTTAAAGAAAAAAGTTTGACAGGTCTGATATTTGGGTGTGACGTATGTTCCCATTAATGGCTATTTTGGTTCGACGAGAACGACCAGGAGATCCAGGAGCTAATAAGCCGCAAGCGCAAGGCATTCCTGATCTGGAAACAGCAACACAACTCGAGAGCAAGAAAGCAGCTCTACAGACGCCTGAAGGCCAAGGTCCAACAAAAAACTCACGACCTAAACAACAGGTGGTGGGTGGAGAAAGCGCAGGAGATCAGCTATCCGACAACCACGACGTGCGTGGATTCTTTAGCGTAGTCAAGATCACCTACGGCCCAAGCACCCATGGCCCTTCCCCACTGCGGGCCAAGAGTGGAGAAGTACTCATCAAGGACAGAGAGGCAGTCAGTGCCCCCTGGAAGGAGCACTTCGAAGATCTCCTTAACTGAGACTCTGTCTTCGACGCGAGTGTCTTCAGCTCCATCCCGCAGCATGCTACCCACCACCACCTCAGCACAACCCCAGCCCGGCATGAGGTTGAAAAGGCCATCCGACAACTGAAGAACAACAAGGCCTCAGGAGCAGATGGAATCCTCGCCAAGGCGCTAAAACATGGCGGAGTAGCACTATTGGCGTGAATACATGAACTCATTTCTCTTATTTGGAAGAACATAACATAAGAACATAAGAAGTAGGAGCAGGAGTAGGCCATACGGCCCCTCGGGCCTGCTCCGCCATTCAATAGGATCATGGCTGATCCGAACCTAGACTCACCTCCACTTCCCTGCCCTCTCCCTGTAACCCCTAATTCCCTTATCAGCTAGGAAACTGTCTATCTCAGTTTTAAATTTATTTAATGTCGCAGCTTCCACAGCTCTCTGAGGTAGCAAATTCCATAGATTTACTACCCTCTGAGTGAAGAAGTTTCTCCTCATCTCAGTTTTGAAAGGGCAGCCCCTTATTCTAAGATTATGCCCCCTAGTTCTAGTCTCACCCATCAGTGGAAACATCCTCCCCGCATCCACCCGATCAAGCCCCCTCACAATCTTATATGTTTCGATAAGATCGCCTCTCATTCTTCTGAATTCCAATGAGTAGAAGCCCAACCTACTCAACCTTTCTTCATAAGTCAACCCCCTCATCTCCGGAATCAACCGAGTGAACCTTCTCTGAACTGCCTCGAGAGCAAGTATATCTTTTCTTAAATATGGAAACCAAAACTGCACACAGTATTCCAGGTGTGGCCTCACCAGTACCCTGTATAACTGAAGCAAGACTTCCCTGCTTTTATACTCCATCCCCCTTGCAATAAAAGCCAAGATTCCATTGGCCTTCCTGATCACCTGCTGTACCTGCATACTAACTTTTTGTGTTTCATGCACCAGGACCCCCAGATCCCTTTGTACTGCAGCACTTTGCAGTTTCTCTCCATTTAGATAATAACTTGCTCTTTGATTTTTTTCTGCCAAAGTGCATAACCTCACAATTTCCAACATTATATTCCATCTGCCAAATCTCTGCCCACTCACTTAGCCTGTCTATGTCCTTTTGCAGGTTTTTTATGTCCTCCTCACTCACTGATTTCCCTCCCATCTTTGTATCATCGGCAAACTTGGATACGTTGCACTCGGTCCCTTCCTCCAAATCGTTAATATAGATTGTAAAGAGTTGGGGTCCCAGCACCGACCCCTGCGGAACACCACTAGTCACTGATTGCCAACCCGAGAATGAACCATTTATCCCAACTCTCTGCTTTCTGTTAGATAGCTAATCTTCCACCCATGCCAGGATATTACCCCCAATCCCGTGATTTTTTTATCTTGTGCAGTAATCTTTTGTGTGGCACCTTGTCAAATGCCTTTTGGAAGTCCAAATACACCACATCCACTGGTTCCCCTTTATCCACCCTGTTTGTTACGTCCTCAAAGAATTCGAGCAAATTTGTCAAACATGACTTCCCCTTCATAAAACCATGCTGACTCTGTCCGATTAAATTATGCTTATCCAAATGTCCTGTTACTGCTTCCTTAATAATGGACTCCAACATTTTACCAACCACAGATGTTAGGCTAACTGGTCTATAGTTTCCAGCCTTTTGTCTACTTCCCTTTTTAAATAAGGGCATTACATTAGCAGTTTTCCAATCCACTGGGACCTTTCCTGAATCCAGGGAGTTTTGGAAAATTACCACTAATGCATCCACAATCCCTACCGCTACTTCTCTCAAGACCCTAGGATGTAAGCCATCAGGTCCAGGTGATTTATCCGCCTTTAGTCCCATTATCTTACCGAGTACCACCTCCTTAGCGATTTTAATCGTGTTTGGCTCCTCCCCCCCTATAGCCCCCTGTTTGTCCAGTGTTGGGATATTATTAGTGTCCTCTACTGTAAAGACTGATACAAAATATTTGTTCAGCGTTTCTGCCATCTCCATGTTCCCCACCACTAGTTTCCCGGTCTCATCCTCTAAGGGACCAACATTCACTTTAGCCACCCTTTTTCTTTTTATATAACTGTAGAAACTCTTGCTATCTGTTATTATATTTTTTGCCAGTTTACTTTCATAATCTATCTTCCCTTTCTTAATTAAGATTTTAGTTATTCTTTGCCGGCTTTTAAATGCTTCCCAATCTTCTATCCTCCCACTAGATTTGGCTACTTTATATGCCCTTGTTTTCAGTCGGATACTATCCTTTATTACTTTACTTAGCCACGGATGGCTGTCTTTTCTTTTACGCCCCTTTTTCCTCAGTGGAATATATTTTTCTTGAAAGTTGTGAAATACCTCCTTGAATGTACACCACTGCTCATATACCGTCTTACACTTTAATCTATTTTCCCAGTCTACTTTAGTCAACTCTGCTCTCATACCTTCATAGTCTCCTTTATTTAAGCTTAGTACGCTGGTTTGAGATGCAACTCTCTCACCCTCCAACTGAATTTTGAATTCAACCATATTATGGTCACTCATTCCAAGGGATCCTTTACTAGGACATTTTTAATTAATCCTGACTCATTACACAGGACCAGATCTAAGGTTGCTTGCCCCCTGGTTGGTTCAGTAACATACTGCTCAAGGAACCCGTCCCTAATGCACTCTATGAACTCTTCCTCAAGGCTGCCCTGCCCAATTTGATTTGTCCAGTCAATATGAAAGTTAAAATCCCCCATGATTATAGCTGTTCCCTTATTACAAGCCCCAACTATTTCCTGATTTATACTCCGACCAACAGAGTTGCAACTGTTAGGAGGCCTATAGACTACGCCCACTAGTGACTTTTTCCCCTTATTATTCCTTATCTCCACCCAAACTGTTTCACTATCCTGATCCTTTGACCCAATATCATTTCTCACTATTGCAGTGAGAAATAGCAAGCGGAGGAAAACGTTAGTGGGTGTGATATATAGGCCTCCAAATAGTAATATGGAGGTGAGGGAAGGCATAAAAAGGGAAATTAGAGAAGCGTGCGATAAGAGCACAGCTGTCATCATGGGTGACTTTAATTTACATATTGATTGGACTACCCAAATTAGTAAAAATTCTGAGGAGGAGGAATTCCTGGAATGTTTTCGGGACGGTTATCTGGACCAATATGTCGAGGAGCCGACTTGAGATCAGGCCATTTTAGACTGGGTATTGTGCAATGAGAAGGGACTTATCAGCAATCTTCTTGTACGAGGTCCCTTGGGTCAGAGCGATCATAATATGATCGAGCTCTCAGTCGAGATGGAGAGTGAGGAAATTGAATCAGAGACTAAGGTCCAGAACTTAAATAAAGGGAATTACGAGGGTATGAGACGGGAATTGGGTAAGATTGATTGGGTGGTGTTTCTGGGGGGATTGACAGTGGATAGACAATGGCAAGCATTCAAAGATAGAATGGAAGAATTCCAGAACATGTTTATACCGGTTTGGCATAAAAATAAACCTAAAAAGGTGACTCAACCGTGGATAACGAGGGAAATTAGGGACAGCATAAAATCAAAAAAAAGGGCATATCAACTGGCAAAAAAAAGCACCAGACCGGAAGATTGGGGGCAGTACAGGATACAGCAAAAGAGGACAAAGGGATTAATCAGGAAGGGGAAAATAGAATACGAAAGTAAACTTGCAGCAAACATAAAGACAGACTGCAAAAGCTTTTATCGGTATATCAGGAGGAAAAGACTGGTAAAATCCCAAGTCGGTCCCTTGCAGTCCGATTCGGGAGAATATATAATGGAGAATAAGGAAATGGCAGACCAATTAAACTCATACTTTGGTTCTGTATTCACAAAGGAGGACACACATAACCTCCCAGGAATATCGGCAAACATAGGGACTAATGAGAGGGAGGAGCTGACAGAAATTAGTATCTCTAGGGATATGGTGTTGGGTAAGTTGAGGGGACTGAAGGCCGACAAATCCCCGGGGCCTGATAAACTACATCCTAGGGTACTTAAGGAGGTGGCCCTGGAGATAGCAGATGCTCTAAGGATCATCTTCCGGAACTCCATTGACTCGGGAACAGTACCCGTGGATTGGAGGGTAGCTAATGTTACCCCAATATTTAAAAAGGGGGGTAGAGAGAAAGCAGGGAATTATAGACCAGTAAGCCTTACATCGGTTGTGGGCAAAATGCTAGAGTCCATTATTAAGGATAAAATAGCGGAGCACTTGACAAATGGGGAAAGGATCGGACAGAGTCAACATGGATTTACAAAGGGTAAATCGTGTTTGACTAATCTGCTGGAATTTTTTGAGGAAGTAACTGGTAAAATAGATGGGGGAGAGCCAGTGGATGTGGTGTACCTTGACTTCCAGAAAGCCTTCGATAAGGTTCCACACAAAAGATTATCATGCAAAATTAAGGCTCATGGGATTGGGGGCAAAGTATTAACGTGGATAGAGAACTGGCTGGCGGATAGAAAACAGAGAGTTGGAATAAACGGCTCGTTTTCGGAGTGGCAGGCAGTGACCAGCGGGGTGCCGCAAGGATCTGTCCTGGGACCCCAGCTGTTCACAATATATATAAATGATCTGGATCAGGGAATTGGATGCAATATTTCCAAATTCGCTGACGACACTAAACTAGGAGGAGGGGTGGGCTCTGATGAGGATGTCAGGAGGCTACAGTGCGATTTGGACAGGTTGGGGGAATGGGCGGATACGTGGCAGATGCACTATAATGTGGATAAATGCGAGGTTATCCACTTTGGGGGTAAAAACAGGAGGGTAGATTATTATCTAAATGGCAATAGATTGGGAGATGGGGAAGTGCAGAGGGACCTGAGTGTTCTTGTGCACCAGTCACTGAAGGAGAGCATGCAGGTGCAACAGGCGATTAAGAAGGCAAATGGTATGTTGGCCTTCATATCAAGGGGGTTCGAGTATAGGAATAGGGATACCTTACTACAGCTGTACAAGGTGCTGGTGAGACCGCATCTGGAGTATTGTGTACAGTTTTGGTCGCCCCATCTGCGGAAGGATGTTCTTGCCATGGAAAGAGTGCAACGGCGATTCACCAGGCTGATACCTGGAATGGTGGGAATGACCTACGAAGAGAGATTAAATAGTTTGGGCTTGTACTCACTGGAGTTTAGAAGATTGAGAGGGGATCTCATCGAAACATATAAAATTATGGCAGGCCTGGACAGGCTGAATTCAGAGAGAATGTTTCCAATGGCCGGGGAGCACAGAACCAGGGGCCACAGTCTAAAAATAGCGGGCAAATCATTTAAAACAGAGATGAGGAAGAATTTCTTCACTCAAAGAGTGGTGAGCCTGTGGAATTCCCTGCCACAGAGGGCTGTGAAGGCTAATTCAATAAATATTTTCAAGAGAGAATTGGATATATTTCTGAAGGCTAAGGGGATTAAGGGTTACGGAGAAAAGGCGGGGACGGGGTACTGAACTGGTAAGATCAGCTATGATCTCAGACGAAGATCAGCCATGATCTCATTGAATGGCGGAGCAGGCTCGAAGGGCCGAATGCCTACTCCTGTTCCTATCTCTATGTTTCTATGTTTCTATTCCATCCTTTATTAACATAGCCACCCCACCTCCCTTTCCTTCCTGTCTGTCCTTCCTAATTGTCAAATACCCCTGGATGTTTAGTTCCCAGTCATGGTCACCTTGCAGCCATGTTTCTGTAATGGCCACCAGATCATACCCATGTGTAGTTATTTGTACCGTCAACTCGTCTATTTTGTTACGAATGCTGCGTGCATTCAGATAAAGAACTTTTAAATATGTTTTGTGACAATTTATTCCTGCTTTTACCCCCTTTACTACTTTACCTTTATCTTTATACATTCTGTCCCTTCCTGACACGCTCTGGTTTTTAATTCCCCCACTGCTACCTTGCTCTATTGCCTTCTCCGCTAACATTTTTATTTTTTGCTCTCTTGAAACCTCCCCCCCACTAATTAGTTTAAAGCCCTCTCTAGATTCCGAGTTATTCAATTCACCAGGATTCTAGTCCCAGCACTGGTCAAGTGAAGTCCGTCCCAACGGAACAGCTCTCTCCTGTCCCAGTACTGGTGCCAGTGTCCCAAGAAGCAAAACCCATTTCTCCCACACCAGTCTTTGAGCCACGCATTTAACTCTCTGATTTTATTTACCCTAGCCAAATTTGCTCGTGGCTCAGGTAGTAATCCAGAGATTATTACCCTAGTGGTTCTGTTTTTTAATTTGGCCCCTAGCTGCTCAAACTCCCTCAACAGAACCTCTTTCCTTGTCCTATCTATGTTGTTGGTACCAACATGGACCACGACAACTGGATCCTCCCCCTCCCACTCCAAGTTTCTCTCCAGCCCAGAGGAGATGTCCTTAACCCTGGCACCGGGCAGGCAACACAGCCTTCGGGACTCTCGCTCTCAGCTGCAAAGAACTCTATCTATCCCCCTAACGATACTATCCCCTACCACTACAACATTTCTTTTTACTCCCCCCCACTTGAATGGCCCCCCGTTCCACGGTGCTGTGGCCAGGTTGCTCATCCTCCCTGCAGTCCCCGTTCCCGTCCCCACAGGGAGTAAGAGCCTCAAACCTGTTGGACAAGAGCAAGGGCTGCGGCTCCTCCAACACTACCTCCTGGATCCCCGTACCTGCCTCACTTCTAGTCACACCTGTGGTGTATGTAACCTGTTCCACCTTAAGAGATGTACTACTTTCTCTGGCTGCTGTATACGTAATACCGGTGGTGACCACCGGTATATAAGTACTGTGTAGTGATATTGTATTTAGTATAGTCCTGACCTCCAACTAGTAAAGACCTGTTGAACTTTATTCTTGTAGTCTGTGTCAGTAATTAATCTTAAAACAACTGGAACACACAGACTTAGCAGTGGCGACGAGTCCGATTCTTACCCTGCGGCAGTTTATATCCACGGCGGCTTCGTCCACAGAATGGGCGTCGAAGAGAGGCATCCACCCTCATCACCCTGCTGGAAGACACGTCGCGCGGCAGGCATCGAGAACCCGGAGTGCAGAAGACATCCTGAACTCGAAGCCTCCATCAGCGGCAGTCAGCTATCTTCTTTCTACCTCGGTGGTGGGTAAGCCGGTCAGCGACGCGAGCAGAAAGTCGGCCGCGTTGGCTGTACAGACGGGGGGAGGAAGACGGAGGAATAAGGGCGGTGAGATCGATCGCGACCGGAGATAAGGGCCGGGCCGCATTCGGGCCGAAAGGCGCAGTGCGGGGACATCGATCGCGGCTGGTGATAAGGGCTGGGCCGCTTTCGGGCCAAAAAGGCGCAGCGTCTGGGGCGACTGAAGGCGCGAGAGCCGCGGTGAAGGCGAACGCAGCCGGTGCTAATAACCGGGCTGCAAGAAGGGCTGCGAGGCGCGACATCGGGGAAGCGCGAATGCCCGAGGGAGCCGCGGTGAAGCGGAGACAGCGTCGGGGGAGTTACTAACCGCTGGGAAAGGGGAGCAGCAGCGGCACGCCAAACGCCATTGCAGCCAGTGGGTGAAGACCGCCAAGCACGGGAAAACCGCCATTTTGTAGGCGGAGGACGAAGACAAGAGCGGGAAGCAGCCATCTTGGGATAAAATAAATTGCAACGATGCCTAAACATGGGAACATTAATACCTTTGATAGCGACATCAAAGATTGGGCCATGTATGTAGAACGCATACAAAATTATTGTAAAGCAAATAAAATCCCAGATGCAGAGAAAGCACTAACTTTGTTGAACTTAATGGGTGCGAAGACATACGGGCAATTGAAACACCTTTTATCACCAGATGAACCGGCGGATAAGACGTTCGAGGAGATTGTTACTGTCCTGAAAAATCATCTAAACCCCACGCCGCTGATGCTAGCGGAACAATTTAAATTTTACAGCAGAAGGCAGCTGAAGGATGAATGCAATGCTGAATATTTAATGGAATTGCGTAAGCTGGCAAGGTACTGTCAGTTTGGAGCGGGACTGGCAGACGCGCTAAGAGATAAATTTGTGTGTGGATTATTAAAAGAAGATACACAAAAGCGACTGCTCGAGGAGAATGAGCTGACGCTTGAGAAAGCGGTCACTATGGCAGCAGCACACGAAGCCGCAGCGAGAGGCATGGCAGTAATGCAGCTACGGCCACCGGAACTCAGTACAAATAAATTGGGTTTGAGTACTGTAAAATGTTATCGTTGTGGAAAGACAACACACGATCAGAACCAGTGTTGGTTTAAAAACCAAGAATGCAGAACGTGTGGCAGGCTTGGCCACATAGCTAAAGTATGCCGGTCAGGAAAGAAGACCAGCAACAAAAAGTCACCGCAAGGAAAATACATAAAGGTGCACAAGGTGACAAAGACAGGTTCGAACGAACAGAAGTCAGATTCAGACGCTAGCAGTAATGAACTGGGTAGCTTAAGAGTACACAACGTTGGTAAGGATGCAGATCTCCAGACAATTTGGGTCACTCTTCAGATAGCAGGAGTCCAAGTAAAGATGGAATTGGACACTGGATCGGCATTGACGGTCATGAATAAGAAAGATTACAAAAGGTTATTCCAACATATTCCCCTACGGGATACGGAGATTATATTGAAAACATACACGGGGCAAAGAGTGTACCCCATCGGAAAGATAGAGGTAAAAGTGGTCCACAAGGGCGAAGAAAGCCAAGTAATGGACTTATATGTGCTACCTGAAGGAGGTCCACCACTACTGGGACGGGAGTGGATTAGGAAAATGAATATGGACTGGCACTCCTTGAAGGCACTAACGGTAGATTCCAGGGAAACAGATGTCAAACCTAAACGATTGTCCAAAATGTTGGATGATGCTAAAGAGGTGTTCCAGCAAGGACTGGGAACACTGAAAGGAATTACGGCAAACATCAAGATTGATGAACATGCACAACCAAAATTTTTCAAAGCAATACGACCTACTGTAGAAGCGGAAGTGGAAGCGCTAGAATGTTCAGGTGTACTGTCTAAGGTAGATTGGAGTGAGTGGGCTACGCCCATTGTTCCCGTTATGAAACGTCCTTCGAGCAACAAGCCAGGAGAACCAGGGAAGGTTCGCATCTGTGGAGATTTCAAGATCACCGTTAATCCGGTGCTTCACACGGTGCAGTATCCGCTTCCGCGGATTGAGGATATTTTTGCTTCGTTGTCTGGCGGGAAACACTTCACCAAGATAGACCTGGCGCAGGCGTACTTGCAGATGGAGGTTGAAGAAGAGTCACGCCAGTACCTCACGATCAACACGCATAGAGGTTTGTACCGGTATAATAGGCTGGTTTTTGGAGTGGCATCGGCTCCGGCAATTTGGCAGAGGGCCATGGAGCAGGTATTACAGGGAATTCCAGGCACACAATGTTACCTGGACGATATTCTGATTACAGGTGATGGTGATGAAGAACACCTCGCAAACTTGGAACTGGTGCTCAACAGACTGAAAGAGTATGGACTTAGAGTTAATCGGCAGAAATGTGAGTTCTTTCAGAAGCGGATCTCGTACTGTGGTCATGTCATTGACTGGGAGGGGCTTCATAAGTCTCCTGACAAGATAGAGGCAGTTGTAAAGGCTCCCGCTCCGGATAATGTCTCTCAGTTGAGGTCGTTTCTGGGATTGATTAACTATTACCATAAGTTTCTACCGAATCTATCCACGGTACTGCACCCGCTGAACGCTCTTTTACAGAAGGGGGTACCATGGGAATGGAGCGAAAACTGTAAGAAGGCATTTCGCAAAAGCAAAGAATTGATCACCTCAGAGGAAGTGTTGGCTCACTTCAACCCGACACTGCCTATTCGGTTGGCTTGTGATGCTTCTCCATATGGTATCGGGGCAGTACTCTCACACAAGTTGCCAAATGGCACGGAAAGGCCAGTCGCGTTTGCATCCAGATCATTGACCTCCGCTGAGCGCAACTATGCGCAGATCGATAGGGAGGCTCTCAGCCTTGTATGGGGAGTGAAGAAGTTTAATCATTACCTGCAGGGCCAAAAATTCACACTTCTGACAGACCATCAGCTGTTGGTATCCATTTTTAACCCTAAGAAGGGTGTTTCGGTGATGACAGCACAGCGACTCCAGAGATGGTCCCTTTTCCTAGGGGCACATCAATATCAAATAGAATTCAAAGGTACAAAGCAGCATGGCAATGCTGATGGGCTGTCGCGCCTGCCACTACCTGAAGCAGAAGAGACGACGAAAGTTGACCCTGTTGAGTTATTTCATTCGACCATCATCGAGTGTTTACCAGTCACCAATGCAAGTATTGAAAGAGGAACCAGGAACGACCCGACACTGTCCCAAGTTTACGAGGTGACAGTGAAGGGATGGCCAACACATGGTGATCCTCTGTTACCGGCATTCTCGGCAAGGCGAGACCAGCTGTCCGTCTGCCATGGTACTTTGATGTATGGGACAAGAGTGATTATTCCTCCCAAGTTACGGGAAAGCGTTCTAAAGGAACTGCATGAAGGTCATCTGGGGGGAGTTAAGATGAAAAGTCTTGCTAGGGCTTATGTATGGTGGCCGGGCATTGACCAACAGATAGAGGAGTTGACAAAAAGCTGCGCTGGGTGCCAAAAAGTGCAAAATGCACCTCCGATCGCACCGCTACACCCATGGGAAGGGCCTTCAGCCCCATGGCAACGCGTACATATTGACTTTGCTGGTCCATTCATGGACTCCATGTTCCTAATTGCGGTGGACGCACATTCCAAATGGCCAGAAGTGATCAAGATGAATACCACTACTTCAGAAAAGACAATTGCGGTGTTAAGAACAATATTCGCAAGGAACGGATTGCCAGAACAGATATGTTCGGACAACGGACCACAGTTCGTGTCGGAAGAATTCCAAAAATTCTTAAAGAAGAATGGGGTGAAACATTATACCTCTGCCCCATATCATCCGGCGACAAACGGGTTGGCCGAGAGATTTGTCCAAACATTCAAAAAGGCAATAAAGGCCATGAACGATGATCAGATTCCGTTACAACACAAGGTGGACAATTTCCTAATGGCATATCGAAACGCCGCTCATGCAGTGACTAACCAAAGTCCTGCCATGACGTTTTATAACAGGAGGTTGCGGTCCAGGTTGGACTTGTTAAAACCAAATGTGCGGAGGGAAGTGGAAAACAAACAGTTCCGGCATATTAATAACAAGTCCACTCGAAGTTTCGACGTAGGACAACCAGTGTTGGCAAGGGGCTATGGAAACGAAAAATGGCAGTCCGGAACAATTCGGGCCAGACAAGGACCTCTGATGTACACAGTAGATATTGGTAACAATGTGATAAGGCGTCATGCGGATCAACTGGTAGAATCAAGAGCAAGGGTCGAACCCATGGTTGCGACAGAGACAACTGTGGAAGACGTTAATGAACCTGAAGCATCTACCTCGGCAGGGACTGTACCTGATGATGACGTCCAATACATAGGAAACCAACAAGAAGAGTCACCTCAGCAACAAGAATCAGAGACCACTGAAAGGCGTTATCCAAACCGAATCAGAAGGCCTCCTGAGAGACTGAACCTTTGAACTGTTTATACCTGAAGTTATATATGTATATATGTTATGATGTTATGTTAAATGGGGATATGACTGTTAAGCTAAAAAGGGAGGATTGTGGTGTATGTAACCTGTTCCACCTTAAGAGAACTTAAGCCTGTTTCACCTTAAGAGATGTACTACTTTCTCTGGCTGCTGTATACATAATACCGGTGGTGACCACCGGTATATAAGTACTGTGTAGTGATATTGTATTTAGTATAGTCCTGACCTCCAACTAGTAAAGACCTGTTGAACTTTATTCTTGTAGTCTGTGTCAGTAATTAATCTTAATACAACTGGAACACACAGACTTAACAACACCCTCCTGTCCCTGACCACGGACTACATCTGAATTAGTTAATCTAATTGGTGTGACTACTTCCTAGAACACAGAGTCCAGGTAACTCTCCCCCTCCCTGATATGTCGCAGTGTTTGAAGCTCGGACTCCAGCTCATCAACACGCTAAAGGATGAAACCATGCCAGGGGATCTCAGAGATGCCGCAATCGTGACCATCTTTAAGAAAGCTGACAAGGTGACAAGTCCGATTGCGGTAATTATAGAGGAGTCTCCCTGCTGTCTGCCACAGGGAAAGTCATCACAAGAATCCTCCTCAATCGCCTTCTCCCAGTGGCTGAAGAGCTCCTCCCAGTGTACCGCTGTACATGGCCTTCTTTGAACTCACAAAGGCCTTCGACACTGTCAACAGTGAGGGATTATGTAGTGTCCTCCCCAAATTCGGCTGCCGTCAAAAGTTTGTCACCATCCTCCGCCTGCTTCACGACGACATGCAAGCCGTGTTCTTAAGAACATAAGAACATAAGAAATAGGAGCAGGAGCAGGCCATTTGGCCCTTTGTGCCTGCTCCACCATTCAATGAGATTATGGCTGATCTTCTGCCTCAACTCCATTCACCGGCCCTATCGCCATATCCCATGATGCCCTTACTAGTCAGAAATCTATCGACTTATGTTTTGAATATACCCAATGACTGAGCCTCCACAGCCCTCTGGGGTTGAGAATTCCAAAGATTCACCACCCTCTGTGTGAAGAAATGTCTTCTCATCTCAGTCCTGAATGGCCTACCCTTTATCTTGAGGCTGTGGCCCCTGGTTCTAGACTCCCCAGCCAAGGGAAACATTCTCCCAGCATCCATCCTATCAAGCCCTATAATAATTTTGTATGCTTCAATGAGATCCCCTCAGTGCATCAGCGGGAACTCGGCGGCAGCAGCGGGGCTATAAAAGTCCCAGAGACCAGGTAAGGCCTCAGTGCGTCGGCGGGAACTCGGCGGCAGCAACGGGGCTATAAAAGTCCCAGAGACCAGGTAAGGCCTCAGTGCGTCGGCGGGAACTCGGCGGCAGCAACGGGGCTATAAAAGTCCCAGAGACCAGGTAAGGCCTCAGTGCGTCGGCGGGAACTCGGCGGCAGCAACGGGGCTATAAAAGTCCCAGAGACCAGGTAAGGTGTACCAGTCTCCAGTCTGGGAACTTGGAGGGAAGGAGAGTGTTAAAAAGTAATCCAAGTGTGACGTCACCAGAAAGCGGGTAAGTGATTGGTTGGTAAGTATTTCTCCCTTTTTAAGCTTAAATCTCTTTGGTTTATAGTTTCTAAGGTGTGATATTCACCATCTAGAATCGGGGCAGAGGGTATTTAAGAATAATATTAATTAATTTAATTAATTACATAGAATGGGAGATCAGGTGATGTGTTGCTGCTGCAATATGTGGGAGCTGGTGGACACCATTGATGCTCACGGTGATCACATTTGCAGTAAGTGTTGGCTGCTCGAGGAATTCCGGCTCCGTGTTGAAGAGCTGGAATCCGAGCTTCAAACACTGAGACACATCAGGGAGGGGGAGAGTTACCTGGACTCTGTGTATCACGAGGTATTCACACCAATTAGATTAATTAATTCAGATGTATTCCGTGGCCAGGGTCAGGATGGTTGGTGTGACTAGAAGTGAGGCAGGTACGGGGATCCAGGAGGTAGTGTTGGAGGAGCCGCAGCCCTTGCACTTGTCCAACAGGTTCGAGGCTCTTACTCCCTGTGAGGATGGGAACAGGGACTGCGGGGAGGATGAGCAACCTGGCCACAGCACCGTGGAGCGGGGGGCCATTCAAGTGGGGGGAGTTAAAAGAAATGTTGTAGTGGTAGGGGATAGTATCGTTAGGGGGATAGATAGAGTTCTTTGCAGCCGAGAGCGAGAGTCCCGAAGGCTGTGTTGCTTGCCCGGTGCCAGGGATAAGGACATCTCCTCTGGGCTGGAGAGAAACTTGGAGTGGGAGGGGGAGGATCCAGTTGTTGTGGTCCATGTTGGTACCAACGACATAGATAGGACAAGGAAGGAGGTTCTGCTGAGGGAGTTTGAGCAGCTAGGGGCCAAATTAAAAAGCAGAACCACAAGGGTAATAATCTCTGGATTATTGCCTGAGCCACGAGCGAATTTGGCTAGGACAAATAAAATTAGAGAGTTAAATGCGTGGCTCAAAGACTGGTGTGGGAGAAATGGGTTTTGCTTCCTGGGACACTGGCACCAGTACTGGGGCAGGAGGGAGCTGTTCCGTTGGGACGGGCTTCACTTGGCCAGTGCTGGGACTAGAGTCCTGGCGGATCATATAACTAGGGCTGTAGAGAGGGCTTTAAAGTAACTAGTCGGGGGGAGGTTCCTAGAGAGCAAATAATAAAAATGACAACAGAGAAGGTCATAGACTTAGGTAGCAGTGGGGAAATTAAAAGCCAGAGCGTGTCAGGAAGGGGCAGAAGGTATAGAGTAAAAGGTAAAGTAATAAAAAGGGCAAAAGCTGGAACTAAGTGTCACAAAACATATTTGAAAGTTCTCTATCTGAATGCACGTAGCATTCGTAACAAAATAGATGAGTTAATGGCACAAATAACTACATATGGGTATGATCTTGTGGCCATTACAGAAACATGGCTGCAGGGTGACAATGCCTGGGAATTAAACATACCAGGTTATTTAACGATCAGCAAGGACAGGCAGGAAGGAAGGGGAGGTGGGGTGGCTATGTTAATAAAGGAAGGAATCACTGTAATACAGAGAAATGATATTGGGTCAAAAGATCAGGATAATGAAACAGTTTGGGTGGAGGTAAGGAATAATAAGGGGAAAAAAACACTAGTGGGCGTAGTCTATAGGCCTCCGAACAGTTGCAACTCTGTTGGACGGAGTATCAATCAGGAAATAGTTGAGGCTTGTAATAAGGGAACATCTATAATTATGGGGGATTTTAACTATCATATTAATTGGACAAATCAAATTGGGCAGGGCTGCCTTGAGGATGAGTTCATTGAGTGTATTAGGGATGGGTTTCTTGAGCAGTATGTAACTGAACGGTCCAGGGGGCAAGTAACCTTAGATCTGGTCCTGTGTAACGAGACAGGATTAATTAAAAATGTCCTAGTAAAGGATCCCCTTGGAATGAGTGACCATAACATGGTTGAATTCCATATTCAATTAGAGGGTGAGACGGTTGGATCTCAAACAAGCGTGCTAAGCTTGAATAAAGGAAACTATGAAGGTATGAGAGCGGAATTGAGTAGAGTGGATTGGGAAAATAGATTAAAGGGTAAGACATAGAAACATAGAGATAGGAACAGGAGTAGGCCATTCGGCCCTTCGAGCCTGCTCCGCCATTCAATGAGATCATGGCTGATCTTCGTCTGAGATCATAGCTGATCTTACCAGTTCAGTACCCCGTCCCCGCCTTTTCTCCGTAACCCTTAATCCCCTTAGCCTTCAGAAATATATCCAATTCTCTCTTGAAAATATTTATTGAATTAGCCTTCACAGCCCTCTGTGGCAGGGAATTCCACAGGCTCACCACTCTTTGAGTGAAGAAATTCTTCCTCATCTCTGTTTTAAATGATTTGCCCGCTATTTTTAGACTGTGGCCCCTGGTTCTGTGCTCCCCGGCCATTGGAAACATTCTCTCTGAATTCAGCCTGTCCAGGCCTGCCATAATTTTATATGTTTCGATGAGATCCCCTCTCAATCTTCTAAACTCCAGTGAGTACAAGCCCAAACTATTTAATCTCTCTTCGTAGGTCATTCCTGCCATTCCAGGTATCAGCCTGGTGAATCGCCGTTGCACTCTTTCCATGGCAAGAACATCCTTCCGCAGATGGGGCGACCAAAACTGTACACAATACTCCAGATGCGGTCTCACCAGCACCTTGTACAGCTGTAGTAAGGTATCCCTATTCCTATACTCAAACCCCCTTGATATGAAGGCCAACATACCATTTGCCTTCTTAATCGCCTGTTGCACCTGCATGCTCTCCTTCAGTGACTGGTGCACAAGAACACCCAGGTCCCTCTGCACTTCCCCATCTCCCAATCTATTGCCATTTAGATAATAATCTACCCTCCTGTTTTTACCCCCAAAGTGGATAACCTCGCATTTATCCACATTATAGTGCATCTGCCACGTATCCGCCCATTCCCCCAACCTGTCCAAATCGCACTGTAGCCTCCTGACATCCTCATCAGAGCCCACCCCTCCTCCTAGTTTAGTGTCGTCAGCGAATTTGGAAATATTGCATCCAATTCCCTGATCCAGATCATTTATATATATTGTGAACAGCTGGGGTCCCAGGACAGATCCTTGCGGCACCCCGCTGGTCACTGCCTGCCACTCCGAAAACGAGCCGTTTATTCCAACTCTCTGTTTTCTATCCGCCAGCCAGTTCTCTATCCACGTTAATACTTTGCCCCCAATTCCATGAGCCTTAATTTTGCATGATAATCTTTTGTGTGGAACCTTATCGAAGGCTTTCTGGAAGTCAAGGTACACCACATCCACTGGCTCTCCCCCATCTATTTTACCAGTTACTTCCTCAAAAAATTCCAGCAGATTAGTCAAACACGATTTACCCTTTGTAAATCCATGTTGACTCTGTCCGATCCTTTCCCCATTTGTCAAGTGCTCCGCTATTTTATCCTTAATAATGGACTCTAGCATTTTGCCCACAACCGATGTAAGGCTTACTGGTCTATAATTCCCTGCTTTCTCTCTACCCCCCTTTTTAAATATTGGGGTAACATTAGCTACCCTCCAATCCACGGGTACTGTTCCCGAGTCAATGGAGTTCCGGAAGATGATCCTTAGAGCATCTGCTATCTCCAGGGCCACCTCCTTAAGTACCCTAGGATGTAGTTTATCAGGCCCCGGGGATTTGTCGGCCTTCAGTCCCCTCAACTTACCCAACACCATATCCCTAGAGATACTAATTTCTGTCAGCTCCTCCCTCTCATTAGTCCCTATGTTTGCCGATATTCCTGGGAGGTTATGTGTGTCCTCCTTTGTGAATACAGAACCAAAGTATGAGTTTAATTGGTCTGCCATTTCCTTATTCTCCATTATATATTCTCCCGAATCGGACTGCAAGGGACCGACTTGGGATTTTACCAGTCTTTTCCTCCTGATATACCGATAAAAGCTTTTGCAGTCTGTCTTTATGTTTGCTGCAAGTTTACTTTCGTATTCTATTTTCCCCTTCCTGATTAATCCCTTTGTCCTCTTTTGCTGTATCCTGTACTGCCCCCAATCTTCCGGTCTGGTGCTTTTTTTTGCCAGTTGATATGCCCTTTTTTTTGATTTTATGCTGTCCCTAATTTCCCTCGTTATCCACGGTTGAGTCACCTTTTTAGGTTTATTTTTATGCCAAACCGGTATAAACATGTTCTGGAATTCTTCCATTCTATCTTTGAATGCTTGCCGTTGTCTATCCACTGTCAATCCCCCCAGAAACACCACCCAATCAATCTTACCCAATTCCCGTCTCATACCCTCGTAATTCCCTTTATTTAAGTTCTGGACCTTAGTCTCTGATTCAATTTCCTCACTCTCCATCTCGACTGAGAGCTCGATCATATTATGATCGCTCTGACCCAAGGGGCCTCGTACAAGAAGATTGCTGATAAGTCCCTTCTCATTGCACAATACCCAGTCTAAAATGGCCTGATCTCGAGTCGGCTCCTCGGCATATTGGTCCAGATAACCGTCCCGAAAACATTCCAGGAATTCCTCCTCCTCAGAATTTTTACTAATTTGGGTAGTCCAATCAATATGTAAATTAAAGTCACCCATGATGACAGCTGTGCTCTTATCGCACGCTTCTCTAATTTCCCTTTTTATGCCTTCCCTCACCTCCATATTACTATTTGGAGGCCTATATATCACACCCACTAACGTTTTCCTCCCCTTGCTATTTCTCATTTCTACCCATACAGATTCCGTTTCATCCGAGTTAATATCCTTCCTTTCCATTGCATTAATCCCCTCCTTTACCAGCAATGCTACCCCACCTCCCCTACCTTTTTGCCGATCCTTCCTAAATATTGTATATCCCTGGATGTTAAGTTCCCAGCCTTGCCCACCCTGCAGCCACGTTTCTGTAATCCCAATCAAATCATACTTGTTTACCTCTATTTCCACAACTAATTCATCCACCTTGTTCCTAATGCTTCTAGCATTAAGATACAAAGCCTTCAGGCTTGCTTTTTTCACACTCTCATTATGAATTAGTTTGGCCCTTTGTGTTTCTCTCCTTTGCTTATTGCTTCTCACCTTTCTACCATCTATTTCTGACTTCATATGACTTCCCTCTTTTCCACTACCTAGGTTCCCATCCCCCTGCCAAATTAGTTTAAATCCTCCCGAACCGCCCTAGAAAATATTACCCCGATACATGATCAGTGGTGTACATTTAAGGAGTTATTTTACAACTTCCAAAAAATATATATTCCACTGAGAAGAAAAGGGTGTAAAAGAAAAGACAGCCATCCGTGGCTAAGTAAAGAAATTAAGGATAGTATTCGACTAAAAACAAGGGCATATAAGGTAGCCAAATCTAGTGGGAGGATAGAGGATTGGGAAAACTTTAAAAGACAGCAAAAAATAACAAAAAGATTGATTAAGAAAGGGAAGATAGATTATGAAAGTAAATTAGCAAAAAATATAAAAACAGATAGTAAGAGTTTCTATAGTTATATAAAAAGAAAAAGGGTGGCTAAAGTAAATGTTGGTCCCTTAGAGGAGACTCGGAAATTAATGGTGGGAAATATGGAGATGGCAAAAACACTGAATGAATATTTTATATCAGTCTTTACAGTAGAAGACACTAAGAATATCCCAACACTGGACAAACAGGGGGCTAAAGGGGGGGAGGAGCTAAACATGATCAAAATCACTAAGGAAGTGGTACTCAGTAAAATAATGGGACTCAAGGCGGATAAATCACCTGGACCTGATGGCTTACATCCTAGGGTCTTGAGGGAAGTGGCGGTAGGGATTGTGGATGCATTGGTAATAATTTTCCAAAGCTCCCTGGACTCGGCAAAGGTCCCGGCAGACTGGAAAACTGCTAATGTAACACCCTTATTTAAAAAGGGCAGTAGACAGAAGGCTGGAAACTATAGACCGGTTATAGGTAAAATTTTGGAGTCCATTATTAAGGAAACAGTAACAGGACATTTGGATAATCATAATTTAATAGGACAAAGTCAGCATGGTTTTATGAAGGGGAAGTCATGTTTGACAATTTTGCTGGAGTTCTTTGAGGAAGTAACATACAGGGTGGATAAAGGGGAACCAGTGGACGTAGTGCATTTAGACTTCCAAAAGGCATTTGACAAGGTGCCACACAAAAGATTATTGCTTAAGATAAAAAATCATGGGATTGGGGGTAATATTCTGGCATGGATAGAGGATTGGCTATCTAACAGAAGGCAGAGAGTTGGGATAAATGGTTCATTCTCAGACTGGCAATCAGTAACTAGTGGTGTTCCGCAGGGGTCAGTGCTGGGTCCCCAACTCTTTACAATCTATATTAACGATTTGGAGGAGGGGGGTGTGTAACATAGCAAAGTTTGCAGATGATACTAAGATGGGAGGGAAAGTAGTGAGTGAGGAGGACATAAAAAACCTGCAAGGGGACATAGACAGGCTAAGTAGGTGGGCAGAGATTTGGCAGATGGAATACAATACTGGAAAGTGTGAGGTTATGCACTTTGGCAGGAAAAATCGTAGAGCAAGTTATTATCTTAATGGCAAGAAACTGGAAAGTACTGTAGTACAAAGGGATCTGGGGGTCCTGGTGCACGAAACTCAAAAGGTTAGTATGCAGGTGCAGCAAGTGATTAAGAAGGCCAATGGAATGTTGGCTTTCGTTGCTAGGGGGATAGAATATAAAAATAGGGAGATATTGCTTCAGTTGTACAAGGTATTGGTGAGACCGCACCTGGAATACTGCGTACAGTTTTGGTGTCCATACTTAAGAAAGGACATACTTGCTCTCGAGTCAGTACAAAGAAGGTTCACTCGGTTAATCCCGGGGATGAGGGGATGGACATATGAGGAGAGGTTGAGTAGATTGGGACTCTACTCATTGGAGTTCAGAAGAATGAGAGGCGATCTTATTGAAACATATAAGATTGTGAAGGGGTTGGATCGGGTGGATGCGGGGAGGATGTTCCCGATGATGGGTGAAGCTAGAACTAGGGGGCATAGTCTTAGAATAAGGGGCTGCTCTTTCAAAACTGAGATGAGGAGGAACTACTTCACTCAGAGGGTGGTAGGTCCATGGAATATGCTGCCCCAAAAAGCTGTAGAAGCTACATCATTACATAAATTTAAAACAGAAATAGACAGTTTCCTAGAAGTAAAGGGAATTAAGGGTTACGGGGAGCGGGCAGGAATTTGGACACGAGTCTAGGTTCGGATCGGACATGGCCCTGTGGGTGGCGGAGCGGGCCCAGGGGCCGTGTAGCCTGATCCTGCTCCTATTTCGTGTGTCTAATTCTGTTAGATTCAGGAGATGGTTCTGTGATAGTGGATTGGCGGTTAGGATCAGATCAGCCATGATCTTATTGAATGGCGGAGCAGGCTCGAGGGGCCGATTGGCCTACTCCTGCTCCTATTTCTTATGTTCTTATGTTCTTATGTTCATTCTTCTGAATTCAAGAGAATACAGGACTAGTTTACTCACTCTCTTCTCATACGACAGTCCCGCCATCCCAGGAATCAATCTCATGAACCTTCGTTGCACTCCCTCTATGGCAAGTATATCCTTCCTTAGATAAGGAGACCAAAATTGTACACAGTACTCCAGGTGTGGTCTCATCAAGGCCCTATATAATTGGAGTAAGACTTCTTTACTCCTGTACTCAAATCCTCTTGTAATGAAGGCCAGCATACCATTTGCCTTCCTAATGGCTTGCTGCACCTGCACATTCACTATAGAAGCTTTTACAATCCGTTTTTATATTTTTCGCTACTTTGTGCTCATATTCCATTTTCCCTTTCTTTATCAATTTCTTGGTCCCCCTTTGCTGATTTCTAAAAAGATTCGAATCCTCAGGCTGACCGCTTTTTCTGGCAACTTTATAAGCTTCCTCCTTTGACTTAATACTAACTATAATTTCTTTTGTTAGCCATGGTTGGATCACTTTTCCTTTTGGGTTATTATGCCCAAGAGGAATATATGTTTGTTGCAAATTATGCATTATTTCCTTGAATGTTAGCCATTGTATGTCCACCTTCATACCTTTTAGTGTAGTCTCCCAATCTACCATGGCCAACTTGTCCCTCATACCCTTGTAGATTCCTGTTTAGATTGAAGACCTTAGTTTCAGATTTGACTACATCACTCTCAAACTTAATGTAAAATTCAATCATATTATGGTCACTTGTCCCTAAAGGCCCCTTTACCACAAGATTATTGATTTAGCCCTTTTTCATTACACAGTACCAGATCCAGAATAGCCTGGCCCTTGGTTAGTTCCTCCAAATACTGATCCAGGAAACCATCTCGCATGCATTCCAAGAATTCGTCCTCCACACCATTAGTGCTAATTTGATTTGCCCAGTCAATGTGTAGATTAAAGTCCCCCATGATAACCGTATTGCCCTTGTAACATGCACTTCTAATCTCATCATTGATACCGTGCCCTACATTACCATTACTGTTTGGTGGCCTATACACAACTCCCACCAATGTTTTCCGCCCTTTGCTGTTTCTTAGCTCCACCCAAACTGATTCCAGTTCTACATCACGATCTGCCAAGCAAAGATCTTTTATCTGTACCGTACCGATCTCATCCCTTATTAACAGTGCTACGCCACCTCCTTTTCCTTTTAGAAACAAAGAAGATAGGAGCAGGAGTCGGCCATTCGGCCCCTCAAGCCTCCTCCGCCATTTAATGAGATCATGGCTGATCATCCAAATTCAGTACCCTGTCCCTGCTTTCTCCCCAAATCCCTTGATCTCTTTAGCCTGAAGAAATATATCTAACTCCTTCTTGAATATATATTAATGAATTGGCCTCAACTGCCTTCTGTGGTAGAGAATTCCACAGGTTCACCACTCTCTGGGTGAAGAAATTCCTCCTCATCTCTGTCCTAAATGACTTACCCCTTATCTTTAGACTGTGACCCCTGGTTCTGGACTCCCCCGCCATCGGGAACATCCTTCCTGCATCTAGTCTGTCTAGTCCTGTTAGAATTTTATAAGTTTCAATGAGATCCCCTCTCTTTCTTCTAAACTCCAGCGAATATAAGCCCAATCGACCCAATCTCTCCTCATACGTCATTCCTGCCATCCCAGGTATCAGTCTGGTGAATCTTCACTGCAGTCTTCCCTTTGCCTTGGTAACCCTCCTCCCCTCTCAGTTTCTGCTCGACGATTTTGCGTTGTCGTGTGTCTCGAAGGCCACCTTGGAGAATGCTTACCCGAAGGACATTCAGCCTCCGATCTTCGGGTAAGCATTCTCCAAGGCAGCCTTCGAGACACACGACAACGCAAAATCGTCGAGCAGAAACTGATAGCCAAGTTCTGCAGCCATGAGGATGGCCTCAACCGGGGTCTTGGGTTCATGTCACGCTACATGTAACCCCACCTGACGTAGGGTCATCCAGACTCGAGTCGTCGTTGGCTTGTTCTCTCTACACAGATGCGGCTGGACCTGCTGTGATTTCCAGCAAAAAAAATGTTTTTTGTCTGTTTTTTTGTTTTTCATACAGACCCCAGCATCTGCAACATTTGACCTCTTGTGACCCCACCTCATTGTTCTTTGATGTAATGTTTTCCTGACTGACCTGTTTGGAAACCATTTACACCTTTGATTGCTGTGATTATCTCTCTGCCGAGGTGTGATAAATGGCAGTTAGAAAGATTACCTGTAAACATCTGACATTATTCTCTGACTATATAAGCTGTGTCTTTATGCATTTCTCCACTTCACCTGACGAAGGAGCAGCGCTCCGAAAGCTTGTGATTTCAAATAAAGCTGTTGGACTATAACCTGGTGTTGTGTGACTTCTTACATTCCTTGGAACAGAGGAGGCTAAGGGGAGACCTTATTGAGGTGTATAAAATTATGAGGGGCCTAGATAAAGTGGTTAGAAAGGAACTGTTTCCCGTAGCAGAGGGGTCAAAAACCAGGGGGCACAGATTTAAAGTAACTGGTGGAAGGTTTAGAGGGGATTTGAGGGGAAATTTCTTAGCCAGTGGGTTGTGGGGGTCTGGAACTCACTGCCTGAAAGGGTGGTAGAGGGAGGAACCCTAACCACATTTAAAAAGTACTTGGATGTGCACTTGGGATGCTCTAACCTGCAGGGCTACGGACCAAGAGCTGGGAAGTGGGATTAGGCTGGTTAGCTCTTTGTTGGCCAGCGCGGACACAATGGGCCGAAATGGCCTCCTTCCGTGCTGTAACTTTCTATGATTCTATGATTCTATGATCACCCAGCACCAATCCCTGGGACACTCCACTCAGTCCATCTCCCAGCACCGATCCCTGGGACACTCCACTCAGTCCATCTCCCAGCACCGATCCCTGGGACATGTCACTCAGTACATCTCCCAGCACCGATCCCTGGGACACTCCACTCAGTACATCACCCAGCACCGATCCCTGGGACACTCCACTCAGTACATCACCCAGCACCAATCCCTGGGACACTCCACTCAGTACATCATCCAGCACCGATCCCTGGGACACTCCACTCAGTCCATCTACCAGCACCGATCCCTGCGACACTCCACTCAGTACATCACCCAGCACCGATCCCTGGGACACTCCACTCAGTACATCACCCAGCACCGATCCCTGGGACACTCCACTCAGTACATCTCCCAGCACTGATCCCTGGGACACTCCACTCAGTACATCACCCAGCACCGATCCCTGGGACACGTCACTCAGTACATCTCCCAGCACCGATCCCAGGGACACTCCACTCAATACATCTCCCAGCACCGATCCCTGGGACACTCCACTCAGTACATCACCCAGCACCGATCCCTGGGACACTCCACTCAGTACATCACCCAGCACCAATCCCTGGGACACTCCACTCAGTACATCTCCCAGCACCGATCCCTGGGACACTCCACTCAGTACATCACCCAGCACCGATCCCTGGGACACTCCACTCAGTACATCACCCAGCACCGATCCCTGGGACACTCCACTCAGTACATCTCCCAGCACCGATCCCTGGGACACTCCACTCAGTACATCACCCAGCACCGATCCCTGGGACACGTCACTCAGAACATCTCCCAGCACCGATCCCTGGGACACTCCACTCAGTACATCTCCCAGCCCCGATCCCTGGGACACTCCACTCAGTACATCACCCAGCACCGATCCCTGGGACACTCCACTCAATACATCTCCCAGCACCGATCCCTGGGACACTCCACTCAGTACATCACCCAGCACCGATCCCTGGGACACGTCACTCAGTACATCACCCAGCACCGATCCCTGGGACACTCCACTCAGTACATCACCCAGCACCGATCCCTGGGACACTCCACTCAGTACATCTCCCAGCACCGATCCCTGGGACACTCCACTCAGTACATCTCCCAGCACCGATCCCTGGGACACTCCACTCAGTACATCTCCCAGCACCGATCCCCGGGACACTCCACTCAGTACATCACCCAGCACCGATCCCTGGGACACTTCACTCAATACATCACCCAGCACCGATCCCTGGGACACTCCACTCAGTACATCTCCCAGCACCGATCCCTGGGACACTCCACTCAGTACATCACCCAGCACCGATCCCTGGGACACTCCACTCAATACATCATCCAGCACCGATCCCTGGGACACTCCACTCAGTACATCGTCCAGCACCGATCCCTGGGACACTCCACTCAATACATCACCGAGCACCGATCCCTGGGACACCCCACTCAGTACATCACCCAGCACCGATCCCTGAGACACCCCACTCAGTACATCACCCAGCACCGATCCCTGGGACACTCCACTCAGTACATCACCCAGCACCGATCCCCGGGACACTCCACAGAATACATCACCCAGCACCGATCCCTGGGAAACTCCACTCAGTACATCACCCAGCACCGATCCCCGGGACACTCCACTCAGTACATCACCCAGCACCGATCCCCGGGACACTCCACTCAGTACATCACCCAGCACCGATCCCTGGGACACTCCACTCAGTACATTACCCAGCACCGATCCCTGGGACACTTCACTCAGTACATCACCCAGCACTGATCCCTGGGACACTCCACTCAGTACATCACCCAGCACCGATCCCTGGGACACTCCACTCAGTACATCACCCAGCACCGATCCCTGGGACACTCCACTCAGTACATCACCCAGCACCGATCCCTGGGGCACTCCACTCAGTACATCACCCAGCACCGATCCCCGGGACACTCCACTCAATACATCTCCCAGCACCGATCCCTGGGACACTCCACTCAGTACATCGTCCAGCACCGATCCCTGGGACACTCCACTCAGTACATCTCCCAGCACCGATCCCTGGGACACTCCACTCAGTACATCACCCAGCACCGATCCCTGGGACACTCCACTCAGTACATCACCCAGCACCGATCCCCGGGACACTCCACTCAGTACATCACCCAGCACCGATCCCTGGGACACTCCACTCAGTACATCTCCCAGCACCGATCCCCGGGACACTCCACTCAGTACATCACCCAGCACCGATCCCTGGGACACTCCACTCAGTACATCTCCCAGCACCGATCCCCGGGACACTCCACTCAGTACATCACCCAGCACCGATCCCTGGGACACTCCACTCAGTACATCACCCAGCACCGATCCCTGGGACACCCCACTCAGTACATCACCCAGCACCGATCCCTGGGACACTCCAGTCAGTACATCACCCAGCACTGATCCCTGGGACACTCCACTCAGTACATCTCCCAGCACCGATCCCTGGGACACTCCACTCAGTACATCACCCAGCACCGATCCCTGGGACACTCCACTCAGTACATCACCCAGCAGCGATCCCTGGGACACTCCACTCAGTACATCACCCAGCACCGATCCCTGGGACACTCCACTCAGTACATCACCCAGCACCGATCCCTGGGACACTCCACTCAGTACATCACCCAGCACCGATCCCTGGGACACTCCACTCAGTACATCTCCCAGCACCGATCCCTGGGACACTCCACTCAGTACATCACCCAGCACCGATCCCTGGGACACTCCACTCAGTACATCTCCCAGCACCGATCCCCGGGACACTCCACTCAGTACATCACCCAGCACCGATCCCTGGGACACTCCACTCAGTACATCTCCCAGCACCGAACCTCGGGACACTCCACTCAGTACATCACCCAGCACCGATCCCCGGGACACTCCACTCAGTACATCACCCAGCACCGATCCCCGGGACACTCCACTCAGTACATCACCCAGCACCGATCCCTGGGACACTCCACTCAGTACATCTCCCAGCACCGATCCCCGGGACACTCCACTCAGTACATCACCCAGCACCGATCCCCGGGACACTCCAGTCAGTACATCTCCCAGCACCGATCCCTGGGACACTCCACTCAGTACATCACCCAGCACCGATCCTTGGGACACTCCACTCAGTACATCACCCAGCACCGATCCCTGGGACACTCCACTCAGTACATCACCCAGCACCGATCCCTGGGACACTCCACTCAGTACATCACCCAGCACCGATCCCTGGGACACTCCACTCAGTACATCTCCCAGCACCGATCCCTGGGACACCGCACTCAGTACATCTCCCAGCACCGATCCCTGGGACATCCCACTCAGTACATCACCCAGCACCGATCCCTGGGACACTCCACTCAGTACATCTCCCAGCACCGATCCCTGGGACATCCCACTCAGTACATCACCCAGCACCGATCCCTGGGACACCCCACTCAGTACATCACCCAGCACCGATCCCTGGGACACTCCACTCAGTACATCACCCAGCACCGATCCCTGGGACACTCCACTCAGTACATCTCCCAGCACCGATCCCTGGGACATCCCACTCAGTACATCACCCAGCACCGATCCCTGGGACACCCCACTCAGTACATCACCCAGCACCGATCCCTGGGACACTCCACTCAGTACATCACCCAGCACCGATCGCTGGGACACTCCACTCAGTACATCACCCAGCACCGATCCCTGGGACACTCCACTCAGTACATCACCCAGCACCGATCCCTGGGACACTCCACTCAGTACATCACTCAGCACCGATCCCTGGGACACTCCACTCAGTACATCACCCAGCACCGATCCCTGGGACACCCCACTCAGTACATCACCCAGCACCGATCCCTGGGACACTCCACTCAGTACATCACTCAGCACCGATCCCTGGGACACTCCACTCAGTACATCACCCAGCACCGATCCCCGGGACACTCCACTCAGTACATCTCCCAGCACCGATCCCTGGGACACTCCACTCAATACATCACCCAGCACTGATCCCTGGGACACTCCACTCAGTACATCTCCCAGCACCGATCCCAGGGACACTCCACTCAGTACATCACCCAGCACTGATCCCTGGGACACTCCACTCAGTACATCTCCCCAGCACCGATCCCTGGGACACTCCACTCAGTACATCACCCAGCACCGATCCCTGGGACACTCCACTCAGTACATCACCCAGCACCGATCCCTGGGACACTCCACTCAGTACATCACCCAGCACCGATCCCTGGGACACTCCACTCAGTACATCACCCAGCACCGATCCCTGGGACACTCCACTCAGTACATCACCCAGCACCGATCCCTGGGACACTCCACTCAGTACATCACCCAGCACCGATCCCTGGGACGCTCCACTCAGTACATCACCCAGCACTGATCCCTGGGAAACTCCACTCAGTACATCACCCAGCACCGATCCCTGGGACACTCCACTCAGTACATCACCCAGCACCGATCCCCGGGACACTCCACTCAGTACATCACCCAGCACCGATCCCTGGGACACTCCACTCAGTACATCTCCCAGCACCGATCCCTGGGACTCTCCACTCAGTACATCACCCAGCACCGATCCCTGGGACACTCCACTCAGTACATCACCCAGCACCGATCCCTGGGACACTCCACTCAGTACATCACCCAGCACCGATCCCTGGGACACTCCACTCAGTACATCACCCAACACCGATCCCTGGGACACTCCACTCAGTACATCACCCAGCACCGATCCCTGGGACACTCCACTCAGTACATCACCCAGCACCGATCCCTGGGACACTCCACTCAGTACATCACCCAGCATCGATCCCTGGGACACGTCACTCAGTACATCACCCAGCACCGATCCCTGGGACACCCCACTCAGTACATCACCCAGCACCGATCCCTGGGACACTCCACTCAGTACATCACCCAGCACCGATCACTGGGACACTCCACTCAGTCCATCACCCAGCACCGATCCCTGGGACACTCCACTCAATACATCACCCAGCACCGATCCCCGGGACACTCCACTCAGTACATCTCCCAGCACCGATCCCTGGGACACTCCACTCAGTACATCACCCAGCACCGATCCCTGGGACACTCCACTCAGTACATCTCCCAGCACCGATCCCTGGGACACTCCACTCAGTACATCACCCAGCACCGATCCCCGGGACACTCCACTCAGTACATCTCCCAGCACCGATCCCTGGGACACTCCACTCAGTACATCTCCCAGCACCGATCCCTGGGACACTCCACTCAGTACATCACCCAGCACCGATCCCTGGGACACTCCACTCAGTACATCTCCCAGCACCGATCCCTGGGACACTCCACTCAATACATCACCCAGCACCGATCCCTGGGACACTCCACTCAGTACATCACCCAGCACCGATCCCTGGGACACTCCACTCAGTACATCACCCAGCACCGATCACTGGGACACTCCACTCAGTCCATCACCCAGCACCGATCCCTGGGACACTCCACTCAATACATCACCCAGCACCGATCCCCGGGACACTCCACTCAGTACATGTCCCAGCACCGATCCCTGGGACACTGCCCTCAGTACATCACCCAGCACCGATCCCTGGGACACTCCACTCAGTACATCACCCAGCACCGATCCCTGGGACACTCCACTCAGTACATCTCCCAGCCCCGATCCATGGGACACTCCACTCAGTACATCACCCAGCACCGATCCCCGGGACACTCCACTCAGTACATCTCCCAGCACCGATCCCTGGGACACTCCACTCAGTACATCACCCAGCACCGATCCCTGGGACACTCCACTCAGTACATCACCCAGCACCGATCACTGGGACACTTCACTCAGTACATCTCCCAGCACCGATCACTGGGACACCCCTCTCAGTACATCACCCAGCACCGATCCCTGGGACACTCCACTCAGTACATCACCCAGCACCGATCCCTGGGACACCCCACTCAGTACATCACCCAGCACCGATCCCTGGGACACTCCACTCAGTACATCACCCAGCACCGACCCCTGGGACACTCCACTCAGTACATCACCCAGCACCGATCCCTGGGACACTCCACTCAGTACATCACCCAGCACCGATCCCTGGGACACTCCACTCAGTACATCACCCAGCACCGATCCCTGGGACACTCCACTCAGTACATCACCCAGCACCGATCCCTGGGACACTCCACTCAGTACATCACCCAGCACCGATCACTGGGACACTTCACTCAGTACATCTCCCAGCACCGATCACTGGGACACCCCTCTCAGTACATCACCCAGCACCGATCCCTGGGACACTCCACTCAGTACATCACCCAGCACCGATCCCTGGGACACCCCACTCAGTACATCACCCAGCACCGATCCCTGGGACACTCCACTCAGTACATCACCCAGCACCGACCCCTGGGACACTCCACTCAGTACATCACCCAGCACCGATCCCTGGGACACTCCACTCAGTACATCACCCAGCACCGATCCCTGGGACATTCCACTCAGTACATCACCCAGCACCGATCCCTGGGACACTCCACTCAGTACATCACCCAGCACCGATCCCCGGGACACCCCACTCAGTACATCACCCAGCACCGATCCCTGGGACACTCCACTCAGTACATCACCCAGCACCGATCCCTGGGACACTCCACTCAGTACATCACCCAGCACCGATCCCCGGGACACCCCACTCAGTACATCACCCAGCACCGATCCCTGGGACACTCCACTCAGTACATCACCCAGCACCGATCCCTGGGACACTCCACTCAGTACATCACCCAGCCCCGATCCCTGGGATACTCCACTCAGTACATCACCCAGCACCGATCCCCGGGACACTCCACTCAGTACATCACCCAGCACCGATCCCTGGGACACTCCACTCAGTACATCACCCAGCACCGATCCCTGGGACACTCCACTCAGTACATCACCCAACACCGATCCCTGAGACACTCCACTCAGTACATCACCCAGCACCGATCCCTGGGAAACTCCACTCAGTACATCACCCAGCCCCGATCCCTGGGATACTCCACTCAGTACATCACCCAACACCGATCCCTGAGACACTCCACTCAGTACATCACCCAGCACCGATCCCTGGGACACTCCACTCAGTACATCTCCCAGCACCGATCCCTGGGACACTCCACTCAGTACATCACCCAGCACCGATCCCTGGGACACTCCACTCAGTACATCTCCCAGCACCGATCCCTGGGACTCTCCACTCAGTACATCACCCAGCACCGATCCCTGGGACACTCCACTCAGTACATCACCCAGCACCGATCCCTGGGACACTCCACTCAGTACATCACCCAGCACCGATCCCTGGGACACTGCACTCAGTACATCACCCAGCACCGATCCCTGGGACACTCCACTCAGTACATCACCCAGCAACGATCCCTGGGACACTCCACTCAGTACATCTCCCAGCACCGATCCCTGGGACACTCCACTCAGTACATCACCCAGCACCGATCCCTGAGACACCCCACTCAGTACATCACCCAGCACCGATCCCTGGGACACTCCACTCAGTACATCACCCAGCACAGATCCCTGGGACACTCCACTCAGTACATCTCCCAGCACCGATCCCTGGGACACTCCACTCAATACATCACCGAGCACCGATCCCTGGGACACTCCACTCAGTACATCACCCAGCACCGATCCGAGGGACACTCCACTCAGTACATCTCCCAGCACCGATCCCTGGGACACTCCACTCAATACATCACCGAGCACCGATCCCTGGGACACTCCACTCAGTACATCACCCAGCACCGATCCCTGGGACACTCCACTCAGTACATCACCCAGCACCGATCCCTGGGACACTCCACTCAGTACATCACCCAGCACCGATCCCTGGGACACTCCACTCAGTACATCACCCAGCACTGATCCCTGGGACACTCCACTCAGTACATCACCCAGCACCGATCCCTGGGACACTCCACTCTGTACATCACCCAGCACCGATCCCTGGGACACTCCACTCAGTACATCACCCAGCACCGATCCCTGGGACACTCCACTCAGTACATCACCCAGCACCGATCCCTGGGACACTCCACTCAGTACATCACCCAGCACCGATCCCCGGGACACTCCACTCAGTACATCACCCAGCACCGATCCCTGGGACACTCCACTCAGTACATCACCCAGCACCGATCCCTGGGACACTTCACTCAGTACATCACCCAGCACCGATCCGAGGGACACTCCACTCAGTACATCTCCCAGCACCGATCCCTGGGACACTCCACTCAGTACATCACCCAGCACCGATCCCTGGGACACTTCACTCAGTACATCACCCAGCACCGATCCGAGGGACACTCCACTCAGTACATCACCCAGCACCGATCCCTGGGACACTTCACTCAGTACATCACCCAGCACCGATCCCTGGGACACTCCACTCAGTACATCACCCAGCACCGATCCCTGGGACACTCCACTCAGTACATCACCCAGCACCGATCCCTGGGACACTCCACTCAGTACATCACCCAGCACCGATCCCTGGGACACCCCACTCAGTACATCACCCAGCACCGATCCCTGGGACACTTCACTCAGTACATCACCCAGCACCGATCCCTGGGACACTCCACTCAGTACATCACCCAGCACCGATCCCTGGGACACTCCACTCAGTACATCACCCAGCACTGATCCCTGGGACACTCCACTCAGTACATCACCCATCACCGATCCATGGGACACTCCACTCAGTACATCACCCAGCACCGATCCCCGGGACACTCCACTCAGTACATCACCCAGCACCGATCCCCGGGACACTCCACTCAGTACATCACCCAGCACCGATCCCTGGGACACTCCACTCAGTACGTCACCCAGCACCGATCCCTGGGACACTCCACTCAGTACATCACCCCGCACCGATCCCTGGGACACACCACTCAGTACATCACCCAGCACCGATCCCTGGGACACTCCACTCAGTACATCACCCATCACCGATCCATGGGACACTCCACTCAGTACATCACCCAGCACCGATCCCCGGGACACTCCACTCAGTACATCACCCAGCACCGATCCCTGGGACACTCCACTCAGTACATCACCCAGCACCGATCCCTGGGACACTCCACTCAGTACATCACCCAGCACCGATCCCTGGGACACTCCACTCAGTACATCGTCCAGCACCGATCCCAGGGACACTCCACTCAGTACATCTCCCAGCACCGATCCCTGGGACACTCCACTCAGTACATCACCCAGCACCGATCCCTGGGACACTCCACTCAGTCCATCACCCAGCACCGATCCCTGGGACACTCCACTCAATACATCACCCAGCACCGATCCCCGGGACACTCCACTCAGTACATGTCCCAGCACCGATCCCTGGGACACTGCCCTCAGTACATCACCCAGCACCGATCCCTGGGACACTCCACTCAGTACATCACCCAGCACCGATCCCTGGGACACTCCACTCAGTACATCTCCCAGCCCCGATCCATGGGACACTCCACTCAGTACATCACCCAGCACCGATCCCCGGGACACTCCACTCAGTACATCTCCCAGCACCGATCCCTGGGACACTCCACTCAGTACATCACCCAGCACCGATCCCTGGGACACTCCACTCAGTACATCACCCAGCACCGATCACTGGGACACTTCACTCAGTACATCTCCCAGCACCGATCACTGGGACACCCCTCTCAGTACATCACCCAGCACCGATCCCTGGGACACTCCACTCAGTACATCACCCAGCACCGATCCCTGGGACACCCCACTCAGTACATCACCCAGCACCGATCCCTGGGACACTCCACTCAGTACATCACCCAGCACCGACCCCTGGGACACTCCACTCAGTACATCACCCAGCACCGATCCCTGGGACACTCCACTCAGTACATCACCCAGCACCGATCCCTGGGACACTCCACTCAGTACATCACCCAGCACCGATCCCTGGGACACTCCACTCAGTACATCACCCAGCACCGATCCCTGGGACACTCCACTCAGTACATCACCCAGCACCGATCACTGGGACACTTCACTCAGTACATCTCCCAGCACCGATCACTGGGACACCCCTCTCAGTACATCACCCAGCACCGATCCCTGGGACACTCCACTCAGTACATCACCCAGCACCGATCCCTGGGACACCCCACTCAGTACATCACCCAGCACCGATCCCTGGGACACTCCACTCAGTACATCACCCAGCACCGACCCCTGGGACACTCCACTCAGTACATCACCCAGCACCGATCCCTGGGACACTCCACTCAGTACATCACCCAGCACCGATCCCTGGGACATTCCACTCAGTACATCACCCAGCACCGATCCCTGGGACACTCCACTCAGTACATCACCCAGCACCGATCCCCGGGACACCCCACTCAGTACATCACCCAGCACCGATCCCTGGGACACTCCACTCAGTACATCACCCAGCACCGATCCCTGGGACACTCCACTCAGTACATCACCCAGCACCGATCCCCGGGACACCCCACTCAGTACATCACCCAGCACCGATCCCTGGGACACTCCACTCAGTACATCACCCAGCACCGATCCCTGGGACACTCCACTCAGTACATCACCCAGCCCCGATCCCTGGGATACTCCACTCAGTACATCACCCAGCACCGATCCCCGGGACACTCCACTCAGTACATCACCCAGCACCGATCCCTGGGACACTCCACTCAGTACATCACCCAGCACCGATCCCTGGGACACTCCACTCAGTACATCACCCAACACCGATCCCTGAGACACTCCACTCAGTACATCACCCAGCACCGATCCCTGGGAAACTCCACTCAGTACATCACCCAGCCCCGATCCCTGGGATACTCCACTCAGTACATCACCCAACACCGATCCCTGAGACACTCCACTCAGTACATCACCCAGCACCGATCCCTGGGACACTCCACTCAGTACATCTCCCAGCACCGATCCCTGGGACACTCCACTCAGTACATCACCCAGCACCGATCCCTGGGACACTCCACTCAGTACATCTCCCAGCACCGATCCCTGGGACTCTCCACTCAGTACATCACCCAGCACCGATCCCTGGGACACTCCACTCAGTACATCACCCAGCACCGATCCCTGGGACACTCCACTCAGTACATCACCCAGCACCGATCCCTGGGACACTGCACTCAGTACATCACCCAGCACCGATCCCTGGGACACTCCACTCAGTACATCACCCAGCAACGATCCCTGGGACACTCCACTCAGTACATCTCCCAGCACCGATCCCTGGGACACTCCACTCAGTACATCACCCAGCACCGATCCCTGAGACACCCCACTCAGTACATCACCCAGCACCGATCCCTGGGACACTCCACTCAGTACATCACCCAGCACAGATCCCTGGGACACTCCACTCAGTACATCTCCCAGCACCGATCCCTGGGACACTCCACTCAATACATCACCGAGCACCGATCCCTGGGACACTCCACTCAGTACATCACCCAGCACCGATCCGAGGGACACTCCACTCAGTACATCTCCCAGCACCGATCCCTGGGACACTCCACTCAATACATCACCGAGCACCGATCCCTGGGACACTCCACTCAGTACATCACCCGGCACCGATCCCTGGGACACTCCACTCAGTACATCACCCAGCACCGATCCCTGGGACACTCCACTCAGTACATCACCCAGCACCGATCCCTGGGACACTCCACTCAGTACATCACCCAGCACTGATCCCTGGGACACTCCACTCAGTACATCACCCAGCACCGATCCCTGGGACACTCCACTCTGTACATCACCCAGCACCGATCCCTGGGACACTCCACTCAGTACATCACCCAGCACCGATCCCTGGGACACTCCACTCAGTACATCACCCAGCACCGATCCCTGGGACACTCCACTCAGTACATCACCCAGCACCGATCCCCGGGACACTCCACTCAGTACATCACCCAGCACCGATCCCTGGGACACTCCACTCAGTACATCACCCAGCACCGATCCCTGGGACACTTCACTCAGTACATCACCCAGCACCGATCCGAGGGACACTCCACTCAGTACATCTCCCAGCACCGATCCCTGGGACACTCCACTCAGTACATCACCCAGCACCGATCCCTGGGACACTTCACTCAGTACATCACCCAGCACCGATCCGAGGGACACTCCACTCAGTACATCACCCAGCACCGATCCCTGGGACACTTCACTCAGTACATCACCCAGCACCGATCCCTGGGACACTCCACTCAGTACATCACCCAGCACCGATCCCTGGGACACTCCACTCAGTACATCACCCAGCACCGATCCCTGGGACACTCCACTCAGTACATCACCCAGCACCGATCCCTGGGACACCCCACTCAGTACATCACCCAGCACCGATCCCTGGGACACTTCACTCAGTACATCACCCAGCACCGATCCCTGGGACACTCCACTCAGTACATCACCCAGCACCGATCCCTGGGACACTCCACTCAGTACATCACCCAGCACTAATCCCTGGGACACTCCACTCAGTACATCACCCATCACCGATCCATGGGACACTCCACTCAGTACATCACCCAGCACCGATCCCCGGGACACTCCACTCAGTACATCACCCAGCACCGATCCCCGGGACACTCCACTCAGTACATCACCCAGCACCGATCCCTGGGACACTCCACTCAGTACGTCACCCAGCACCGATCCCTGGGACACTCCACTCAGTACATCACCCCGCACCGATCCCTGGGACACACCACTCAGTACATCACCCAGCACCGATCCCTGGGACACTCCACTCAGTACATCACCCATCACCGATCCATGGGACACTCCACTCAGTACATCACCCAGCACCGATCCCCGGGACACTCCACTCAGTACATCACCCAGCACCGATCCCTGGGACACTCCACTCAGTACATCACCCAGCACCGATCCCTGGGACACTCCACTCAGTACATCACCCAGCACCGATCCCTGGGACACTCCACTCAGTACATCGTCCAGCACCGATCCCAGGGACACTCCACTCAGTACATCTCCCAGCACCGATCCCTGGGACACTCCACTCAGTACATCACCCAGCACCGATCCCTGGGACACTCCACTCAGTACATCACCCAGCACCGATCCCTGGGACACTCCACTCAGTACATCACCCAGCACCGATCCCCGGGACACTTCACTCAGTACATCACCCAGCACCGATCCCTGGGACACTCCACTCTGTACATCACCCAGCACCGATCCCCGGGACACTCCACTCAATACATCATCCAGCACCGATCCCTGGGACACTCCACTCAGTACATCACCCAGCACCGATCCCTGGGACACTCCACTCAGTACATCTCCCAGCACCGATCCCTGGGACACTCCACTCAGTACATCACCCAGCACCGATCCCTGGGACACTCCACTCAGTACATCACCCAGCACCGATCCCTGGGACACTTCACTCAGTACATCACCCAGCACCGATCCCCGGGACACTCCACTCAGTACATCTCCCAGCACCGATCCCTGGGACACTCCACTCAATACATCACCCAGCACCGATCCCTGGGACACTCCACTCAGTACATCACCCAGCACCGATCCCTGGGACACTCCACTCAGTACATCTCCCAGCACCGATCCCTGGGACACTCCACTCAGTACATCACCCAGCACCGATCCCTGGGACACTCCACTCAATACATCATCCAGCACCGATCCCTGGGACACTCCACTCAGTACATCGTCCAGCACCGATCCCTGGGACACTCCACTCAATACATCACCGAGCACCGATCCCTGGGACACCCCACTCAGTACATCACCCAGCACCGATCCCTGAGACACCCCACTCAGTACATCACCCAGCACCGATCCCTGGGACACTCCACTCAGTACATCACCCAGCACCGATCCCTGGGACACGTCACTCAGTACATCACCCAGCCCCGATCCCTGGGACACTCCACTCAGTACATCACCCAGCACCGATCCCTGGGACACCCCACTCAGTACATCCCCCAGCACCGATCCCTGGGACACTCCACTCAGTACATCACCCAGCACCGATCCCTGGGACACTCCACTCAGTACATCTCCCAGCACCGATCCCTGGGACACTCCACTCAGTACATCACCCAGCACCGATCCCTGGGACACTCCACTCAGTACATCACCCAGCACCGATCCCTGGGACACTCCACTCAGTACATCGTCCAGCACCGATCCCTGGGACACTCCACTCAGTACATCTCCCAGCACCGATCCCTGGGACACTGCACTCAGTACATCACCCAGCACCGATCCCTGGGACACTCCACTCAGTACATCACCCAGCACCGATCCCTGGGACACTCCACTCAGTACATCACCCAGCACCGATCCCTGGGACACTCCACTCTGTACATCACCCAGCACCGATCCCCGGGACACTCCACTCAGTACATCCCCCAGCACCGATCCCTGGGACACTCCACTCAGTACATCTCCCAGCACCGATCCCTGGGACACTCCACTCAGTACATCACCCAGCACCGATCCCCGGGACACTCCACTCTGTACATCACCCAGCACCGATCCCTGGGACACTCCACTCAGTACATCACCCAGCACCGATCCCTGGGACACTCCACTCAGTACATCACCCAGCACCGATCCCTGGGACACTCCACTCTGTACATCACCCAGCACCGATCCCTGGGACACTCCACTCAGTACATCACCCAGCACCGATCCCTGGGACACTCCACTCAGTACATCACCCAGCACCGATCCCTGGGACACTCCACTCAGTACATCACCCAGCACCGATCCCTGGGACACTCCACTCAGTACATCACCCAGCACCGATCCCTGGGACACTCCACTCAGTACATCACCCAGCACCGATCCCTGGGACACTCCACTCAGTACATCACCCAGCACCGATCCCTGGGACACTCCACTCAGTACATCACCCAGCACCGATCCCTGGGACACTCCACTCAGTACATCACCCAGCACCGATCCCCGGGACACTCCACTCAGTACATCACCCAGCACCGATCCCTGGGACACTCCACTCAGTACATCACCCAGCACCGATCCCTGGGACACTCCACTCAGTACATCACCCAGCACCGATCCCTGGGACACTCCACTCTGTACATCATCCAGCACCGATCCCTGGGACACTCCACTCAGTACATCACCCAGCACCGATCCCTGGGACACTCCACTCAGTACATCACCCAGCACCGATCCCTGGGACACTCCACTCAGTACATCACCCAGCACCGATCCCTGGGACACTCCACTCAGTACATCACCCAGCACCGATCCCCGGGACACTCCACTCAGTACATCACCCAGCACCGATCCCTGGGACACTCCACTCAGTACATCACCCCAGCACCGATCCCTGGGACACTCCACTCAGTACATCACCCCAGCACCGATCCCTGGGACACTCCACTCAATACATCACCCAGCACCGATCCCTGGGACACTCCACTCAGTACATCTCCCAGCACCGATCCCTGGGACACTCCACTCAGTACATCACCCAGCACCGATCCCTGGGACACTCCACTCAATACATCACCCAACACCGATCCCTGGGACACTCCACTCAGTCCATCTCCCAGCACCGATCCCTGGGACACTCCACTCAATACATCACCCAGCACCGATCCCTGGGACACTCCACTCAGTACATCACCCAGCACCGATCCCTGGGACACCCCACTCAGTACATCACCGAGCACCGATCCCTGGGACACTCCACTCAGTACATCACCCAGCACCGATCCCCGGGACACTCCACTCAGTACATCACCCAGCACCGATCCCTGGGACACTCCACTCAATACATCACCCAGCACCGATCCCCGGGACACTCCACTCAGTACATCACCCAGCACCGATCCCTGGGACACTCCACTCAATACATCACCCAGCACCGATCCCTGGGACACTCCACTCAGTACATCACCCAGCACCGATCCCTGGGACACTCCACTCAGTACAACACCCAGCACCGATCCCCGGGACACTCCACTCAGTACATCACCCAGCACCGATCCCTGGGACACGTCACTCAGTACATCACCCAGCACCGATCCCTGGGACACTCCACTCAGTACATCTCCCCGCGCCGATCCCTGGGACACTCCACTCAGTACATCACCCAGCACCGATCCCTGGGACACTCCACTCTGTACATCACCCAGCACCGATCCCCGGGACACTCCACTCAGTACATCACCCAGCACCGATCCCTGGGACACTCCACTCTGTACATCACCCAGCACCGATCCCCGGGAGACTCCACTCAGTACATCACCCAGCACCGATCCCTGGGACACTCCACTCAGTACATCACCCAGCACCGATCCCCGGGACACTCCACTCAGTACATCACCCAACACCGATCCCTGGGACACTCCACTCAGTACATCTCCCAGCACCGATCCCTGGGACACTCCACTCAATACATCTCCCAGCACCGATCCCTGGGACACTCCACTCAATACATCACCCAGCACCGATCCCTGGGACACTCCACTCTGTACATCACCCAGCACCGATCCCTGGGACACTCCACTCAGTACATCACCCAGCACCGATCCCCGGGACACTCCACTCAGTACATCACCCAACACCGATCCCTGGGACACTCCACTCAGTACATCACCCAGCACCGATCCCTGGGACACGCCACTCAGTACATCACCCAGCACCGATCCCTGGGACACTCCAATCAGTACATCACCCAGCACCGATCCCTGGGACACTGCACTCAGTACATCACCCAGCACCGATCCCTGGGACACTCCACTCAGTACATCACTCAGCACCGATCCCCGGGACACTCCACTCAGTACATCACCCAGCACCGATCCCTGGGACACTCCACTCAGTACATCACCCAGCACCGATCCCCGGGACACTCCACTCAATACATCACCCAGCACCGATCCCTGGGACACCCCACTCAGTACATCACCCAGCACCGATCCCCGGGACACTCCACTCAGTACATCACTCAGCACCGATCCCCGGGACACTCCACTCAGTACATCACCCAGCACCGATCCCTGGGACACTCCACTCAGTACATCACCCAGCACCGATCCCTGGGACACTCCACTCAGTACATCACTCAGCACCGATCCCTGGGACACTCCACTCAGTACATCACCCAGCACCGATCCCTGGGACACTCCACTCAGTACATCACCCAGCACCGATCCCTGGGACACTCCACTCAATACATCACCCAGCACCGATCCCTGGGACACTCCACTCAGTCCATCTCCCAGCACCGATCCCTGGGACACTCCACTCAGTACATCTCCCAGCACCGATCCCTCGGACACTCCACTCAATACATCACCCAGCACCGATCCCTGGGACACTCCACTCAGTACATCACCCAGCACCGATCCCTGGGACACTCCACTCAGTACATCACCCAGCACCGATCCCTGGGACACTCCACTCAGTACATCACCCAGCACCGATCCCTGGGACACTCCACTCAGTACATCACCCAGCACCGATCCCTGGGACACTCCACTCAGTACATCACCCAGCCCCGATCCCTGGGACACTCCACTCAGTACATCACCCAGCACCGATCCCTGGGACACTCCACTCAGTACATCACCCAGCACCGATCCCTGGGACACCCCACTCAGTACATCACCCAGCACCGATCCCTGGGACACTCCACTCAGTACATCACCCAGCACCGATCCCTGGGACACCCCACTCAGTACATCACCCAGCACCGATCCCTGGGACACCCCACTCAGTACATCACCCAGCACCGATCCCTGGGACACTCCACTCAGTACATCACCCAGCCCCGATCCCTGGGACACTCCACTCAGTACATCACCCAGCACCGATCCCTGGGACACTCCACTCAGTACATCACCCAGCACCGATCCCTGGGACACCCCACTCAGTACATCACCCAGCACCGATCCCTGGGACACTCCACTCAGTACATCACCCAGCACCGATCCCTGGGACACTCCACTCAGTACATCACCCAGCACCGATCCCTGGGACACTCCACTCAGTACATCAACCAGCACCGATCCGAGGGACACTCCACTCAGTACATCTCCCAGCACCGATCCCTGGGACACTCCACTCAGTACATCACCCAGCACCGATCCCTGGGACACTCCACTCAGTACATCTCCCAGCACCGATCCCTGGGACACTCCACTCAGTACATCACCCAGCACCGATCCCTGGGACACTCCACTCAGTACATCACCCAGCACCGATCCCTGGGACACTCCACTCAGTACATCACCCAGCACCGATCCCTGGGACACGTCACTCAGTACATCACCCAGCACCGATCCCTGGGACACTCCAGTCAGTACATCTCCCAGCACCGATCCCTGGGACACTCCACTCAGTACATCACCCAGCACCGATCCCTGGGACACGTCACTCAGTACATCACCCAGCACCGATCCCTGGGACACTCCACGCATTACATCACCCAGCACCGATCCCCGGGACACTCCACTCAGTACATCACCCAGCACCGATCCCTGGGACACTCCACTCAGTACATCACCCAGCACCGATCCCTGGGACACTCCACTCAGTACATCACCCAGCACCGATCCCTGGGACACTCCACTCAGTACATCACCCAGCACCGATCCCTGGGACACGTCACTCAGTACATCACCCAGCACCGATCCCTGGGACACTCCACTCAGTACATCACCCAGCACCGATCCCTGGGACACTCCACTCAGTACATCACCCAGCACCGATCCCTGGGACACTCCACTCAGTACATCACCCAACACCGATCCCTGGGACACTCCACTCAGTACATCACCCAGCACCGATCCCTGGGACACTCCACTCAGTACATCACCCAGCACCGATCCCTGGGACACTCCACTCAGTACATCACCCAGCACCGATCCCTGGGACACGTCACTCAGTACATCACCCAGCACCGATCCCTGGGACACTCCAGTCAGTACATCTCCCAGCACCGATCCCTGGGACACTCCACTCAGTACATCACCCAGCACCGATCCCTGGGACACGTCACTCAGTACATCACCCAGCACCGATCCCTGGGACACTCCACGCATTACATCACCCAGCACCGATCCCCGGGACACTCCACTCAGTACATCACCCAGCACCGATCCCTGGGACACTCCACTCAGTACATCACCCAGCACCGATCCCTGGGACACTCCACTCAGTACATCACCCAGCACCGATCCCTGGGACACTCCACTCAGTACATCACCCAGCACCGATCCCTGGGACACGTCACTCAGTACATCACCCAGCACCGATCCCTGGGACACTCCACTCAGTACATCACCCAGCACCGATCCCTGGGACACTCCACTCAGTACATCACCCAGCACCGATCCCTGGGACACTCCACTCAGTACATCACCCAACACCGATCCCTGGGACACTCCACTCAGTACATCACCCAGCACCGATCCCTGGGACACTCCACTCAGTACATCACCCAGCACCGATCCCTGGGACACTCCACTCAGTACATCACCCAGCACCGATCCCTGGGACACTCCACTCAGTACATCACCCAACACCGATCCCTGGGACACTCCACTCAGTACATCACCCAGCACCGATCCCTGGGACACTCCACTCAGTACATCACCCAGCACCGATCCCTGGGACACTCCACTCAGTACAACACCCAGCACCGATCCCTGGGACACTCCACTCAGTACAACACCCTGGCACCGATCCCTGGGACACTCCACTCAGTACATCACCCAGCACCGATCCCTGGGACACTCCAGTCAGTACATCTCCCAGCACCGATCCCTGGGACACTCCACTCAGTACATCACCCAGCACCGATCCCTGGGACACGTCACTCAGTACATCACCCAGCACCGATCCCCGGGACACCCCACTCAGTACATCACCCAGCACCGATCCCTGGGACACTCCACTCAGTACATCACCCAGCACCGATCCCTGGGACACTCCACTCAGTACATCACCCAGCACCGATCCCTGGGACACTCCACTCAGTACATCACCCAGCACCGATCCCTGGGACACTCCACTCAGTACATCACCCAGCACCGATCCCCGGGACACCCCACTCTGTACATCTCCCAGCACCGATCCCTGGGACACTCCACTCAGTACATCTCCCAGCACCGATCCCTGGGACACTCCACTCAGTACATCACCCAGCACCGATCCCTGGGACACGTCACTCAGTACATCACCCAGCACCGATCCCCGGGACACCCCACTCAGTACATCACCCAGCACCGATCCCTGGGACACTCCACTCAGTACATCACCCAGCACCGATCCCTGGGACACTCCAGTCAGTACATCTCCCAGCACCGATCCCTGGGACACTCCACTCAGTACATCACCCAGCACCGATCCCTGGGACACGTCACTCAGTACATCACCCAGCACCGATCCCTGGGACACTCCACTCAATACATCACCCAGCACCGATCCCTGGGACACCCCACTCAGTACATCACCCAGCACCGATCCCTGGGACACTCCACTCAGTACATCACCCAGCACCGATCCCTGGGACACTCCACTCAGTACATCACCCAGCACCGATCCCTGGGACACTCCACTCAGTACATCACCCAGCACCGATCCCTGGGACACTCCACTCAGTACATCACCCAGCACCGATCCCTGGGACACTCCACTCAGTACATCACCCAGCACCGATCCCTGGGACACTCCACTCAGTACATCACCCAGCCCCAATCCCTGGGACACTCCACTCAGTACATCTCCCAGCACCGATCCCCGGGACACTCCACTCAGTACATCACCCAGCACCGATCCCTGGGACACTCCACTCAGTACATCTCCCAGCACCGATCCCTGGGACACTCCACTCAGTACATCACCCAGCACCGATCCCTGGGACACTCCACTCAGTACATCACCCAGCACCGATCCCTGGGACACTCCACTCAGTACATCTCCCAGCACCGATCCCTGGGACACTCCACTCAATACATCACCCAGCACCGATCCCTGGGACACCCCACTCAGTACATCATCCAGCACCGATCCCTGGGACACTCCAGTCAGTACATCACCCAGCACCGATCCCTGGGACACTCCACTCAGTACATCACCCAGCACCGATCCCTGGGACACTCCACTCAGTACATCTCCCAGCACCGATCCCTGGGACACTCCACTCAATACATCATCCAGCACCGATCCCTGGGACACTCCACTCAGTACATCACCCAGCACCGATCCCTGGGACACTCCACTCAGTACATCACCCAGCACCGATCCCCGGGACACTCCACTCAGTACATCACCCAGCACCGATCCCCGGGACACTCCAGTCAGTACATCACCCAGCACCGATCCCTGGGACACTCCACTCAGTACATCACCCAGCACCGATCCCTGGGACACTCCACTCAGTACATCACTCAGCACCGATCCCTGGGACACTCCACTCAGTACATCACCCAGCACCGATCCCTGGGACACTCCACTCAGTACATCTCCCAGCACCGATCCCTGGGACACTCCACTCAGTACATCACCCAGCACTGATCCCTGGGACACTCCACTCAGTACATCACTCAGCACCGATCCCTGGGACACTCCACTCAGTACATCATCCAGCACCGATCCCTGGGACACTCCACTCAGTACATCACCCAGCACCGATCCCTGGGACACTCCACTCAGTACATCACCCAGCACCGATCCCTGGGACACTCCACTCAGTACATCACCCAGCACCGATCCCCGGGACACTCCACTCAGTACATCACCCAGCACCGATCCCTGGGACACTCCACTCAGTACATCACCCAGCACCGATCCCTGGGACACTCCACTCAGTACATCACCGAGCACCGATCCCTGGGACACTCCACTCAGTCCAAAGATCCCCACCCTACCATCACTCCTCTACTGAGAGCTGCTGTTTGCTTTCTTCCAGCCAATTTATATCCAACTGTGGGTTCTGGTCAGCAGCATTTTTAGTTTGGACACATTTCTTGTGACCCCCACTGAAAATAGCCAAAAGGCACTTTGAACATTGTTGTCTTTCTTTCAATGGCAGCAAAGTCCCCTTAGAAGTTAGATAGGCTTCCTCTGCCGTTTGGCTAAGGCCCAGGACCAAGTTGGAAAGAGTTGAAGGGAGGAAGGGCCCTGTCCTTTATGCCCTGTTGCTCAACCACTCAGGATTAGTGAGTTGTATGATCTGCCAGACTGTTTGCCAAACATAAGCAGTTGATATCCTTCCTGTCGTGTGATTCCCAGAATTGAACACAATACTCCAGCTGAGGCCTAACCAGTGTTTTATAAAGGTTCATCGGAACTTCCTTGCTTTTGTACTCTCTGCCTCTATTAATAAAGCCAAGGAGCCCGTATGCTTTTTTAACAGTCCTCTCAACTAGTCCTGCCACCTTCAAAGATTTGTGTACATACACCCCCGTGTTCATCTGTTCCTGTACCCTCTTTAAAATTGTACCATTTAGTTTCTATTGCCTCTCCTCTTTCTTCCTATGAAAATGTATCACTTCACACTTCTCTGCGTTAAATTTCATCTGCCATGTGTCTGCCCATTGCAGCAATCTGTCTTTGTCCTCTTGAAGTCTATCACTATCCTCCTCATTGTTTACTACATTTCTGAGTTTCGTGTCATCTACAAACTTTGATTTATGCCCTGCAAGTGGTACTTTATCAAATGCCTTTTGAAAGTCCATATGCACAACATCACTGGTGGGCGTAGTCTATAGGCCTCTGAACAGTGGCAACTCTGTTGGACGGAGTATCAATCAGGAAATATTTGAGGCTTGTAATAAGGGAACATCTATAATTATGGGGGATTTTAACTATCATATTAATTGGACAAATCAAATTGGGCAGGGCTGCCTTGAGGATGAGTTAATTGAGTGTATTAGGGATGGGTTTCTTGAGCAGTATGTAACTGAACCGACCAGGGGGCAAGCAACCCTAGATCTGGTCCTGTGTAATGAAACAGGATTAATTAAAAATGTCCTAGTAAAGGATCCCCTTGGAATGAGTGACCATAACATGGTTGAATTCCATATTCAATTAGAGGGTGAGAAGGTTGGATCTCAAACAAGCATACTAAGCTTGAATAAAGGAGACTATGAAGGTATGAGAGCGGAATTGAGTAGAGTGGATTGGGAAAATAGATTAAAGGTTAAGACGATACATGATCAGTGGTGTACATTTAAGGAGTTATTTTACAACTTCCAAAAAATATATATTCCACTGAGAAGAAAAGGGTGTAAAAGAAAAGACAGCCATCCGTGGCTAAGTAAAGAAATTAAGGATAGTATTCGACTAAAAACAAGGGCATATAAGGTAGCCAAATCTAGTGGGAGGATAGAGGATTGGGAAAACTTTAAAAGACAGCAAAAAATAACAAAAAGATTGATTAAGAAAGGGAAGATAGATTATGAAAGTAAATTAGCAAAAAATATAAAAACAGATAGTAAGAGTTTTTATAGTTATATAAAAAGAAAAAGGGTGGCTAAAGTAAATGTTGGTCCCTTAGAGGATGAGACCAGGAAATTAATGGTGGGAAATATGGAGATGGCAAAAACACTGAATGAATATTTTATATCAGTCTTTACAGTAGAAGACACTAAGAATATCCCAACACTGGACAAACAGGGGGCTATAGGGGGGGAGGAGCTAAACACGATCAAAATCACTAAGGAAGTGGTACTCGGTAAAATAATGGGACTCAAGGCGGATAAATCACCTGGACCTGATGGCTTACATCCTAGGGTCTTGAAGGAAGTGGCGGTAGGGATTGTGGATGCATTGGTAATAATTTTCCAAAACTCCCTGGACTCAGCAAAGGTCCCGGCAGACTGGAAAACTGCTAATGTAACGCCCTTATTTAAAAAGGGCAGTAGACAGAAGGCTGGAAACTATAGACCGGGTAGCCTAACATCTGTGGTAGGTAAAATATTGGAGTCCATTATTAAGGAGACAGTAACAGGACATTTGGATAATCATAATTTAATAGGACAAAGTCAGCATGGTTTTATGAAGGGGAAGTCATGTTTGACAAATTTGCTGGAGTTCTTTGAGGAAGTAACATATAGGGTGGATAAAGGGGAACCAGTGGACGTAGTGTATTTAGACTTCCAAAAGGCATTTGACAAGGTGCCACACAGAAGATTATTGCTTAAGATAAAAATTCACGGGATTGGGGGTAATATTCTGGCATGGATAGAGGATTGGCTATCTAACAGAAGGCAGAGAGTTGGGATAAATGGTTCATTCTCAGACTGGCAATCAGTAACCAGTGGTGTTCCGCAGGGGTCAGTGCTGGGTCCCCAACTCTTTACAATCTATATTAACGATTTGGAGGAGGGGACCGAGTGTAACATATCAAAGTTTGCAGATGATACTAAGATGGGAGGGAAAGTAGTGAGTGAGGAGGACATAAAAAACCTGCAAGGGGACATAGACAGGCTAAGTAGGTGGGCAGAGATTTGGCAGATGGAATACAATACTGGAAAGTGTGAGGTTATGCACTTTGGCAGGAAAAATCGTAGAGCAAGTTATTATCTTAATGGCAAGAAACTGGAAAGTACTGAAGTACAAAGGGATCTGGGGGTCCTGGTGCACGAAACTCAAAAGGTTAGTATGCAGGTGCAGCAAGTGATTAAGAAGGCCAATGGAATGTTGGCTTTCATTGCTAGGGGGATAGAATATAAAAATAGGGAGGTATTGCTTCAGTTGTACAAGGTATTGGTGAGACCGCACCTGGAATACTGCGTACAGTTTTGGTGTCCATACTTAAGAAAGGACATACTTGCTCTCGAGTCAGTACAAAGAAGGTTCACTCGGTTAATCCCGGGGATGAGGGGATGGACATATGAGGAGAGGTTGAGTAGATTGGGACTCTACTCATTGGAGTTCAGAAGAATGAGAGGCGATCTTATTGAAACATAAGATTGTGAAGGGGTTGGATCGGCTGGGTGCGGGGAGGATGTTCCCGATGATGGGTGAAACTAGAACTAGAGGGCATAGTCTTAGAATAAGGGGCTGCTCTTTCAAGACTGAGATGAGGAGGAACTACTTCACTCAGAGGGTGGTAGGTCCATGGAATATGCTGCCCCAAAAAGCTGTAGAAGCTACATCATTACATAAATTTAAAACAGAAATAGACAGTTTCCTAGAAGTAAAGGGAATGAAGGGTTACGGGGAGCGGGCAGGAATTTGGACATGAGTCGAGGTTCGGATCGGTCATGGCCCTGTGGGTAGCGGAGCGGGCCCAGGGGCCGTGTAGCCTGATCCTGCTCCTATTTCGTGTGTCTAATTCTGTTAGATTCAGGAGATAGTCCTGTCATAGTGGATTGGCGGTTAGGATCAGATCAGCCATGATCTTATTGAATGGCGGAGCGGGCTCGAGGGGCCGATTGGCCTACTCCTGCTCCTATTTCTTATTTTCTTATGTTCTTAACCACACTACCCTCATCAACCCTCTCCATTACTTCATCAAAGAATTCAAATAAGTTAGTCAAACACGATTTGCCTTTAAAAAATCTGTGCTGGCTTTCATTAATTAACCCATGCTTTTCCAAGAGGCAATTAATTTTGTCCCGGATCATTGTCTCTAAAAGTTTCCCCACAACCGACGTTAGGCTGACTGGCCTGTCGTTGCCGGGTTTATCTCGAACCCCTTTTCTGAACAGAGTGTAACATTTGCAATTTGCACATGGCCATTTAAGACTGAGATGAGCAGGAATTTCTTCACTCAGAGGGTTGTGAATCTTTGGAATTCTCTGCCCCAAAGGGCTGTGGAGGCTGAATTGTTGAGTATATTCAAGTCTGAGATCGATAAATTTTTGTAAACTAGGGGAATCATGAGATATGGAGATCGGGCGGGAAAGTGGAGTTGAGGTAGAAGATCAGCCATGATCTTATTGAATGGCGGAGAAGGCTCGAGGGGCCGAATGACCTACTCCAGCTCCTAATTCTTGTGTTCTTATGTTCTTATGCAATCCTCCAGTCCTCTGGCACCACCCTCATATCGAAGGAGGATTGGAAGATTGTGGCCAGAGCCTCTGCAATTTCCAACCTTACTTTCATCAGCAGCCTAGGATGTATCCCAACCGGAATGGGGAGACTTTTCTACTTTAAGACAATTAATAGCCTTTATATTGGAGGGGAAGAGTCAGTTGTTATTTTGATTGAATAATTAAATAATTCATCCCTTTTAAGGTTAGTTTGCAGTGATCTTCTCTTCTTCTTAGGCATTCCCTCGGAGTCGAGGATGACTTGCTTCCACTCCAATATTGTGGGTTTGAAGGTGACTAATGAGTCCTATGCGGGATCTACAGACTCTGCCACAGGTGGGGTAGGTAGTGGTTGAAGGGACGAGTGGGTGGAGTGCGTGGTTTGTCATACGCTCCTTTCGCTGTTTGTACTTGGCCTCCACATGCTCCCGACGAAGAAACTCAAAGTGTTCAGCGCCTTCTCGAATGCTTCTCCTCCAATTTGAGCAGTCTTGGTCCAGGGATTCCCAAGAGTCGATGAGGATGTTACATTTTTTCAAGGAGGCTTTGAGGACAACCTTGGAGCGTTTCCTCTGCCCTCCTGGAAATCGCTTGCCGTGACGGAGCTCGGAGTAGAGTGCTTGTTTCGGGAGTCTTGTATCAGGCATGCGGACAATGTGGCCCATCCATCTAAGCTGACTGAGCATGATCAATGCTCAATGCTTGGGGTGTTAGCCTGACAGAGAACACTGATAACGGGACGGTTTGCATCTGGGCAGGGCTGGGACCGATGTCCTAGGGGGAGTGTTGCTAGTGCTGTTGGGGAGGGTTTAAACTAAAGTGGCAGGGGGTTGGGAACCTGAGCAGGGAGACAGAGGAAAGGGAAACAAGGAATAAAGCAAAAGACAGGAAGGAGAAAAACAAAATTAGAAGGCAAAGAACTCAACGGTTTAAATCAAACATGGTCACAGTAAATAATAATTTATATAGGTCTGAGAGCGTTAAAAAAACAAGCCTGAAGGCTTTGTGTCTTAATGCAAGGAGCATTCGGAACAAGGTGGATGAATTAGCTGCGCAAATAGAGGTAAACGAATATGATTTGATTGGGATTACAGAAACATGGCTCCAGGGTGGCCAAGGCTGGGAACTCAACATCCAGGGGTATTCAATATTTAGGAAGGATAGGCAAAAAAGAAAGGGAGGTGGGGTAGCATTGCTGGTTAAGGAAGGGATTAACACAATTGAAAGGAAGGATATTAACTCTGATGATGCGGAATCTGTATGGGTAGAACTGAGAAATATCAAGGGACAGAAAACGTTAGTGGGAGTGGTATATAGACCTCCAAACAGTAATACGGAGGTTGGGGATGGCATTAAAAGGGAAATTAGAGAAGCATGCAGTAAGGGCACAGCAGTTATCATGGATGACTTTAAATTACATATAGATTGGGCTAACCAAATTAGAAAAATACTGTGGAGGAGGAATTCCTAGAATGTTTACGGGATGGTTTTCTGGAACAATATGTCGAGGAACCAACCAGAGATCAGGCCATCTCAGACTGGGTAGTATGTAATGAGAGAGGATTAATTAGCAATCTTGTTGTACGAGGCCCCTTGGTCAGAGCGATCATAATATGATAGAATTCTTCATGAGGATGGAGAGTGAAGTAGTTGACTCGGAGACTAGGGTCCTGAATTTAAATAAAGGAAACTACGATGGTATGAGGCGCGAATTGGGTAGGATTGATTGGGGAATGTCACTCAAAGGGTTGACGGTGGATAGGCAATGGCAAACATTCAAAGACCGCATGGATGAACTACAGAAGTTGTTCTTCCCAGTTTGGGATAAGAATAAAACAAAAAGGGTGACTCAACCGTGGCTAACAAGGGAAATTAGGGATAGCATAAGATCCAAGGAGAGGGCATATAAATTGGCCAGAAAAAGCGGTAACCCTGAGGATTGGGAGCAGTTTAGGATTCAACAAAGGAGGACAAAGGGATTAATTAAGAAGGGGAAAATAGAATATGAAAGTAAGCTTGCAGGGAACATAAAAACTGACTGCAAGAACTTTTATAGATATGTGAAGAGAAAAAGATTAGTGAAATCAAGTGTAGGTCCCTTGCAGTCAGAAGCAGGGGAAGTTATAATGGGGAACAAAGAAATGGCAGACCAATTAAATGCATATTTTGGTTCTGTCTTCACAAAGGAGGACACAAATAACCTCCCAGAGATGTTGAAGAACATAGGGTCTGATGAGAGGGAGGAACTGAAAGAAATCAGTATTTGTAGGGAAATGGTGTTAGGGAAATTGACGGGATTGAAGGCCGATAAATCCCCAGGGCCTGATAATCTACATCCTAGGGTACTTAAGGAGGTGGCCCTAGAAATAGTAGATGCATTGCTGATCATCTTCCAAAATTCGCTGAATCTGGAACTGTACCCATGGATTGGAGGGTAGCTAATGTTACCCCACTATTCAAAAAGGGTGGTAGAGAGAAAGCGGGAAATTACAGACCGGTAAGCCTGACATCGGTAGTGGGGAAAATGCTAGAGTTCATTATAAAGGATGTAATAGCTGAGCACTTGGAAAACAGTGACAGGATCGGACAAAGTCAACATGGATTTACAAAAGGTAAATCGTGCTTGACTAACCTACTGGAATTTTTTGAGGATGTAACTGGGAAAATAGATAAGGGAGAACCAGTAGATGTGGTGTATTTGGACTTTCAAAAGGCTTTCGATAAGGTCCCGCATAAGAGATTAGCGTGTAAAGTTAAGGCACATGGGATTGGGGGCAAGGTATTGACTTGGATAGAGAACTGGTTGGCGGACAGAAAGCAGAGAGTAGGAATTAACGGGTCTTTTTCCGAGTAGCAGGCAGTGACTAGTGGGGTACCGCAGGGGTTGGTCCTTGGACCCCAGCTATTCACAAAATACATTAATGATCTAGATAAGGGAACTAGATGTAATATCTCCAAGTTTGCAGATGCCACAAAGCTGGATGGGCGTGTGTGCTGTGAGGAGGATACCGAGAAACTCCAGGATGATTTGGACAGGTTGGGTGAATGGGCAGAAGCGTGGCAGATGCAATATAACATGGATAAATGCGAGGTTATCCACTTTGGTGTCAAAAACAGAAAGGCAGACTATTATCTGAATGGCAATAGATTGGGAGAAGGGGAAGTGCAACGAGACCTGGGTGTCCTTGTGCACCAGTCACTGAAGGTAAGCATGCAGGTGCAGCAGGCGGTGAAGAAGGCAAATGGTATGTTGGCCTTCATCGTGAAAGGGTTTGAGTACAGGAGCAAGGATGTCCTGCTGCAGTTGTACAGGGCCTTGGTGAGACCACAGCTTGAGTACTGTGTGCAGTTTTGGTCACCTTATCTGAGGAAGGATGCTCTTGCCATGGAAGGAGTTCAGCGAAGATTCACAAGGCTGATCCCTGGGATGGCAGGAATGACGTATGAGGAGAGATTGGGTCGATTGGGATTATACTCGCTGGAGTTTAGAAGAATGAGAGGGGATCTCATCGAAGCTTATAAAATTCTGACAGGTCTGGACAAACGAGATGCAGGTAGAATGTTCCCGATGGTTGGAGAGTCCAGAACCAGGGGTCATAGTCTAAGGATCAGGGGTAATCCATTGAGAACAGAGATGAGGAAGAATTTCTTCACCGAGAGAGTGGTGAACCTGTGGAATTCTCTACCACAGAAGGCGGTTGAGGCCAAGTCTTTAAATATATTCAAGAAGGAGTTAGATATATTTCTTAGAGCTAAAGGTATCAAGGGATATGGGGAGAAGGCAGGTACGGGGTACTGAGTTTGGATGATCAGCCATGATCTCATCGAATGGCGGAGCAGGCTCGAGGGGCCGAATGGCCTACTCCTGCTCCTATCTTCTATGTTTCTATGTTTCTATTGCTACGCCTATCCTGCCAAAGGATTTGCAGGATTTTGCAGAGGCAGTGTTGGTGATACCTCTCCGGTGCTTTGAGGTGCCTACTTTAGGTTGTCCATGTCTCTGGAGTATACAGGAGGGCGGGTATCACTGCTGCTCTGTTGACCATGAGCTTGGTGCCGGGTTTGAGGTCTTGGTCTTCAAACACTCTTTTCCTCAGGTGGCCGAAGGCTGCACTGACACACTGAAGGCAGTGTTGGACTTCGTCATCGATGTCCGCCCTCACTGACAGAAGGCTCCCAAGGTGTGGAAAGCGGTCCACACTGTCCAAGGTCTGGTCATGGATTTTGATAGTCGGGGGGCAGTGTTGAGCAGTGGGGACAGGTTGGTAAAGAATCTTTGTCTTTCGGATGTTTCATGTAAGGCCCGGTCTCTCGTATGCTTCAGTGAAGGAGTCAACGATGGTTTGGAGCTCGGCTTCCGAGTGTGCACAAACAAAAGCGTCGTCTGCATAATGTAATTCAATAACAGAGGTTTGGACAATCTTTATTCTGGACTGAAGGCGACGGAGATTGAACATTTTCCAGTTCATCCTGTAGATTAGCTCCACTCCGGCGGGAAGCTTGTTCGAGGTGAGATGAAGTATTGCAGCGAGAAAGATTGAGAAGAGCGTTGGTGCAATGTCACAGCCTTGCTTGACCCCGGTCTTCACTTGTATTGGTCTGTGATGGATCCGTTAGTAAGGATCATGGCTTGCATGTCATCGTGGAGCAGACGGAGGATGGTAAGAAGTTTTTGAGGACCGCCAAATTTGAGTAGGACACTTCATAATCCCTCTCGGTTGACAAGAGTCGAAGGCCTTTGTGAGGTCAAAAAAGGCCATGTACAGAGGTTGATGCTGCTCCATACATTTTTCTTGGATTTGTCACACAGTGAAAATCATGTCCATTGTGCCTCTTAGTGGGTGGAATCCGCATTGTGACTCTGGGAGGAGCTCTTCAGCCACATGGAGGAGACGATTGAGGAGGATTCTTGCAATGACTTTCCCTGTGGCAGACAACAGCGAAACTCCTCTGTAATAGTAAGGAAGGATATTAGCTCTGATGATGTGGAATCTGTATGGGTAGAGCTGAGAAATACCATGGGGCAGAAAACGTTAGTGGGAGTGGTATACAGACCCCCAAACAGTAATGCTGAGGTTGGGGATGGCATTAAACGGGAAATTAGAGACGCATGCAATAAGGTCACAGCAGTTATCATGGGTGACTTTAATCTACATATAGATTGAGCTAACCAAATTAGTAATAATACTGTGGAGGAGGAATTCCTAGAGTGTACACGGGATGGTTTCCTGGACCAATATGTCGAGGAACCAACTAGAGATCAGGCCACGATAGCAAAATACTGCGGATGCTGGAAATCCGAAATAACAACAGGAAATGCTGGAAAAAACTCAGCAGGCCAGGCAACATCGGTGGAAAGAGAAACAGAGTCAACGTAACGTTTCAGGTCGATGACCTTTCATCAGAACTGGAAAAAAAGCAGGAAATGGAAAGCAAGTTTGGGGGCTGGGACGAGGGGGAGGGGATGAAAGAACAAAAGGGAAGGTCAGTGATGGGATAGAAAGCCAGAGAGATTGAGAGAGATTGAGAGACATTAAGAGACATTGAGAGAGATTCAAGGCAAGGGCAGGTGGTAATGGGACAGGTTAAGGAACAAAGGATGGCTCTAGGTGGGGTGTGAATTGCGCTGGCAGAATGAAGGACCGCTGAAGGGAGGGAAGAAAAAACAAAAAATGTGGATAAAAAAAAGAAGAAAATATATATATGTGATAGGGGCCGAGGTTATGATCTGAAATTGTTGAACTCTATGTTGAGTCCAGAAGGCTGTAAAGTGCCTAATCGGAAGATGAGGTGCTGTTCCTCGAGTTTACGCTGAGCTTCCGTGGAACAATGCAAGAGGCCGAGGACGGTGAGGTCCGAGTGGGAGTGGAGCGGTGAATTAAAGTGACAGGCCACCGGGAGCTCGGGGTCCCCCTTACGGACTGAACAGAGGTGTTCCGGAAAGCGGTCACCCAATCTGCGTTTGGTCTCCCCAATGTAGAGGAGACCACATCGTGAGCAGCGAATACAGTATACTAAATTACAAGAAGTACAAGTAAATCGCTGTTTCACCTGGAAGGGGTGTTTGGGGCCCTGGACAGTGGGAAGGGGGGAGGTATAAGGGCATGTGTTGCATCTCCTGCGCTTGCACGGGAAGGTGCCGGGCGAAGGGGAAGGGGTGCTGGGGGTGGTAGAGGAGTGGACTAGGGTGTCGCAGAGAGAGTGGTCCCTACAGAATGCTGAAAGGGGAGGGGAGGGGAAGATGTGTTTGGTGGTGGGATCACGCTGGAGGTGGCGGAAATGGCGGAGGATGATCCGTTGAATGTGGAGGCTGGTGGGGTGTGTTGCGTCCGTGTATAATAAGACACAGACTGCGGAGAACGGTACAACAGGTGTTTACTCAACGTGGCTCACAGTGGAACTGATCTGTACAGATTACTACTCAGGGCTATATACAGGTGTGGTCACAGCCGGTACTGCAGTATACATGAGCTGTAAAAGATAGTTCCCCACTTAAAGGTATATACATTACAATTCCTCCCCTTTTAGATTAACAGTACCATAACACTCATTTAACAATTAAATATCAAACTAATTACAATTAACACTTTTAACATGCAACATTAGCTGAAAATAGTCTATTTATATATTCAGTCTTTGGGGAGGCTTCCTGATCCTTTCTGGATAGCGCCTTTCCCGAGTGTCTTGCTCTTGGTGCGGAGGCGATTCTGGCCCCCTGTCGTCGGTTGGTTCATCAGCTTCCGATGCTACTGTTTCTGGGGTAGATGCGACCTGTACGTCGGGTTCATCACCAGGTACATATGGGCGAGGCATGGGGTTGACTTGTTCCTGTGACTCTAGGATCTGGTCAGCATGGCGTCTCACGATGCTCTCCCCAACGTCCACTGTGTACATTAGTGGGCCCTGCCGTGTGCATATCGTTCCTGGCTGCCATTTTTCTGTTCGGTAGTCACGGGCCAAGACTGGTTGCCCTACATTGAAGCTCCTTGTTGGCTTCTCATGGATGTGCTGGAATTGCTTTCTCTCAACATCTCTTCGTACGTTTGGTCTGAGCAAATCCAGGCGAGATCTTAACCTTCGGTTAAAGAACATCATGGCTGGGGCCTGGTTGGTGACTGCATGTGTCGCATTCCGGTAGGCGAACAGGAAATTGTCCACCTTGTGCTGCAGCGGAATGTTGTCATTGTACATAGCCTTTATTTCCTTCTTAAAGGTTTGTACGAACCTCTCAGCCAATCCATTTGTGGCTGGATGATACGGGGCGGATGTGTAATGCCTTACCCCATTCTTTTTCAAGAACCTCCGGAACTCTTCGGACACAAACTGTGGTCCATTGTCAGAGCAAATCTGTTCTGGCAAGCCATTCCTGGCAAAAATGGTCCATAGGACTGCAGTAGTTTTCTCCGTGGTGGTGGAGGACATTTTGATGACCTCAGGCCATTTCGAGTGCACATCCACGGCTATTAAAAACATTGAGTCCATGAATGGACCAGCAAAATCAATATGCACCCGTTGCCATGGAGATGAGGGCCACTCCCATGGGTGTAGAGGGGCCTGTGGTGGTGCATTTTGCACTTTCTGGCATCCTGAGCAACTCTTGGTCAGGTCCTCGATTTGTTTATCGATTCCCGGCCACCACACATAAGCCCTGGCTAGGCTTTTCATTTTTACCCCTCCCAGATGACCCTCATGAAGCTCATTGAGCACTCTATCCCTTAACTTGGGTGGAATTACCACTCGGGATCCACACATCAAGGTCCCCCGGCACACTGACAGCTGTTCTCTCCTTGTCGAGCATGCTGGCAACAGTGAGTCGCCATGTGCTGGCCATCCCTTCACCATCAAATCATATACCTGAGACAGTGTCGGGTCATTTCGGGTTTCCTTTTCGATACAAGCGTTAGTTACCGGTAGGTATTCAACTATAGTCGAATGGAATATTTCAACAGGATCCACTGCTGGTGCTTCCTCCGCAGTAGGCAGTGGTAGGCGTGATAGCCCATCAGCATTTCCATGCTGTTTCGTGCCCTTATATTCAATTTCATAGTGGTGCGCCCCTAGAAAAAGTGACCATCTTTGTAGTCGTTGCGCAGTCATCACTGGCACGCCCTTCTTTGGATTAAAAATGGAGACAAGAGGCTGGTGATCCGTCAGCAAGGTGAATTTCTGCCCGTGCAGATAGTGATTGAACTTTTTCACTCCCCACACTAGGCTGAGGGCCTCCCTGTCAATCTGGGCATAGTTACGCTCGGCTGAGGTTAGTGATCGTGACGCAAAGGCTATTGGCCTCTCTGAGCCGTCCGAGAATTTGTGCGACAGCACCGCTCCAATGCCGTAGGGTGACGCATCACATGCCAACCGAATTGGTAATGCTGGGTTGTAATGGGCCAATACCTCTTTCGATGTGATTAGTGTTTTGCTCTTCTGGAAAGCTCGTCTACATTCATCACTCCACTTCCATGGCACCCCCGTTTGCAGTAGGGTGTTCAGTGGGTGTAGTATTGTAGACAAATTTGGCAAGAACTTATGGTAGTAGTTTACCAGCCCGAGGAACGACCTCAGTTGTGACACATTTTCCGGTGCTGGAGCCTTGACTACTGCCTCAATCTTCTCTGGGGACTTATGTAACCCCTCTTTATCGATAACGTGGCCACATTACGAGATCTGTTTTCTAAAAAACTCGCATTTGGGGCGGTTAGCTCGGAGCCCATATTCCTGCAATCTAGTGAGCACCTGCTCCAGGTTGGCAAGGTGATCACTGTCAATTTCGCCCGTGACCAGGATGTCGTCCAAATAACACTGGGTCCCTGGGATCCCTTGCAGGACTTGTTCCATTGCCCTCTGCCAAATAGCCGGAGCTGATGCTACCCCGAATACCAGCCGGTTGTATTGGTAGAGACCTTTATGGGTGTTGATTGTGAGGTATTTTTTTGATGCTTCTTCTACCTCCATTTGCAGATACGCCTGGGCCAGATCAATCTTAGTGAAGCGTTTCCCTCCAGATAGCGAGGCGAAAATATCTTCAATCCGCTGTGCATTGAGTGCTGCTAGAGTTTGGTAAGAGGGAGAAAAGTCATTTAAGTGTATTTTGTGAATTTTAGTGTGTTAAAAAGTTAATTATTTGAAGTGTGTTTAATTTTTAAGTGTATATTAAACTGTTGGGGAGTTTAACCCGGAAGTAGAATCCGGGTATAAAAGGGGCGGGACTAGTGCTTGTGCACGGAGTGCTGTGCATTGAGTGCTGCTAGAGTTTGGTAAGAGGGAGAGTTCGGGCAAGTGGGAGGTGAGGGTGTGTTTTTTGTTCTGTTTTCCCCACTCCCAGGCTTAGACAGCACTGCGGAGGTGGAGCAGTGAGACGAGTCAACCAAACAGGCCCCACAGACAGTATTCAAGGAGGAGGTTGGTGATCAGCTGGTTGGTTGGTTTTCTTCCTTCTCTTTTATTCCTTTAAGTTGGTAAGTCCTATTGAATAGTGGTGTAATAGTATCATCTTCATCGGGGCAGAGGGCCTTCATAACTAATAATAATAAATTTAATTAATTACATAGATATGGGTGAACAGGTGATGTGTCACTGTTGCGAAATGTGGGAGCTGGTGGACCCCATTGAGGCTCACGGTGATTACATTTGCGATAAGTGTTTGCTGCCAGAGGAACTCAAGCTACATGTTAAAGAGCTTGAGACCGAGTTTAAGACACTGCGACACATCAGGGAGGGGGAGAAGTTCCTGGACTCTATGTTTCAGGAGATGGTCACACCTATGAAGTTAATTACTACAGATGTAGTCTGTGGTCAGGGACAGGATGGTGTGACTATGATTGAGGAAGGTACAGGGATCCAGGATGTAGTGTTGAAGGAGACGCAGCCCTTGCTCTTGTCAAGCAGGATCGAGGTTCTTACTCCCTGTGAGGGCGGGAGCGGGGACTGCAGGGAGGATGAGCAACCTGGCCACAGCACCATGGTACAGGGGGCCATTCAAGTGGAGGGAGTAAAAAGAAATGTTGTAGTGGTAGGGGATAGTATCATTAGGGGGATAGATAGGGTTCTCTGCAGTCAAGAGCGGGAGTCCCGAAGGCTGTGTTGCCTGCCCGGTGCCAGGGTTAAGGACATCTCTTCTGGGCTGGAAAGAAACTTGGAGTGGGAGGGGGAGGATCCAGCTGTCATGGTCCATGTTGGTACAAACGACGTAGATAGGACAAGGAAGACGGTTCTGTTAAAGGAGTATGAGCAGCTAGGGGTCAAATTAAAAAACAGAACCTCAAGGGTAATAATCTCTGGGTTATTACCTGAGCCACGAGCGAATTTGGCTAGGATAAATAAAATTAAAGAGTTAAATGCGTTGCTCAAAGACTGGTGTGGGAGAAATGGGTTTTGCTTCTTGGGACACTGGCACCAGTACTGGGACAGGAGGGAGCTGTTCCGTTGGGACGGACTTCACTTGGCCAGTGCTGGGACTAGAGTCCTGGCGAATCATATAACTAGGGCTATAGAGAGGGCTTTAAACTAATTAGTGGGGGGGAGTTTTCTAGAGAGCAAATAATAGAAATGACAACAGAGAAGGTCATAGACTTAGGTCAAGGACATTCAGCCTCCGATCTTCGGGTAAGCATTCTCCAAGGTGGCCTTCGAGACACACGACAACGCAAAATCGTCGAGCAGAAACTGATAGCCAAGTTCCGCACGCATGAGGACGGCCTCAACCGAGATCTTGGGTTCATGTCACGCTACATGTAACCCCACCTGATGCAGGGTCATCCAGACTCGAGTCGACATTGGCTTGTTCTCTCTACACAGATGCGGCCGGACCTGCTGTGATTTCCAGCCAAAAAAAATGTTTTTTTTCTGTTTTTTTGTTTTTCATACAGACCCCAGCATCTGCAATATTTGACCCCTTGTGACCCCACCTCATTGTTCTTTGATGTAATGTTTCCCTGACTGACCTGTTTGGACACCATTCACACCTTTGACTGCTGTGATTATCTCTCTGCCGAGGTGTGATAAATGGCAGTTGGAAAGGTTACCTGTAAACATCTGACATGATTCTCTGACTATATAAGCTGTGTCTTTATGCATTTCTCCACTTCACCTGAAGAAGGAGCAGCGCTCCGAAAGCTTGTGATTTCAAATAAAGCTGTTGGACTATAACCTGGTGTTGTGTGACTTCTTACATAGACTTAGGTAGCTGTGGGGGAATTAAAAAACAGAATGTGTCAGGAAGGGACAGAAGGTATGGAGTAAAAAGTAAAGTACTAAAAAAGGAAAAAACAGGAACTAAGTGTTACAAAACATATTTGAAAGTTCTTTATCTGAATGCACGTAGCATTCGTAACAAAATGAATGAGTTAACGGCACAAATAACAACATATGGGTATGGTCTTGTGGCCATTACAGAAACATGGCTGCAGGCTGACCATGACTGGGAATTAAACATACCAGGTTATTTAACAATCAGGAAGGACAGGCAGGAAGGGAGAGGAGGTGGGGTGGCTATGTTAATAAAGGAAGGAATCACTATAATACAGAGAAATGATATTGGGTCAAAGGAGCAGGATAGTGAAACAGTTTGGGTGGAGATAAGGAATAATAAGGGGAAAAAACACTTGTGGGCGTAGTCTATAGGCCTCCGAACAGTGGCAACTCTGTTGGACGGAGTATTAATCAGGAAATAGTTGAGGCTTGTAATAAGGGAACAGCCATAATTATGGGGGATTTTAATTATCATATTAACTGGACAAATCAAATTGGGCAGAGCAGCCTTGAGGATGAGTTAATTGAGTGTATTAGGGATGGGTTTCTTGAGCAGTATGTAACTGAACCGACCAGGGGGCAAGCAACCTTAGCTTTGGTCCTGTGTAATGAGACAGGATTAATTAAAAATGTCCTAGTAAAGGATCCCCTTGGAATGAGTGACCATAATATGGTTGAATTCCATATTAAATTAGAGGGTGAGAAGGTTGGATCTCAAACAAGCGTGCTGAGCTTGAATAAAGGAGTCTATGAAGGTATGAGAGCGGAATTGATTAGAGTGGACTGGGAAAATAGATTAAAGGGTAAGACGGTACATGATCAGTGGTGTACATTTAAGGAGTTATTTTACAACTTCCAAAAAATATATATTCCACTGAGGAAAAAATTGTGTAAAAGAAAAGATAGCCATCCGTGGCTAAGTAAAGTAATTAAAGGTAGTATCCGACTAAAAACAAGGGCATATAAGGTAGCCAAATCTAGTGGGAGGATGGAAGACTGGGAAGTCTTTAAAAGACAGCAAAAAATAACTAAAAGATTGATTAAGAAAGGGAAGATAGATTATGAAAGTAAATTAGCAAAAAATATAAAAACAGACAGCAAAAGTTTCTATAGTTATATAAAAAGAAAAAGGGTGGCTAAAGTAAATGTTGGTCCCTTAGAGGATGAGACCGGGAAATTAATGGTGGGAAACATGGAGATGGCAAAAACGCTGAACAATTATTTTGTATCAGTCTTTACAGTAGAGGACACTAAGAATATCCCAACACTGGACAAACAGGGGGCTCCAGCGGGGGAGGAACTAAATACGATTAAAATCACTAAGGAAGTGGTACTTGGTAAAATAATGGGACTCAAGGCGGATAAATCCCCTGGACCTGATGGCTTGCATCCTAGGGTCTTGAGGGAAGTGGCGGCAGGGATTGTGGATGCATTGGTAATAATTTTCCAAAACTCACTGGACTCAGCAAAGGTCCCGGCAGATTGGAAAACTGCTAATGTAACACCCTTATTTAAAAAGGGTAGTAGGCAGAAGGCTGGAAACTATAGACCTGTTAGCCTAACATCTGTGGTTGGTAAAATGTTAGAGTCCATTATTAAGGAGACAGTAACGGGACATTTGGATAAACATAATTTAATAGGACAAACTCAGCATGGTTTCATGAAGGGGAAGTCATGTTTGACAAATTTGCTTGAGTTTTTTGAGGAAGTAACATACAGGGTGGATAAAGGGGAACCAGTGGACGTAGTGTATTTAGACTTCCAAAAGGCATTTGACAAGGTGCCACACAAAAGATTATTGCTCAAGATAAAAAATCACGGGATTGGGGGTAATATTCTGGCGTGGGTGGAAGATTGGTTCTCTAACAGAAAGCAGAGAGTTGGGATAAATGGTTCATTCTCAGATTGGCAACCTGTAACTAGTGGTGTTCCGCAGGGGTCAGTGCTGGGTCCCCAACTCTTTACAATCTATATTAACGATTTGGAGGAGGGGACCGAGTGTAACATATCAAAGTTTGCAGATTATACAAAGATGGGACGGAAAGTAGTGAGTGAGGGGGACATAAAAAACCTGCAAAGGGACATAGACAGGCTAAGTAAGTGGGCAGAGATTTGGCAGATGGAATACAATACTGGAAAGTGTGAGGTTATGCACTTTGACAGGAAAAATCAGAGAGCAAGTTATTATCTTAATGGCAAGAAACTGGAAAGTACTGTAGTACAAAGGGATCTGGGGGTCCTGGTGCACGAAACTCAAAAAGTTAGTATGCAGGTGCAGCAAGTGATCAAGAAGGCCAATGGAATGTTGGCTTTTATTGCTAGGGGGATGGAATATAAAAACAGGGAGGTATTGCTGCAGTTGTACAAGGTATTGGTGAGACCGCACCTGGAATACTGCATACAGTTTTGGTGTCCATACTTAAGAAAAGACATACTTGCTCTCGAGTCAGTACAAAGAAGGTTCACTCGGTTAATCCCGGGGATGAGGGGGTGGTCATATGAGGAGAGGTTGAGTAGATTGGGACTCTACTCATTGGAGTTCAGAAGAATGAGAGGCGATCTTATTGAAACATATAAGATTGTGAAGGGGCTTGATCGGGTGGATGCGGTGAGGATGTTCCCAATGATGGGTGAAACTAGAACTAGGGGGCATAATCTTAGAATAAGGGGCTGCTCTTTCAAAACTGAGATGAGGAGAAACTTCTTCACTCAGAGGGTGGTAGGTTTGTGGAATTTGCTTCCCCCGAAAGCTGTGGAAGCTGCATCATTAAATAAATTTATAACAGAAATAGATAGTTTCCTAGAAGTAAAGGGAATTAAGGGTTACGGGGAGCGGGCAGGAAATTGGACATGAGTCTAGGTTCGGAATGGTCATGGCCCTGTGGGTAGTGGAGTGGGCCCAGGGGCCGTGTAGCCTGGTTCTGCTCCTACTGTGTTCTAATTCTGTGTTAGATTTCAGGAGATGGTTTTATTCCTGTTCCTGGCTGGGGTGGAGATCGCCTTTACAGAAGGTAAGTACTGTAGAAAATATAGGGACAGAGTGATCTCCTGGAAGAATTTCGATCGCCTAGATGGGTCGGAGAGGAATTTCCTAGATTTTTTTCTCCCAAATTGGCCATTGGGTCTTTTATCTGGTTTTTCGCCTCTCCTGGGAGATCACATGGATTCAGGTGGATGGAGAGTGATAGAAGATTTGAGGTTAGGATCAGATCAGCCATGATCTTATTGAATGGTGGAGCAGGCTGGAGGGACCGATTGGCCTACTCCTGCTCCTATTTCTTATGTTCTTATGTTTTGATATTGTACGGTGTGAAGGACCGGGTTCACTGTTACCTTAATGTCCCCACAGATGTGAACCTTCCTTGGTTCCCCAGGCGTGCTGCTCAACGACTTTTTCATCACAGGGACAATGGGTGTAGCCCACTCGCTCCAGTCTACCTTGGACAGTACACCTGAACATTCCAGACTCTCCAGCTCTGCTTCGATGGCTGGGCGGATCGCATAAGGTACTGGTCTGGCCTTAAAAAATTTTGGGCTTGCATTTTCTTCAATTTTAATCATCGCTGTCATGCCTTTTAGTGTTCCGAGTCCTTGCTGGAACACTTCTTTCGCGTCAGTTAAGATCTTTGACAGTCGCCCAGGTGTGATGTCGTCATCCTTTTTGTCAGCCACAGTCAGTGCCTGTATGGAATGCCAATCCAGTTGTATTTTCCGGATCCATTCACATCCCAGTAATGGTGGTCCTCCATCTTGTAATACATGCAGGTCTAGTTTTGGTGTTTCCTTACTGTTATATATAACGGTCACCCTTATTTTTCCTTTGGGGTAGACTTTTTGCCCCATGTACGTCTTCAAAATCATTTTTGTGTCTCTCAAGGGTATGTGTGAGAATAGCTGCTCGTAGTCCCGTCGGTTTATGACTGTTAGGATTGATCCTGTGTCCAATTCCATCTTTACCTGGACTCCTGCTATCTTGAGAGTGACCCAAATGGTTCGGTGATCCTCCATTGTGATCACATTATGTAGTTTCAGACAACTCAGTTCCCTGCTTTCGGAGTCGTTATCACTCTTTTGTTCGTCTGAACTATTCTCCGTCATCTTATGTACCTTCTTGTACTTTTCTTTGGTAGTTTTCTTATTGCTGGTTTTCTTTCCCGACCTGCAGACTCGTGCTATGTGTCCTACTTTTCCACACTGTCTGCACACTTTGTCTTTGAACCAGCAATCATTCTGGTCGTGTGTTGTTCTACCGCAGCGATAGCACTTCTCTGTTCCATATGACATTTCGTTTGTGCCATATTCTTGCGGTCTCTGTTGTATCTCTGCAGCGCCCCGTGCTGCTGCTTCATATGATACCGCAATGCTGAAAGCCTTTTCCAGCGTAAGGTCCTTTTCAGATAAAAGCCGTTTCTGGGTTCCTTCACTTTGAAGCCCACACACAAACTTGTCCCTTAAGGTATCTGCCAGTTCCGCTCCAAACTGGCAGTGTTTCGATAGTTTGCGCAGTTCTGTTAAATAATCAGCATTGCTTTCATCCTTATGCTGGTTCCGTTTGTGAAACTTGAATCCTTCTGCTATCAGCAGCGGTGTGGGGTTTAAATGTTCCTTTAGTATCGTTACTATGTCTTCAAAACTCTTTTCCATTGGCTTCGTTGGGGTTACTAGAATTCGTAATAAACCATATGTCTTTGCACCCATTAAATTTAACAATACCGACGCTTTCTTGTCATCTGACACCTCATTTGCTTTGCAGTACACCTCTATTCGTTCGACATATGTAGTCCAATCTTCGACTTCATTGTCAAATGCGGTGATACTGCCACTCTTCGGCATTTTGGGTGTGGTTTAAAATGACGTCTCCCAATGGCTTAAAATGGCATCTCCCACGCTTTCCTTCCTCCCCCGCTGCTGCCAACGCCACTCCCGGCGATTCTTGTGGCAATGGTGGCGCCCTGTAGGTTTCGCGCGCTTCTCCTGCGCTGCTGCCAACGCCGCTCTCGGCGGTCCTCGTGGCAATGGCGGCGCCTTGCGGGTTTCTGCGCGTCTCTCTCTCCCTCTCTCCGACGCTGCTCGGCCCCTGAACACCGGCTGCGCCCTGTGCGCTCTGCCCTCTCTCTCTCTCCCCCGTCGACGCTGCTCGGCCCTTTGCTGTGCCGCTCGGTCGGGCTCTAGCCTGCCGCTGTCCGGGAAGGGTCTGCGCACTACCTGTTGCCAGCCCGTTTCGCTGGACCACCTCGACTGGAAAGCCAAGCCTGGCTCTCGACAGCCTCCCCCGCAATTCTCGAGTCTCTGCTGGATGACTGGGCGGTTGCCCGTGGTCGACGCCCGAGTCTCTGGCCTTGACCTCCAATCCACTGATCTCCAGGAACGAATCCCCGGGAGGTGATGCAGAGTTGCAGGTAGGTTCGAACTTGCCTTGTCGCCAATGTTGCGTCCGTGTATAATAAGACACAGACTGTGGAGAATGGTACAACAGGTGTTTACTCAACGTGGCTCACAGTGGAACTGATCTGTACAGATTACTACTCAGGGCGATATACAGGTGTGGTCACTGCCGGTACTGCAGTATACATGAGCTGTAAAAGATAGTTCCCCACTTAAAGGTATACACATTACAGGGTGAAAGGTGAGGACAAGGGGAGCCCTATCGTGGTTCCGGGAGGGAGGGGCAGGGGTGAGGGCAGAAGTACGGGAGATAGAACGGCCACGGTCGAGGGCCGTGTTAACCACAGTAGAGGGGAATCTTCGGTTGAGGAAAAAGGAAGGCATGTCGGAAGCACTGGTATGGAAGGTGGTATCATCGTCACTCAGGACAGGGATTGTTCAAGGCTGGAGTAGAATTCCTCTTTGGCCTCGTCCGTAGCTTCCAGGGTTGGGGTGTACACACTGACAACCGTAGCGTACTGATTCCGGGTTAGAGTGAGCCGAAGGGTCATGAGGCAGTGATCTCGTCAGGACTTGACTGTGTCTGTGTGGTGATTATTCTTTATGTTTAGTAAGAAGTATTGTGATTGGTTGTTTGTTTCCTGCCTTGGGATATATGCTGTAATCTCATTGATAGTTGATGTCATGTGATTTGTGGTGGCCATCTAAAATTCAGTTCTTTCCAGCCTTTAGTTGGGACTGGGTGTTGAAGATGTGCTACAGGATTTTTAAGTTAATAAAGCCTAGATTAGAAAGGCAAATCTATTCTTTATTTCAATTTATTAACTTTTTGTCAGAATGGAGCGATATCTTCAACCAGAACGATTCAATGCTGACCCTAATTCTGCAGGAGTGGATGATAAATGGAAACACTGGTATTGTACATTTAAAAACTTTTTGGGCGTGTTGGATCAAGAGTCTCTAAATAAGTTGAATATGCTGATCAACTACATTGCTCCGGATGTGTATAAGTATATTTTGGACTGTAAAACTTACGAAGTGGTTATTTTTACATTGGAAAAGATTTTTGTTAAACCAAAGAATGAGGTATTTGCACGTCACCTTCTATCTGCCCGTAGGCAGCAGGTGGGAGAATCTTTGGATACTTATTTACAAGCACTTCGGTGCCTTAGTGTTAACTGTAATTATAAGGCCATGACGGCTGAAGAATATAAGGAAGAATCGGTACAGGATGCTTTTATTAATGGATTACTGTCTAGATCAATTCGTCAGCGGTTGTTAGAAAATAAGACTTTGGATCTTAAGAGTGCTTTTGAGCAAGCTTCTACATTGGATGTGGCTCAGAGAAGTTCGGATTCTTATGCTCTTTTTAATCGGCCTGTGACTGTGGTTTCGGCAGTTCCGGATGAAAAGGAATTATGTGGACTTAATAGGAGTAGTTTACTAGATTCTGAAACAGTTTCTACTTCAGCGGCTGTTGCCTCTAGGATTCAGAAGTGTTATTTTTGTGGGAACGTCCGGCACCCTCGTCTGAAGTGTCCTGCTCGGGAGGCTGTGTGTAGTAAATGCGGCAAGAGAGGTCATTACGCACGTGTGTGTAAATCATCAGGTTCAATTACCTCCTCTGTGACTATTCAGCCTTTAGATAGGGTGTTTATTGCATCAATTTCTGCTGCATTTGCTCATGGCCTAAACAAAGCTATAGTTACGGCCCAAGTTAATGGGTTGGAAGTGAAAGCCCTTATAGATACGGGCAGTACCAAGAGTTTTATAAGTCTTCAGTTTGCAAAGGAGAAGCATTTGAAAATTTCGCCTGTTTCCTATCAGGTGTGTATGCCTCAGATGACTCTCACTTCACAAGTAGCTGGTTGTTGCCTTGTGAAATTGATTCTTCTAGGTAATACGTATACTGATATACGCCTATCTGTTTTGCCTAATCTCTGTGCGGATATTTTGATTGGTCATGATGTGCTTCAGTTACACGAGTCTCTCAGTCTTTCATTTGGCGGGACTAAGCCACCTTTATCTATTTGTGGATTAACCTCTTTATCCATTTCTCCATTATCAGTTTTTTCCAATTTGATGCCGGATTGTAAGCCAATTGCTACCAAGTCAAGAAGGTATAGCAGTCAGGATGGAGAATTTATTAATTTTGAAGTTCAACGTCTCTTATTGGAAGGAATCATTGAACCTAGTTGTTCGCCTTGGCAGGCACAGGTAGTTGTCACGACTAACGAGAGACATAAGAAACGAATGGTGATAGACTATTCCCAAACTATTAATAGGTATACTCAATTAGATGCGTACCCTTTGCCTAAGATTGATGAGCTTATCAATAAAGTATCTCAGTATAAGGTTTTTAGCACTATTGACCTAAAGAGTGCTTATCATCAGATTCCTATTGTTAAGAAGGATCAACCATATACGGCCTTTGAGGCTGGTGGAAAGCTGTATCAGTTTTGCCGAATACTATTTGGTGTTACTAATGGTGTTGCTTGTTTTCAACGGGCAATGGATGCTTTTATAAGTGATAACTCTCTCTCTGACACCTTTTCATACTTAGATGACATCACGGTGTGTGGCAAATCAAGGGTGGAGCATGATTCTAATTTAGAAAGATTCCTTCAAGCTGCGGAAAAAGTTGGTTTAACTTTCAATAAAGAGAAATGTACCTTTTTGACCACTGAGGTAAATCTACTGGGGTACATTATCTCGGGAAACAAGATTAAACCAGACCCAGAACGTCTGCGACCATTGATTGATTTACCTTGTCCTACTAATTCTAAGGCTTTGCAACGAGTTGTTGGACTGTTTTCTTACTATTCTAATTGGATTGCAAATTTTTCACAGAAGATCCGGCCTCTTATTCGGGTTACGACATATCCTCTATCATGGGAGGCCAGGACGTGTTTTGATAATTTTAAAAAGGATATCCTTGGAGCAGTTGTGCATTCTATTGATGAGCAGGTTCCTTTTGTGATTGAGACGGACGCTTCTGATTTTGCAATTGGGGCTACTCTGAACCAAAATGGAAGACCTGTGGCCTTTTTCTCACGTACCTTGAACAATAGTGAAAAAAGGCTTTCTTCAATAGTGAAAGAGGGGTATGCAATAGTAGAAGCACTGCGTAAATGAAGACATTATTTATCGGGACGACATTTTACGTTGGTAACTGATCAAAAGTCTGTGTCCTTTATGTTTGATGTCAAACATTTTGGAAAGATTAAGAATGATAAAATAATGAGGTGGAGGATTGAGTTGGCATGTTACCATTTTTGATATAGTTTATCGTCCGGGGAAGGATAATGTTACTGCTGATGCGCTGTCGAGGGCTTATTGTTCTGTGATTCACGGAGATACGCTTATTAATCTTCACAATGCCTTATGCCATCCTGGGGTTACGAGGATGATACACTTTGTACGCAGTAAGAATTTGCCCTTTCAGTTGAAGACGTCAAGCGGATGACTTCATCATGTTCTATCTGTGCTCGGTGTAAACCGAATTTCTTTAAGCCTCAACGCGCTCATCTTATAAAGGCTACTTCTCCTTTTGAACGTTTGAGCGTCGATTTTAAGGGGCCTCTTCCTTCAACTAATCAAAACCGATATATATTTACTGTTGTGGATGAGTTTTCAAGGTTCCCTTTTGCTTTTCCTTGCGCAGATGTATCAGCTGCTACAGTTATCAAATGTCTGACTCAACTTTTTGTCATCTTTGGGATGCCTGCGTATATCCATTCGGATCAGGGAAGTTCTTTTATGTCTTCCCAGTTGAAGGAATACCTTCAGAGTCGGGGAATTTCTACTAGCAGAACTACCCCGTATAATCCCCAGGGTAATGGACAGTGCGAACGATACAATGGGGTGATCTGGAAGGCAGTTATGTTGGCTTTGACATCCCGGAACCTTAAGAATACACAGTGGGAAATGGTACTGCCTGATGCCCTGCATTCCATTAGATCATTGCTTTCAACGGCTACTAATGTGACCCCCCATGAAAGGCTCTTTAACTATCCGCGGAGATCTACTACGGGATATTCGGTACCTTCATGGCTTACTATGCAGGGACCTGTGCTGCTTCGACGCCATGTTAGATTGTCAAAATATGATCCTTTAGTGGAGGAGGTGGAGCTGTTGGAGGCAAATTCCCAATATGCTCATATTCGATTCCAAGATGGGAAAGAAAGTACTGTTTCAATTAAAGACTTGGCTCCTTGTGGTGGCCAGCCCTCTTCTGAGGATATTAACAATAGTCATGATTCAGATAATGTGGATGCTGTTACAGATACTACGAATATTTCCAATCCGACTGCAGATAATTATACTTCTATTAGTCAGCCCTCGATGGATGTTCATGACCGTCCCAGTTTACCTCCTGATGGGATTTCTAATCCGGAAACCGTTGAAGATCGGGATATGGATAGCCTTCCGGCAGAAGATACTTCTGTGTCTCCTGGTGTGGGAGGGCAAGGAATTTCACCAAGGTTAAGAAGGTCGACACGAACAAGATATCTGGTCGACCGATTGAAAATGGACTTTTAAATTTATAGTAATGTTTTAAAATTGTTGAAATATTATATTATATTGTTTTAGTTGAGAGATACTTAATACTTATGTGCAATGTTACTATTTGTTGTTGCTCACTTAGTATTGTGTCATGTTGAATAGTTTTATTTTGTCTGTGCATAGTTTTAGTTGTAAATAATTAATTATAAATTGTAAAGGTTATTTAGGTTGGAGTATATTTTAAAAGGAGGGGTGAATGTGGTGATTATTCTTTATGTTTAGAAAGAAGTATTGTGATTGGTTGTTTGTTTCCTGCCTTGGGATATATGCTGTAATCTCATTGGTAGTTGATGTCATGTGATTTGTGGTGGCCATCTTAAATTCAGTTCTTTCCAGCCTTTAGTTGGGACTGGGTGTTGAAGATGTGCGACAGGATTTTTAAGTTAATAAAGCCTAGATTAGAAAGGCAAATCTATTCTTTATTTCAGTCTGTCAATGACAGACTAGAACTGCTTCAACCAGACTTGCTGCTGAGATATCTTGCCATTCTTTCTCATTTCAATGAGCTCACAGAAAGATGTTATTAGATGGATGATCAGATGTGTTTACTGTCACTAATTGTTAGGAGTGAATTGGAAACTCCAGTCCCTGCTGCGGCCCAATGGCCCACTGCACAGCACCCACACTGTCAAACCTTCTGTCTCAGGGAAGTTTCACAAATTCCACACCTTCAGCGTGACTTTTGTTTTGATAGCTGTTGAAAAAGACCTTTTATATATTAAAAAAAATAAAAAGCTGGAGTAGACTTGGTCATTTGGAGACTATTTGTAGAGGGAGCTTTACCCTGTATATAACCCGTGCTGTACCTGCCCTGGGAGTGTTTGATGGGCCAGTGTAGAGGGAGCTTTACTCTGTATCTAACCCGTGCTGTACCTGCCCTGGGAGTGTTTGATGGGACAGTGTAGAGGGAGCTTTACTCTGTATCTAACCCCGTGCTGTACCTGCCCTGGGAGTGTTTGATGGGCCAGTGTAGAGGGAGCTTTACTCTGTATCTAACCCGTGCTGTACCTGCCCTGGGAACGTTTGATGGGACAGTGTAGAAGGAGCTTTACTCTGTATCTAACCCGTGCTGTACCTGCCCTGGGAGTGTTTGATGGGACAGTGTAGAGGGAGCTTTACTCTGTATCTAACCCGTGCTGTACCTGCCCTGGGACTGTTTGATGGGACAGTGTAGAGGGAGCTTTACTCTGTATCTAACCCGTGCTGTACCTGCCCTGGGACTGTTTGATGGGACAGTGTAGAGGGAGATTTACTCTGTATCTAACCCGTGCTGTACCTGCCCTGGGAGTGTTTGATGGGACACTGTAGAAAGAGCTTTACTCTGTATCTAACCCGTGCTGTACCTGCCCTGGGAGTGTTTGATGGGACAGTGAAAAGGGAGCTTTACCCTTTATCTAACCCGTGCTGTACTTGCCCTGGGTGTGTTTGATGGGACAGTGTAGAGGGAGCTTTACTCTGTATCTAACCCGTGCTGTACCTGCCCTGGGAGTGTTTGATGGGACAGTGTAGTGGGAGCTTTACTCTTCATCTAACTCGTGCTGTACCTGCCCTGGGAGTGTTTGATGGGACAGTGTAGAGGGAGCTTTACTCTGTATCTAACTTGTGCTGTACCTGCCCTGGGAGTGTTTGATGGGACAGTGTAGAGGGAGCTTTACTCTGTATCTAACTCGTGCTGCACCTGCCCTGGGAGTGTTTGATGGGGCAGTGTAGAGGGAGCTTTACTCTGAATCTAACCCGTGCTGTACCTGCCCTGGGAGTGTTTGATGGGGCAGTGTAGATGGAGCTTTACTCTGTATCTAACCCGTGCTGTACCTGCCCTGGGAGTGTTTGATGGGACAGTGTAGAGGGAGCTTTACTCTGTATCTAACCCGTGCTGTACCTGCCCTGGGAGTGTTTGATGGGACAGTGTAGTGGGAGCTTTACTCTTTATCTAACCCGTGCTGTACCTGCCCTGGGAGTGTTTGATGGGACAGTGTAGAGGGAGCTTTACTCTGAATCTAACCCGTGCTGTACCTGCCCTGGGAGTGTTTGATGGGACAGTGTAGAGGGAGCTTTACTCTTTATCTAACCCGTGCTGTACCTGCCCTGGGAGTGTTTGATGGGACAGTGTAGAGGGAGCTTTACTCTTTATCTAACCCGTGCTGTACCTGCCCTGGGAGTGTTTGATGGGACAGTGTAGAGGGAGCTTTACTCTGAATCTAACCCGTGCTGTACCTGCCCTGGGAGTGTTTGATGGGACAGTGTAGAGGGAGCTTTACTCTGAATCTAACCCGTGCTGTACATGCCCTGGGTGTGATTGATGGGACAGTGTAGAGGGAGCTTTACTCTGTATCTAACCCGTGCTGTACCTGCCCTGGGAGTGTTTGATGGGACAGTGTAGAGGGAGCTTTACTCTGTATCTAACCCGTGCTGTAACTGCCCTGGGAGTGTTTGATGGGACAGTGTAGAGGGAGCTTTACTCTGTATTTAACCCGTGCTGTACCTGCCCTGGGAGCGTTTGATGGGACAGTGTAGAGGGAGCTTTACTCTGTATCTAACCCGTGCTGTACCTGCCCTGGGAGTGTTTGCTGGGACAGTGTAGAGGGAGCTTTACTCTGTATCTAACCCGTGCTGTACCTGCCCTGGGAGTGTTTGATGGGACAGTGTAGAGGGAGCTTTACTCTGTATCTAACCCGTGCTGTCCCTGCCCTGGAAGTGTTTGACGGGACAGTGTAGAGGGAGCTTTACTCTGTATCTAACCCGTGCTGTACCTGCCCTGGGAGTGTTTGATGGGACAGTGTAGAGGGAGCTTTACTCTGTATCTAACCCGTGCTGTACCTGCCCTGGGAGTGTTTGATGGGACAGTGTAGAGGGAGATTTACTCTGTATCTAACCCGTGCTGTACCTGCCCTGGGAGTGTTTGATGGGACAGTGTAGAGGGAGCTTTACTCTGTATCTAACCCGTGCTGTCCCTGCCCTGGAAGTGTTTGACGGGACAGTGTAGAGGGAGCTTAACTCTGTATCTAACCCGTGCTGTACCTGCCCTGGGAGTGTTTGATGGGACAGTGTAGAGGGAGCTTTACTCTGTATCTAACCTGTACTGTCCCTGCCCTGGAAGTGTTTGACGGGACAGTGTAGAGGGAGCTTAACTCTGTATCTAACCCGTGCTGTACCTGCCCTGGGAGTGTTTGATGGGACAGTGTAGAGGGAGCTTTACTCTGAATCTAACCCGTGCTGTACCTGCCCTGGGAGTGTTTGATGGGACAGTGTAGAGGGAGCTTTACTCTGTATCTAACCCGTGCTGTACCTGCCCTGGGAGTGTTTGATGGGACAGTGTAGAGGGAGCTTTACTCTGTATCTAACCCGTGCTGTACCTGCCCTGGGAGTGTTTGATGGGACAGTGTAGAGGGGGCTTTACTCTGTATCTAACCCGTGCTGTACCTGCTCTGGGATTGTTTGCTGGGACAGTGTAGAGGGAGCTTTACTCTGTATCTAACCCGTGCTGTACCTGCCCTGGGAGTGTTTGATGGGACAGTGTAGAGGGAGCTTTACTCTGTATCTAACCCGTGCTGTACCTGCCCTGGGAGTGTTTGATGGGACAGTGTAGAGGGAGCTTTACTCTGTATCTAACCGGGCTGTCCCTGCCCTGGAAGTGTTTGACGGGACAGTGTAAAGGGAGCTTAACTCTGTATCTAACCCGTGCTGTACCTGCCCTGGGAGTGTTTGATGGGACAGTGTAGATGGAGCTTTACTCTGTATCTAACCCGTGCTGTACCTGCCCTGGGAGTGTTTGATGGGACAGTGTAGAGGGAGCTTTACTCTGTATCTAACCCGTGCTGTACCTGCCCTGGGAGTGTTTGATGGGACAGTGTAGAGGGAGCTTTACTCTGTATCTAACCCGTGCTGTACCTGCCCTGGGGGTGTTTGATGGGACAGTGTAGAGGGAGCTTTACTCTGTATCTAACCCGTGCTGTACCTGCCCTGGGAGTGTTTGATGGGACAGTGTAGAGGGAGCTTTACTCTGTATCTAACCCGTGCTGTACCTGCCCTGGGGGTGTTTGATGGGACAGTGTAGAGGGAGCTTTACTCTGTATCTAACCCGTGCTGTACCTGCCCTGGGAGTGTTTGATGGGAAAGTGTAGAGGGCGCATTCTTTCCTCCTTTAAGATGCTCCTTAAAACCTACCTCTTTGATCAAGCTCTCAGTTATCTGAACTGATGTCTCCTTATGTGGCTCAGTGTCAAATTTTGTTTTATAACGCACCTGTGAAGCACCTTGGGACCTGAAGGCGCTGTAGAATCATAGAATCATAGAATGGTTACACAGAAGGAGGCCATTCGGCCCGTTGAGTCCATGCCAGCTCTCTGCAAGAGCTCTTCAGCTAGTCCCACTCCTCCGCCCTTTCTCCGTAGCCCTGCAATTTTTTTTCTTTCAGTTACTTATCTAATTCCCTTTTGAAAGCAGTGATTGAGTCTGCCTCCACCACCCTTTCAGTCAGCGCATTCCAGATCCCAACCACTCGCTGTGTAAAAAATTTTTTCCTCGTGTCGCCTTTGGTTCTTCTGCCAATCACCTTAAATCTGTGTCCTCTGGTTCTCGACCCTTCCACCAATGGGAACAGTTTCTCTCGATCTACTCTGTCCAGACCCCTCATGATTGTGAACACCTCTATCAAATCTCCTCTCAATCTTCTCTGCTCGAAGGAGAACAACCCCAGCTCCTCCAGTCTATCCACAGAAGTGAAGTCCCTCATCCCTGGAATCACTCCTGTAAATCTATTCTGCACCCTCTCTAAGGCCTTCACATCCTTCCTAAAGTGCGGAGCCCAGAATTGGACACAATACTCCAGTTGAGGCCGAACCAGTGTTTTATAAAGGTTCATCAAATGTAAGTTGTTGTTGTTTTTGCAGTTTCTTCATTTTAAATTCATAAAATTATCTCCCATAACATGACTGGTGGAGTAGCTGATATGCAGTGTGTAAGATGTGACGTGTGGGAATGCCAGAGTTGCAATAGAGAGTGTGAGTAGGAGGAGAAGGAGGAGTAATGAACTGTGAGGCAGTGATTGTCGGTGAGTGAAAGAGACATGCTCACTGCTACAGTGGGGTCCGCCTGTTCTATACACATGCTCACTGCTACAGTGGGGTCCGCCTGTTCTATACACATGCTCACTGCTACAGTGGAGTCCGCCTGTTCTATACACATGCTCACTGCTACAGTGGGGTCCGCCTGTTCTATACACATGCTCACTGCTACAGTGGGCTCCGCCTGTTCTATACACATGCTCTCTGCTACAGTGGGGTCCACCTGTTCTATACACATGCTCACTGCTACAGTGGGGTCCGCCTGTTCTATACACATGCTCACTGCTACAGTGGGGTCCGCCTGTTCTATACACATGCTCACTGCTGCAGTGGGGTCCGCCTGTTCTATACACATGCTCACTGCTACAGTGGGCTCCGCCTGTTCTATACACACGCTCACTGCTACAGTGGGGTCTGCCTGTTCTATACACATGCTCACTGCTACAGTGGGCTCCGTCTGTTCTATACACATGCTCACTGCTACAGTGGGCTCCGCCTGTTCTATACACACACTCACTGCTACAGTGGGGTCCGCCTGTTCTATACACATGCTCACTGCTACAGTGGGCTCCGTCTGTTCTATACACATGCTCACTGCTACAGTGGGGTCCGCCTGTTCTATACACATGCTCTCTGCTACAGTGGGGTCCGCCTGTTCTATACACATGCTCTCTGCTACAGTGGGCTCCGTCTGTTCTGTACACATGCTCACTGCTGCAGTGGGGTCCGTCTGTTCTATACACATGCTCACTGCTACAGTGGGCTCCGTCTGTTCTATACACATGCTCACTGCTACAGTGGGCTCCGCCTGTTCTATACACATGCTCACTGTTACAGTGGGGTCCGCCTGTTCTATACACATGCTCTCTGCTACAGTGGGCTCCATCTGTTCTATACACATGCTCACTGCTACAGTGGGCTCCGTCTGTTCTATATACATGCTCACTGCTACAGTGGGCTCCGTCTGTTCTATACACATGCTCACTGCTACAGTGGGCTCCGTCTGTTCTATACACATGCTCACTGCTACAGTGGGGTCCGCCTGTTCTATACACATGCTCACTGCTACAGTGGGCTCCGTCTGTTCTATACACATGCTCACTGCTACAGTGGGCTCCGTCTGTTCTATACACCTGCTCACTGCTACAGTGGGGTCCGTCTGTTCTGTACACATGCTCACTGCTACACTGGGGTCCGCCTGTTCTATATACATGCTCACTGCTACAGTGGGGTCCGCCTGTTCTATACACATGCTCACTGCTACAGTGGGGTCCGCCTGTTCTATACACATGCTCACTGCTACAGTGGGGTCCGCCTGTTCTATACACATGCTCACTGCTACAGTGGGGTCCGCCTGTTCTATATACATGCTCACTGCTACAGTAGGCTCCGTCTGTTCTATACACATGCTCACTGCTACAGTGGGGTCCGCCTGTTCTATACACATGCTCACTGCTACAGTGGGGTCCATCTGTTCTATACACATGCTCACTGCTGCAGTGGGGTCCGTCTGTTCTATACACATGCTCTCTGCTACAGTGGGCTCCATCTGTTCTATACACATGCTCACTGCTACAGTGGGGTCTGCCTGTTCTATACACATGCTCACTGCTACAGTGGGGTCCGCCTGTTCTATACACATGCTCACTGCTACAGTGTGGTCCGCCTGTTCTATACACATACTCACTGCTACAGTGGGCTCCGTCTGTTCTATACACATGCTCACTGCTACAGTGGGGTCCGCCTGTTCTATACACATGCTCACTGCTACAGTGGGGTCCGTCTGTTCTATACACATGCTCACTGCTACAGTGGGGTCCGCCTGTTCTATACACATGCTCACTGCTACAGTGGGGTCTGCCTGTTCTATACACATGCTCACTGCTACAGTGGGCTCCGTCTATTCTATACTCCTGACACCACCTCATGGACTTTCTGCCTTCCAGATTACGCAGTTCTGATAAAGATAATCCCATTTCTTCTGTACATTTGGAGGTTATTGTAGCACAAAATCAGCATAACGGTGAGAATAGGAAATGCTTCCTGTTATTGATAAGGAATCGACAAGTTACAACTTACAAACATTTATCTCTCGCATTTTTTCCAAGTAAGATGTGACATTTGTGAATACACTGGGCACCTTCCTGTGATTTCCTGATTCACCTTTACCTTCCAATTTACCTTCCTTTTTATGGAGACCATGAAATACATACATTTAACCATTACTATTTCTTATTTTTTTCAGAATTATTAATTGTTTAAATTCAGAAAATATAACGGTTTGCAAATCCCTAGCTTTTTGCAGTCACATAATCTCTGAGCCTCTCTATGTAATGACATATATGCATGTGTGATGAACCGAATTTGTTCTAAACTCTGCTCCGTGCTCTCAGGGTCTCCTGTGACTCTGTGGCTCTTCACTTGCTCTTTGCCTGTAGTTTTTTGTATTCTCTGTATTCTGCCCGTGTCTGCTGCTCCCACTCACTGAGAGAGGCTTGGGTTTTTTGCTGGGTTTTTGCTGCTTCTATTCCCAGATGTGTGTGACACAGTTTCCGCCACAATCACGTGACTTCCAGCTTAACAGGGCACGCTACTTACCAGAAGTGGTTGGTTGAGACTTTAGAAAAGTGAGATGAGAGGCGCAGGCAGTGAGAGGCAGAGAGAGCGCGTGAAGGACTGCTCCGAGAGGCATGGCTCAGGACTCTGACAGTAGTGACAGCAACTACAGCAGATATCAGCCATCCAGTGGTAAACAGGTACAATTAAACTAGAGAGGGAGCAGAAACTGCCAAGTAGCAGATATTGCATTGTATATAAAACATGGATATAAGGCAAGGCAGAAATAGTGTTAGAAACTGAATTAGTAAATGCAGTGCTCAATCTTTCTCAACCTCTTATTAAATTTAAATTCTTGACACTGAGAGACTGTACTTGGCCTATTCTCTTTCCTTTTTTTCCAATTTTCTCCTTTCCTTTCCTGAAGTTGATGACTTTTGCTGGGCGACAGGTTCCTAGGCTCCTGATCACCCCTCGCTACCACAGCCAGGTTGCTATTCTGCGTGCGTGAAGCTAGGCTGTGCTAATTGGTTACTCGATGACAAGACAGATCGCAGCCAGGCCAGTCCTGTCAGCAACAGTGACTGGGAGTGGGGAGAGTGGGGACTTGGTTTGATTCCCGTTCTGTGAGCCTGGATCACTGCGGCCCTCCATTTGTTGGCCCAGCTGAAATCGGTTCACTCATCACAGGTTGCGGTTTGAAGCTGGAATCTTTCTGCTTTGTGGAGTCTGTCATTCTTTGGCTTATAACGTTTACACAAGATTTATTGTAAACGTTCAATGTTCTAAAGGGAAATAGCCGCATGTTTTATCGGAGCCAGAGACCATTTCCTCACAGATGGAATTCGAACTGAAGGGCTTTGTTCTAATTTGGTTGAAGGTTTTTTAGAGGTTTGTCACGGTCGTGACTGATGGTGACATTCTCTTCAGGTAAAGAGTTGAGTTGGAGTTCTCTCCCTTTTCACATACTTTTAACCTCTGCATTGCCAGTTCTTATGAGGAGAGGGAGTCCAATTCTGCAGAACATCATTGATTCCAGCTTTCAATTGTTTTTGTCTGAATTGTTGTTAGGAAGTATTGGTTTTTATTTGTCTGGTAGTGTCAGTAAAATGGATGCTTCTAAATTAACTACTGCATTAACTTTAAAATATAAAAAGAATTCACTGTTCTGTTCACAAGCTAGCAGGTTTAAAAATGACCACTGCACTCCCAGCCTGTTATTCGCTGCTAGTGTGTCCTCATACAACAAACTCTCAAGGATTTCCTTACAAGTGTAAGGAGACACACTGGGATCAGGCAGTGCTGTGCTAGAGACACAATTCAACCCTCACACTGTATACCCAGAGATACGCTCTTGGTGCAGCTCACCTTTCTAGCAGTACAATTCTGTGGTACATGTTACTGTAATGCAGCATTACGCAAACCCACTTTGGTGCGTTTTCAATGCTCTCCTTTCCACTTTCACTGCTGCACATTTTGTGCTATTAAAAGTCAGTGATTATACAAGCTCACGAATGCACCTCTTCGCTGCTTTGGAGTTCATCTTCAGCAATTGACAAAATGCCAAGGTGGGCAACAGACATTTAATTCTGGAGGAATTGAGTTGTAATCACAATAGATAGATGGTAAGGGCTGCATAAATCAAGGCACATTACAGAGCTTACTCGGTATCTAACCCGTGCTGTACCTGCCCTGGGAGTGTTTGATGGGACAGTGTACAGGAAGCTTTACTCTGTATCTAACCCATGCTGTACCTGCCCTGGGAGTGTTTGATGGGACAGTGTAGAGGGAGCTTTACTCTGTATCTAACCCATGCTGTACCTGCCCTGGGAGTGTTTGATGGGACAGTGTAGAGGGAGCTTTACTCTGTATCTAACCCGTGCTGTACCTGCTCTGGGAGTGTTTGATGGGACAGTGTGGAGGGAGCTTTACTCTGTATCTAACCCGTGCTGTACCTGCCCTGGGAGTGTTTGATGGGACAGTGTAGAGGGAGCTTTACTCTGTATCTAACCCGTGCTGTACCTGCCCTGGGAGTGTTTGATGGGACAGTGTAGAGGGAGTTTTACTCTGTATCTAACCCATGCTGTACCTGCCCTGGGAGTGTTTGATGGGACAGTGTAGAGGGAGCTTTACTCTGTATCTAACCCGTGCTGTACCTGCCCTGGGAGTGTTTGATGGGACAGTGTAGAGGGAGCTTTACTCTGTATCTAACCCATGCTGTACCTGCCCTGGGAGTGTTTGATGGGACAGTGTAGAGGGAGCTTTACTCTGTATCTAACCCGTGCTGTACCTGCCCTGGGAGTGTTTGATGGGACAGTGTAGAGGTAGCTTTACTCTGTATCTAACCCGTGCTGTACCTGCCCTGGGAGTGTTTGATGGGACAGTGTAGAGGTTGATCTCCCTATCTGTAAGCCTGGAACACTGTATCATTGTGAAGCAATGTGTAACAAGCGGAAAACATTGAATTCTCTGATCTGAATCGTTAACGCGCTATGTAAACATGAGTTCATTCTTTATTTCTCTTTTTTATAAGGATGTCCTTCATCGAGTGGAGGAGAAAGATAAAACGTGTTCAAATATTTTGAAATGTCATTCTGCATTTGCAGTTACTCTATGTGAACCTAATTTCTGAACCTTCTTCCGTGTGCTCCTTCATTGGATCTCATTTGGAAGTTCTTTAGGGTTAAATTATGAGGACAGGTTGCATAAAGTCGGGCTGTATTCTCCTGAGTTTAAAAGGTTGAGGCTGATCTAATCGAGGTGTTTAAAATGATTAACAGAATTGATAGGGTCGATATGGAAAAACGATTTCCCCTGGTGGGGAAATCCAAAGGGGCATAACCTTACAGTTAGAGCTCGGGTGTTCACTAATGAAACCAGGAAGCACTTTTTCACACAAAGGGTCGCCTCCAAAAGGCTGTGGATCCTGGGGGTCAATTGTAATTTTCCAGACTAAGGTTGATAGATTTTTTTTTAGGTCAGGGTGTCAAGGGAATGGAGCAAAGTCAGGCAAATGGAGTTGAGGTCCCGATCAGCCAGGATCTGATTGACTGGTGGAACAGGCTCGAGGGGCTGAATGGCTTCCTCCCATGAGGGACGAGCTCAGAAAATATCAAGTGCAGAGGCTTGTAAATGTGATCCAGATTTTATCAATTGTTACCTCCTTCAAGCATCTCTGGATTCGTTCTGATTACTGGAATCCTTTGAAATGAAGTTGGACACTGATTGTCAGTGGTAGTTGTTGAGAGAATGGGAGACCAGGGTTTTTGGATAAAGGCAACAATAACAACAACTTGCATTGGTATAGAGCCTTTAATGTAGAAGAAAGGGCCCAAGCTGCTGGACAAAGCTGTAATCCAACAACTGCACTGGAGTGATTGGTTTGGTGTGTGATTTCTATCCTGCCAGTCAGGATTATGTATCAAAGATTCTCACTTTAGTTGCACACTAATAGTAACAGGCAGATATTGACCTACTTAAAAATGGTAATAATGTGTTGAAATTTCTAATTTATCATTTTATTTTGAAATATTATTGAAAGTATATAATGTAAAGACTGCTGTGACAGTGCTGGGGACGTGCGGTGCAGTGTGAAAGATATCCAGTGCTCGCACGGTTAATCAGCTCTGTCACGCTGCCGCTGATTCACATGACTGCAGTAGGCTAAATTTAAACTGGTCACAACATCAGGGCAGATTGGCATTTAACTCACAGAGGGAGCCGAGCCAGTGTAATAAAGTAGACAGCAACAGATAAGAGCCACTGACTGCAACAGCATTGGGTAGATGGAATACAATATTATATACAGCTTCTAAACACGACTGTTCACCTAGTATACCCTTCTGTACACGATACAATGTTGTATACAATTTGAATCTATACAGTGCTGCACACATTCTATATCTCCATTTATCTAAAAACAAACCGTACTCTCACTTATTTCTAGGAAAACTTTGAGGAGACAAAGAAAGTCATGAGGAGGGAAAAAAATCGCCTTGCAGCTAAGAAGAGTCGGCAGAGACAGACTCGAAAAGCAGACACACTACATCAGGTAAGGGAGCCGAGTGAAAGGGACAGACTCAGACACCAGGCCAGGGTAAAGTAGCAAAGCAACAGGGAGGGGCACAGTAACAGATACCAAAATCAGCAGCTGCTTCAGGGTCAGGGTGAAGGGAGAGGTGGAAAAACGTATCACACAGTGCTCACAGCCCAGAAACAGGCCATTCGGCCCCACTGCTCCGTGTCGGTGTTTCTGCTCCACACCAGCCTCCTCCCACCCCTCTTCATCTCACCCCATCAGCATAACCGTCTATTCCTTTCTCCCTCGTGTGTTTATCCAGCTTCCCCTTAAATGTATCTCTGCTATTCGCCTCAACCACTCCCTGTGGCAGCGAGTTCCACATTCTCACCACTCTCTGGATAAAGAAGTTTCTCCTGAATTCCCTATTGGATTTATTAGTGACTGTCTTGTATTTATGGTCCCTGGTTCTGGTCTCGCCCACAAGTGGATACATCTCTACGAATACCCTATCAACCCCTTTCATAATTTTAAAGACCTCGATCAGGTCACCCCTCAGCCTTCTCTTTTCTAGAGAAAAGAGCCCCCGCCTGTTCAATCTTTCCTGATAGTTCCAACCTCTCAGTTCTGGTATCATTCTAGTAAATCTTTTTTGCACCTTCTCCAGTGCCTCGATGTCCTTTTTATAATATGGAGTCCAGAACTGTTCACAGTATTCCAAGTGTGGTGTAACTGAGGTTCTCTAAAAGTTTAACATAACTTCTTCACTTTTCAATTCTCTCTCTCTAGAAATGAACGCCAGTACTTTGTTTGCTATTTTATAGCCTTATTAACCTGTGTTGCTACTTTTAGAGATTTGTGCATCTGTACCCTCAGATCCCTCTGCTTCTCTGCCCCACTTAGACAAGGAGTATGTGGCCTCCTTATTCTTCTCACCAGAAGGCACCACATCACACTTATCTATATTGAAGTTCAGTTGCCAATTACACACCCATTCTGCAAGTTTATTAATGTCTTCCTTTTGGTCTCCTTACCTAATGAAGGTTCACTAGACTGATTCCTGGGGGGATTGTCCTATGAGGAGAGATTGAGTAGACTTGGCCTATATTCCCTACAGTTTAGAAGAATGAAAGGTGATCTCATTGAAACGTATAAAATTCTTAAGGAGCTTGACAGGGTAGATGCAGGGAGGATGTTTCCCCTGGCTGGGGAGTCTAGAACCAGGGGTCACCGTCTCAGAATAAGGAGTCTGCCATTTAGGACTGAGATGAGGAGAAATTTCTTCACTCAGAGGGTGGTGAATCTTTGGAATTCTCTACCCCAGAGGGCTGTGGAGGCTCAGTCGTTGAGTATATTCAAGACAGAGATCGATAGATTTTTGGATACGAAGGGACTCAAGGAATATGGGGATTGTTAAGTCTGTGTGTTCTAGTTATTGTTAATAAGAATCACTGCACACAGACCACAAGAGTAAATTCAACAGGTCTTTACTAGTCAGAGGTCAGGCTGAACTGCCCAATAAATCATTACACAGCACTTATATACCGGTGTGGTCACCACCGGTATTACAGTATACAGCAGCCAAGGTAAAGTAGTGCATCTCTTAAAATAGTTCTCTTAAAGGTGGAACGGTTACATACACCACAGGGATAGTGCGGGAAGGTGAAGGTGGAGTTGAGGTAGAAGATCAGCCATGATCTTTGACGTAAGAAAACTACTAGGCACTTGGTCTAAGCGTTAAACAAAGCTTTAATCAACTGTTTTACAACATGGAGGTCTAGTTGTGTCCTTCACTAGTTCCTGTTAAGAATGTCCCGCGCAAGCTGGGCCCGTGCCCGAGTATTTATACTCTCCCTGGACAGCGCTACCAGCAGGCTGCTCAGTATTATTTCATAAGTCTTTCTTTCATGAATGACTGATTCATGTCAATCTTATTGAATGGTGGAGCAAGCTCGAAGGGCCAAATGGCCTACTCCAACTCCTATTTCTTATGTTCTTATGATCCTGCAGTTTGTCACAGTCCTCCTCTGTATGAACTACACCCCCCAATTTGGTGTCATCCACAAATTTTGAAATTGGACATCAGATTCCCATGTCCAAATTGTTTATGTAAATGGTGAACAAGAGTGGTCCCAGCAGCGATCCCTGTGGAACACCACTTCCCACCATTAGCCAGTCTGAGGATCTATCTTTAACCCCGACACTCTGTTTACTTTTTTACCCAGCTTGCTAACCACTCTGCTACTTGTCCCGACTCCACATGCTCTGATCTTAGTCATGTGGTACGTTATCAAAGGCCTTTGGAAAATCCAAATTTATTACGTCTCCTGCATTAGCTTTTTCTACACTTTTGTTACTTTTTCAAAGAATTCAATACGGTTCGTCAAGCACGAACTTCCCTTTTGAAATCCATGCTGACTACACTTTATTATAGTGCAGTACTGAGGGAGCGCTGCACTGTCGGAGGGGCAATACTGAGGGAGTGCTGCACTGTCGGAGGGGCAGTACTGAGGGAGTGCTGCACTGTCGGAGGGACAGTACTGAGGGAGCGCTGCACTGTCGGAGGGTCAGTACTGAGGGAGCGCAGCACTGTCGGAGGGGCAGTACTGAGGGAGCGCTGCACTGTCGGAGGGGCAGTACTGAGGGAGCGCTGCACTGTCGGAGGAGCAGTACTGAGGGAGCGCTGCACTGTCGGAGGAGCAATACTGAGGGAGCGCTGCACTGTCGGAGGGGCAGTACTGAGGGAGCGCTGCACTGTCGGAGGGGCAGTACTGAGGGAGTGCTGCACTGTCGGAGGGGCAATACCGAGGGAGCGCTGCACTGTCAGAGGGGCAGTACTGAGGGAGCGCCGCACTGTCGGAGGGGCAGTACTGAGGGAGTGCTGCACTGTCGGAGAGGCAGTACTGAGGGAGCACTGCACTGTCGTAGGGGCAGTATGGAGGGAGTGCTGCACTGTCGGAGGGGCAGTACTGAGGGAGCGCTGCACTGTTGGAGGGGCAGTACTGAAGGAGTGCTGCACTGTCGGAGGTTAGTGCTGAGGTCGTGCTGCACTGTCGGAGGGGCAGTACTGAGGGAGTGCTGCACTGTCGGAGGGGCAGTAACAGAGGGAGTGCAGCACTGTCAGAGGGGCAGTACTGAGGGAGTGGTGCTCTGTCAGAGGGGCACTACTGAGAGAGTGCTGCACTGTCAGAGGGGCAGTACTGAGGGAGCGCTGCACTGTCAGAGGGGCAATACTGAGGGAGAGCTGCACTGTCGGAGGGGCAGTACTGGGGGAGTGCTGCACTGTCAGAGGGGCATTACTGAGGGAGCGCCGCACTCTCAGAGGAGCAGTAATGAGGGAGCGCTACACTGTCAGAGGGGCAGTACTGAAGGAGTCTTCTTCTTCTTAGGCAGTCCCTCGGAACCGAGGATGATTTTCTTCCACATTAAAAATGAGTTCTCAGGTGACTGATGAGTCCAATGCAGGACCTACAGTCTCTGTCACAGATGGGGCAGACGGTGGTTGAAGGGGCGGGTGGGTGGAGTGCTTGGGTTGACGTGCGCTCCTTGCGCTGCCTGCACTTGGCTTCTGCTTGCTAACGGCGAAGAGATTTGAGATGTTCGGCGCCTTCCCGGATGCTTCTCCTCCACTTTGTGCGGTCTTGGGCCAGGGCTTCCCAGGTGTCGGTGGGGATGTTACACTTTTTCAAGGAAACTTTGAGGGTGTCCTTGAAGCGTTTCCTCTGCCCACCTGGAGCTCTCTTGCCGTGCCGGAACTCCGAGTAGAGCGCTTGTTTTGGGAGTCTTGTATCGGACATGCGGACGATGTGACCCGTCCATCGGAGCTGATTGAGCGTGGTCAAAGCTTCGATGCTGGGGATGTTGGCCTGAGCGAGAACACTGACGTTGGTGCGCCTATCCTGCCAATGGATTTGCAGGATCTTGCGGAGGCAGTGTTGGTGGTACCTCTCCAGTGCTTTGAGGTGCCTGCTGTACATGGCCCATGTCTCTGAGGCATACAGGAGGGCGGGTATCACTGCTGCTCTGTAGACCATGAGCTTGGTGCCGGGTTTGAGGTCCTGGTCTTCAAACACTCTCTTCCTCAGGCGACCGAAGGCTGCACTGGCACACTGAAGGCGGTGTTGGACTTCGTCGTCGACGTCTGCCCTTGTTGACAGTAGGCTCCCGAGGTATGGAAAGTGGTCCACGTTGTCCAAGGCCTTGTCATGGATTTTGATCATCGGGGGGCAGTACTGTGTGGCGGGGGCAGGTTAGTAGAGGACCTTTGCCTTACGGATGTTTAGTGTAAGGCCCATGCTCTTGTACGCTTCGGTGAAGGTGTTAACGATGGTTTGGAGTTCGACCTCTGAGTGAGCGCTGACGTAAGCATCGTCTGCATACTGTAATTCGACGACAGAGGATGGGACGACCTTGGATCTGGACTGGAGGCGACGGAGGTTGAACAGTTTCCCGTTTGTTCTGTAAATTAGCTCCACTCCAGTGGGGAGCTTACTGAGGGTGAGATGGAGCATTGCAGCAAGGAAGATCGAGAAGAGCGTTGATGCGATGACACAGCCTTGCTTGACCCCGGTTCATACGTGAATTGGGTCTGTGGTGGAACCGTTGGTCAGGATCACGGCTTGCATGTCGTCGTGAAGCAGGCAGAGGATACTGACAAACTTTTGAGGGCAGCCGAATTTGAGGAGGACACTCCATAATCCCTCACGGTTGACAGTGTCGAAGGCCTTTGTGCTGCACTGTCGGAGGGGCAGTACTGAGCGAGCGCTGCACTGTCAGAGAGGCAGTAACTGAGGGAGTGCTGCACTGTCGGAGGGGCAGTACTGTGAGAGTGCGGAAATGTTAGCGGGGCAGTGCTGAGGGAGCGCTGCACTGTCAGAGGGGCAGTACTGAGGGAGCGCTGTAGTGTCGGAGGGGCAGTACTGAAGGAGTGCTGCATTGTCGGAGGGGCAGTACTGAGGGAGTGCTGCACTGTCAGAGGGGTAGTACAGAGGGAATGCTGCTCTGTCGGAAGGGCAGTACTGAGGGAGTGCTACACTGTCAGAGGGGCATTACTGAGGGACTGCTGCACTGTCGGAGGAGCAGTACTGAGTGAGTGCTGCACTGTCAGAGGACAGTACTGAGGGAGTGCCGCACTGTGAGAGTGGTATTACTGAGGGAGCACTGCACTGTCGGAGAGGCAATACTGAGGGAGTGCTGCACTGTCGGAAGGGCAGTATTTTAGGAGTGCTGCACTGTCAGAGAGACAGTACTGAAGGAGTGCAGCACTGTCGGAGGGGCAATACTGAAGGAGTGCTGCACTGTCGGAGGGGCAGTACTGAGGGAGCGCTGCACTGTTGGAGAGGCAATACCGAGGGAGTGCTGCACTGTCGGAGAGACAGTACTGAAGGAGTGCAGCACTGTCGGAGGGGCAATACTGAAGTAGTGCTGCACTGTCGGAGGGGCAGTACTGAGGGAGCGCTGCACTGTCGGAGAGGCAATACTGAGGGAGCGCTGCACTGCCAGAGGGGCATTACTGAGGGAGTGCTGCACTGTCGGAGGGGCAGTATTGAGGGAGTGCTACTCCGTTGAAGGGGCAGTACTGAGGGAGTGCTGCACTGTCGGAGAGACAGTACTGAAGGAGTGCAGCACTGTCGGAGGGGTAGTACTGAGGGAGCGCTGCACTGTCGGAGGGGCAGTACTGAAGGAGTGCGGCACTGTCGGAGGGTCACTCAGTAACTCAGTAACACGCCCGGCCGGGTCACTCAGTGACTCAGTAACACGCCCGGCCGGGTCACTCAGTGACTCAGTAACACGCCCGGCCGGGTCACTCAGTGACTCAGTAACACGCCCGGCCGGGTCACTCAGTGACTCAGTAACACGCCCGGCCGGGTCACTCAGTGACGCAGTAACACGCCCGGCCGGGTCACTCAGTGAGTCAGTAACACGCCCGGCCGGGTCACTCAGTGACTCAGTAACACGCCCGGCCGGGTCACTCAGTGACTCAGTAACACGCCCGGCCGGGTCACTCAGTGACTCAGTAACACGCCCGGCCGGGTCACTCAGTGACTCAGTAACACGCCCGGCCGGGTCACTCAGTGACACAGTAACACGCCCGGCCGGGTCACTCAGTGAATCAGTAACACACCCGGCCGGGTCACTCAGTGACTCAGTAGAGGAGTGCTGCACCGTTGGAGAGGCAGTACTGAAGGAGTGCTGCACTTTAGATGGGGCAGTACTGAGGGAGCGCTGCACTGTCGGAGAGGCAGTACTGAAGCAGTGCTGCACTGTCGGAGGGGCAGTACTGAGGGAGCGCTGCACTGTCTGAGGGGCAGTACTGAGTGAGTGCAGCACTGTCGGAGGGGCAGTACTGAGGGAGTGCTGCACTGTCGGAGAGGCAGTACTGAAGCAGTGCTGCACTGTCGGAGGGGCAGTACTGAGGGAGCGCTGCACTGTCTGAGGGGCAGTACTAAGGGAGTGCTGCACTGTCTGAGGGGCAGTACTGAGGGAGTGATGTACTGTCAGAGGGTCATAACTGAGGGAGTGCTGCACTGTCGGAATGGTAGTACTAAGGGAGTGCTGCACTGTCTGAGGGGCAGTACTGAGGGAGTGCTGCACTGTCAGAGGGTCATAACTGAGGGAGTGCCGCATTGTCAGAGGGGCATTACTGAGGGAGTGCTGCACTGTCAGAGGGACATTACTGAGGGAGTGCTGCACTGTCGGAGGGGCAGTACTGAAGCAGTGCTGCACTGTCTGAGGGGCAGAACTGAAGGAGTGCTGCACTGTCAGGGGGGCAATACTGAAGGAGTGCTGCACTGTCGGAGGGGCAGTACTGAGGGAGCGCTGCACTGTTGGAGAGGCAGTACTGAAGCAGTGCTGCACTGTCGGAGGGGCAGTACTGAGGGAGCGCTGCACTGTCGGAGAGGCAGTACTGAGGGAGTGCTGCACTGTCGGAGGGGCTGTATTTTAGGAGTGCTGCACTGTCAGAGGGGCATTACTGATGGAATGCTGCACTGTCGGAGGGGCAGTACTGAGGGAGTGCTGCACTGTCGGAGGGGCAGTACTGAGGGAGTGCTGCACTGTCGGAGGGGCTGTATTTTAGGAGTGCTGCACTGTCAGAGGGGCATTACTGATGGAATGCTGCACTGTCGGAGGGGCAGTACTGAGGGAGTGCTGCACTGTCGGAGGGGCAGTACTGAGGGAGCGCTGCACTGTTGGAGAGGCAGTACTGAGGGAGCGGTGCACTGTCGGGGAGGCAGTACTGAAGGAGTGCTGCACTTTAGATGAGGCAGTACTAAGGGAGCGCTGCACTGTTGGAGAGGCAGTACTGAAGCAGTGCTGCACTGTCGGAGGGGCAATACTGAGGGAGTGCTGCACTGTCAGAGGGGCATAACTGAGGGAGTGCCGCATTGTCAGAGGGACATTACTGAGGGAGTGCGGCACTGTCGGAGGGGCAGTACTGAGGGAGTGCTGCACTTTCAGGGGGGCAGTACTGAGGGAGTGCTGCACTTTCAGGGGGGCAGTACTGAGGGAGTGCTGCACTGTCGGAGGGGCAGTACTAAGGGAGTGCTTCACTGTCGAAGGGGCAGTACTGAGGGAGTGCTGCACTGTCGGAGGGGCAGTACTGAGGGAGCGCTGCACTGTCGGAGGGGCAGTACTGAGGGAGTGCTGCACTGTCGGTGAGGCAGTACTGAGGGAGTGCTACACTTTCGGAGGGGCAGTAAGTGATAGGCCTGTAGTTACCTGGTTTCTCTCTCCCACCCATCAGTAAATTTCCAATCTAACTGCACAATTCCTGAATCAAGAGAGCAAGAGTGTGGCTGGTAAAGGGACGAAAGTGAATGATGTTACAGAGATGAAAGTAGCCGGTCTTTGTGATGGAGAGGATGCTCAGCTCAGGGCCAAGGTTGCACATAGTCTGGTTCAGGCTGAGAGTGGCCAGGTCGGAGGATGGAATCAACGGCAAGGATACAGAGTGTGTAGCAAGAGCTGAAGATGCTGGCTTTGATGTTCCCAATGATTAGCTGGAGGAAACTGTGGCTCATCTAAGACTGGATGTCGGATAGGTAGCCTGACACTTAATTAGAGGAAGGCCAATTTCAGTGGGTTGAGAATGGATCTGGCCCGGGTAAATTGGAATCAAAGATTGGCAGGCAAAACTGTCATCGAACAATGGGCTGCCTTTAAAGAGGAGATGTTTCGGGTACTCGAGGTGCATTCACATGAGGGGGAAAGGTCGGGCAACTAAAATCAGAGGTCCCTGGATGACAAAAGAGATCGAGAGTAAGATGAAGCAGAAAAAGGGGGCATATGACAGATGTCAAGTCGAGAATACAAGTGAGAGCCAGGCTGAATAGAGAAAGTTCAGAGGAGAAGTGAAAAAGGATATAAGAGGGACAAAGAGAAAGTATGGTAATAGATTGGCAGCTAATATAAAAGGGAATCCAAAAGTCTTCTATAGGCATATAAATAATAAACGGGTAGTAAGAGGAGGGGTGGAGTCAATTAGGGACCAAAAAGGAGGCAGAGGCCATGGCTGAGGTGCTAAATGAGTACTCTGCATCTGTCTTGACCAAGGAAGAAGATGCTGCCAAAGTCATAGTGAAAGAGGAGGTACTGCAGTTGAGTCATAGATTGAGTCATAGAGTTATACAGCACAGAAAGAGGCCCTTCGGCCCATTGTGTCCGCGCCGGCCATCAAGCCCTGTCTATTCTAATCCCATTTTCCAGCACTTGGTCCGTAGCCTTGTATGCTATGACGTGTCAAGTGCTCATCTAAATGCTCCTTGAATGTTGTGAGGGTTCCTGCCTCTACCACCCTTTCAGGCAGTGAGTTCCAGATTCCAACCACCCTCTGGGTGAAAATTTTTTCCTCAAATCCCCTCTAAACCTCCTGCCCCTTACCTTGAAACTATGCCCCCTGGTTATTGACCCCTCTACTAAGGGGAAAAGTTCCTTTCTATCTACCCTATCTAGGCCCCTCATAATTTTGTACACCTCAATCAAGTCCCCCTCAGCCTTCTCTGCTCTAAGGAAAACAACCCCAGCCTGTCCAGTCTCTCTTCATAGCTGAAACACTCCAGCCCAGGTAACATCCTGGTGAATCTCCTCTGCACCCTCTCCAATGCAATCACATCCTTCCTATAGTGTGGCGACCAGAACTGCACACAGTATTCCAGCTGTGGCCTAACTGGCGTTTGGTACAGCTCCATCATAACCTCCCTGCTCTTATATTCTATGCCTCGACTAATGAAGGCAAGTATCCCATATGCTTTTTTAACCACCTTATCTACCTGTCCTGCTGCCTTCAGGGATCTATGTACATACACACCAAGGTCCCTCTGATCCTCTGTCCTTCCTAGGGTCCTACCATTCATTGTGCATTCCCTTGCCTTGTTAGTCCTCTCAAAAGGCAGCACGGTGGCATAGTGGTTAGCACTGTTGCCTCACAGCGCCAGGGACCCGGGTTCAAATCCAGCCTCGGGCGACTGTCTGTGTGGAGTTTGCACATTCTCCCCGTGTTTGCGTGGGTTTCCTCCGGGTGCTCCGGTTTCCTCCCACAGTCCAAAGATGTGCGAGTTAGGTTGATTGGCCATGATAAATTGACCCTTAGTGTTAGGGGGATTAAATACGTGGGGTTACGGGGATAGGGTGGGATATGTGTTGGTGTAGGGGTTACGGGGATCGGGTGGGATATGTGTCGGTGCAGGCTCGATGGGCCAAAATGGCCTCTATCTGCACTGTGGGGTTTCTGTGATTCTGTGAAAATGCATCACCTCACTTTTCAGGGTTAAATTCCATTTGCCACTGTTCTGCCCATCTAACCAACCCATCTATATCGTCCTGTAGCCTGAGGCTTCCCTCCTCGCTATTTACCACTCCACCAATTTTTGTGTCATCTGCGAACTTACTGATCATACTTCCTACTTTCATATCGAAATCATTAATGTACACTACAAACAGCAAAGGACCCAGTACCGATCCCACTGGACACAGGCTTCCAGTCACAAAAACAACCTTCGACCATCACCCTCTGCCTCCTGCCACTAAGCCAATTTTGGATCCAATGTGCCAAATTGTCCTGGATCTCATGGGCTCTTACCTTCTTGACCAGTCTTCCATGCGGGACTTTGTCAAAAGCCTTACTGAAGTCCATGTAGACTACATCAACTGCACTACCCTCATCCACACACCTAGTCACCCCCTCGAAAAATTCAACCAAATTGGTTAGACATGATCTCCCCTGACAAAGCCTTGCTGACTATTCTTGATTAATCCTTGCCTCTCCAAGTGAAGACTAATTCTGTCCCTCAGAACTTTTTCCAATAATTTCCCTACCACTGATGTTAGGCTCACTGGCCTGTAATTCCCTGGTTTATCCCTACTACCCTTCTTGAATAATGGTATACGTTAGCTGTCCTCCAGTCCTCTGGCACCTCCCCTGTGGCCAGAGAGGTTCTGAAAATTTGTGTCAGAGCCCCTGCAATCTCTTCCCTTGCCTCACACAGCAGCCTGGGATACATCTTGTCTGGGCCTGGGAGTTTATCCACTTTTAAGCCCGCTAAAACTGCTAGTACCTCCTCCCTCTCAATACTAATTTGTTCAAGTATATCACAACCCCCCTGCCTGATTTCTATGCCTACATCGTCCTTCTCCATAGTGAACACGGATGCAAAATATTCATTTAAAACCTCACCTACATCTTTCGGCTCTGCACACAGATTGCCACTTTGGTCCCTAATGGGCCCTACTCTTTCCCTGGTTATCCTCTTGCCCTTAATATATTTATAAAATACCTTGGGATTTTCCTTTATTTTGCCCGCCAGTGTTTTTTCATGCCCCCTCTTCGCTCTCCTAATTTCTTTTTTAAGTACCCCCCTGCACTTTCTATACTCCTCTAGGGCTTCCACTGTTTTTAGTCCTTTGTATCTGCCAAAAGCCTCCCTTTTTTTCCTAATCCATTCTTGTATATCCCTTGACATCCAGGGTTCCCTGGACTTGTTGGTCCCACCCTTGACCTTTACGGGAACATGTTGGTCTTGTACTCATCTCTTTCCTTTCTGAAAGACTCCCACTGCTCTGAGATACTGGATGGGCTAAAAATTGATAAGGAGGAGGTACTAGAAAGGCTGGCTGTACTTAAATGTGCCAAATAGATAAGTTACCAGGACCGGATGGGATGCATTCAAGGATGCTTAGAGAAGTAAAGGTGGAATTCGCGGAGGTACTGGCCATAATCTTCCAATCCTCCTTGGATACGGGGCTGGTGCCAGAGGACAAGAGAATTGCGAATGTTACACCCTTGTTCAAAAAAGGGTGTAAAGATAAACCCAGCAACTACAGGCCAGTCAGTTTAACCTCGGTAGTGGGGAAGCTTTTAGAAATGATAATCCAGGACAAAATTAACAGTCACTTGGACAAGTATGGATTAACTAAGGAAAGCCAGCATGGATTTGTTAAACGCAAATCGTGTTTAACTAACTTGATTGAGTTTTTTGATGAGGTAACAGAGAGGGTTGATGAGGGCAATGAGATTGACGTGGTGTACGTGGATTTCCAAAAGGTGTTTGATAAAGTGCCACATAATAGGCTTGCCAGCAAAGTTGAAGCCCATGGAATAAAAGGGACAGTGGCAGCAGGGATACGGAATTGGCCAAGTGACAGGAAACAGAGAGTAGTGGTGAACGGTTGTTTTTCGGACTGGAGGAAGGTATACAGTGGTGTTCCCCAGGGGTCGGTACTAGGACCACTGCTTTTCTTGATATATATTAATGACTTAGACTTGGGTGTTCAGGGCACAATTTCAAAATTTGCAGATGACACAAAACTTGGCAGTATAGTGAACAGTGAGGAGGAGAGTGATAGACTTCAAGAAGACATAGACAGGCTGGTGAAATGGGCGGACACGTGGCAGATGAAATTTAACGCAGAAAAGTGTGAAGTGATACATTTTGGTAGGAAGAACGAGGAGAGGCAATATAAACTAAAGGGTACAATTATAAAGGGGGTGCATGAACAGAGAGACCTGGGGGTATATGGGCACAAATCATTGAAGGTGACAAGGCAGGTTGAGAAAGCAGTTAAAAAAGCATACGGGATCCTGGGCTTCATAAATAGAGGCACAGAGAGGAGATCTGATCGAGGTGTTCAAAATCATGAGGGGTCTAGACAGAGTAGATAGAGAGAAACGGTTCCTATTGGCGGATGGGTCGAGAACCATGTCATCCCATATCACTAATTTGTGCTCACCCTTAGAACCCTGACTTACTACACCGTATTCTGTCTCTTATACCTATCAATCCCTTACTATATTGTACTCTCTCATACCCACTCTATCCCTTACTATATTGTACTCTGGGCCCAAAATTTTAGTCCATTGAGCCATAGATGTTTACAGCACAGAAGGAAGCCATTCAGCCCATCAAGTCTGTGCCTGCGCTTTACAAAACTCATCCCACTGCCCCACTCGCTGCAATACAGCCCGGTATGATCATCCCCTGCCCCACTCACTGTAATACAGCCCGGTATGATCATCCCCTGCCCCACTCACTGTAATACAGCCCGGTATGATCATCCCACTGATCCACTCGCTTCAATACAGCCCAGTATGATCATCCCACTGATCCACTCGCTTCAATACAGCCCAGTATGATCATCCCACTGATCCACTCGCTTCAATACAGCCCGGTATGATCATCCCACTGCCCCACTCGCTGCAATACAGCCCGGTATGATTGTCCCACTGCCCCACTCGCTGCAATACAGCCCGGTATGATCATCCCACTGCCCCACTCGCTGCAATACAGCCCGGTATGATCATCCCACTGCCCCACTCGCTGCAATACAGCCCGGTATGATCATCCCACTGCCCCACTCGCTGCAATACAGCCCGGTATGATCATCCCACTGCCCCACTCGCTGCAATACAGCCTGGTATGATCATCCCACTGCCCCATTGGCTTCAATACAGCCCGGTATGATCATCCCCTGCCCCACTCACTGTAATACAGCCTGGTATGATCATCCCACTGCCCCAGTCGCTCCAATACAGCCCGGTATGATCATCCCACTGCCCCAGTCGCTCCAATACAGCCCGGTATGATCATCCCACTGCCCCACTCGCTTCAATACAGCCTGGTATGATCATCCCACTGCCCCACTCGCTTCAATACAGCCCGGTATGATCATCCCACTGCCCCACTCGCTTCAATACAGCCCGGTATGATCATCCCACTGCCCCACTCGCTTCAATACAGCCTGGTATGATCATCCCACTGCCCCAGTCGCTCCAATACAGCCCGGTATGATCATCCCACTGCCCCACTCGCTTCAATACAGCCCAGTATGATCATCCCACTGCCCCATTGGCTTCAATACAGCCCGGTATGATCATCCCACTGCCCCACTCGCTTCAATACAGCCCGGTATGATCATCCCACTGCCCCATTGGCTTCAATACAGCCCGGTATGATCATCCCACTGCCCCACTCGCTTCAATACAGCCTGGTATGATCATCCCACTGCCCCAGTCGCTCCAATACAGCCCAGTATGATCATCCCACTGCCCCACTCGCTTCAATACAGCCCGGTATGTTCAGCTGCTTCAAATGTTTATCCAATTTACACTGAAAAGATTCCATGATCTCTGCCTCAACCACTCCCTGTGGCAACTCCTGCCATTGTAAAGCTTTTAGAAGTTTTTAGAAGTTCCTTTCTGTGACAAGTGCTGCATAAATGGAAGTTTTGTGAACTTGTCCCTCCCGCAGTTTGTCCCGGACTCTGATGCAGTCTGTTGCACATCTGTCATGGGCTCTGCCCTCAGCTGGAAGTACATGGAGTTTTCAGCAAGCAGCAAGGTCTTTCTTTGTTCCCATGTTTTTTGCCGGACCTTTGCAGGAAAAACCTCATGACAGATGGTCCTAACCAGCCACAGAGGGTCTATGTTGTGTGTGTAAGGTATAGACTGTTCCAAATGAGGAGAGTGAGCAGTGTTTCTCTGAGAACGGTAGCACACTGTCATGGTTGGGTCAGACATGTCTGTGGTTGCCATGTGTGAAACTGTCAGAGGAAGCAGTGAATCTGGTCTGTAAGCGGGTGATGACTGCACACTTCCTGCAGCTTGCTGGTTAGACGGGCTAAGTTAACAACTGTCCTATATTCTGAAATGAATGAATCAGAGGGCCGCTTGCCAGTAAGCCATTTAGGCCTTTACAAAAAAACTCCGACTTCTCTTCTCTGTCACTCTCTGTCTCTCCATGTCTGGCTCACTCCATTTCTAAAATAATCAGGGGTTTTGTCGCCAAAATCTCACAGCATTAAAAAGAATATAGAATTTCAATTTAGGACATGCAATAACGTCAGCTCCATGAAATAAGTCAGTCTTTGATGTTTAATCAGCAGCCACCGAGAGGGGCATAAAGCCAATGCCATGGGTCCATGGTATTATTCAAGGGTAGTGCTGCAGTCAGTGAGTGCACACATTTTACTAAATAGTTTGCATCATTAAGAGTGTAGGCGAGAAAAGTTTAACTGTTTCCATCAAAAAATGTCAGGAATTTCCATTATCGTCTGATCTGATGCCCCCTGTCGTCAGCAGTCGTGATGAGTAAGGAGAGAAGTGGGTGACCTTTTCATTTGCTAAAGATGGACCATTAGATAGGGACTTTCTGTGAAACTCTGCAGCATCTCAGCTAAAGTAGCTGCCGTTGTTTTAGAATCAGGAGTCCTGGCCCGGATAATAAAACGCTCTTGCCCTCTATCCGCCTTAGTTTTATATGTTTTAGACTCATGTCTTACTGAATGCTACTCTTTCCATGTGCTCACTGCTTATCCCTAAAATATCATCCACTAACAACTGCTGTGAGTATCCACTCCAGAGATAGTGTCACATAATGTGTAGCCTGGGCAATATCAAAACTTGCAGAAACGTCCCTCCAATGTTTTCTCTATATTGTCTTTGTAGGAAAGTGAACATTTAGAGAAAGAAAATGCTGCCTTAAGGAAGGAGATCAAACAGCTGAATGAAGAGCTGAAATATTTCAGCACGGTGCTGAAAAGCCACGAGAGCCTTTGTTCTGCGATGAGTTCCCCAAACGAGGAAATGGTTTACCCAACTCATTCCTTCCACCAGACACACACCAACACAGCGCCACGGCTCCATCTGTGAGCCAGTGAGACAGCTGAGAGGAAGGAAGCCTGGAATTAGTACTGAAGATTAAAAGCTGTGACAATCGCTGGCTGGCCATGGGCAAGGTGAGAGCAAACACAAACTGAGCTCGCAGTGTAAACTCTTCCCTACAGGAGCAGCATGCTCACACACCTGCACCATCCAAACAAAGTTCTCAGCTGCAGTGTGTGTCTGAATTGTTCACCCAAAGCCTTATTCTGACAGGGTTCAAGCAGTAGTTACGCAAAGTTCATTTGTCAAAAGCATAAATACTAATGACTTCTTAAAGATGGAGCAGTAACCCCAAGGCAGACACCAGGCACACACACTGTTACAGGAGAAATCTGTCATCAAAATAACCTAAAGTACAGAATCAGTTTGACTTTGTGATGTCAGTGGAACAGTGCACTGTATGCTAACACACAATGACAGCAGACAAATATATGCGTGTTACACAGACTGCGTCTTCACAGCCCGCATCGTAAAGAGTCATGAAGGTCGGAGATGGTAGTGGTTACTGAGGAAGAACAATCAGTGTTACACCCCTACTCCACAGGACCTGCTACCCCAAGGAAGAATTTGAATTTACACAGGACCATTCGAATCCTCCGATGAAGAGAATGTTGAGATGGATTCCCTTCAGTGTACCATCGAGGCAAACTACAGGAGAGCTGTGCACTGTAACTAACTTGTACCATGGCTACAGGGAACATCTAAAGCTGTGGGCAGAGTGGGAAATTGTTCCATTACCCTCATTCACTGCAGAGAACAGAAACCTACTCATCTCATTCTGAAGTGCTAATTACCAATGAATGCACAGTTTACATTAATTATTACCAGCATATAATGCCTTGGTTGTTAAAAAACATATTTATGGACAGAGTTTCACATGGTTAGTAACACAAGAGTGAATGAGAGCCCAGCCTGGCTGGCAAGGACGGTGCAGATGGGGTTAAGATGGCAGGAGGGTTTGCACCTTTTTCCTGTCCCCCACCATTTTTACTTACCTAGTTTCAATGACACAGTTGTATCCCGGTGACATCAACGGGTCACACACACCATTTTAACTGGGGGCCGACTAAGAGCCTCACAGCCTCCAACCCATCAGTGAAAGCTGGCAGCAGCAAGGATCAAGGCCAGAGAGGCCCAACTAAGCGATGTGGGCCAGGAGGACCCCACAAGGATAACTTGCTGCCCCCCGCCTCCACCCCCAATCCATACTTACCTTGCCGGTGACTGTTTCTGTGGGTCCCTGGTGGCGGTCTGACCCCCCATGAATTTTAACTCCCACCCACCGGGGGTGACATAATTCCCACCAGCTTTGGGCAGGAGTCAGTGCCGGGGCATTTAAATCAGGCCCCCACCCCCCACTGTAGTTAAAATCGGGGCTACAATAATCTTTCATCAGGATTAATAAAGAATTTAGAAATCCCAAGGACCCCTCCATATGATGGTATATCAGCAATACTGTACAAAGGCCTTCTCTCAATCTCAGGGACCCTGCTCTACCGCTCCTGTTCCAAGGCACTCATTTGTTGGGATACAGTCCACAAGCACTAGTTGGCCTCCAGTACTTTTACTATTCATGTGTGAGTCTTGACAGGCTTTCCCATCATGGCAGTATCACAAGGAGTCTGCTCATGTCTTAGCTGATGTTTCCACACACAGTCACTGGATGGCGATGTCCCCTCCCTAACCCTAGGGTTCTGAGGCAATGTCATGCCATATCACTGTCCTGACTGAGATTGGCCAGCTCAGCACAGACTTACAATGGATGATTTTTTTTATCCCTGGGAAGTGGGCATCACTGGCAAGGCCAGCCTTTATTGTCCATCCCTAATTGCCCTTGAGCCACCTTCTTGAACTGCTGCAGGTCCCTCCCACAGTGCTGTTGGGGGGGGGGGTGGTTCCAGGATTTTGACCCAGTGACGATGAAGGAACAGTGATATATTTGTGACTTGGAGGAGAACTTGGAGGTGATGGTGTGCCCATGTGCCTGGTAGAGGTCACAGGTTTGGGAGATGCTGTCCTAGCAGTTTGATGCAGTGGCTTGCTAGGCCATTTCAGAGGGCAGGTAAAAGTCAACCACATTGCAGTCAGATATAGGCTGGACTGGGTAAGGACAGCACATTAGTGCACAACAACACAGTAGTTTCATGATTTCAAATGTATTAAATTAACTGAATGTCAGGATTTGAACTCACGTCTCGCAAATTAGTCCAGGCCTCTGCAATACTAGTCCAGCGACATAACCACTCTGCTACTGTTCCCAGTGAATTGCTGGATAAACTCTTTGAGCAAGTGGGAAGCCCACTGTCTCCTCTCTGAGGTCGACATGACTCAACTGTCGGATGATGGTCCATATGTGCAGTTCAGTGCTCGAGGCTGCACAGGGATTATCCCACTGGTGCAGCGTAACTATATTGAGGTTTATTATCAAGAAAAGGCATGGGACATTTATACTGCATCTAATCATAGACGGCAGGATCCTATTTTAAATATGTTAGTGAGAATTATGGGATTAAGCTAAACCTACCTCCACCAGGTGCATTAAGTGACACCATTAAAAGTACAGGCACTGATGGCCCAGCCAAACTGCTTTAAACAAAGGAAGACTAACACAAATCTTTCAAATATGATTAGAACAAGGAAAGTGGGAGGTATCAAAGCAAAGTAAAAACTCTATGGGGTATCCCCCTCGTCACAGATGGATCCAGTGAGCTGACAGACACATGGGCAACAGTGACTTTGTCCAATTTTAGATAGGCCAGTGGAACTGTGCAAATATGCTAAACCCAACCTTACTAGGACTAAATCAAAAGGGTCTATATTGAGAGAAGGAACATGATTTGGGAGGTTTTTTAAAATTCATTTCTGGGAGGTGGGCATCACTGGCAAGGCCAGCATTTATTGCCCATCCCTAATTGCCCTTGAGAAGGTGGTGGTGAGCTGCCTTCTTGAACCGCTGCAGCCCGTGAGGTGATGGTATTCCCACAGTGAGGGAGGGAGTTCCAGGATTTTGACCCAGCGACGATGAAGATACTCTAAAGGTACCTGGCCAATGTGAGTCAGTTATTAATAAGGTCCATTATAAAAGATGTAATAGCAGAGCACTTGGAAAACAGCGACAGGATCGGACAAAGTCAACATGGATTTACAAAAGGTAAATCGTGCTTGACTAATCTACTGGAATTTTTTGAGGATGTAACTGGTAGAATAGATAAGGGAGAACCAGTGGATGTGGTGTATTTGGACTTTCAGAAGGCTTTCGATAAGGTCCCGCATAAGAGATTAGCGTGCAAAGTTAAAGCACATGGGATTGGGGGTAAGGTACTGACTTGGATAGAGAACTGGTTGGCAGACAGGAAGCAAAGAGTTGGAATAAATGGGTCTTTTTCCGAGTGGCAGGCAGTGACTAGTGGGGTTCTGCAGGGATCGGAGCTAGGACCCCAGCTATTCACAATATATATTAATGATCTAGACGAGGGAACTAGATGTAATATCTCCAAGTTTGCAGATGACACAAAGCTGGGTGGGCGTGTGTGCTGTGAGGAGGATGCAGAGAAATACCAGTATGATTTGGACAGGTTGGGTGATTGGGCAGATGCAGTATAATGTGGATAAATGCGACGTTATCCACTTCGGTGGCAAAAACAGGAAGGCAAATTATTATCTGAACGGCAATAGATTGGGAGAAGGGGAAGTGCAACGAGACCTGGGTGTCCTTGTGCACCAGTCGCTGAAGGTAAGCATGCAGGTGCAGCAGGCGGTTAAGAAGGCAAACGGCATGTTGGCCTTCATAGCGAGAGGATTCAAGTACAGGAGCAAGGATGTCTTGCTGCAGTTGTACAGGGCCTTGATGAGTCCACACCTTGAGTATTGTGCGCAGTTTTGGTCGCCTTATCTGAGGAAGGATGTTCTTGTCATGGAAGGAGTGCAGCGAAGATTTATCAGACTGATACCTGGGATGGCAGGAATGACGTATGAGGAGAGATTGGGTCGATTGGGCTTGTACTCGCTGGAGTTTAGAAGAATGAGAGGGGATCTCATTGAAACTTATAAAATTCTAACAGGACTAGACAGACTAGATGCAGGAAGGATGTTCCCGATGGCGGGGGAGTCCAGAACCAGGGGTCACAGTCTAAGGATAAGGGGTAAGCCATTTAGGGCAGAGATGAGGAGGAATTTCTTCACCCAGAGAGTGGTGAACCTGTGGAATTCCCCACCACAGAAGGCAGTTGAGGCCAATTCATTAAATACTAGCAGCAGGCTCAAGGGGCCGAATGGCCTACTCCTGCTCCTATCTTCTATGTTTCTATGATTGGGGTACTAGAGGCTGTTGGACTACAAGTCAGAACGGGTTATACTGACATTGTACATATTAGTAGTGAGGCCAGTTCTGGTCTGGTCACTTTACCTCAAAAAGAATATAGACGCATTAAAAAGTTCAGAGAACAATGACCCTGATAATCCCTGGCCTCTGGACTAAGTTATGATAAATGGATTGCTCATTTATGTGCTTAAACTAGAAAGGCCAATGTGATGCCCATGGAAAGCCTGCTTAAGGCCCATATAGTAACGTCAATGGTAACTTGGGGAATTAATTCTCCATCTCTCAATGTTGATCTGCTTAAAATCCCATTCCCGATAACGTGCAACATTTTGTACTGGACTTATCTGATAATAGTGTTGCAACAGCACAGCCAGACTTTGGCAGCTGCCTTGTAATATAAACAAGGTGGGTCATGTTGCTCTGGTGTCAATCTTGTTGTAGCTCTAAAGGAAACGAATATGTTGTAAGTAAGTTAACATCTCAACTAACCCAAAATAAGCGGGAACCTCTTTGAAACCCTGACCCTGTTTTGCATAATAGCACACACCCTGCCTGTTGAGAGACAAAGCTCTAGATTTCTACAATCTGTTTATCTCTCATTGCCCCATTCTTGTGCAGTGTGCATATTACAACTCACTCTTCGTAGGTGAGGTGTCCAAATATATTTGCTGTTAAAGTATGTTGCTTTTCCTTTGTGTCTTGATTTATTTGGGTCCTTGCAGGATTGTGCTTGTACACTGCAATTCACAGAATGTCACAAGTGGTGGTGTTATTCGTAGGGAGGCATGAAGGAAGCTATGCTGAGTGACTAGCTCTGTGTCTCAGTAACCGAGAGTGGCAGCGTTTAAAACATTATTATATATACTTAGGGTGCATTGCCAATATCAATATGAAATCTGCCAGCCAGTTTTAAATCTCAATCAAGGTTTACTTTCCCATTGAATGCCCTGTCACTGGACGTCACTAGAAACTGTTCGATCAGGCCACAGTTACAAAGCATGCTGGACTTTTCCAGTCCAAGTGTCATTGTTGTAACAACCTTTGACCCCATTGATTATTTGAATCTAATGTTGAACTTCTGAAAATGGGCCGCAGGAGTTTGAAAAGACTCTTGCTCTGATCTTTTCCTCTGTGCAGTAGTTTTCATTAGTTTATAAACATGTGATTCATAGAAACATTGACAAATTAGTTAAAACTACCGCACATGGGAAGCATTAGGGCTAGCACCCACCTTTCAGATCAAACAGACGAGGGCTTCACTGAGTTAAACTTTGGCTATGAAATTCCTCTCCTATTCATTTCATTCCTGTTAAAGCAATTGACTATGGAAAAGCTTTTGGAGTTTGGAATTTTAAATTTAAAAAAAATCTACCATTGAGATGAATTTTTGGGAGGCTGCGGTTAAAAGGAAACAGTTGACTGAAGCCAGACCTGGATTCTGTTAAAAAGAATTTTTTATTAGTTCAGGGGATGTGGGCATTGCTGGCAAGACCAGCATTTATTGCCCATCCCTAATTGCCCTTGAGAAGGTGGTGGTGAGCCGTCTTCTTGAACCACAGAGGGCAGTTAAGTTGTGGGTCTGGAGTCACATATAGGCCAGACCAGGTAAGGACGGCAGATTTCCTTCCCTAAAGGACATTAGTGAACCAGATGGGTTTACGACAATCGTGGTAGTTTCATGGTCACCATTACTAATTTTTAATTCCAGATTTATTTAATTAAATTCAAATTCCCCAGCTGCCTGTGGTGGGGTTTGAACCCCTATCTCCAGATCATTAATCCAGGGCTCAGGGTTACTAATCCAATAACATAACCACTATGCTACCATACCCGCTCAAACTCTTCCTCTGCTTCAGATTTGTCACGCTACTTGCCCGACATCCAGTCCTGGATGAGCAGGAATTTCCTCCAACTAAATATTGGGAAGACTGAAGCCATTGTCTTCGGTCCCCGCCACCAACCACAAACCGCCGTTCCCTAGCCATCGACTCCATCCCTCTCCCTGGCCATTGTCTGAGGCTGAACCAGACTGTTCGCAAGCTTGGCGTCCTATCTGACCCCGAGTTGAGCTTCCGACGCCATATCCTCGTCATCACCAAGACCGCCTAACTTCCACCTCCGTAACATCGCCCATCACCGCTCCGCCTCAGCTTATCTGCTGCTCAAACCCTCACCGTGCCTTTATTACCTCCATACTGACTATTCCAACACTCCCCCGGCTGGCCTCCCATCTTGCATCCTCCATAAACTTGAGCCCATCCAAAACTCTGCTGCCCGTATCCTAACTCGTGCCAAGTCCTGTTCACTCATCACCCCTGTGCTCGCCGACCTACATTAGCTCCCGGTCCAGTAACGTCTTGATTTTAAAATTCTCATCCTTGTTTTCAAATCCCTCCATGGCCTCTCCCCTCCTCCAGCCCTACAACTCCCCGAGATATCTGCGCTCCTCTAATTCTGGCCTCTTGCATATCCCCGATTTTCTTCACCCCACTTTTGGCAACTGTGCCTTTAGCTGCCGAGGCCTTAATCTCTGGAATTCCCTCCCTAAACCTCTCCACCTCTCGCTCCTCCTTTAAGACACTCCTTGAAACCTAACTTACCTGTCCTAATATCTCCTTATGTTGCTCAGTGTCAAATTTTGGGACCTTTTACTATTACATAGTACTTATAGCACAGAAACAGGCCATTCAGACATACAGGTCTGTGCTGGTGTTTATGCTGCACACGAGCCTCCTCCCACCCTACTTTATCTCACCCCATCAACATATCCTTCTATTCCTTTCTCCCTCACGTGTTTATTGAGCTTCCCCTTAAATGCATCACCTCAACTATTCCTTGTAGTAGCGAGTTCCACATTCTAAGCACTCTCTGGGTAAAGACATTTCTCCTGAATTCCCTATTGGATTTATCAATGACTATAGCCCCCAGTTCTGGTCTCCCCCACAAGTGGAAACATCTTCTCTACATCTACCCTATCGAACCCATTCATAATCTTAAAGACCTCCATCAGGTCACCCCTCCGCCTTCTCTTTTCTAGAGAAAAGAGCCCCCGCCTCTTCAATCTTTCCCAATAGGTAGAACCTCTCAGTTCTGGTGTCACCCTAGTAAAAAAAATTTGCACCCTCTCCAGTGCTTAAGGCACTATATAAATACATGTTGTTGTTGTTGATTTAAAGGGTTGCTATTTATTTTAGCTGATATTATTCAACACAGGGAAACCTCTGTTATATTTCTGCAAATTACAGTTTCAATCTGAGGCATCACTAAGAGTAATGAACTCTGATTTAACACAGTCCTTAATGTATACCTCAAGCAACCAGCGCTCCTGTTAGCTGCATGTGTCTGTGAGCTGCTCCTACTCGGTGCGCCGCAATATGGTCGCAGGAGGAGTAACATACTTGCCGCTCATTTCTGTCCATCCAGGATAAATTTTAAGACAGTGGCTTAATAATAACAATAAAACTACTGTCCCATTACAAGTATGAAAGATGCTAAACTGTATTGCAGGTATGCATGATCTACAAAAAAACTTTAAAAAGAAATCTTTACGAATTGGGAGTTGCAAAGTATGTTTTGGAGCATGAGTTAATGAAGGTTGGTCTAATTGCAATGTCCTGTTTCCTTATTCTTTTGCTGGGCAATCCTACATGCTTCTTCCATCAGATAATATTAACATTCCGTTTAAAGTCATTCAGGAATCCTGGTACAATGAAGGCAGATTCTGAGCCAAATTCCAATGTACAAGGCATTCTGTAATTAAGTACTTCATAACTGTACTGAGGATTGGCAAACCAAAATGTGAGCAACTTCAATTGAATCGTATAATGTTAATTTACAGACCTGGCCATTTAAAGCAAGTACATTAGCCTAGTGGTTATGATAATGGACTAACAACCTAGAAAAATGAGAGGGGATCTCATTGAAACTTATAAAATTCTAACAGGACTGGACAGACTAGATGCAGGAAGGATGTTCCCGATGGTGGGGGAGTCCAGAACCAGGGGTCACAGTCTAAAGATAAGGGGTAAGCCATTTAGGACGAAGATGAGGAGGAATTTCTTCACCCAGAGAGTGGTGAACCTGTGGAATTCTCTACCACAGAAGGCAGTTGAGGCCAATTCATTAAATATATTCAAGAAGGAGTTAGATATATTTCTTAAGGCTAAAGGGATCAAGGGATATGGGGAGAAGGCAGTGACAGAGTACTGAATTTGGATGATCAGCCATGATCCAATTGAATGGCGGAGCAGGCTCGAAGGGCCGAATGGCCTACTCCTGCTCCTATCTTCTATGTTTCTATGTTTCTAGAGGTTGCCCTGAAATGAGTTTCCAACCACATACCCGTGGCATAACTAAGACCGCCCATTTCCACCTCCGTAACATCACCCGTCTCCGCCCCCTGCCTCAGCTCATCCGCTGCTGAAACCCTCATCCATGCCTTTGTTACCTCTAGACTTGACTATTCCAACGCACTCCTGGCTGGCCTCCCACATTCTACCCTACGTAAACTTGAGGTCATCCAAAACTCGGCTGCCCGTGTCCTAACTTGCACCAAGTCCCGTTCACCCATCACCCCTGTGCTCGCTGACCTACATTGTCTCCCGGTTAAGCAAAGCCTTGATTTTAAAATTCTCATCCTTGTTTTCAAATCCCTCCCTGGCCTCGCCCCTCCCTATCTCTGTAATCTCCTCCAGCCGCACAACTCCCCCCCCACCCCCGAGATATCTGCGCTCCTCTAAATCTGCCCTCTTGAGCATCCCTGATTATAATCACTCCACCATTGGTGGCCGTGCCTTCTGTTGCCTGGGCCCTAAGCTCTGGAATTCCCTCCTTAAACCTCTCCTCCTCTCCGCCTCTCTTTCCTCCTTTAAAACGCTCTTTAAAACCGACCTCTTTGACCAAGCTTTTGGTCACCTGCACTAATTTCTCCTTATGTGGCTCAGTGTCAAATATTTTGTCTTATAACACTCGTGTGAAGCGCCTTGGGACGTTTTACTACGTTAAAGGCGCTATATAAATGCAAGTTGTTGTTGTTGTTGTAGGGGTTGAGAATTCACATCCCACCACAGTAAGTAATGAAATTGAATTCAATCATTCTGGCAACTTCTAGCATCAGAAACAATGGTGATGAAAGAAGCTGCCCGGTTGCTGTTCACTAATCCTGTTCTGGGAAGGGACGCTGCCACCCTGTACATGACGCTGTGTGGTTGACTCTCAATGCCCTCAGGGTAACTAGAGATGAACAATAAATACTGATTTCCCAGTGTCGCTCACATCCCAAGAACAAATAAACTACCCAATCGAATAATTCCCAAACAGCATAGCCCGGAAAGCACAGTGCGGAGGGTCAGGGGGAAGAGTCTGAGCAGTCCTACCGTCTCCGTTAATGTAGATCTGGACTAATCATTCACAACAAATCCGACACTGATTGTATTTTAAGTGACTGTACTCAATATATCGTGACCTCCTGGGCATGGAGCCTCAGTGCTAAGGCAAGCTTTGCACTTTGCTTTCACCTGTGAATAAAGTAGCATCATTAAAATCAAGGAATTCAGTAATGTTTGATCTTTTCCTACTTTTGTAATAAAATACTAATATATGACTTTGTGAATTATTTGAATCATGGCTGGAGCTGGCTGAAACTAGCATGTTAGAATCATGGGACTGATGAGAGCTGGAGAGTCCAAATCTAGCTGACAGTGTCGAGATGAAGATCTCCGGTCTCTGCTAAGCAACCATGGGGAGCAGTGTTGTACACACTTGGCTTGCATTCCCTCCAGTTTAGAAGATTGAGGGGTGATCGGATCGAGGTGTTTAAGATGATAAAAGGACTTGATCGTGTAGGTACAGAGGCTGGCTTTTTCTGGGGTGGTAGTGGGCACGATCGGTGGCGAGTCGGGTGGAGAACCCACTGTCATCCTGCCCCCATGCGCCTTTCCCCCAGGCGTGTCTGTCATCACGGAGTCATACCTAATCCTCCTTCCCACATCCCACTTTTCCCTCGTCCCTCAATCTCTGGTCTCGCTCTTGAATGATTTGCTCACATAGAGCCTGGGCAGAAAGGGGCTGTCTAGGTTGCAGTCACCTTTCCTCTTCCTCCTCTTCTGCTTCCTCCTCTCCCACCTTCTCCTCCTGTGCGCCTGCTCCTCAGCTTCTCGCCTGATAGATGGTGGAAAGGGCTGTTCCCTCATAATGGCAATGTTGTACAGCATGCAGCATACCACGACAAATCTTGCGAGCTGCTCAGCCAAGTACTGCAGGGCTTCTCCAGAGCGGTCCAGGCAGTGGAATCGTTGCTTCAGGATGCCAATGGTCTGCTCGAACAGATTTCTTGTGGCAGCAAGGCTTTCCGTGTATGCCTGCTGCGCACGTGTGCGTGGGTTGCGGACCAGAGTCATGAGCCATGTCATCAGTGGATAGCCCCTGTCGCCCAGTAGCCATCTTTTGGTTTGAAATTCAGCTGGCACAGAGGACTGCCGCAGAATGAACGCATCGTGACTGCTGCCAGGATACCGGGCATTGACCTGCATTTTGGAACCTTGAGGGGCCTTGTAGTGCCCAAAAAACAGTCAGTACTGAGACAAATTTTGCCCCGTCTGTTAAGTTTCTCAATAACAAAAATGCTTCAATGACCCCTGGTAAATTATTACACAATTCTATTACCCTTTAGGTAAAAAGGTCACACCCAACGTCCCTTCTTAACCCTAACTTTCTCATTTTTAAATTGTGTTCCTGGGATTGAAACCCTTCCCCATAGTGAACAAATTGTTTCATAATCTTTTAAACTTCAAATGCTCATCTTGAAGACGCTTTTTCAAAGAAAACAAGCTGAGCTTTCTTGAACTTTTCTGAGGACTGGAATTTCTGATTACCTGAATCCCCATCACTGGCTGACTCTGTCCGCTCTCAAGAGCAGTAATATTCTGCCGATGATTTTGTGACTAAAACTGTACCCAGTTTTCCCCATGGGGTCTCACTGGTGCCTTCTCCAGAGCAATACAATTTATTTAGATTCGTACGTAACTTGGTAAATATGTGGAGTCATGTGGAGAGACTAGAGAAGCTGGGATTGTCCTCCCTTGAGCAGAGAAGGTTAATGGGAATAAAAACAGTAAATGCTGGAAACGCTCAGGCAGCCTCTGTGGAGATAAACAGAGTTTCTGCCCTCTAAGGGAATGATCTCGATCTTTAATTAGACCTTTAAAATTACATTGGTAGGTAATAATGTTTGCTAATTCAGAGCCATCAGAGAGATTATTAAAACTCATTGATACACTGAAGGTTAATGAAATATATCCTGATGATTAGAGTGCACTTTGTACAATTACCCTCCATAAAAAAAATTCCAACTCTCGCCCTCTTGTTCATTTGACCGCCTTCAGCGGCTCTGCCATTTAGCTGAATCACTATTAAGATTGAGTAACAGGAGTAAGCGATCAGGCTGTGGAGCCAGGCAGGGAATGGCATCACTATCGGCAGCTCATGGGGAAAGGTGTTGATTGAACTGCTTTCTATGCAAATAGGCTCAGATGGGAATTGGCCTTTTTTTGTTCAACTTGTAGAGGGTGACACTGAGTTGCCCCATAGTAATAGCTGCCCTAAGTGAGACCCGGCGGGCAGGGGAAGGCCAGCTCGAGGAGCAAGGCGGTGGCTACACCTTCTTCTGGAAAGGCAAACCTGAAGAAGAACGCCGTCTCCATGGGGTAGGCTTCGCCATAAAAAATGAACTAGTTGAGCGTCTCCGAGACTCTCCTAGCGGTATAAACGAACGCCTCATGACTCTTCGGCTCACCCTAGCCCGGAACCAGTGCGCTACGGTCATCAGTGCGTACGCCCCAACACTGGAAATCACAGCCCGGAACCAGTGCGCTACGGTCATCAGTGCGTACGCCCCAACACTGGAAATCACAGCCCGGAACCAGTGCACTACGGTCATCAGTGCGTACGCCCCAACACTGGAAATCACAGACCGGAACCAGTGCGCTACGGTCATCAGTGCGTACGCCCCAACACTGGAAATCACAGCCCGGAACCAGTGCGCTACGGTCATCAGTGCGTACGCCCCAACACTGGAAATCACAGACCGGAACCAGTGCGCTACGGTCATCAGTGCGTACGCCCCAATGCTGGAAATCACAGACCGGAACCAGTGCGCTACGGTCATCAGTGCGTACGCCCCAACACTGGAAATCACAGACCGGAACCAGTGCGCTACGGTCATCAGTGCGTACGCCCCAACACCGGAAGCCACAGACGAGACCAAAGAGGAATTCTACTCCAGCCTTGAGCAATCCCTGTCCCGAGTCCCAATGGGCTACAAGCTGAACCTCCTTGGCGACTTTAACGGCAGAGTTGGAAAGGACACAGACCTCTGGGGAGGTGTGATTGGCAGAGAGGGGGCAGGGAAAGCCAACTCCAACGGTACCCTGCTCCTGACGAAATGCTTAGAACATGGCCTCGTCATAACCAATGCCTTGTTCCGTCAGAGAGACAAGTACAAGTCTTCATGGCAGCACCCTCGCTCCAAGCATTGGCATCTGCTGGACTACGTCATCGTCCGAGTGAGGGACCACAACGACATCCGCATCACCCGTGCCATGACAGGAGGTGATGACTGCTGGACAGACCACCGCCTAATCCGCTCTGTCATCTCCATCAATGTAGCCCCAAAACAGCGGCGGCAACAGAAACAATGCCGCAGGAAAATCAACGCTGGAGCACTCAAAGACCCTGCTAAGAAAGCCCTATTCAGCCTGCGCCTCACAAACAACCTAACGACTCCCAGTGATTCAGAGACACAGAGGCCCCGATTTTCGGCTTGTGTGGGGAATGGTCGGGTTTCCCCGAATGTGGGGTTTCTGACACACATAAAAAAGTGTCAGCCAGCCCCACGCAATTTTCCCTCAATTGGCCAATTAATTCCCAGCATGTGGGAAGCCTTGCTAATTGTCCAATTCGAGTCAGAAATCCCCACAGTATGATGTCATCATTCGTGGTGCTTTCAAGGTCCATAGCAAGCACTGCATCCTCTGAAGGCTTCCAAATGAACCATACAGGATGGCAGAGGAGCCTGCAGCAGCTGTGGCCAGTGCCACACCCCGAGCTGCCTTCAAATTCGACGAGGCTTCACTGCAGGCATTATTGGATGGGGTTAGGGCCCACAGGGAGGTCCTCTTCCCTAGGTCAGGGAGGAAGAGGCCTCCCACTGAGACCAATGCTGCATGGATGCAGGTGTCAGCAGATGCCAACTCGCTGGGAGTCACCAGAGGAACCTTGGCATTACATCTGTAACTCCTTCCTTTACTCCCCCACAGTACCATCCAGAGCCCCCATCCTCACTGTGGAGGAGGAAGAGGCTGTGCAGCCAGACTCCTCAGAGGAAGCTCCAACCTCTGAGGGCACAGCGTCAGCAGAAGTAAGCGCACCCAGCACCAGCGCAGACACTCACACCTCGGGGGGACCTTTGGGACATAGAGTAGTGTTGTCACCTGGTGTTTCACAGCTCACAAGTGAGCCTCAGCAGATTCTGGAGACAGGGACAGCAGTGGAGAGTCCTCGTCGGAGGGCGCAGGGCTCTGCCAGCTCAGCTCAGCTGCGCTGCATCTCGACCCTCTGCCTCTGGGTCCATCCGCAAGAGAAGAGGTGATGGATCTCCATGCACAGATGCAGGAGTCTCTGGCAGGTTTTGTCTCCAGGGTCGCTGCGAGTGTGGAGCGAATGGAGGAGTCCATAGCGACCATGAGCAGAGCCTTTGTGGAGTCATTGGTGCATGAACGCAGCACCATGGAAAGGTTGGCAACCTCCATGGAGGAGATAACTCGCCAGCATACGGAAAACATGGTGAGTGCTCATAAGAGAATGACATCTCTTGAGGAGCGTTGGCCATCTGTTGAACAGAGAAACCAGATCTTCATGGAAGTCCTTCTGAGTAGGACTGCCAGTGCAGAAACGGGTCCCACTGGCCCCCTAAAGCGCAGCAAGATGCTCTCAAGCCACTTCCAAGCGCTGGCCCCTTCTGGCCTGTGCAGCTTCAGGTGAGTGAGCAGCAGCCTGGTGCTACTGGTAATCATCCTGCTGTTCCTGGTTCTGCTGCTGCCACCTCTGCTGTTGGAGATCCTCTAATGCCAGGAAGGGAAGGTGCCAAAGGCCTCCCATGCTTCTAGCAGATGCCTCAGTTGAGGAGGTCCTGAGTTAGGGTGGTGAAAGGGGCTTCCCAGGAGCTCACACTGAAGAAGTGTGTGAGTCTCCAACTTCCTGCAGCTGCTCCTAAGGCTTCAAATAGTTCCCCCAAGCCTTGATCAACAAGGCCCTGCAGCCTGCAAATGCTGCCTATTTAAATCTCTTCAGCCCTCAGCGACCTGCTGCTGCAAGCAAGCAAGCCAGCTGTTTTCATGCCAGCTCTCATCGGCGGGGTTCCCCGCAGGCGGGTTTCAGGTGGGGAAAGCCCCAAAGTCGCAACAGCACGGGAAAATCGTCCTTAACAAGGTGATCATTGGTGATTAGTGCTCCGACGAGCAGTCCCACCAGCGGCGGGCGGGACTGAAGCGGGGCGCGTGGAAACGGCGGTCCAAAAGTCGGACAGGGCGGGGAATCAGGCGGGGGGGGGGTCCCGACCCACTTTTTCCGCGATTTTCGTACCACGGCCGCATGAAAAGCCGCCCGACAGCTGCCCGAAAATCGGGGCCAAGGCCTCCATAATCAGCACCTGTGAAGAGACATTCGGTCACTCGACCAGGAAACACCAAGACTGGTTCGATGAGAACGACCAGGAGATCCAGGAGCTAATAAACCACAAGCGCAAGGCATTCCTGATCTGGAAACAGCAACAGAACTTGAGAGCAAGAAAGCAGCTCTACAGACGCTTGAAGGCCGAGGTCCAACAAAAACTCGCAACCTAAAGAACAGATGGTGGGTGGAGAAAGCGCAGGAGATCCAGCAGCTAGCCGACAACCATGACGTGCGTGGATTCTTTAGCGCAGTCAAGACTATCTACGGCCCAAGCACCCAAGGTCCTACCCCACTGCAGGCCAAGAACGGAGAGATACTCATCAAGGACAGACAGGCAGTCAGTGCCCGCTGGAAGGAGCACTTCAAAGATCTCCTTAACTGAGACTCTGTCTTCGACGCGAATGTCCTCAACTCCATCCCGCAACATGCTACCCGCCACCATCTCAGCACAACCCCAGCCTGGCATGAGGTTGAAAAGGCCATCCAACAACTGAAGAACAACAAGGCCTCAGGAGCAGATGGAATATCTGCCTAGGCACTAAGGCATGGCAGAGAAGCACTACTGGCGTGAATTCACAAACTCATTTCTCTTATCTGGAAGGAGGAGAGCATGCCAGGGGATCTCAGAGATGCCGTAATTGTGACCATCTTCAAGAAAAGTGAGAAGTCCGATTGCAGTAATTACAGAGGAGTTTCCCTGCTGTCTGCCACAGGGAAAGTCGTCGCAAGAATCCTCCTCAATCGCCTTCTCCCAGTAGCTGAGGAGCTCCTCCCAGAGTCGCAATGCAGATTCCGCCCACTAAGGGGCACCATGGACATGATCTTCAACGCGCACCAATTACAAGAGAAATGCAGGGAACAGCACCAACCGCTGTACATGGCCTTCTTTGACCTCACAAAGGCCTTCGACACTGTCAACCATGAGGGATTATGGAGTGTCCTCCTCAAATTCGGCTGCCCTCAAAAGTTTGTCACCATTCTCCGCCTGCTTCACAGTGACATGCAAGCTATGATCCTGACCAACGGTTCCACCACAGTCCCAATTCACGTAAGGACTGGGGTCAAGCAAGGCTGTGTCATCGCACCAACACTCTTCTCGAACTTCCTTGCTGCAATGCTCCCTCTCACCCTCAGTAAGCTCCCCACTGGAGTGGAGCTAACATACAGAACAAACGGCAAACTGTTCAACCTCCGTCACCTCCAGTCCAGATCCAAGGTCGTCCCATCCTCTCGTCGAATTACAGTATGCAGACGGCGCTTGCATCTGCGCACACTCGGAGGTCAAACTCCAAACAATCGTTAACACCTTCACCGAAGTGTACTCTGCCTACCTGCCCCCGCCATGTGGTATTGCCCCCGGATTATCAAAGTCCACGACAAGGCCTTGGACAATGTGGACCACTTTCCATACCTGGGGAGCAGCTCCGATGGATGGGTCACTGAAATAAAGAATAGATTTGCCTTCCAAAGCTAGGCTTTATTAACTTTAAAATCTGCAGCACATCTTCCCACATCCAGTCCCAACCAAAGCTGGAAAAGAACTGAATTTAAGGTGGCCACAACACATCATGTGATCATCAACTACCAATGAGATTACAACATATATCCCAAGGCAGTTAACAAACAACCAATCACAATACTTTTACTAAACAAGGAATAATCACCACAGTCACATCGTCCGCATGCCCGATACGAGACTCCCAAAATGAGCGCACTACTCGGAGCTCCGACATGGCAAGCGAGCCCCAGGTAGGCAGAGGAAACGCTTTAAGGACACCCGCAAAGCCTCCTTGAAAAAGTGCAACATCCCCACCGACACATAGAGTCATAGTCATAGGCCTAGAAATTCAGTGGCCTGCGCCATCAGTTTGCGCCCAAAGAGGGCTTTTGCGCCACTGTCCAAACCTACTGCCATATTTAGCGGGGCACTAATGGCGGCGTTAGCCTGTAGCGCTGCGCCACCACCGATGATGTCATCGGTGTGCGCAGCGCCCCGCTATCGCCCCGCTGGCCATATTTGGTTGCTGCCGCCTCCTCTGCGCCGGCCGCAAACAGCGACCGGTACACGGGGCCTACCTGTGCCGGTAGTGGGGCGAGTTAAGGTGGAGGTGCGGCCGGCCGCTTTTTCGGCGGCCGCCTGCCTGCACCTCCGTCCCCAGCCTCCTACACCCCCCCCCGCGGCATTGCCGGCTGTTTCCAGAGAGCCCGGCACTTCTCCTTGGTGCCGGGCTCATTTGCCGGCACTCGCGAGCGGGGATCGCGCTGTTGCAGGCACCTCCCCCTTAAGAACGAGAGGAAGGCCTGCAGTACCACAGGCTGCCGTGCCGCAGCGGGTGGCGCTGCGGCACTTTGCACGCCGATACTCAGTTTCAGCGCCCCAAGTGGGGCGCCGAAACCCTTGTTTAGCGGCCGGCTTCCACTTGGGGCGCTGAAACTGAATATCCCGCTGGCGCAAGTGGCTCCGCGCGCAGCGGTAATTCCGGCGCCCAGGCGAGCTGGGCACCCCAACTGAATTTCTAGGCCATAGAGTCATAGAGTTATACAGCACAGAAAGAGGCCCTTCGGCCCATCGTGTCCGCGCTGGCCATCAAGCCCTGTCTATTCTAATCCCATTTTCCAGCACTTTGTCCGTAGCCTTGTATGCTATGGCGTTTCAAGTGCTCATCTAAATGCTTCTTGAATGTTGTGAGGGTTCCTGCCTCTACCACCCTTTCAGGCAGTGAGTTCCAGATTCCAACCACCCTCTGGGTGAAAAAGTCCTTCCTCAAATCCCCTCTAAACCCCCTGCCCCTTACCTTGAAAAATGCCCCCTGGTTATTGACCCCTCTACTAAGGGGAAAAGTTCCTTTCTATCTACCCTATCTATGCCCCTCATAATTTTGTACACCTCAATCAGGTCCCCCCTCAGCCTTCTCCGCTCCAAGGAAAACAACCCCGGCCTGTCCAGTCTCTCTTCATAGCTGAAGCGCTCCAGCCCTGGTAACATCCTGGTGAATCTCCTCTGCACCCTCTCTAATGCAATCACATCCTTCCTATAGTGTGGCGACTAGAACGGCACACAGTATTCCAGCTGCGGCCTAACCAGCATTTTGTACAGCTCCATCATAACCTCCCTGCTCTTATATTCTATGCCTCGGCTAATGAAGGCAAGTATCCCATATGCCTTTTTAATCACCTTATCTATCTGTCCTGCTACCTTCAGGGATCTATCTACAGGCACACCAAGGTCCCTCTGATCCTCTGTCCTTCCTAGGGCCCTACCATTCATTGTGTATTCCCTTGCCTTGTTAGTCCTCCCAAAATGCATCACCTCACACTTTTCAGGGTGAAATTCCATTTGCCACTGTTCTGCCCATCTGACCAACCCGTCTATATCGTCCTGTAGCCTGAGGCTTCCCTCCTCGTTATTTAACACTCCACCAATTTTCGTGCCATCTTCGAACTTACTGATCATACCTCCTACTTTCATATCTAAACTACAAACAGCAAAGGACCCAGCACCGATCCCTGCGGTACACCAATGGACACAGGCTTACAGTCACAAAAACAACCTTCGACCATCACCCTCTGCCTCCTGCCACTAAGCCAATTTTGGATCCAATGTGCCAAATTGCCCTGGATCCCATGGGCTCTTACCTTCTTGACCAGTCTCCCATGCAGGACTTTGTCAAAAGCCTTACTGAAGTCCATGTAGACTACATCAACTGCACTACCCTCATCCACACACCTAGTCACCCCCTCGAAAAATTCAATCAAATTGGTTAGACATGATCTCCCCCTGACAAAGCCATGCTGACTATCCTTGATTAATCCTTGCCTCTCCAAGTGGAGACTAATTCTGTCCCTCAGAATTTTTTCCAATAATTTTCCTACCACTGATGTTAGGCTCACTGGCCTGTAATTCCCTGGTTTATCCCTACTACCGATCTTGAATAATGGTACTACGTTAGCTGTCCTCCAGTCCTCTGGCACCTCCCCTGTGGCCAGACAGGTTCTGAAAATTTGTGTCTGTGCCCCTGCAATCTCCTCCTTTGCCTCACACAGCAGCCTGGGATACATCTCGTCTGGGCCTGGGGATTTATCCACTTTTAAGCCCACTAAAACTGCTAGTACCTCCTCCCTCTCAATACTAATTTGTTCAAGTATATCACAAACCCCCTGCCTGACTTCTATGCCTACATCGTCCTTCTCCATAGTGAACACAGATGCAAAATATTCATTTAAAACCTCACCTACATCTTCCGGTTCTACACACAGATTGCCACTTTGGTCCCTAATGGGCCTTACTCTTTCCCTGGTTATCCTCTTCCCCTTAATATACTTATAAAACACCTTGGGATTTTCCATTATTTTGCCTGCCAGTGTTTTGCCATGCTCCCTCTTCGCTCTCCTAATTTCTTTTTTAAGTACCCCCCTGTACTTTCTATACTCCTCAAGGGCTTCCACTGGTTTTACTCCTTTCTATCTGCCAAAAGTCTCCCTTTTTTTCCTAATCCATTCTTGTATATCCCTTGACAGCTAGAGTTCCCTGGGCTTGTTGGTCCCGCCCCTGACCTTTACGGGAACATGTTGGCGTTGTACTCTCTCTATTTCCTTTCTGAAAGACTCCCACTGCTCTGATGTGGATTTTCCTACAAGTAGCTGACCCCAGTCCACTTTGGCCAGATCCTGCCTTATCATATTAAAATCGGCCTTCCCCCAATTTAGAACCTTTCTTTCTGGTCCATCTTTGTTCTTTTCCATGACTACCTTAAATCTCACCGAATTATGGTCATTGTCACCAAAATGCTCTCCTGCTGACACTTCTACCACTTGCCCGGCCACATTCCCTAGAATTAGGTCCAGTACCGCCCCCTCTCTTGTAGGACTTTCTACATGCTGGCTCAAAAAGCTCTCCTGGATGCACTTTAAGAATTCCACACCCTCTAAGCCTTTCACACTCTGACTATCCCAGTTAATATTGGGGAAGTTGAAATCCCCTACTATTATTACCCTATTATTTCTACACTTCTCTGAGATTTGCCTACATATCTGTTCCTCTATCTCCCCCTGACTGTTTGGGGGCCTATAGTACACTCCCAGCAAAGTGCTTGCCCCCTTTTTGTTTTTAAGTTCTACCCATATGGCGTCATTAGAGGAACCTGCTAAGATATCATCCCTCCTTACAGCAGTAATTGACTCCTTGATTAATATTGCGACACCCCCTCCTCTTTTACACCCCCCTCTGTCTCGCCTGAAGATTCTATACCCTGGAATATTGAGCTGCCAGTCCTGCCCCTCCCTCAACCATGTCTCTGTGATAGCAACAATATCATACTCCCATGTGTTCATCAACACCTTCAATTCATCTGCCTTACTCGCAAGACTCCTTGCATTAAAATAAATGCCATCCAGCCTTGCCCTACTCCCTTGTGCCGTTACATATTTGCTCTGCCTTCCAAGCTGACTTGTTTTTTCCTCTATATTTGGCTGTACATCACCCCCTATTATAGCTCCACTCCGTATCCCATCCTCCTGCCAAGTTAGTTTAAACCCCCCCCAACAGTACTAGCAAACCTCCCCACAAGGATGTTGGTCCCGTTCCGGTTCAGGTGCAACCTGTACGACTTGTACAGGTCCCACCTTCCCCAGAAACAGACCCAGTGATCCAGGAAACTAAAGCCCTCCCTCCTGCACCAACTCTTTAGTCACGCATTCATCTGCTCTATCCTCCTATTTCTATACTCACTAGCACGTGGCACCGGGTGTAATCCAGAGATTACAACCTTTGAGGTCCTGCTTTTTAATCTGCTACCTAGCTCCCTAAGTTCTTGTTGCAGGACCTCATCCCTCTTTCTACCCATGTTGTTGGTACCAATGTGAACCATGACCTCTGACTGTTCACCCTCCCCCTTCAGAATGCCCTGCAGCCGTTCAGTGACATCCTTAACCCTGGCACCAGGGAGGCAACATACCATCCTGGAGTCACGTCTGCGGCCACAGGAACGTCTATCTGTTCCCCTTACAATAGAATCCCCTATCACTATTGCTCTCCCACTCTTTTTCCTCCTCTCCTGTGCAGCTGAGCCACTCGTAGTGCCACGGACTTGGCTCTTACATAAAAACATAGAAACATAGAAGATAGGAGCAGGAGTAGGCCATTTGGCCCCTCGAGCCCGCTCCGCCATTTACTGAGATCATGGCTGATCATCCAAATTCACCCTGTCCCTGCTTTCTCCCCATATCCCTTTAGCCTTAAATCAAATCAAATCAAATCAAATCAACTTTTATTGTCATTGTTAGTGCACAAGTGCAGTACAACGAAATGTAGGAGGCAGAAATATATCTAACTCCTTCTTGAATATATTTAATGAATTGGCCTCAACTGCCTTCTGTGGTAGAGAATTCCACAGGTTCACCACTCTCTGGGTGAAGAAATTCCTCCTCATCTCAGTCCTAAATGGCTTACCCCTTATCCTTAGACTGTGATCCCTGGCTCTTGCTGCATTCCCCTGAGAAACCATCTCCCCCAGCAGTATCCAAAATGGAAAATCTGTTGGAGAGGGAGATGGACCCAGGGGACTCCTGCGCTACCTTCCTAGTTCTTTTACTCTGTCTGGTGGTCACCCATTCCCTGTCTGCCTGTGCACGCTTTACCTGCGGCGTGACCACCTCGTTAAACGTGCTATCCACGAAGATCCACGTGGATTTCGAGTAGCTGCAGCTGGAAACACTTCCTGCACATGTGTTCGCCCTGGACACCAAAAGTATCCCTGACTTCCCACATAGCACAGGAGGAGCACTCCACACTGCTGAGCTGCCCTGCCATGTCCTACCCTTAATTTACTCCCTTTACTTCCTTTAAATTAAAGAATATTAAATACACTAGGGACCTTACTTCCCTTTAAACACTACTTACTCTAAGCTAGAGACCTTAGTTTTACTTCAACGACTGGACTGTAGAAATACTCACCAGGTCCTACTTACCAATCAGCTCCTTCCCAGGTTGTGGTGTCACTTTAGTAGTTTTGCAGTTATTGTTGTTTGACTGCTCCCGCTCTCGGACTCTTTCCCAATTTGCAGCACTCCGCGGACACCTGGGAATTCCTGGCCCAAGACCACACAAAGTGCAGAAGAAGCATCCAAGAAGGCGCCGAATACCTCGAGTCTCTTCGCCGGGAGCAAATGGAAGCCAAGGAGTGCATGTCAACCCAAGCACCCCACCCACCCGCCCCTTCAACCACTGTCTGCCCCACCTGTGACAGAGACAGTAGGGCCCGCACTGGACTCATCAGTCACCTGAGAACTCATTTTTAATGTGGAAGCAAGTCATCCTCGGTTCCGAGGGACTGCCTAAGAAGAAGAAGTAATAGCTATGCTTAATGCAGCGGCAGTACACGAATAATAATTAAATCATACTGTTATTGTGAATATCAATTATCCCTCTATACCCTGCGGTGCCCACCGGTTGCAGAAGGCCTCAAGCATATTGGCAGACACCACATGCTCCCTCGTGAAGCCCTCTAGTTTTAAGTAAATCATAGAAACTTACGGCACAGGAGGAGGCCATTCGGCCCATCGTGTCCGTGCCGGCCGACAAAGAGCTCTCCAGCCTAATCCCACTTTCCAGCACTTGGTCCGTAGCCTTGTAGGTTACGGCACTTCAAGTGCGTATCCAAGTACTTTTTAAATGTGATGAGGGTTTCTGCCTCTACCACCTTTGAGTTCTAGAACCCCACCACCCTCTGGGTGAAAAAAGTTCTCCTCAACTCCCCTCTAATCCTTCTACCAATTACTTTAAATCTCTGCCCCCTGGTTACTGACCTCTCTGCTAAGGGAAACAGGTCCTTCCTATCCACTCTATCTAGGCCCCTCATAATTTTATACACCTCAATTAAGTCTCCCCTCAGCCTCCTCTGTTCCAAAGAAAACAACCCCAGCCGATCCAATCTCTCCTCATAGCTAAAATTCCCCAGCCCAGGCAACATCCTGGTAAATCTCCTCTGCACCCTCTCTAGTGCAATCACATCCTTCCTGTAATGTGGTGATCAGAACTGTGCACAGTACTCTAGCTGTGGCCTAACTAGTGTTTTATACAGTTCTAGCATAACCTCTCTACTCTTATACTCTGTGCCTCGGCTAATAAAGGCAAGTATTCCGTATGCCTTCTTAACCACCTTATCTACCTGTCCTGCTACTTTCAGGGATCTGTGGACATGCACTCCAAGGTACCTTTGTTCCTCTACACTTCTCAGTATCTTACCATTTATTGTGTATTCCCTTGCCTTATTAGCCCTCCCCAAATGCATTACCTCACACTTCTCCGAATTGAATTTCAACCTGTCATATGGGACCTTGTCAAAGGTCTTGCTAAAATCCATGTAGACTACATCAAACGCACTACCCTCATCAACCCTCCTCGTTACCTCCTCAAAAAATTCAATCGAGTTAGTCAGACACAACCTTCCCTTAACAAATCCGTGCTGGCTCTCCTTGATTAATCCAAGACATTCTAAGTGATAATTTATACAGTCTCTCAGAATTTTTTCCAATAATTTTCCCACCACCGAGGTTAGGCTGACTGGCCTGTAATTACTCAGTCTGTCCCTTTCTCCCTTTTTAAACAATGGCACAATGTTAGCAGTCCTCCAGTCCTCTGGCACCATGCCTGTAGCCAGAGAGGATTAGAAAATGATGGTCGGAGCCTCCGCTATTTCCTCCCTTGCCTCTCTTAACAGCCTGGGATACATTTCATCGGGGCCTGGCGATTTGTCTACTTTCAAAGATGCTAAACACCTTAATACTTCCTCTCTCACTTTGTTTATCCCATCTAATATTTCACACTCCTCCTCCTTAACTACAATGTCATCCCTCTCTTTTGTGAAAACAGACACAAAATATTCATTAAGATCCATACCCATGTCTTCTGCCTCCACACACAGGTTACCTTTATGGTCTCTAATAGGCCCTATTCTCTCCTCAGTTATCTTCTTGCTCTTTATGTATTTATAAAACATCTTTTGGTTTTCCTTGATTTTACTTGCCAATATTTTTTCACGCCCTCTCTTTGCTTTCCTAATTTCTTTTTTAATTTCACCCCTGCACTTTCTATACTCCTCTAGGGTTTCTGCAGTATTGAGTCCTCAGTATCTGACAAAAGCTTCCCTTTATTTCCTTATCCTACCCTGTATGCTCCTTGACCTCCAGGGGGCGGGATTTGAAAGTCCCACCCTTTTTCTTTAAGGGAATGTACTTGCTCTGAACCCTCACTATCTCCTCCTTGAATGTTTCCCACTGCTCTGACTCTGATTTACCTTCAAGTTTCTGTCTCCAGTCCACTTTTGTTAAATCACCTCTCAGCTTAGTAAAATTGATCTTTCCCCAATCGAGAACTTTTACACCTGGTCTATCTTTGTCTTTTTCCATAACTACACTAAATCTAACTGAATTACGATCACTACCACCAAAATGCTCTCCCACTGATACCCCTTCCACCTGCCCAGCTTCATTCCCTAAAACTAAGTCCAGAACTGCCCTCTCTTGTTGGGCTTGTTACGTACTGGCTAAAAAGTTCTCCTGAATGCATTTTAAGAATTCTGCACCCTCTATTTTTACATTAATTCTATCCCAGTTAATATTAGGGTAGTTGAAATCCCCTACTAATATTGCACTATTGTTTTTACACTTCTCAGAAATTTGCCTGCATATTTGCTCTTCTATCTCCCTCTGACTGTTTGGGGGTCTATATTACACTCCCAGCAGTGTGATTGCCCCTTTTTTGTTCTTCAGTTCAACCCATTGTATGATCCTTCTAACGGATCATCCCTCCTCACAACTGTAATTGTTTCCTTAACCAATATTACGAGCGCCCCCCATCCCTTTTTATCCCCCTCTCTATCTCCTCCTGTAACCAGGAATGTTGAGCTGCCATTCCTGCCCTTCTTTCAGCCATGTCTCAGTAACAGCTATAATATCAGACTCCCACATGTCTATCTGTGCCCTCAGCTCACCTGCTTTATTCCCTAGACTCCTTGCGTTGAAGTATATACCATTTAGCACAGCCAAATGCCCTTGTTGTCTATTTTCTAGCCTTTGCTTCCTCTGCCTTCCAAACTCACTTACTAATTTACTGCCTTCCATTTCCAGCTTTGCTTTCCTTCCTATTGAATCTATGCTCAGATTTCCATCCCCCCTGCCAAGCTAGTTTTAGCCCTCCCCAACAGCACTAGCAAACCTCCCCACGAGGATATTGATCCCGGCCCTGTTGAGGTGTAACCCGTCCGGCCTGTACAGGTCTCGTCTCCCCCAGAACCTGCCCCAATGTCCCAGGAATCTGAAGCCCTCCCTCCTGCACCATCTCTCCAGCCACGCATTCATCTGCTCTATCCTCCTATTTCTATACTCACTCGCATGTGGCACCAGGAGTAATCCGGAGATTACTACCTTTGAGGTCCTGCTTTTTAATCTCTTTCCAAGCTCCCTAAATTCTGCCTGCAGAACCGCATCCCTCTTTCAACCTATGTCTACCTATAAATTGGGCTGTGTCCCTGTTAATGGTTTCTGGTAATGGATTTATGGCAATGGGTCCCTGGTAATAAGTTTCTGGTGATGAGGTTCTGGTAATGGGTTTTTGGTAATGGGTTTCTGATAATGGGTCCCTGGTAATAAGTTTCTGGTGATGAGGTTCTGGTGATGAGGTTCTGGTAATGGATTTATGGCAATGGGTCCCTGGTAATAAGTTTCTGGTGATGAGGTTCTGGTGATGAGGTTCTGGTAATGGGTTTTTGGTAATGGGGTTCTGGTAATGGATTTATGGCAATGGGTCCCTGGTAATAAGTTTCTGGTGATGAGGTTCTGGTAATGGGTTTCTGATAATGGGTCCCTGGTAATAAGTTTCTGGTGATGAGGTTCTGGTGATGAGGTTCTGGTAATGGATTTATGGCAATGGGTCCCTGGTAATAAGTTTCTGGTGATGAGGTTCTGGTAATGGGTTTTTGGTAATGGGTTTCTGATAATGGGTCCCTGGTAATAAGTTTCTGGTGATGAGGTTCTGGTGATGAGGTTCTGGTAATGGATTTATGGCAATGGGTCCCTGGTAATAAGTTTCTGGTGATGAGGTTCTGGTGATGAGGTTCTGGTAATGGGTTTTTGGTAATGGGGTTCTGGTAATGGATTTATGGCAATGGGTCCCTGGTAATAAGTTTCTGGTGATGAGGTTCTGGTAATGGGTTTTTGGTAATGGGTTTCTGATAATGGGTCCCTGGTAATAAGTTTCTGGTGATGAGGTTCTGGTGATGAGGTTCTGGTGATGAGGTTCTGGTGATGAGGTTCTGGTAATGGGGTTCTGATAATGGGTCTCTGGTAATGGCAGAGGCTGAGCTGACATAAAATACAGCACGCTGTATTGACATAGCATGTACTCCTCAATGCCACTTTAACGTTATAAAATAGAGCAAATATGCAGTGAGAGCAACGACTTGTGAAACCAGACTCTGAAACCCTTTGTATAAAAATTGTGCTCATATAGAGACTCACAGCCATACCCTCAGGCCTAAAGATTCCAATACTATTGGACATTGATCAGTTACTCAGGTTTCCCACCTTGACATCAAAACTCCTGTCCCAAGTTTATGCTCCATCTCAATAAAGCGAGTATCATCTTTACCACTTTGATGTATTTTGGGCTGCAAATTTAATTCCTGGATAATGCTGATTATCTGTCGAATTCTTCTGATTGCTAGCATGAGGGTTAGCTAGAAGCAAAGTGCAGCCCAGTGTGGCTATGGTGTGCTCTTTCACATCGTTCGCAATGTCCTCATCCATCGGCTTCAACTATTTACAATCTACATTAATGACTTGGATGAAGGGACCGAGTGTAATGTAGCCAAGTTTGCAGATGATACAAAGATGGGTGGGAAAGCAAGTTGTGCAGAGGACTCAAAGAATCTGCAAAGTGATATAGACAGGCTAAGTGAGTGGGCAAACATTTGGCAGATGGAGTATAATGTGGGAAAGTGCCTGGTTATCCACTTTGGAAGGAAAAATAAAAAAAGCAAATTATTATTTAAATAGAGATTACAAAATGCTACAGTTCAGAGGGACCTGGGGGTCCTTGTGCATGAAACACAAAAAGTTAGCATGCAGGTACAGCAAGTAATCAAAAAGGCAAATGGAATGTTGGCCTTTATTTCAAGGGGGTTGGAGTATAAAAGCAGGGAAGTCCTGCTACAACTGTACAAGGTATTGGTGGGACCACACCTTGAGTACTGCGTACAGTTTTGGTCTCCTTATTTAAGGAAGGATATACTTGCATTGGAAGCAGTTCAGAGACGATTCACACGGTTAATTCCAGAGATGAGGGGGTTGACTTATGAGGAAAGGTTGAGCAGGCTGGGCCTATACTCATTGGAATTTAGAAGAATGAGAGGTGATCTTATTGAAACATTTAAGATACTGAGGGGGCTCAACAGGGTAGATGCAGAGAGGATGTTTCCCCTCATGGGGAAATCTAGAACGTGGGAGCACAGTTTCAGAATAAAGGGTCGCACTTTTAAAACTGAGATGAGGAGGAATTTCTTCTCTCAGAGGGTCGTAAATCTGTGGAATTCTCTGCCCGAGAGCCATGGAGGCTGGGTCATTAAACACATTTAAGGTGGAGGTAGACAGATTTTTGCAAGATAAGGGAGTGAAGGGTTATGGGGAGCGGGCAGGGAAGTGGCTTTGAGCCCAAGATCAGCCATGATCCTATTGAATGGCGGAGCAGGCTCGAGGGGCCAAGTGGCCGATTCCTGCTCCTATTTCTTATGTTCTTATGTTCTTCTTTCTCCAACTGTAAATGAAATTATTCTCAATCCACAAGAAATCCAGTTCCGTCTCCCTATAAATTCCAAATTCTTGACATTCGGATAGGGTCAGTGAATCGATACAATATTTCCTGCCTTAATATTTCCTACATTACAACAGTGACTCCACTTCAAAAGTACTTCATTGACTGTAAAGCGCTTTGAGACGTCCGGAGGTCGTGAAAGGCGCTATATAAATGCAAGTCATTCTTTTTTCTTTCTTAAATGAAATCAACCTGCCCGGCATCTTCCTTTTCTCTGCAGTCTTAGGTTCTCTTTAGGTTCATACTGTGTAAAATACCAGACCACAACTCTCCTATTCCCACCTTGCTATTAGCTCTGTTAACTACATCTCCAAAGAAATGGGACCAACGCAGCAATAAACAGGAGGGACAATCAGTTGTCAATGAAAGCAAAATTAGTGATTGTTGCCTGCAGCTGCAGTTTTTAAACATAAAGCAAGCCAAAGTTCACCAGTATTAATAGAACGGTGTACAATGGTGAAAGCTACACCCGTGCAATAATACATTCCAAACTGTTTCATTTGAAGGCAAGAATGCAGTGATTTATAATCATTAATAACAAAGGGATAACATTTTTACAATGCCTAATTTGTGGATGATGTGTCAAAGTCATTAAACTTTGTATTTATTAAGTTAGCCACACATTACTTGCAGAGAGTCAGAGTTCAAGTTCTCTCTACGTGACAAGGAATTGTGCAAAGATTATTCAGAGAACATATGGGAGGAAAGCACAATCCCCGAATGGTCATTCCTGAGAATTTACATCATTTTGGCTACATTTAGGATTTTAAATATTGTACTTTAAGGTACAATTAGTGGCAGCATCCCTGCCTCTGAGTCAGAAGGTTTGAGCCCCACTCCAGACAGCCCCAGCGAATGGCGACTACAACACAATCTCTAAATACAGGGTTGACAGCCAGTGGGGGACGGGCATCTGGACGGAGTGACGACTGGCTTGGTGCATTGGTTTAAATAACAGCATACATGGGTTTATGTTGCAATATCTCTGGAATTCCTACAATATAAAGCAAACATTTTGAGAAAGGTGCACTGCAACAGTACAGCTAATTTATAAAGGTTATGATGATTTTCAATTGTATTAATTTGTGATGACAGTCCTAAACTTTGTGGTGATTCTTAATGCCCTCAGGGCAACTATGGGTGGGCAATAAATACTGCTTTGCCAGTGTTGCCCACATCCTAAGAACAATTTTTTTTTAATGGTTTTCTTTCAACAATGCCTTTCTATTAACATGCAGGTTATATGTGATCCTGGAACTATATCATGCAGGTAGATCCCAGGCACGCAATACATATTGTGCCAGCTGCCACAATACATTCATTCTATGCCAGTCTATAGTCCTAACCTCATTTCAAGACTGTTCTGGCTGATTGATGCATACTGAATGGCCAAGGATATCTTGAGCCTTGGCTGATGAGATAAGTTTGGAATTACCACAGTACAGTGGAAAGAAAATGCAGTGGGGCACATGCATGTACAAGGAGCAAAATAAAGCAGAATCTGCTCAAACAAAGATTCCAATGTCTGGATTAGTCTTGGGGAATGTTGCTGAAAATTATAGTTGCCTTCTGTGTTGAGAGGAATTGCCATGTCGTGCCGTCAAGAGGAGAATTATCAAGGGAATGTGGAAAAAGACTAGCAGATAACTTAAAATGGAATAGTGGGATGAGGGACTTCAGTTGTGTGGAGAGACTGGAGAAGCTGGGGTTGTTCTCCTTAGAGCAGAGAATGTGGAAGGGGGAGATTTTATAGAGGTGTTCAAAATCATGAGGAGCTTTGGTAGAGTAGATAGGGAGAAACTGTTTCCAGTGGCAGGAGGGTCGGTAACCAGAGGACACAGATTTAATGTAATTGGCAAAAGAACCAGAGGTGAGATGGGGAATTTTTTTTATGCAGCAAGTTGTTGTGATCTGGAACGCGCTGGCTGAAAGGGCGGTGGAAGCAGATTCAATAGTAACTTTCAAAAGGGAATTGGATAAATACTTGAATAGAAAAGAATTGCAGGGCTGTGGGGAAAGAGCAGGGGAGTGGGACTAATGGAAAATGATAGTTATATCAGTGGCCCTGATCTTGTGCACCATACAGTTAAACACCCCTTTGTTGTAAAGCACCGTATCTTTGACATCATGAGCGACACCACAGCCCTTGTTTCTGTACAAAGCAAGGTGGGAATGTAAGTTGTGAGGAGAATACAAGGAGGCTTCAAGGGGATATAGACAGATTAAGTGAGTGGGCAAGAACATGGCAAATGGAATATAATGTGGAGAAATGTGAAGTTAACCACTTTGGTAGGAAAACTAGAAAAGCAGAGTATTTTTTAAATGGTGAGAGATTGGGAAATGTTGGTGTTCAGACGGACCTGGGTGTCCTTGTACACGAATCACTGAAAGTTAACATGCAGATACAGCAAGCAATTAGGAAAGCAAATGGTATGTTGGCCTTTATTACAAGAGGATTTGAGTATAAGAGTAAAGACGTCTTACTGCAATTATATAGGGCCCTGGTGAGACCACACCTGGAGTATTGTGGACAGTTTTGGTCTCCTTACCTAAGGAAGGATATACTTGCCATAGAGGGAGTGCAACGAAGGTTCACCAGACTGGTTCCTGGGATGGGGGGATTGTCCTATGAGGAGAGATTGAGTAGACTAGGCCTATATTCTCTAGAGTTTAGAAGAATGAGAGGTGATCTTATTGAAACATACAAAATTCTTACAGGGCTTGACAGGGTCGATGCAGGGAGGATGTTTCCCCTGGCTGGGGAGTCTAGAACCAGGGGTCACAGTCTCAGAATAAGAGGTCGGCCATTTAGGACTGAGATGAGGAGAATTTCTTCACTGAGGGTGGTGAACCTTTGGAATTCTCTACCCCAGAGGGCTGTGGAGGCTCAGTCATTGAGTATATTCAAGACAGAGATCGATAGATTTTTGAATATTAAAGGAATCAAGGGATATGGGGATAATGCAGGGAAGTGGAGATGAGATACAAGATCGGCCATGATCTTATTGAATGGCAGAGCAGGCTCGAGGGGCCGAATGGCCTACTCCTGCTCCTATTTCTTATGTTCTTATGTACAAGGTGATAATTGTTCACCATTCAGTCTCTCCTGTGTGATCCCACCACCTCTCCCAACATTAATTTAACTGAAGTAAGGTCACAGATCACTAGTAAGCCTGCAATACACCCCTTTCTCCACCTGTGGAACACCTTCTAACTTTAGTCTTCACCTGTCTCAGCTTGTTTGCTAAATCTGCTCATTGCAACACATTTGAACCTTAAAGGTATTCTCCTCACTTGTTAAATATTTGTATTTTGTACTAAATTTCAACTTAACATCAATCAATATGTAAATGGTAAAAATTAATTTCCCTCCTAGCTGATAGTCCCTGCAGTGTGCACAATGTCTCAGAATGCATCAAACGCATTTCAGCTAGCCAAATGATAGAGTGCTTCTTTTTAGTCTCGAACAAAACCTATTTGTTTGTTTTTCACAATGATTTGAAGAAAAGTTAGAGGACAAACTTCAAGGGTTTATTCAGATATCGACTGTTTATATGTGTGTGAGAGAGATAGAAGGAAAGAAAAAATGACAGATTGTACTAATTATACACATGTTGTAGCTTTAGTTACTTTATACTCTACTAGCTGAAGTGCCCGGCGGTGCCGAGGGTCTTTTGAGGGCATATTGTTGTTGGAAGAGAGAGAGAGAGAGCGACTGGGGGGGGGGAAGAGAGAGAGCGACTGGGGGGGGGGAGAGAGAGAGCGACTGGGGGGGGAAGAGAGAGAGCGACTGGGGGGGGAGAGAGAGAGAGAGCGACTGGGGGGGAAGAGAGAGAGAGAGCGACTGGGGGGAAAGAGAGAGAGAGAGCGACTGGGGGGGAAGAGAGAGAGAGAGCGACTGGGGTGGAAGAGAGAGAGCGACTGGGGGGAAGAGAGCGCAACTGGGGGGAAGAGAGAGCGCGACAGGGGGAAGAGAGAGCGCGACTGGGGGGAAGAGAGAGAGCGACGGGGGGAAGAGAGAGAGCGACTGGGGGGAAGAGAGAGAGCGACTGGGGGGAAGAGAGAGAGCGACGGGGGGGAAGAGAGAGAGCGACTGGGGGGAAGAGAGAGAGAGACTGGGGGGGAAGAGAGAGAGCGACTGGGGGGGAAGAGAGGGAGCGACTGGGGGGGAAGAGAGAGAGTGACGGGGAGAAGAGAGAGAGCGATGGGGGGAAGAGAGAGAGTGACGGGGAAGAGAGAGAGCGATGGGGGGGAAGAGAGAGAGCGACGGGAGGGAAGAGGGAGAGTGACGGGGGGGAGAGTGAGAGCGACGGGGGGGGAAGAGTGAGAGCGACTGGGGGGGAAGAGAGAGAGCGACTGGGGGGGAAGAGAGAGAGCGACTGGGGGGGAAGAGAGAGAGCGACTGGGGGGGAAGAGAGAGAGCGACTGGGGGGGAAGAGAGAGAGCAACTGGGGGGGAAGAGAGGGAGCGATGGGGGGAAGAGAGGGAGCGACTGGGGGGGAAGAGAGGGAGCAACTGGGGGGGAAGAGAGAGAGCGACTGGGGGGGAAGAGAGGGAGCGACTGGGGGGGAAGAGAGAGAGCGACTGGGGGGGAAGACAGAGAGCGACTGGGGGGGAAGAGAGAGAGCGACTGGGGGGGAAGAGAGAGAGCGACTGGGGGGAAGAGAGAGAGAGAGAGAGCGGATGGGAAGGGGAGGGGGGAGGAGGGGAGGGGGGAGGGGAAGGAGTGGGGGTGTGGGGGTGTGGGGGGGGTGGGGGTGTGTGGGGGTGGAGGTGTGAGGGGGAGAAGGGGGGTTGGGGTGTGGTGGGGGAAGGAGGGGTGGGGGTGTGTGTGAGGTGTGTGGAGGGGGTGTGGGGGGGAAGGGTGGGGTGGGGGCTGTGGGGGGGAGGGGGGGTGGGGGTGTGGGGGGTGGAAAGGGAGGGGGGGAGATATACTTAAAGTACAGGAAACTTTGTGCTATCTGGCACCCACGGGACCGAGCTGCTGCCTTGCCTTAAAACTGCCCTACTCTCCAGAGTTAATGTTGAGAGATATGGAGATTCTTATCTCCGTATTTGACAACAAACACTGGTGCTTAGCAACAGCTTCAGGTGTGGCCCTAAAGCTCTACAGTTGAAGCTGTTGCTATAGCTACAGACCTTGCACAGCTTGACTGTTCAAACAAAGGAAAATAAACAAACAAAGAATAAAAAACGGCTGCTGATTTTTGTGGTGGCTCCAGATTGCCGGATAGCTCACCTCTGGATAGCACAAAGTTTCCTGTACTTATAAAACATTTTTGGTAAATCTTTCTATAACATACACTTTACAACCTCACCAATCTTTTTATTAAAAAAGGGGTCCTCACCTCTCAGTGTTGTACCACAAACAATGGCCGCCGCTTGCTTTTCAGTTGGAAAGATTAGGCCCCGCCCACACAGTCGATTGTCTGTCTCGGTCACCAGGACCCGATTTGGAGCACAGAAGCCCCACCCACTCTATGTTCCTGTGCTAAGATGGCCGCGCAGGCACTCTGTTACACACTGAATCAAAATGGCGTCGCACTGAAACTTTTCGCCCTCCTTGACAAAGATGGCTGCCGTTAATCTGGGGCTGTCAGCAGAAGAAATTTCCTCAGCTGCAAACACAGGATCTTCAGATTATTATTCAGGGCTTGCGACCTACCCCAGTTGCTTATGAAGCCTCCCCACCTACTGACCCTGGGAATGGAGCTGAGGCAGCACACCCTCTCTCCTCTGCCAGTGTTTGTCTCTGCCTAGGCCGGAAGCCTGGGTCTAGAGTTGCACTGCTGGCAGTTGGAGAAGCCTAGGCCCCGGGCCTGGAAAAACGGTGAAAGGTAGGAGAATTATAGAGGTTAGAGAAAAGATTTACAAATTAATTAACTTTTTTTAAAAACAATTTGTGTTTTAAAAGCAACTTTTTTTTTGCTGGAAATGTAGATTTGAAAAGGAACACGCAGAAAGTGGGAAAAAGAAATGAAAAGTTTAGAATCAAGATGGCGGCGACTCACCTCGGTTCAGAACGATAAGGCCCGCCCACACACGCACCAATTGGCCGACCGTCAGGTCACCAAAGTGTAGGATTGGTCAATCGTCCCGTCACTCGACTGTAGGAGGGCCCACCCGCACGCGCCAGGAACCCGGCGTACGATTGGTCGACCTCGAGGTCACTCTGTCGCTAATGAGTGGATAATGAGATGCTAATGAACGGAATGTTGAACGTTTTTTGGATACCGCGGGCGCAATTTTTGTCCGGCCGAAACGTAAATACGCTTAGGACGGTTCTGGAATCGTCAGCTTTCTTTTGACGTAATGCACGTGTAGGTACGCTCTATAACTTTCGAGTTAAATCAAGACAGACAGACAGACAGAAAGACAGACGGAATGACAGACAGAAGTATCCTTTTATATATATAGATAGATATAAATGTCAGAAGCATAGTAAGCTGAAGAAGAGAGAATGAAGAACACAGAGGGGTATTTTCAGCTGAACCACCTGGGCAGTAATGTGGCAGAGCAGAGCATCTGTCTATTGAAGAGCAGGTCCTACAACAGGTGGGCAATCTGCGCACTGCACATGCTCAGACTTCAGCACCTGCCTTCAATGAACAGAGTCATGCACTCTTGGCTCAGGCTTTTAGTAGGGGCTGAGGCCTTCAAGTAAAAAACACAAAAACAATGCAATTAATAAATGTAATTATATTATTGCAAAATATATAATTATTTTTATTTTTTATTTTTTTTGCTTCAAACCTTATTTTGGGCATTAGAAATTTCAGCTACTGAGAAAAAATGGGGGATGAAAATCTCTTGAAAAAACATTTTGAGTGATTTGATTGGTTCATCAACAAACTGTGGCAAAGTTGATACAAGTAAATTGAATAGGAAATATGGAAAGAGGAAGTTACAATGGGAAAAACTGACACAGATGTGCGGCCAAAGCATGACAGCAGGAAATAAGGTTTGGAGACAGGAAGTGCATGCAGATATAAGATTTTTAATATAATATTAATTTAATGTCCGTGGTTTGTTGAGAGAATGCCTATTTTTGTGAATCCGTCTGATTTTCGTAGTATGATCAGCTTGATGAAATGCCTCCTGTGCCAAATAAAATTTGTTTGTTATCACATTCAGCTGATCCTATGCCTAACTGAGGTAGAGAGAGACAGCAAAGGAGGTAATGAATGCTGAAACACCACATAGAATATCCATTAGAACTTGCTAGGTTTGGACTGGAAAGTCAAAATGCTGAATTCCTCCCACCCCACTAACACTGTGCCTGACCTTTGAGTAGGTCATGCCAACTCAGACTGCTCAAAGTATATAATGCTCTGTTCCGTTATACTGAGAATCCTAATTTTATTTTTCGTTATTTTAAAAACCTATGACTTTTTAAAACGCCGATGTCAAGGCTGCAGGTTAGCAAAACAAATTCGTAGGAGGGGAATTTAGGCCACCCATAAACAAGACTGTGTTTCAAGGACTGATTACAAGAGATGAGAGAGAGGCCGCCGCCGACATGAGCTCTGCAGAGGGAGCGGAAGATGCGGCTAGAGACGCCGATATCGCCGTGTTTTTCCGATCGGAATGAAATTAAGATTACTACCAATTAATAGTCGAGGCCCAGAAGCGAGGTCGAGGCCCAGGAGTGAGGCCGGGACACAGGAGCGAGGTCGGGACCCAGGAGCGAGGACGAGGTCGAGAGTGAGGACGAGGCCCAGGAGCGAGGTCGAGGCCCAGGAGCAAGGACGAGGTCGAGAGTGAGGACGAGGCCCAGGAGCGAGGTCGAGGCCCAGGAGCGAGGTTGAGGCCCAGGAGCGAGGTCGAGGCCCAGGAGCAGGGACGGGAGGAGCAGCGAGGCCGGGATCCAGGAGCGAGGTCGAGGCCCAGGAGCAGGGACGGGAGCCAGGAGCGAGGTCGGGATCCAGGGGCGAGGTCGAGGCCCAGGAGCGGGGTCGGGACCCAGGGGCGAGGTCGAGGCCCAGGAGCGAGGTCGAGGCCCAGGAGCGAGGTCGAGACCCAGGAGCAGGGATGGGAGGAGCAGCGAGGCCGGGATCCAGGAGCGAGGTCGAGGCCCAGGAGCGAGGTCGAGGCCCAGGGACGAGGACGAGCCCCAGGAACAAGGACCAGCCCAGCAGCATGGTTGAGGCCCAGGAGTGGCGCAGCGTGGACCAGCAGCGGGGTCGGCGCCCAGGGAAGGTGCAGCATGGGCCAATAGCGAGGTCGGGAGGATTACATTGCATCCTATGAAACCCAGGCAGAGAGGACCTGCAGGAAGGAGGGAGGAGGACAGTAGCAGTATGTTTGTGTGTGTGTGCTAGGCCGATGTAGCAGAGCCTGGTCTCCAATCGTCTTGGATCCCCTTGCCATTGGACCAAGATCTTGCTCTGTCAAGCCCGTGTGGTAGCTGGTATGCAACGGCCACCCCACGTTAAAAGAATTCCCACACAGGCATCTTCCACCCTTTAAAATGAAGTTCAGGGCCTGGAATGTCAGGACCCTCATGAACAACCCCAACAGTGACAGACCGGAACGCCGTACTGCTATCGTTATCCAGGAGCTCAGACGCTTCAATATAGAGATCGCCGCCCTAAGTGAGACCCGGCGGGCATGGAAAGGCCAACTCAAGGAGCAAGGCGGTGGTTACACCTTCTTCTGGAAAGGCAAACCTGAAGAAGAACGCCGCCTCCATGGGGTCGGAGTCGCCATAAAAAATGAGCTAGTTGGACGTCTCGGAGACTCTCCTTGTGGAATAAACGAACGCCTCATGACTCCACGGCTCAGCCTAGCCCGGAACCAGTGCGCTATGGTCATCAGTGCGTACGCCCCAACACTGGAAATCACAGACCGGAACCAGTGCGCTACGGTCATCAGTGCGTACGCCCCAACACTGGAAATCACAGACCGGAACCAGTGCGCTACGGTCATCAGTGTGTATGCCCCAACACCGGAAATCACAGACCGGAACCAGTGCGCTACGGTCATCAGTGCGTACGCCCCAACACTGGAAATCACAGCCCGGAACCAGTGCGCTACGGTCATCAGTGCGTACGCCCCAACACTGGAAATCACAGACCGGAACCAGTGCGCTACGGTCATCAGTGCATACGCCCCAACACTGGAAATCACAGACCGGAACCAGTGCGCTACGGTCATCAGTGCGTACGCCCCAACACTGGAAATCACAGACCGGAACCAGTGCGCTACGGTCATCAGTACGTACGCCCCAACACTGGAAATCACAGACGAGACCAAAGAGGAATTCTACTCCAGCCTCGAGCAATCCCTGCCCCGAGTCCCAACGGCGACAAGCTGATCATCCTTGGTGACTTTAACGCCAGAGTTGGAAAGGACACAGACCACTGCGGAGGTGTGATCGGCAGAGAGGGGGTAGGGAAAGCCAACTCCAACGGTACCCTCCTCCTGACGAAATGCTTAGAACATGGCCTTGTTATAACCAACACCTTGTTCCATCAGAGAGACAAGCCCAAGGCTTCATAGCAACATCCTCGCTCCAAGCACTGGCATCTGCTGGACTACGTCATCGTCCGAGTGAGGGACCGCAAGGGCGTCCGCGTCACCCGCGCCATGACAGGAGCTGATGACTGCTGGACAGACCACAGCCTAATCCGCTCTGTTATCTCCATCAATGTACCCCCAAAACAGCGGCAGCAACAGAAACAATGCCGCAGGAAAATCAACGCTGGAGCACTCAAAGACCCTGCTAAGAAAGCCAAATTCAGCCTCGCCTCACAACCCACCTGATGACTCCCAGTGATGCAGAGACACAGAGTGTCCACAGCGCCTGGTCTGCACTCAAGGCCTCCATAATCAGCACCTGTGAAGAGACGCTCGGTCACTCGACCAGGAAACACCAAGACTGGTTCGATGAAAACAGCCAGGAGATCCAGCAGCTAATAAGCCGCAAGCGCAAGGCATTCCTGATCTGGAAACAGCAACACAACTCGAGAGCAAGAAAGCAGCTCTACAGACACCTGAAGGCCGAGGTCCAACAAAAAACTCGCGACCTAAAGAACAGATGGTGGGTGGAGAAAGCGCAGGAGATTCAGCAGCTAGCCGACAACCATAACATGCGTGGATTCTTTAGCGCAGTCAGACCATTTCACGTATGGACCGGGGTCAAGCAAGGCTGTGTCATCGCACCAATGCTCTTCTCGATCTTCCTTGTTGCAATGCTCCACCTCACCCTCAGTAAGCTCCACGCTGGAGTGGAGCTAATCTACAGAACAAACGGGAAACCGTTCAACCTCCGTCGCCTCCAGTCCAGATCCAAGGTCGTCCCATCCTCTGTCATCAAATTACAGTATGCAGACGACGCTTGCATCTGCGCACAGTCAGAGGTCGAAATCCAAACCATCGTCAACACCTTCACCGAAGCATAAGAGAGCATGGGCCTTACACTAAACAACCGAAAGACAAAGGTCCTCTACCAACCTGCCCCCACCACACAGTACTGCCCCCCGATTATCAAAATCCACGACGAGGCCTTGGACAACGTGGACCACTTTCCATACCTCGGGAGCCTACTGTCAACAAGGGCAGACGTCGATGACGAAATCCAACACCGCCTTCAGTGTGCCAGTGCAGCCTTCGGTCGCCTGAGGAAGAGAGTGTTTGAAGACCAGGACCTCAAACCCGGCACCAAGCTCATGGTCTACAGAGCAGTAGTGATACTCGCCCTACTGTATGCCTCAGAGACATGGACCATGTACAGTAGACACCTCAACGCACTGGAGAGGTACCACCAACGCTGCCTCTGCAAGATCCTGCAAATCCATTGGCAGGATAGGCGCACCAACGTCAGTGTTCTCACTCAGGCCAACATCCCCAGCATCGAAGCTTTGACCACGCTCGATCAGCTCCGATGGACGGGCCACATCGTCTGCATGCCCGATACGAGACTGCCAAAACAAGTGCTCTACTCGGAGCTCCGGCACGGCAGGAGAGCCCCAGGTGGGCAGAGGAAATGCTTCAAGGACACCCTCAAAGCATCCTTGAAAAATTGTAACATCCCCACCGACACCTGGGAATCCCGGCCCCAAGACCGCACAAAGTGGAGGAGAAGCATCTGGGAAGGCGCCGAACACCTCGAGCAGAAACCAAGCGCAGGCAGCGCAAGGAGCGCACGTCAACCCAAGCACCCCACCCACTCACCTCTTCAACCACCGTCTGCCCCACCTGTGACAGAGACTGTAGGTCCCGCATTAGACTCATCAGTCACCTGAGAACTCATTTTTAGTGTGGAAGCAAGTCATCCTCGGTTCCCAGGGACTGCCTAAGGAGAAGAAAAGAGAATAGACTCCACTTTTATTGATTAAGAGATAACATCAGGAATATAGATTCAATAACCTGTTATATACTGGTTAAAATGTTGAGATCTTCCATGAAATTATCCAGATTATATTTATGCTATAAAAACAAAGAGTAATAGTTTTACCCAGGAGTGATAACAAGATTATAATGGTTTTGAGATAGCATAAACCATAACAAAACCTTATTGGTTTACAAATGTATCTGAATCACTTCCATGGATCAATTCTTTCATAAGATTATGGGGGGTTCTGTTTGTCCTGCTATTACCAGATGTCATGCAGCTGTTAGGAACATAAGATAAAAATTAGGAGCAGGAGTCGGCCATACAGCCCCTCGAGCCTGTTCCGCCATTCAATAAGATCATGGCTGATCATCAATCTCATCCCCACTTTCCCACCCGATCTCCATATCCCATGATTCCCCTAGAGTCCAAAAATCTATCGATCTCAGCCTTGAATATACTCAACAATTCATCATCCACAGCCCTTTGGGGTAGAGAATTCCAAAGATTCACAACCGTCTGAGTGAAGAAATTCCTCCTCATCTTAGTCTTAAATGGCCGACCCTCAATCCTGAGACTCTGCCCCCAGTTCTAGACTCTCCAGCCAGGGGAAACAACTTCTCAGCATCTATCCTGTCAATCCCTCTCAGAATCTTGTATGTTTCAATGAGATCACCTCTCATTTTTCTAAACTCCAGAGAGTATAACCACACTCTACTCAATCTCTCCTCATAGGACAACCCTCTCATCCCAGGGATCAATCTTGTGAACCTTCGTTGTGCCGCCTCTAAGGCAAGTATGTCCTTTCTCAGATAAGGAGACCAAAACTGTGCACAGTTCTTCAGGTGTGGTCTCACCAAAGCCCTGTACAATTGTAGCAAGACTTCCTTACTCCTGTCATAGTCATAGTACAGCACAGAAAGAGGCCCTTCGGCCCATCGTGTCGGCGCCGGCCATCAAGCCCTATCTATCCTAATCCCATTTTCCAGCACTTGGTCCGTAGCCTTGTCTGCTATGGTGTTTCAGGTGCTCATCTAAATGCTTCTTGAATGTTGTGAGGGTTCCTGCCTCTACCACCCTTTCAGGCAGTGAGTTCCAGATTCCAACCACCCTCTGGGTGAAATTTTTTTTCCTCAAATCCCCTCTAAACCTCCTGCCCCTTACCTTGAAACTATGCCCCCTGGTTATTGACCCCTCTACTAAGGGGAAAAGTTCCTTTCTATCTACCCTATCTATGCCCCTCATAATTTTGTACACCTCAATCAGGTCTCCCCTCAGCCTTCTCTGCTCTAAGGAAAACAACCCCAGCCTGTCCAGTCTCTCTTCATAGCTGAAACGCTCCAGCCCAGGTAACATCCTGGTGAATCTTCTCTGCACCCTCTCCAAAGCAATCACATCCTTCCTATAGTGAGGCGACCAGAACTGCACACAGTACTCCAGCTGTGGCTTCACCAGCGTTTTGTACAGCTCCATCATAACCTCCCTGCTCTTATATTCTATGCCTCGGCTAATGAAGGCAAGTATCCCAAATGCCTTTTTAACCACCTTATCCACCTGTTCTGCTGCCTTCAGGGATCTATGTACATGCACACCAAGGTTCCTCTGACCCCCTGTCCTTCCTAGGGTCCTACCATTCATTGTGTATTCCCTTGCCTTGTTAGTCCTCCCAAAATGCATTACCTCACACTTTTCAGGGTGAAATTCCATTTGCCACTGTTCTGCCCATCTGACCAACCCGTCTATATCGTCCTGTAGCCTGAGGCTTCCCTCCTCGCTATTTACCCACTCCACCAATTTTTGTGTCATCTGCGAACTTACTGATCATACCTCCTACATTCATATCTAAATCATTAATGTACACTACAAACAGCAAAGGACCCAGCACCGATCCCTGCGGTACACCAATGGACATAGGCTTCCAGTCACAAAAACAACCTTCGACCATCACCCTCTGCCTCCTGCCACTAAGCCAATTTTGGATCCAATGTGCCAAATTGCCCTGGATCCCATGGGCTCTTACCTTCTTGACCAGTCTCCCATGCGGGACTTTGTCAAAAGTCTTACTTAAGTCCATGTAGACTACATCAATTGCACTACCCTCATCCACACACCTAGGCACCCCCTCGAAAAATTCAATCAAATTGGTTAGACATGATCTCCCCCTGACAAAGCCATGCTGACTATCCTTGATTAATCCTTACCTCTCCAAATGGAGACTTATTCTGTCCCTCAGAATTTTTTCCAATAATTTCCCTACCACTGATGTTAGGCTCACTGGCCTGTAAATCCCTGGTTTATCCCTACTACCCTTCTTGAACAATGGTACTATGTTTTGTTCAAGTATATCACAATCCCCCTGCCTGATTTCTATGCCTACATCGTCCTTCTCCATAGTGAACACAAATGGAAAATATTCATTTAAAACCTCACCTACATCTTCCGGCTCTACACACAGATTGCCACTTTGGTCCCTAATGGGCCCTACTCTTTCCCTGGTTATCCTCTTACCCTTAATATACTTATAAAACACCTTGGGATTTTCCTTTTTTTTGCTCGCCAGTTGTAAAGTCCGCGCCTCAATAATACACGGTCTTTGGGAGAACAGTTTAACAGGTACTTTACTGAACAAGAGGCAGCTTGAAACTGAAACTACAGAAGCCTGCTAGGGCCTTTTATACAGGGGTGGTCACTGCCGGTACTGCAGTCTAAGACCAGTTATTCCCTTAAAGGTACATACACAACAATTCCTCCCCTTTTAGATAAACAGTACATAACATTCATTTAACAACTAAATAATAACTAATTACAATTACAATTTTCTCAGTAATATATACATCAACTGAAATAGTCATTTATAAGTTCAGTCTTTGAGGAGGCTTCCTGATCCGGACTGGATAGTGCCTTTCTCGAGTATCCTGTTCTGGCGGTGGAGTCAATTCTGGCTCATTGTCATTGGTTGGTTCGTCAGCTTCCAATACCCCTGCTTCTGAGGTAGACGCAATCTGTACTTCGGGCTCATTACCAGGTGCACATGCTTGTGGTACAGGTTTGGCTTGTTCCTGTGACTCTAGAATCTGGTCAGCATGGCGTCTCACGATGCTCTCTCCAACGTCCACTGTGTACATTAGTGGTCCCTGCTGTGTGCATATCGTGCCTGGCTGCCATTTTTCTGTTCGGTAGTCGCGGGCCAAGACTGGTTGCCCTATCTTGAAGCTCCTGGTTGGCTTCTCATTTATGTGCTGGAACTGCTTATCCTCAACATCTTGTCTTATGTTTGGTTTGAGCAAATCCAAGCGACATCTTAGTCTCCGGTTGAAAAACAGTACGGCTGGAGTTTGGTTGGTTACTGTATGTGTCGCATTCCGGTAAGCAAACAGGAAGTTATCCACCTTGTGTTGCAGTGGTATGTCGTCATTATACATTGCCTTTATGGCCTTTTTAAAGGTCTGAACAAACCTCTCAGCCAATCCATTTGTGGCTGGATGATATGGGGCAGATGTGTAATGTTTCACCCCATTATTCTTCAGGAACCTCCGGAAATCCTCAGACACAAACTGTGGGCCATTGTCGGAACAGATCTGTTCTGGCAACACATTCCTGGTGAATATGGTCCTTAGGACTGCAATAGTTTTCTCCGTGGTGGTGGAGGACATTTTAATGACCTCTGGCCATTTTGAATGGGCGTCCACAGCGATTAGAAACATTGAGTCCATAAATGGACCAGCGAAATCAATGTGTACCCGTTGCCATGGAGATGAGGGCTACTCCCATGGATGTAGCGGGGCCTGTGGTGGAGCGTTTTGGACCTTCTGGCATCCTGTGCATCTCTTGGTCATATCCTCGATTTCTTTATCGATTCCCGGCCACCACACAAACACCCTGGCTAGGCTCTTCATTTTTACCCCTCCCAGATGACCCTCGTGAAGCTCATTGAGTACTCTATCTCTCAACTTGGGTGGAATTACCACTCGGGATCCACACATCAAGGTTCCCTGGCACACTGACAGCTGTTCTCTCCTTGGCGAGAATGCTGGCAACAGTGAGTCGCCATATGCTGGCCATCCCTTCACCGTCAAATCATAGATCCGAGAGAGTGTCGGGTCATTTCGGGTTTCCTTCTCAATACTTGCGTTTGTAACAGGCAAATATTCGACTATGGTCGCATGGAATATCTCCACCGGGTCCACTGCAGGTGCTTCTTCCGCCGTAGGCAACGGTAGGCGCGACAGCCCATCAGCGTTTCCATGTTGTTTCGTACCTTTGTACTCTATGTCAAACTGATGTGCCCCCAGAAAAAGTGACCATCTTTGCAGCCGTTGCGCCGTCATCACCGGAACGCCCTTTGGGTTAAAAATTGAGACCAGGGGTTGATGATCAGTCAGTAGGGTGAATTTCTGCCTGTGCAGATAGTGATTGAACTTCTTCACCCCCCACACCAGGCTGAGGGCCTCCCTGTCAATCTGGGCACAGTTACACTCGGCTGAGGTTAGCGAGCGCGATGCAAAGGCTATTGGCCTCTCTGAACCATCACGGAATTTGTGTGACAGCACCGCTCCAATGCCGTAAGGTGACGCATCACATGCCAACCGAATCGGTAGTGTTGGGTTGTAGTGGGCCAATACTTCTTTTGAAGTGATTTGGCATTTACATTCCTGAAAGGCACGCTTACACTCATCACTCCATTTCCATGTTACACCAGTTTGAAGGAGGGCGTTCAGTGGGTGCAGAATTGTAGATAAATTCGGCAAGAACTTATGGTAGTAGTTCACCAGCCCGAGGAACGACCTCAGTTGCGACACATTTTCTGGTGCTGGAGCCTTGACTACAGCCTCAATCTTGCCCGGCGACTTATGCAACCCTTCCTCATCAATCATGTGGCCACAATACGAGATTTGTCTCCTGAAGAACTCGCATTTGGGATGGTTGGCTCGTAGCCCATATTCCTGCAATCTCGTGAGCACCTGTTCCAGGTTGGCAAGGTGTTCATTGTCATTTTCGCCCGTAACCAGGATGTCGTCCAAATAACACTGGGTCCCCGGGATCCCTTGCAGGACTTGTTCCATTGCCCTCTGCCACATAGCCGGGGCCGATGCTATCCCAAATACCAGTCGATTGTATTGGTAAAGGCCTTTGTGAGTGTTTATCGTGAGGTATTTCCTAGATGCTTCTTCCACCTCCATTTGTAGATATGCTTGAGCCAGGTCAATCTTTGTAAAACGTTTCCCTCCAGATAGTGAGGTGAAAATATCTTCTATCCGCGGAAGCGGATACTGTACTGTGTGCAGGACTGGGTTCACAGTCACCTTGAAGTCCCCACAGATGCGAACCTTCCTTGGCTCCCCAGGCGTGCTGCTCAATGCTTTCTTCATTACAGGAACGATGGGTGTGGCCCACTCGCTCCAGCCCACCTTAGACAGCACCCCCGAACACTCCAGACTGTCCAGTTCAGCTTCCACAGCTGGGCGTATCGCGTATGGCACCAGTCTGGCCTTGAAAAATTTTGGGGTTGCGTTATCCTCAATCTTTATGGTTGCCTTTACTCCTTTTAGAGTCCCAAGTCCTTGTTGGAACACCTCTTCCGCGTCAGATAGGATTTGTGACAGACGTCCAGGTGCGACGTCATCATCTTTTTTGTCAGTCACAGTTAGTGCCAGAATGGAATGCCAATCCAATTGTAGTCTTCGGATCCATTCACGTCCCAATAATGGTGGTCCTCCATCTCGTAGTATATACATGTATAGTTTCTGTGTTTCCTTTCCGTTATATTCAACTGGCACCCTTATTTTTCCTCTGGGGTTGACCTTTTGCCCCGTGTATGTCTTCAATACAATGGACGTGTCCTTTAAGGGTATGTGTGAGAATAGCCGCTCATAGTCTCGTCGATTATATATATACAATATTTAGGAAGGATCGGCAAAAAGGTAGGGGAGGTGGGGTAGCATTGCTGGTAAAGGAGGGGATTAATGCAATGGAAAGGAAGGATATTAACTCGGATGAAACGGAATCTGTATGGGTAGAAATGAGAAATAGCAAGGGGAGGAAAACGTTAGTGGGTGTGATATATAGGCCTCCAAATAGTAATATGGAGGTGAGGGAAGGCATAAAAAGGGAAATTAGAGAAGCGTGCGATAAGAGCACAGCTGTCATCATGGGTGACTTTAATTTACATATTGATTGGACTACCCAAATTAGTAAAAATTCTGAGGAGGAGGAATTCCTGGAATGTTTTCGGGACGGTTATCTGGACCAATATGTCGAGGAGTCGACTCGAGATCAGGCCATTTTAGACTGGGTATTGTGCAATGAGAAGGGACTTATCAACAATCTTCTTGTACGAGGCCCCTTGGGTCAGAGCGATCATAATATGATCGAGCTCTCAGTCGAGATGGAGAGTGAGGAAATTGAATCAGAGACTAAGGTCCAGAACTTAAATAAAGGGAATTACGAGGGTATGAGACGGGAATTGGGTAAGATTGATTGGGTGGTGTTTCTGGGGGGATTGACAGTGGATAGACAATGGCAAGCATTCAAAGATAGAATGGAAGAATTCCAGAACATGTTTATACCGGTTTGGCATAAAAATAAACCTAAAAAGGTGGCTCAACCGTGGATAACGAGGGAAATTAGGGACAGCATAAAATCAAAAAAAAGGGCATATCAACTGGCAAAAAAAAGCACCAGACCGGAAGATTGGGGGCAGTACAGGATACAGCAAAAGAGGACAAAGGGATTAATCAGGAAGGGGAAAATAGAATACGAAAGTAAACTTGCAGCAAACATAAAGACAGACTGCAAAAGCTTTTATCGGTATATCAGGAGGAAAAGACTGGTAAAATCCCAAGTCGGTCCCTTGCAGTCCGATTCGGGAGAATATATAATGGAGAATAAGGAAATGGCAGACCAATTAAACTCATACTTTGGTTCTGTATTCACAAAGGAGGACACAAATAACCTCCCAGGAATATCGGCAAACATAGGGACTAATGAGAGGGAGGAGCTGACAGAAATTAGTATCTCTAGGGATATGGTGTTGGGTAAGTTGAGGGGACTGAAGGCCGACAAATCCCCGGGGCCTGATAAACTACATCCTAGGGTACTTAAGGAGGTGGCCCTGGAGATAGCAGATGCTCTAAGGATCATCTTCCGGAACTCCATTGACTCGGGAACAGTACCCGTGGATTGGAGGGTAGCTAATGTTACCCCAATATTTAAAAAGGGGGGTAGAGAGAAAGCAGGGAATTATAGACCAGTAAGCCTTACATCGGTTGTGGGCAAAATGCTAGAGTCCATTATTAAGGATAAAATAGCGGAGCACTTGACAAATGGGGAAAGGATCGGACAGAGTCAACATGGATTTACAAAGGGTAAATCGTGTTTGACTAATCTGCTGGAATTTTTTGAGGAAGTAACTGGTAAAATAGATGGGGGAGAGCCAGTGGATGTGGTGTACCTTGACTTCCAGAAAGCCTTCGATAAGGTTCCACACAAAAGATTATCATGCAAAATTAAGGCTCATGGGATTGGGGGCAAAGTATTAACGTGGATAGAGAACTGGCTGGCGGATAGAAAACAGAGAGTTGGAATAAACGGCTCGTTTTCGGAGTGGCAGGCAGTGACCAGCGGGGTGCCGCAAGGATCTGTCCTGGGACCCCAGCTGTTCACAATATATATAAATGATCTGGATCAGGGAATTGGATGCAATATTTCCAAATTCGCTGACGACACTAAACTAGGAGGAGGGGTGGGCTCTGATGAGGATGTCAGGAGGCTACAGTGCGATTTGGACAGGTTGGGGGAATGGGCGGATACGTGGCAGATGCACTATAATGTGGATAAATGCGAGGTTATCCACTTTGGGGGTAAAAACAGGAGGGTAGATTATTATCTAAATGGCAATAGATTGGGAGATGGGGAAGTGCAGAGGGACCTGGGTGTTCTTGTGCACCAGTCACTGAAGGAGAGCATGCAGGTGCAACAGGCGATTAAGAAGGCAAATGGTATGTTGGCCTTCATATCAAGGGGGTTCGAGTATAGGAATAGGGATACCTTACTACAGCTGTACAAGGTGCTGGTGAGACCGCATCTGGAGTATTGTGTACAGTTTTGGTCGCCCCATCTGCGGAAGGATGTTCTTGCCATGGAAAGAGTGCAGCGGCGATTCACCAGGCTGATACCTGGAATGGCGGGAATGACCTACGAGGAGAGATTGAATAGTTTGGGCTTGTACTCACTGGAGTTTAGAAGATTGAGAGGGGATCTCATCGAAACATATAAAATTATGGCAGGCCTGGACAGGCTGAATTCAGAGAGAATGTTTCCAATGGCAGGGGAGCACAGAACCAGGGGCCACAGTCTAAAAATAGCGGGCAAATCATTTAAAACAGAGATGAGGAAGAATTTCTTCACTCAAAGAGTGGTGAGCCTGTGGAATTCCCTGCCACAGAGGGCTGTGAAGGCTAATTCAATAAATATTTTCAAGAGAGAATTGGATATATTTCTGAAGGCTAAGGGGATTAAGGGTTACGGAGAAAAGGCGGGGACGGGGTACTGAACTGGTAAGATCAGCTAAGATCTCAGATGAAGATCAGCCATGATCTCATTGAATGGTGGAGCAGGCTCGAAGGGCCGAATGGCCTACTCCTGTTCCTATCTCTATGTAACTATATGTAACTATGATTCATGACAGTTAGGGCTGATCCTGTGTCCAATTCCATCTTCACTGGGGACCCTGCTATCATGAGGGTGACCCAAATGGTTCGGTGATCTTCTTTTGCGATCCTGTTGTGTAACTTTAAACAACTTAGTCGCCTGCTCCCGGAGTCCTTATCACTCTCCTGATCTTCTGAACTACTATCTGTCAGTTTCTTTACTTTCCTGTACTGTTCCTTAGTAGTTCTTGTCGTGTTGGTCTTCTTTCCCGACCTGCAGACTCTTGCTATATGTCCCATTTTCCCGCATTGTCTGCATATTTTGTCTTTAAACCAGCAGTCCTTCTGCTCATGGGTTGTTCTGCCGCAGCGATAGCACTTTTCGGCTCCATACGCCATTTCGTTAGCGCTGTATTCTTGTGGTTTCTGTTGTATTTCCGCAGCTCCCCGTGTTGCTGCTTCGTAGGATACTGCCACGCTGAAAGCCTGTTCTAGCATCAGGTCCTTTTTTGAAAGTAGTCGTTTCTGGGTTCCTTCACTCTGGAGCCCGCAGACAAACTTATCCCGTAAGGTGTCTGCCAGTCCTGCTCCGAACTGGCAGTGCTTCGATAACTTGCGTAGTTCCGTAAGATAGTCAGCATTGCTCTCATCTTTGTGCTGGTTTCTTTTATGGAACTTGAATCTTTCTGCTATCAGCAGTGGTGTAGGGCTTAGATGTTCCTGTAAGATATGAACAATCTCCTCAAAACTTTTCTCCATTGGTTTAGCTGGGGTAATTAAATTCCGCAATAGGCCGTACGTACTCGCACCCATCAGATTTAATAATACCGACGCCCTCTTTCCATCAGCCACCTCATTTGCCTTGCAGTACACTTCAATTCTTTCCACATACGTGGTCCAGTCTTCTACCTCGTTGTCGAAAGCAGTGATACTGCCACTTTTCGGCTTCTTGGGCGATTTAAAATGGCGCCTCCCGCGCTTTTGCTTCTTCCCCAATGGAATAAAATGGCGCCTCCCGCGCTTTTGCTTCTTCCCCAACGGGATAAAATGGTGCCTCCCGCGCTTTTGCTGCTTCCCCTTACTGCCATGCTGCTTCTAGCGTTCTACGGGGTAATGGCGGCGACCCGCAGCTTCGGCGCGCCTCGCTTTCCTTCCCCCCCGTTTAGTTTCTCTCCGCTGTCCTGTTCTCGAGCACCGACCGCGCCCTGTGCACTCCACCCTCTCTCTCTTGTTTTCTTTTCCCGGCGACGCTGCGAGGCCCGATTTGTAGAGCCGCTCGATCGAGCTTGAACCCGCCGCAGTCCGGAAGGGTCAGCGCGCTACCTGCTACCAGCACGATTCGCTGGAACCACAGTCTCTCCCGCAATTCTCCAAACACCGATGGATTCTTCGGGCAGTTGCCCTCGGTCGACGCCCGTTGCTCGGACTACGACCTTCCAGGACCTTCCTTTCAGGCGAGATCCCCGTGAGATGATGCCACACTGCAGGTGAGTTCGAACTTACTCGTCGCCACTGTAAAGTCCGCGCCTCAATAATACACGGACTTCGGGAGAACAGTTTAACAGGTACTTTACTGAACAAGAGGCAGCTTGAAACTGAAACTACAGAAGCCTGCTAGGGCCTTTTATACAGGGGTGGTCGCTGCCGGTACTGCAGTCTAAGACCAGTTATTCCCTTAAAGGTACATACACAACACCAGTGTTTTTTCATGCCCCCTCTTCGCTCCCCTAATTTCTTTTTTAAGTACCCCATTGCAATAAAAGCTAACATGCCACTTGACCTCCTAATTGCTTGCTGTACCTGCATGCTAACTCTGTGTTTCCTGTACGAGGAAACCTAAATTGCTCTGTACACCAACATTTAATAGTTTCTCATGTGTGTTAATAGATGTGTGAAGACAGCTACCTCCAAAGCTTTAGCATGTTTATGGAGTGATGGCCAGCCATTGACTAACAGGATCTAAGAGAATCAGTGCATATATAACATGTAGGCTGCAGTGTGGTCCAAACTAGTGACCTAAACACATTGCCAATACCTCATGCCGAGTATATGGTAGTACAGTGGTTATTTTACTGGACTAGTAAACCAGAGAATAAGGCCGCGATCGATGCGGCTTGGGAGTGGGTCAGCTGATTTCCGGGTTCCAGTCCCGCCCCCAACTTCATCCGGCCCACGGACGTGATTTTACGTCAATTGGCCTTGTTAAGCCCGCCCTGCGGGTTTGCCAGCCAACAAAGAAGAAGCCGGTCAGATGACGTCATTTGATGACGCGTCATCTGCCGGTTTTCTTAAAGGGACCACACACAATTTTTAGTACGATAGCAAAATACTGCAGATGCTGGAAATCCGAAATAACAACAGAAAATGCTGGAAAAACTCAGCAGGTCAGGCAACATCCGTGGAGAGAAATTTGAGTTGACGTTTCGGGTCGAAATCTTTTTCAAAACTGGAAAGGAAATAAAATAGATCGAAGGCAGGGCTGCGAATGAACAAAAGAAGTAAAAGAGACATTAAAAGGTATTTAAAACCAGATGAGATGGTAATAGGCCAGTGACGATCAGTCCTCAGCAAAGGCCTGAGCTTCATCCCCTTACGCCCCCACCTCAATGAATTTCGAGCTCGGCACGATGTTGAGCTCTTTTTCCGCCGCCTTCGTCTCCGTGCCCACTTCTTTGACCAGGAGTCTTCCCCCCACACAACTGACCCTTTCTCCCGCTTGCAGAATTCCCGTTCTACCTGGACCCCTCCCCCTGGCCTCTTACCCTCTCTAGATCTTTTCATCGCTAACTGCCGCCGTGACATCGGCCGTCTCCATTTCTCTGCTCCCCTCACTCACTCCAACCTACCTCCCTCTGAACTTGCAGCACTCCATTCTCTTAGATCCAACCCTGACATTATCATTAAACCCGCTGACAAAGGTGGTGCTGTTGTTGTTTGGCGAACTGACCTCTACCAAGCGGAAGCTGAACGTCAACTCTCCAAAACCTCCTCCTACTTCCACCTGGACCATGACCCCACTACCGAACATCAAACCACCATTTCCAAGACTGTCACTGACCTCATCTCCTCTGGAGATCTTCCCCCCGCTGCCACCAACCTCATAGTTCCCCAACCCCGCACAGCCCGCTTCTACCTCCTTCCCAAGATCCACAAACAGGACTGCCCTGGTAGACCCATCGTTTCAGCCTGTTCTTGCCCCACGGAACTTATCTCTTCCTATCTCGACTCTATCTTTTCTCCCCTTGTCCAGTCTCTTCCCACCTACATCCGTGGCTCTTCGGACGCCCTCCGCCACTTTAACAGTTTCCAGTTTCCTGGCCCCAACCGCTTTCTTTTCACCATGGACGTACAATCCCTCTACACCTCCATCCCCCACCAGGATGGCCTGGGGGCGCTCCGCTTCTTCCTTGAACAGAGGCCCGTCCAGTCCCCATCCACCACCACTCTCCTTCACCTGGCTGAGCTTGTTCTCACATTGAACAGCTTCTCCTTTAACTCCACTCATTTCCTCCAAATCAAAGGTGTTGCTATGGGTACCCGCATGGGTCCTAGCTATGCCTGCCTTTTCGTGGGATATGTGGAACAATCTTTGTTCCAGTCCTACTCAGGTCCCCTCCCTCACCTCTTTTTCCGGTACATTGATGACTGTATCGGTGCCGTTTCCTGCTCTCGCCCCGAACTAGACAATTTCATTCACTTTGCCTCCAATTTCCACCCTTCCCTCACCTTCACATGGTCCATCTCTGACTCTTCCCTTCCCTTCCTCGACTTCTCCGTCTCCATCTCTGGGGATAGGTTATCGACCAATATTCACTACAAGCCCACTGACTCCCACAGCTACCTGGACTACACTTCCTCCCACCCAGCCTCCTGTAAGGACTCTATTCCATTTTCCCAGTTTCTCCGTCTCCGCCGTATCTGCTCCAACGATGTCACCTTCCACACCAGTGCTTCCGACATGTCTCCCTTTTTCCGCAACCGAGGATTCCCCTCTACCGTGGTTGACACGGCCCTCGACCGTGTCCGTTCTATCTCCTGCACTTCTGCCCTTACCCCTGCCCCTCCCTCCCGGAACCATGATAGGGTTCCCCTTGTCCTCACCTTTCACCCCACCAGCCTCCACATTCAACGGATCATCCTCCGCCATTTCCGCTACCTCCAAAGTGATCCCACCACCAAACGCATCTTCTCCTCCCCTCCCCTTTCAGCATTCCGTGGGGACTGCTCCCTCTGAGACACCCTAGTCCACTCCTCTATCACCCCCAACAGCCCTTCCCCTTCGCCTGGCACCTTCCCGTGCAAGCGCAGGAGATGTAACACCTGCCCCTATACCTCCCCCCTTCCCACTGTCCAGAGCCCCAAACACCCCTTCCAGGTGAAACAGCGATTTACTTGTACTTCTTGCAATCTAGTATACTGTATTCGCTGCTCACGATGCAGTCTCCTCTACATTGGGGAGACCAAACGCAGATTGGGTGACCGCTTTGCGGAACACCTCCGTTCAGTCCGTAAGGGTGACCCCGAGCTTCTGGTCGCCTGTCATTTTAATTCTCCATTCCCACTCGGACCTCACCGTCCTTGGCCTCTTGCATTGTTCCACGGAAGCTCAACGTAAACTCGAGGAACAGCACCTCATCTTCCGATTAGGCACTTTACAGCCTTCCGGACTTAATATCGAGTTCAACAACTTCAGATCATAACCTCGGCCGCTATTACTTTTTTACTTATATTTTTTTCCACCCCTTTGTTTTGGGTCCTCCTTTCCCCCTCCCCCTTTCCTTTTTTTTCTCTCTCCCACCTGGCAGCTGTCTCTTATCCAGCCAGTACACTTCTCACCTAATCTCAGCTGTCTTTTGTCTCCACTGGCCTATTACCATCTCATCTGGTTTTGAATACCTTTTAATGTCTCTTTTACTTCTTTTGTTCGATCGCAGCCCTGCCTTCAATCTATTTTATTTCCTTTCCAGTTTTGAAAAAGGGTTTCGACCCGAAACGTCAACTCAAATTTCTCTCCACGGATGTTGCCTGACCTGCTGAGTTTTTCCAGCATTTTCTGTTGTTATTACGCACAATTTTTCTTTGACAGCTCATTTCTCAGCGTTTGACAGCATTGAGGTGCTGCGAACACTGACAATGACTGTTCACAGGTGAGCTCTTGCACCCAGGCTCTCCAGTGACTCCCTTCTTAGGCTAGAACAGATAGCAGCTGCAGGTGAGGTTACAGAAGTGATCTTTCACTGGTGAGAGAGGTTCTCCCAATGAGGTGGGACTACACATACAATTCAAAACTTGTTACGTACAGAAAAGTCTAAATGCATTAAAAATGAATTTCCCAACATTTTCTTACCACTGAAACTCACCAGTGCACAATTGAATCCTACACACCACTTCTGCAGCTGTCATCAATGCAGAAACATTACAGCAGACTCACAGCACGCCACACGTCAGGAAGCCCAAAGTAGACGTGTCAAAATTGAAACAGAGCCTGTTAACTGCCTGTTAACAACCTTTAACAGGCAGTTAAGTGGCTATAATCCTCTTCCCGCCACTAGGTGTCAGGTCCATGCACAAATTGGGGACCCAACACTTGGGAAGATTGATTGGAGGCGGGTTAACAACGGGTTTCCCACCTGCTGTCAATCTTCGCGATTTTGCCAGAGGTCCTGCCTCCAAACCCCTGAGTGCAGGCAAAATTCCGGCCAGACAGTTCAAAACACCATCGTAGTTTGAGAATTTGAATTAAGAAATAAATAGCTGGAATCAGTAAAAGTGATCATGAAGCTACCAGATTGTCGCAAAAATGTAACTGGTTCACTAAAGTCCTTTAGGGAAGGAAACCCATTGTCCTTACCCAATCTGGCCGAAATGTGACTCCAGTCCCACACCAATGTGCTTGACTCTTAGTCAGGTCAACTATGGATGGGCAATAAATGCTAGCCTTGCTGGCAATGGCCATATCCCAAGGATTTTTTTGAAGTGGGAGTACAGTGGTATACAGTCGGAAGGGTGGGTGCGCTGGGGAGGGGAGTGGCTCTGGGAGTCCTCAACAATGACTCCAGACCCCATGAAGTCTCATGGCTTCAGGTCAAGCATGGGCAAGGAAACCGCCTGCTGATTACCACCTACCGCCCTCCTTCAGCTGATAAATCCGCACTCCTCCATGTTGAACACCACTTGGAGTAAGCACCGAGGGTAGCAAGGGCACAGCATGTACTCTGGGTGGGGGACTTCAATGTCTATTACCAAGAGTGGCTCGGTAGCACCATGACTGGCCGAGCTGGCCAATGCCCGAAGAACATAGCTGCCAGACTGGGCCTGGGGCAGGAGATGAGAGAACCAACACGAGGGGACAACCTACTGGACCTTGTCCTCACCAATCGACCTGTCCTGTTAAGGGCTGTGCACCAGAACTAACCGCAGCCTTGGCCAAGCTGTTCTGGTACAGCTACAATACATCTACCCGACAATGTTAAATACAAAAACATATTAATAAACTTGCTGAAGGGGCATCTAAATGGCAAATTAATTTCAACTTCCAGCCTACCGTTAAATATGCAATTGGAATGTTAGCCGCAGCTCAGTGGGTAGTACTCTTGCCTCTGAGTCGGAGGTTGCGGATTCAAGTCCCATTCCAGACACTTGAGCAGAAAAATCTAGGCTGAAACTTCAGCACAGTACTGAGGGAGCGCTGCACTGTCAGAGGGACAGTACTGAGGGAGCGCTGCACTGTCGGAGGGACAGTCCTGAGGGAGCGCTGCACTGTCAGAGGGACAGTCCTGAGGGAGCGCTGCACTGTCGGAGGGGCAGTACTGAAGGAGCGCTGCACTGTCAGAGGGACAGTACTGAGGGAGCGCTGCACTGTCGGAGGGGCAGTACTGAGGAAGCGCCGCACTGTCGGAGGGGCAGTACTGAGGGAGCGCTGCACTGTCGGAGGGGCAGTACTGAGGGAGTGCTGCACTGTCGGAGGGGCAGTACTGAGGGAGCGCCGCACTGTCGGAGGGGCAGTACTGAGGGAGCACTGCACTGTCGGAGGGGCAGTACTGAGGGAGCACTGCACTGTCGGAGGGGCAGTACTGAGGGAGCGCTGCACTGTCGGAGGGGCAGTACTGAGGGAGTGCTGCACTGTCGGAGGGGCAGTACTGAGGGAGCGCTGCACTGTCGGAGGGGCAGTACTGAGGGAGCACTGCACTGTCGGAGGGGCAGTACTGAGGGAGCGCTGCACTGTCGGAGGGGCAGTACTGAGGGAGTGCTGCACTGTCGGAGGGGCAGTACTGAGGGAGCGCCGCACTGTCGGTAGGTCAGTACTGAGGGAGCGCCGCACTGTCGGAGGGGCAGTACTGAGGGAGCGCTGCACTGTCGGAGGGGCAGTACTGAGGGAGCGCTGCACTGTCGGAGGGACAGTACTGAGGGAGCGCTGCACTGTCAGAGGGGCAGTACTGAGGGAGCGCTGCACTGTCAGAGGGGCCGTACTGATGGAGTGCTGCACTGTCGGAGGGGCAGTACTGAGGGAGTGCTGCACTGTCGGAGGGGCAGTACTGAGGGAGTGCTGCACTGTCGGAGGGGCAGTACTGAGGGAGTGCTGCACTGTCGGAGGGGCAGTACTGAGGGAGCGCTGCACTGTCGGAGGGGCAGTACTGAGGGAGCGCTGCACTGTTGGAGGGGCAGTACTGAGGGAGCACTGCACTGTCGGAGGGGCAGCACTGAGGGAGTGCCGCATCATCGGAGGGGCAGTACTGAAGGGGCGCAGCACTGTCGGAGGCGCTGTACTGAGGGAGCGCTGCACTGTCGGGTGGGGGGCAGTACTGAGGGAATGCTGCACTGTCGGAGGGGCAGTACTGAGGGAATGCTGCACTGTCGGAGGGGCAGTACTGAACGAGCGCTGCACTGTCGGGGATCAGTACTGAGGAAGCGCTGCACTGTCGGAGGGGCAGTACTGAGGGAGCGCCGGACTGTCGGAGGAGCAGTACTGAGGGAGCGCCACACTGTCGGAGGGGCAGTACTGAGGGAGCGCTGCACTGTCGGAGGAGCAGTACTGAGAGAGCGCCGCACTGTCGGAGGGGCAGTACTGAGGGAGTGCTGCACTGTCGGAGGGGCAGTACTGAGGGAGCACTGCACTGTCGAAGGTGCCGTTTTTCAGAGTGGATGTTAAACCTCTTATGTGGACGTAAAGATCCCTTGGCACTATATCGAAGAAGAGCTGGTGAGTTCTCCCTGGTGTTCTCGCCAGTATTTATCCCTCAACCAACATCAGATTTTCTGGTATCAAATTGCTGTTTGTGGGGTCTTGCTGTGCACAAATTAGGTACCATGTTTCCTATATTACAACAGTGACTAAACTTCAAAAGTACTTAATTGGCTGCAAGCGCTTTGGGATGTCCTGAAGTCGTGAAATGCGCGATAGAAATCCAAGCCTTTCGTTCGAAATGCATCAATGCTTTCTGCTTCAACCACTGCATGTGGTGCAGGTTCCCCATTCGCAACACTCTCTGTGAAAGGAAATTCCTCCTAAATTCTTTATTTGATTTGTTAGTGGGTATCTTATATTTACGCCCCTTGTTCAGGACTCACCCACATAGAAATAGCCGAACCCGAATTGTAAAGACCTCTATCAGCTCTCCTCTTAGTCTTATCTTTTCTGGAGAAAAGAGCCCCAGTCTGCTCAATCTTTCCTGATAGTCGCATCCTCTCAATTCTGGTAACTATCCTTGTAAATCTTTTCTGCACTTTCTCCAGTGCTTCAATGTCCTTTTTGCAGTATGGAGACCAGAACTGCACACAGTGCTCCAAGTGTGGTCTAACCAAGGTTCATTATAAAGTACGATAGCAAAATACTGCGGATGCTGGAAATCCGAAATAACAACAGAAAACGCTGGAAAAACTCAGCAGGCCAGGCAACATCCGTGGAGAGAGAAACAGAGTTAACGTTTCAGGTCAAAACCTGAAGAAGGATTTCGACCTGAAACGTTGCCTCTGTTTCTCTCTCCACGGATGTTGCCTGACCTGCTGAGTTTTTCCAGCGTTTTCTGTTGTTATTTCGATATAAAGTAATTAGTCATAGAGCCATAATGGCACAGAAGGAGGCCATTCAGCCCATCAAGTCCGTGCCGGCTCTCTGTAGAGCAATCCAGTCAGTCCCATTCCCCCGCTCTATCCCCGTAGCCCTGCAAGTTTATTTCCTTCAAGTCTCCCCTTGTAAACATTAAGTATCTCCACTTCCACCACTTCCGTCGGCAGCGAGTTCCAGGTCCTCACCACTCGCTGCGTAAAAAAGTTTTTTCTCACATCCCCCCTGTATCTCTTGCCCAAAATCTTAAATCTGTGTCCCCTAGTCCTTGTACCATCAACTAGTGGGAACAGCCTTTCCCCGTCTAGCCTATCCAAACCCGTCATAATCTTGTACACCTCTATCAAATCACCCCTCAACCTCCTTTGCTCTAATGAAAAGAAATCCAGCTTCTTCAATCTGTCCTTGTAGCTAAGATTCCCCCATCACCAGAACCATTCTGGTAAATCTCCTCTGCGCCCTCTCAAGTGCCTTCACATCCTTCCTAAAGTGAAGTGTCCAGAACTGGACGCAATACTCCAGTTGTGGCCTAACCAGCGCTTTAAAAAGTTTCAGCATAACTTCACTTGGTGTTATCAGCAAATTTAGAAATTCTACTCTGTATTCCAATATCCAGGTCATTTATATATATCAAAAAAAGCAGTGGCCCCAGCACTGACCCTTGGGGAACACCACTGTCTACCATCCTCCAGTCTGAAAAACAGCCATTTACCACAACTCGCTGTTTTCTGTCCTTAAGCCAATTCCTTATCCAAGCTGCCACTGACCCACCGATTCCATGAGCCTCAATTTTGTTAACCAGCCTTCCATGTGGTACTTTGTCAAACGCCTTCCGAAAATCCATGTAGACAACACCCATTGCATTCCCTTCATCAATCCTCCCTGTTACTTCATCAAAAAATTCAATTAGATTAGTCAAACACGATCTGCCTTTTACAAATCTGTGTTGGCTCTCCTTAATTAGCTTAAACCTCTCCAAGTGCCCGTTAATTTTTTCCTTGATTATTATTTCTAAAACTTTACCCACCACTGATGTTAAACTGACCGGCCTGTAGTTACTAGGATTGTTCTTACACCCTTTCTTGAACAATTGTCACATTTGCCACTTTCCAATCCCCAGGCACCTCCCCCGCATCTAGGGAAGATTGGAAAATTATGGCAAGCCCTTCCGCTATCTCCTCCCCCAATTTCCTTAGCAACCTGGGATGCAAGCCATCTGAACCAGGCGACTTGTCCACTCTCCGCATACCCAGCCTTTCTAGTACATCCTGTCCATCAATTTTCACCCCTTCCATTGCTTCTACCTTTTCCACTTCTACCGATATTTTGTCAGCATCCACCTCCTTAGTAAACACCGATACAAAGTACTCATTGAGTATTCTAGCCTTGCCCTGCGCCTCTAAGCATATATCGGCCTGTATTTTCCTATGCCGACGGGTGTGTACGAGCTGTGTACACACCGGTAGGGACATCAGAAATGCAGGATTCAGGCATGGGAAGCGCATGCGCTGAAAACCAGCATTTCCGATCTGTCAAGAATCCTCTTGACAGATCGGATGCCTGCCCTGGAGAAGGGCCTCTCCGGGGGGAGAGAACCTCCGCCCGCTGAAAACCCTTAGAAATCTTACGCCTGGTAAAAGCATAGACGTATAGCCTGCTTTTACCAGCATAAGAGTTTAAAATAGTAAAAAAAATTCACTCATTTGTAATTTTAAAATACTTTTAAAAAAGGTGAGTTGATTTTTAGCCCTGTAAAAAACTTTACTTATTTTTTCAAAAAATTCAATTTTTGTTTAAAATATTTAATTTAATGTAATTTTACTCATTTTAAAAACGTGATTTAAAAAAAAATGTAATTAATATTTTAGTGTCTGCTTTCAGTGGTCCCCATTCATACTTTTGACAGGTCTATCTGACAAAAGTATAAAGGGAGATTCCCTTCTTTCATTGGCTCGCCTGGCCCACGTGATCCCAGGGACGCTTGCGGACCGCATGCGCCCCTGGGATACGTGAACCCTGCGCATTTTGACTGTGGAGAGGCCCAGGAGTGGAAGTGTCCGGACCTCAGGAGCCCTCAGGTAAGTGCGGCGATTTTTTTCCGGTAGGAGGCATCGGCAGGAAGCCTCCGATCGGAAATTACGGGCGAGTACCTTCTCGTCCCTAATCGGCCCCACCCTGCCTCTTACTACCCCCTTACTGTTTTGGGTTCCCTTTTATGTTAATTGCCATTCTACTCTCATATTCTCTCTTTGCTAATCTTATTTTCATCTTCACTTCCCCTCTCAACTTATTGTATTTGGCTTGGTTCTCCCTTGAAGAATTCACCTGACATTCATCATACACCCTCTTTTCTTGTTTCATCACCTTCTCTATCTCCCTCGTCATCCAAGGAGCCCTTGCTTTGATTCCCTTACCCTTCCCTCTTGTTGGAATGTACCTAGCCTGTACTTACATCTCCTCCTTAAAGATCACCCATTGTTCCGTGACAGTTTTTCCTGTCAGTCTTTAGTTCCATTTTACCCTGGCTAGATCCTTTCGCATCCCATTGAAGTTAGCCCTATTCCAGTTTAAAAGTTCCACTCTAGGTTGTTCCTTGCTCCTCTCCATTGCTAATCTAAATCTTATGATATGATGATCACTCGTACCCAAGTGTTCTCCCACAGATACTTGGTCGACCTGGCCCACCTCATTCCCCAGCACCAGATCCAGCAATGTTCCTAGTTGGGCGAAGAACATACTGGTCAAGGAAATTCTGCTGAACACATTTCAGAAATTCCTCCCCCTCCTTTCCCTTTACCCTAGCATTATCCAATCGATATTTGTGTCATTAAAGCCCCCCAATATCACCACTCTATAGCTCTTGCATATCTCTGCGATTTCCCTGCAGATTTTCTCCTCTATCTCCCTCTCACTATTTGGAGGCCTATAGAATACCCCCAATAGTGTGATCATACCCTTTTTGCTCCTCAACTCTAACCAAATGGATTCTGTCCTTGTCCCCTCAAGAACATCCTCCCTTTCCAACACTACAATGTCTTCCTTAATCAGCACTGCTACCCCACCTCCCTTTTTTCCTTCCCTATCTTTTCTGAACACCTTGTACCCTTGAATATTAAGTGCCCAGTCCTCACCGTTTTTAAGCCACGTTTCCATTATTGCCACATCATATTGCCACACAGCTAATTGTGCTTGCAGCTCACCAATCTTATTCATCACACTTTGTACATTTATGTACATGCATTCTAAACCCATTTGTGAATTTTTCATAGTCTTTCTTAGTCTGCTCCTATCTAGTATAGTACTACTTCCGCCTCTAGTACTACTTTCTTCTCTAGTACTATCCAACACACTCACTCTTCCATGCACCTTATTCCTCTTTTCTACTCCTACATCCTGGTGCCCATCCTCCTGCCAAGTTAGTTTAAACCCTCCCCAACAGCACTAGCAAACCTCCCCGCGAGAATATTGGTCCCGGCTCTGTTGAGGTATAACCCGTCCGGCTTGTACAGGTCCCACCTTCCCCAGAAATGGTCCCAATGACTCAAGAAATTAGAAGTGCATGTAACAAGGGCAATACGGTAATCATGAGGGACTTTAATCTACATATTGACTGGGCAAATCAAATTACCACTAATGCTGTGGAGGACGAATTCTTGGAATGCATGCGAGATGGTTTCCTGGATCAGTATGTGGAGGAACCAACCAGGGAACAGGCTATTCTGGATCTGGTACTGTGTAATGAGAAAGGGCTAATCAATAATCTTGTGGTAAAGGGGCCGTTAGGGACAATTGACCATAATATGATTGAATTTTACATTAAGTTTGAGAGTGATGTAGTCCAATCTGAAACTAAGGTCTTCAATCCAAACAGAGGAAACTAGAAATCAGCAAAGGGAGACCAAGAAATTGATGAAGAAAGGGAAAATGGAATATAAGCACAAACTAGAGAAAAATATAAATTGGATTGTAAAAGCTTCTATAGGTATTTGAAAAGGAAAAGACTGGCGAAGGTAAATGTAGCTCCTTTACAGTCAGAGATGGGAGAATTTATAATGGGGAATGAGGAAATGGCTGAGAAATTAAATAAATACTTTGTTTCTGTCTTCACGGAGGAAGACACAAAAAACCTCCCAGAAATACGAGAAAACCAAGGGTGTGGAGAGAATGAGGAACTTAAAGAAATTATTATTAGTAAAAAAAAATACTAGCAAAATTAATGGGACTAAAAGTCGATAAATCCCAAGGACCGGATGACCTACATCCTAGGGTTTTGAAAGAGGTGGTCATTGGGATAGTGGACACATTGGTTGTCATCTTCCAAAATTTGATAGATTCTGGAACGGTTCCTGCAGATTGGAGGATAGCAAATGTAACCCCACTATTTAAGAAAGGAGGGAGAGAGAAAACGGGGAACTACAGACCTGTTAGCCTCACATCAGTAGTTGGGAAAATGCTGGAATCTATTATAAAGGATGCAATAACTGGGCACTTAGAAACTAATAGTAAGATTGGGCAGAGTCAACATGGATTTATGAAAGGGAAATCCTGTTTAACAAACCTATTGGAGTTCTTTGAGGATGTAACTAGTGGAGTAGACAAATGGGAACCAGTAGTTGTGGTGTATCTGGATTTTCAGAAGGCCTTCAATAAGGTCCCACACAAGAGGTTGGTGAACATATCATCCTGGAGTCACGTCTACGTCCACAGAAACGCCTATCTGTTCCCCTAACCAATGAACCCCCTATCACTATTGCTCTTCCATTCTTCTTCCTCCCCGCCCTGTGTAGCTGAGCCACGTGTGGTGCCATGGCCTTGGCTCTGGCTGCTCTCCTCAGAGGAACCATCACCCCCACCAGTTTCCAGAACTGTGAACCAGTTAGCAAGCGAGATGCACTCTGGGGATTTCTGCCCTACCTGCCTGGTACCTCCCAGCTTTTGTATTCTATTCCTCTAGAAATGAGCCCCAGTGTTTGGTTCGCACTCCTTATGGCCTTATCAACGTGTGTTGCTACTTTTAATGATTTATGTGTATGTATTCCCAGATCTCTTTGTTCCTCTACCCCATTTAGTTTTGTACCTTCCAAGGTGCCAAAATGAGCCACCTGACAGTTTGCCTGGTGTCGATTGCTGTGGCAGGCAGCAATAGACAGCAGAATTTACAACTGAAACACGAGTAAACTGAATACTATTGTAACACCACAGAATGAAATCATATTTTATTTCTATATACATATTAGGAGGGTCACTCTGCCAAGTGAGCAGAAGGGTGGGAGATCAATTTGATATGTGACAGAATCATAGCCAAAGCATGATTCATGGAGCACTGGGATGGTCTGGTGCACAGATACCTCCATCAGAGAGATACTGGGCAGGTGAATAGATATATTGTTAAAACCGTGACTGAAAGATTGTGCAAATCTCTCTTTTTCTTAAAATATAACATTGTTTTGTAATTCAAGTGGTCTCCTTTAACATTTGAACACAAACAAGGCCGAGTGCCCAGACTGCATTTCACTCTAACACAGCCCAGCTGCTCCAACTAACCTCCAATCACTGCTTCAGCAAACCACAAACATAACTCCTCAGTCTCAGATTACTGGCAGTGAGGAGCTCAGTTTGAGACACACTGCAGAGGGCAGCTTCATTGTAACAGCCTGATGGAAGGGTCTAAGCTGGTGTAACATTTCCAAGCATTTGGCGATGTCAGTCCTTTATAGGTTTCCATCTGTGCCAAGTGGTGTTATAATTACACACTCACTGCATCTAGAGTTTATTCTGGAGAATCTGTTCACTTGAGTGAACAGATTCTCCAGAATTTTGTCACAAAATTCAGTTTCCCAACACAAATCATCAAGCTCACCACTATCCGGGCACAGCAACTTGCTTGACTGGCACATCTACTACTTGACTGAATATCCACCTCCTCCGTAGCTGCAGTATTTACAAACTACAGGATACACTGCAGCAACACACCAAGGTTCCTGTGACTGCACTGCCTCCCCTGAGAGTTCTAGCACTGGGAAGGACAGGACCAGGGACACACCAACACCTCCAAGTTCCCCTCCCAGTCATGTACCATCCTGACGGCATATATCACAGTTCCTTCATTGTCGCTGGGTCATTATCATGGAATTCCCTGTCTAATACCATTCTGGGAGCACGATCAATAACAACAACTTGCATTTATATAGCGCCTTTAACGTAGTAAAATATCCCAAGCCGCTTCACAGGAGCGTTATCAAACAAAATTAGACACCGAGCTACTTATGTTGATATTAGGGCAGGTGACCAAAAGCTTGGTCAAAGAGATAGGTTTTAAGGAACGTCTTAAAGGAGGAGAGAGAGGTAATGAGGCAGAGGCAGGGAATTACAGCGCTTAGGGCCCAGGCAACAGAAGGCATGGCCACCAATGGTGGAGCGATTATAATCAGGAATGCTCAAGAGGGCAGAATTAGAGGAGCGCAGATATCTCAGGGGGTTGTGGGGCTGGAGGAGATTACAGAGATAGGGAGGGGCGAGGCCATGGAGGGATTTGAAAACAAGGATGAGAGTTTTGAAATCGAGGCATTGCTTAACCGGGAGCCAATGTAGGTCAGCGAGCACAGGGGTAATGGGGTAACGGGACTTGGTGTGAGTTAGGACACGGGCAGCCGAGTTTTGGATGACCTCAAGCTTACGTAGGGTAGAATGTGGGAGGCCAGCCAAGAATGCGTTGGAATAGTCAAGTCTGGAGGTAACAAAGGCATGGATGAGGGTTTCAGCAGCGGATGAGCTGAGGCAAGGGCGGAGACGGGCGATGTTACGGAGGTGGAAATAGGCGTTCTTAGTTATGCTGCGGATATGTGGTCGGAAGCTCATTTCAGGGTCAAATATGACACCAAGGTTCAGCCTCAGACAGATGTTAGGGAGAGGGATGGAGTCAGTGGCGAGGGAACGGAGTTTGTGGCGGGGACCGAAAACAATGGCTTCGGTCTTCCCAATATTTAATTGGAGAAAACTTCTGCTCATCCAGAACTGGATGTCGGACAAGCAGTCTGACAATTTAGAGACCGTGGTAGGGTTGAGAGAGGAACCTGGGTGTCCTTGTACACAAATCACTGAAAGTTAACATGCAGGTACAGCAAGCAATTAGAAAAGCAAATGGTATGTTGGCCTTTTATTACAAGAGGATTTGAGTATAAGAGTAAAGACGTCTTACTGCAATGATATAGGGCCCTGGTGAAACCACACCTGGAGTATTGTGGACAGTTTTGGTCTCCTTACCTAAGGAAGGATATACTTGCCATAGAGGGAGTGCAACAAAGGTTCACCAGACTGGTTCCTGGGATGGGGGGATTGTCCTATGAGGAGAGATTGAGTAGACTAGGCCTATATTCTCTAGAGTTTAGAAGAATGAGAGGTGATCTCATTGAAACATACAAAATTCTTACAGGGCTTGACAGGGTCGATGCAGGGAGGATGTTTCCCCTGGCTGGGGAGTCTAGAACCAGGGGTCACAGTCTCAGAATAAGGGGTCGGCCATTTAGGACTGAGGTGAGGAGAAATTTCTTCACTCAGAGTATGGTGAATCTTTGGAATTCTCTACCCCAGAGGGCTGTGGAGGCTCAGTCGTTGAGTATATTCAAGACAGAGATCGATAAATTTTTTGAACATTAAGGGAATCAAGGGATATGGGGATAGTGCAGGAAAGTGGAGATGAGGTAGAAGATCAGCCATGATCTTGCTGAATGGCGGAGCAGGCTCGAAGGGCCAAATGGCCGACTCCTGCTCCTATTTTTTATGTTCTTATCTACAAGATGCACTGCAGCAACCCACCAAGGCTCCTTCAACAACACCTCCCAAACCCACAACCTCTACCACCTAGAAGGGCAAGGGCAGCAGTCGCATGGAAACACACCACCTCCAAGTTCACCTCCAAGATCCCCTCCAAGTTACAAACCATCCTGAGTTGGAAATATATCGGCCGTTCCTTCATCGTCGCTGGGTCAAGATCCTGGAACTCCCTCCCTAACACCACATGGACTGCAGCAGTTCAAGAAGGTGGCTCACCACCACCTTCTCAAGGGCAATTAGGGATGGGCAATAAATGCTGGCCTTGCCAGCGGCGCCCACATCCCGTGAATGAATTTAAAAAAAATCAGTTTCTGAAGATGTAGAGGAAGAGGAGGCCAGCCTCCCTGAAGATGCAGCAGCACTCAAGCACTAGCAAACACCAGCTTAGAGATTGGCATCACGTGTCCTTTAGAGGTTAGGCTAGAGGGGGGCTCTTCACGTGTGGCTCACCAGGCACAAGCTCGAGCAGGGAGGTAGGACTCCACAGCTGCCAGCTCACTGGAGGGCGAGGTCACACACTAGTTCCTCTTCCGATGACTCAGATGCTGATTTTGAGAGCCCAGACTACCGAAGAAGGCTGGTAGGCATATACCAGGAAACGCTAGGTGTACTGGAGGAGTCCAGCTCCAACTTGTGCCGGGGATTTGCACATAGCGTGGAGACAATTCTGTCAAGCATGCGAACACGACAGTGGGGCCCACCGTAATGGAGCCTCTGGTGACAGCATTCACAACTTCCATGACAGCTCACACATGTGAGACAGAAGTTCAGACCACTGTCACCTGGCAGTAGGGGCCAGCGTTGACAGGGGCTTCCAGAGTGTCAAATCACTCCTGCGCTGTTGTTGCACAGAGCTGTAAGAGTGCTGAGGCACAGCCCCAGGACAGTGGTTCCATGGGAGAGGAACCTGCTGTCCTACCAGCTTTCTATTTCCAGACTTTTTAAACTGAATTCAAATTCTCAAACTGCCATGGTGGTATTTGAACTCATATTGTGGGGGACTACGGTCTCCCGCGTAAAGAAATAGGCAACACAGCGAGCTACAAGAAATAGGTCTTTACTCCAACTCTCACAATACAGTACTGAATTCGTGAAGCCCGCGAACCTGTGATGACTCACGGATTGGTCACCTGCTGGAACCTGATTGGTTTTCCTTCTATCAGCAGCAGGCAAGTCTGAACGTGCCTTATTCCTCTCAGCTTGCAACTGTCTTGCGGGGGGAGGGGAATACAGCAGTTAAAAGGGGATTATACAGGTTTATCTACATACACACAGTGTTTCCCCAATACGCCCCCCCAGAATCCTTGTTAACTGTAAAAGTCAGTCTCTGCGGAGGTTTGACCAAGCGGCCGTAGCGGCTGTAGTAGCCATCTGGCGTGTGAGGCGGGCTGTCTGGGAGGTCGGCCGGTTGGTTCGTCGGCTGGTCTGGCGGCTGGTCTGCCGGTGGGCTGGCTGGACGGGCTGCCGGCGAAGGTGGGGCGGCGGCCGGGAAGTAAGGTTCTGGCGTGTCTTGGTCCTCTTGTGGGGCCGCCGCCAACGCGGGAGGTCTGCCCTGCCGTGGGGGAAGAGCCGGCCGAAACGGGAAGCTGAGGTCCAGGTGCGCCGGTTTGAGGCGGTCTACTGAAATAAGGTCCGGCTTCCCGCCGACATCGATAAGAAAAGCTTTGTCCCCCATCTCCAATACTGGGAAGGGGCCGGTGTATGGTGCCTGCAGCGGGCCTCTGTGCGCGTCCCGGCGCACGAAGACGAACTCCGCATGTCGTAAGTCTCGAGGCACGTAGGACGGCTGCGTGCCGTGTTGCGAAGTGGGCACTGGACGGAATTGCTGGGCCGCGTCCTGGTGCAGGGAAAGCTGTCTGGCGGCCGACCACGGCTCCGTTGTCAGGGGGAGGAAGTCGCCTGGTACTCTGAGCGGTTGGCCGTAGACCATCTCGGCCGCAGAGGCGCGGAGGTCCTCTTTGGGCGCGGTACGCAATCCCAGGAGAACTCAGGGTAGTTTGTCGATCCAGCTGGTGTCGGCCAGGCTGGCGTGGAGGGAGGCTTTCAAAGAACGATGAAAGCGCTCGCAGAGCCCGTTGGCCTGCGGGTGGTAGGCTGTTGTCCTGTGTAACTTGGTGCCGAGGCCAGCGATGATGGCATTCCACAAGTGGGAGGTGAACTGGGGGCCTCTGTCCGAGGATATGTTGGTCAGCATGCCGAACCGGGCCACCCATGTCGAGACGAATGCTCGCGCGACGTCGGTCATGGTGGTGGAGGCGAGGGGAACCACCTCGGGCCATCTGGTGGTGCGGTCGACGATCGTGAGCAGGTGTGTAAAACCGTGCGACGGCAGCAAGGGGCCTACCAGATCGACGTGGACGTGGTCGAAACGCCTCTCGGGCACCGGGAAACACTCCAATGGCGCCTTGGTGTGCTGCTGGACCTTAGCGCGCTGACACGGCACACATGTGTTGGTCCAGTCTCTCACATCCTTGTGGAGTCCAGGCCAGACGAACTTGGCGGACATAAGTTTCTGAGACGCACGCATCCCTGGATGTGAAAGGCCGTGGATGATGTCGAAAACTCGCTTGCGCCAGGCGGATGGAACAACCGGCCTAGGCGAGGGGACTGAGACGTCATACAGGAGGGTTGTGCCGGCTGTGTGGAAGTGGATGTCGGCCAGGGTGAGGCTGGTAGTTGACGTCCTGAGGGCCTGGATCTCCGCGTCGGCAGCCTGGTCTCTCGCCATGCTGGCGTAGTCGACGCCCAGGTGCACTGCGTGGAGCGAGGGTCTTGAGAGGCAGTCGGCCACCAAATTGTCCTTGCCGGCGACGTGGCGGATGTCCGTGGTGAACTCCGAGATGAAGTTGAGTTGGCGCTGTTGGCGTGCGGACCAGGGTTCGGTTACTTTGGCCATGGCGAAAGTGAGCGGCTTGTGGTCCACGAATGCGGTGAACGGCCGGCCTTCCAGAAGGAAACGGAAGTGCCGGATTGCCAGGAACAGGGCCAGGAGCTCTCTGTCGAACGTGCTGTAGGCCTGCTCGTTCTTGCGCAGCTGTCGGCTGAAAAATGCCAGTGGCTGCCACGCGCCCTCGACCCACTGTTGCTGGACGGCGCCGACGGCGTAATCCGAGGCGTCCGTGGTGAGGGCGGTCTTGGCGCCCGGGATGGGGTGGGCCAGTAGTGTGGCATTGGCCAAGGCGCTTTTGGTCCGGTGGAAGGCTGTTGCCATCTCGCTGGACCAGGTGAGTTGCTCTTTGCCCGTTTTGCCCCTGGTGGCTTCGTAGAGGGGGCGCATGAGTGCGGCGGCCTTGGGCACGAACCGGTGATAGAAATTGACCATCCCCAAAAATTCCTGCATCGCCTTAACCGAGGTGGGCTGGGGAAAGTCCGCCACCGCCTGCACCTTGGAAGGTAGGGGAATGGCTCCCCTTGGCGAGATTCTGTGGCCGAGAAAGTCAATTTAGGCTGCTCCGAACTGGCATTTGGCCGGGTTGACGATTAGCCCGTGTTGGCTGAGGCGCTGGAAAAGGGAGCGCAAATGCGCGATGTGCTCGGCCTTGCTGGCACTGGCCACGAGGATATCGTCCAGATGGACGAACAGGAAGCTCAGGTCCCATAGGACGGAGTCCATGAGCCGTTGGAAGGCCTGTGCGGTGTTCTTAAGCCCGAAGGGCATGCGCAGGAACTCGAACAGTCCGAAGGGGGTGATGACCGCCGTCTTCTGGACGTCTGCGTGGTGGACGGGGACCTGATGGTAGCCGCGAATCAGGTCGATCTTGGAAAAGACGGACTTTCCTGCTAGGTGTGCCGAGAAGTCTTGGATGTGCGGAATGGGGTATCTATCGGGCGTGGTGGCATCGTTGAGCTGTCTGTAGTCGCCGCAGGGGCACCAGCCACCGCCCGGCTTGGGCACAATGTGGAGGGGGGACGACCAAGGGCTGTTCGAGCGGCAGATGATGCCCAGTTTTTCCATCATTGCGAATTCTTCCTTGGCCACCGCCATCTTGGCTGGGTCCAGGCGTCTGGCTCGAGCGAACACTGGTGGTCCCGTAGTGGCGATGTGGTGCTCGACCCCATGCTTGGCTGCCGCGGCTGAGAAGGTCGGTTGTGTGAGCCTCGGGAAATCTGCGAGTAGGCGGGCGTAGTCGTCATGCGCCGGGGCGGAGCAGGACCCAACGAGGCCCGGGCTGTTGCTCTGCTGGCAGGCCAGTGAAGCGAAAGTTGCTGCGTCGATCAGGCGCCTGTCGCGGACGTCGACCAGGAGTCCGTGGGCGCAAAGAAAATCGGCGCCCAGCAAAGGATGTGCCACCGAGGCCGTCACGAAATCCCACGTAAATCGTTGGCTGTTGAAACAAACCTCGGCCCGTCGCTTTCCGAAAGTAGCGATGGCTGCGCCATTTGCCGCCACGAGGGGTGGGCTGCTGCGGCCTGCCTGGATGTTGAGCTGGGAGGCAGGAATTATGCTGCATTGGGCTCCGGTGTCGCAAAGGAATCTGCGCCCTGACAGAGAGTCGGTTATGTACAGCAGTTTACCTGCGGTGCCGATGGCCATCGTGGCGGCGGGGATGCGGTCGAGCGGGCCTAGGTGGCGGCGCGGGGCTGGTGCGTTGGGCCGGGCGGCCATCTTGGTTTGATCGAAAGAGCAGGGTGCTCTGCAGCGTTGGGCCTTGTGGCCGAAACGCGCATGGTAGTAGCATAGTTCTGCGGCCTGGCGTGGCGGCGTGCGCTCAGTGGTGTCGGGGAGCCTCGCGGCTGCACAGCCGAGTTAGGCGACGGCGAAAACTTTGTCCGCGGCGGCTGCCAGTTGTACGCAGTCCGTGATCGGGGACCCCGCGAGAGCAGTCTGTACCTGCTGAGGAAGCAGGCTGAGGAAAAGGGCCCGAAACAAAAAGCACTGCGGTTCAGAGCCCAGGAGCGCAAGCATCCGGCTCATCAACTGGGTCGGGGTAGAATCGCCGAGGCCTGGTAGTGAGAGAAGCCTACGGGCCCTCTCCTCCTTGGACAGGCCGTAAGCCTGCAGCAAGTGGCCCTTAATGGTTGAGTACTTGCCGGTCTGTGGTGGGTTCCCCAGCAGGTCGAGAACTTTGACGGCGGTAGAGTTTGCTAGCGCTGAGACTACGTGGAGGTACCTTTCTTCATCGTCTTGAACCCTGCGAAGGGTGAATTGGGCCTCCGAGTGCGCGAACCAAGCTGGTGCTTGGTGTTCCCAGAAGGTGGGGAGCTTCAAGGACGAGGCGCCGGCCGACATCAGGCTGCTGCTGGTTGCCATCGGGTCGTTGCTGGCCTCTGTAGGGCTGCGTGAGTCGGGGGCTTCGGCTGCCGACATTCGGGGTCACCAATGTGGGGGACTACGGTCTCCCGCGTAAAGAAATAGGCAACACAGCGAGCTACAAGAAATAGGTCTTTACTCCAACTCTCACAATACAGTACTGAATTCGTGAAGCCCATGAACCTGTGATGACTCACAGATTGGTCACCTGCTGGAACCTGATTGGTTTTCCTTCTATCAGCAGCAGGCAAGTCTGAACGTGCCTTATTCCTCTCAGCTTACAACTGTCTTGCGGGGGGAGGGGAATACAGTAGTTAAAAGGGGATTATACAGGTTTATCTACATACACACAGTGTTTCCCCAATATCCTCTGGATTACTAGTCTAGTAAAATAACCATTATACTCCTGTACCCTTGCCAGTCTAGAGCATCAAGATGGCTGGTACATCACAAACTGTTCTGCATTGGTCGTTGCATCACACTGGAGACTGAAAATGTCTAGTGTATAGACGATGAGAACTCTGTGAGACTTGCGCCAGGTGCTGGATGGTGTTACCTGGAGGTCAGGTATGACAACACATGCACCTATATCCAGGGTTCAGTGCAAACCATGATTGGGTCACAGAGAGCTGCTGCTGCTGAAACTTGGCACCTTCAAGCCTTGGCCCTGCCGTTGGATGGGAAGTGGTCCATGTCCACGATGTAGTCGGGAATTTTCTACTCATCAAGCAGCTTGTGAGGAGCTCCTGGTATTTGCTGTCCAACTAACAAGTGCTGAAACTCTCACTTGTCAGTTAATAGCCATCTGCAAGGTCCCGTGCAGGCCACTTGCCGGCTTTTACATTGTAGGTACGGCGCAGACACAAAAGTTTGAATGGGCCACACATTGGGGGAGGCTGACCGCACAGGAGGCAGTGCAGCTTACGGGGAATATTGCCCATCACCCCTGTGCTCGCTGACCTACATTGGCTCTCGGTTAAGCAACGGCTCGATTTTAAAACTCTCATCCTTGTTTTCAAATCCCTCCATGGCCTTGCCCCTCCCTATCGCTGTAATCTCCTCCAGCCTTACGACTCCCTGAGACCTCTGCGCTCCTCCAATTCTGGCGTCCTGCGCATCCCTGATTTCCATCGTTCCACCTTCAGCTGCCTGGGCCCCAAGCTCTGGAATTCCCTCCCTACACCTCTCCGCCTCTCTCTCCTCCTTCAAGATGCTCCTTAAAACCTACCTCATCTGTCCTAATATCCCCATATGTGGTGCGGTGTCTAATTTTGTTTGAAAATGCTCCTGTGAAGTGCCTTGGGACATTACTAGGTTAAAGGCGCGATATAAATACAAGCTGTTGTTCAGCAGAACAGGAACAGATGCAAAAAAGAGGCAATTGAAAAACAATTCTTCTACTAGTGACTTTCAAGGAAGCTCAGGGAGCCACAAGAACATAACGAATATAAGAACCTAACAACATAAGAACCTAAGACGTAGGAACAGGAGTCGGTCATTTGGCCCCTCGAGCCTGTTCCGCCATTCAATAAGATCATGGCTGATCGGATCTTGGCCTCAACTCCACTTCCCTGCCCGCTCCCCATAACCCTCGACTCCCTTATCGTTCAAAAATCTGTCTATCTCCACCTTAAATATATTCAATGACCCAACCTCCACAGCTCTCTGGGGAAGAGAATTCCAAAGATTCACGACCCTCTGAGAGAAGAAATTCCTCCTCATTTCCGATTTAAAAGGGTGCCCCCTTATTCTGAAATTATGCCCCCTAGTTCTAGATTCCCCCACGAGGGGAAACATCCTCTCTGCATCTACCCTGTCAAGCCCCTTCAGAATCTTATATGTTTCAATAAGATCCCCTCTCATTCTTCTAAACTCCAATGAGTATAGGCCCAACCTGCTCAACCTTTCTTCATAAGACAACCCCTTCATCTCCGGAATCAACCTCGTGAACCTTCTCTGAACTGCCTCCAATGCAAGTATATCCTTCCTTAAATAAGGAGACCAAAACTGTACGCAGTACTCCAGGTGTGGTCTCACCAACGCCCTGTACAGTTGTAACAGGACTTCCCTACTTTTATACTCCATTCCCTTTGCAATAAAGGCCAACATTCCATTTGCCTTCCTAATTACTTGCTGTACCTGCATGCTGACTTTTTGAGATTCATGTATAAGGACCCCCAGATCCTTCTGTACCTCAGCATTTTGTAATCTCTCCCCATTTAAATAATAATTTGCTTTTTAATTTTTCCTAACAAAGTGGATAACCTCGCATTTTCCCACATTAAACTCCATCTGCCAGATTTTTGCCCACTCACTTAGCCGATCTATATCCCTTTGGAGATTCTTTGCGCCCTCCACACAACTTGCTTTCCCACCTATCTTTGTATCATCAGCAAATTTGGCTACAGTGCACTCAGTCCCTTCATCCAAGTCATTAATATAGATTGTAAATAGTTGAGGCCCCAGCACTGATCCCTGCAGCACCCCACTAGTTACAGTTTGCCAACCTGAAAATGACCCATTTATCCAGACTCTCTGTTTTCTGTTATTTAGCCAATCCTCTATCCATGCTAATATATTACCCCCAACCCCGTGAGCTCTTATCTTGTGTAGTAACCTTTTATGTGGCACCTTATCGAATGCCTTCTGGAAATCCAAATCATGACATCCACTGGCTCACCTTTATCCACCCGGCTCGTTAGATCCTCAAAGAATTCCAGCAAATTTGTCAAACATGATTTCCCTGACTCTGCTTGACTATATTATAATTTTCTAAGTAGGAGCAGGAGTAGGCCAATCGGCCCCTCGAGCCTGCTCCACCACACGGCCCCTCGAGCCTGCTCCGCCACACGACCCCTCGAGCCTGCCCCGCCACACGGCCCCTCGAGCCCGCTCCGCCACACGGCCCCTCGAGCCCGCTCTGCCACACGGCCCCTCGAGCCCGCTCTGCCACACGGCCCCTCGAGCCTGCTCCACCATTCAATAAGATCATGGCTGGTCTGACCTTGGCCTCAACTCCACTTTCCCGCCCGCTCCCCATAACCCTCGACTCCCCTGTAGCTCAAATATCGGTCTATCTCCGCCTTGAATATATTCACTGACTCAGCCTTCACATCTCTCTGAGGTAGAGAATTCCAAAGATTCATGACCCTTGGCATGGCAGGGCAGCTCAGTCCTGTGATTTGCACATCCTGTGCCCTGTGGGATATCCTGGACGCTTCTTGTGGCCTGGACGACCAAGTGTGCAGGAAGTGTCGCCAACTGCAGCAACTCGAGCTCCGGGTTTCCGAGCTTGAGCGGCAGCTGGAGTCACTACAGTGCATCCGCGAGGCTGAGAAATACGTGGAAAGCACATTTCGAGAAGTGGTCACCCCGCAGCCTCAGAGTGTGCAGGCAGAGAGGGAATGGGTGACCGCCAGACAGAGAAGGAGGACCAGGCAGGAAGGGCAGGAGTCCCCGGAGTGCATCTCGCTCACTAACCAATTCTCAGTTCTGGAAACTGTTGGGGGTGACGGTTCTTCTGGGGAGAGCAGCCAGAGCCAAGGCTACAGCACCACGGGTGGCTCAGCTGCACGGGGGGTGGGGGGGAGGAAGAAGAGTGGAAGAGCAATAGTGATAGGGGATTCATTGGTTAGGGGAACAGATAGGCGTTTCTGTGGACGCAGACGTGACTCCAGGATGGTATGTTGCCTCCCTGGTGCCAGGGTCAAGGATGTCACTGAGTGGCTGCAGGTCACTCTGAGGGGGGAGGGTGAACAGCCAGAGGTTGTTGACCATATCGGTACCAATGACATAGGCAGAAAGAGGGCTGAGGTCCTGCAGACAGACTATAGGGAGCTAGGAAAGAGATTAAAAAGCAGGTCCTCAAAGGTAGTAATCTCCGCATTACTCCTGGTGCCACGTGCTAGTGAGTACAGGAATAGGAGGATAGTACAGATGAATGCGTGGCTGGAGAGATGGTGCAGGAGGGAGGGCTTTAGATTCCTGAGGCATTGGGACCATTTCTAGGAAAGGTGGGACCTGTACAAGCCGGACGGGTTACACCCCAACAGAGCCGGGACCGATATTCTCGCTGGGAGGTTTGCTAGTGCTGTTGGGGAGGGTTTAAACTAGCTTGGCAGGGGGATGGGAACCAGCATATAGGAATAGAAAAGAGGAATAAGGTGCATAAAAGAGTGAGTGAGTTGGATAGTACTAGAGAAGAAAGTAGTACTAGAGGCGGAAGTAGTACCATATTAGATAGGAGCAGACTAAGAAAGACTATGAAAAATTCAAAAATGGGTTTAGAATGCATGTACGTAAACGCACAAAGTGTGGTGAATAAGGTTGGTGAGCTACAAGCACAATTAGCTGTGTGGCGTACCGCTTTCAAATCTGTTTACACATGACTGTACAGCCATACACAGCAACAACCGGATTATCAAATTTGCCAACGACACCACAGTAATTGGCCTGATAAGCAACGATGACGAGACGGAGTACAGAGATGAGATAGTCCAGCTGATGAGATGGTGCAATGACAACAACCTTGCCCCGAATGTTGGCAAGACTAAAGAGCTCATCGTGGACTTCAGAAGCCACCGAGGGAACCATTGCCCCATCAGCATAGACGGGACACCAGTGGAAGTCGTCAGTTGCTTCCGATTCCTGGGACTGCAGATTTCTGATGACCTGGCCTGGAACCATAATACTGAGGCTATGCTGAAGAAGGCACACCAGCACCTCTACCCTCTACGGTGCCTGAGGAAATGCGGCATAAGCACATAGTGGCTTGTGAACTTTTACCGCGGCACCATAGAGAGTGTCCTGACGAGTGGTGTCAATGTGTGGTATGGTAACTGTTAAGTCCGTGAATGATTGAGACACGGACCAGCAGGAGTGAAAACAAACAAGTCTTTACTGGTGGAAGTTAATAGTGAAAACTAACAAACAGAGGCTCTCTAGCGCCTTTTATACAGGGGAGGTCACCGCCGGTACTGCAGTCTGAGACCAGTTATTCTCTTAAAGGTACATACACAACAATTCCTCCCCTTTTAGATAAACAGTACATAACATTCATTTAACAACTAAATGATAACGAATTACAATCACAATTACTGTTGCTAGATACATTGGTTAAGTTTAAGCAATTATAAGTTCAGTCTTTGAGGAGGCTTCCTGATTCTGTCCGGATAACGCCTCTTTGGGGTATCAGGTTCTTCTGGCAATGTTGCGTCAGGATCAATGTCTTTGTTTGGTTCATCTGCTTCCAATATTACCGGTTCTGCGGTAGCTGCAATTGGAACGTCAATTTCATTACCAGGTGTATCAGATCGTGGTGTGGAGTTGATGTTTTCCAGTGACTCTAGAATCTGGTCAGCATGGCGTCTTACAATGCTCTCCCCGACGTCCACGGTATACATGAGAGGTCCTTGTCATGTACAAATCGTTCCTGGCTGCCATTTCTCAGTGCGGTAGTCCCGGGCCAAAACTGGTTGACCTATCTTAAAACTCCTGGTCGGCCTTTCATTCATATTCTGAAACTGCCTGTTCTCCACATCTCTTCGATTGAAGAACATCATGGCTGGAGTTTGGTTGGTAACCGCATGTGTCGCATTCCGGTAGGCAAACAAGAAGTTGTCCACCTTGTGTTGTAGGGGTATATCTTCATTACACATTGCCTTGATAGCCTTCTTGAAAGTTTGGACAAACCTCTCGGCCAATCCATTAGTGGCTGGATGATATGGGGCAGATGTGTAATGCTTAACGCCATTGTTCTTTAAGAACCTCCGGAACTCTTCAGACACAAACTGTGGTCCATTGTCAGAGCAAATCTGTTCAGGCAGCCCATTCCTGGCGAATATGGTTCGCAAAACTGTGATAGTTTTTTCCGTGGTGGTTGAGGACATTTTTATTACCTCTGGCCACTTTGAATGTGCATCCACCGCAATTAAAAACATCGAGTCCATGAAGGGACCAGCAAAATCAATGTGCACCCTTTGCCATGGAGATGAGGGCCACTCCCATGGATGCAGAGGAGCTTGTGGTGGGGCGTTTTGGACCTTCTGGCATCCTGCACAGCTCTTGGTCATCTCTTCGATTTCTCTATCGATTCCCGGCCACCACACAAACGCTCTGGCTAAGTTCTTCATTTTTACCCCACCCAGATGACCCTCATGAAGCTCATTGAGTACTCTATCCGTCAACTTAGGTGGAATTACTACTCTGGATCCACACAGCTGTTCTCTTCTCGGCGAGAAGGCTGGCAGCAGTGGTTCGCCATGTGCTGGCTATCCCTTCACCGTTAAATCATAGACCCGTGATAGTGTCGGGTCATTCCGTGTTTCGTTTTCTATATTTGCATTCGTCACAGGGAGACATTCGACTATGGTCGAGTGGAATAACTCCATTGGATCCACTGCAAGGTCTTCTTCTTCCACCGTCGGCAACAGTAGGCGTGACAATCCATCAGCATTTCCATGTTGTTTAGTTCCTTTGTACTCGATGTCATATTGGTGTGCCCCTAGGAAAAGGGACCATCTCTGCAGCCGTTGTGCCGTCATTATCGATACGCCCTTCTGAGGGTTGAAAATGGAGACAAGAGGTTGATGATCGGTTAGTAGAGTAAATTTTTGACCGTGCAGGTAGTGATTGAACTTCTTCAACCCCCACACTAGGCTGAGGGCCTCTCTGTCAATCTGAGCGTAGTTACGCTCGGCAGAAGTTAACGAGTGCGATGCAAAAGCTATCGGCCTCTCTAACCCATCAAGGAACTTATGTGACAGTACCGCCCCAATGCCGTAGGGAGACGCATCACACGCCAGTCTGATCGGCAGTGCTGGGTTGTAGTGAGCCAATACTTCCCTTGAAGTGATTAAGTCCTTACTCTTCTGAAAAGCACGCTTACAATCATCGCTCCATTTCCATGCTACCCCCGTTCGTAGCAGGGCGTTTAGTGGGTGCAAAATTGTCGACAAATTCGGCAAAAACTTATGATAGTAATTCACCAATCCGAGGAATGACCTCAGTTGCGACACATTTTCAGGCGCTGGGGCCTTAACAACCGCTTCAATTTTGTCAGGGGACTTATGTAACCCCTCTTCATCAATCACGTGGCCACAATACGATATCTGTTTCTTAAAAAATTCACACTTGGGGTGGTTGGCTCGCAGCCCATGTTCCCGTAGTCTAGTGAGCACCTGTTCTAGGTTGTTAAGGTGTTCACTGTCATCTTCACCTGTTACAAGGATGTCGTCCAAGTAACACTGAGTCCCCGGAATCCCTTGCAGGACTTGTTCCATCGCTCTTTGCCATATCGCCGGAGCCGATGCTACTCCGAATACCAATCGATGATACTGGTAAAGACCTTTGTGAGTGTTTATCGTGAGATACTTCCTAGAGGACTCTTCAACCTCCATCTGCAAATATGCTTGTGCTAGGTCAATTTTTGTAAAACGCTTCCCTCCAGACAGTGAGGCGAAGATATCTTCTATCCTTGGAAGAGGATATTGTACTGTGTGAAGGACAGGGTTCACCGTCACCTTGAAATCCCCACAGATGCGAATCTTCCTTGGCTCTCCGGACTTATTGCTTAACGTTTTCTTCATGACAGGAACGATGGGTGTCGCCCACTCGCTCCAGTCGACCTTAGACAACACGCCCGCCTTCTCCAGATTCTCCAGCTCTGCCTCGACGGCTGGGCGAATTGCATATGGTACCGGTCTTGCTTTGAAAAACTTGGGAACTGCATTCTCTTCTATTTTTATCGAGGCGGTTACGCCTTTAAGCGTGCCCAGTTCTTGTTGAAATACCTCTTTGGCGTTAGCTAAGATTGTTGACAATCGTCCAGGAGTGACGTCTTCATCTTTTTTACCGTCCACCATCATTGCATGAATGGAATGCCAATCCAAGTTTATCTTCCTGATCCATTCCCATCCCAATAACGGTGGTCCACCATTTGGCAGTATGTAGAGATACAATTTCCGTATTTTCTTGCCATTGTATTCGACAGGCACCCTTATTTTTCCTCTGGGGTATACTTTTTGCCCCGTATACGTCGTCAAGACGGTGGATGTCTCTCTCAAGGGTATGTGTGAAAATAGCCGCTCGTAGTCTCGTCGATTCATGACGGTTAGCGCTGATCCTGTATCCAATTCCATTTTAACTTGGGACCCTGCTATCGTGAGGGTGACCCAAATGGTTCGGTGATCCTCTTTTGCGATTACATTGTGAAGTTTGAGACAGCTTAGTCTCCTGTTCTCGGATTCACTATCGCTCATCTGGTCTTTGGAACTACTGTCCGTCATCTTTTGTACTTTCTTGTACGGTTCCTTAGTAGCCTTTTTGTTGTCGCTGGTCTTCTTCCCAGACCTGCAAACTCGTGCAATGTGTCCAATCTTCCCGCATTGTCTGCATATTTTGTCTTTGGACCAGCAGTCCTTCTGGTCATGGTTAGTTCTGCCGCAGCGATAACATCTTGCAAATCCCCGTGTCATTTCGTGGGTGCCGTATTCCTGTGGTTTTTGTTGAATTTCTGCAGCTCCCCTGGCTGCTGCTTCATACGATACTGCCACGCTGAAAGCCTTATCTAGCGTCAGCTCTTTTTCTGAGAGTAACTTCTTCTGTGTTCCTTCACTCAGGAGTCCACAGACAAATTTGTCCCGTAGAGTATCTGCCAGTCCTGCTCCGAACTGGCAGTGCTTTGATAGCTTGCGTAGTTCCGTAAGATACTCAGCATTGCTCTCGTCTTTGTGCTGAGTTCTCCTGTGGAATTTAAATCTTTCTGCTATCAACAGCGGTGCAGGGTTTAAGTGTTCCTGTAGGACAGCAACAATTTCGTTAAAACTCTTCGCCTTCGGTTTGGCTGGAGTAATCAGGTCCCGCAATAGGCGGTACGTTCTAGCGCCCATTAAGTTTAGCAATATCGATGCCTTTTTCCCCTCCGCTATTTCGTTTGCCTCGAAATATACCTCGACTCTTTCCACATATGTGGTCCAGTCCTCTAATGTATTATCAAAAGCAGTGATACAGCCAGTCTTCGGCATCTTGCAAATCTAAAATGGCACCTCCCGTGCTTTGCCTTCTTCCCCGATTTAACAAAATGGCGCCTCCCGCGCTTTGCCTTCTTCCCCGCTGTTGTTAGCGCTGCTTTCCACGGTTTCTTGCGCGTTAAGTATTGATTCTTTTTCTTTTATTATTTTCCCGTCGTGGAGCGGACCCTCTGGGACACTTCCCTCCCTCTTCTTAGGTCCGAACGCTGCCCGGTTTTGAAGCACCGGCCGCGCCCTGTGTGCTCCACCCTCTCTCTCTCTCTTTGCCTCCCGACTCGCTGCCCGGCCCCGTTGAAAAGCCACCCGATCGAGCTTCAGCCCGCCGCAGCCCAGGAAGGATCAGAGCACTACCTGCCACCAGCCCGACTAGCTGGGAAACCACAGACTGGTGAACCGAACCTGGCTCTTGACAGTCTCTCCTGCAAGTTTTCAAACCAATGATTGACGGTCGACGCCCGTTTCTCGAGTTTCTTTGGACTCAATTTTTTTTTTTTTTTTCTTCTTCTGGCTCCGACCTTCAACAACGTCGTCTGAGGTGCTGCCGAGTTGCAGGTAAGTTCGTTCCTTACTCGTCGCCAGTGTTATGTCCGTGAATGATTGAGACACGGGCCAGCAGGAGTGAAAACAAACAAGTCTTTACTGGTGGAAGTCAATAGTGAAAACTAACAAACAGAGGCTCTCTAGCGCCTTTTATACAGGGGTGGTCACTGCCGCTACTGCAGTCTGAGACCAGTTATTCTCTTAAAGGTACATACACAACAGTAACACCACTGCACAGAACAAGAAAGCCATCCAGAGAGTTGTGAATACGGCAGAAAAGATAATCGGGTGTGCACTTCCGTCCATCGAGGAGATCTTCCAGTCTAGGTGTCGGAGCAAGGCCCGCTCCATCATTCAGGACCCCAATCACCCTGGGCACAAACTGTTCTCCCTCCTGCGGTCCGGACGTCGGTACCGTAGCATCCGAACCAGGACCAGCAGGTTTAAGAACAGTTTCTATCCACAGGCAGTGCGCCTACTGAACTGCTAACTGCACTGCCCCACATATTATAGTTATATGTTTATGTAAATATATATATTATACTTATATTACCATATATTTATCATATTACATTACTATTATTTCCAGTGGTAATTGAGGCTTTTTTGCACTATTCATCATATCCTGCAACTTGGACTGTTATTGCTATACTTTTTGCTTATTTGCTTATTGTTTTTATTTATACTTGTTTTTATTTTTTGCTTTTATATTTATATGCTTGTATTGTGGGAGTGAGTGGGGAGTAAGCATTCCATTGTACTCGTTACATATGGCAATAAAATGATCTTCAATCTTGAATCTTGAATCAATATGATGTTGTGGCAATAACGGAAACGTGGCTTAAAAACGGTGAGGACTGGGCACTTAATATTCAAGGGTACAAGGTGTTCAGAAAAGATAGGGAAGGAAAAAAGGGAGGTGGGGTGGCAGTGCTGATTAAGGAAGACATTGTAGTGTTGGAAAGGGAGGATGTTCCTGAGGGGACAAGGACAGTGTCCATTTGGTTAGAGTTGAGGAGCAAAAGGTATGATCACGCTATTAGGGGTATTCTATAGGCCTCCAAATAGTGAGAGGGAGGTAGAGGAGTGAATCTGCAGGGTAATCGCAGAGATATACAAGAGCTATAGAGTGGTGATATTGGGGGACTTTAATTACCCAAATATCGATTGGGATAATGCTAGGGTAAAGGGAAAGGAGGGGGAGGAATTTCTGAAATGTGTTCAAGAGAATTTTCTTGTCGAATATGTTCTTCGCCCAACTAGGAAGGAGGCATTGCTGGATCTGGTGCTGGGGAATGAGGTGGGCCAGGTCGACCAAGTGTCTGTGGGAGAACACTTGGGTACGAGAGATCATCGTATCATAAGATTTAGATTAGCAATGGAGAGGAGCAAGGAACAATCTAGAGTGGAACTTCTAAACTGGAATAGGGCTAACTTCAATGGGATGTGAAAGGATCTAGCCAGGGTAAAATGGAACCAAAGACTGACAGGAAAAACTGTAATGGAACAACGGGTGATCTTTAAGGAGGAGATGTTCCAAGTACAGGCTAGGTACATTCCAAAAAGAGGGAAGGGTAAGGGAACCAAAGCAAGAGCTCCTTGGATGACGAGGGAGATAGAGAAGATGATAAAACAAAAAAAGAGGGTGTATGATGAATGTCAGGTGAATTCTTCAAGGGAGAACCAGACCAAATACAATAAGTTGAGAGGGGAAGTGAAAATGAAAATAAGATTGGCAAAGAGAGAATATGAGAGTAGAATGGCAGTTAACATAAAAGGGAACCCAAAAATCTTCTACCGGCATGTAAACAGTAAGCGAGTAGTAAGAGGCAGGCTGAGGCTTATTAGGGACTAGAAGGTGAGATGTGCTTAGAGGCGCAGGGCAAGGCTAGAATACTCAATGAGTACTTTGTATCGGTGTTTACTAAGGAGGTGGATGCTGACAAAATATCGGTAGAAGTGGAAAAGGTAGAAACAATGGAAGGGGTGAAAATTGATAGACAGGATGTACTAGAAAGACTGGGTATGCTTCGAGTGGATAAGTCACCTGGTCCAGATGGCTTGCATCCCAGGTTGCTAAGGGAATTGGGGGAGGAGATAGCAGAAGGGCTTGCCATAATTTTCCAGTTTTCCCTAGATGCGGGGGAGGTGCTTCAGGATTGGAAAGTGGCAAATGTGACACCATTGTTCAAGAAAGGTTGTAAGGACAATCCTAGTAACTACAGGCCGGTCAGTTTAACATCAGTGGTGGGTAAAGTTTTAGAAACATTAATAAGGAAAAATTTAACAGGCACTTGGAGAGGTTTAAGCTAATTAAGGAGAGCCAACACAGATTTGTAAAAGGCAAATCATGTTTGACTAATCTAATTGAAGTTTATGATGAAGTAACAGGGAGGATTGATGAAGGGAATGCAATGGATGTTGTCTACATGGATTTTAGGAAGGGGTTTGACGAAGTACCACATGGAAGGCTGGTTAACAAAATTGAGGCTCATGGAATAGGTGGGTCAGTGGCAGCTTGGATTAGGAATTGGCGTAAGGACAGAAAACAGCGAGTTGTGGTAAATGGCTGTTTTTCAGACTGGAGGATGGTAGACAGTGGTGTTCCCCAAGGGTCAGTGCTGGGGCCACTGCTTTTTTTGATATATATAAATGACCTGGATATTGGAATACAGAGTAGAATTTCTAAATTTGCCGATGACACCAAACTTGGGGGTGTGGCAAACAGTGATGATGATACCAATCGACTGCAACAGGACTTAGAAAGGCTGGCAGAATGGGCAGACAAGTGGCAGATGGAGTTTAATACAGAGAAGTGTGAGGTGATGCATTTTGGCAGAAGGAACAGGGAGAGGCAATATACACTTAATGGCACAGTTTTAAAGAGTGTGCAGGGACAGAGGGACCTGGGAGTTAATGTGCATAGGTCCCTGAAGGTGGCAGGACATATTGAGAGAGTGGTTAGCAAAGCATATGGGATCTTGGGCTTCATAAATAGAGGTATCACGTACAAAAGTAGAGAAGTTATGCTGAACCTTTATAAAGCGCTGGGTAGGGCACAACTGGAATATTGCGTCCAGTTCTGGTCACCACACTTTAGGAAGGATGTGAAGGAACTGGAGAGGGTGCAGAGGAGATTTACCAGAATGGTTCCGGGGATGGAGGATCTTAGCTACAAGGACAGGTTGGAGAAGCTGGATTTGTTTTCATTAGAGCAAAGGAGGTTGAGGGGTGATTTGATAGAGGTGTACAAGATTATGACGGGTTTGGATAGGCTAGACGGGGAATGGCTGTTCCCACTAGTTGATGGTACAAGGACTAGGGGACACAGACTAAAGGCTTTGGGCAAGAGATACAGGGGGGATGTGAAGAAAAACTTTTTTACGCAGCGAGTGGTGAAGACCTGGAACTCGTTGCCGATGGAAGTGGTGGAAGCGGAGACACTCAGGGGGAGAAATTGAGTATAGCCCCGTTTGGGGCACCAGCCTCGCCAGGGCGCTAAAAGTAGCGCCCCGGAAACATTCGCGCCCCCCCACCCAAAATTGAGAGGTTACGCCCCAAAGGGAAGCGCGGCGCTACTGGAGGCGCCCCGCATCCCTCTTGGGGCACTGCGAGTGAATATTGTGGCATCGCGTTGTGGTATTGCAGGCCTTCCTCCCCTTCTTAAAGGGGAGTGGCCTTGTGCAGCGTGATCTGGGGCCCAGCTGGGCCCCCGAGGATCGGGAGTGCAGGCAAAAGAGCCCGGCACCAAAGAGAAGTGCTGGGCTCTTGGAGCGCAGGCGGCACTCCGCGGGGGGTGGGGGGGTGGTTCAGGAGGCCGGGGATGGGAGTGCAGGCAGGTGCTGGCAGGCGGCCAACAACAAAAATGGCCACCCCGCATCTCGCCTTTAATTTGCGCCTCCCCGGCCGCAGGTAGGCCCCCCATAACCCGTCGGACACAGCGTCCGCCAGTAAATCAGTGGGCGCTGCCGAATATTGCGGCCGGGGCATCAGCGGGGCGTTGCGCACACCGATGATGTCATTGGCAGCAGCGCAGCGCTAACGGTTAGCACCACCACTAACGTCCGGCGAAATTTAGCGGGAGGCGTGGGCAGTGCCGCGCCCGGGCGCCAGTTGGCTTGCGACCCACTTAGCGCCCTCTTAAGGCACTAATGGGTGGCGCAACCTACTGAATTTCTCCCCCTCAGTGTCTTCAAGGGGAGACTGGATAGGCACTTGAGGGAAATAAACTTGCAGGGCTACGGGAATAGAGCGGGGGAATGGGACTGACTTGATTGCTCTACAGAGAGCTGGCACGGACTTGATGGGCCGAATGGCCTACTTCTGTGCCGTTATGACTCTATGGCCTAGAAATTTGGTGGGCTACGCCACCAGTTAGCGCCCAAAGAGGGCACTTAGTGGTTTTAGCGCCACTGGCCACGCCTCCCACGAAATTTAGCGGGGTGCTAATGGCGGCGTTAGCCTGTAGCGCTGCGCTGCCACCGATGACACCATCGGTGTGCGCAGCGCCCCGCTACCGCCCCAATCGCAATATTTGGTCGCGCCCCCCGCGGTAACGCTGGTCGCAATTTGCGACCGGTTCAGGGGGCCTACCTGCGGCAGTAGTGGTGCTAATTAAAGAGGAGGTGCGGAGCAGCCATTTTTTTTGCTGGCCGCCTGCCAGCACCTCCTCGCGCCGCCGTCCCTGGCCTCCTGAGCACCCCCCCCCGGGCAGTGCCAGCTGTGTCCCAAGAGCCCGGCACTTCTCCTCGGTGCCGGGCTCTTTTGCCGGCACTCGCGATCTCTGATCGCGCTGGTGCAGGCTCCTCCCCTTTAAGAAGGGGAGGAAGGCCTGCAGTACCGCAGCGCGCCGTGCCGCAGCGTGTGGTGCTGCAGCACGTTGCACTGCGATATTCAGTTGCAGCGCCCCAAGAGGGATGCGGGGCACCTCGAGCAGCGCCCCGCTTCCGTTTGGGGCGCTGAAACTGAATATCGGGATGGCGCAAGCAGCTCCGTCCGGAGCGGTAATTCCGGTGCCCAGGTGAGCCTGGCGCCCCAAATGGGGCGCCACCGAATTTCTAGGCCTATGACTCTGAGAGAAGTACTTCAGTGGTGCTCTCACCAATGCCCTGTACAGTTGTAGCGAGACTTCCCTACTTTTATACATTCCATTCCCTTTGCAATAAAGGCCAACATTCCATTTGCCTTCCTAATTACTTGCTGTACCTGCATGCTAACCTTTTGTGTTTCATGTACGAAGGCACCCAGATCCCTCTGTACTGCAGCATTCTGTAGTCTCCATTTAAATCATATTTTGCTTTTCTATTCTTCCTACCAAAGTGGGTAACCTCACATTTTCCCGCATTATACTCCATCTGCCAATTCCTTGCCCATTCAATTCACCTATCTATATCCCTTTGCAGGCTCTTTGGGCTGGATTTTCTGAATGGGAAGCTTTTGGAGGCAGGACTCTCACTTGTTAGGTTTCAGTCCCACCTCCATCAGCTTCTGGCCAACCAGCGGGATTTTCCCGATTGACCTTGTTAAGCCCGCCCAGTGGGCTCAATGCACGTCAACGTATGATGTGCCATCTGTCAAGAACTTTTGAAAGAAGAAATGTCATTGTTTGACAGCTCTGTGAAGCTGCCAAACACTGACATTCTGTGTAGTTTGATGAGTCCTTGTGTTCAGGACTCATCAAACCTTTCTACTTTGCAGAAATCAGCTGGCTGTTGGATCAGAGAATGCAACAGCCAGTCTGTGATCTCTACAATGGAGATGTCAGGGACTCCAGCTCCACAGCGGCTGAAGGCTGTAGGTAGAAACAAAGGTAAGTTAAAATTTTCTAACGCTTTACACTCACCTCACATACTTACTGTGGTGATTACTTCCTATGTTTAATAAGAAGTATTGTGATTGGTGAATGGGGTGGTTGTTCTCTGTATTAGTAAGAAGTATTGTAATTGGTTGTTTGTTTCTACCTTGAGATATATGCTGTAAACTCATTGGTAGTGGATGTCAGGTGATTTGTGGTGGCCATCTTAAATTCAGTTTTCTCCAGTCATTGTTGGAGACTGGTGTTGAAAGATGTGCTACTGGGTTTTTAAAGTTAATAAAGCCTAGATTAGAAAGGCAAATCTATTCTTTATTTCAATTTATTAACTTTTTATCAGAATGGAGTGATATCTTCAACCGGAACGATTCAATGCTGACCGTAATTCTGCAGGAGTGGATGATAAATGGAAACATTGGTATTGTACATTTACAAACTTTTTGGGTGTGTTGGAACAAGAGTCTCTGAATAAGCTGAATATGCTGATCAACTACATTGCTCCGGATGTGTATAAGTATATTTTGGACTGTAAAACTTACGAATTGGCTATTTCTACATTGGAGAAGATTTTTGTTAAACCAAAGAATGAGGTATTTGCACGTTACCTTCTATCTGCCCGTAGGCAGCAGGTGGGAGAATCTTTGGATACTTATTTACAAGCACTTCGGCACCTTAGTGCTAACTGTAATTATAAAGCCGTGACGGCCGAAGAATATAAGGAAGAATCGGTACGGGATGCTTTTATTAATGGACTACTGCCTAGATCAATTCGTCAGTGGTTGTTAGAAAATAAGACTTTGGATCTCAAGAGTGCTTTTGAGCAAGCTTCTACATTGGATATGGCTCAGAGAAGTTCGGATTCTTATGCTCTTTCTAATCGGCCTGTGACTGTGGTTTCGGCAGTTCCGGACGAAAAGGAATTAGGTGGACTTAATGGGAGTGGTTTACTAGATTCTGAAATAGTTTCTACTCCAACAGCTCCACCTTCTACTTCGGCGGCTGTTGCCTCTAGGATTCAGAAGTGTTATTTTTGTGGGAATGTCCGGCATCCTCGTTTGAAGTGTCCTGCCCGGGAGGCTGTATGTAGTAAATGCGGCAAGAGAGGTCATTATGCACGTGTTTGTAAATCATTAGGTTCAATTACCTCCTCTTCTGCGACTATTCAACCTGTAGAGAGGGCGTTTATTGCATCAATTTCTGCTGCATTTGCTCATGGCCTAAACAAAGCTATAGTTATGGCCCAAGTTAATGGGTTAGAAGTGAAGGCTCTCATAGATACGGGCAGTACCGAGAGTTTTATAAGTCTTCAGTTTGTGAAGGAAAAGTGTTTGAAAATCTTGCCTGTTACTTATCAGGTGTGTATGGCTCAGACGACCCTTACTTCACAAGTAGCTGGTTGTTGCCTTGTGAAATTGATTCTTCTGGGTAATACGTATACTGATATACGCCTATCTGTTTTGCCTAATCTTTGTGCGGATATTTTGATTGGTCATGATGTGCTTAAATTACACGAGAGTCTCAGTCTTTCGTTTGGAGGGACTAAGCCACCCTTATCCATTTGTGGATTAACTTCTTTATCCATTTCTCCATTATCACTTTTTTCCAATTTGATGCCGGAATGTAAGCCAATTGCTACCAAGTCAAGAAGGTATAGCAGTCAGGATAGAGAATTTATTAATTCTGAAGTCCAACGTCTTTTATTGGAAGGAATTATTGAACCTAGTTGTTCGCCTTGGCGGGCTCAGGTAGTTGTCACCACTAACGAGAGGCATAAGAAACGAATGGTGATAGACTACTCTCAAACTATTAATAGGTATACTCAATTAGATGCGTACCCTTTGCCTAAGATTGATGAGCTTATCAACAAAGTATCTCAGTATAAGTTTTTTAGCACTATTGATTTAAAGAGTGCTTATCATCAGATTCCTATTGTTAAGAGGGATCAACCATATACAGCCTTTGAGGCTGGTGGAAAGCTGTATCAATTTTGCCGAATACCACTTGTGTTACTAATGGTGTTGCTTGTTTTCAACGGGCAATGGATGCTTTTATAAGTGATAACTCTCTCTCTGACACCTTTTCATATTTAGATGATATCACGGTGTGTGGTAAATCAAGGGTGGAGCATGATTCTAATTTAGAAAGATTCCTTCAAGCTGCGGAAAAAGTTGGTTTAACTTTTAATAAAGAGAAGTGTATCTTTTCAACTACTGAGGTAAATCTACTGGGGTATATTATCTCGGGAAATAAGATTAAACCAGATCCAGAACGTCTGCGACCATTGATCGATTTACCTTATCCTACTAATTCTAAGGCTTTGCAACGAGTTGTTGGACTGTTTTCTTACTATTCTAATTGGATTGCAAACTTTTCGCAGAAGATCCGGCCCCTTATACGGGTTACGACATATCCTCTATCATGGGAGGCCAGGACATGTTTTGATAAATTTAAAAAGGATATCCTTGGAGCAGTTGTGCATTCTATTGATGAGCAGGTTCCCTTTGTGATTGAGGCGGATGCTTCTGATTTTGCAATTGGGGCTACTCTGAACCAAAATGGAAGACCTGTGGCCTTTTTCTCACGTACTTTGAACAATAGTGAAAAAAGGCATTCCTCAATAGAGAAAGAGGCATATGCAATAGTAGAAGCACTGCGTAAATGGAGACATTATTTATCGGGGCGACATTTCACGTTGGTAACCGATCAAAAATCTGTGTCCTTTATGTTTGATGTTAAACATTTTGGAAAGATCAAAAATGATAAAATAATGAGGTGGAGGATTGAGTTGGCATGTTACCATTTTGATATAGTTTATCGTCCGGGGAAGGATAATGTTGCTGCTGATGCACTGTCGAGGGCTTATTGTTCTGTGATTCACGGAGATACGCTTATTAATCTTCACAATGCCTTATGTCATCCTGGGGTTACGAGGATGATACACTTCGTACGCAGTAAGAATTTGCCCTTTTCAGTTGAAGACGTCAAGTGGATGACTTCATCATGTTCTATCTGTGCTCGGTGTAAACCGAATTTCTTTAAGCCTCAACGAGCTCATCTTATAAAGGCTACTTCTCCTTTTGAACGTTTGAGCGTTGATTTTAAGGGGCCTCTTCCTTCAACGACTCAAAATCGATACATATTTACTGTTGTGGATGAGTTTTCAAGGTTTCCTTTTGCTTTTCCTTGCGCAGATGTATCAGCTGCTACAGTTATCAAATGTCTGACTCAACCTTTTGTCATCTTTGGGATGCCTGCGTATATCCATTCGGATCAAGGAAGTTCTTTTATGTCTTCCCAGTTGAAGGAATACCTTCAGAGTCGGGGAATTTCTACTAGTAGAACTACCCCGTATAACCCCCAGGGTAATGGACAGTGCGAACGATACAATGGGGTGATCTGGAAGGCAGTTATGTTGGCTTTGACATCCCGGAATCTTAAGAATACACAGTGGGAAATGGTACTGCCTGATGCCCTGCATTCCATTAGATCATTGCTTTCAACGGCTACTAATGTGACCCCCCATGAAAGGCTCTTTAATTACCCGCGGAGATCTACTACGGGATATTCGGTACCTTCATGGCTTGCTATGCAGGGACCTGTGTTGCTTCGACGCCATGTTAGATTGTCAAAATATGATCCTTTAGTGGAGGAGGTGGAGCTGTTGGAGGCAAATTCCCAATATGCTCATATTCGATTCCAAGATGGGAAAGAAAGTACTGTTTCAATTAAAGACTTGGCTCCTTGTGGTGGCCAGCCCTCTTCCGAGGATACTAATAATAGTCATGATTCAGATAATGTGGATGTTGTTATAGATACTATGAATGTTTCCAATCCTATTGCAGATAATTATACTTCTATTAGTCAGCCTTTGATGGATGTTCATGACCGTCCTAGTTTACTTCCTGATGGGATTTCCAATCCGGAAACCGTTGATAATCGGGATATGGATAGCCTTTCTGCAGAAGATACCTCGGTGCCTCCGGGTGTGGGAGGGCAAGGAATTTCACCAAGGTTAAGAAGGTCGACACGAACAAGATATCCGGTCGACCGATTGAAAATGGACTTTTAAATTGATAGTAATGTTTTAAAATTGTTGAAATATTATATTTGTATTTTAGTTGTAAATAAATTAATTATAAATTGTAAAGGTTATTTAGGTTGGAGCATGTTTTAAAAGGAGGGGTGAATGTAGTGATTATTTCCTATGTTTAATAAGAAGTATTGTGATTGGTGAATGGGGTGGTTGTTCTCTGTATTAGTAAGAAGTATTGTAATTGGTTGTTTGTTTCTACCTTGAGATATATGCTGTAAACTCATTGGTAGTGGATGTCAGGTGATTTGTGGTGGCCATCTTAAATTCAGTTTTCTCCAGTCATTGTTGGAGACTGGTGTTGAAAGATGTGCTACTGGGTTTTTAAAGTTAATAAAGCCTAGATTAGAAAGGCAAATCTATTCTTTATTTCACTTACCACTCCATACTTGCACCAATCACTCACCTCTACATCGCACTTTCAGACCCTTCCGACCCCCGCAGACCTCCTATTTGCCTCCTACACCCCGGCGGGGTTCCCCCAGGTTGGGAAGCCCGTACTTTGAAAAATGGGGATAATCCTATTTTCTGCCTGTTGACTACCTTTTAACAGGCAGTTAGAATCATAGAAAGTTACAGCACGGAAGGAGGCCATTTCGGCCCATCGTGTCCGCGCCGGCCAACAAAGAGCAATCCAGCCTAATCCCACTTCCCAGCTCTTGGTCCGTAGCCCTGCAGGTTCGAGCATCCCAAGTGCACATCCAAGTACTTTTTAAATGTGGTTAGGATTCCTGCCTCTACCACCCTTTCAGGCAGTGAGTTCCAGACCCCCACAACCCTCTAGGTGAAGACATTTCCCCTCAAATCTCCTCTAAACATTCCACCAATTATTTTAAATCTGTGCCCCCTGGTTTTTGACCCCTCTCCTAAGGGAAATAGGTCCTTTCTATCCACTTTATCTATACCCCTCGTAATTTTATACACCTCAATAAGGTCTCCCCTCAGCCTCCTCTGTTCCAAGGAAAACAGACCCAGCCTATCCAGTCTTTCCTCATAGCTAAGATTCTCTGCTCCCGGCAACATCCTTGTAAATCTCCTCTGTACCCTCTCTAGTGCAATCACATCTTTCCTGTAATGTGGTGACCAGAACTGCACGCAGTACTCTAGCTGAGGCCTAACTAGTGTTTTATACAGTTGAAGCATAACCTCCCTGCTCTTGTATTCTATGCCACGGCTAATAAAGGCAAGCATTCCGTATACCTTCTTAACCACCTTATCTACCTGGCCTGCTACCTTCAGGGATCTGTGGACATGCACTCCAAGGTCCCTTTGTTCCGCTACACTACTCAGATCCTACCATTTAATGTGTTAATAGGCTTTAATCCCTTCCCGCCTCCAAGGAGACGGGACCCGGGGCAGGATGGCTTCCCGCCTCCCGGCAAGAGGGCACGGATGTGGGTTGGGGGCGGGTTTGCCACCCGCCCCCAAATTCTGCAACTTTCTCGGCAGTCTTGCCTCCATACCCGCCTCCTCGGGGCTGAGAAAATCCAGCCCTTTATGTCCTCCTCACAACTTGCTTTCCCACCAATTTTGTATCGTCAGCAAATTTGGCTACAGTACACTCGGTCCCTTCATCCAAGTCATTAATATAGATTGTAAATAGTTGAGGCCCCAGCACTGATCCCTGTGGCACCCCACTAGTTACAGTTTGCCAACCTGAAAATGACCCATTTATCCAGACTCTCTGTTTTCTGTTAGTTAGCCAATCCTCTATCCAATCTAATATATTACCCCCAGCACCATGGGCTCTTATCTTGTGCAGTGACCTTTTATGTGGCACCTTATCGAATGCCTTTTGGAAATCCAAATACACGACATCCACTGGTTCACCTTTATCCACCCTGCTCATTGCATCCTCAAAGAACTCTAATAAATTTGTCAAACACGATTTCCCTTTCATAACACCATGTTGACTCTGCTTGATTGTGTTATGATTTTCTAAATGCCCTGCTACTACTCCCTTAATAATGGATTGCAGCATTTTCCCAATGACAGATGTTAGGCTAACTGGCCTATAATTTCCTGCTGTCTGTCTCCCTCCTTTTTTGAATAGGGACATTTGTGGTTTTCCAATCCGCTGGGACCTTTCCAGGATCTATGAAATTTTGGTAGATTACAACCAATGCATCCACTATCTCTGCAGCCACTCATTTTAAGACCCTGGGATGCAGGTCATCAGGTCCAGGGGATTTGTCAGCCTTTAGTCCCATTAGTTTGCCATTACTTTGCATTTCAGACTCTCGTAGCACACTGTAAGTGAAGGTAAAGTTCATGCTCTGGCTGGTTTGGACATGCCCAAATGCAGTATTTCATGGCTCGGGTGGTGCAAGATGGAAAAAGGCATGAAAGATCAGTAGAAACTTAAGCTGCATTGATAGCACCCGCCATCATGCCACCAACTTTTATCTGCCTGCCAATAACTGAAGATAACAGCCTCCGAGTTCAAGGAGCCAGTTGCAGAGCTTTGCCATCTGCTGCAAGGACATCTTCAGCCAGCCTACGAGGTCACCAATGCCCTCAACCTTTCTGCTTTTGGCTCATTCCGGGCTGGCACCACTCTATCAGCTAATGCAACGGTTGCACATTTTTAAAATTTGTTCTTGGGATGTGACGATGTTGGCAAGCCCACATATATTGCCCATCCCGAGCTGCACTGAGGTGGTGATGACAGGTCGTCTCCTTGGACTGCTGCAGTCGATGTGGTGATGGTGCTCCCATTTGGTTTCCATTAAAAGAATCAAATATTGCCTTATGTGTTTAGCAGGATTGTGCTTTGTGTTATAAAGTCACGTAACCAGGAACAAGACAATGGAAAGGAAAATCAGGTGGTGTATATAATGTGCGACCGATCTGCTGATCTGTTTTACACCCTACCAAATTTGAAAGTCCCAGACTAAAATAACTTAACAATCAGTGCTGTGACTTCCCTCAAGTGATGCTCAACATGGGGGAGTACGGATTCATCAGTTGGAGAGTATGGTAACCTATGGTTTTAGTACTGGACGAGCTATCCAGAGGTTGTGAGTTAAAATCCCACCATGGCAAGTTGGAAAATTTAATTAATTAAATTTGGTAGATTGTGGGTTGGCACCAATGTTCCCTGTAAGCTGCGCTTTGTTCTGTGTGACCTGTTTCTTTTAGCGCGTGGTCTCTTTAAATTTCCACGCATGCACGGTATTTACAATGTTAAAATGGGGTCTCTTCTCAAAGCGCTCCCACTTCTCGCCCATTGCCTCCCCCTCAGTCAGAGCCCCAGATGTTTCCTGGGACCACGATGGCCGAGTCTGCCGATGCACAATCGCAGGAAGAGCCGACTTTGGCGGGGCCATCACAGGCTCCAAAACCCAAAGGACATCCGTCAAAAGTGTCGATGCAGTTGCAGCAGGCAAGTGAGCAGCCTGCAACTACTCCGCTGAAGCACCTCGTAGAAGCACTTGCAAATGAAAAATGACACAAAAGTAGATGCACAAGGGTAAGCGCGTGGGTGTATCAGCAAATGTTAGTACTAAGATTCAGTTGTTTTGATTGGGCACGCAAATGTTCTTTGCACCACTTTTGGGTCTTGACCATTTTTGCCTCAAACCTTGGAAGTGGTTTTGTCATTTGGAGTAAATGGGGACACATTATTTAACCTCAGGCATTGGGCCTTTGGGCGAGAGCAATGGAAGAAGGTCATTGTAGGGATGCTTTACGGTGTTATGGGGCGGGGTGGGGGGAAGTTAGTGCAGCATGTGGCTGTATTGGAGCAAGTTAAGTAAATCTAGCGATGATGAGGCCATCCTGAGCCTCACGGCAGCAATGTGCGCCGCTGCTGGTGGCATCTACATCTCAGCTTCCTCCTCCTCCTCGTCTTCCATCTGCTCGTCCTCCTCCTCTGAAGAGGCTGTGTGCTGTACGCCTTGCTCCTCCTGCAGCTCCAATCCTCACTGCTGCACTATGTTGTGCAGCAGACGACAATGATTCTGGAGACCCTGGCTGGTGCACACTGAAGGGCTCCTCCAGTCCTGTCAAGGCATCTGAACCGTATATTCAGGATGCCTATTGCTTGCTCTATGACACTTCTGGTGGACATGTGGCTCTCATTGCAGTGCTCCTCAGCCTCAGTACTTGGCCTCCTCAGGGGTGTCATGAGCCATGTCTTCAGTGGATAGCCCTTGGGGGAGAAATTCAGTATCGCCCCGCTTGGGGCGCGATTATCGGCCGGGCGCAAAGTTTAGCGCCTGCCGCTAGCTATCACCACCGACTGCAAACTTGGCTTTTATCGCGCTGCACACCTGTCTTAAGGCGCAAAGGCCGAGGAGCGAGGCGCTGCCTCAGAGGGCGGGCACAGCGCAGGTGATGTCAGTTAGCGATGGTACACAAACACACTGGCGCGGACAGTTTTTAAAGGGGAGGGTCAATCTTGCTCTCCAGCCACACCCTGCTCATTGGAGCCTTGAATCTCGGCCTGGAGAGACCTATGCCTAAATCTTCCAGCCAAGGACTATGGAGAGGGTAAGAGAACGAGCTCAGCGCTTCAGCAAGCGGGCCTTGGAGGCTCTGGTTGGCGTGGTGGAGCGCAGAAGATCTATATTTTAGCCTGAGAGCGGCAGGAGGCCTTTGCCGTGTGAGTACAGAAGAGTGTGGAGGGAGGTGTCTCAGCACGTCTCCTCCAGGAGCATGGTGACCAGGACCCATACTCAATGTCGCAAAAAGTTCAACGACCTCACTCGGGTCGTCAGGGTGAGTGGCTTTTATTCAATACCTCTCCATCCCTCCATCTCAACCTCACTCTATGGCCAGAGGGTCTTAAAACCCCAAAGCCCAACACTTATCCAACACCTATGGCCCTCTCATGAAACACACACGCACATTCCACACTTTGCATACAGTAAATGCTATTCAATTATGGGAGGCACATCAGGCAAGACCATGGCTGTATATTTACTCAGACGCCATCCTTTTTCTTGCAGGCCAAGCTGTCTCATAATAGGAGACAGCAGCAACGGACGGGTGGAGGGCAGCCTCAGCTGCAACCCCTCAGTGATCTTGAGGCGCACGTCCACAGGATTGTGGCAAGCCAGGTGATCGGTCCCGTCGCCACTAGAGACGCTGACACCATTCTGGACAGCAATGGTAAGGTCATCACCTTTTTGTCCTCTCTCATTCCACTTGTCCCTCACAACACCAGCCTTTGACACTTTCAATCCAACTTACTAAATCGCTGCACTCATTCCTCCCTTACTGCCCCACTGTCCTCACGCTAAAGCCACTCTTGTACCTCCCTGCTTTCAGATGGTGATTCACCAGCTGAGACGGGCCCTCAAGCTGCCAGTGGGAGCGACGCTGCAGGTGAGGAAGAAGAGGAAGCTGGCGCATCAGCGCCACCCTCTCCCGAGGAAGCCCATGCCCACTGGGAACACGCCTTCCCTGGAGGGAAGCAGGGGGGAAGGGTCTGATGAGGGTGAAGCTCCAGGACCCAGTGGGCTGCAGCAACGCGATGGGGGTAGGGATGCTCAGGGGCCTTCTCCCCGGAGGGAAAGTAGGCCAGCGAGTCCTACTGCACTGGACACAGAGGAGGAGCGGCTCATTGCTGAAATGAACACCCAGACGGTGGACATGCACACTGAGCTCTTTGGTGCAGTGGGAAGGGTGCCCGAATGCATTGAATCACTGGCAAGGAGTGTGGAGCACTTCGCTGTAACACAGGTGGATGCCACACTAAAGCTTAGTGCTTCTTATGTTCATTAATAACTAGACATTCTTATTATGAACACAGCTAGCTTCTAGCTAGTCATTTATTCAGTACACGTTCTCTAGGTACAGTATCTGTAGAGGCTTCCATGTGTGCTCCTGTGTGCAGGCTGCCATCTTGACTGTTGCCTTGTGGGTAGCCTAGTGCCTCATGGGTAATGTAGTCTTAATATCATACAGCTGGGTAGTGTAGTCTTATACATACAGCTATATACAGCTCTACACAGCTCCACCTAGTGTCCACTATAGAATGACATGCTATTGATCACCACATCCCCCTTTCTTTGAGGTTTAACAAAATCAATATCAACTTTCAAGAAAGCAATAAAGATAATATCAGTAACACTTTTGTTAGTGCTCTATAAACATAAACATTTTCAAAACAGTCAACACATTTTCAAAGCTTTACATTGTACTCAAAGATTAAGTCTATCAGGCTCTTTTACTTCACGTGTGGATCTTCTCAACACGGGTAAGTCTGATGTGTCTTCATGAGATTGTTCTGGCAGTGAATGACAAGATGCAGTTGCGGCATTGTCATCAATCTGCTCTTGTATAGATCTAGGTCTCCTTGCGATCTTTGCTTGGAGAGGGTTTCAGTGTTTCCTTCACTCTTCATGCCATAACTCTCAATGTAGTCAATACACTCTCGAAAAACTGCTGGCAGCTGGATCCCATCATACAGCATAGTCCTCTCAGCAGCCTTGGCTAATGGAACACCAAAGATTGGCCCGAGGGAAGAAGGTGTATCCACCGGAACTGCTTCCTGCTCTGGTGCAGGCTTCTTCTTTTTCTTTTTCTCTTTCCACTGCTTAACAACATCTGCTGCGGTTATATCTTTGGACTTTTTCTCCTTGTGTTTTTCCTCTTTGTGCTTTTCTTCCTTTGGCTTCTCTTTGACCTTAAAGTCTTTTTCTTTCTTCTTGGAGAAACTAGGCTTTTTGAAGACATGGATACCCTTTGTCCTTTTCATCCTTGATGGGCTCTCTGCTTCATCACCTGAGTCATCTGGTCTGCTTATGGCACAGTTTATACGGTTACTCTCTTGACCAGTTCTAAGTCTTCACAAGCTTTGTCACCTAGTATCGAATCAAGTCTTTCAGCCACAACAGAAAACATGAGATGATGCACTTTGTCTTTGACTGTCACTTTAAGTCTGCATACACCTAAGCTATCTATTTTCTGTCCATTATAGCTCTTCAGTAGTACTGACTTTTTCTGTATTTTGGGCTTTTCTTTCATATTGTTAATGTCACTCATACTGATTAAGTTTGCTTTTGCCCCAGTGTCTAGTTTCAAGGTAACTAATGCTCCATTTACCTGCAGTGGGATCATCCATTTGTCCACTTTTACTGCATTGACTTAAGGAGAGGTTGAGTAGATTGGGACTCTACTCATTGGAGTTCAGAAGAATGAGAGGCGATCTTATTGAAACATATAAGATTGTGAAGGGGCTTGATCGGGTGGATGCGGTGAGGATGTTCCCAATGATGGGTGAAACTAGAACTAGGGGGCATAATCTTAAAATAAGGGGCTGCTCTTTCAAAACTGAGATGAGGAGAAACTTCTTCACTCAGAGGGTGGTAGGTTTGTGGAATTTGCTGCCCCAGAAAGCTGTGGAAGCTACATCATTAAATAAATTTAAAACAGAAATAGATAGTTTCCTAGAAGTAAAGGGAATTAAGGGTTACGGGGAGCGGGCAGGAAATTGGACATGAGTCTAGGTTCGGAATGGTCATGGCCCTGTGGGCAGTGGAGTGGGCCCAGGGGCCGTGTAGCCTGGTTCTGCTCCTACTGTGTTCTAATTCTGTGTTAGATTTCAGGAGATGGTTTTATTCCTGTTCCTGGCTGGGGTGGAGATCGCCTTTACAGAAGGTAAGTACTGTAGAAAATATAGGGACAGAGTGATCTCCTGGAAGAATTTCGATCGCCTAGATGGGTCGGAGAGGAATTTCCCAGATTTTTTTCTCCCAAATTGCCCATTGGGTCTTTATCTGGTTTTTCTCCTCTCCCGGGAGATCACATGGGATTGGGTGGATGCACAGTGATAGAAGATTTGAGGTTAGGATCAGATCAGCCATGATCTTATTGAATGGTGGAGCAGGCTCAAGGGGCCGATTGGCCTACTCCTGCTCCTATTTCTTATGTTCTTATGTTCAGCATTGTCCATTTCTGAGGGCTGCACATTTTCTGTATCTTTTTTGATATCGTCACATGACACCATTCCAACAAAAAATGTCTCACTTAAATCAGTGTCCTCAATTACATTAACTCGTTGCCCTTTCTTAGTTTGTACTTTTGAAAAGCATTTTTTGGCAAAGTGATTCTTTCCATTACACTTTGTGCACATTTTTCCAAACGCTGGGCATTGTCTTAACTGGTGTTTGTAACCACAGCGTTTACAATTAAAAATGTCATCCTCCGATTGCTTTTCATTTCTGTTCTGCCCACGTTTCTTCCCCTTGTAGGACACAGCACCGACAGCAGCACTTACTACAATCGCATCATTATTGATTTCACTGAAAGTCTTCGCATGCTTTTGAGCTAGCTCGCTGGCTTTGCATATTGTCACAGCATTTTCCAATGTTAGTTCGGTTTCTCTCAACAGACGTTCCCTGTCTTTTTTATCATGAATACCAAATACAATCTGGTCACGAATCATGGATGCTTTGAGCTCAGAGAAATTACATGTCTGTGCTTTCAGTTTCAGATCAGTTATAAAGCTATCAAAAGTCTCATTTTGTTGCTGTGTCCGAGAACGGAAGATGTATCTTTCATACGTCTCATTCTTTTTGGGAGAGCAATTTGCATCAAATTTTTTTAGCACATCTTCTAATTTTTCTCTGTTCTCCACTGGATTAAATACAAATGTATTAAATACCTCTATTGCCTGTGGGCCTGCAACCGTAAGCAGCAACGCTATCTTCCTTGCGTCTGGCTTCGTACCGAATCCGATGGCTGCAATGTAGAGTTCGAATTGTTGTTTAAAAATCCGCCAATTGTAGTCGACATTTCCCTCGAGATTCAAACCTCCTGGTGGCTTCAAATTCTCCATGTCGCTTTTCACAATTTTCAGCAGATCTTCACCACCCTGGTACCATCTTATTCTGTGATTCTGTGTGATTCTGTGATTATGTTCATTAATAACTAGACATTCTTATTATGAACACAGCTAGCTTCTAGCTAGTCATTTATTCAGTACACGTTCTCTAGGTACAGTATCTGTAGAGGCTTCCATGTGTGCTCCTGTGTGCAGGCTGCCATCTTGACTGTTGCCTTGTGGGTAGCCTAGTGCCTCATGGGTAATGTAGTCTTAATATCATACAGCTGGGTAGTGTAGTCTTATACATACAGCTATATACAGCTCTACACAGCTCCACCTAGTGTCCACTATAGAATGACATGCTATTGATCACCACACTTAGTGCTGCAATTCAGTCACTGGCTGCCATGATCCCATCTCAGACTGCTCTCATGCAGACTCAGATTGAGGCCATGCAAGCACTGACTGCTGCCATTGTCGCTGGTCCAGACACATTTCCCAGGGCTCTCACGGCGCCGCAGCAGGCCAGCAATCTGTGCTCCAGCAGATTGCTCCGGATGCTGATGTGCTGCCCCAGTGTGTCGGTCGAGCAGGGAGTTGCTGTCTTCTCTCAAGATGACAGCATTCCTGCTGCCACCACTGTCACTTCCCCATTGCACTTGCCACCACCTGTAGCCCAGACTGCTGCCGCCCATGCAGAGTTGGTGCAGTCTGCAGCCGGGCCCTCCAGGCCCAGCGCTGGTTGAGGCCATCCTTCAAGGGCATCTGTAGTCTCAGGTTCTGACAATCAGCAGCCTTCCACCAGCCTTGCTGCAGCCACTACGGAGGAGCAGTCGAGTGGGAAGGGGGGAAGTGCGCAAGGGAAGGATATAACCCTCGAAGGGCAAAAAGTAGGAGGTGTGACAAAATGTTGGTCAATTTTTTATTAAAGGCCGAGGTTCGTGTTCAAACTTTTGTTTAGTGTTTTGGACATTATCTCCAGGTTGAGAACCAGTTATGTTAATGACTGTTTTTTTGCCTTTGTTTCTATTAGTTTGTCATGAAGAAATGACACACACAGAGTTTGTAAAATAAATAAGTTTTTGTATTCAAAATGTACATGTTTGTCTTTGCAATCATTGCTGCCTTGGCTGGCTTAGGGGTCAAGGGTTGGTTTCATTCATGTTGTTCTCAATGGCGGAAGCCATTTCCTCAGTAGGGGCCTAGAAGCGGCTTGCTACCAGACGTTGTCGGACGACCCTTGCAGTTTCAACATTGTGGGCCTCCCTCCCGCCTTGGTGCTGCTGATGATCATCCTCCTCATCTTCCTCCTCCTCCTCCGGTGGTGCTCCAAGGCCTGGTGTCATTGGCTGGGTCCTGAGGCTTGCCAGGTTATGCAGCATGCAGCACACAACTATGAAGAGGGAGACTCGCTCAGGCGAGTACTGCAGGGCTCCTCCTGAGTGGTCCAGACAGCGGAACCATTGCTTGAGCACGCCGATCATCTGCTCAACGATGTTCCTGGTGGCGAGATGGCTCTCGTTGTACCGCAGCTCAGCAGAGGTGTTGGGGTTACGGAGCGGTGTCATCAGCCAGGTGCACAGTGGATAATCCTTGTCCCCGAGGAGCCAACCACTTGGCTGATGCGGTGCCTGGAAAAGTTCTGCCACAGCAGTCTGGCGCAGGATGAATGCATCGTGGCTGCTGCCATGATAGCAGGCATTGACAGCGAGTATCAGTTGTCTGTGGTCATAGACCAACTGGACGTTTAAGGAGTGGAACCCCTTGCGGTTGCGGAAATCCTCTGCATTCTCATGCGGTGCCCGCAATGCCACATGCGTGCAGTCAATGGTGCCCTGCACCATGGGGAAGCCCGCTATCCTCGCAAAGCCCAATGCGCGTTCATGCTGTTTGGCCCGGGTCATCGGGAAAGAGATGTACTGGCGTCTCCTTTTATAGAGGGCATTTGTGACCTGACGGATGCAGCAATGGACCGTGAACTGGGAGATATTGGCGATGTCCGCAGTAGCTGCTTGAAAGGAGTCGGTGGCATAAAAGTTCAGAGCCACTGTGATCTTCACTGCCACCGACAGACACGTCCTGGTCCTCAGTAGAGGCTGCAGATCTGGCTGTAGCAGGTGGCAGAGCTTAGTGACCACCTCCTTGCTGAAGCGCAGCCTGCGCAAACACTGCTCCTCAGACAAATTAATGTAGGAGAATTGTTGGCAAAATACCCTGGGAGGGTAAGGTCTCCTGTACAGAGGCCTGTTGGCCCTCCTCCCTCTGGCCATGATTGCCACTCTCTCTCTGCATCTCTGTTGCCTCTGAATCTGCAGGCGCAGGACGACGCCCAGAGTCAGTGCAGCCCCCATAATCTCTTGGTAATCAAAGTAATGAAGGTCAAAAACAAAAGTACCTGCAAAGTGATGCTCAGTAGCCAAAACTACTTCACACAGCATTGACTCTATGCAGAAGTCTCTCCTTCTCCCTCTCAGAATCTCTGTCAGAATGCGTGGTGCAAAAATGTCTACCACAGAAAAAGCCAGGAAGAGGCCGCCTTTAAATAGCGCCCCCCCCCAACCCCACACCGACTGGGAAATGTTCCAGTCTACCTGTCGTTGCTTGCGCCAGGTGGAAAGGAGGGGGGCGCCACTCAATATCCGGTCCGGGGCGCCACAAGGGCGTTGCACACTCGAATAACGTCAAGATCTGCGGGCACAGGAAATCGGGGCGGTATTGTTTAGCGCCGCCGCAAAATGTCTAGTCAATTTTGCGAGAGGGGGTGCCTTCATGGCCACGTGCGTGCAGTCGATGACGCCCTGCACCCGTGGGAAGTCAGCCAGAGTGGCAAAGCCAAGCATCTGCTCAGTAACACTGGCTTCATCAGTGGCAAAGTTGATGTAATTGGCTGACTTGTAAAACATGGCATCGGTGACCTGTGTGATGCATCTTTGGGCGGCCGACTCGGAGATCCTGCAAATGTCTGCTGCAGATCCTTGGAAGGAGCCTGAGGCGAAGAAGTTGAGGGCGGTGGTGATTTTGACAACTACTGGCAAGGTGTGTCCACCAGGACATCTGGGCTGCAGGTCTTGTTCCAGCAAGCTACAAATATCTCAGATAACCTGGCGTGATAGCCTGAGCCTCCTGAACCACTGCTGCTCACTCATGTTGAGGAAGCTCATCCTCTGCCTGTATCGCATCCGGTACGCTGCAGCCCTGTGGTGCCCCCACTCTTCTGTGGAGCATCAGGTCCTTGAGGAGAAGGCTGCCGTTGTGGTTGCTGCTGTTACTGTTGGTGTGGCTGGTGTTGTTGGTGTCTTGGTCCGATTCTGAGGACCAAGGTGAGACAGTATAAGCGGCACCTATGCTGATGTAGTAAATGGCAGGTAGCATTATAGAAAGGTTACAGCACAGAAGGGAGGCCATTCGACCCATCAAGCCTGTGCTGGCTCTCTGCAAGAGCACTTCAGCTAGTCCCATTCCTCCGCCCTTTCCCCGTAGCCCTGCAATTTTTTTCCTTCAGGTACTTATCCAATTCCCTTTTGAAAACCACGATTGAGTCTGCCACCACCACCCTTTCAGGCAGTGTATTCCAGATTCTAACCACTCACTGCATAAAAAGGTTTTCCCTCATGTTGCCTTTGGTTCTTTTGCCAGTCACCTTCTATCTGTGTCCTCTGGTTCTCGACCCTTCCACCAATGGGAAGAGTTTCTCTCTATCTACTCTGTCTAGACCCATCATGATTTTGAACACCTCTACCAAATCTCCTCTCAACCTTCTTTGCTCCAAAGAGAACAACCTCAACTTCTCTAGTCTATCCACGTAACTATCCTTCCCTCATCCCTGGAACCATTCTCGTAAATCTTTTCGGCACCCTCTTCATACCCTTCCTAAAGTGCGGTGCCCAGATTTGGACACAATACTTCAGTTGAGGCCGAACTAGTGTTTTATAAAGGTTCATCATAACTTCCTTGCTTTTGTACTCTATGGGCCCGATTTTGTGGATTGTGTGGGAAATGGTCGGATTCCCCGAATGTGGGGTTCTGACCCACAAAAAAATGGGTCAGCCAGCTGCACGCAATTTTCCCTCAAGTGGCCAATTAATTTCCAGCGGGTGAACAGCCTTGCTAATTGTCCATTTCTAGTCAGAAAGCCCCACAGTATGATGTCATCATTCGTGGTGCATTCAAGGTCCATAGCAAGCACTGCTTCCTCTGTTGGTTTCCAAACAAACCATACAGGATGGCAGAGGAGCCTGCAGCAGCTGTGGCCAGTGCCAGACCCCGAGCTGCCTCCAAATTCGATGAAGCTTCACTGCAGGCATTATTGGATGGGGTTAGGGCCCACAAGGAGGTCCTCTTCCCTAGGTCAGGCAGGAAGAGGCCTCCCACTGAGACCAAGGCTGTATGGATGCATGTATCAGCAGATGTCAATTTGAATGTGCATGTAACCTTGGCATCACATCTCTAACTCCTTCCTCTACTCCCCCACAGGACCATCCAGAGCCCCCGTCCCCACTGTGGAGGAGGAAGAGGCTGTGCGGCCAGACTCCTCAGAGGAAGCTCCAGCCTCTGAGAGCGCAGTGGCAGCAGAAGTAAGTGCACCCAGCACCAGCGCAGACACTCACACCTTGGGGGGACCTTCGGGACATAGAGTAGTGTTGTCACCTGGTGTTTCACAGCTCACAAGTGAGCCTCAGCAGATTCTGGAGACAGGGACAGCAGTGGAGAGTCCTCATCGGAGGGCGCAGGACTCTGCCAGCTCAGCTCAGCTGCGCTGCATGTCGACCCTCTGCCTCTGGGTCCATCCGCAAGAGAAGAGGTGATGGATCTCCATGCACAGATGCAGGAGTCTCTGGCAGGTTTTGTCTCCAGGGTCGCTGTGAGTGTGGAGCGAATGGAGGAGTCCATAGCGACCATGAGCAGAGCCTTTGTGGAGTCATTGACGCATGAACGCATCACCATGGAAAGGTTGGCAACCTCCATGGAGGAGATAACTCGCCAGGGTACGGAAAACATGGTGAGTGCTCATAAGAGAATGACATCTCTTGAGGAGCGTTGGCCATCTATTGAACAGAGAAACCAGACCTTCATGGAAGTCCTTCTGAGTAGGACTGCCAGTGCAGATACAGGTCCCCATGGCCCCCTAAAGCGCAGCAAGATGCTCTCAAGCCACTTCCAAGCGCTGGCCCCTTCTGGCCTGTGCAGCTTCAGGTGAGTGAGCAGCAGCCTGGTGCTCCTGGTGCTCATCCTGCTGTTTCTGGTTCTGCTGCTGCTGCCTCTGCTGCTGGAGATCCTCCAATGGCAAGAAGGGAAGGGAAAAAAGGCGTCCCATGCTTCTGGTAGATGCCTCCGCTGAGGAAGCGCTGAGTGAGGGTGGCGAGAGGGGCTTCCCAGGAGATCGCATTGGAGAAGTGTGTGAGGCTCCAACCTTCCACAGCTGTGCCTAAGCCTCGAAGAAGTAGCCCCAAGCCTGCAACAACAAGGTCCTTCAACATACAAATGCTCTCCGAATAAATCACAGCTTTCCTGAATGACCTGCAGCTGAGAGCAAGCAAGCTGGCAAGCTTCACGCCAGGTTTCATCAGCGGGGTTCCCCGCAGGCGTGTTTAGCGTGGGGAACCCCACAAAATCGCAACGGCCCCTGAAAATAGCTTTAAACATGGTAATAATTGGTGATTAGTGTTCCGACGGCCAGTCCCGCCAGCGGCGGGCGGGACTGATTCGGCTTGCGGAGAAACGGCGGTCCGAAAGTCGGATGGGGCGGGGAATCAGGCGGGGGGGGGGATCGCGACCCCCTATTTCGGCGATTTTCGGCCCCCGCCTGCCTGAAAACCCGCCCGACGGCTGGCAGAAAATCGGGGCCTATACCTCTAATTATGAAGCCCAGGATCCCGTAAGCTTTTTTAACAGCTTTCTCAACCTGCCCTGCCACCTTCAATGATTTGTGCATATATACCCCCAGGTCTCTCTGTTCATGCACCCCGTTTAGGATTGTACCCTTTCGTTTATGTTGCCTCTCCTCGTTCTTCCTACCAAAAGGTATCACTTCACACTTTTCTGCGTTAAATTTCATCTGCCACGTGTCCGCCCATTCCACCAGCCTGTCTATGTCCTCTTGAAGTCTTATCACTATCCTCCTCACTGTTCACTTATACTTCCAAGTTTTGTGTCATCTGCAAATTTTGAAATTGTGCCCTGTACACCCAAGTCCAAGTCATTAATATTTATCAAGAAAAGCAGTGGTCCTAGTACCGACCCCTGGGGAACACCACTGTACACCTTCCTCCAGTCCGAAAAACATCTGTTCACCACTACTCTCTGTTTCCTGTCACTTGGTCAATTTCGTATCCATGCTGCCACTGTCCCTTTTATTCCATGGGCTCCAACCTTGCTGGCACTTTATCAAATGCCTTTTGGAAATCCATGTACACCACATCAACCGCATTGCCCTCATCAACCCTCTCTCTTACCTCATCAAAAAACTCAATCAAGTTAGTTGAACACGATTTGCCTTTAACAAATCCGTGCTGGCTTTCCTTAATTAATTTACAGTTATCCAAGTGACTGTTAATTTTGTCCCTGATTATCATTTCTAAAAGCTTCCCCACTACTGAGGTTAAACTGACTGGCCTGTAGTTGCTGGGTTTATCCTTGCACCCTTTTTTGAGCAATGGTGTAACATTTGCAATTCTTCAGTCCTCTGGTACCACCCCTGTATCCAAGGAGGATTGGAAGATTATTGCCAGTACCTCTGCTATTTCCACCTTTACTTCCCTCAGCATTCTAGGATGCATCCTATCCGGTGCAGCCAGCCTTTCTAGTACCTCACCTTTATTAATTTTTAGCCCATCCAGTATCTCAACGACCTCCTCTTTCACTATGACTTTGGCAGCATCTTCTTCCTTGGTAAAGACAAATGCAAAGTACTCATTTAGCACCTCAGCCATGCCCTCTACCTCCATGCGTAGGTCTCCTTTTTGGTCCCTAATCGGCCCCACCCCTCCTCTTACTACCTGTTTACTATTTATATGCCTATAGAAGATTTTTGGATTCCCTTTTATGTTAGCTGCCAATCTATGCTCATACTCTCTCTTTGCCCCATTTTTTTTTTCACTTCCCCTCTAAACTTTCTACATTCAGCCTGGTTCTCACTTGCATTCTCAACCTGACATCTGTCATATGCAGTCTTTTTCTGCTTTATCTTACACTCTATCTCTTTCGTCATCCAGGGTGCTCTGACTTTGATCGCCTTATCTTTCCCCCTCGTGGGAATGTATCTCGACTACCCGAACCATTTCCTCGATGACAGTTTTGCCTGCCAATCTTTGATTCCAATTTACCCGAGCCAGATCCGTTCTCAAACCACTGAAATTGGCCTTCCTCCAATTAAGTATTTTTAGTCTAGATTGCTCCCTGTCCTTTTCCATAGCTAATCTAAACCTTATGATACTATGATCATGGTGAAGTAGCGATCAGAGGGCCAATCCCTCAATTTTCGAATGCTGAGCGGCAATGTGGTGAGTGTGGCTTCTGAGATTGCAGAAATGCAAACTCCAGAAACCTAAATCTGTGCACAGAATGGAGTCATCAACAGCCTTTCCCTTAGGCAACTAATGAGAAGTAAGGTGTGTGTATTTATCTGTTATTCCCAGCTGTCAATTACTGCTCTCGCACAATGGCCACTGAACTTCCGCCTCCCCTTCACAGGCGAGGTTTGTCTTGTTTTGCACACTTTGTGCAAAAATAATAAATTGCAGGACAACGGAGTATTACAGTTTAAACTCTTTTAATGAAGCATCAGGTCTGTGCTTACTCATATCAGTACAGCACCGTGTGGACAAGATGGATTCCGGGCCCCTGGGTCTTCTAAACAATAGCAGTCCTTACAAATGCCTGCAGGCCAATGACAACTTAGCATGTGATCACATGTGAATATAATAGGTATTCCTTACAGATGCCTGCGGGCCAATGATAAATCAATATGCAAATGTTACATCCCCTTTCTTTTAAAAGAAAAATGTTATGCATTACTTTTGAACCTTTCTTCTACATAATGTTCTCAGTAGCATCAACATATAAGTAAACTCAACATTTAACTAGCACTGAAAACATCTCAATGTTTCAAGAACGATGTACCGTTTTTTTAGGGCAGCGATCCGCCTACACCCGTTGTCAGTTCACAAGTCAAGGATAACTCTAGGCTTGACCTCTCGTCGGAATGACGGTGTTGTTCCTTGGTGTCAGGAGGTGCCTGCGATTGCGGCTGTACACCTGTCCTTCTGGGGTGCGGATGTGATACGATCGCTCAGTGTCAGCTGGCTGGATGACGACTGCAGGCTTCCAGTAGTCATGCTCCTGGATTCTGACGGATTCTCCATTGTGCAGCGGCGGCAGTAGTCTAGCTGACCTGTCATAGTATCTCTTTTGGTGTTGCTGTCTCTGTACACATTTTGCATGCACTTGCTTGCAGCTGACGACCTGCCAGGGCCTGTCTGGGATACAGTGAGGTATCATGGGCTCTTTGACATTTGATGGGCGGCTTTCGAGATGAATGGAACATTTTCCGACAATGTCCTCAATGTGTTTGCACATTCCGGGCCAAAACATAATGTCACGTGCTCTTTGTTTGCATTTTTCCATGCCCATATGTCCAGCATGAATTTTTGTCAACATCTCTTCTCTGAGACTGGTAGGAATGATGATTTTCTCCCCTTTGAAAACGATTCCGTTGATTTGTGACAGTTCGTCTCTGTGGTTCCAGAATTCAGATATGCTCTGAGGGCATTTCCTCCTTTCCTCAGGCCATCCTTCATGTATGACTTTGCTCAGCAGTGTAAGTTGTGCATCTTTCTCTGTTCCTGCTCAGATCTCCTTCAGTTTTGAGTCACTCACAGGTAAGCTGTTGTACACCATATGCACCTGCACATCCATGCCTTCACTGAGGCTGCTGTCCTGGTAGCTAAGAGACTTTCTGGAGAGCGTGTCTGTGACAAGAATGTCTTTGCCTGGACGGTGAATGATTGTGAAGTCATACTTCTGTAGCTGAAGGATCATTCTCTGTAGCCTTGGTGGGGCTGTGGCTAGTGGTTTCCTCATGATTGACTCGAGGGGCTTGTGGTCGGATTCCACAATGACCTGTCGGCCATAGACGTACTGGTGGAAACGCTTGCATCCAAACAGAATTGCATATAGCTCTTTCTCGATTTGAGCATAGTTGATTTCACTGTCTGAGAGAGATCTGGAAGCATAGCCGATGGGCTGTCCTTCTTGCAGTAATACTGTGCCTAGTCCGTACTTTTTCGATGCGTCCACTTGCTCGGGGCAAACTTGGCTAAGTAGTTAACCATGCCTAGTACTATCTCTAGCTCTGCGCGGTTCTTCGGCGGCTCCATCTTCTTGATGGCGGAGATTTTCTCTGGATCCGGCTTAATGCCATCAGTTGAGAGGCGATGCCCGAAATAACTGATCTCGGTGGATCCAATTATGCTTTTCTCGGGGTTGAGCCAGATACCTTTCTCCCGTGATCTCTGTAGCATCGCACGGAGGTTCCTGTCATGTTCCTCTCTATTCCTGCCATAGATGAGGATGTCGTCTATGTTAAGTCTGTGTGTTATAGTGAGAATTACTACACAGACCACAAGAGTAAATTCAACAGGTCTTTACTGGTTGGAGGTCGGACTATACTGAATACAATATTATTACACTGTGCTTATATACCGGTGTGTTCACCACCGGTATTACGTATACAGCAGCCAAAGAAAGTAGTACCTTTCTTAAGGTGGACCAGGCTTAAGTTCTCTTAAGGTGGAACAGGTTACATACACCACAATCCTCCCTTTTTAGCTTAACAGTCATATCCCCAAATAAACATAACATATATACATATATAACTTCACGTATAACAGTTCAAAGGTTCAGTCTCTCAGGAGGCTTTCTGATTCGGCTTGGATAACGCCTTTCAGTGGTCTCTGATTCTTGTTGTTGAGGTGCCTCCTCTAGTTGGTTGCCAATGTATTGGGTGTCATCATCAACAAATACATTCTCTGCCGAGGTAGATGCTTCAGGTTCATGAACGTCTTCCACAGCTGTCTCTGTCACAACCATGGGTTCGACCCTTGCTTTCGACTCTACCAGTTGATCCGCATGACGCCTTATCACATTATGACCAATATCTACGGTGTACATCAGAGGTTCTTGTCTGGCCCGGATTGTTCCGGACTGCCATTTGTCGTTTCCATAGCCCCTTGCCATCACTGGTTGTCCTACGTCGAAAGTTCGAGTGGTCTTGCTGTTAATATGCCGAAACTGTTTGTTTTCCACTTCCATCCGCACATTTGGTTTTAACAAGTCCAACTTGGACCGCAACCTCCTGTTATAAAACATTATAGCAGGACTTTGGTTGGTCACGGCATGATCGGCGTTTCTATATGACATCAGGAACTTATTGACCTTATGTTGCAGCGGAATCTGATCATCATTCATGGCCTTAATAGCCTTTTTGAATGTCTGGACAAATCTTTCAGCCAACCCGTTTGTCGCCGGATGATATGGGGCAGAGGTATAATGTTTAACTCCATTCTTCTTTAAGAATTGTTGGAATTCTTCCGATACAAACTGTGGTCCGTTGTCTGAACAGATCTGTTCTGGCAATCCGTTCCTTGCGAATATTGTTCTTAACACCGCAATTGTCTTTTCTGAAGTAGTGGTATTCATCTTGATGACTTCTGGCCATTTGAAATGTGCGTCCACCGCGATTAGGAACATGGAGTCCATGAATGGTCCAGCAAAGTCAATGTGTACGCATTGCCATGGGGCTGAAGGCCATTCCCATGGGTGTAGCGGTGCTATCGGAGGTGCATTTTGCACTTTTTGACACCCAGCGCAGCTTTTCGTTAACTCCTCAATCTGTTGGTCAATACCCGGCCACCATACGTAAGCCCTAGCAAGACTTTTCATTTTAACTCCCCCCAGATGACCTTCATGTAGTTCTTTTAAAACTCTTTCCCTTAACTTGGGAGGAATAATTACTCTTGTCCCGTACATTAAAGTGCCATGGCAGACGGACAGCTGGTCTCGCCTTGCCGAGAATGCCGGTAACAGAGGATCACCCCGTGTTGGCCATCCTTTCACTGTCACCTCGTAGACTCTGGACAGTGTCGGGTCGTTCCTGGTTTCTCTTTCAATACTTGCGTTGGTGACAGGTAAACACTCGATAATGGTCGAATGAAATAACTCAACAGGGTCAACTTCCGTCGTGTCTTCATCTTCAGGTAGTGGCAGGCATGACAGGCCATCAGCATTGCCATGCTGTTTCGTACCTTTGAATTCTATCTGATATTGATGTGCCCCTAAGAAAAGAGACCATCTCTGGAGACGCTGTGCTGTCATCACCGAAACACCCTTCTTAGGGTTAAAAATGGACACCAACGGTTGATGGTCCGTCAGAAGTGTGAATTTTTGGCCCTGTAGGTAATGATTAAACTTCTTCACTCCCCATATAAGGCTAAGGGCCTCCCTATCGATCTGCGCATAGTTGCGCTCAGCGGAGGTCAATGATCTGGATGCAAACGCGACTGGCCTTTCCGTGCCATTTGGCAATTTATGTGAGAGTACTGCCCCAATACCATATGGAGAAGCATCACAAGCCAACCGAATAGGCAGTGTCGGGTTGAAGTGAGCCAACACTTCCTCTGAGGTGATCAATTCTTTGCTTTTGCGAAATGCCTTCTTACAGTTTTCGCCCCAGTCCCATGGTACCCCTTTCTGTAAAAGAGCATTCAACGGATGCAGCACCGTGGATAGATTTGGCAGAAATTTATGGTAGTAGTTAATTAATCCTCGAAACGACCTCAACTGAGAGACATTCTCCGGAGTGGGAGCCTTTACAACTGCCGCTATCTTGTCAGGAGACTTATGAAGCCCCTCCCGGTCAATGACATGACTACAGTACGAGATCCGCTTCTAGAAGAACTCACATTTCTGCCGATTTACCCTAAGTCCATACTCTTTCAGTCTGTTGAGCACCAGTTCCAAGTTAGCGAGATGCTGTTCATCACCATCACCTGTGATCAGAATGTCGTCCAGGTAACATTGTGTGCCTGGAATTCCCTGTAATACCTGCTCCATGGCCCTCTGCCAAATTGCTGGAGTCGATGCCACACCAAAAACCAGCCTATTGTACCGGTACAACCCTCGATGCGTGTTGATCGTGAGGTATTGGCGTGACTCTTCTTCAACCTCCATCTGCAAGTACGCCTGCGCCAGGTCTATCTTGGTGAAGTGTTTCCCGCCAGACAGTGAAGCGAAAATATCCTCAATCCGTGGAAGCGGATACTGCACCGTGTGAAGCACCGGATTAACGGTGATCTTGAAATCTCCATGATGCGAACCTTCCCTGGATCTCCTGGCTTATTGTTCGCAGGACATTTCATAACGGGAACAATGGGCGTAGCCCACTCACTCCAATCTACTTTAGACAGTACCCCTGAACGTTCTAGTGCTTCCAGCTCCGCTTCAACCGCAGGTCGTATTGCATAGGGTACCGGTCTGGCTTTAAAAAATTTTGGTTGTGCATGTTCATCAATCTTGATGTTTGCCGTAATTCCTCTCAGTGTTCCCAGTCCCGGCTGGAACACCTCTTTAGCCTCATCCAATATTCTGGACCATCGTTTAGGTTTGACAGCTGTTTCCCCGGAATCTACCGTTAGTGCTTTCAAGGAGTGCCAGTCCATATTCATTTTCCTAATCCACTCCCGTCCTAGTAGTGGTGGACCTCCTTCAGGTAGCACATATAAGTCCATTACTTGGCTTCCTTCGCCCTTGTGGACCACTTCTACCTCTATTTTTCCGATGGGGTACACTCTTTGCCCCGTGTACGTTTTCAATATAATCTCCGTATCCTGTAAGGGAATATGTTGGAATAACCTTCTGTAATCTTTCTTATTCATGACCGTCAATGCCGATCCAGTGTCCAATTCCATTTTTACTTGGACTCCTGCTATCTTAAGAGTGACCCAAATTGTCTGGAGGTCTGTATCCTTACCAACGTTGTGTATTCTTAAGCTATCCAGTTCATTACTGCTAGCGTCTGAATCTGACTTCTGTTCAGTCAAATTGTTCTTTGTCACCTTGTGTACCTTTGCATATTTTCCTTGCGGTGACTTTTTATTGCTGGTCTTCTTTCCTGACCGGCATACTTTAGCTATGTGGCCAAACCTGCCACACGTTCTGCATTCTTGGTTTTTAAACCAACACTGGTTCTGATCGTGCGTTGTCTTTCCACAACGATAACATTTGACAGAACTCAAACCCAATTGGTTTGTACCGAGTTCCGGTGGCCGTAGCTGCATTACTGCCATGCCTCTCGCTGCGGCCTCGTGTGCTGCTGCCATAGTGACCGCCTTCTCGAGAGACAGCTCATTCTCCTTGAGCAGTCGCCTTTGTGTATCCTGTTTAAATAAACCACACACAAATCTATCTCGAAGTGCCTCTGTCAGTCCCGTTCCAAACTGACAATATTTTGCTAGCTTACGTAATTCCAGCAAATATTCAGCATTGCTTTCATTTTGCCGCTGTCTTCTATCGTAAAATTTAAATCGTTCCGCTAGCATCAGCGGCGTGGGGCTAAGATGATTTTTTAGGACAGTAACAATCTGTTCGAACGTCTTATCCGCCGGTTCATCTGGTGATAACAGGTGTTTCAATTGCCCGTATGTCTTCGCACCCATTAAGTTTAGTAATGTTAGTGCTTTATCTGTCTCAGGAATTTTATTCGCCTTACAATAGTTTTGTATGCGTTCTACATACATAGCCCAATCTTCTATATCACTGTCGAAGGCATTAATGTTCCCATGTTTAGGCATCGTAGCAATTTATCATATTTTTAATGTTATCTAAGATGGCGGCTTCCCGCTCTTGCCGTCGTCCTCCGCCCACAAAATGGCGGTTTTCCCGCGCTTGGCGGTCTTCACCCATCCCCCGACGCTGTCTCCGCTTCACCGTGGCTCTCGCACCTTCAGGTTCCCCAGACGCTGCGCCTTTAGCCCGAATGCGGCCCTTATCCCCGGTCGCGATCGATGTCCCGCGCTGCGCCTCTCGCTCGAAAGCGGCCCGGCCCTTATCTCTGGTCGCGATCGACCTCACCGCCCTTATTCCTCCGTCTTCCCAGCCCCGTCTGTACAGCCAACGCGGTTGACTTTCTGTCGCGTCGCTGCCCGGCTTACCCACCACGAGGTAGTAGAAGAAGCTGACAGTCGCTGATGGAGGCTTCGAGGTCCGGATGTCTTCTGCACTCCAGTTGCTCGATGCCTGCCACTCGACTTGTCTTCCCGTAGGTGATGAGGGTGGAAACCTCTCTTCGACGTCCTGTCTGTGGACGAAGTCGCCGTGGAAATTACTGCAGCAGGGTAAGAATCGGACTCGTCGCCACTGTTAAGTCTGTGTGTTATAGTGAGAATTACTACACAGACCACAAGAGTAAATTCAACAGGTCTTTACTGGTTGGAGGTCGGACTATACTGAATACAATATTATTACACTGTGCTTATATACCGGTGTGGTCACCACCGGTATTACGTATACAGCAGCCAAAGAAAGTAGTACCTTTCTTAAGGTGGACCAGGCTTAAGTTCTCTTAAGGTGGAACAGGTTATATACACCACAGTCTACGATTGCGACTACTCTGTTGAGGCCTTCACAGGTTTCGTCGATCTTCCGCTGGAATTCATCCTGAGCTGAGATAAGACCAAATGGTAAACGCAAAAATCGGTAGCGTCCAAATGGTGTGTTGAACGTTGTTAGCTTAGATGACTCTTCCGTGAGCTTGATAGTCCAGTATCCTGATCGTGCGTCCATTACACTGAAGTAACGTGCTCCTACTAGCTTGGGTGTGATGTCATCTAGCGTTGGTAGAGGGTAGTGAGGGCGCTTGATAGCCTTGTTCAAATCTCTGGGGTCGAGACAGACTCTGAGCTTGCCTGTACATGGTTTCTCAACCACTACTCAACGCATTGACCCACTCTGTCGGTTCTGTTTCTCGGACGATGATTTCTGTATTCTCCATACTCTGCAGCTCCTCCTTCAGGTGACTACGTAGAGCAAGGGGTATCCTTCTCGGTGGGCAAACCACAGGGGTTGCTGCTGGGTCAAGGTGAATAGTGCATTCACCTGGGAATAGTCCGATTCCTTTGAAAGCATCAGCAAACTCCTCCATGACTGTCTGCTTATCAACTGATGCTGTCAATGATAGCACTAGCTCGACGAGGTCCATGTCTAAACATGCCTTTAGACCTAGCACTGGAGGTGCTTGAGTGTCAATAATGTAAAAGTCCAACATCATGTCGCTTTCTTTGTACTTGCATTTCATCACGCATGTGCCTTTTACAATAAGCTGCTCACCTCCATAGCCAGTCAGTCTGCGTGAGGTGGGCTGTAGCTCACACTCATCCTTCAAGCTGTGATACTCACTCAGAGGAATTATGTTAACCTGAGATCCAGTGTCTAGTTTAAATTTAAGCTCTTTGCCCTGTTTTCCTATCTCAATATTGGCATAAGCTTGCTCAGTCCCTGAAATCTGTTTTTTCTGTGACACAGAATCAATAAACAGTTCCTCTGCATTTGGCTCTCTATCTGGCATTTGGCTGTCGCTCACTGTGTGTACTGCTTTTCTGAAAACAGTCTTGCAAACTTTAGCAAAGTGGCTCCGTTTACCACATTTAGTACATTGCCTTCCTTTGGCAGGGCAGTACTCCTTTTTTCCATGCCAGTTGTTTCCACAATATCCACAGTTTTTGAAGCGTTTTATGTCTGTGTCGCCCATTTTTAGAACTCTTGCTGTTCTTTCTGTTCTGAAACACACTCTCTGGGCAGTGTTCTTTGGTGTGTATCTATTAACTGCGTGCACTGTCTGTTCACTCGAGCTGCTCGTGGCGCCGGTTATGTTTTTCAACGATGCTTGGGTTATCTCGTGCGATCTAGTTATGTCCATAGCTTTGTCCAGCGTTAGCCCGGACCCAACATTCAAAAGTTTCTCTCTCACTTTAGCTGAATGTATTCCAAACATGATGCGGTCTCTGACCATCTCATCTTTATTTGCATATGCACAGTCTTTTACCAGCAGTTTTAACTCAGTCACAAACTGTTCAAACGACTCACTAGCTCCTTGTACTTTCTCCTGAAACTTGTACCTAGCGAATATCGCATTTGTCTTGGGCATCACATATGCTTCAAAACGGTCAAAATAACTTTTCAGTACCTTTGCTTCATCCGCGGTGAGAGACCATGTGTTAAAAATGTCTCTCCCTTTTTCTCCGATCCACAAGAGTAGGTAACTGCATCTTTCTTCCTCCCCTTTGCTTTTCAGTGGACCTGAAAACATCAACTCCACGTGTTGCTTGAACTTGTTCCCAATTCATTCGGGGTAAGGGAGCTCCAACGATGTCCATTTCAAATCCCTGTTCTGACACCATGTCTTGTTTTGCACACTTTGTACAAAAATAATAAATTGCAGGACAATGGAGTATTACAGTTTAAACTCTTTTAATGAAGCATCAGGTCTGTGCTTACTCATATCAGTACAACACTGTGTGGACAAGATGGAGTCCGGGCCCCTGGGTCTTCTAAACAATAGCAGTCCTTACAGATGCCTGCAGGCCAATGACAACTCAGCATGTGATCACATGTGAATATAATAGGTATTCCTTACAGATGCCTGCGGGCCAATGATAAATCAATATGCAAATGTTACAAGATTCCTGAGCTGCGTGCTTCCCGTGCTCATGCCGTTAAATTCAGAGGCTGCAGTTAAAAAGCCTGGTAAGGGTTTGATAACAAGCATTTACTGAGTTTAATTAGGTCGCCCGCCTCTCCTGAGCGAGTCCATGGCGCACTGGCAAATGTGCCCAAGTTTAAGGCGTGAGGAGGCGGGTTCCCGACGCACTGCCTATTTTCGCTATTTTTATAGCTGTCCCGTCTCCAAGCCTGCACACACAGCAATGGGAAAATTCTGGCCACTGTGTATGGTGGTTGTATGGCTTTGTATGTACCTCTGTGGGAGTGAGTGTGAAGAGGGACAAGATATAGAAGCACAATGATACTTACTGTAGTGTCCGAGTATAAATAATACACGGACTGCAGGAGAACAATAATAACAGGTATTTACTGAACAGAGGGTAACTTAAGACTGACGTACAGAAGCCTGCTATGGCTTTATATACAGGGGTGGTCACTGCCGGTACTGCAGTATAGAATCAGTTCTTCTCTTAAAGGTACATACACAACAATTCCTCCCCTTTTAGATAAACAGTACATAACATTCATTTAACAACTAAATAATAACTAATTACAATTACAATTTTCTCTGTACTATATACATCAACTGAAATAATCATTTATAAGTTCAGTCTTTGAGGAGGCTTCCTGATCCTGACTGGATAGCGCCTTTCTCTAGTATCCTGTTCTTGCGGCGGAGTTGATTCTGGTTCATTGTCATTGGTTGGTTCGTCAGCTTCCCGTAACACTGCTTCTGAGGTAGACGCAATCTGTACTTCGGGTTTATTACCAGGTGCACCTGCTCGTGGTATGGGTTTGGCTTGTTCCTGTAACTCTAGAATCTGGTCAGCATGGCGTCTCACGATGCTCTCTCCAACGTCCACTGTGTACATTAGTGGTCCCTGCTGTGTGCATATCGTTCCTGGCTGCCATTTTTCTGTTCGGTAGTCGCGGGCCAAGACTGGTTGCCCTATCTTGAAGCTCCTGGTTGGCTTCTCATTTATGTGCTGGAATTGCTTATCCTCAACATCTCATCTTATGTTTGGTTTGAGCAAATCCAGGCGACATCTTAGCCTTCGGTTGAAGAACATTATGGCTGGAGTTTGGTTGGTGACTGCATGTGTCGCATTCCAGTAAGCAAACAAGAAATTATCCACCTTGTGTTGTAGTGGTATGTCGTCATTATTCATTGCCTTTATTGCCTTTTTAAAGGTCTGAACAAACCTCTCAGCCAATCCATTTGTGGCTGGATGATATGGGGCAGATGTGTAATGTTTCACCCCATTATTCCTCAGAAACCTCCGGAAATCCTCGGACACAAACTGTGGCCCATTGTCGGAGCAAATCTGTTCTGGCAAGCCATTCTTGGTGAAGATGGTCCGTAGGACTAGTTTTCTCCGTGGTGGTGGAGGACATTTTGATGACCTCTGGCCATTTTGAATGGGCATCCACAGCGATTAGGAACATTGAATCCATAAATGGACCAGCAAAATCAATGTGTACCCGTTGCCATGGAGATGAAGGCCACTCCCATGGATGTAGCGGGGCCTGTGGTGGAGCGTTTTGGACCTTCTGGCATCCTGTGCATCTCTTGGTCATATCCTCGATTTCTTTATTGATTCCCGGCCACCACACAAACGCCCTGGCTAGGCTCTTCATTTTTACCCCTCCCAGATGACCCTCATGAAGCTCATTGAGCATTCTATCTCTCAACTTGGGTGGAATTACTACTCGGGATCCACACATCAAGGTCCCCCGGCACACTGACAGCTGTTCTCTCCTTGGCGAGAATGCTGGCAACAGTGAGTCGCCATGTGCTGGCCATCCCTTCACCATCAAATCATAGACCCGAGAGAGTGTCGGGTCATTTCGGGTTTCCTTCTCTATACTTGAGCTTGTAACAGGTAGACATTCGACTATGGTCGCATGGAATATCTCAACAGGGTCCACTGCAGGTGCTTCCTCTACCGTAGGCAACGGTAGGTGCGACAGCCCATCAGCATTTCCATGCTGTTTCGTACCCTTGTACTCTATGTCGTACTGATGTGCCCCTAGAAAAAGTGACCATCTTTGCAGCCGTTGCGCCGTCATCACCGGAACGCCCTTCTTTGGGTTAAAAATGGAGACCAGGGGCTGATGATCAGTCAGTAGGGTGAATTTCTGCCCATGCTGATAATGATTGAACTTCTTCACCCCCCACACCAGGCTGGGGGCCTCCCTATCAATCTGGGCGTAGTTACGCTCGGCTGAGGTTAAGGTGCGCGACGCAAAGGCTATTGGCCTCACTGAACCGTCAAGGAATTTGTGTGACAGCACCGCTCCGATGCCATAGGGAGACACATCACATGCTAACCGAATCGGTAGTGTTGGATTGTAGTGGGCCAATACTTCTTTTGAAGTGATTAGGCATTGACATTTCTGAAAGGCACGCTTACACTCATCACTCCATTTCCATGTTACTCCAGTTTGCAGTAGGGCGTTCAGTGGGTGCAGAATAGTAGATAAATTTGGCAAGAACTTATGGTAGTAGTTCACCAACCCGAGGAACGACCTCAGTTGCGACACATTTTCCGGTGCTGGAGCCTTGACTACAGCCTCAATCTTGTCCGGCAACTTATGCAACCCTTCCTCATCAATCATGTGGCCACAATACGAGATTTGTCTCCTGAAGAACTCGCATTTGGGGCGGTTGGCTTGTAGCCCATATTCCTGTAATCTCGTGAGCACCTGCTCCAGGTTGGCAAGGTGTTCACTGTCATTTTCGCCCATAACCAGGATGTCGTCCAAATAACACTGGGTCCCCGGGATCCCTTGCAGGACTCGTTCCATCGCCCTCTGCCAAATAGCCAGGGCTGATGCTACCCCGAATACCAGTCGATTGTACTGGTAAAGGCCTTTGTGAGTGTTTATCGTGAGGTATTTCCTAGATGCTTCTTCCACCTCCATTTGTAGATACGCTTGGGCCAGATCAATCTTCGTAAAGCGTTTCCCTCCAGATAGTGAGGCGAAAATATCTTCTATCCGTGGAAGTGGATATTGTACTGTGTGCAGGACTGGGTTCACAGTTACCTTGAAGTCCCCACAGATGCGAACCTTCTTCGGTTCCCCAGGCGTGCTGCTCAATGATTTCTTCATTACAGGAACGATGGGTGTGGCCCACTCGCTCCAGTCCACCTTGGACAGCACACCCGAATGCTCCAGACTCTCCAGCTCTGCTTCAACGGCTGGGTGGATCGCGTAAGGTACCGGTCTGGCCTTAAAAAATTTTGGGTTTGCGTTATCTTCGATTTTTATCATTGCCGTTACTCCTTTTAGAGTCCCAAGTCCTTGTTGGAACACCTCTTTTGCGTCAGTTAAAATCTTTGACAGTCGTCCAGGTGTGACGTCATCATCCTTTTTATCAGTCACAGTTAGCGCCTGAATGGAATGCCAATCCAATTGTATTTTTTGGATCCATTCACATCCCAATAATGGTGGTCCTCCATCTGGTAGTATATATAGATACAGTTTCTGTGTTTCCTTGCCGTTGTATTCAACTGGCACCCTTATTTTTCCTCTGGGGTAGACTTTTTGCTCCGTGTATGTCTTCAATACAATGGACGTGTCCTTCAAGGGTATGTGTGGAAATAGCCGCTCATAGTCTCGATTCATGACAGTTAGGGCTGATCCTGTGTCCAATTCCATCTTTAATGGGGACCCTGCTATCATGAGGGTGACCCAAATGGTTCAGTGATCCTCCTTTGCGATCACGTTGTGTAACTTTAGACAACTTAGTCTCCTGCTCCCGGAGTCCTTTTCACTCTCCTGATCTTCCGAACTACTGTCTGTCAATTTCTTTGCTTTCTTGTACTTTTCCTTAGTAGTTCTTGTAGTGTTGGTTTTCTTTCCCGACCTGCAGACTCTTGCTATGTGTCCCATTTTCCCACATTGCCTGCATACTTTGTCCTTAAACCAGCAGTCCTTCTGATCATGGGTTGTTCTGCCGCAGCGATAGCACTTTTCTGCTCCATACGCCATTTCGTTAGCGCTGTATTCTTGTGGTTCCTGTTGTATTTCCGCAGCTCCCCGTGCTGCTGCTTCGTAGGATACTGCCACGCTGAAAGCCTGTTCTAGCGTCAGGTCCTTTTCCGAAAGTAGTCGTTTCTGGGTTCCTTCAGTCTAGAGCCCGCAGACAAACTTATCCCGTAAGGTGTCTGCCAGTCCTGCTCCGAACTGGCAGTGCTTCGATAACTTGCGTAGTTCCGTAAGAGAGTCAGCATTGCTCTCATCTTTGTGCTGGTTTCTTTTATGGAACTTGAATCTTTCTGCTATCGTGTGGAGATGCCGGAGTTGGACTGGGGTGGACAAATGTAAGAAATCACACAACACCAGGTTATAGTCCAACAGCTTTATTTGAAATCACAAGCTTTCGGAGCGCTGCTCCTTCTTCAGGTGAAGTGGAGAAATGCATAAAGACACAGCTTATATAGTCAGAGAATCATGTCAGATGTTTACAGGTAACCTTTCCAACTGCCATTTATCGCACCTCGGCAGAGAGATAATCACAGCAGTCAAAGGTGTGAATGGTGTCCAAACAGGTCAGTCAGGGAAACATTACATCAAAGAACAATGAGGTGGGGTCACAAGGGGTCAAATATTGCAGATGCTGGGGTCTGTATGAAAAACAAAAAAACAGACAAAAAACATTTTTTTTGGCTGGAAATCACAGCAGGTCCAGCCGCATCTGTGTAGAGAGAACAAGCCAATGTCGACTCGAGTCTGGATGACCCTGCATCAGGTGGGGTTACATGTAGCGTGACATGAACCCAAGATCTCGGTTAAGGCCGTCCTCATGGGTGCGGAACTTGGCTATCAGTTTCTGCTCGACGATTTTGCGTTGTCGTGTGTCTCGAAGGCCACCTTGGAGAATGCTTACCCGAAGATCGGAGGCTGAATGTCCTTGACTGCTGAAGTGTTCCCCGACTGTCAGCAGCGGTGTAGGGTTTAGGTGTTCCTGTAAGATATTAACAATTTCTTCAAAACTTTTCTCCATTGGTTTAGCTGGGGTAATTAAATTCCGCAATAGGCCGTACGTTCTCGCGCCCATCAAATTTAATAATACCGACGCCTTCTTTCCATCGGCCACCTCATTTGCCTTGCAGTACACTTCAATTCTTTCCACATACGTGGTCCAGTCTTCTACCTCGTTGTCGAAAGCAGTGATACTGCCACTTTTCGGCATCTTGAGTGATTTAAAATGGCGCCTCCCGCGCTTTTCCTTCTTCACCAATGGATTAAAATGGTGCCTCCTGTGCTTTTCCTTCTTCCCCAATGGAATAAAATGGCGCCTCCCGCGCTTTTCCTTCTTCCCCTTGCTGCCACGCTGCTCCTAGCGTTCTGCAGGGTAATGGCGGCGACCCGCGGCTTCAGCGCGTCTCACTTTTCCTTCCCCTTGTTTTATTTTTGCTACGCTGCCCGGTTCTTGAGCACCGACCACGCCCTGTGCGCTCCACCCTCTCTCTCTCTCTTTTCCTCCCGACGACGCTGCACGGCCCCTTTGCAGAGCCGCTCGATCGAGCTCGAGCCCACCGCAGTCCGGAAGGGTCAGCACGATTTTCTGGAACACCTTGACTGGGGAGCCAAGCCCAGCTCTCCACAGCCTCTCCTGCAACTCTCCGAACTCCGATGGATCCTTGGGCGGTTGCCCGCGGTCGACGCCTGTTGTTCTGACTTTGACCTCCAAAAGCTTCTTCTCAGGGAAAGATCCCCGTGAGGTGATGCAGTACTGCAGGTGAGTTCGAACCTGTTCATCGCCAATGTAGTGTCCGAGTATAAATAATACACGGACTGCAGGAGAACAATAATAACAGGTATTTACTGAACAGAGGGTAACTTAAGACTGACGTACAGAAGCCTGCTATGGCTTTATATACAGGGGTGGTCACTGCCGGTACTGCAGTATAGAATCAGTTCTTCTCTTAAAGGTACATACACAACACTTACCCTGAGCTTGGAGAAGGCGTGTGGCTTTACCTTATCCTAAGCATCCCATGCTCTTATATGTAAGGATGTGCCCAATCTATAAGCACATCCTGGGTGTCAATAAGTGACCATGCTTCACACAAGTAGATTGTATTTGAGTACTTTTTATGTGAAACTCTTAGAAGATTTTAAGTTGCAGCTTGAATGTGTCCCCTGTAGTAGTGAGTGTCTGCATGAAATGTTAAGAAAGAAGTGCAAGGGTGACAAGAAATGTAGAATAGGTTGCCTGGCAATATTCTGTGGCATGCAATCTTGGGCCATCTACTAGGCACATGCTACCTTGCCAGGTTCCTTAAAGTATTCTGTCTTCCCCTGCGTCTGTTCCTGGATCATATAGATACTGTACACAACCTTGTGCCTGACCACTACCGTCTGCAATGCATGGTGCACTGCCATTTTGTGAGGACAGTATCTTGAAGTGCCTCCTGGTAGAGTCCTCATGCCGCTCAACTTCTTGTCCACAGACCGGTTTGTACTTTCACATTGGGTTTACCTTCCTTTGCTTTTTGCTTGCCACTTCCCTCCCCTCACCCCTTCTTCCCCTTGGCAAAGACGGGGGAATAACCACTCCTTTCCCTCTGTAACTTTGGCGGAAGCTTCGGAGAAACGATGTAAACGGCTGTTTATGCCATTTCTTTGGAATTTCACTGACGTTCTGGGAGATCAGCAAACTCTTGTGGAAATTCTATCTCACCGTATTTCAGCCTCTCCGAAGGCTCAAAAAATGTTGTCACATCTATGCGGCCACTTACCTCTACATCCATTTAAGTTTTCACAGTGAAAAGTTGTTAGGTCAGCAAATACCCTGCCATGCTCCCCCTGTCTGGGCTAATGTGTGCAAGGATTGTATTCAATTTATTTAAATGAGCTGAACACTCAAACACAAGCAAGGTCAGTTCTCCATGCTATTATCTCTGTGATGAGATAATATCCCTAATGCCTACACCTTAATACACACTCTAACCTACAGAACAATTTTACCTCCCAGGTGAACAATGGCTCTTTTCAACATTTGAGAGTGTAAATAAGGGAGAGTGCAAAGGACAATCTTCACTATGATACAACCTAACTAAACCCAATACGATAGCAAAATACTGCGGATGCTGGAAATCCAAAATAACTGTAGAAGGGTTCTGTAGAAGGGTTTCTGTTACGTCCGTGTGTAATTGAGACACGGACTGCAGGAGTTGGTTATAACAGGTGTTTACTGAGTGGAGACAAAACTGGAACTACTATACAAAGTTACTACACAGGCTTATATACAGGGGTGGTCACTACTGGTACTGCAGTATACAGGGGCTGCAGAATATAGTTCCTTCTTCAAAGTACATACACTACAGTTTCGACCCGAAACGTTGACTCTATTTCTCTCTCCACGGATGTTACCTGGCCTGTCGAGTTTTTTCAGCATTTTCTGTTGTTATTTCTAACTAAACCCAATCTCTGCTTAAGATCAAAAACACAGCTCACCGGTTTCAAATTACTGACAGTGAGCAGACGGTCAATTTCAGAGAGCAAAGGGCAGCTTCATTGTGACTGCCTGTTGAAAATGAATATCCTGGTTTACAATTTCCAAACATCTGCAGATGTCAATCCTTTTGCAGGATTCTATCGGTGTCAAGTGGTGGTACAGTCACATTCACTGTATCTATAACATATCATGTAGAATCTGTTCTGTTCAGAGCATTCAAGTAAACCCGCAATAGTGGTATAATTATCATCGTAAAAAGTAACATAATAACTGGGTAACATAGTAATAGTAACAGTAACAAAGCACCAGTTTCAGGCAGGAGAAGGCCTTTGGCCCATCTCGCCCACCTATCCACAGTGCTACAAAAGCAAAATACTGCGGATGCTGGAAATCTGAAATAAAAAAGAAAATGCTGAAAATACTCAGCAGATCAGGCAGCATCTGTGGAGAGAGAAAGGGAGTTAATGGCCCCGATATTTACTGGGGTAGGATTTCCAAGCGGGGAGAGGGGGGTGTCGGTGCGGCGGGGGGGGGGGGTCGGAGTTCTGGTTGGGAAGCCCGGATTTAACTCCACGGCGTGCGTTTTTCCCCACCCGGAAGCCAGCCTGATTGACAAGCTTGGCTCCCTGTCGGGCGGGGAATGCCGCAGAAGAGGCCACAGCCCAGGAGCAGGGAGGTTTGATCCTGCTGGGGTAGAAATCACAAGGGTGGCGGAGGGTGTAATGTATGTACCTTTAAGAGAGGAACTATCTTTTACAGCCCCTGTATACTGCAGTACCAGTAGTGACCACCCCTGTATATAACACCGTGTAGTAATTTGTACAGTCAGTTCCAGCATACCCTCTGTTCAGTAAACACCTGTTATTACCGTTCTCCTGCAGTCCGTGTGTTATTTATACGCGGACACTACAGTGGCGACGAGCAGGTTCGAACTCACCTGCAGTACTGCATCACCTCACGGGGATCCATCCCTGAAAAGAAGCTTCTTGGAGGTCGAAGCCAGAGCAACGGGCGTCGACCGCGGGCAACCGCCCAGTGATCTATCGGAGTTCAGAGAATCGCAGGGGAAGCTGTGGAGAGCTGGGCTTGGTTCTACAGTCAAGGTGTTCCAGCAAATCGGGCTGGTAGCAGGTAGTGCGCTGACCCTTCCGGACTGCGGCGGGCTAGAGCTCGATTGAGCGGCTCTGCAAGGGGGCTGTGCAGCATCGTCGGGAAGAAAAAGAGAGAGAGAGGGTGGAGCGCACAGGGCGCGGCTGGTGCTCAAGAGCCGGGCAGCGTTAAAGAAAATTAAAAAAAGGGGGAAGGAAAAGAGACACGCAGTGGACAGTGTCGAAGAAGAATAAAACTAAGAAAATTAATTAACAAAAGAGAGACGCGCAGAAAGCCGCGGGTGTAGTGTATGTACTTTGCAGAAGGAATTATATTCTGCAGCCCCTGTATACTGCAGTACCAGTAGTGACCACCCCTGTATATAAGCCTGTGTAGTAACCTTGTATAGTAGTTCCAGGTTGCCTCCATTCAGTAAAGACCTGTTATAACCAACTCCTGCAGTCCGTGTCTCAATTATACACGGACAAATACTGGCGACGAGCAGATACGAACTTACCTACAGTCTGCACCACCTCATGGGGATCCATCCCTGAAGCAAAGTTATCAGAGGCCGAGGCCAGAAGGAAGAAAGAAACAGAAGAAACGGGCGTCGACCGTGGGCATCCGCCTCTGAGTCAGCGGAGTTGAAGATTTGCAGGAGAGGCTGTCGAGAGCGGGGCTTGGTTATCCTGTCGATGGTGTTTCAGCTAATCGGGCTGGTGGCAGGTAGTACACTGATCCTTCCTGGGCTGCGGCGGTCTAGAGCTCGAGCGGGTGGCTTTGCAACGGGGCCGAGCAACGTTGTCGGGAAGAGGAGAGAGAGAGAGGGTGGAGCACACAGGGCGCGGCCGGTGCTACGAAGCCGGGCAACGTACAGACCCGAGAAGAGGGAGGCAAGTGTCCCACAGGGTTGTTCCGACGATGGGGAAATAATAAAAATTAAACGCGCAGAAAGCCGCGAGGAGCTGCAGTTGCCACGGGAACCGCGGAGAGCGGCGTTAGCAGCAGCGTGGGGGGAAGTGCGCGAAGACCATAGGGCGTCGCCATCAAGGCATAAAATGCCAGCAACAGCGGAGAAGACAGAAAGCGCGGGAGGCGCCATTTTGTTAAATCGGGGAAGAAGGCAAAGCGCGGGAGGCACCATCTTAGATTTCAAAGATGCCGAAGACTGGCAATATCACTGCCTTTGATAATGCAATAGAAGACTGGACCACATATGTGGAAAGAGTCGAGGTATATTGCGAGGCAAACGAAGTAGCCGATGAGAAAAAGGCATCGGTACTGCTAAACTTAATGGGCGCAAGAACGTACGGCCTATTGCGGGACCTGATTACTCCAGCCAAACCGAAGGCGAAGAGTTTTAACGAAATTGTTGCTATCCTACAGGAACACCTAAATCCTACACCGCTGCTGATAGCAGAAAGATTTAAATTCCACAGGAGAAATCAGCATAAAGATGAGAGCAATGCTGATTACCTTACGGAACTACACAAGCTATCAAAGCACTGCCAGTTCGGAGCAGGACTGGCAGATGCCTTACGGGACAAATTTGTCTGTGGACTCCTGAGTGAAGGAACCCAGAAGAGGTTACTCTCAGAGAAAGAGCTGACGCTAGATAAGGCTTTCAGCGTGGCAGTATCGTACGAAGCAGCAGCAAGGGGAGCTGCAGAAGTACAGCAAAAGCCACAGGAATACGGCACCCACGAAATGACACGGGGATTTGCAAAATATTATCGCTGCGGCAGAACAACCCATGACCAGAAGGACTGCTGGTCCAAGGACAAAATATGCAGGCAATGCGGAAAGATGGGGCACATTGCACGAGTTTGCAGGTCTGGGCAGAAGACCAATGACAACAAAAAGGCTACTAAGGAACCGTACAGGAAAGTACAAAAGATGACGGACAGTAGTTCCGAAGACCAGATGAGCGATAGTGAATCCGGGAACAAGAGACTAAGCTGTCTCAAACTTCACAACGTAATCGCAAAAGAGGATCACCGAACCATTTGGGTCACCCTCACGATAGCAGGGTCCCAAGTCAAAATGGAATTGGATACAGGATCAACTCTAACCATCATGAATCGATGAGACTACGAGCGGCTATTCTCACACATACCCTTGAAAGAGACATCCATTGTCTTGAAGACGTATACGGGGCAAAAAGTATACCCCAGAGGAAAAATAAGGGTGCCTGTCGAATACAACGGCAAGGAAATACAGAAATTGTATCTGTACATACTGCAAGATGGTGGACCACCATTATTGGGATGTGAATGGATCAGAAAGATAAGTTTAAACTGGCACTCCATTCAGGCACTGACGGTGGCTGGTAAAAAGGATGACGACGTCACTCCTGAACGATTGTCAACAATCTTAGCTAACGCCAAAGAGGTATTTCAACAAGAACTGGGAACTCTTAAAGGCGTAACTGCCTCGATAAAAATAGAAGAGAATGCAATTCCCAAGTTTTTCAAAGCAAGACCGGTACCATATGCAATTCGCCCAGTCGTCGAGGCAGAGCTGGAGAATCTGGAGAATGCAGGCGTGTTATCTAAGGTAGACTGGAGCGAGTGGGCGACACCTATCATTCCTATCATGAAGAAAACGTTAAACAATAAGTCTGAGGAGCCAAGGAAGGTTCGCATCTGTGGGGACTTCAAGGTGACGGTGAACCCAGTCGTTCACACAGTACAATATCCTCTTCCAAGGATAGAAGATATCTTCGCCTCACTATCTGGAGGGAAGCGTTTTACAAAAATTGACCTAGCACAAGCGTATTTGCAGATGGAGGTGGAAGAATCCTCTAGGAAGTATCTCACGATAAACACTCACAAAGGTCTTTACCAGTATAATCGACTGGTATTCGGAGTAGCATCAGCTCCAGCGATATGGCAAAGAGCGATGGAACAAGTCCTGCAAGGAATTACGGGGACTCAGTGTTACTTGGACGACACCCTAGTGACAGGTGAAAATGACAGTGAACACCTTGCCAACCTAGAGCAGGTGCTCACTAGACTACGTGAACATGGGCTATGGGCCAATCGCCCCAAGTGCGAATTTTTTAAGAAACAGATATCGTATTGTGGCCATGTGATTGATGAAGAGGGGTTACATAAGTCCCCTGACAAAATTGAAGCGGTAGTTAAGGCTCCAGCGCCTGAAAATGTGTCGCAACTGAGGTCATTCCTCGGATTGGTGAATTACTACCATAAGTTTTTGCCAAATTTGTCCACAATTCTGCACCCACTGAACGCCCTACTACAAACGAGAGTAGCATGGAAATGGAGCGATGAATGTAAGCGGGCCTTTCAGAAGAGTAAGGACCTAATCACTTCAAGAGAAGTATTGGCTCACTACAACCCATCACTACCGATAAGACTGGCGTGTGATGTGTCTCCCTACGGCATTGGGGCGGTACTGTCACGTAAATTCCTTGATGGTTCAGAGAGGCCGATAGCTTTTGCGTCATGCTCGTTAACTTCAGCCGAGCGTAACGATGCCCAGATTGACAGAGAGGCCCTCAGCCTGGTGTGGGGTGTGAAGAAGTTCAATCACTACCTGCACGGTCAGAAATTTACTCTACTTACTGATCATCAACCTCTTGTCTCCATTTTCAACCCTCAGAAGGGCGCACCGATAATGACAGCACAACGGCTACAGAGGTGGTCCCTTTTCCTAGGGGCACACCAATATGACATTGAGTGCAAAGGAACTAAACAACATGGGAATGCTGATGGATTGTCGCGCCTACCGTTGCCGATGGTGGAAGAAGAACTTGCAGTGGATCCAGTGGAGATATTCCACTCGACCATAGTCGAATGTCTCCCTGTGACGAATGCAAACATAGAAAAGGAAACACGAAATGACATGACACTCTCCTGGGTCTATGATTTAATGGTGAAGGGATGGCCAGCACATGGCGAACCACTGCTGCCAGCATTCTCGCCGAGAAGAGAACAGCTGTCAGTGTGCAGAGGAACCTTGATGTGTGGATCCAGAGTAGTAATTCCACCCAAATTGAAGGATAGAGTGCTCAATGAGCTTCATGGGGGTCATCTGGGAGGGGTAAAAATGAAGAACTTAGCCAGAGCGTTTGTGTGGTGGCCGGGAATCGATAGAGAAATCGAAGAGATGACCAAGAGCTGTACAGGATGCAAGAAGGTCCAAAACGCCCCACCACAAGCCCCTCTATATCCCTGGGAGTGGCCCTCATCTCCATGGAAAAGGGTGCACATTGATTTTGCTGGTCCATTTATGGACTCGATGTTTTTAATTGCGGTGGATGCACATTCAAAGTGGCCAGAGGTAATAAAAATGTCCTCAACCACCACAGAAAAAACTATCACAGTCTTACGAACCATATTCTCCAGGAATGGGCTGCCTGAACAGATTTGCTCCGACAATGGACCACAGTTTGTGTCTGAAGAGTTCCGGAGGTTCTTAAAGAACAATGGTGTTAAGCATTACACATCCGCCCCATATCATCCAGCCACTAATGGATTGGCCGAGAGGTTCGTTCAAACATTCAAGAAGGCTATCAAAGCAAGGTGTAATGAAGATATACCCCTACAGCACAAGGTGGATAACAAAAGACGACGGACAGGAGTTCAGAGGATCAGAAAAGTGATAATGACTCCGGGAGCAGGAGACTAAGTTGTCTAAAGTTACACGACGTGATCGCAAAGGAGGATCACCGAACCATTTGGGTCACCCTCATGATAGCAGGGTCCCAAGTAAAGATGGAATTGGACACAGGATCAGCCCTAACAGTCATGAATCGATGAGACTACGAGCGGCTATTCTCACACATACCCTTGAAGGACACGTCCATTGTCTTGAAGACATATACGGGGCAAAAAGTCTACCCGAGAGGAAAAATAAGGGTGCCCGTTAAATACAACGGCAAGGAAACACAGAAACTGTATCTATATATACTACAAGATGGAGGACCACCATTATTGGGACGTGAATGGATCCGAAAAATACAATTGGATTGGCATTCCATTCAGGCGCTAACTGTGGCTGACAAAAAGGATGACGACGTCACACCTGGTCGACGGTCAAAAATTCTAACTGACGCGAAAGAGGTGTTCCAGCAAGGACATGGGACTCTAAAAGGCGTAACGGCAACGATAAAAATCGAAGATAACGCAAACCCCAAATTTTTTAAGGCCAGACCGGTACCGTATGCGATCCGCCCAGCTGTCGAAGCAGAGCTGGAGAGTCTGGAATGTTCGGGTGTGCTGTCCAAGGTGGACTGGAGCGAGTGGGCCACACCCATCATTCCTGTAATGAAGAAATCATTGTGCAGCACGCCTGGGGAGCCGAAGAAGGTTCGCATCTGTGGGGACTTTAAAGTAACTGTGAACCCAGTCCTTCACACAGTTCAATATCCACTTCCGCGGATAGAAGATATTTTCGCCTCACTATCTGGAGGGAAACGCTTTACGAAGATTGATCTGGCCCAAGCGTATCTACAAATGGAGGTAGAAGAAGCATCTAGAAAATACCTCACGATAAACACTCACAAAGGTCTTTACCAGTACAACCGACTGGTATTCGGGGTAGCATCAGCTCCGGCTATTTGGCAGAGGGCAATGGAACAAGTCCTGCAAGGGATCCCGGGGACCCAGTGTTATTTGGACGACATCCTGGTTACAGGCGAAAATGACAGTGAACACCTTGCCAACCTGGAGCAGGTGCTCACTAGATTACAAGAATATGGGCTACGAGCCAACCGCCCCAAATGCAAGTTTTTCAGGAAACAAATCTCATATTGTGTCCACGTGATTGATGAAGAGGGGTTACATAAGTCCCCAGACAAGATTGAGGCCGTAGTCAAGGCTCCAGCACCGGGAAATGTGTCGCAACTGAGGTCGTTCCTCGGGTTGGTGAACTACTACCATAAGTTCTTGCCAAGTTTGTCTACAATTCTGCACCCACTGAACGCCCTGCTGCAAACTGGAGTAGCATGGAAATGGAGTGATGAGTGTAAGCGTGCCTTTCAGAAATGTAAATGCCTAATCACTTCAAAAGAAGTATTGGCCCACTACAATCCAACACTACCGATTCGGTTGGCATGTGATGCGTCTCCCTACGGCATTGGAGCGGTGCTGTCGCACAAATTCCTTGACGGTTCAGAGAGGCTAATAGCCTTTGCGTCATGCTCGTTAACCTCAGCCAAGCGTAACTACGCCCAGATTGACAGGGAGGCCCTCAGCCTGGTGTGGGGGGTGAAGAAGTTCAATCACTATCTGCACGGGCAGAAATTCATCTTACTGACTGATCACCAGCCTCTTGTCTCCATTTTTAACCCAAAGAAGGGCGTTCCGGTGATGACGGCGCAACGGCTGCAAAGATGGTCCCTTTTTCTAGGGGCACATCAATACGAAATAGAGTATAAGGGCACGAAACAGCATGGAAACGCTGATGGGCTGTCGCGCCTGCCGCTGCCTACGGTGGAGGAAGCACCTGCAGTGGACCCTGTTGAGGTATTCCATTCGACCATAGTCGAATGTCTACCTGTTACAAACTCAAGTATAGAGAAGGAAACCCGAAATGACCCGACACTCTCTCTGGTCTATGCTTTGACGGTGAAGGGATGGCCAGCACATGGCGACTCACTGTTGCCAGCATTCTCGCCAAGGAGAGAACAGCTGTCAGTGTGCCGGGGGACCTTGATGTGTGGATTCCGAGTGGTAATTCCACCCAAGTTGAGAGATAGGGTGCTCAATGAGCTTCATGAGGGTCATCTGGGAGGGGTAAAAATGAAGAGCCTAGCCAGGGCGTTTGTGTGGTGGCTGGGAATCGATAAAGAAATCGAGGAAATGACCAAGAGCTGCACAGGATGCCAGAAAGTCCAAAACGCTCCACCACAGGCCCCGCTACACCCATGGGAGTGGCCCTCATCTCCATGGCAACGGGTACACATTGATTTTGCTGGTCAATTTATGGACTCAATATTTTTAATCGCCGTGGATGCACATTCGAAATGGCCAGAGGTCATCAAAATGTCCTCCACCACCACGGAGAAAACTATTGCAGTCCTACGGACCATCTTCACCAGGAATGGCTTGCCAGAACAGATTTGCTCCAACAATGGACCACAGTTTGTGTCCGAGGATTTCCGGAGGTTTTTGAGGAATAATGGGGTAAAGCATTACACATCCGCCCCATATCATCCAGCCACAAATGGATTGGCTGAGAGGTTTGTTCAAACCTTTAAAAAAGCAATAAAGGCGATGTATAATGACAACATACCACTGCAACACAAGGTGGATAATTTCTTGTTTGCTTACCGGAATGCAACACATGCAGTCACCAGCCAAGCTCCAGCCATGATGTTCTTTAACCGAAGGTTAAGATGTCGCCTGGATTTGCTCAAACCAAACATAAGACGAGATGTTGAGAATAAGCAATTCCACCACATCAACGAGAAGCCAACCAGGAGCTTCAAGATAGGGCAACCAGTCTTGGCCCACGACTACCGAACAGAAAAATGGCAGCCAGGAATGATATGCACATGGCAGGGACCACTAATGTACACAGTGGACGTTGGAGAGAGCATCGTGAGACGCCATGCTGACCAGATTCTAGAGTCACAGGAACAAGTCAAACCCATGCCACGATCATACGCACCTGGTGATGAACCCGAAGTACAGATTGCGTCTACCTGAGAATCAGTGGTATTGGAAGCTGACGAACCAACCAATGACAATGAGCCAGAATCGACTTCGCCGCAAGAACATGATACTCGAGAAAGGCGCTATCCAGACAGGATCAGGAAGCCTCCTCAAAGACTGAATTTATAAATGATTACTTTCAGCTGATGTATATAGTACAAAGAAAATTGTAATTGTAATTAGTTATTATTTAATTGTTAAATGAATGTTATGTACTGTTTATCTAAAAGGGGAGGAATTGTAATGTATGTACCTTTAAGAGAGGAACTATCTTTTACAGCCCCTGTATACTGCAGTACCAGTAGTGACCACACCTGTATATAACACCGTGTAGTAATTTGTACAGTTAGTTCCAGCATACCCTCTGTTCAGTAAACACCTGTTATTACCGTTCTCCTGCAGTCCGTGTGTTATTTATACGCGGACACTACAGAGGGGAGCGGGTATGGCGTGGTTTGTAGGGTCAGGGTTGATCGCAACGGGTCAGAGAGAGATCGGGGGCAGAGATTGGGGGTCAGGGAGTGATTGGGGCAGAGATGGGGGGTCAGGGAGTGATCGGGGAAGAGATGGGGGGTCAGAGAGTGATCGGGGCAGAGATGGGGGTCAGGGAGTGATCGGGGAAGAGATGGGGGGTCAGAGAGTGATCGGGGCAGAGATGGGGGTCAGAGAGTGATCGGGGAAGAGATGGGGGGTCAGAGAGTGATCGGGGCAGAGATGGGGGTCAGAGAGTGATCGGGGAAGAGATGGGGGGTCAGAGAGTGATTGGGGGCAGAGTTGGCGGTTCAGGGAGTGATCGGGGCAGAGATGGGGGGTCGGGGAGTGATTTGGGCAGAGATGGGGGTCAGAGAGTGATCAGGGGCAGAGATGGGGGGTCGGGGAGTGATCGTGGGCAGAGATGGGGGGTCAGAGAGTGATTGGGCAGAGATGGGGGGTCGGGGAGTGATTGGGTCAGAGATAGGGGTCAGGGAGTGATCGGGGGCAGGGGTTGGGGGTCAGGGAGTGATTGGGGGCAGAGATGGGGGGTCGGGGAGTGATCGGGGCAGAGATGGGGGTCAGGGAGTGATCGGAAACAGAGATGGGGGTCAGGGAGTGATTGGGGCAAAGATGGGGGGTCGGGGAGTGATTTGGGCAGAGATGGGGGTCAGAGAGTGATCAGGGGCAGAGATGGGGGGTCGGGGAGTGATCGTGGGCAGAGATTGGGGGTCAGGGACAGATCGGGGCAGAGATTGGGTTCAGGGAGTAATCGGGGCAGAGATGGGGGGTCAGGGAGTGATCGGGGGCAGACATGGGGGTCAGAGAGTGATCGGGGCGGAGATGGGGGGTCGGGGGGTGATCGGGGCAGAGATGGGGGTCAGGGAGTGATCGGAAACAGAGATGGGGTCAGGGAGTGATTGGGGCAGAGATGGGGGGTCAGGGAGTGATTGGGGCAGAGATGGGGGGTCAGGGAGTGATTGGAGGCAGAGATGGGGGTCAGAGAGTGATCGGGGTGGAGGTGGGGGGTCGGGGAGTGATCGGGGCAGAGATGGGAGTCAGAGAGTGATTGGGGCAGAGATGGGGGGTCAGGGAGTGATTGGGGCAGAGATGGGGGTCAGGGAGTGATTGGGGGCAGAGATGGGGGTTGGGTAATGATCAGGGCAGAGATTGGGGTCAGGGACAGATCGGGGCAGAGATTGGGTTCAGGGAGTGATCGGGGCAGAGATGGGGGGGTCAGGGAGTGATTGGGGCAGAGATAGGGGGGTCGGGGAGTGATTGGGGCAGAGATGGGGGGGTCGGGGAGTGATTGGGGCAGAGATGGGGGGTTGGGGAGTAATCGGGGCAGAGATGGGGGTCAGGGAGTGATCGGGGCAGAGATGGGGGGTCAGGGAGTGATTGGGGCAGAGGTGGGGGTCAGGGAGTGATCGGGGCAGAGATGGGGGTTCAGGGAGTGATGGGGCAGAGATGGGGGGTCGGGGAGTGATCGGGGAAGAGATGGGGGGTCAGGGAGTGATCGGGGCAGAGATGGGGGGTCAGGGAGTGATCGGGGAGAGATGGGGGGTCAGGGAGTGATCGGGGGCAGAGATGGGGGGTCGGGGAGTGATGGGGCAGAGATGGGGGGTCAGGGAGTGATTGGGGCAGAGATGGGGGATCAGGGAGTGATGGGGCAGAGATGGGGGGTCCGGGAGTGATTGGGGCGGACCTGCGAGGGAATGGGGCTAAGCATCGGCGAGTTGAAAAACAGCTCCGAGACCAGGTAAGGCGTACCAATCTCCAATCTCCGAAGTCCGAGGGAAATAGAGAAGTGAAAAGTAATCCAAGTGTGACGTCACCAGAATGCGGGTAAGTGATTAGTTGGTAAGTATTTACTCTTTCTCCTTCTTTACAAAACTTAAATTCTGTGGTTTATAGTTTCTAGGGTCTCTGTGATGTAGCGGGGACTGCTGGCAGGCAAGCGCCCTTGAGTATATCATTAAATTGGTGGTATTGATTTAATTTAAATTAATTAAAGGGTAAGTCATGTCAGGACAGCCCAGCCCCATGTTATGCTCCTCTTGCTCTATGTAGGAATTCAGGGACACTGCCGGTGTCCCTGACGACCATGTGTGCCAGAAATGCATCCAGCTGCAGCTATTAGCAGACCGCATTGCGGCGCTGGAGCTGCGGATGGATGTGCTTTGGAGCAGGTAAGGGCTGCACAGGCAGAAGGGAAATGGGTGACCATCAGGCAGAGCAGTAGAGGCAGGCAGGTAGTGCAGGGGACCCCTGTGGCCATCCCCCTCTCAAACAGGTATACCGATTTGGATACTGTTGAGGGGGATGACTTACTAGGGGAAGGCAGCAGCAGCCAACTTCCTGGCACCAGGGGTGCTTCTGCTGCTCAGGAAGGGAGGAAAAAGAGTGGGAGAGCAATAGTGGTAGGGGATTCCACCGTAAGGGGAACAGATAGGCGTTTCTGTGGCCGTAGACGTGACTCCAGGATGGTTTGTTGCCTCCCTGGTGCCAGGGTCAAGGATGTCACTGAACGGCTGCAGGGCATTCTGAAGGGGGAGGGTGAACAGTCAGAGGTCGTGGTTCACATTGGGACCAATGACATGGGTAGGAAGAGGGATGAGGTCCTGCAGCAAGAATTTAGGGAGCTAGGTAGCAGATTAAAGAGCAGGACCTCAAAGGTTGTAATCTCTGGATTACTCCCGGTGCCACGTGCTAGTGAGTATAGGAATAGGAGGATAGAGCAGATGAACGCGTGGCTAAAGAGTTGGTGCAGGAGGGAGGGCTTTAGTTTCCTGGATCACTGGGCCTGCTTCTGGGGAAGGTGGGACTTGTACAAGTCAGACGGGTTGCACCTGAACCAGAACGGGACAAGTATCCTTGCGGGGAGGTTTGCTAGCTCTGTTCGGGGGGGTTTAAAATAAAATGGCAGGGGGTTGGGAACCTGAGCAGGGAGACAGAGGAAAGGGAAACAGGGATAAAAGCAAAAGATAGGAAGGAGAAAAACAAAAGTGGCAGTCAGAGAAATCAACGGTTTAAATCAAACGTGGCCACAGTAAATAATAATTCTAATAGGTCTAAGAGCGTTAAAAAAACAAGCCTGCAGTGTCTTAATGCGAGGAGCATTTGTAATAAGGTGGACGAATTGGCTGCGCAAATAGAGGTAAACGAATATGATTTCGTTGGGATTACGGAAACGTGGCTCAAGGATGGCCAAGACTGGGAACTCAACATCCAGGGGTATTCGATATTCAGGAAAGATAGGCAAAAAGGAAAGGGAGGTGGGGTAGCATTACTGGTTAAAGAAGGGATTAATACAATTGTAATGAAGGATATTAGCTCTGATGATGTGGAATCTGCATGGGTAGAATTGAGAAATACTAAGGGGAAAAAAACATTAGTGGGAGTGGTATATAGACCTCCCAACAGTAAGGCGGAGGTTGGGGTGGCATTACAAGGGAAATTAAAGAAGAGTGCAATAAGGGCACAGCAGTCATCATGGGTGACTTTAATCTACATATAGATTGGGCCAACCAAATTAATAACAATACAGTGGAGGAGGAATTCCTGCAGTGTTTACGGGATGGTTTCCTGGACCAATATGTCGAGGAACCAACCAGAGATCAGGCCATCTTAGACTGGGTATTATCTAACGAGAAAGGGTTAATTAGCAATCTTGTTGTACGAGGCCCCTTGGGTCTGAGCGATCATAATATCATCGAATTCTTCATTAAGATGGAGAATGAAGTAGTTGACTCAGAGACTAGGGTCCTCAATTTAAATAAAGGAAACTACGATGGTCTGAGGAGCGAGTTGGGTAGGATTGATTGGGGAATGGCACTCAAAGGGTTGACGGTGGATAGGCAATGGCAAACATTCAAAGACCGAATGGATGAGCTAAAGAGTTTGTTCATCCCAGTTTGGCATAAAAATAAAACAAAAAAGGTGACTCAACCGTGGCTAACAAGGGAAATTAGGGATAGCATAAGATCCAAGGAGAGGACATATAAATTGGCCAGAAAAAGCAATAATCCTGAGGATTGGGAGCAGTTTAGGATTCAACAAAGGAGGACAAAGGGATTAATTAAGAAAGGGAAAATAGAATATGAGAGTAAGCTTTCAGGGAACATAAAAACTGACTGTAAAAGCTTTTATAGATATGTGAAGAGAAAAAGATTGGTGAAGTCAAGCGTAGGTCCCTTGCAGTCAGAATCAGGGGAATTTATAATGGGAAATAAAGAAATGGCAGACCAACTAAATTCATACTTTGATTCTGTCTTCACAAAGGAGGACACAAATAACCTCCCAGAGATGCCGGGGAACATAGGGTCTGATGAAAGGGAGGAACTGAAAGAAATCAGTACTTGTAGGGACATGGGCCTAGAAATTCGGTAGGCTTAGCGCCACATTTGAGGCGCTAGAGGGCCTAGCGCCGGAGTTATGGCCAGTTGAGAAATTCCCTGGGGCCCGAAATCGGCGTTGCACCGGTAGTGCTGCGCCGGCACCGATGACGTCATCAGTGTGCGCAGCGTCCCGGTTGCCGTGGTAACCCGGCCCCAAGCCGAAATTCAGTTGCGCCTGCCTCGCCCGTGGCAGGCGCAACTAAGACTCTGGCAACAGAGTCTTCCCCCAGTGTGCGCCGGCGCATAAAGGTGGAGCGGCGGCCGGCCGCGTTCCCGGCGGCCGCCTGCCCGCACCTCCCTTCCCGGACTCCTGCATTCCCCCCCCGTGGCCCTGATCAGTGTCTGATGCGAGCCCGGCACTTCCCCGAGGTGCCGGGCTCAGATGTCGGGTCAATCCGCCGGACAGTTGTCGGCTGCAGGCAGCTCCTCCTTAACAGGAGGAGGAGGCCTGCAGTTCCCCCGCCTGCCGCACCGCATCGGGTGCCGCAGCGGGGGATTAGCGCCGGGAAACCCAAGTTCACGCCCGTTTTGAGGCGCTAAAGGAGGGTTTTAGCGCCCGCCGCCGTCTGGGCCCGGCGCACCCGAATTTTCGTCGCGCGCTGCCGCATTACCGCTGGCGCAAACTTTCTGGCGCTACAGCCCTGGCAAGACCAAAACCCAATTTCTAGGCCATGGTGTTAGGAAAATTGATGGGACTGAAGGCCGATAAATCCCCAGGGCCTGATAATCTACATCCCAGGGTACTTAAGGAAGTGGCCCTAGAAATAGTAGATGCTGGTCATCTTCCAGAACTCGATAGACTCTGGAACAGTACCCATGGATTGGAGGGTAGCTAATGTTACACCACTATTCAAAAAAGGTGGCAGAGAAAGCCTGACATCGGTAGTGGGGAAAATGCTAGAGTCTATTATAAAAGATGTAATAGCAGAGCACTTGGAAATCAGTGACAGGATCGGACAAATTCAACATGGATTTACAAAAGGTAAATCATGCTTGACTAATCCACTGTAATTTTTTGAGGATGTAACTGGTAAAATAGATAAGGGAGAACCAGTGGATGTGGTGTATTTGGACTTACAGAAGGCTTTCGATAAGGTCCCACATAAGAGATTAGCGTGCAAAATTAAGGCACATGGGATTGGGGGCAAGGTATTGACTTGGATAGAGAACTGGTTGGCGGACAGAAAGCAAAGAGTTGGAATAAACGGGTTGTTTTCCGAGTGGCAGGCAGTGACTAGTGGGGTACCGCAAGGATCGGTCCTAGGACCCCAGCTGTTCACAATATATATTAATGATCTGGACGAGGGAATTGGATGTAATATCTCCAGATTTGCAGACGACACAAAGCTGGGTGGGAGGGTATGCTGTGAGGAGGATGTCATGAAACTCCAGTACGATTTGGACAGGTTGGGTGATTGGGCAGAAACATGGCAAATGCACTATAATGTGGATAAATGTGAGGTTATCCACTTTGGTGGCAAAAACAGGAAGGCAGATTATTATTTGACTGGCAATAGATTGGGAGAAGGGGAAGTGCAAAGAGACCTGGGTGTTCTTGTGCACCAGTCGCTGAAGGTAAGCATGCAGGTGCAGCAGGCGGTTAAGAAGGCAAATGGTATGTTGGCCTTCGTAGCAAGAGGGTTCGAGTACAGGAACAAGGATGTCTTGCTACAGTTGTACAGGGCCTTGGTGAGACTGCACCTTGAGTATTGTGTGCAGTTTTGGTCGCCTTACCTGAGGAAGGACGTTCTTGCCATGGAAGAAGTGCAGCAAAGATTCACCAGGCTGATACCTGGGATGGCAGGAATGACGTATGAGGAGAGATTGTGTCGATTGGGCTTATACTCACTGGAGTTTAGAAGATTGAGAGGGGATCTCATCGAAACCTATAAAATTCTGTCAGGCCTGGACAGACTAGATGCAGGAAGGATGTTTCTGATGGCTGGGGAGTCCAGAACCAGGGGTCATAGTCTAAGGATAAGGGGTAAGCCATTTAGGACTGAAATGAGGAGGAATTTCTTCAGCCGGAGAGCGGTGAACCTGTGGAATTCTCTGCCACAGAGGGTGGTGGAGGCCAGTTCATTAAATATATTCAAGAAAGAGTTGGATATATTTCTTAAGGCTAAAGGGATCAAGGGATATGGGGAGAAGGCAGGGACAGGGTACTGAATTTGGATGATCAGCCATGATCTCATTGAATGGCAGAGCAGGCTCGAAGGGCCGAATGGCCTATTCCTGCTCCTATCTTCTATGTTTCTATGGCCTAGAATTTGGGTTGAGGCACCAAACTGGCGCCAAGTTCGCCTGGGCGCTGGTTTTTGCGCAGCGTTCGAAGCTGTAGCGATCGTCAGAAATTCAGTTGAAGTGCCCCTAGAGGGAGACGGGGTGAGGCTCGAGGCGCTCCGCGTCCCTCTTAGGGCCCTGAAACTGAATATCGCAGCGCCACACGCTGCGGCACGGCACGCTGCGGTAATGCAGGCCTTCCTCCCACTGTTAAGGGGGAGGGGCCTGCAACAGCGCGAACCCCGATCGCGAGTGCCGGCAAAAGAGCCCGGCACCAAGGAGAAGTGCTGGGCTCTCAGGAAACAGCCGGCAATGCCGCAGGGGGTGGTCAGGAGGCCGGGGACGGAGGTGCTGGCAGGCGGCCGCCGAAAAAGCGGCTGCCCCGCACCTCCACCTTAACTTGCGCCTCTGCTGGTGCAGCAAGGCCCCGTGAACCGGGCGCGGGTAGCGAACGGCGCTACAGCAGCGTTCGCTGCCAAATATCGTGTTCGGGGCGCGAATGGGGCGTTGCGCACACCGATGACGTCATCGGTGGTGTTGCAGCGCAAATGGCTAACGCCACCATTAGCGCCCCTGCTGAATATCGTGGGAGGCGCAGCCAGTGGCGCTACAGCCACTGACTGCCTCTTTAGGCGCTAACAGGTGGCGCTACTCACCCAATTTTTCCCCCTATGTTTCTAAGGGGGTTCAGGGAGTGATCGAGGCAGAGATGGGGGTCGGGGAGTGATCGGGGGCAGAGATGGTGGGGTCGGTGAGAGATTGGGGCAGAGATGGGGGTCAGGGAGTGATGGGGCAGAGACGGGGGGTCAGGGAGTGATCGGGGCAGAGATGGGGGGTCAGTGAGAGATTGGGGTAGAGATCGGGGGTCAGGGAGTGATCGAGGCAGAGATGGGGGGTCAGGGAGTGATCGGGGGCAGAGATGGGGGGTCAGGGAGTGATCAGGGTAGAGATGGGGGGTCAGGGAGTGATCGGGGGCAGAGATGGGGGTTGGTGAGAGATCAGAGGTTGGTCAGAGAGTGATCAGAGGGAGAGGTGGGGGTCGTAGGACCATCGTTGACCACGGGGGTGGGGTCGGTGATTGTGCGGAGGGGTCGGCGATCGCAGGGGGTGGGGTTCCGACTGCTGCGGAGGTTAACAGGTTTGCTTTGTGGGCCGGTGGTGGAAGCACTCCTGCTTCTCCTGGCCCACAAGCAAGCTGGAAAAGTACTTACCTCTTCCATGCAGTTTCCCGAGGCCCAGGAATATGGCCGGCCAGCATAAAAGCTGGAACAGTAAAAAAATCAGAGGTACGTGACCTCATTAAAATATCTAAGTGAGCAATCCGCCTCCTGGGAGCTGGTTGGGGTGATGAAACGGTGGACCAGGGTGTTGCACAGGGGAAGGTCCCTTCGGAATGCTGAAAGGAGGGGAGGTGAAGGTGTGTTTAGTGGTGGCATCACGCTGGAGGTGGTGGAAATGGCGGATGATGATCTGTTGAATGTGGAGGCTGGTGGGGTGGAAGGTGCGGACAAGGGGTCCCTATTCTGATTCTGGGAGGAAGGGGAAGTGGTGAAAGTAGAAGTGCGGGAAATGGACATAGGAATGTGTGTAGGTCATTCAATCCCTCAAGCCTGTTCCACCATTCAATTAGATCATGGCTGATCTGCACCTTAACTCCTCCACCTGCCTTGGCTCCATATCCTTTTATACACTTGTCCAGCAAAAATCTATCGATCTCAGATTTAAAATTATTAATTGACCTAGCATCTACTGATTTTTGTGGGAGAGAGTTCCACACTTCTACCTTTGCTGGAGAAGTGTTTCCTAACTTCTCTCCTGAAGGAATGGACATGGTCGAGGGCCCTGTCAACCAGAGTGGAGGGGATTCCTCAGTGTTTGAAAAAGACCTATCGGAAGCACTGGTCTGGAAGGTAGCATCGCCAGAACAGATGCGTCGGAGGCGGAGAAACTGGGAGAATGGAATAGTAGAGTAATGCAAGGTAGAGGTCGGTTCGCTAAAAAACATCAGCGCCGCCCTTGTCAGTGGGTTTAATGACAATGTCAGGGTTGGACCTGAGAGAACAGAGTGCTGCAAGTTCAGAGGGAGGTAGGTTAGAGCGAGTGAAGGGAGTAGATAAATGAAAATTGCTGATGTCACGCCAGCAGTTTCAATGAAAATATCAAGAGAGGGTAAGAGGCCAGAAGGAGGGGTCCAGGCGAAACAAGAATTCTAAAGACGGGAGAAAGGGTCTGCTGTGTGGGGGCAAGACTCCTGGCCAAAGAAGTGGGCGTGGAGACAAAGGCAACAGAAGAAGAGCTCAAAATTCATTGAGGTGAGGGTGTAAGGGGATAAAGCTGAGGCCTTTGCTGAGGACTAATGGTTCAGGGTCACTGTATCCACAGTATTCCATTGATGCAATTCCAATAACCCTGAATCCCAGTTATTGACAAGAAACTGTCTAGATCCTTCTTGAAAACCAGGTAGGTTTCTTGTTGCACCACCTATGCCAGTAATCTGTCCCACATCCAACCCACCCTTTTAGCAAAACATGACTTCCTTTGTTTCCTATTTTGTTCTGTTAATTTGTAAATATGTCCCCTTGTGCTTAAATTCTGTAGACGGCAGAAAAACTTAATTGGATCCAATTTGATCAAACCTATTGATCTAGCTCCACAGTTATGAAAAGTTCCATGTTAGTATTCAGTAAAGCACCACCTAGCCCTACATCTAGCTACTAAATGTATCTTCTCTATTACCATCGTGCTGACAAGGGACCAGTGCTGGGGCCTCAACTATTTACAATCTATATTAATGACTTGAATGAAGGGACCGAGTGTGCTGTAGCCAAATTTGCAGACGATACAAAGATAGGTGGGAAAGCAAGTTGTGAGGAGGACACAGAGTCTGCAAAGGGATATCGATAGGTTAAGTGAGTGGACAAGAATTTGGCAGATGGAGTATAATGTGGGAAAATGTGAGGTTATTCACTTTGGTAGGAAGAATAGAAAAGCAAAATATTACTTAAATGGAGAGAGACTACAGAATGCGGCGGTACAGAGGGATTTGGCTGTCTTCGTACATGAAACACAAAAAGCTAACATGCCGGTGCAGCAAGTAATTAGGAAGGCAAATGGAATGTTGGCCTTTATTTCAGGGGGATGGAGTATAAAAGTAGGGAAGTCTTGTTACAACTGTACAGGGCGTTGGTGAGACCACACCTGGAGCACTGCGTACAGTTTTGGTCTCCTTATTTAAGGAGGGATATACTTGCATTGGAGGCAGTTCAGAGAAGGTTCACGAGGTTCATTCCAGGGATGGAAGGGTTGACTTATGAGGAAAGGTTGAGCAGGTCCATACTCATTGGAGTTTAGAAGAATGAGAGGTGATCTTATTGAAACAAAAGATTTTGAGGGGTTTAGACAGGGTAGATGCTGAGAGGATGTTGCCCCTCGTGGGGGAATCTAGAACGAGGGGTCGCAGTCTCAGAATAAGGGGTCGCCCATTTAAGACGGAGATGAGGAGGAATTTCTTCTCTGAGCGTCGTGAATCTTTGGAATTCTTTACCCCAGGGAGCTGTGGAAGCTGAGTCATTGAATATATTCAAGGCTGAGATAGACAATTTTTGAGCAACAGGGGAGTCAAGGGTTATGGGGAATGGGCAGAAAAGTGGAGTTGAGGCCAAAATCGGATCAGCCATGATCTCATTAAATGGTGGAGCAGGCTCGAGGGGCCGAATGGCCTGCTACTGCTCCTAGTTCTTATGTTCTTAAGTCCCCGTTGAGTGCTAGACAGAATTAAAATAGATCGGGCTGCCAGCCCAGATGACATCTACCTGAAGGTCCTTAAAGATACGGGATATGTACTTTGTGAGCCCCTTATCCGCATCATTAATAGCTCGTTAGAGTCAGAGACTGATCCCTTGGTCTGGAAGGATGCTCAGGTAGTTCCAATTTTCAAAAATGATTAGCGGGCAGTACCAGGGAACTATAGGCTGATTAGTTTGATTTCAGTTCTAGGAAAGATGCTCAAAGGAATCATAAGAGTTGCTCTATGTGATCACCTTGACAGACAAGGATTCATCAAGGACATTCAATACATCTTCTGGAAAAGAAGGCTCCGTCTCACTAATTTGACGGAGATTTTTGCAGAAGCCACTAAGTTGGTGGATGAGGGTAGCCTGGTTTTTACCTGAATATTTAGAAATAATTTGATAAGGTTCCTCACATTAGGAATTAGTGGGAAGATGCTATCCACTGTAGGACACCGGCAGGACAGACCCACCAGGGGTGGTGGCACAGTGGTATACAGTCAGGAAGGGGTGGCCCTGGGAGTCCTCAACATTGACTCCGGACCCCATGAAGTCTCATGTCTTCAGGTCAAGCATGGGCAAGGAAACCTCCTGCTGATTACCACCTACCGCCTTCCCTCAGCTGACGAATCAGTACTCCTCCATGTTGAACACCACATGGAAGAAGCACTGAGAGTAGCAAGGGCACAGAATGTACCCTGGGTGCGGGACTTCAATGTCCATCACCAAGAGTGGCTCGGTAGCACCACTAGTGACCGAGCTGGCCGAGTCCTGAAAGACATAGCTGCCAGTCTGGACCTGCAACAGGTGGTGAGAGAACCAACACGAGGGAAGAACCTACTTGACCTCGTCCTCACCAATCTACCTGTTGCAGATGCATCTGTCCATGACAGCATTGGTAGCAGTGACCACCACACAGTCATTGTGGAGACGAAGTCCCATCTTCACACTGAGGACACCCTTCATCGTGTTGTGTGGCACTGCCACTGTGCTAAATGGGATAGATTCAGAACAGATCTAGCAGCTCAAAACTGAGCATCCATGAGGCGCTGTGGGCCATCAGCAGCAGCAGAATTGTACTTCACAACAATCTGTAACCTCATGGCCCGGCATATCCCTCACTCTACCATTACCATCAAACCAGGGGACCAACCCTGGTTTAATAAGGAGTGTAGAAGGGCATGCCAGGAGCAGCATCAGGCGTACCTAAAAATGAGGTGCCAACCTGGGGAAGCTGCAACACAGCATGCTAAAAAGCGGAAGCAGCATGCTATAGACAGAGCTAAGCGATCCCACAATCAACGGATCAGATCAAAGCTCTGCAGTCCTGTCACATCCAGTCGTGAATGGTGGTGGACCATTAAACAACTAACGGGAGGAGGAAGCTCCATGAACATCCCCATCCTCAATAATGGTGGAGCCCAGCACGTGAGTACAAAAGACAAGGCTGAAGCGTTTGCAACCATCTTCAGCCAGATGTGCCGAGTGGATGATCCATATTGGCCTTCTCCTGAGGTCCCCACATCACAAAAGCCAGTCTTCAGCCAATTTGATTCAATCCATGTGATATCAAGAAACAGCTCAGCGTACTGGATACAGCAAATGCTATGGGCCCTGACAACATCCCGGCTATCGTGCTGAAGACTTGTGCTCCAGAACTAGCCATGCCTCTAGCCATGCTGTTCCTGTACTGCTACAACACTGGTATCTATCCGACAATGTGGAAAACTGCCCAGGTATGTCCGGACCACGATAATCCGGCCAATTACCGCCCCATCAGTCTACTCTCAATCATCAGCAAAGTGATGGAAGGTGTCATCGATAGTGTTATCAAGTGGCACTTACTCAACAATTACCTGCTCACTGATACCCAGTTTGGGTTCTGCCAAGACCACTCGGCTCCCGACCTCATTACAGCCTTGGTCCAAAAATGGACAAAAGAGCGGAATTCCAGAGGTGAGGTGAGAGTGACTGCCTTTGACATCAAGGCAGCATTTGGCCGAGTGTGGCATGAAGGAGCCCTAGTAAAACTGAAGTCAATGGGAATCAGGGGGAAAACTCTCCACTCACTGGAGTCATACCTAGCACAAAGGAAGATGGTGTGGTGATTGAAGGGCAATCAAAACAGCCCCCCAGGGCATCGCTGCAGCAGTTCCTCAGGGCAGTGTCCTAGGCCCAACCATCTTCAGCAGCTTCATCAATGACCTTCCCTCCAACATAAGGTCAGAAATGGGGATGATCGCTGATGACTGCACAGTGTTCAGTGCCATTCACAACTCCTCAGATAATGAAGCAGTCCATGCCCGCATGCAACAAGACCTGGACGATGTTCAGGCTTGGGCTGATAAGTGGCAGGTAACATTCGCGCCACACAAGTGCCAGGCAAAGACAATCTCCAACAAGCGAGAGCCTAACCACCGCCCCTTGACATTCAACGGCATTACCATCACGGAATCCCCCACCATCAACATCCTGGGGGTCACCATTGACCAGAAACTTAACTGGACCAGCCACATAAATACTGTGGCAACAAGAGCAGGTCAGAGGCTGGGTATTCTGTGGCAAGTGTCTCACCTCCTGACTCCCCAAAGCATTTCTATCATCTACAAGGCACAAGTCTTTTTTGAGGAGGTAACAAGGAGGGTAGATGAGGGTAGTGCATTTGCTGTAGTGTATATGGACTTTAGCAAGGCTTTTGATAAGGTTCCACATGGCAGACTGGTCACAAAGTTAAAAGCCCATGGGATCCAGGGCAAAGTGTCAAGTTGGATTCAAAACTGGCACGAAGACAGGAAGCAGTGGGTAATAGTTGATGGGTGTTTTTGTGACTGGAAGGCTGTTTCCAGTAGGGTTCCGTTGGGCTCAGTACTAGGTCCCTTGCTTTTTGTGGTATATATCAATGATCTAGACCTGAATATATCAAGTATGATTAAGAAGTTTGCAGATGATACTAAAATCGGCTGTGTGGTTGATACTGAAGAAGGAAGCTGTAGACTGCAGGAAGCTTTCAATAAATTGGTCAGGTGGGCAGAACAGTGGCAAATGGAATTCAATCCAGAGAAGTGTGAGGTAATGCATTTGGGGAGGGCTAACAAGGAAAGGGAATACACATTAAATGGTAGGACACTGAGTAGTGTAGCGGAACAAAGGGACCTTGGAGTGCATGTCCACAGATCCCTGAAGGTAGCAGGCCAGGTAGATAAGGTGGTTAAGAAGGCATACGGAATGCTTGCCTTTATTAGCCATGGCATAGAATACAAGAGCAGGAGGGTTATGCTTCAACTGTATAAAACACTAGTTAGGCCTCAGCTAGAGTACTGCGTGCAGTTCTGGTCACCACATTACAGGAAAGATGTGATTGCACTAGAGAGGGTACAGAGGAGATTTACAAGGATGTTGCCGGGAGTAGAGAATCTTAGCTATGAGGAAAGGGGCTGGGTCTGTTTTCCTTGGAACAGAGGAGGCTGAGGGGAAACCTTATTGAGGTGTACTATTTTATGAGGGGCATACATAAAGTGGATAGAAAGGACCTATTTCCCTTAGCAGAGGGGTCAAAAACCAGGGGGCACAGATTTAAAGTAATTGGTGGAAGGTTTAGAGGGGATTTGAAGGTAAATTTCTTCACCTAGAGGGTTGTAGGGATCTGGAACTCACTGCCTGAAAGGGTGGTAGAGGCAGGAACCCTAACCACATTTAAAAAGTACTTGGATGTGCACTTGGGATGCTCTAACCTGCAGGGCTACGGACCAAGAGCTGGGAAGTGGGATTAGGCTGGATAGCTCTTTGTTGGCCGGCGTGGACACGATGGGCCGAATGGCCTCCTTCCGTGCTGTAACTTTCTATGATTCTAAGTCAGGAGTGTGATGGAATACTCTCCATATAGGGTGGATAAAGGGGAACCAGTGGACGTAGTGTATTTAGACTTCCAAAAGGCATTTGACAAGGTGCCACACAAAAGATTATTGCTTAAGATAAAAAATCACGGGATTGGGGGTAATATTCTGGCATGGATAGAGGATTGGCTATCTAACAGAAGGCAGAGAGTTGGGATAAATGGTTCATTCTCAGACTGGCAATCAGTAACTAGTGGTGTTCCGCAGGGGTCAGTGCTGGGTCCCCAACTCTTTACAATCTATATTAACGATTTGGAGGAGGGGACCGAGTGTAACATATCAAAGTTTGCAGATGATACTAAGATGGGAGGGAAAGTAGTGAGTGAGGAGGACATAAAAAACCTGCAAGGGGACATAGACAGGCTAAGTAAGTGGGCAGAGATTTGGCAGATGGAATACAATACTGGAAAGTGTGAGGTTATGCACTTTGGCAGGAAAAATCATAGAGCAAGTTATTATCTTAATGGCAAGAAACTTGAAAGTACTGAAGTACAAAGAGATCTGGGGGTCCTGGCGCACGAAACTCAAAAGGTTAGTATGCAGGTGCAGCAAGTGATTAAGAAGGCCAATGGAATGTTGGCTTTCATTGCTAGGGGGATAGAATATAAAAATAGGGAGGTATTGCTTCAGTTGTACAAGGTATTGGTGAGACCGCACCTGGAATACTGCGTACAGTTTTGGTGTCCATACTTAAGAAAGGACATACTTGCTCTCGAGTCAGTACAAAGAAGGTTCACTCGGTTAATCCCAGGGATGAGGGGATGGACATATGAGGAGAGGTTGAGTAGATTGAGACTCTACTCATTGGAGTTCAGAAGAATGAGAGGCGATCTTATTGAAACATATAAGATTGTGAAGGGGCTTGATCGGGTGGATGCGGGGAAGATGTTCCCGATGATGGGTGAAACTAGAACTAGGGGGCATAGTCTTAGAATAAGGGGCTGCTCTTTCAAAACTGAGATGAGGAGGAACTACTTCACTCAGAGGGTGGTAGGTCCATGGAATATGCTGCCCCAAAAAGCTGTATAAGCTACATCATTACATAAATTTAAAACAGAAATAGACAGTTTCCTAGAAGTAAAGGGAATTAAGGGTTACGGGGAGCGGGCAGGAATTTGGACATGAGTCTAGGTTCGGATCGGTCATGGCCCTGTGGGTAGCGGAGCGGGCCCAGGGGCCGTGTAGCCTGATCCTGCTCCTATTTCGTGTGTCTAATTCTGTTAGATTCAGGAGATGGTTCTGTGATAGTGGATTGGCGGTTAGGATCAGATCAGCCATGATCTTATTGAATGGCGGAGCAGGCTCGAGGGGCCGATTGGCCTACTCCTGTTCCTATTTCTTATGTTCTTATTGTTGAGTCTGAGTGTCCCAGATATGCTTATTCTAAATCACTGGACACAGACAACAAGAATAACTTAAACAGGTCTTTACTAATCGAAGGTCAGGGCTGAACTGGTTTGCAAATTACTACACAGACTTTATATACCGGTGTGGTCACCACCGGTACTACAATATACAGTAGCCAAGAGAAAGTAGTCCATCTCTTAAGGTAGTCTCTTAAGGTGGTACAGGTTACATACACCACAATTCCTCCCTTTTTAGCTTAACAGTGTACATCCCAATTTAAACATAACATGGATAACATATATACAACTTCATGCAAAACTGTTCAAAGATTCAGTCTCTGAAGAGGCCTCCTGATCTGATTCTCGTTGCTGGGGTGACTCATCTAGTTGATCTCTTATGGATTGGACATCATCAGGTACATTGGCGTCTGAGGTAGATGCTTCAGGTTCACTAACTTCTTCCACTGGTGTCTCTGTCGTAGTCATGGGTTCGACCCTTGTTCTCAATTCTACAAGTTGGTCAGCATGATGTCGTATTACGTTTTCACCAATATCCACCGTGTACATCAGGGGTCCTTGTCTGGCACGAATTGTTCCAGATTGCCATTTCTCATTCTTATAGTCCCGGGCTAACACTGGTTGTCCTATTTCGAAACTCCGAGTGGTCTTGTTATTTATATGCTGGAACTGTTTGTTTTCGACTTCCCTCCGCACATTTGGTTTTAACAAGTCCAACCTGGACCGCAACCTCCTGTTATAGAACGTCATGGCAGGGCTTTGATTTGTCACTGCATGAGTGGCGTTTCGATATGCCATTAGGAAATTGTCCACCTTGTGTTGTAGTGGAATCTGGTCTTCGCTCATGGCCTTTATCGCCTTTTTGAACGTTTGTACAAATCTCTCGGCCAACCCATTTGTAGCCGGATGATATGGGGCAGAGGTATAATGTTTCACCCCATTCTTCTTCATGAATTTCTGGAATTCTTCTGACACGAACTGCGGTCCATTGTCTGAACATATTTGTTCTGGCAATCCATTTCTTGCGAATATCGTTCTTAGAACTGCGATCGTCTTTTCCGAGGTAGTGGTCGCCATCTTAATCACTTCTGGCCATTTAGAATGTGCGTCTACCGCAATTAAAAACATGGAGTCCATGAATGGACCTGCGAAGTCAATATGTACACGTTGCCATGGGGTTGAAGGCCATTCCCATGGATGCAGCGGTGCAATTGGAGGTGCATTTTGAACTTTTTGGCACCCTGAGCAGCTTTTAGTCAGATCCTCTATTTGTTGGTCGATACCTGGCCACCACACATAAGCCCTAGCAAGGCTTTTCATCTTGACTCCCCCCAGATGACCTTCATGCAGTTCCTTTAGAACTCTCTCCCTTAATTTAGGAGGAATAATCACCCTTGTTCCATACATCAATGTTCCTTGACAGACGGGCAGCTGTTCTCGTCTGGCTGAGAATGCCGGTAACAGTGGTTCACCATGAGCTGGCCATCCCTTCACTGTCAATTCGTAGACCTGAGACAGTGTCGGGTCGTTCCTGGTTTCTCTCTCAATACTTGCATTGGTGACTGGTAAACATTCGATGATGGTCAAGTGAAATAACTCAACAGGGTCAACTGTCGGTGCCTCTTCCGCTGTAGGTAGTGGCAGGCGCGACAGCCCATCAGCATTACCATGTTGCTTTGTACCTTTGAATTCGATCTGATATTGATGTGCCCCTAGGAAAAGGGACCATCTCTGGAGCCTCTGCGCTGTCATCACCGAAACACCCTTTTTAGGGTTAAAAATGGAAACCAACGGCTGGTGGTCTGTCAGCAGCGTAAACTTTTGCCCTTGCAGGTAATGATTAAATTTTTTTACTCCCCACACAAGGCTGAGAGCCTCCCTATCTATCTGAGCATAGTTGCGCTCAGCGGAGGTCAATGATCTGGATGCGAACGTGACTGGTCTTTCCAAGCCATTTGGCAACTTATGTGAGAGCACTGCCCCAGTACCATATGGAGAAACATCACAAGCTAAACGAATAGGCAGCGTTGGGTTAAAGTGAGCCAACACTTCCTTAGAGGTGATCAATGCCTTGCTTTTGTGAAAGGCCCGCTTACAGTCCTCGCTCCACTTCCATGGCACTCCCTTCTGCAAAAGAGCATTCAGCGGGTGTAGCACCATGGATAAATTTGGCAGAAACTTATGGTAATAGTTAATCAACCCTAGGAACGACCTCAACTGGGATACATTTTCCGGAGCGGGAGCCTTCACAACAGCTTCGATCTTGTCAGGTGACTTGTGAAGCCCCTCCTGGTCAATGACGTGACCACAGTACGAGATTTGCTTCTGAAAGAACTCACATTTCTGGCGATTAACTCGAAGTCCATATTCTTTCAATCTGGTGAGCACCTGTTCCAAATTTGTAAGGTGTTCCTCATCATCTCCTGTAATCAGAATGTCGTCCAGGTAGCATTGTGTGCCTGGAATTCCCTGTAATACCTGCTCCATGGCCCTTTGCCAAATCGCTGGAGCCGATGCCACTCCAAAAACCAGTCTATTATACCGATATAAGCCCTTATGCGTGTTGATCGTGAGATACTGGCGTGACGCTTCATCAACTTCCATCTGTAAGTACGCCAAGGTCTATCTTGGTGAAGTGTTTCCTGCCAGACAACGAAGCGAAGATATCCTCAATCCGTGGAAGCGGATATTGCACCGTGTGAAGCATCGGATTAACAGTGATCTTGAAATCGCCACAGATGCGAACCTTCCCCGGTTCCCCCGGCTTGTTACTCGATGAACGCTTCATGACGGGAACAATGGGCATGGCCCATTCACTCCAGTCCACCTTTGACAGTACTACGGAACGTTCTAGTCCCTCCAGCTCAGCTTCCACAGCAGATCGTATCGCATAAGGTACCGGTCTAGCTTTGAAAAATTTCGGGTTTGCATGTTCTTCAACCTTGATGTTTGCCGTAATTCCTTTCAGTGTTCCCAGTCCCTGCTGGAACACCTCTTTAGCATCGTCCAATATTCTGGACAGATATTTAGGTTTGACATCGTCCTTTTTACCGGAATCTACAGTTAGTGCTTTTAAGGAATGCCAGTCCATATTTATTCTCCTGATCCATTCCCGTCCCAGTAGTGGTGGACCTCCCTCAGGTAACACATATCAGTCCATTCCTCGGCTTTCTTTACCCTTGTGGACCACCTTTACCTTTATCTTGCCGATGGGGTATACTCTTTGCCCCGTGTATGTTTTCAATACAATCTCCGTATCCCTTAGGGGAATGTGTGGAAATAACCTTTTGTAATCTTGCTTATTCATGACCGTCAATGCCGATCCAGTGTCCAATTCCATCTTCACTTGGACTCCTGCTATCTGAGGTGTGACCCAGATAGTTTGGTGGTCTGCTGTGTTACCCACATTATGTATTCTTAGACAACTCAGTTCCTTACTGCTGGAGTCTGAATCCGTCTTCTGTTCATCCGAACTGTTCTCTGTCACCTTGTGTACCTTTTTGCACTTTTCCTGCGGTGACTTTTTGTTGCTGGTCTTCTTTCCTGACCGGCATACTTTAGCTATGTGACCTAGCCTGCCACATTTTCTGCATTCCTGATTTTTGAACCAGCACTGGTTCTGAACGTGCGTTGTCCTTCCGCAACGATAACACTTTACTGCACCCAATGCCATTCGATTGGTGCTGAGTTCCGATGACCTTAGCTGCATTTCCACGGTGCCTCTTGCTGCGGCCTCGTGCGATGCTGCAATGGTGACAGCTTTATCAAGCGTAAGGTCCTTTTCCTCTAGCAGTCGCTTTTGAGTTCCTTCTTTTAGTAATCCACACACAAATTTATCTCTCAGAGCGTCTGCTAGTCCTGTACCAAACTGACAGTACTTTGATAGCTTGCGCAGTTCAATTAAGAATTCAGCGTTGCTTTCCTCTTTCAGCTGCGTTCTTCTGTAAAATTTAAATCGTTCCGCTATCAGCAGCGGCGTGGGGTTTAAATGTTCTTGCAGGATAGTAACAATATTCGCGAAAGTCTGATCCGCCGGTTTATCTGGTGTTACAAGGTGCCTCAATAACCCGTACGTCTTCGCACCCATTGAGTTTAATAAGGTTATTGCTTTCTCATCATCTGGTACCTCATTTGATGTACAATAAACTCCAATGCGTTCTACATACGTGGCCCAATCTTCAACATCGCTATCAAAAGCAATGACGTTACCGTGTTTAGGCATCCTTGAGAGTTTCTTTAAATATTTTATTTTCCCAAAATGGCGGCTTCCCGCGCTTGTCTTCTTCCCCCGCCTACTAAAATGGCAGCTTCCCGCGCTTGGTGGCTTTTCCCGCGCTTGTCTTCTTCCCCCGCCGACTACAATGGCGGCTTCCCGCGCTGGTCTTCTTCCCCCGCTGGCTACAATGGCGATTACCGCGCTGTTGCCGTTCTCGCCTCCCAGCGGTTCTTAATTTCCCCGACGCTGCTTTTGTTCCCCCGCGGTTCTCGTGGGCATTAACGCTTCCCTTGTTGCTGCGCCTCTCAGCCCCGATTGCAGCCCGGCCCTTTACACCGGCTGCGGTCGAGTTCTCCACCCTTTTTCCTCCGGTTTCCCTCCCCTTCTCCACTGACAACGCGGCCGACTTTCTGCCCGTGTCGCTAGATCGGCTTACCCACCACCGTGGTAGAAGGATGATCACTGCCTGTCGCTGATGGAGGACTTCGTGGTCAGTAATTTCAACCCGGGTTCTCGATGCCTCCCGTGTGATGCGGTGCTCAGCAGGCTGATGAGGGCGGATGCCTCTTCTCGACGCCCGTTCTGAGGACAAAGCTGCCTTGGATGCAAAACTGCCGCAGGGTAAGATCGGACTCGTCGCCACTGTTGAGTCTGAGTGTCCTAGATATGCTTATTCTAAATCACTGGACACAGACAACAAGAATAACTTAAACAGGTCTTTACTAATCGAAGGTCAGGGCTGAACTGCTTAGCAAATTACTACACAGACTTTATATACCGGTGTGGTCACCACCGGTACTACAATATACAGTAGCCAAGAGAAAGTAGTCCATCTCTTAAGGTAGTCTCTTAAGGTGGTACAGGTTACATACACCACACTTATGTTCTTATGTTCTCCACTTGCCTGGATGAGTGCAGCTCCAACCACACTCAAGACACCATCCAGGACAAAGTCCACTTGATTGGCACCCCATCCACCACCTTAAACATTCACTCCCTCCACCACCAGTGTACCGTGGCTGCAGTGTGTACCATTTACAAGATGCACTGCAGCAACTCGCCAAGGCTTCTTCGGCAGCACCTCCCAAACCTGCGACCTCATCCACCTAGAAGGACAAGGGCAGCAGGCGCATGGGAACACCACTACCTCCAAGTTCCCCTCCAAGTCACACACCATCCTGACTTAGAAGTATATCGTCGATCCTTCATTGTCACTGGGTCAAAATCCTGGAACTCCCTCCCTAACAGCACTGTGGGAGTACCATCACCACACGGACTGCAGCGATTCAAGATGGTGGCTCACCACCACCTTCTCAAGGGCAATTAGGGATGGGCAGTAATTGCTGGTCTTGCCAGCGATGCCAACAAGCTGGCAACCAAACTCCACACTCTTGGCCTGAACACTTCCCTCTGCAACTGGACCCTGGACTTCCTAACAAACAGACCCCAGTCTGTCAAATTAGGTAACCACACCTCCCCCCCCCCCTGACCCTGAACACGGGGGCCCCACAAGGATGTGTGCTGAGCCCCCTCCTCTACTCCCTCTTCACCCACGACTGTGTGGCTGTTCATGGTTCCAACACCATCATCAAGTTTGCGGATGATACCACGGTAGTAGGCCAGATCACTAACAACGATGAGTCAGCCTACAGGGAGGAGATCCAGCATCTTGTGAAGTGGTGCGCCGATAACAACCTGGCCCTTAACATCAAGAAAACCAAAGAAATCATTGTGGACTTCAGGAAGTCTAAAGGCGGAAGTCACACCCCCATCCACATCCATGGGGCTGTGGTGGAAAGGGTGGACAGCTTTAAGTTCCTCGGAGTCCACATCATGGAAGACCTCTCCTGGTCCCTCAATACCTCCTCTCTGGTGAAGAAGGCCCAGCAGCGCCTATATTTCCTAAGGAGGCTGAAGGGATGTAACCTGTCACCCCTGATCCTCTCTAACTTTTACCGCTGCACAATAGACAGCATCCTGACGAACTGTATCACAGTATGGTATGGCAGCTGTAGCTACTATGACCAGAAAGCCCTACAGCGGGTAGTCAAAACTGCCCAACGCATTACCGGCACCCGGCTACCGACCATAGAGCACATATACCAGAAACGCTGTTTACGGAGGTCACGGACCATCATCAAAGACCCTACCCACCCCAGCCACAGTCTGTTTGCCCTCCTGCCATCTGGGAGACGCTACAGATGCATTCGCACCCGAACGACCAGATTTAGGAACAGCTTCTTTCCCAGGGCTGTCATCCTACTGAACTCCACAAATAAACTCTAAAGCCTGCACATCTGCCAATGCACTTTATTATGGTTATGTTTATGTTACTGTATTACAAACCAAATGAATGTTGAATGTTTAAATGTCTTAATCTAAATGTACACTCTCGGGAGCCGCAAGCCTACATTTCGTTGTACTGCACTTGTGCACTAACAATGACAATAAAGTTGATTATGATTATGATTATGATTATGATAAACACATTTTTTTTTAAATTGGCTGCATGTCCATAGGCAGAAAGTTGTTATCAATGGCTGTGGATCTGGTTGGAGTTGGTTTACCAGTGGTGTCCCGCAGGGATCAGTATTGGTGCCTTCGCTCTTTACAATCTATATTAATTATCTAGATGAATGTATTAGGGGAATATTCCGCAAGTTTTCGGATGATATGAGAGTTAGGACTGTGGAGGAAACGAATCAACTGCAAGCAGATCTCTATGTGTTTGGAGAATGGGTCCGTGTTTAGCAAATGGTATTTAACTTAGACAAGTGCAATGCTATGCATGTGGGCAGGACAAATGCTAAGCACACTTACACCTTACAGGGAACTGAAATGAAGCATGTGGTGAAAGAAAAAGATCGTAGAGAAGTGAAGACTCAAGGATGATTTGATTGAGGTCTATAAAATAATGACAGGACTAGATTGTATGCATGCTGAAAAATTATTTCAATTGGATAGGTTGGGAGAATCAGGGGTCATGTGTACAAATTACACAAGCAAAGAAATAAAGAAAGACTTGCACTTCTATAGCGTCTTTCACAACCTCAGGACGTTCCAAAGCGCTTTATGGCCAATTAAATACTTTTGAAGTGTAGTCACTGTTGTAATATAGATTAGATGTTAGGTGGTTCTTCTTTTCCAAGAGAATAGTAGACCTGTAGAAAAGGCTTGTGCGTTGAATGCTGACTCACTGTATACCTTCAAGAGAGATCGGGACCGGTTCCTGGCTAGAGCGAAGATCACCCCATACAAGAGGTAAATACCAATTAATAAGTCATGGTCAGTGTGGTCTCCTGGACTAGTTTTAATCACCGAGAGGGATCAGAGAAGAATTGTCCAGATTTTTTCCCCCTGATTGACTGTTGGATATTGAATTGATTTTTCGCCTCTCCCATGAGATTGCATGGCATCCAGGTTGCAGAGAGTCTCTTGACCTGATACATAAGGCATCACAATTGTATGGGACAGGCTAGATGAAGTTTGACTGCTACTTTAACCAGTGGCTTGTGCAGGGAAGCCATAGTGGCCATCCCACCAGGTCAAGCTAACAGGAAGAAGATTCAAGGCCAGAAGAGACCCAAATAGGTATGCTTTAAAAAAAATTTAAGGCTTTATTTTACACTCCTGTCCCTCCAGGCCCCACAAGGAAAGTTCAAGCTGCCCCTGCACCCCTCCCCCTTTTCCTGGTCTTCTTCCTTGGTGTTGAGAATGTGGAACTCGCTGCCACAAGGAGTGGTTGAGGTGAATAGCATAGAGGCATTCAAGGAGAAGCTAGATATGTACATGAGGGAGAAAGGAATAGATGGATATGCAAATCGGGCTCGATGAAGTAGGGTGGGAGGAGGTTCGTGTGGAGTATAAACACTGGCATAGAACGGTTGGGCTGAAGAGCCTGTTTCTCTGCTGTAAATTCCATATCATTGTGATGGGGAGGATCTCTCTTTCTGAATGAGCTAAGATGGGTCAAATGGCCTCCCTAATCTTGTGATTTGGTGAATTAATGGCTGGACTAAGTTTCATATATTTTTCCAGTGGTCTTTAAGAGAGAAATCACAAGGAGTTAAGAAGATATTTTTTCAATTTTCTTGTTATTTGTGTTTTCCCCTTTTACGATTGGTGTAAGGCACAAAGTCTTACTAAAAAAAAATTGTGGTCCATTCGTGCTTTCCACTGGTCATTCTCTCCAATGTATACACACTAACTTTACTATACAGAATTGTATTCCACCACAATCTGTAACCTCATGACCCGGCATATCCCTCACTCTACCATTACCATCAAGCCAGGCGACCAACCTTGGTTCAATAAGGAGTGTAGAAGAGCATGCCAGGAGCAGCACCAGGCGTATCTAAAAAGGAGGCGTCAACCTGGGAAAGCTGCAACAGAAGATTACATGCATGCTAAAAAGTGGAAGCAGCATGCCATAGACAGAGCTAAGTGATCCCATAATCAACGGATCAGATCAAAGCTCTGCAGTCCTGCCACATCCAGTCATGAATGGTGGTGGACCATTAAACGACCAACGGGCGGAGGGGGCTCCATGAATATCCCCATCCTCAATGATGGTGGAGCCCAGCACACGAGTGCAAAAGACAAGGCGGAATCGTTAGAAAACACCTTCAGCCAGAAGTGCTGAGTGGATGATCCATATTGTCCTCCTCCTGAGGACACCACCACCACAGAAGCCAGTCTTCAACCAATTCGATTCACTCCACGTGATATCAAGAAACGACTGAGCGCACTGGATACAGCAAAGGCAGTGGGTGCCGACAACATCCTGGGGCACTGGCACCAGTACTGGGGCGGCTGCAGGGCATTCTGGAGGGGGAGGGTGAACAACCAGTTGTTGTGGTGCATATAGGTACCAACGATATAGGTAAGAAACGGGATGAAGTCCTAAAAGCTGAATATAGGGAGTTAGGAGGTAAATTAAAAAATAGGACCTCAAAGGTAGTAATCGCATGATTGCTACCAGTGCCACATGCTAGTCAGAGTAGAAATAGAAGGATATTTCAGCTGAATACGTGGCTAGAGGAATGGTGCAAGGGGGAGGGATTCAAATGCCTGGGACATTGAAACCGGTTCAGGGGGAGGTGGGACCAGTACAAACTGGACGGTTTGCACCTGGGCGGGACCGGGACCGACGTCCTAGGGAGAGTGTTTGCTAGTGCTGTTGGGTAGGTTTTAAACTAAAATGGCAGGGGGTTGGGAACCTGTGCAGGGAGACAGAGGAAAGGGAAGCAAGGGTAGAAAAAAAAGACAGGAAGGAGAAAAGCAAAAGTGGAAGGCAGAGAAATCAAGGGTGTAAGTCAAACAGGGCTACAGTAACTAATAATTCTAAAAGGACTAAGAGTGCTAAAAAATCAAGCCTGAAGGCTTTGTGTCCTAATGCGAGGAGCATTCGTAATAAGGTGGATGAATTAGCTGTGCAAATAGATGTAAACGGATATGAAGTAATTGGAATTACGGAGACATGGCTCCAGGGTGACCAAGACTGGGAATTTAACATCCGGGGTATTCAATATTCAGGAAGGACAGGCAAAAAGGAAAAGGACGTGGGGTAGCATTGCTGGTTAAAGAGATTAACACAATAGTAAGGAAGGATATTAGTTCTGATGATCTGGAATCTGTATGGGTAGAGCTGAGAAATACCAACGGGCAGAAAACATTAGTGGGAGTTGTATACAGACCCCCAAACAGTAATGCTGAGGTTGGGGGTGGCATTAAACGGGAATTTAGAGACACGTGCAAAAAGGGCACTGCAGTTATCATGGGTGACTTTAATCTACGTATAGATTGGGCTAACCAAATTAGTAACAATACTGTGGAAGAGGAATACCTAGAGTGTATATGGGATGGTTTCATAGAAACATAGAAGATAGGAGCAGGAGTAGGCCATTCGGCCCTTCGAGCCTGCTCCGCCATTCAATGTGATCATGGCTGATCATCCAAATTCAGTACCCTGGACCGATATGTCAAGGAACCAACTAGAGATCAGGCCATCTTAGACTGGGTATTATGTAATGAGAAAGGATTAATTAGCAATGTTGTTGTGCAAGGCCCCTTGGGGAGGAGCGATCATAATATGTAGGAATTCTTCATTAAGATGGAGAGTGAAGTAGTTGACTCAGAGACTAGGGTCCTGAATTTAAATAAAGGAAACTACGATGGTATGAGGTGCGAGTTGGCTAGGATTGATTGGGGAATGTTACTTAAAGGGTTGACGGTGGATAGGCAATGGCAAACATTTAAAGATTGCATGGATGAACTACAGAATTTGTTCATCCCAGTTTGGCATAAAAATAAAACAAAAAAGGTGACTCAACCGTGGCTAACAAGGGAAATTAGGGATAGCATAAGATCCAAGGAGAGGACATATAAATTGGCCAGAAAAAGCAGCAAACCTGAGGGTTGGGAGCAGTTTAGGATTCAACAAAGGAGGACAAAGGGATTAATTAAGAAGGGGAAAATAGAATATGAGAGTAAGCTTGCAGGGAACATAAAAACTGACTGTAAAAGCTTCTATAGATATGTGAAGAGAAAAAGATTGGTGAAGTTAAGCATAGGTCCCTTTCAGTCAGAATCAGGGGAATTTATAATGGGGAACAAAGAAATGGCTGACCAATTAAATACATACTTTGGTTCTGTCTTCACAAACGAGGACACAAATAACCTTCCAGAGATGTCGGGGAACATAGGGTCTAATGAGAGGGAGGAATTGAATGAAATCAGTATTTGTAGGGAAATGGTGTTAGGGTAACTGACATGATTGAAGGCCGATAAATCCCCAGGGCCTGATAATCTACATCCTAGGGTACTTAAGGAAGTGACCCTAGAAAAAGTAGATGCATTGCTGGTCATCTTCCAAAATTCTATAGACTCTGGAATAGTTCCCATGGATTGGAGGGTAGCTAATGTAACCACACTATTTAAAAAAGGTGGTAGAGAGAAAACGAAGAATTATAGACCAGTAAGCCTGACATCGGTAGTGGGGAAAATGTTAGAGTCCATTATTATCTATATATATATAATTGCTCTTCTGTCTGTCTGTCTGTCTGTCCTCTATAGAGCATACCTACACGTGTGTTACATCAAAAGAAAGCTTACGATTCCGGAACGGTCATAAGCGTATTTACTTTTCGGTGAGACAAAAATTGTGCCGACGGTATCCAAAAAACGTTCAAAATTCCGCTCATTAGCATTGAGTGACGTGAAGGTTGACCAATCGTACAGTCGAGTGACCCGACGGTTGACCAATCGCTGCATCACGGGGGCGGGTTCATTGCGTGTGCGGGCGGGCCGCCCTAGAGTTGAGTGACATGATGATTGACCGATCCTACAGTTCAATGACCTGACGGTTGACCAATCGGTGCGTGTGTGGGCGGGCCTAATCATTCTGAACTGAGGTGAGTGTCAGCTATCTTGATTCCAAACTCTTCATTTCTTTTTCTCATCGGGGTTTTATCTTTTAAAAAAAAAATACAAACATTTTGGCCATTTCCTCCACACTTGCATTGGAAATCAACTTTTTTTGTATAAAACCCAGGGAGCACTTTCCGACAAAGACGTTGCGGTTTTCATTCAGAGGCAGACGGGGGGGGCGGGGAGAATGTTTAATGGTTTTTTCCCCGCTTTAATTACCGACTTTAAAAAATTTTACTTCCGTTTTTTCCTAAAAATATAAATAAACTCTCTGTTCATAGCTCCTTATTTCTCTCGGGGTTTTATCTTTAAAAAAAAACATTTCGGCTCCTTCTCCCACGTCACCTAGCAACAGTAACCAGGGAAGCCTCAGTCCAACGCGACAAAGAACGACTACAACTACCAGCATGCTGTGTGCGTGCTGCACATGCGCATTCAGGGTGTAACTGGGCGTGCTCCGACTCACTTGCTCCCTCCCTCCAGTCCCGGGCGGCGTCTCAAGCCCGAGACATAGAGCGCGGTAGCGTAGGCCCAGCCGCAATTGGGCGGGGGCAGGGCTCGGGAGGGCGGGAAGGGGGGGGGGAAGGGTTACCCCGGCAACCGGGCCCGGCCCTCACAGCCTCAAGCCGGCTGACGCCCGTTCCCGGGGCTTGGCTCCAGCCGCAATCAGCGGTCTTGAAGCGGGCCGGGGCTCGGGAGGGCGTGAAGGGGGGGAAGGGTTACCCCGGCAACCGGGCCCGGCCCTCACAGCCTCAAGCCGGCTCACGCCCGTTCCCGGGGCTTGGCTCCATTTCCGGCCGCGGGCCACTCGCCCTCGCTCTCTCCTTCCCTGTCTCTCTCTCCTCCCCCCTCCCCTCTCCCCCTCCCCCCACCCCCTCTCCCTCCCCCCTCGCTCTCCCCCTTCCTCCCCCCTCCCTCCCCCTCTCCCCCTCCCTCCCTCCCCCTCCCTCCTCCCTCTCACCCCTCTCTCTCCCTGTCAGGGTTGGTGTCACGGGGCCGTGCTGTCCGGGCGAGGCTGGTTCTGGACCCAAGTGCAGACAGACAAGGCGAGAAGCAGATATGCAGTCTTAAATAACAGTACTTTACTAGAATCACACAGGTAAACAGTTACAAAACATAGGAGCTCAAGACAAGCTACCACATATGCAAATGGCTAGTCAAGATAGGGACTCAAGACAAGCTACCGTGAGGCAACCGGCTTGTCAAGACTGAGCTCAAGACAAGCTACCCCAGGGCAACCAGCTTGTCAAGATAGGAACTCAAGACAAGCTACCGTGAGGCAACCGGCTTGTCAAGACTGAGCTCGAGACAAGCTACCACAGGGCAACCAGCTTGTCCAAACTGAGCACCTTATCAAGACTAAGCAACTTGTCAGCACCTTGTCAAGACCGAGAACAACGGGAAGAACAACAGAACTTAAATACAAGCAAAAACAGGTGAAACCAATAAACCTGATAAAAGGCAGTTAAGTAATAAACACAGGAGACTAAAAACAATTACAAAGGAAAACAAACAAGTGAAGGTGCCATCTAGAGGTTACTGAAGGAACTGACCGGCACCCTCACACACCCCACTGCGTCACCCTCTCTCTTTCCTCCTCTCTCTCTGCCCCCTCCCCCCTCTCTCTCCCCCTCTCTCTCTGCTCCCTCCCTCCCCCTCTCTCTGCCCCCTCCCTCCCCCTCTCTCTCTGCCCCCTCCCTCCCCCTCTCCCCCCTCCCTCTCTCTCCCCCCTCTCTCTCCCCCTCCCTCCCCCTCTCTCTCTCCCCCCTCCCTCCCCCTGTCTCTCTCTCCCCCCTCTCTCTCCCCAGTCTCTCTCTCTCCCCCCTCTCTCTCTCCCCCCAGTCTCTCTCTCTCTCTCCCCCCAGTCTCTCTCTCTCTCTCTCCCCCAGTCTCTCTCTTTCTCCCCCCAGTCGCTCTCTCTTTCTCCCCCCAGTCTCTCTCTCTCCCCCAGTCTCTCTCTCCCCAGTCTCTCTCTCTTCCCCCCACTCGCTCTCTCTCTTCCCCCACTCGCTCTCTCTCCCCCAGCCTCTCTCTCTCCCCCAGTCTCTCTGCCTCTCTCTCCCCCAGTCTGATTCTCTCTCTCCCCCAGTCTCTCTCTCTCTCCTTCCCTCTCTCTCTGTCTCTCTCTCTCTCTCTCCCCCAGTGTCTCTCTCTCTCCCCCCACTCTCTCTCTCTCCTTCCCTCTCTCTCTGTCTCTCTCCTTCCCTCTCTCTCTGTCTCTCTCCTTCCCTCTCTCTCTTTCTCTCTCTCTCTCTCCCCCAGTGTCTCTCTCTCTCCCCCCACCCTCTCTCTCTCTGTCTCTCTCTCTCCACCTATCTCCTTCACACTCTCTCCTTCCCTCTCTCTCTTTCCTTCCCTCTCTCTTTCTCTGTCTCCTTCCCCCTCACTCTGTCTCCTTTCCTCTCTCTCTCGCTACTTCCCTTTCTCTCTCTCTCTCTCTTTCCCCTTTCTCTCTCTCTCTCTCTCTCTCCCCCCCCCCCAGTCTCTCTCTCTCCTCCCCCAGTCTCTCTCTCTCACAATACAATACAATACAATACAAATCGCTTTATTGGCATGATAAGGTACATCTTATGTTGCCAAAGCATCAAAATACATTTATGGTTGAACACATAAACGCGGTTCCGTTCATACAGTGTATAAACAGGTATATCCCTGAGTTTATAAATATACATTCGCCTTGTTTCTCTCTGTCTCTCTCTCTCTCTCTCATCTCTCTCTCTGTCTCTCTCTCTCTCTCTGTCTCTCTCATCTCTCTCTGTCTCTCTCTCTTTCTCTGTCTCTCTCTCTGTCACTCTCTCTGTCTCTCTCTCTCTCTCTGTCTCTCTCGCTCTCTCTCTGTCTCTCTCTCTTTCTCTGTCTCTCTATCTGTCTCTCTGTCTCTCTCTCTCTCTGTCTCTCTCTCTCTCTCTCTGTCTCTCTCTCTCTCTCTCTCTGTCCAATTCCAATTCCAATTCCAATTCAAATGCTTTATTGGCATGAAAGTTTACAGAGAACCATATTGCCAAAGCTTACATAGCAAAAAGGTACAGTTTTCCAACATTCTGTCGGGTTAGGGTTAGGGTTAGCCCCCCAGTCTGATTCTCTCTCTTCCCCAGTCTCTCTCTCTCTCTCTCCCCCAGTCCTCTTTCTCTCTCTCTCTCCTTCCCTCTCCCTCTGTCGCTCTCTCCTTCCCTCTCTCTCTGTCTCACTCTCCTTCCCTCTCTCTCTTTCTCTCCCCCAGTGTCTCTCTCTCCCCCCACACCTCCCTTTTCACCCCTCCCTCCCCGTCTCTCTCTCTCTCTCCCTCCCCCTCTCTCTCTCTCTCCCCCAGTCTCTCTCTCTCCCCCAGTCTCTCTCTCTCATTCCCCCCAGTCTCTCTATTTCTCTCCCCCAGTCTCTCTCTCTCTCTCTCCCCCAGTCTCTCTCTCTCCCCAGTCTCTCTCTCTCTCTTCTCCCCCCAGTATCTCTCTCTCTTCTCCCCCCATTCTCTCTCTCTCCTCCCCAGTCTCTCTCTCTCTCTCCCCCGTCTCTCTCTCTCTCCCCCAGTCTCTCTCTCTCTCCCCCAGTCTATCTCTCTCTCTCCCCCCAGTCCTCTCTCTCTCTCTCCCCATCTCTCTCTCTCTCTCTCCCCCAGTCTCTCTCTCTCTCTCCCCCAGTCTCTCTCTCTTCTCCCCCCAGTCTCTCTCTCTCTCTTCTCCCCCCCATTCTCTCTCTCTCTCTCCCCCAGTCTCTCTCTCTCTCTCTCCCCCGCAGTCTCTCTCTCTCTCCCCCAGTCTCTCTCTCCCTCTCTCCCCCAGTCTCTCTCTCTCTCTCCCCCAGTCTCTCTCTCTCTCTCTCTCCCCGTCTCTCTCTCTCTCTCTCTCTTCTCCCTCCAGTCTCTCTCTCTCTCTTCTCCCCCAGTCTCTCTCTCTCTTCCCCCCGTCTCTCGCTCTCTCTCTTCCCCCCAGTCTCTCGCTCTCTCTTCCCCCCAGTCTCTTGCTCTCTCTCTTCCCCCCAGTCTCTCGCTCTCTCTCTTCCCCCGTCTCTCGCTCTCTCACTTCCCCCCAGTCTCTCGCTCTCTCTCTTCCCCCCAGTCTCTCGCTCTCTCTCTTCCCCCCAGTCGCTCTCTATCATCCCCCCAGTCGCTCTCTCTCTTCCCCGTCGCTCTCTCTCTTCCCCCACTCACTCTCTCTTCCCCCCACTCACTCTCTCTTCCCCCCACTCGCTCTCTCTCCCCCCCACTCGCTCTCTCTCTTCCCCCCACTCGCTCTCTCTCTTCTCCCCACTCGCTCTCTCTCTTCCCCCCCGTTGCTATCTCTCTTCCCCCCAGTCGCTCTCTCCCTTCCCCCAGTCGCTCTCCCTCTTACCCCCAGTCGCTCTCTCTCTTCCCCCCAGTCGCTCTCTCTCTTCCCCCCAGTCGCTCTCTCTCTTCCCCCCCAGTCGCTCTCTTTTCCCCCCAGTCGCTCTCTCTCTTCCCCCCACTCTCTCTCTCTCCCCCCCAGTCTCTCTCTCTCTCTCTCCCCCAGTCTCTCTGCCTCTCTCTCCCCCAGTCTGATTCTCTCTCTCCCCCAGTCTCTCTCTCCCAGTCTCTCTCTCTCTCTCTCCTTCCGTCTCTCTCTCTCTCTCTCTCTCTCCCCCAGTGTCTCTCCCTCTCCCCCCACTCTCTCTCTCTCTGTCTCTCTCTCTCCACCTATCTGCTTCATACTCTCTCCTTCCCTCTCTCTCTTTCCTTCCCTCTCTCTCTTTCTCTGTCTCCTTCCCCCTCTCTCTCTGTCTCCTTTCCTCTCTCTCTCTCTACTTCCGTTTCTCTCTCTCTCTCTCTCTTTCCCTTTCTCTCTCTCTCTCTCTCCCCCCCACTCTCTCTCTCTCTCCCCCGGTCTCTCTCTCTCTCTCTCCCCCCCAGTCTCTCTGTCTCTCTCTCCCCCAGTCTGATTCTCTCTCTCCCCCAGTCTCTCTCTCTCTCCCCCAGTTTCTTTCTCCAATTCCAATTCAAATGCTTTATTGGCATGAAAGTTCACAGAGAACCATATTGCCAAAGCTTACATAGCAAAAAGGTACAGTTTTCCAACATTCTGTAGGTGTCAATCGATTTGACATTTGTTGGGTACATACAATATTACTTTTAAACAATATTAATTTTAAACAGTCTTTGTACTTCATTTGGTACGTTCAATATTAATTTTAAACAGTCTTAATTTTAAACAGTCCTCAGGTTGTGACATGTTGTTACATATTTGGCCCCAAGGTATGGTCTGTCTCCTTCTCCTAGGACTAATCTCAATTTTGACAGGTCATCCAATTCCTTGAAATCTGGGGTTGTTTGGCTTAGCTTGTTGAATAATATGTTTCTTGATGTGTTGAATTTTTTGCATTCTTCCCTTCCCTCTCTCTCTCTGTCGCTCTCTCCTTCCCTCTCTCTCTGTCTCTCTCTCCTTCCCTCTCTCTCTTTCTCTCCCCCAGTGTCTCTCTCTCCCCCCACACCTCCCTTTCCCCCTCCCTCCCCATCTCTCTCTCTCTCCCTCCCCCTCTCTCTCTCTCTCCCCCAGTCTCTCTCTCTCCCCCAGTCTCTCTCTCTCTCCCCCCAGTCTCTCTCTTTCTCTCCCCCAGTCTCTCTCTCTCTCTCTCCCCCAGTCTCTCTCTCTCTCTCTCCCCAGTCTCTCTCTCTCTCTTCTCCCCCCGTCTCTCTCTCTCTCTTCTCCCCCCATTCTCTCTCTCTCTCTCCCCAGTCTCTCTCTCTCTCTCCCCCCCAGTCTCTCTCTCTCTCTCCCCCAGTCTCAATTCAATTCAATTCAATTCAAATCGCTTTATTGGCATGACAAGTTACATCTTATGTTGCCAAAGCATCAGAAAACATTCATGTTTGTTCACAAAAATACAGATCTATCCATACAGTGTATAAACAGATATATCCCTGAGTGTATAAATATATACTTTCATATAATTTATATATACTCTTTTCTTATATTTACTGGTTGTCCCTCTGTTTATGGCAAGCTGTAACATAGTGTGCCGCTAGTGTTATGCAATTTCTCTCTTCCCCTAGTAGGTATGGGAGTTTTTGGTCGTCATTCAAATTTCTGAATTCCGGGCATATTTTTGTGAATTTTGGGTAGAAATTCTCCCTTATGCCCTGATATTTTCTACAAGCTGTGAGGAAGTGCATCTCTGTCTCCACCACTCTCTGACTGCAGTGAGAGCATATCCTGTCCTCTCTTGGTAGCCGGGTCTGTCTGTGTCTACCTTTTTCGATCGCCGGGTTATGTTCACTAAGTCTGTACATTGTCAAAGTTTTTCTCAGTTTGCTATCCTTTACCATGGTCAGGTAATCAGCCATGTTGTATTGTCTGTTTAGGGCCAAGTAGCAATTGAGTTTGCTTTGGGTTTTTGTTGTTTCTGCCCAATATGACAGATATTTTTCCTTTTGCTTAGCGACGATTGTGTTGGGTCGAATTCTTTGTGTTACGCTGTCACTGTCCTGGGGCTGGTTATTGTTTTCACTGAGTCCCAGGACTAGTTGACTGAGGGTATTCTTCTTTATGGTCCTCTCTTGGCATTTCAGGGCTTCGTAGTGATAGCATTGGGGGTTGCTCATTTCTAGGTGTTTCCAAAATTTGGTGGCTCTTTTTTGGATAGTGATTATTAATGGATATTGACCTAGTTCTGCCCTGCATGCATTGTTTATGGTTTTCCTTTGAGTCCGGAGTATACTTTTACTCTCTCTCTCTCCCCCAGTCTCTCTCTCTCTCTCCCCCAGTCTCTCTCTCTCTCTCTCTCTCTCCCCCCCCAGTCTCTCGCTCTCTCTCTTCCCCCCCAGTCTCTCGCTCTCTCTCTTCCCCCCCAGTCTCTCTCTCTCTCTCTTCCCCCCCAGTCTCTCGCTCTCTCACTTCCCCCCAGTCTCTCGCTCTTCCCCCCCAGTCTCTCGCTCTCTCTCTTCCCCAGTCTCTCGCTCTCTCTCTTCCCCCCAGTCTCTCGCTCTCTCTCTTCCCCCCAGTCTCTCGCTCTCTCTCTTCCCCCCAGTCTCTCACTCTCTCTTCCCCCCAGTCACTCTCTCCCTTCCCCCCAGTCGCTCTCTCTCTTCGCAGAATCACAGAGCAGATAGAGGCCATTTCGGCCCATCGAGCCTGCACCGACACATATCCCACCCTATCCCCGTAACCCCACGTATTTAACCCCCTAACACTAAGGGTCAATTTATCATAGCCAAATCAACCTAACCTGCACATCTTTGGACTGTGGGAGGAAACCGGAGCACCCGGAGAAAACCCACGCAGACACAGGGAGAATGTGCAAACTCCACACAGACAGTCGCCCGAGGCCAGATTTGAACCCGGGTCCCTGGCGCTGTGAGGCAACAGTGCTAATCACTATGCCACTGAGGGAGGAACTGAAAGAAATCAGTATTTGTAGGGAAATGGTGTTAGGGAAATTGACGGGATTGAAGGCCAATAAATCCCCAAGGCCTGATAATCTACATGCTAGGGTACTTAAGGAAGTGGCCCTAGAAATAGTAGATGCATTGCTGATCATCTTCCAAAATTCGATAGACTCTGGAACAGTTCCCATGGCTTGGAGGATAGCTAATGTTACCCCACTATTCAAAAAAGGTGGTAGAGAGAAAACGGGGAACTATAGACCGGTAAGCCTGACATCGGTAGTGGGGAAAATGCTAGAGTCCATTATAAAAGATGTAATAACAGAGCACTTGGAAAACAGTGACAGGATCGGACAAAGTCAACATGGATTTACAAAAGGTAAATCATGCTTGACTAATCTACTGTAATTTTTTGAGGATGTAACTGGTAGTATCGATGAGGGAGAACCAGTGGATGCGTTGTATTTGGACTTTCAGAAGGCTTTTGCTAAGGTCATAGAGTCATAGAGTAATACAGCACGGATAGAGGCCCTTCGGCCCATCGTGTCCGCGCCGGCCATCAAGCCCTGTCTAATCTAATCCCATATTCCAGCATTTGGCCCGTAGCCTAGTATGCTATGGCATTTCAAGTGCTCATCCAAATGCTTCTTAAATGTTGTGAGGGTTTCTGCCTCCACAACCCTTTCAGGCAGTGAGTTCCAGACTCCAACCACCCTCTGGGTGAAAAAGTTCTTTCTCAAATCCCCTCTAAACCTCCCGCCCTTTACCTTGAATCTATGCCCCCTAGTTATTGACCCCTCTACTAAGGGAAAAAGCTCCTCAGCATCCATCCTATCTATGCCCCTCATAATTTTGTACACCTCAATCATGTCCCCCCTCAGCCTCCTCTGCTCCAAGGAAAACAAACCCAATCTGCCCAGTCTCTCTTCATAGCTGAAGCGCTCCAGCCCTGGTAACATCCTGGTGAACCTCCTCTGCACCCTCTCTAACGCGATCACATCCTTCCTGTAGTGTGGCGACCAGAACTGCACACAGTATTCCAGCTGTGGCCTAACCAGTGTTTTATACAGCTCCATCATAACCTCCTTGCTCTTATATTCAATGCCTCGGCTAATGAAGGCAAGTATCCCATATGCCTTTTTTACCACCTTATCCACCTGTTCCACCGCCTTCAGGGATCTGTGTACTTGCACACCCAGATCCCTCTGACCCTCCGTCTTGCCTAGGGTCTTTCCATTCATTGTGTATTCCCTTGCCTTGTTAGTCCCCCCAAAGTGCATCACCTCGCACTTTTCCGGGTTAAATTCCATTTGCCACTGTTCTGCACATCTGACCAACCCATCTATATCGTCCTGCAGACTGAGGCTACCCTCCTCGCTATTTACCACCCTACCAATTTTTGTATCATCCGCGAACTTACTGATCATACCCTTTACATTCATATCCAAGTCATTAATGTAGACCACAAACAGCAAGGGACCCAGCACCGATCCCTGTGGTACCCCACTGGCCACAGGCTTCCAGTCACAAAAACAACCTTCGACCATCACCCTCTGCCTTCTGCCACTAAGCCAGTTTTGTATCCAATGTGCCAAGGCACCCTGGATTCCATGGGCTCTTACCTTCTTGACCAGTCTCCTGTGCGGGACTTTATCGAAGGCCTGACTGAAATCCATGGATACCACATCCACTGCGTTACCCTCATCCACACACCTAGTCACCCCCTCAAAAAATTCAATCAAATTAGTCAGACATGATCTTCTCTTGACAAAGCCATGTTGACTATCCCTGATTAATCCTTGCCTCTCCAAATGGAGACAAATTTTGTCCCTCAGGATTTTTTCCAATAATTTTCCTACCACTGATGTTAGGCTCACTGGCCTGCAGTTCCCTGGTTTTTCCCTACTACCCTTCTTGAATAATGGTACTACATTAGCGGTTCTCCAGTCCTCTGGCACATCCCCTGTGGCCAGAGAGGTCCTGAATATATGTGTTAGAGCCCCCGCAATCTCCTCCTTTGCCTCACACAGCAGCCTGGGATACATTTCATCTGGGCCTGGGGATTTATCCATTTTTAGGCCAGCTAAAACCGCCAATACCTCCTCCCTCTCGATGTTAATATGTTCGAGCATATCACAGTCCCCCCGCCCTATTTCTATGTCTACATCGTCCTTCTCCATAGTGAAAACAGATGCAAAAAATTCATTTAGAACCCCTCCTACATCTTCCGGCTCCACACACAGATTGCCACTTTTGTCCCTAATGGGCCCTATTTTTTCCCTAGTTATCCTCTTACCCTTAATATACTTATAAAACATCTTCGGATTTTCCTTTATTTTGCTCGCCAGTGTTATTTCATGGCCCCTCCTTGATCTCCTAATTTCTTTTTTAAGTATCCCCCTGCACTTTTTATACTCCTCTAGGGCTTCCTCCATCTTTAGCCTTTTGTATCTACCAAAAGCCCTCCTTTTTTTCCTAATCCATTCTCGTATATCCCCTGACATCCACGGTTCCCTGTGGTTTTTGGAACCACTCTTGACCTTTACGGGAACATGTTGCCATTGTATGATCTCAATCTCCCTTCTGAAAGCCTCCCATTGCTCCGATGCGGATTTTCCTACAAGTAGCTGATCCCAGTCCATTTTGGCCAGATCCTGCCTTATCCTATTAAAATCGGCCTTCCCCCAATTTAGAACCTTTATTTCCGGCCCATCCCTGTCCTTTTCCATGACCACCTTAAATCTTACCATATTATGGTCACTATCACCAAAGTGCTCACCTACTAGCACTTTTTCCACTTGGCCGGCCACATTCCCTAGAATTAGGTCCAGTACCGCCCCCTCTCTTGTAGGACTTTCTACATGCTGGCTCAAAAAGCTCTCCTGGATGCACTTTAAGAATTCTACACCCTCTGAGCCTTTCACACTCTGACTATCCCAGTTAATATTGGGGAAGTTGAAATCCCCCATTATTATTACCCTATTATTTGCACATTTCTCTGAGATTTGCCTACATATCTGTTCCTCTATCTCCCCCTGACTGTTTGGAGGCCTATAGTACACTCCCAGCAAAGTGCTTGCCCCCTTTTTGTTTTTAAGCTCCACCCATATGGCCTCATTAGAGGACCCTGCTAATATATCATCCCTCCTTACTGCAGTAATTGACTCCTTAATTAATATTGCGACACCCCCTCCTCTTATACCTCCCCCTCTGTCTCGCCTGAAGATTCTGTACCCCGGAATATTGAGCTGCCAGTCTTGCCCCTCCCTCAACCATGTCTCCGTGATAGCAACAATATCATACTCCCATGTGTTTATCAACACCTTCAGTTCATCCACCTTATTTGCAAGACTCCTTGCATTAAAATAGATGCCATCCAGCCTTGCCCTTATATATTTGCCCTGTCTACCAAGCTGACTTGTTTTTTTCTCTATAATTGGCAGCACATCCCCCCCTATTTCAGCTCCCCTCTGTATCCCATCCCCCTGCCAAGTTAGTTTAAACCCCCCCCCAACAGTGCTAGCAAACCTCCCCGCAAGGATATTTGTCCCGCTCTGGTTCAGGTGCAACCCGTCCGACTTGTACAAGTCCCACCTTTCCCAGAAGCAGGCCCAGTGATCCAGGAAAGTAAAACCCTCCCCCCTACACCAACTCTTTAGCCACACATTCATCTGCTCTATCCTCCCATTCCTATACTTACTAGCATGTGGCACTGGGAGTAATCCAGAGATTACAACCTTTGAGGTCCTGCTCTTTAATCTGTTACCTAGCTCCCTAAATTCTTGATGCAGGACCTCATCCCTCTTTTTACCTATGTCGTTGGTACCAATGTGGACCACGACCACTGGCTGTTCACCCTCCCCCTCCAGAATGCCCTGCAGCCGTTCAGTGACATCCTTGACCCTGGCACCAGGGAGGCAACAAACCATCCTGGATTCACGTCTACGGCCACAGAAACGCCTATCTGTTCCCCTTACTATAGAATCCCCTACCACTATTGCTCTCCCACTCTTTTTCCCCCCTTCCTGGGCAGCAGGAGCACCCCCAGTGCCAGGAAGTTGGCTGCTGCTGCCTTCCCCTGGTGAGTCATCCCCCTCAACAGTATCCAAAGCGGTATACTTGTTTGAAAGGGGGATGTCCGCAGGGGTTCCCTGCACTACCTGCCTGCCTTTGTTGCTCCGCCTGATGGTCACCCCCTGTGCTGCCCTACCCTGAGGTGTGAACAACTCGCTAAACGTGCTATCCATGAGCCTCTCAGCATCGCGCATGCTCCAAAATTCATCCACCCGCAGCTCGAGCGCCGCAATGCGGTCTACAAGTAGCTGCAGCTGGATGCATTTCCCGCACACATGGTCGTCAGGGACACTGGCAGTGTCCCTGATTTCCCACATGGAGCAAGAGGAGCAGAACATGGGTCTGAGCTCTCCTGCCATGACTTACTCCTTTAATTAATTAAAAAATTTATTCAATACCCCAGTTACAGGTATACTCTAGGGCGCTTTATTTACCAACTGTCCCTGCTACACCAGAGACCCTAGAAATTTAACACCACAGAAGTCAAGCTTGTATTGAAAAGAGAGAAATACTCACCAACCAATCACTTACCTGCTCCCTGGTGACGTCACACTCTGATTACTTTTTACCTCTCTCCTCTGCTGTTGATTTGGTATGCCTCGCAACTGCCGCCGGTTTTTAAGCCGGGCTCCTCCTCGCTGCTCCCTGCTGCTCCGAGTGGTCGGGCCTCGCAACTGCCGCCGGTTTTTAAGCCGGGCTCCTCCTCGCTGCTCCCTGCTGCTCCAAGTGGTCGGGCCTCGCAACTGCCGCCGGTTTTTAAGCCGGGCTCCTCCTCGCTGCTCCCTGCTGCTCCAAGTGGTCGGGCCTCGCAACTGCCGCCGGTTTTTAAGCCGGGCTCCTCCTCGCTGCTCCCTGCTGCTCCGAGTGGTCGGGCCTCGCAACTGCCGCCGGTTTTTAAGCCGGGCTCCTCCTCGCTGCTCCCTGCTGCTCCGAGTGGTCGGGCCTCGCAACTGCCGCCGGTTTTTAAGCCGGGCTCCTCCTCGCTGCTCCCTGCTGCTCCGAGTGGTCCCGCATAAGAGATTGGCGTGCAAAGTTAAGGCACATGGGGTTGGGGGTCAGGTACTGACTTGGATAGAGAACTGGTGTAGGATTCGCAAAATTGAACTTTATATTATAAAGGGTCGAATGGCAGAAGAGGCCATGATTTTAAAGACTGTTTTAAAAGAAGCCTAGGAAAAAGGGGCATTCAAAATGGCCACCAGACCCCGTGACCAACCTATTGGGACACTTTAAAATCGTTCCTGCAGTCCTCAGACAGCTTTGTGGATTCAGCCCACAGTAAGTTCTGGAAGCCGTTTCTGAGAGAACGAAACCAGACACCCACATATACATATAGATTAGATGCAGATCCAGTCAAGATCGGCCTGTAGATAAAGGCCATCCAAATGTTTACCCAGACAAAAGGGAACAGTTTCATATTCATGAGAAGAGCATCAAGGACCCGTTAAGGACATCACCAGGACATTAAAAACAATGAAAGTCATTCCAGACCAGAGATGGCCCGTTACCGGCCATCCAAGAACAGTTTAAAATATAATAACTACCCCGTTGTGCTCCCAGCCCGCCAAAATTAAAACAAAAGACTAACCTGATTTGGCGTGAGATAAGGGCTTCTGATGAGAAGTATATCTGGGAACCCAGGGGTAGAAAGAAAAAAAAGCAGCCATCGTGGTGCTACCATCGTATCGGTGGCATCATCGCTAGAAGAAGGAGAAGAAGACGGTTCGAGCCGATGTCCCGCCCCAGGGTAAAACATCGGGAGATCATCGACCAACCCCGGGCCGTTGACGAAACAAGAGGCCATCGACCCACTCTGGATCGGAAGAAGAGACAATAAAAAACTACAGAAGAAAACTATGGGGGCCAGCCCGAGGCTCCTCTGACCGGGGTCGAGCAGATGATCCCCGACCCCGCCGACATCCAGGCCAGCCAGTGTCCAGCCGTCCCCGACCCCCACCTCAGGAGAGAGGTGTGGCGCAGGTAGTTAACAGGCAGTTTAGAGGCTTTTTCACATTTTGCGACTTCTGCTGCGGGCTTCCCGACGTCGGGAAACCCCGCCAGGGTAAGTGAGGCGTGCTGTGGGTCTTTTGTTATGTTTGTGTATACATGACAGCTGTAGAAGTGGTGTGAAGGTTGCAATGGGACACTGGTGAGTATCAGGGGTAAGGCTATGTTGGGAAAGTCATTTTGAATGTGTTTAGATTTTTCTGCAGGTGGCAAGTTTTGAAGTGTTTGGTAGCCTCACCTCATTGGGAGAAGTGCCAGATCACTTCTGTACCCTCACCTGCAGCTGCCATCTGTTTTATCCTAAGCGGAGAGTCATTGGAGAGCCTGGGTGTAAGGACTCACCTTTGGACAGTGATTGTCAGTGTTTAACAACACCTCAATGCTGTCAAACACTGTCAAATCATCTGTCAAAAATAGATGGTTCATGTCCTTTTAAGAAAACCGGCAGATAAAGTGTCATCAACTGATGTCAACTGACACCGGCTTTCCCTTAATTGGCCAGCAAGCTCGCAGGGTGGGCTTAACAAGGCCAATCAGGGGAAAATAGCGTCTGTGCGTCGGACGTCGCTGGGGGCGACACTAAAACCCGGAAGGCAGCAGTCCCGCCCCCAACTCATCTCGGTATATAAAATCCAGCCCTTAACTTAAATAAAGCCAATTACATAGGTATGAGGGGCGAGTTGGCTAAGGTAGATTGGAAAAATAGATTAGAAAAATAGTAGATAAGCTGTGGCTAGCATTTAAAGAAATATTTCATAAATCTCAACAAAAATACATTCCATTGAGAAACAAAAACTCCACCGGAAAAGTGATCCAACCGTGGCTAGCTAAAGAAGTTAAGGATAGCATTAGATTGAAAGAAGAAGCTTATAATGTTGCAAAGAGTAATAGTAAGCCTGAAGATTGTGAGAGTTTCAGAAACCAGCAAAGGTTGACCAAAAAATTGATAAAAAGGGAAAAAATAGAATATGAGAGAAAATTAGCAAGAAATATTAAAGCAGATTGTAAGAGTTTCTACAAGTATGTAAAAAGGAAAAGAGTGGCAAAAGTAAATGTTGGTCCCTTAGAGGCTGAGACAGGAGAAATTATTATGGGGAATAAGGAAATGGCAGAAACGTTAAACAAATATTTTGTATCTGTCTTCACAGTAGAAGACACAAATAGCATACCAAAAATGGTGGGTAACCAAGGGTTTAATGAGGCTAAGGAACTTAACGTACTTAATATAAGTAGAGAAAAACTACTAGAGAAACTAATGATACTTAAAGCCAACAAATCCCCTGGACCTGACGGCCTACATCCTAGGGTTCTAAAAGAGGTGGCTGAAGAGATAGTGGATGCATTGGTTTTGATCTTCCAAAATTTACTAGATTCTGGAGAGGTCCCAGCGGATTGGAAGGTCGCAAATGTAACCCCGCTATTCAAGAAAGGAGGGAGAGAAAACAGTGAACTACAGGCAAGTTAGCCTGACATCAGTCATCGGGAAAATGCTGGAATCCATTGTTAAGGAAGTGGTATCAGGGCACTTAGAAAATCATAACATAACCTGGGATGGAGCGCCTCAGCTATGAAGAGAGACTGGACAGGCTGGGGTTGTTTTCCTTGGAGCAAAGAAGGCTGAGGGGGGACCTGATTGAGGTGTACAAAATGATGAGGGGCATAGATAGGGTAGATAAAGAGGAACTTTTCCCCTTAGTAGGGGGGTCAATAACAAGGGGGCACAGATTCAGGGTAAGGGGCAGGAGATTTAGGGGGGATTTGAGGAGGAACTTTTTCACCCAGAGGGTGGTTGGAAGCTGGAACTCACTGCCTGAAAGGGTGGTAGAGGCAGGAACCCTCACAACATTCAAGAAGCATTTGGATGAGCACTTGAAATGCCATTGCATACAAGGCTATGGACCAAATGCTGGAAAATGGGATTAGACTGGACAGGGAGGGATGGGCGGCGCAGACACGATGGGCCGAAGGGCCTCTTTCTGTGCTGTAAAACTCTATGACTCTATGACTCTATTAGGCAGAGTCAACATGGGTTTATGAAAGGGAAATCGTGTTTGACAAATTTATCAGGGTTTTTTGAGGATGTAACTGGCAGGGTAGATAAAGGGGAACCAGTGGATGTAGTATATTTAGATTTCCAAAAGGCATTCGATAAGGTGCCACATAAAAGATTACTACACAAGATTAGGGCTCATGGGGTTGGGGGTAATATAGTAGTATGGATAGAGGATTGGTTAATAGACAGAAAACAGAGAGTAGGGATAAAGGGATCGTTTTCAGGTTGGCAGGCTGTAACTAGTGGGGTGCCGCAAGGATCAGTGTTGGACCTCAGCTATTTACAATCTATATTAATGACCTAGATGAAGGGACTAACTGTAATGTATTCAAGTTTGCTGATGATACAAAGCTAGGTGGGACAGTAAGCTGTGAAGAGAACACAAAGAGTCTGCAAAGGGATATAGATAGACTCAGTGAGTGGGCAGTAAGGTGGCAGATGGAGTATATATAATGTAGGGAAATGTGAGGTTATTCACTTTGGTAGGAAGAATAGAAAAACAGAATATTTTTTAAACGGTGAGAAACTTTCAAATGTTGATGTTCAGAGAGATTTGGGTGTCCTCGTGCAGGAAACACAAAGCTAGCATGCAGGTACAGCAAGCAATAAGGAAGGCAAATGGCATGTTGGCCTTTATTGCAAGGGGGTTGGAGTATAAGAGTAAGGAAGTCTTGCTACAATTGTACAGGGCCTTGGTGAGACCACACCTGGAGTACTGTGAACAGTTCTGGTCTCCTTACCTAAGGATGGATATACTTGCCTTGGAGACGATGCAACGAAGGTTCACTAGATTGATTCCTGGGATGAGAGGGCTGTCCTATGATGAGAGATTGTGTAGAATGGGCCGATACTCACTGGAGTTTAGAAGAATGAGAGGTGATCTCATTGAAACATAAAAGATTCTGAAGGGGATTGACAGGGTAGATGCTGAGAGGTTGTTTCCCCTGGCTGGAGTGTCTAGAACTAGGGGGCATAATCTCAGGATAAGGGGTAGGCCATTTAAGACTGAGATGAGGAGGAATTTCTTCACTCAGAGGGTTGTGAATCTTTGGAATTCTCTGCCCCAGAGGGCTGTGAATGCTGAGTTTTTGAGTATATTCAAGGCTGAGATAGACAGATTTTTGGACTCTAGGGGAATCAAGGGATATGGTGATCGGGCAGGAAAGTGGAGTTGAGGTCGATGATCAGCCATGATCTTATTAAATGGCAGAGCAGGCTCGAGGGGCCGTATGGCCTACTGCTGCTCTTATTTCTTATGTTCTTACAACATCCCGGCTGTCGCGCTGAGGACTAGTGCTTCAGAACTAGCCACGCCTCTAGCCAAGCTGTTGCAGTATAGCTATAACACTGGCATCTATCCGACAATGTGGAAAACTGCCCAGGTATGTCCTGTACAGAAAAAGCAGGACAAATCCAATCCGTCCAATTACCGACCCATGAGTCTACTCTCAACCATCAGCAAAGTGATGGAAGGTGTCGTTGACAGTGCTATCAAGCAGCACTTACTCACCAATAACCTGCTCACTGACGCCCAGTTTGGGTTCCACCAGGACCACTCGGCTCCAGACCTCATTACTGCCTTGGTCCAAAAATGGACAAAAGAGCTGAATTCCAGAGGTGAGGTGAGAGTGACTGTCCTTGAGATCAAGGCAGCATTTGACCGGGTGTGGCATCAAGCATCCCTCGTAAAACTGAAGTCAATGGGAATCGGGGGAAAACTCTCCACTGTCTGGAGTCATACCTAGCACAAAGGAAGATGGTTGTGGTGGTTGGAGGTGAATCATCACAGCCCCGGGACATCGCTGCAACAGTTCCTCAGGGCAGTGTCCTAGGCCCAGCCATCTTCAGCTGCTTCATCAATGACCTTCCCTCCATCATAAGGTCAGAAATGGGGATGTTCGCTGATGACTGCACAGTGTTCAGTGCTATTCGCAACTCCTCAGATAATGAAGCAGTCCATGTCCGCATGCAGCAAAGTTCTGGATGACATTCAGACTTGGGCTGATAAGTGGCAGGTAACATTCACGCCACACAAGTGCCAGGTAGTGACTATCTCCAACAAGCGAGCGTCTAACCACTGGCCCTTGACATTCAACGGCATTACCTTCACCAAATCCCCCACCATCAACCTCCTGGGGGTCACCATTGACCAGAAACTTAACTGGACCAGCCACATAAATACTGTGGCAACAAGAGCAGGTCAGAGGCTGGATATTCTGCGGCGAGTATCTCACCTCTTGACTCCCCAAAGCCTTTCCACCACCTACAAGGCACAAGTCAGGAGTGTGAAGGAATGCTCTCCACTTGCCTAGATGACCTCACGGACTGCAGCGGTTCAAAAAGGCGGCTCACCACAACCTTCTCAAGGGCAAGTAGGGTGGGCTTTGCCAGCAACGCCCACATCCCAGGAATGATTTTTTAAAAATAGCATTTCCTTAGACCATTTATGAAACCTAGTAAACTGCTTTATTATTCTGACCACCATTTGCACTTAGAATAATGTTTAAGTTTACTGATATCTTAGTAACTATCACTTTTCTGGGATGATTTCCAAGATTGAAAACAATTGCAGTGAACCCACGGCTAGGCATCACCTCACTGAACAGTGCAGGTGCACTCTTGTTGATCATTTGCAGAAATAGATCGTTACCAAGGAATTTTAGGTAATACTTTACAGAAATAGACCATGTGCCATATACAGAGAGATAAGAACCTCTACCCGTGTTAAAAATAATTCACCATGGAAAATTCCCAGTCTCGATGGGTAGTTGGGAGGAGGGGGGGGTTTAGAGCAAAGGATAGGCACATACTCAAAAGGGAGGAGTGAATATCACAACGTCAGTATCCTGATAATACTCATCTAGATACAGAATGAGACTAGAAGGAACCTGGGAGCAGGTCAGCAGGCTGCCTACTCTTCCAGGGAATCACCACACACAAGTTTGCCCCTTTCATGGACTACTGTGTGAAATTTCCCTCCAACAAAGGGAAATCAAAATAAAACCTAGACTCTTAATCCAGTTTTACAACTGAATGTAGCACTAGAGAACATAAATAGAAAATAACAAACCTCAGGCTCGGCTTGAGATTTGAAGATATGTTTTCTTGCAAAGTTGTAAATATTTGGAGGAAGCAGTTAATTCTGTGTTTACTAACTCCTTTAAAAATATTGTGGATGAATGTCAGGTAAGGTAAAGAAGAGGATTTTTTTTATATTTGTCTGCGGGATGTGGGCATCGCTGGCAAGGCCAGCATTTATTGCCCATCCCTAGTTGCCCTTGAGAAGGTGGTGGTGAGCCACCTTCTTGAACCGCTGCAGTCCATGTGGTGAAGGTACTCCCACAGTGCTGTTAGGGAGGGAGTTCCAGGATTTTGACGCAGCGACGATGAAGGATCAGTGACATACTTCTAAGTCAGGATGGTGTGTGACTTGGAGGGGAACTTGGAGGTGGTGGTGTTCCCATGTGCCTGCTGCCCTTGTCCTTCTAGGTGGATGAGGTCGCGGGTTTGGGAGGTGCTGCCGAAGAAGCCTTGGCGAGTTGCTGCAGTGCATCTTGTAGATGGTACACACTACAGCCACGGTACGCCGGTGGTGGAGGGAGTGAATGTTTAAGGTGCTGGATGGGGTGCCAATCAAGCGGGCTGCTTTGTCCTGGATGGTGTCGAGCTTCTGAGTGTTGTTGGAGCTGCACTCATCCAGGCAAGTGGAGATTATTCCATCACACTCCTTACTTGTGCCTTGTAGATGGTGGAAAGACTTTGGGGAGTCAGGAGGTGAGACACTCGCCACAGGATACCCAGCCTCTGACCCGCTCTTGTTGCCACAGTATTCATGTGGCTGGTCCAGTTAAGTTTCTGGTCAATGGTGACCCCCAGGATGTTGATGATGGGGGATTCAGTGATGGTAATGCTGCTGAATGTCCAGGGGCGGTGGTTAGACTCTCACTTGTTGGAGATAGTCATTGCCTGGCACTTGTGTGGCGCAAGAGCCCCAGATCAGCTATGATCTTATTGAATGGCGGAGCAGGCTCAAGGGGCCAAGTGGCCTATTCCTGCTCTTATTTCTTATGTTCTTATGAATGTTACCTGTCACTTATCAGCCCAAGCCTGAACATCGTCCAGGTCTTGTTGCATGTGGGCATGGACTGCTTCATTATCTGAGGAGTTGTGAATGACACTGAACACTGTGCAGTCATCAGCGATCATCCCGATTTCTGACCTTATGTTGGAGGGAAGGTTATTGATGAAGCAGGTGAAGATGGTTGGGCCTAGGACACTGCCCTGAGGAACTCCTGCAACAATGTCCGGGGGCTGTGATGATTAACCTCCAACCACCTATAGTAATCTGGGATGTTATGATTAAGGTTATCCACCAGGTGGTGCTGTAGCCAATGTTGCTGCTAAGGTCAGGGGTTTGCTTCCTGTTAGGTGAGCAAAGGTGGAATGCCAGGATGCTGGATGCAGGCCTGTCTGTATGTGTTTCCCAGTTGTTAATAAAGTACTCGTGTTAATTCTACTACCTCGCCTCTTCGAGTCCTTGTTCCACTTCATGGATTTATCACATTTGGCGACGAGGTAACAAAAGGACCCTGAATAAAGAAGAAAAGTCTGCCGGGACGTTTAAACAACAAAATCACGAGCTACGGGTAGCTACCAGTTGGAAGAGAGCATGGCTGCCACGGTAGGAACGGTTTCCGCTTTTGATATTCAAGCACAAACCTGGGAGGAATACTGTGAAGTGTTGGGTTAATTTTTCGAAGCAAATGAAATAAATGATGCCGGAAAAAGGAAAGCCATTCTGTTTAGTTCAGTGGGAAGCCAAACCTACAGTTTGATGAAGAATCTGCTCAGTCCTGAAAAGCCTGGAGACAAATCATTTGTTGAATTAGTGGCCTTGCTAAAAGAACATTTCAACCCTAAGCCTAGTAAGATTGTACAGCGGTTCAAGTTTAATTCAAGGAACAGAAAAGAGGAAGAGAGTGTAATGGACTATGTAGCGGTGTTGCGTAAATTAGCACAAGATTGCAATTATGGGAACAACCTGAAGGAAATGCTGAGAGATAGGCTAGTTTGCGGAATAATGGACGACCGAATGCAGCGCAGATTATTATCCGAGACTGGGCTTACTTATGAAAAAGCATTGGAACTTGCTCAAGCCATAGAGACAGCGAACCGAGATGTAAAAGAAATACAGGGTTCAGACAGGGCAAATGCTAAGCAAGTTGCAGGTTAGGTTGTTGTGCACAAGTTAAACATGCGTCAGAAACCACAACGTGAGTATGGGAAGGCATGTTATAGATGCAAGGGCGATCACCTGGCGAGTGAATGCCGGTTTCTGGAGGAAAAGTGCTACAAGTGTGGGAAACAAGGACACATAAAACGAGCATGCAGGTCAAAATCATCTGTGGAGGAATCCAAACCAAAAGGGGGAGGAAAGCAAAACCAAGGAAGAGAAGTGAAAAAACATGGAGCACACCACATCAGCGGGGAAGCTGAGGAAGAAGAGGACATGTTCATAATGTATAGCATGTTAGCGAACATTCCAAAAGTGGCTCCTATCACATTGCAACTGACAGTAAATGGCTCTAAGGTGAACTTTGAAGTAGATACAGGATGCAGTGTGACCATAATGAACAAGGCAGAGTACTTAAAATTGTGGAAACGTGCAAAAGTTCCAGAGTTAAAGTCTTGCTCCCTGCATCTTAAAACATATACAGGTGAACAAGTAGCGACATTAGGTACAGCTAATGTAACTGTGCAACACAGGGACACAGTGGAACAGCTACCTGTAGTTATAGTATCAGGTACCGGACCAAACCTGTTAGGTCGGGGCTGGATAAAAGAACTTAAATTAGACTGGGGAGCAGTAAATCAAATAGATGCGGGCAAACAGTTGACTTTGCAAGAAGTGCTGAGTGAACATGCGAATGTGTTCAAGGAGGAACTTGGCACATTTAATGGCCCCCCAGCTAAGATTTATGTAGACAAGGAGGCACCGCCAAGGTTTTTTAAACAACGACCTGTGCCTTATGCCATGAAGCCAAAGGTAGAGGCTGAGCTTGACCGTCCATTGAGAGAGAACATACTGGAGCCAATGAAGTCTTCGGAATGGGCAGCTCCCATAGTACCTGTTTTAAAACCGGACAATTCGGTAAGACTCTGTGGAGACTATAAATTGACAGTCAATCGGGTGTCCAAACTAGAGCAGTATCCTATTCCCAAAACAGAGGATCTCGTTGCAAACCTGGCTGGAGGAAAGAAATTCACAAAGTTGGATATGAGTCATGCCTACTTGCAGATTACACTGGATGACGAATCAAAGAAGTATGTCACCATAAATACACACAAGGGCTTGTTTACATATAACCGCTTACCGTTTGGTGTCTCATCTAGTCCAGCTATCTTCCAGAGGACAATTGAAGGTGTATTGCAAGGGATTCCACATGGTTCCATCTATCTGGATGACACTCTGGTGACGGAAAGAACTGACCAGGGGCATCTGAGCACTCTGAAAGAGGTACTACCGAGATTGGAGAGGGCAGGGTTCCGGCTCAAGAGGAGTAAGTGCACGTTCCTGGGGAATGAGGCAGTGTTCCTGGGACACAGAGTGGATGACATCGGGCTCCATCCACTGAAGGAGAAGGTACAAGCACTGCAGGGTGCCCCTGCTCCTACAAATGTGGCTGAGTTAAAAGCTTACCTGGGACTGCTGAACTATTATAACAGGTTTTTACCAAACTTGTCAACTGTGTTAGCACCTCTTCACAAACTACTGCACAAGGAGACACAGTGGCAGTGGGGAGAGGAGCAGGGGGTTTCATTTGAACAGTCCAAGAAACTGATGCTGTCGTCGATGTGCTGGTTCACTACAATGCAGAGAAAGACATCATTCTCTCTTGTGACGCTTCACCTTACGGGGTGGGGGCAGTTCTTTCACACTGCATGGAAGATGGAACTGAAAGACCAATAGGGTTTATGTCCCGAACTCTAACACCAGTGGAAAAAAACTATGCCCAGTTAGACAAAGAGGGGTTAGCAGTAATGTTTGGGTTACAGAGGTTCCACAAGTACATATATGGCAGGAAGTTCACCATATGCACTGATCATAAACCTCCTCTCTCTTTTCAATGAAATGAAAGCAGTTCCACAGATGGTGTCACCCCGGGTCCAGAGGTGGGCCATGACGTTGAGGGCATATGAGTATGTCATCGTCTACAAGGCGGGCAAGTACCATGGGAACGCAGATGCCTTGAGCCGTCTTCCACTGCCAGGCACACCTATCCACTGCAGCTCCAGAGGACAGAGTGTTGATGTTGGAGGACACTGACACGGCACTTGTGACTGTAGAGCAAGTAAGAACATGGACAGGTAAAGATCCAGTACTGTCTAGAGTTTGAGAATATGTGGTGAGGGGATGGCCACAGCATCCGGAAGGGGCTGACTTCACACCCTACAGTGTCAGGAAAACAGAGCTGAGTGTGCAGGATGGTTGCGTGTTGTGGGGAGCACGAGTGATTATTCCACAGCCAGCACGACAGTCTATCCTAGAGCAACTACATCAGTGTCATCCTGGGGTCTCGCGTATGAAAGCCTTGGCTAGGAGTTACTTGTGGTGGCCAAAGCTAGATGAGGAGATAGAAAATTTAGTCAAGACATGCAGCACTTGTCAGGAACACCGGAAGGCACCAGCAGCGGCTCCTCTCCACCCCTGGGAGTGGCCGGATAAACCATGGAGAAGATTGCACTTAGATTATGCGGGTCCATTCATGGGGAAGATGTTCCTCATAATCATTGATGCACATTCCAAATGGATGGATGTTTATCCTGTAAATTCTGCTTCCGCCACTACTACTATAGACTGCCTGCGTCGGAGCTTTAGTAATCAAGGGCTACCGGAGATCGTGGTAAGTGACAATGCCACTTGTTTTGTGAGTACAGAGACAAAAGAGTTCTTGAGAAAAAGCGGCATAGTGCAGGTGACCTCGGCTCCATATCATCCCTCCTCAAATGGACTTGCAGAGAGAGCCGTACAAACATTTAAAGAGATGATGAAAAAAAGTGCAGAAGGGAGTTTAGCAGCCAAAGTGTCATGGGTTCTGTGCAGCTACAGAATAACACCTCAATCCACCACAGGACTCTCTCCTGCTGAGATGTTATTAGGTCGTAGACTACGCTCCACTCTTGACCTTGTCCACCCAGACCTAAAAAGGAAAATGGAAAACAGACAAAACAAACAAAAAGAGAACCATGACAAAAGAACAAAAAGCCGAAGTTTTGGAGAAGGAGGTGCGGTCCTTACCAGGAATTTCGATTATGGACCCAAGTGGATTCCTGGCTTCATAGACTCAATGACCGGTCCCGTATCATACAAGGTCATGTTGGGTGATGGTAGGGTAGTACGCAGACATGTAGATCAGATACTTACCAGACAAGGGGAAATTGAAATGAAGTTTCCAGATGCAATGGCTGAGGACAGGTTTGCCCCCAGTTATCCAGGTGCATCTGTGGTGCCACCACCAGGGACAGAGACAATTCCACAGGAACCCATTCGTCAAGAGGAAACCATCGTTGCAGTGTCAGATACTCCGAGCACTGCTCAGGAGCAGCTGGTGGCTTCACCACAAACAAGCAGGGACTTTACTGTCAGACGTTCACAAAGGGCTCGCAAGCCATCAGAGAGATTGATACTGACCTGTTAGATTCGTCAAGTATGGAACATGGGGAATGGAGACTTCTTATGTGACCCTTGGGAATGGTTGTTGGTTAAGAAATTCATACTGAAATCTTGAGGGAGGAGGGATATAGTAATCTGGGATGTTATGATTAAGGTTATCCACCAGGTGGTGCTGTAGCCAATGCTGCTGCTAAGGTCAGGGGTTTGCTTCCTGTTAAGGTCAGGGGTTTGCTTCCTGTTAGGTGAGCAAAGGTAGAATGCCAGGATGCTGGATGCAGGCCTGTCTGTATGTATTTCCCAGTTGTTAATAAAGTACTCGTGTTAATTCTACTACCTCGCCTCTTCGAGTCCTTGTTCCACTTCATGGATTTATCACACACCACAACCATCTTCCTTGGTGCTAGGTATGACTCTAGCCAGTGGAGAGTTTTCCCCTGATTCCCATTGACTTCAGTTTTACTAGGGCTCCTTGATGCCACACTCGGTCAAATGCTGCCTTGAGGCAAGTGCAGTCACTCTCGCCTCACCTGGGGGTGGATTTAAACAAACTTGGCAGGGGGATGAGATACGCAGTGGAGCTATAGTAGTGATGCACAGCCAAATATAGAGGAAAAAACAAGTCAATCTGGAAGGCAGAGCAAAAATGTAACGGCACAAGGGAGTGTGGCAAGACTGGATTGCATTTATTTTAATGCAAGGAGTCTTGCAAGTAAGGCAGATGAATTGAAGGTGTTGATGAACACATGGGATTATGATATTGTTGCTATCACAGAGACATGGTTGAGGGAGGGGCAGGACTGGCAGCTCAATATTCTGGGGTATAGAATCTTCAGGCGAGACAGAGGGGCGTGTAAAAGAGGAGGAGGTGTCGCAATATTAATCAAGGAGTCAATTACTGCAGTAAAGAGGGATGATATCTTAGCAGGTTCCTCTAATGACGCCATATGGGTAGAACTTAAAAGCAAAAAGGGGACAAGCACTTTCCTGGGAGTGTACTATAGGCCCCCAAACAGTCAGGGGGAGATAGAGGAACAGATATTTATGCAAATCTCAGAGAAGTGTAGAAATAATAGGGCAATAATTGTAGGGGATTTCAACTTCCCCAATATTAACTGGGATAGTCAGAGTGTGGAAGGCTTAGAGGGTGCGGAATTCTTAAAGTGCATCCAGGAGAGCTTTTTGAGCCAGCATGTAGAAAGTCCTACAAGAGAGCGGGCGATACTGGACCTAATTCTAGGGAATGTAGCCGGGCAAGTGGTAGAAGTGTCAGCAGGAGAGCATTTTGGTGACAGTGACCATAATTTGGTGAGATTTAAGGTAGTCATGGAAAAGGACAAAGATGGACCGGAAATAAAGGTTCTAAATTGGGGGAAGGCCGATTTTAATATGATAAGGCAGGATCTGGCCAAAGTGGACCGGGATCAGCTACTTGTAGGAAAATCCACATCAGAGCAGTGGGGGTCTTTCAGAAAGGAAATAGAGAGAGTACAGCGCCAACATGTTCCCGCAAAGGTCAAGGGTGGGACCAACAAGTCCAGGGAACCCTGGATGTCAAGGGATACACAAGAATGGATTAGGAAAAAAAGGGAGGCTTTTGGCAGATACAAAGGACTAAAAACAGAGGAACCCCTAGAGGAGTATAGAAAGTGCAGGGGGGTACTTAAAAAAGAAATTAGGAGAGCGAAGAGGGGCATGAAAAAACACTGGCGGGCAAAATAAAGGAAAATCCCAAGGTGTTTTATAAGTACATTAAGGGCAAGACGATAACCAGGGAAACAATAGGGACCATTAGGGGCCTAAGTGGCAATCTGTGTGTAGAGCCGGAAGATGTAGCTGAGGTTTTAAATGAATATTTTGCATCTGTGTTCACGGTGGAGAAGGACGGTGTAGGCATAGAAATCAGGCAGGGGGGTTGTGATATACTTGAACAAATTAGCATTGAGAGGGAGGAGGTACTAGCAGTTTTACCGGGCTTAAAAGTGGATCAATCCCCAGGCCCAGACGAGATGTATCCCAGGCTGCTGTGTGAGGCTAGGGAGGAGATTGCAGGGGCTCTCACACAAATTTTCAGAACTTCTCTGGCCACAGGGGAGGTGCCAGAGGACTGGAGGGTGTTAAGTCTGTGAATTATTTAGTTAATTAAAACACAGACTAATGAGTAACAATAAAAACAGGTCTTTACTGGTTGGAGGTAGGGACTATACTGAATACAAGATTACTGCACAGTGCTTATAGACCGGTGTGTTCACCCCCGGTATTACGTCTACAGCAGCCTGAGAAAGTAGTACATCTCTTAAGGTGGAACAGGCTTAAGCTCTCTTAAGGTGGAACAGGTTACATACACAACACTCCTCCCTTCTTAGCTTTATAGTCATCCCCCCCATTTAACATAACGTAATAACATATATACATATATAACTTCATGTTTAACGTAACATATCACAGATTCAGTCTCTGCGGAAAACAGTTCACAGATTCAATCTCTGTGGTGTAGTCAGTTCACGTTACTCATTCAATAGTCCTTTCATGGATTTAACAGCTTGAACTTCCGAACTGATTTGGCTCCGTTCGGAGGGACCACGTGTGTGATCTGGTAGAGGTGATAATGGTTCAGATGGGTCATCTTCTGTTTTTACTTTTCCTTTTCTGCTTCTTGGAGACTCTCTGGGCTCCATTGTCAGCTGCCACAGCTGCCAGCTGCATGCGCAGTTCCTCCTTCTCTTCCTCCTGTTTCCGTCGTAGAGCCAGCTTCTCCCGATGTTCCGTAGACTTTTGGTGCTCCTCCATGATTTCTGCACTTTGGGAGTCGAAGTTACAAGCTGGGCAGGACAGGACATCGTAATATTCGGTGTCGTCCACCAGGTCATGGTAATATTCGGTGTCGTCCTGAGCTAGACCAGTGAGAGGGTCGTCTATTCCCTCCATACCCAGCTGGACGTTAGCCAGCTCTTGTTCCAAATCCAGGCATCTTTCCTGAAGAGACTTCTTCATGTGTACCTCTGCATCCAGCTTTTTCTGGGCTTTCAGCAAGTCGTTTACTAGTGACCTCATTTGTGATTTTAATACTTCAACTTCCTTTGGAGATTGATTGATCGGACTATGCAATCCCTCTACCGGAGCAGCTGTTTCAGCGGTCTGTTGTTCTACATTGACGTGAGTCAGCGTACTTTTGGCATCCAATGGCTGCTCTGTTGCAGTCGTTTCAGTCTGTGTCGTCACATCAGCCATCTCAATGACTTTTGAGAGCTCCGAACCCTTTTCCTTTGAAGATCGCAGCTCGTGTTCAAGTTTTTCCCATTTCAGAGTCTTGTCCCTCAGCATATGAAGGAGTTGGCTGACCGTTAACTCTTCTGACACCAGATTATGGCACGCACCTTCAGAACCTGAATCAGCTTTGATTCGTTCGGCCTCCTCGCGCAGATGGTTGGTGTGCTCCTGCTCCATTTTCTCCATCAGTTGCTTCTGTTGACTTTCCAGATTCTCCCACTCTGTAACAAAGAACTTTTTTATTTCATTCATCTCTTGCTCAAAACGGCGAATCATTTGTTCTAATTGCTGTTGTAGTTTGAAATGGAGTTGAGTTCGAGCCCAGTGTCCCTCAAAAATGTGCATATCAGTAGACTTGACAGACTCAGAATTCTCTGTTAAACTATGTTGTTGTTGCTCAGTGGAATTCTGTGCTGAAACTTTGTCTTTTGCACATGGGTTGGTCTTACCATCATCAGTTCTAGAGTCTGGGCTGATTATCTGCACCGAGTTCTCACTCTTTATGGCTTTTAGCGAATGCCAGTCCATATTTATGTTTCTAAACCACTCCCGGCCTAGTAGTGGTGGACCTCCCTCTGGTAGCACATATAAGTCCATTATTTGACTTCCTTCGCCCTTGTTGGCCACTGCAACCTTTATTGTCCCGATGGGGTACACTCTCTGCCCCGTGTAGGTTGTCAATATAATCTCCGTATCCTGTAGGGGAATATGTTGGAATAACCTTCTGTAATCTTTCTTATTCATGACCGACAATGCCGATCCAGTGTCCAATTCCATTTTTACTTGGACTCCTTCTATCTGAAGAGTAACCCAAATTGTCTGGAGGTCTGCACCCTTACCAACGTTGAGTACCCTTAAGCTAGCCAGTTCAATACTGCTTGCGTCTGAATCGGACTCCTGTTCGGCCACCTTGTGTACCTTTGCGTATTTCCCTTGCGGTGACTTCTTGTTGCTGGTCTTCTTCGCTGACCTGCATACTCTAGCTATATGTCCAAGCCTACCACAAGTTCTACATTCTTGGTTTTTAAACCAACACTGGTTCTGATCATGCGTTGTCTTTCCACAACGATAACATTTGCCAGAACTCACACCCAATTTGTGTGCACTGAGCTCCGGTGACCGTAGCTGCATTACTGCCGTGCCTCTCGCTGCGGCTTTGTGTGCTGCTGCCATAGTGACCGCCTTCTCAAGTGTCAGCTCATTCTCCTCGAGCAGTCGCTTTTGTGTATCCTGTTTAAATAAACCACACACAAATTTGTCTCGAAGTGCCTCTGTCAGTCCCGTTCCAAACTGGCAATATTTCGCTAATTTACGCAATTCCAGCAAATATTCAACATTGCTTTCATGCTGTAGCTGCCTTCTGTCGTAAAATTTAAATCGTTCCGCTAGCATCAGCGGCGTGGGGTTTAGATGATCTTTCAGGACAGTAACAATCTCATCGAACGTCTTATCCGCCGGTTCATCTGGTGATAACAGGTGTTTCAATTGCCCGTATGTCTTCGCACCCATTAAATTTAATAATGTTAGAGCTTTATCTTGGTCACGAATTTTATTGGCCTTACAATAATTTTTTACTCTTTCAGCATATATGGCCCAATCTTCGAGGTCACTATCAAAGGTGCTAATATTCCCGTGTTTAGGCATTGTAGATTTGCAATTTCTCAGATTTTCTTTTCTTTACTTGTTATCAAAGATGGCGGCTTCCCGCTCTTGCCGTCGTCCTCCGCCCACAAAATGGCGGTTTTCCCGCGCTTGGCGGTCTTCACCCGTCCCCCGACGCCGTCTCCCTTCAGCCCCTGAGTGCGGCCCTTATCAGCGGATGCGATCGATGGCCCGGCTGCGCCTCGCACTTGAAAGCGGCCCGGCCCTTATCTGCCGATCGCTATCGCCCTGTACCTCTCTCTTCCCCAGTCCTGTCTTCTACTCCGGTTCACAAGCTGATGGAGGCTTCAGGGTCCTAATGCCTGTCGCTTCCAGTGGGGTGGTGAGTGGTGAGGTTTGAAACCTCTCTTCAACCGCCGTGGAATAACTGTCGCAGGGTAAGAACCTGACTCGTCGCCAGTGTTAAGTCTGTGAATTATTTAGTTAATTAAAACACAGACTAATGAGTAACAATAAAAACAGGTCTTTACTGGTTGGAGGTAGGGACTATACTGAATACAAGATTACTGCACAGTGCTTATATACCGGTGTGTTCACCCCCGGTATTACGTCTACAGCAGCCTGAGAAAGTAGTACATCCCTTAAGGTGGAACAGGCTTAAGCTCTCTTAAGGTGGAACAGGTTACATACACAACAGAGGGCAGCTAACATAGTACCATTATTCAAGAAGGGTAGTAGGGATAAAACAGGGAATTACAGGCCAGTGAGCCTAACATCAGTGGTAAGGAAGTCATTGGAAAAAATTCTGAGGGACAGAATTAGTCTCCACTTGGAGAGGCAAGAATTAATCAAGGATAGTCAGCATGGCTTTGTCAGGGGGAGATCATGTCTAACCAATTTGATTGAATTTTTCGAGGGGGTGACTAGGTGTGTGGATGAGGGTAGTGCAGTTGATGTAGTCTACATGGACTTCAGTAAGGCTTTTGACAAAATGCCGCATGGGAGACTGGTCAAGAAGGTAAGAGCTCATGGGATCCAGGGCAATTTGGCACATTGGATCCAAAATTGGCTTATTGGCAGGAGGCAGAGAGTGATGGTCGAAGGTTGTTTTTGTGACTGGAAGCCTGTGTCCAGTGGTGTACCGCAGGGATCGGTGCTGGGTCCTTTGCTGTTTGTAGTGTACATTAATGATTTAGACATGAATGTAGGAGGTATGATCAGTAAGTTCGCAGATGACACGAAAATTGGTGGAGTGGTAAATAGCGAGGAGAGAAGCCTCAGGCTACAGGACAATATAGACGGGTTGGTCAGATGGGCAGAACAGTGGCAAATGGAATTTAACCCTGAAAAGTGTGAGGTGATGCATTTTGGGAGGACTAATAAGGCAAGGGAATACACAATGAACGGTAGGACCCTAGGAAGGACAGAGAATCAGTGGAACCTTGGTGTGCATGTACATAGATCCCTGAAGGCAGCAGGACAGGTAGATAAGGTGGTTAAAAAGGCATATGGGATACTTGCCTTCATTAGCCGAGGCATAGAATATAAGAGCAGGGAGGTTATGATGGAGCTGTACAAAGCGCAAGTTAGGCCACTGTGTGCAGTTCTGGTCGCCACACTATAGGAAGGATGTGATTGCATTGGAGAGGGTGCAGAGGAGATTCACCAGGATGTTACCTGGGCTGGAGTGCTTCAGCTATGAAGAGAGACTGGACAGGCTGGGGTTGTTTTCCTTAGAGCAGAGAAGGCTGAGGGGAGACCTGATTGAGGTGTACAAAATTATGAGCTGCACAGATAGGGTAGATAGAAAGGAACTTTTCCCCTTAGTAGAGGGGTCAATAACCAGAGGGCATAGTTTCAAGGTAAGGGGCAGGAGGTTTAGAGGGGATTTGAGGGAAAAAATTTCACCCAGAGGGTGGTTGGAATCTGGAACTCACTGCCTGAAAGGGTGGTAGAGGCAGGAACCCTCACAACATTCAAGAAGCATTTAGATGAGCACTTGAAACGCCATAGCATACAAGGCTACGGACCAAGTGCTGGAAAATGGGATTAGAATAGACAGGGCTTGATGGCCGGCGCAGACACGATGGGCCAAAGGGACTCTTTCTGTGCTGTATAACTCTATGGGGGAGAAATTCAGTATCGCCCCGTTTGGGGCGCGATTATTGGCCAGGCGCAAAGTTTAGTGCCTGGTACTAATTATCGCCTCCGACTGCAAACTTGGCTTTTATCGCCCCTGGAGGTGATTGGAGCGCTAAATCAGGTGCTGTACACCTGTCTTAAGGCGCAAAGGCCGAGGAGCAAGGCACTAACTCAGAGCGCGGGCGCAGTGCAGGTGCTGTCAGTTAGCGATGGTACACAGACACACTGGCGCCAGACAGTTCTTAAAGCAGAAGGTCAATCTTGCTCTCCAGCCATACCCTGCTCATTGTAGCCTTGAATCTCGGCCTGGAGAGACCTGTGACTACATTTTCCAGCCAAGGACTATGGAGAGGGTGAGAGAACGAGCTCAGCGCTTCAGCGAGCAGGCCTTGAAGGCTCTGGTTGGCGTGGTGGAGCGCAGAAGATCTATACTCTACCCTGAGAGTGGCAGGAGGCCTTTGCCGCGCGACTACGTAAGAGTGTGGAGGGAGGTGTCTCAGCACGTCTCCTCCAGGAGCATGGTGACCAGGACCCATACTCAATGTCGCAAAAAGTTCAACGACCTCACTCGGGTCGTCAGGGTGAGTGGCTTTTTTTCAATACCTCTCCATCCTTCCATCTCAACCTCACTCTATGGCCAGAGGGTGTTAAAACCCCAATGCCCAACACTCATCCAACACCTATGGCCCTCTCATGAAACACACACGCACATTCCACAGTTTGCATACAGTAAATGCTATTCGACTATGGGAGGCACATCAGGCAAGACCATGGCTGTATATTTACTCAGATGCCATCCTTTTTCTTGCAGGCCAAGCTGTCTCATAATAGGAGACAGCAGCAACGGACGGGTGGAGGGCGGCCTCAGCTGTAACCCCTCAGCGATCTTGAGGCGCGGGTCCACAGGATTGTGCATGCAAGCACTGACTACTGCCATTGTCGCTGGTTTGGACATATTTCCCCAGGGCTCTCACCACGCTGCAGCAGGCCAGCAATCTGTGCTCCAGCAGATTGCTCCGAGTGCTGATGTGCTGCCCCGTGGGAGTGCCAGTGTGTCGGTCGAGCAGGGAGGTGCTGTCCTCTCTCTGCCAACACTGTCACTTCCCGATTGCACTTGCCACCGCCTGTAGCCCAGACTGCTGCTGCCCATGCAGAGTTGGTGCAGTCTGCAGCTGGGCCCTCCAGGCCCAGAGCTGGTCGAGGCCGTCCTTCCAGGGCATCTGCAGTCTCAGGTTCTGACAATCAACAGCCTTCCACCAGCCTTGCTGCAGCCACTGGGGCCCCATTACGGAGGAGCAATAGGGTGGGAAGGGGGTAAGTGCGCAAGGGAAGGAGATCACCCTCGAAGGGCAAAAAGTAGGAGGTATGACAAAATGTTGATCAATTTTTTATTAAAGGCCGAGGTTCGTATTCAAACTTTTGTTTAGTGTTTTGGACATTATCGCCAGGTTGTGCGAACCAGTTATGTTAATGAATGATTTTTTCTGTTTGTTTCTATTACTTTGTCATGAAGAAATGACACACACAGAGTTTGTAAAATAAATAAGTTTTTGTGTTCAAAATGTACATGTTTGGTCTTTGGAATCATTGCTGCCTTGGCCGGCTTAGGGGTTGCGGGTTGGTTTCATTCATGTTGTTCTCAATGGCAGAAGCCATTTCCTCAGTAGGGGCCTAGAAGCGGCTTGCTATCAGCCATTGACGGACGGCCCTTGCAGTTTCAACATTGTGAGCCTCCCTCCCGCCTTGGTGCTGCTGATGATCATCCTCCTCATCTTCCTCCTCCGCTTCCTCCTCCTCCGGTGGTGCTCCAAGGCCTGGTGGCATTGCCTGGGTCCTGAGGATTGCCAGGTTATGCAGCATGCAGCACACAACTATGAAGAGGGAGACTCACTCAGGCGACTACTGCAGGGCTCCTCCTGAGGGTTCCAGACTGCAGAACCATTGCTTGAGCATACCGATCATCTGCTCAACAATGTTCCTGGTGGCAAGATGGCTCAGCAGGGGTGTTGGGGTTAAGGAGCGTTGTCATCAGCCAGGTGCACAGTGGATAACCCTTGTCCCCGAGGAGCGAACCACTTGGCTGATGCGGTGCCTGGAAAAGTTCTGGCACAGCAGTCTGGCGCAGGATGAAAGTATCGTGGCTGCTGCCAGGATAGCGGGCATTGACAGCAAGTATCAGCTGTCTGTGCTCAGAGACCAACTGGACGTTTAAGGAGTGGAATCCCTTGCGGTTGCGGAAATCCTCTGCATTCTCATGCGGTGCCCGCAATGCCACATGCGTGCAGTCAATGGCGCCCTGCACCATGGGAAAGCCCGCTATCCTCGCAAAGCCCAATGCGCGTTCATGCTGTTTGGCCCGGGTCATCGGGAAAGAGATGTACTGGCGTCTCCTTTTATAGAGGGCACTTGTGACCTGACGGATACAGCAATGGACCGTGAACTGGGAGATATTGGCGATGTCCCCAGTAGATGTTTGAAAGGAGCCAGTGGCATAAAAGTTCAGAGCCACTGACACCTTCACTGCCACCACAGAGACGTCCTGGTCCTCAGTAGAGGCTGCAGATCTGGCTGTAGCAGGTGGCAGAGCTCAGTGACCACCTCCTTGCTGAAGCGCAGCCTGCGCAAACACTGCTCCTCAGACAAATTAATGTAGGAGAATTGTTGGCGAAATACCCTGGGAGGGTAAGGTCTCCTGTACAGAGGCCTGTTGGCCCTCCTCCGTCTGGCCATGATTGCCACTCTCTCTCTGCGTCTCTGTTGCCTCTGAATCTGCAGGCGCAGGACGACGCCCAGAGTCAGTGCAGCCCCCATAATCTCTTGGTAATCAAAGTAATGAAGGTCAAATCCAAAATTACCTGCAAAGTGATGCTCAGTAGCCAAAACTACTTCACACAGCATTGACTCTATGCAGGAGTCTCTCCTTCTCTCTCTGTCAGAATGAGTAGTGCAAAAATGTCTTCCACAGAAAAAGCCAGGAAGAGGCCGCCTTTAAATAGCGCCCCTCCCCCCAGCCACACACCGACTGGGAAACGTTCCTGTCTACCTGTCGTTGCTTGCGCCAGGCGGAAAGGAAGGGGCGTCACTCAATATCCGGTCCGGGGCGCTCCAAGGGCGTTGCATGCTCGACTGACATCAAGATCTGCGAGCGCATGAGATCGGGGTGGTTTTGTTTATCGCCGCCGCAAAATTTCTGGTTAATTTTGCGAGCGGCGCAGACATCGGCGCGCCCGGGCACGAGTTGCTTTGCGCACCATTAGCGCCCTCTTAAGGCGCTAACGGGAGGCACAAACCAACCAAATTCCCCCCCCCCCCCATGACTCTATGGCTATGACCTCTGGAATTCAACTCCTTTTTCCATGTTTGGACCAAGGCTGTAATGAGGTCGGGAGCCGAGTGTGGGAAACTACTTTTATCGTTCACTATCGTTACACTATGGTTATCACTGTTTATATCGTTACACTATGGTTATCACTGTTTACACTGTTGTATCACTACACAAGGTCACCTCTTGTCACGCTGTTATACCTGGGCTGACCACAGCTGACTCCGCCCCATGGCTCCGCCTGCTTGCCCAGGTATAAAGGTGGTCGACTGGCTGGTATTCCTCCTTGTTGGACCCGATCACCCACGAGGGTGGGCTCTGTTATTTAGCCAATAAAAACCTATAGTTACTAACTTAACTCGTCGCTTTTCATGAACTGAATTGATAGGTATATCAATTTTATTGGCTAAATTTTGAAATGTCTTCAATGGAGCAGCCAAACGACCAGTCAGACGTACAGCCTCAGCCAAACGGCCATCTACAACAGCCCCAGCAGCCGGCCTGGCTGCGAGCACTCCGACCGCCGTACCTGGATCTAAACCCACAGGCTGCGAATTCAGCCCTCGACTTCGAACACTGGCTGAGCTGTTTCGAATCCTACCTGGGAGAATCCGGCGTGCCTCCGGGATCCAAACTGAGAGTTCTGACCGCCCAGGTGAGCCCTAAAGTATTTGCATTCATCCGGGACCTTGCTACATACGAGGATGCCATCAAACTGCTGAAAGAGCAGTACCGGAGCCCTGTAAATTCTATGTATGCCAGACATCTCCTAAGATCCCGCTCGCAACAGCCAGGAGAGTCGGTAGATGAATTTTTACGGGCGCTACAAACACTCGGCAGGGACTGTGACTTTAAAGCTGTAACGGCTGCAGAAAATACTGAAGGGAATATCCGCGATGCCTTCGTGAAAGGCCTTCGGTCCGACTACTCACGGCAAAGACTGCTCGAATCAAAGGACCTTGACTTGAATACAACTGCAGCCCTCGCTCGCTCTCTGGAAGTGGCCCATCGGGACCTCGAGGCGTACTCCAGGTACTGTGCTGTGCGACCCTGGGACTCGGGCCCGACCCTGGCCGCAATACCCCTCGCACCGCCGCCTCTGGGACCTACCACAGCGTCGGCATCCCGGAACCGATCGGGACCGCCACCCCCGGTACCGGGTGCGACATCGGAGCCCCGCGATCGGGCCGCCGGCTGCTTCTTCTGTGGCCAGGCGAAACACCCGAGGGCGCGCTGCCCTGCAAGAAATGCGACCTGCTCCGACTGCCACAAGGCCACTTCGCGAAGGCCTGCAGGGGGAGAGCCACAGACGCCAGCAGTGCCTCATGCGAGTTGTGGGGGCGGCCATCTTTCATGAAGGCTACAGATGCCAGTATCCCCTCGTGTGAGTCGTGGGGGCAGCCATCTTTGATCAAGGCCACCGATGCCGGCAGTGCCTCATGTGAGTTGTGGGGGCGGCCATCTTCTCCGCCATTTTATTCAACATCGTGGGCACCGCCATTTTGTTCACCACACTCGACTGCCACCTTGTCTCCAGACCCGACCACCGCCTCACCCGCAGACTACAGCAGCTCGCTCAGCCATACACTAGCCTCCGTCACACTTGACCAAGCTCGCCCGCATCACCTGTCCAAGTCCATGATGGACATCAAAGTAAACGGCCACGCCACGACCTGCCTGTTCGACAGCGGAAGCACGGAGAGTTTCATCCATCCAGACACGGTGAGCCACTACTCCCTCACTGTCCGGCCAACGCGCAACCGGATCTCGATGGCGTCGAGGTCCCACTCTACAGACAGCAGCGGCTACTGTGTTGTGACTCTGTCGGTTAGGGGCACGGAGTATAAAAATTTTAAACTTCTCGTCCTGCCCCAGCTCTGCGCTGCCATCCTACTAGGGCTGGACTTCCAATCCCACCTTCAAAGTGTCACTTTGGCATACGGTGGACCCCTCCCCCCACTCACAGTCGACAACCAGCAGCTTTTAAACCGCCCACCGCGTACCACCTGCGGCCTATCCACCCTCAAGGTCCTGCCCCCCTCCCTGTTCGCCAACCTCACCCGCGACTGTAAACCCGTCGCTACCAAGAGCAGGCGGTACAGCGCCGGGGACAGAGCTTTTATTAGCTCTGAGGTGCAGCGTCTCCTGAAGGAGGGCATCATCGAGAGGAGCAACAGCCCCTGGCGTGCCCAGGTCGTAGTCGTTAAGACCGGTGATAAAAACCGCCTGGTCATCGACTATAGCCAAACCATAAACCGGTACACCCAGCTGGACGCATACCCCCTTCCCCGCATATCCGATATGGTCAATCAGATTGCACAGTACCGGGTATTCTCTACCATCGACCTTAAGTCGGCCTACCACCAACTCCCTATCCGCCCTGAGGACCGCCAGTATACCGCCTTCGAGGCGAATGGCCGCCTCTACCACTTCCTTAGGGTTCCCTTCGGCGTCACCAACGGGGTTTCGGTCTTCCAAAGGGAGATGGACAGGATGGTTGACCAGAACGGGCTGCATGCCACGTTCCCTTATCTAGATAACGTCACCATCTGCGGCCGCGACCGGCAGGACCATGATGTTAATCTGGAGAGATTCCTCCGTATGGCCCAACGGCTGAACCTCGCCTACAATAAGGAGAAATGTGTGTTTAACACCTCGCGTCTTGCCATCCTCGGCTGCGTAGTAGAGAACGGAGTCATCGGCCCCGACCCCGAAAGAATGCGCCCCCTCATGGAGCTTCCCCTCCCCCACTGTCCAAAGGCGCTGAAGAGAACCCTTCTATGCCCAATGGGTGCCCAATTATGCGGACAAAGCCAGACCCCTCATGAAGTCCACCTCCTTCCCCCTGACGGCAGAAGCATGCGCAGCCTTCTCCCTCATAAAGGGAGACATTGCTAAGGCCACAATGCACGCGGTGGATGAGTCTATCCCTTTCCAAGTGGAGAGCGATGCATCCGACTTCGCCCTAGCTGCAACCCTTAACCAGGAGGGGAGACTTGTGGCCTTCTTCTCAAGGACCCTCCGGGGCCCTGAGATCCGACACTCTTCGGTCGAGAAGGAGGCCCAGGCGATCGTGGAGGCAGTACGACGCTGGAGGCATTACCTGGCAGGCAAACGATTTACCCTCCTCACCGACCAGCGTTCGGTCGCTTTTATGTTTAATAACAAGCTGAGGGGCAAAATCAAGAACGACAAGATCTTGAGGTGGAGAATCGAGCTCTCCACCTATGATTATGATATCTTGTACCGGCCTGGTAAACTGAACGAACCCCCAGATGCTCTATCACGAAGTACATGCGCCAACGCGCAAATTGATAGACTGCAGACCCTCCACAACGACCTCTGCCACCCCGGGGTCACCAGACTTTACCACTTCATTAAGGCCCGCAAGCTGCCCTACTCCATCGAGGAGGTCAGGACCATGACCAGGAACTGCCAAACCTGTGCCGAATGCAAACCGCATTTCTTTAGGCCGGACAGAGCAAGCCTGATCAAGGCCACCCGCCCCTTCGAGCGCTTGAGCATCGATTTTAAGGGGCCCCTCCCGTCCTCTGACCGTAATGTGTACTTCCTCAACATTATTGATGAGTACTCCCGTTTCCCCTTTGCCTTCCCCTGCCCAGACATGACCAGTACCACGGTCATCAAATGCCTGAACGACCTCTTCGCCTTGTTCGGGTTCCCGAACTATATACATAGCGACCGGGGCTCATCCTTCATGCGAGAGGTATTGCTGCAAGCAGGACCACCAGCTACAACCCCCAAGGGAACGGCCAGGTGGAAAGAGAGAACGCGACTGTCTGGAAGGCCGTTCTCTTAGCCTTAAAGTCTAAGGGCCTCCCAACCTCTCGCTGGCAGGAAGTCCTTCCGGCAGCGCTGCATTCCATCAGGTCACTGCTTTGCACTGCCATTAACGCCACCCCCCATGAATGAATGTTTGTTTTCCCCAGGAAGTCAACTACGGGAACCTCGCTACCAACATGGCTGACTTCTCCGGGGCCCGTCTTGCTGCGAAAGCACGTGAGGGCCCATAAAACGGACCCCCTGGTCGAGAGGGTGGACCTCCTGCATGCGAACCCCCAGTACGCCTATGTGGCATACCCAGACGGGCGGGAGGACACAGTCTCCTTACGAGACCTCGCACCCTCGGGCATCACTGAGACACCACCGTTACCCCCCACCACCCCCCCAAATCCAGCCCAGGTAGACGGCATGCCGGAACCCCACGAGCCTTCGCCGACCATGCAGACACCAGCATTAACATCGGATACTGCATCACCGCCGCCGCTGCTGCGCCGATCAGAAAGGCTTACGAGGCCTCCGGACAGACTGACATACCCGAACTGGTAGTACACTTCACCCCGCCAGACTCAAATTTAAACAAGGGGTGAATGTGGTAAACCACTTTTATCGTTCACTATCGTTACACTATGGTTATCACTGTTTATATCGTTACACTATGGTTATCACTGTTTACACTGTTGTATCACTACACAAGGTCACCTCTTGTCACGCTGTTATACCTGGGCTGACCACAGCTGACTCCGCCCCATGGCTCCGCCTGCTTGCCCAAGTATAAAGGTGGTCGACTGGCTGGTATTCCTCCTTGTTGGACCCGATCACCCACGAGGGTGGGCTCTGTTATTTAGCCAATAAAAACCTATAGTTACTAACTTAACTCATCGCTTTTCATGAACTGAATTGATAGGTATATCACCGAGTGGTCTTGGCGAAACCCAAACTAGGCATCAGTGAGCAGGTTATTGGTGAGTAAGTGCCGCTTGATAGCACTGTCGATGACACCTTCCATCACTTTGCTGATGATTAAAAGGAGACTGATGGGGCAGTAATTGGCCGGATTGGATTTCATAGAATCATAGAAATTTATAGTTCCTATCTTGACAAGCCGGTTGCCCTGGGGTAGCTTGTCTTGAGCTCAGTCTTGACAAGCCAGTTGCCTCACGGTAGCTTGTCTTGAGTTCCTATCTTGACTAGCCATTTGCCTATGTGGTAGCTTGTCTTGAGCTACTATGTTTTGTAACTGTTTACCTGTGTGATTCTAGTAAAGTACTGTTATTTAAGACTGCATATCTGCTTCTCGCCTCGTCTGTCTGCACTTGGGTCCAGAACCAGCCTCGCCCGGACAGCACGGCCCCGTGTCTACATGGCCCCGTGACAGCCACCCTGACATACCTGGGCAGTTTTCCACATTGTTGGATGAATGCCAGTGTTGTAGCTGTACTGGAACAGCTTGGCTAGATGCGCGGCTAGTTCTGGAGCACAAGTCTTCAGCATGATAGCCGGGATGTTGTCAGGGCCCATAGCCTTTGCTGTATCTGGTGCGCTCAGCCGTTTCTTGATATCACGTGGAGTGAATCGAATTGGCTGAAGACTGGCTTCTGTGATTGTGGGGACCGCAGGAGGAGGCCGATATGGATCATAGAGTCATAGAGTCATACAGCACAGAAAGAGGCCCTTCGGCCCATCGTGTCCGTGCTGGACATCAAGCCCTGTCTATTCTAATCCCATTTTCCAGCACTTGGTCCGTAGCCTTGTAGGCTATGGCATTTCAACTGCTCATCTAAATGCTTCTTGAATGTTGTGAGGGTTCCTGCCTCTACCACCCTTTCAGGCAGTGAGTTCCAGATTCCAACCACCCTCTGGGAGAAAAAGTTTTTCCTCAAATCCCCTCCAAACCTCCTGGTTATTGACCCCTCTACTAAGGGGAAAAGTTCCTTTCTATCTACCCTATCTAGGCCCCTCATAATTTTGTACACCTCAATCAGGTCCCCCCTCAGCCTTCTCTGCTCTAAGGAAAACCATCCCAGCCTGTCCAGTCTCTCTTCATAGCTGAAGCGCTCCAGCCCAGGTAACATCCTGGTGAATCTCCTCTGCACCCTCTCCAGTCCTTCCTATAGTGTGGCAACCAGAACTGCACACAGTATTCCAGCTGTGGCCTATCTAGCGTTTTGTACAGCTCCATAATAACCTCCCTGCTCTTATATTCTATGTACACTACGAACAGCAAAGGACCCAGCACCGATCCCTGTGGTACACCACTGGACACAGGCTTCTAGTCACAAAAACAACCTTCAACCATCACCCGCTGCCTCCTGCCACTAAGCCAATTTTGGATCCAATGTGCCAAATTGCCCTGGATCCCATGGGCTCTTACCTTCTTGACCAGTCTCCCATGTGGGACTTTGTCAAAAGCCTTACTGAAGTCCATGTAGACTACATCAACTGCACTACCCTCATCCACACACCTAGTATGCACGGTGGCATAGTGGTTAGCACTGTTGCCTCACAGCGCCAGGGACCCGGATCCTCATGAAGCCATATGCTCGCACCGCCTGCTGCTCCAAGGCCAGAAAGAAGGAAATGTATTCAGCTCTCTTGGAATACAGCACCTCAGTTACCTCCCTTATGCAACACTGCACGGCAAACTGGAAGATGTTGCAAATATCTCCAGCTCCAGCCTGGAAGGAGCCCGAGGCATAAAAGTTCATGGCCACCGTGACCTTCACAGCCACTGGCAAAGTGGACCTCGCCCTGCTCTGAGGTTGCAGATGTGGCTGCAGCAGGTGGTAGAATTCAGTGAGGTCATCCTTGGTAAATCGCAGACGTCTGACACACTGTTCCTCACTGAGGTTCAGGTAGAATTGCTCCTTGAACACCCTGGGCGGATATGGCCTCCTGCTGAGAGCCCTTCTCCCCCTCCTCATAGAATCATAGAATAGTGCAGCACAGAAAGAGGCCATTCGGCCCATCGAGTCTGACAGCTCCTTCAAAGAGCAATCCAGTCAGTCCCACTCCCCCGCTCTTTCCCCAGATCCCTGAATTTTTTCTCCTTCAAGTATTTATCCAATTCCCTTTTGAAGGCGACTATTGAATCTGTATCCACCACACAATCAGGTAGCGCATTCCAAATCCTAACCATTTGTTACGTAAAAAAGTTTCCCCTCACGTCGCCTCTGGTTCTTTTGCCAATCACCTTAAATCTGTGTCCTCTCGATATCGAATCTTCAGCCATTGGAAACAGTTTCTCTTTATTTACTCGATCGAAATCCTTCATGATTTTAAATACCTCTATCACATCTACTCTTAGCCTTCTCTGCTCTAAGGAGAACAACTCCAACTTCTCCAGTGTAGCCACGTAACTGTAATCCCTCATAAGAACAAAAGAAATACGAGCAGGAGTCGGCCATTTGGCCCTTTGAGCCTGCTCCGTCATTCAATAAGATCATGGCTGATCTTCTACCTCATCTCCACTTTCCCGCACTATCCCCATATCCCTTGATTCCTTAATATTCAAAAATCTATCGATCTCTGTTTTGAATATACTCAATGACTGAGGCTCCACAGCCCTCTGGGGTAGAGAATTCCAAAGATTCACCACCCTCTGAGTGAAGAAATTTCTCCTCATCTCAGTCCTAAATGGCCGACCCCTTATTCTGAGACTGTGACCCCTGGTTCTAGACTCCCCAGCCAGGGGAAACATCCTCCCTGCATCTACCCTGTCAAGCCCTGTAAGAATTTTGTATGTTTCAATGAGATCACCTCTCATTCTTCTAAACTCTAGAGAATATAGGCCTAGTCTACTCAATCTGTCCTCATAGGACAATCCCCCCATCCCAGGAATCAGTCTGGTGAACCTTCGCTGCACTCCCTCTATGGCAAGTATATCCTTCCTTAGGTAAGGAGACCAAAACTGTGCACAATGTCAGCGGTGGATCAGTTAGTAGCACTCTCGCCTCTGATTCAGAAGGCTGTGGGTTCAAATCCCACTTCATGGGACTTGAGCACATAAAGCTAGGCTGACACTCCAGTGCAGTGCTGAGGGAAAGCTGCACTGTTGGAGGTGCCATCTTTCGGATGAAACGTTAAACTGAGGCCCCATCTGCTCTCCTTGGTGGACGTAAAAAAATGATGGCATTATTTTGGAGAAGAGCAGGGGAGTTCTCCCCGGTGTCCTGGCCAATATTTATCCCTCAACCAACGTAACAAAAACAGATTATCTGGTCATTATCACTTTGCTGTTTGTAGGAGCTTGCTGTACGCAAATTAGAGTCATAGAGTTATACAACACAGAAAGAGGCCCTTCGGCCCATCGCGTCCGCACCGGCCATCAAGCCCTGTCTAATCTAATCCCATTTTCCAGCATTTGGTCCGTAGCCTTGTATGCTATGGCATTTCCCACATTACAACAGTGATTCCACTTCAAAAAGTACTTCATTGGCTGTAAAGCGCTTTGAGACATCCGGTGGTCATGAAAGGCGCTATATAAATGCAAGTCTTTCTTTTCCAGGTGTGTTCTCACCAAGGCCCTATATAATTGCAGTAAGGCGTCTTTATTATTATACTCAAATCCTCTTGTAATAAAGGCCAACATACCATTTGCTTTCCGAATCGCTTGCTGTGCCTGCATGTTAACTTTCAGTGATTCGTGTACAAGGGCACCCAGGTCCTTCTGAACACCAACATTTCCCAATCTCTCACCATTTAAAAAATACTCTGCTTTTCTATTTTTCCCACCAAAGTGGATCACTTCATATTTCTCCTCATTATATTCCATTTGTCATGTTCTTGCCCACTCACTTATCCTGTCTATATCCCCTTGAAGCCTTTTTGCATCCTCCTCAAAACTTACATTCCCACCCAGCTTTGTATCATCAGCAAACTTGGATATATTACATTTGGTCCCCTCACCCAAATCATTGATGTAGATTGTGAATAGCTGAGGCCCAAGCACTGATCCTTGTGGTACCCCACTAGTTACAGCCTGCCAACCCGAAAATCACCTGTTTATTCCTACTCTCTGTTTTCTGTCCATTAACCAATCCTCAATCCATGCTTGTATATTACCCCCAAACCCATGAGCCCTAATTTTATTTAATAACCTCTTGTGTGGCACCTTATCGAATGCCTTCTGAAAATCCAAATACATCACATCCACTGGTTCCCCTTTATCTATTCTGCTAGTTACAACCTCAAAAAACTCTTAACAGATTTGTCAAACATGAAAATGACAATCAATGCATCCACTATCTCTATAGCCACCTCTTTCAAAACCCTAGGATGTAGGCCATCAGGTCCAGGGGATTTATTGGCTTTCAGTCCCATTAATTTCTCCAGTACTACTTTTTTACTAATACTAATTTCTTTCAGTTACTCAGTCTTGGTGGACCCTTGGCACTCCACTATTTCTGGGAAGTTTTTTGCGTCTTCTTCCATGAAGACAGACACATGGACCGCGATTTTTCCAATGGATGCGGCTTGGGAAGTGGGTTAGCTCGGTTCCGGGTTCCAGTCCCACCCCCAACTGCATCCGGCCAACGGATTTTACGTCAATTGGCCTTGTTAAGCCCACCCTGCGGGCTTGCCGGCCAATTAAGAAGAAGCCTGTCAAATGATGTCATTTGATGAAGCGTCATCTGCCGGTTTTCTTAAAGGGACCACGCACAATTTTTCTTTGACAGCTCATTTCTCAGTGTTTGACAGCATTGAGGTGCTGCAAACACTGACAATGACTGTTCACAGGTGAGCTCTTGCACCCAGGCTCTCCAGTGACTCCCTTCTTAGGCTAGAACAGATAGCAGCTGCAGGTGAGGTTACAGAAGTGATCTGTCACTGGTGAGAGTGGTTCTCCCAATGAGGTGGGACTAGACAGCCAATTCAAAACCTGTTACCTACAGAAAATGCATTCAAAATGATTTTCCTAACATTTTCTTACTTCTGAAACTCACCAGTGCACCATTGGATCCTTCACACCACTTTTACAGCTGTCATCAATGCTGAAACATTACAGCAGACTCACAACACACCACACTTACCTGGCGTGGTGTCCAGACATCGGGGAACCCGAACCAAAAGTGGCAAAATTCAAAAAGTCTCTGTTAACAAGTATCAAGTACCTGTTAACAGCCAGGTAAATGGCTATAATCCTCTTCCTGCCGCTAGGTGTTGGGTCCATGCGCAAATCGGGGACCCGACATTTGGGAAGATTGATTGGAGGCGGGTTTCCTACCCGCTGTCAATCTTTGCGATTTTGACAGCGGTCCCGCCTCCAATCCCGCACGCTGAGGATGGGCAAAATCGCGACTAAAGTATTTGTTCAATTTCTCTGCCATTTTCTTATTCCCCATTATAATTTCTCCTGTCTCAGCCTGTAAGGGAGCCACATTTACTTTCGCTAATCTTTTCCTTTTTACATACCTATAGAAGCTTTTAGAGTCTGTTTTTATGTCTCTCGCTAGTTTTCTCTCATATTCTATTTTCCCTTTCTTTATCAATTTCTTGGTCCTCCTTTGCTGAATTCTAAAATCCTCCCAATCCTCAGGCTTACTACTCTTTTTTGGCAACATTATAAGCCTCTTCCTTTGATCTAATACTATCTTTAACTTCTCTTGTTGGACCCCTTATCCTGTGTGGTTTTTCTGCCTTAAAGGAATGTACATTTGTTGTCAATTATGTATTAATTTTTTTAATGCTAGCCATTGCTTCTCTATGATCATACCTTTTAATGTAATTTCCCAATCTACCTTAGCCAACTCGCCCCTCATACCTACATAGTTGGCTTTGTTTAGATTTAAGACCCTAGTTTCAGATTTAACTAAATCACTTTCAAACTCAATATAAAATTCATATTATGCTCACTCTTCCCCAAAGGCCCCTTCACTGCAAGGTTATTAATTGCACAATACTAGATCTAAAATAGCCTGTTGTGGTAAACCACTGTTATTGTTGTTCACCGTTGTTGTTGTTGTTGCACACTGTTGTACCTATGCATGTCTCAGCATGTCTCTGCTGGCTCCGCCCCTGGCTCCACCCACAGGCCCAGGTATAAAGGTGACTGCTCTGCAGCCCCCTGCCTTCTTGGAACCCAGTCAACCACGAGAGGCATGCTCTGTTCTTTGCTAATAAAAGCCTTTTAGTTACTCTCCTAACTCTCTGTCTTTTATGAGTAATTGATAGCGCATCAATTTTATTAGCAAAAACAAAATGTTGGCAACAAACGCTGAACAGCAGGCTGCTGCACCAAACGCTGAGCAGCAGGAGCTGCTGCGAGCCCTCAGACCAACATGCCTGGACCTAGACCCCCAAGAAGCGGGTTCGGCTACCAAATTCGCGCATTGGCTGCGTTGCTTCGAGGCTTACCTGCAAGCCTCAACTGTGACCCTGGACGAAAACAAGCTGGAAATCCTGGCCTCAAAGGTGAGCCACCAAGTTTATACAATAATCCAGGACGCGACGACCTACGCGGCAGCTATCGATCTGCTAAAAGGGCAATACGCACGCCCGGTAAATACGGTCTATGCCAGGCACCTCTTAAGATCCCGCAGACAGCAGCCCGGGGAATCGGTGGAGGCCTTCCTACGGGCACTACGGATACTCGGTCGAGGCTGCGATTGCAAAGAAGTATCAGCCGCAGCACACACGGAGGGACTGATCCGAGATGCTTTCGTTGTGGGTCTAAGGTCCGATTACTCCCGGCAGAGACTGTTGGAAAAGGGAGAAATGGACCTGAGAAAGGCAGTGTCCCTCGCGCTCTCGCTCGACGCGGCCCACAGGAATATGGACGCCTTCTCCCCTAACCGCTCCGCAATGTGGACGCCACAACCTTGGGTCATGGGACCGCCACCTTCAACTGCTGCTGCAATGTCCAAGGCACAGAAATGTTATTTTTGTGGCCAGGCAAAACACCCCAGAGCACGCTGCCCGGCGAGAAACGTTACCTGCTCCGGCTGCGGGAAGAAAGGACACTATGTCAGCGCCTGCAAAGGTAAAACCGCTAACGCCAGCAGCGCCGCGTGCGAACCGTGGGGGCAGCCATCTTGTCCGCCATCTTGGGCTCCCCCAGCCGCGTGGGGATCGGGATCATGGGCGCCGCCATTTTGTCCGCCATCTTGGACGTCTCCAACTTCAACCACGGGGGACCCGGACTCAACCACCGCCTCATCTGACGACCACATCGACTCGCTCGACCATACGCTGGCCTCCGTGACGCTGGACCAATCTCTCCCTCATCAACTGTCCAGGTCCATGATGGACATTACGGTAAACGGCCGCGCCACTACCTGCCTTTTTGACAGCGGGAGCACGGAGAGCTTTATCCACCCCGACACGGTGCGCAGTTACTCTCTCCCAGTCCTGCCGACGCACCATCGGATCTCTTTGGCTTCCAAAGCCCAGTCAGCGGACGTCGGTGGCTACTGTGTAGTGACCCTTTCAGTACGGGGCACAGAATACAAAAATTTTAAACTTCTGGTCATGCCACATCTCTGCGCTGCCGTTCTACTGGGGTTGGATTTTCAGTGCCACCTTAAGAGTGTCACATTAGCATACGACGGACCCCTCCCCCCACTCACAGTCTGCAGCCAGCAGCTTTTAAATCGCCCGCCGCGCACCATTTGCAGCCTCTCCACCCTTAAAGTCCCCCCCCCTCCTTGTTCGCTAACCTCACCCGCGACTGTAAGCCCATCGCTACCAAAAGCAGGCGTTACAGTGCCGGGGATAGGAGCTTCATTAAATCCGAGGTAGCGAGACTCCTGAAGGAAGGGATTATTGAAAGTAGCACCAGCCCATGGCGAGCACAAGTGGTGGTAGTGAAGACTGGCGAAAAACAGTGCCTAGTTATTGACTACAGCCAGACGATCAATCGCTACACCCAGCTAGATGCATACCCACTCCCCCGCATATCTGACATGGTCAATCAGATAGCACAATACCGGGTGTTCTCGACGATTGATCTGAAGTCGGCATACCACCAGCTCCCCATCAGGGCTGAGGACCACCAGTACACAGCTTTTGAAGCTGACGGTCGTCTCTACCACTTCCTCAGAGTTCCCTTCGGCGTCACCAACGGGGTTTCAGTCTTCCAACGGGAGATGGACCGGATGGTTGACCAGAACGCGCTCCAGGCCACTTTCCCCTATCTAGACAACGTCACCATCTGCGGCCACGACCAGCAGGACCATGATGTTAATCTAGAGAAATTCCTCCGTACGGCCCAGCGGCTGAACCTAACATACAACAAGGACAAATGTATGTTTTGTACCACGCGCCTTGCCATTCTTGGCTGTGTAGTGGAGAACGGAGTCATCGGCCCCAACCCCGACAGGATGCGCCCCCTTATGGAGCTCCCCCTCCCCCACTGCCAAAAAGCACTGAAGAGATGCCTAGGGTTTTTCTCGTACTATGCTCAGTGGGTGCCCAACTATGCGGACAAAGCCAGACCCCTCATCAAGTCCGCCTCCTTCCCCCTGACAGCAGAGGCCTGTGCAGCCTTCACTCTCATAAAAAGAGATATTGCGAGGGCCACGATGCACGCAGTGGATGAGTCCATCACTTTCCAAGTGGAGAGCGACGCATCCGACTTTGCCCTAGCTGCAACCCTTAACCAGGCGGGGAGGCCCGTGGCCTTTTTCTCAAGGACCCTCCAGGGCCCCGAGATTCGACACTCCTCTGTCGAAAAGGAGGCCCAGGCCATTGTGGAAGCTGTGCGACATTGGAGGCATTACCTGGCCGGAAAACGATTTACCCTGCTCACTGACCAGCGTTCAGTAGCTTTTATGTTTAATAATAAGCAGAGGGGCAAAATCAAGAATGACAAGATCTTGAGGTGGAGAATCGAACTCTCCACCTACAATTACGATATCTTGTACCGGCCCGGGAAACTCAATGAGCCCCCAGATGCCCTATCACGTGGTACATGCGCCAACGCGCAGGTTGATAGACTGAAGACCCTCCACAATGACCTCTGCCACCCGGGGGTCACCAGGTTTTTTCACTTCATCAAATCCCGTAACCTGCCCTACTCCATCGAGGAGGTCAGGACCATGACCAGGAACTGCCAAATCTGTGCCGAGTGCAAACCGCATTTTTATAGGCCAGACAGAGCAAGCCTGATCAAAGCCACGCGCCCCTTTGAACGGCTGAGCGTCGATTTTAAAGGGCCCCTCCCCTCCTCTGACCGCAATGTGTACTTCCTCAACATAATTGACGAGTACTCCCGTTTCCCGTTTGCCATCCCTTGCTCAGACATGACCAGTACCACGGTCATTAAATGTCTGAATGACCTCTTCGCCTTGTTCGGTTTCCCTAGCTATATTCATAGCGACAGGGGCTCACCCTTTATGAGCGACGAACTTCGTCAGTACCTGCTCGCGAGAGGTATTGCTACAAGCAGGACCACCAGCTACAACCCCCGGGGGAATGGCCAGGTGGAAAGGGAGAATGCGACGGTCTGGAAGGCAGTCCTTTTAAACTTGAAATCTAAGGGCCTTCCGACCTCTCGCTGGCAGGAGGTCCTCCCTGCGGCGCTCCATTCCATTCGGTCACTGCTCTGTACAGCCACCAATGCCACCCCTCATGAGAGAATGTTCTCCTTCCCCAGGAAGTCCACTTCGGGGATCTCGTTACCGACATGGCTGACTTCTCCAGGACCCGTCCTACTGCAGAAGCACGTGAGGTCCCATAAGACGGACCCCCTGGTCGAGAGGGTGAGCCTCCTCCATGCCAACCCTCAGTATGCTTACGTGGTGTACCCGGACGGGCGGGAGGACACAGTCTCCATACGAGACCTCGCAACTTCGGGTGCTCCCGAAACACCTCCTTCGCCACCCACCACTACCCACGCCTACCCCCAGTACGCTTACGTAGCGTACCCGGACGGGCGGGAGGACACAGCCTCCACACGAGATCTTGCACCTTCGGGTGCCCCTGAAACACTACCATTGCCATCCACCACTACCCACAACCCAACCCCTCTAGACGGCATGCCGCAGCCCCAGGACCCGTCATTGACCACCCAACCACTCAATGAGACGCCTGATTCAACGTTGGATGCTGCACCATCACCGCCGCCACCACGATGATCAGGATGGCATACAAGGCCACCTGATAGACTTACTTACACGAACCTTTGGTACACTTCACCCCGCCGGACTCAATTTTAAACAAGGGGTGAATGTGGTAAACCACTGTTATTGTTGTTCACCGTTGTTGTTGTTGTTGCACACTGTTGTACCTATGCATGCCTCAGCATGTCTCTGCTGGCTCCGCCCCTGGCTCCACCCACAGGCCCAGGTATAAAGGTGACTGCTCTGCAGCCCCCTGCCTTCTTGGAACCCAGTCAACCACGAGAGGCATGCTCTGTTCTTTGCTAATAAAAGCCTTTTAGTTACTCTCCTAACTCTCCGTCTTTTATGAGTAATTGATAGCGCATCACCTGTTACCTAGTTGGTTCCTCAACATACTGATCTAGAAAACTATCTTGCATACATTCCATGAATTCGTCCTCCACACTATTACTGCAAATTTGGTTTGCCCAGTCTATATGTAAATTAAAGTCCCCCATGATTACTGTATTACCCATGTTACATGCGCCTCTAATTTCCTGATTTGTACTCTGCCCTACATTACAACTACTGTTTAGGGGCCACCAATGTTTTCTGCCTCTTGCTGTTTCTTAGCTCCACCCAAACTGATTCTACTTCTTGATTTTCGGAGCTAAGATCCGTTCTCTCTACTGTCTTTATCTCATCCTTTATTATCAGGGCTACCCCTCCTTCTTTTCCATTTTGCCTATCTCTACTAAAAGTTAAGTATGGTGGAATATTTAGTCCCCAACCTTGGCCACATTGCAACCACATCTCTGTAATGGCTATTAGATCAAACCTATTAATTTCTATCTGTGCTATTAATTTATCTATTTTGTTGCGAATGCTTCGCGCATTCAGATATTGTGCCTTTAACTTTGACTTATTTCTATTTTTCCCTGTCACCTTAGTTACTGATGCCCTATTACCTTTGTTACTCTCTCTGTCCCTTCCTGACCCACTCTGCTTATTTTTACCCAAAACTCTACTCTGCTCTAGAGCCTTGACATTTCTCTCGCTGCTTTTAAATTTGCTCTTTCCTGAATCCTCCCATCCCTCTCATCCCTGGAACCATTCTAGTAAATCTCTTCTGTACCCTCTCTAAAGCCTTCACGTCCTTCCTAAAGTGTGGTGCCCAGAATTGCACACAATACTCCAGCTGGGGCTGAACTAGTGTATTATATGGGTTTAGCATAACTTCCTGGCTTTTGTACTCGATGTCTCTATTTATAAAGCCCAGGATCCCACATGCTTTATTAACTGCTTTTTTAACCTGTCCTGCCACCTTCAAAGATTCGTGCACAAGCACCCAGGTCTCTCTGCTCTTGCACCTCCTTAAAAATTGTACCATTTGGTTGGTATTGCCTCTCCTCATTCTTGCTACCAAAATGTATCATCTCACACTTCTCTGCATTGAATTTCATCTGCCATGTCCGCCCATTCCACCAGCCTGTCTGTGTCTTCTTGAAGTCTATTACTATCTACCTCACTGTTTACTACACTTCCAAGTGTGTCATCTGCAAATTTCAAAATTGTGCCCTGTACCCCCCAAGTCCAAGTCATTAATGTATATCAAGAACAGCAGTGGTCCTGGTACTGAACCTTGGGGAACGCCACTGGATACTTCTCTCTTACTCCTCCCTCTGCCAGCAGCTTCTGAGATGAGGAGGAATTTCTTCACTCAGAGGGTTGTGAATCTTTGGAATTCTCTGCCCCAGAGGGCTGTGAATGCTGAGTCTTTGAGTATATTCAAGGCTGACATAGATCGATTTTTGGATTCTAGGGGAATCAAGGGATATGGAGATTGGGTGGGAAAGTGGAGTTGAGGTCGATGATCAGCCATGATCTTATTGAATGGTGGAGCAGGGTCAAGGGGCCATATGGCCTACTCCTGCTCGTATTTCTTATGTTCTTATGTTCTTCTGCTCATTCTCCCTGTCATGCTGTCGGCCAAGTGGAATGCCTACTTCTGCACCCATGTCTTGGAGCAAGTGGTCTGTGCAGAATCCTTGAAGTCAGGACAAAGTCCTTCAGCATCTTCCACACCACTCCTTGTAGCCCTTAGCAACTTTAAAGAACTGTACAAAGCACCAAACACTTCTACAAACTCAGCAACAACCAGTAGAAATCAATCAGCAACTAACCTGTAAGTAGTTGATGATCCCTTTAAATAGCGTTGGTGTGGGTCCTCCTGCTGCTGAATGCATGTTCAGCTGTGTGTGGTGAAGAGAGGGCGTTAGCTGGAGCATTGAGCTCCAAAATGCGCTGTAGTTGTCCCTGGAGCATGCAGCAGGACAGGGAGATGGAGATGAGGCACAAAGAAGAGGACAAGCTGCTCGTAGAGGGAGGAAGAGGGGGAGAAGGGTTCTCAGCAGGAGGGCTTACCCACCTAGAGTCTTCCAAGAGCAATTTTCTAACCTCAACCTGAATCAGGAGCAGAGTGTGAGGCGTCTGCGCTTTACGAAGGAGCTGCTCACAGAACACTGCCACCTCTTGCAACAGGACTTGCAGCCTCACACCAAGACAAGGACAGTGTTTCTGGTGACTGTGAAGGTGACCGTAGCCCTGAATTTCTTCGCATCAGTATCCTTCCAGGCTGGAGCAGATGACATCTGTAACCTCTCCCAGTTTGCCGTCCAGTGCTGCGTAAGAGAGGTGACAGATGTTCTTTATGCCAGGAGAGGGAAGTCCATTGTTCTCTCTCTGACCAGAGAGAACATAAGAACACAAGAATTAGGAGCAGGAGTCGGCCATACAGTCCCTCGAGCCTGCTCCGCAATTGAATAAGATTTTGGCCGATCTCCAACCTCAACTCCACTTTCCCGCCCGAGCCCTAAATTCCCCTAGAGTCCAATGATTCCCTTAGAGTTCAATGAGAAGCAGGCGGAGCGTGCACGTGGCTTTGCCAGGAGAGCAGGCTTCCCAATGGTGCAGGGCCATCGACTGCACGTACATGGTTTTGCAGGCACCGCATCTAAATGCTGAGATGTACCGCAATCGTAAAGGTTACCACTCGCTGAATGTGCAGTTGGCGTGCAACAATGCTCAGCACATCATGATGGTGAATGGCCGGTATCCTGACAGCAGTCATGATGCTTTAATTCTGCGCCAGTCCGCTGTTCCCTGAGTCTTTGAGCCACCATGACTAACCAGAGGGGGGCTACTGGGTGACAAGGGCTATCCACTGACCACCTGGTTCGTGAATCTGCTGTGCAACACACACACACGTGGGCAGCATGCATATAACGAAAGCCATGCTGCCACACGGAATCAGATAGAGCAGACCACTGGCGTCCTCAAACAACGCTTCCGCTGTCTGGACCGCTCTGGAGGAGCCCTGCAGTACTCGCCAGAGACGGACCTGAATTAAAGCAGTGGCAGCGGCGAGAGGATAAAGAGTGGCCCGAGAGCAGACCTGAATTAAAGCAGCGGCAGCGGATAAAGAGTGGCCCGAGAGCGGACCTGAATTAAAGCAGAGGCAGCGGCGAGAGGATAAAGAGCGGTCCAAGAGCGGAGCTGAATTAAAGCAGCGGCAGTACGAGACACCGATTCAAAAACAACATTAAAGAGTGACGTCACAGGAGAGCAGGTAGGTGATTGGTTGGTGAGTATTACAGCTCTTTATGCTCTCTAAGTTAGCGAAAGGGGTTAAATTAAGAACTGAGAAATGAACTTGCTTGTACTTACTAAATTAATTACTTAAACTAAATAAAATAATTAAACAATAAACCTAAAATATCGATTGAATAAAATCATTAACTAATTAATTAATAAATAAAACAAGGTTAGAGATGGCAGGGCAGGTGGTGTGTGGTAACTGCAGCATGTGGGAGTCTGTGGAGAGCATCGCGATCCCGAGCAACCACATCTGCAGTAAGTGTCTGCAACTCGAGGGACTTCAGCTCAGAATTGTTGAGCTGGAGTCCGAGCTGCAGACATTGTGATGCATCAGGGAGGGGGAGAGTTACCTGGACACTTTGTTCCAGGAGGCAGTCACACCCTTTAGGTTAAGTAGTACTTTAGAGTTCGTCAGTGGTCAGGGACAGGAGGGTGTGACAGTGAGTCAGGAAGGTATGGGGACCCAGGGTGTAGTGATGGAGGAGCCTCAGCCCTGGACCTTGTCCAACAGGTACGAGGTACTTTCTGCCTGTATGGATGAGGAAAAGGACTGCAGACTCTCTTCGCCAGCCAGTTCAATCACCTGCAGCAGGCTGATTGTACCTCCCCTTTAAGAGGTGCAGGCTGCCTTTAAGAACTGCAGGCTAGCTTTAATTAGTTCACGCCTCGCACGAACTTGGGCCCCCTGCTGAGCATTCAGCCACTCAGCAGCATGTTCAGTGTTGGCCTGAACGCCACAATCATGTTAATCAGCAGGCAGCACGAAGTAAGCATGCTGTCTGCATTAACTTGAATGGGCGCAGGTCGATCCCGCATTGCAATCACCGCGCCTGTTTTCGGGTGCAAACCAATTTCTCGCCGTATGATTCTAAATTATTGACCTGGTTAGGCGATTGGTTAGGTGGTATAAGACATAGGGATAGTGGGAATGTACTCGAATTGGAAGGAAGTGACTAGTGGTGTCCCACTAGGATCTGTGCTGGGGCCTCAACTATTCACTATTAATGACTTGGATAACACAACAGAGAGCCATATGTCCAAGTTTGCTGATGACACAAAGATTGGTAGTGCAGTAAGTAGTGTCGACGGGAGCATAAAATTAAAAAGAGACATTGATAGATTAAGGCCTAAAATTTGCAGGGCTACGAGGAAAGGGTGAGGGAGTGGGACTAGCTGAAGTGCTCCTGCAGAGAGCTGGCAAAAGATTGGTGAAGTCAAGCGTAGGTCCCTTGCAGTCAGAATCAGGGGAATTTATAATGGGGAACAAAGAAATGGCAGACCAATTAAATACATACTTTGGTTCTGTCTTCACAAAGGAGGACAAAAATAACCTTCTAGAGATGTCGGGGAACATAGGGTCTAATGAGAGGGAGGAATTGAATGAAATCAGTATTTGTAGGGAAATGGTGTTAGGGAAATTGACGGCATTGAAGGCCGATAAATCCCCAGGGCCTGATAATCTACATCCTAGGGTACTTAAGGAAGTGGCTCCAGAAATAGTAGATGCATTGCTGGTCATCTTCCAAAATTCTATAGACTTTGGAACAGTTCCTATGGATTGGAAGGTAGCTAATGTAACCCCGCTATTTAAAAAAGGTGGTAGAGAGAAAACGGGGAATGAAAGACCGGTAAGCCTGACATCAGTAGTGGGGAAAATGCTAGAGTCCATTATAAAAGATGTAATAGCAGAGCACTTGGAAAACAGTAACAAGATCGGACAAAGTCAACATGGATTTACAAAAGGTAAATCATGCTTGACTAATCTACTGGAATTTTTTGAGAATGTAACTGGTAGAATAGATAAGGGAGAACCAGTGGATGTGGTGTATTTGGACTTTCAGAAGGCTTTCGATAAGGTCCCGCATAAGAGATTGGCGTGCAAAGTTAAACACATGGGATTGGGGGTAAGGTACTGACTTGGATAGAGAACTGGTTGGCAGATAGGAAGCAAAGAGTTGGAATAAACAGCTCTATTTCCGAGTGGCAGGCAGTGACTAGTGGGGTACCGCAGGGATCGGTGCTAGGACCCCAGCTATTCACAATATATATTAATGATCTAGACGAGGGAACTAGATGTAATATCTCCAAGTTTGCAGACGACACAAAGCTGGGTGGGTGTGTGTGCTGTGAGGAGGATGCAGAGAAACTCCAGTATGATTTGGACAGGTTGGGTGATTAGGCAGATGCATGGCAGATGCAGTATAATGAGGATAAATGCGAGGCTATCCACTTTGGTGGCAAAAACAGGAAGACAGATTATTATCTGAACGGCAATAGATTGGGAAAAGGGGATGTGCAACGAGACCTGGGTGTCCTGATGCACCAGTCGCTGAAGGTAAGCATGCAGGTGCAGCAGGCGGTTAAGAAGGCAAATGGTATGTTGGCCTTCATAGCAAGAGGATTCGAGTACAGGAACAAGGATGTCTTGCTGCAGCTGCACAGGGCCTTGGTGAGACCACACCTTGAGTATTGTGTGCAGTTTTGGTCACCTTATCTGAGGAAGGATGTTCTTGCCATGGAGGGAGTGCAGCAAAGATTCACCAGACTGATACCTGGGATGGCAGGAATGATGTATGAAGAGAGATTGGGTCGATTAGGCTTATATTTGCTAGAGTTTAGAAGAATGAGAGGGGATCTCATTGAAACTTATAAAATTCTAACAGGACTAGACAGACTAGATGCAGGAAGGATGTTCCCGATGGCGGGGGAGTCCAGAACCAGGGGTCACAGTCTAAGGATAAGGGGTAAGCCATTTAGGACAGAGATGAGGAGGAATTTCTTCACCCAGAGAGTGGTGAACCTGTGGAATTGTCTACCACAGAAGGCAGTTGAGGCCAACTTATTAAATATATTCAAGAAGGAGTTAGATATATTTCTTAAGTCTAGAGGGATCAAGGGATATGGGGAGAAAGCAGGGACAGGGTACTGAATTTGGATGATTAGCCATGATCTCATTAAATGGCGGAACAGGCTCGAGGGGCCGAATGGCCTACTCCTGCTCCTATCTTCTATAAATGGCCTCCTTCTGTGTTGTAACCATTCTATGATTCTATGAAGTGAGTGGGCAAAACTGTGGCAAATGAATTTCAATGCGGGTAAATGTGAGGTCATCCAATTTGGACCAAAAAAAAAGGACAGATCCGGGTATTATTTAAATAGTGAAAAGCTGGGAACAGTGGAGGTCCAATGAGATTTAAGGGTCCATATACACAGATCACTAAAATGTAATGGTCAGGTACAAAAAGTAATCAAAAGGGCTAATGGAATGTTAGCCTTTATAACTAGAGGATTAGAATATAAAGGGAAGGAAGTTTTGCTGCAGCTATACAAAGCCCTGGTTAGACCACATCTGGAGCACTGTGAGCAGCTCTGGGCACCGCACCTTAGAGAGGATATATTGTCCTTGGAAGGAGTGCCGCGCAGATTCACCAGAATATCACCAGGGCTCCAAGGGTTAGATTATGAGGAGAGATTACAGAAACTAGGCTTGTATTCCCTGGAGTATAGAAGGTTACAGGTGATTTGATTGAGGTTTTTAGGATTTTGAAAGGGTAGATAGGGTGAAACTTTCCCCACTGGTGGGGGAGTCTCGGACAAGGGGGCATAACCTTGCAATCAGAGTCAGGCCGTTCAGGAGAGACGTTGGGAAACACTACTTCACACAAAGGGTGGTAGAGTGTGGAACTCTCTCCCACAAAGAGCAGTCGATGTTAGCGCAATTAATCATTTCAAATCTGAGATCGATAGATTTTTACTAGCCAAGGGTATTAAGGGGTATGGAGCAAGGCGGGTGAATAGAGTTAGGATACAGATGAGCCATTACAGATCTCATTGAATGCGGAACCGGCTGGAGGGGTTGAACGACTTACTCCTGTTCCTATAAAGACCAATTTCAGCTTGTTGTGCAAAAGCAAAACTTGTTGCTCTCAAATTTCTGCACCTGTGGAAGTTTCCAAAACTGAAAGTGCAGTTAATTTACCTACAGATTAATAAGGGCAGAATTTTAACAGACTCTACGTTGCACCAGAAGATAGCGTCCTTCAACACATTGATTCACAGCTTAAATGTTCGTTACAGTTTAATAGATTCTGGATAAAATCTGATGTTTAAATATTAGTTACTTGGCTTCTATTACCTCTTGTATAGTGCTGTAGTGACATATTTTTGATAAATTACTTCTCTGACCTTCAATTTTTTAAATTTCAGATTATCTCCATTGTACCATATTGAAGGTCATCCAAGGATAGTTTTATATAAAAGGAGCACGATCACAAATCGTTAACTATGAGGATATTCCAAAGTAGTGATTATACTATGAGACTACAGCACAAGACAGGGATCTTCTCAGTCATGTCGAGAAAGTGTGGAAATGTGTGCAGCCTTCGGAGGTGCGACAGGGTTCTGTGGTTGACAGCACAAGCTAAAATTTCTGTTAGTGATCATAGCGGGCAAATATATAGTGTGTTCATATATTCATTAATCTACCCACTATTTTAACAGAGGTTAACAATAACAACTTGCATTTATATACCTTTAATGTAGTAAAATGTCCCAAGGCACTAAACAACAAGGGAGTTTCCGTTATTAGCCGTGGCATAGAATACAAGAGCAGGGGGGTTATGCTTGAACTGTATAAAACACTAGTTAGGCCACAGCTAGAACACTGCGTGCAGTTCTGGTCACCACATTACAGGAAACATGTGATTGCACTAGAGAGTGTGCAGAGGAGATTTACGAGGATGTTGCCGGGGCTGGGGAATTTTAGCTATGAGGAAAGATTGGATAGGCTGGGGCTGTTTTCGTTGGAACTGAGGAGGCTGAGGGGAGACTTAATTGAGGTGTATAAAATTATGAGGGGCCTAGATAGAGTGGATAGGAAGGAACAATTTTCCTTAGAAGAGAGGTCAATAACTAGGGGCAAAGATTTAAAGTAATTGGTAGGCTTTGTGTCTTAATGCGAGGAGCATTCATAATAAGGTGGATGAATTAGCTGCGCAAATAGAGGTAAACAAATATGATTTGATTGGGATTACGGAAACATGGCTCCAGGGTGGCCAAGGCTGGGAACTCAACATCCAGGGATATTCAATATTCAGGAAATATAGGCAAAAAGGAAAGGGAGGTGGGGCAGCATTGCAGGTTAAAGAAGGGGTTAACACAATTGTAAGGAAGGATATTAGCACTGATGATGTGGAATCTGTATGGGTAGTACTGAGAAATACCAAGGGGCAGAAAACGTTAGTGGGAGTGGTATATAGACCTCCAAACAGTAATGCGGAGGTTGGGGATGGCATTAAAAAGGAAATTAGAGAAGCGTGTAATAAGGGCACAGCAGTCATCATGGGTGACTTTAATCTACATATAGATTGGGCTAACCAAATTAGTAACAATACTGTGGAGGAGGAATTCCTGGAGTGTTTATGGGATGGTTTCCTGAACCAATATGTCGAGGAACCAACCAGAGATCAGGCCATCTTAAACTGGGTATTATGTAACGAGAAAGGATTAATTAGCAATCTTGTTGTGTGAGGCCCCTTGGGTCGGAGTGATCATAATATGATAGAATTCTTCATTAAGCTGGAGAATGAAGTAGTTGACTCAGAGACTATGGTCCTGAATTTAAATAAAGGAAACTACGATGGCCTGAGGCGCGAGTTGGGTAGGATTGATTGGGGAATGGCACTCAAAGGGTTGACGGTGGATAGGCAATGGCAAACATTCAAAGACCGCATGGATGAACTACAGAAGTTGTTCATCCCAGTTTGGCATAAAAATAAAACAAAAAAAGGTGACTCAACCGTGGCTAACAAGGGAAATTAGGGATAGCATAAGATCCAAGGAGAGGACATATAAATTGGCCAGAAAAAGCAGTAAACCTGAGGATTGGGAGCAGTTTAGGATTCAACAAAGGAGGACAAAGGGATAATTAAGAAAATAGAATATGAGAGTAAGCTTGCAGGGAACATAAAAACGGACTGTAAAAGCTGTTATAGATATTGTGAAGAGAAAAAGATTGGTGAAGTCAAGCATAGGTCCCTTGCAGTCAGAATCAGGGGAATTTATAATGGGGAACAAAGAAATGGCTGACCAATTAAATACATATTTTGGTTCTGTCTTCACAAAGGAGGACACAAATAACCTCCCAGAGATGTCGGGGAACATACGATCTGATGAAAGGGAGGAACTGAAAGAAATCAGTATTTGTAGGGAAATGGTGTTAGGGAAATTGATGGGATTGAAGGCCAATAAATCCCCAGGGCCTGATAATCTACATCCTAGTGTACTTAAGGAAGTGGCCCTAGAAATAGTAGATGCATTGCTGATCATCTTCCAGATGGAATCTGGAACAGTACCCATGGATTGGAGGGTAGCTAATGTTACTCCACTATTCAAAAAAGGTGGTAGAGAGAAAACGGGGAATGAAAGACCGGTAAGCCTGACATCGGTAGTGGGGAGAATGCTAGAGTCCATTATAAAAGATGTTATAGCAGAGCACTTGGAAAACAGTGACAGGATCGGACAAAGTCAACATGGATTTACAAAATGTAAATCGTGCTTGACTAATCTACTGGAATTTTTTGAGGATGTAACTGGTAAAATAGATAAGGGAGAACCAGTGGATGTGGTGTATTTGGACTTTCAGAAGGCTTTCGATAAGGTCCCGCATAAGAGATTAGCGTGCAAAATTAAGGCACATGGGATTGGGGGCAAGGTATTGACTTGGATAGAGAACTGGTTGGCAGACAGGAAGCAAAGAGTTGGAATAAATGGGTCTTTTTCCGAGTGGCAGACAGTGGGGTACCGCAGGGATCGGTGCCAGGACCCCAGCTAGTCACAATATATATTAATGATCTAGACGAGGGAACTAGATGTAATATCTCCAAATTTGCAGACGACAGAAAGCTGGGTGAGCGTGTGTGCTGTGAGGAGGATGCCGAGAAACTCCAGGATGGTTTGGACAGGTTGGGTGATTGGGCAGAAGCATGGCAGATGCAATATAACGTGGATAAATGTGAGGTTATCCACTTTGGTGGCAAAAACAGGAAGGCAGATTATTATCTGAATGGCAATAGATTGGGAGAAGGGGAAGTGCAATGAGACCTGGGTGTCCTTGTGCACCAGTCGCTGAAGGTAAGCATGCAGGTGCAGCAGGCGGTTAAGAAGGCAAGTGGTATGTTGGCCTTCGTAGCGAGAGGGTTCGAGTACAGGAACAAGAATGTCTTGCTGTAGTTGTACAGGGCCTTGGTGAGACCACACGTTGAGTATTGTGTGCAGTTTTGGTCGCCTTATCTGAGGAAGGATGTTCTTGCCATGGAGGGAGTTCAGCGAAGATTCACCAGGCTGATACCTGGGATGGCAGGAATGACGTTTGAGGAGCGATTGGGTCGATTGGGCTTGTTCTCGCTGGAGTTTAGAAGAATGAGAGGGGATCTCATTGAAACTTATAAAATTCTGACAGGACTAGACAGACTAGATGCAGGAAGGATGTTCCCGATGGTTGGGGAGTCCAGAACCAGGGGTCACAGTCTAAGGATAAGGGGTAAGCCATTTAGGACAGAAATGAGGAGGAATTTCTTCACCCAGAGAGTGGTGAACCTGTGGAATTCTCTACCACAGAAGGCAGTAGAGGCCAATTCATTAAATATATTCAAGAAGGAGTTGGATATATTTCTTAAGGCTAAAGGGATCAAGGGGTATGGGGAGAAAGCAGGGACCGGGTACTGAATTTGGATGATCAGCCATGATCGCATTGAATGGCGGAGCAGGCTCGAGGGGCCGAATGGCCTACTCCTGCTCCTATCTTCTATGGCCCTGAAATTAGGATTGGGAGCTTGCCGCGCGTGCAAGCCCCCGATGTGCACTCACCCTGCGCGCCGACATCTGAAGCCCGGGCCTGCTTGCATTTCCTGTCCCTGGCCCGGTTCAGCTGTCGGCGCGATGTGCTTACCTGATCCAGCGGCGTAGTTAGTGCGATGTGCCGGCTGGGAGCAGGTGAGCACTGTGCAGCCAATCAGGGGAGGGGAAACTCTTTGATGAGTTTGACAGTAAGAACTGTCAAACTCATGAAAAGTATGGGCTGCCAAAACACTACTTTAACTTCAAATAAAATTTAAAAAAACATCCCACTGATTATATTAACTATAAATAAGTTTTTAAAAATGTTTTAAACAATTAATCAATTTTTTGTAAAAAATAATTTTTTTAAAAATAGGGTCTAAAACTAAACTTACCTTACTGTAAATTCTTTAAAAATAACAAACCTGTGGAAAAAAAAATTCTACATTGTACTAAAAGCCCACTTACCTGTAAAACTAAATACTTACGTCTGGTTTTTCCGCACGTAAAAACCGGAGGCCTTTACACTCGGGCAACTGTGGAAAAAAAGAAGGAATTTCACTGCGCACGCGCTGCCTGTGCAGTCGCACGCGTTCAGCCTCTTAACCCCTTGGGTCAGAGGACAGGAAATGCCGGTTTTCAGCGCATGCGCTGTGCATGCTGAAAACCAGCAATTCCTCCAGGCACACGCGTGAGTACCCCGTCCGTACTCACGCGTTGTGCCCGGAATTACTGGGCCAATGTTTCTATGTAGAAGGATTAGAGGGGAGTTGAGGAGAAGCTTTTTCACCCAGAGGGTGGTGGGGGTCTGGAACTCACTGCCTGAAAGGGTGGTAGAGGCAGAAACCCTCATCACATTTAAAAAGTACTTGAAGTGCCGTAACCTACAAGGCTACGGGCCAAGAGCTGGAAAGTGGGATTAGGCTGGGTAGCTCTTTTTTGGTCGGCACGGACACAATGGGATGAATGGTCTCCTCCTGTGCTGTAAATTTCTATTCTATGATTCTATGATTTACAAGGGCTAATTTAAAGAAATACATTTTTTTATATTCATTTCTGGGATGAGGGCGTCGCTGGCGAGGCCAGCATTTATTGCCCATCCCTAGTTGCCCTTGAGAAGGTGGTGGTGAGCCGCCTTCTTGAACCGTTGCAGTCCGTGTGGTGAAGGTGCTCCCACAGCGCTGCTAGGGAGGGAGTTCCAGGATTTTGACCCAGCAACGATGAAGGATCGGTGATATATTTTCAACTCAGGATGGTGTGTAACTTGGCGGGGAGCTTGCAGATGCTGGCGTTCCCATTCGCCTGCTGCTCTTGTCCTTCTAGGTGGTAGAAGTTGTGGGTTTGGGAGGTGCTACCAAAGAGGCCTTGGCGAGTTGCTGCAGTGTATCTTTTAGATGGTATACACTGCAGCCACGGTGCGCCGGTGGTGCATGGAGTGAATGTTTTAAGGTGGTGGATGGGGTGCCAATCAAGCGGGCTGCTTTGTCCTGGATGGTGTCGAGCTTCTTGAGTGTTGTTGGAGCTGCACTCATCCAGGCAAGTGGAGAGTATTCCATCACACTCCTTACTTGTGCTTGTAGATGGTGGAAAGGCTTTGGGGAGTCAGGAGGTGAGACACTCGCCGTAGAATACCCAGTCTCTGACCGGCTCTTGTTGCCACAGTATTTATGTGGCTGGTCCAGTTAAGTTTCTGGTCAATGGTGGTCCCCCGGATGTTGATGGTGGGGGATTTGGCGATGGTAATACCGTTGAATGTCAAGGGGCGGTGGTTAGACTCTCACTTGTTGGAGATAGTCATTGCCTGGGACTTGTGTGGCACGAATGATGCTTGCCACTTATCAGCCCAAGCCTGAATGTTGCCACTTATCAGCCCAAGTCTTGTTCTATTTGGGCATGGACTGCTTCATTATCTGAGGAGTTGTGAATGGCACTGAACACTGTGCAGTCATCAGCGAACATCCCCTTCTGACCTTATGATGGGGGGAAGGTCATTTATGAAGCAGCTGAAGATGGTTGGGCCGAGGACACTGCCCTGAGGAACTGCTGCAGCGACGTCCTGGGGCTGTTTTCCCCCTGATTCCCATTGACTTCAATTTTACTGGGGCTCCTTGATGCCACACTCAGTCAAATGCTGCCTTGATGTTCTGTGTGGCGGGGACAGCTTGGTAGTGGACCTTTGTCTTACGGATGTTTAGTGTAAGGCCCATGCTCTCGTACGCTTCGGTGAAGGTTTTGACGCTGGTTTGGAGTTCAGCCTCAGAGTGTGCGCAGACGCAAGCATCGTCTGCGTACTGTAATTCGATGACAGAGGATGGGACGACCTTGGATCCGAACTGGAGGCGACGGAGGTTGAACAGTTTCCTGTTTGTTCTGTAGATTAGCTCCACTCCAGCGGGGAGCGTACTGAGGGTGAGATGGAGCAGTGCAGCAAGAATTGAGAAGGGCATTGGTGCGATGATACAGCCTTGCTTGACCCCGGTCCATATGTGAATTGGGTCTGTGGTGGATCAGTTAGTCAGGATCACGGCTTGCATGTCGTCGCGAAGCAGGTGGAGGATGGTGACAAACTTTTGAGGGCAGCCGAATTTGAGGAGGACACTCCATAATCCCTCATGGTGGACGGTGTCGAAGGCCTTTGTGAGGTCAAAGAAGGCCATGTACAGCGGTTGGTGCTGTTCCCTGCATTTCTCTTGTAATTGATGCGCGGTGAAGATCATGTCCACTGTGCTCCTCAGTGGGTGGAATCCGCATTGCGACTCTGGGAGGCGCTCTTCAGACACTGGGAGAAGGCGATTGAGGAGGATTGTTGCGATGATTTTCCCTGTGGCAGACAGCAGGGAGACTCCTCTGTAATTACTGCAATCAGACTTGTCACCTTTCTTGAAGATGGTCACAATTACGGTGTCTCTGAGATCCCCTGGCATGCTCTCCTCCTTTCTAATAAGAGAAATGAGTTCACGTATTCGCGCCAATAGTACTTCTCCGCCATGCTCTAGTGCCTCGGCGGGGATTCCATCTGCTCCTGAGGCCTTGTTGTTCTTCAGTTGTCGGATGGCCTTTTCAACCTCATGCCGCGCTGGGGTTGTGCTGAGGTGGTGGCGGGTAGCATGTTGCGGGATGGAGTTGAGGACACTCGCGTCGAAGACAGAGACTCGGTTAAGGAGATCTTCGAAGTGCTCCTTCCAGCGGGCACTGACTGCCTCTCTATCCTTGATGGGTACCTCTCTGTTCTTGGCCCGCAGTGGGGTAGGACCTTGGGTGCTTGGGCCATAGGTGGTCTTGACTGCGCTAAAGAATCCATGCACATCGTGGTTGTCGGCTAGCTGCTGGGTTTCTTGCGCTTTCTCCACCCACCATCTGTTCTTTAGGCCGTGAGCTTTTTGTTGGACCTCAGGCGCCTGTAGAGCTGCTTTCTTGCTGTCGAGTTCTGTTGTTGTTTCCAGATCAGGAATGCCTTGCGCTTTCAGCTTATTAGCTCCTGTATCGCCTGGTCATTCTCGTTGAACCAGTCTTGGTGTTTCCTGGTCGAGTGACCAAGCGTCTCTACGCAGGTGCTGATTATGGAGGCCTTGAGTGCAGACCAGGCGCTGTGGGCACTCTGTGTCTCTGAATCTGGTGAGTTTAAAAGCTCACCTTTCGCGGGCTTTTTCTTTCACAGCTGGTGCAGTCGGGAGAGCAGGAGGCCAGTAACTCTTATATAGGTGGAGCTGTTGCTAAACCCGAAACACTACAGTGTAGTGTCTCCCACCCTTCCACCTCCTCTAACCTTTTAGGGGTTAGGGGAAGTTGAAAAGGTAGGTTCAATTTATTTTATTTCAGGAGCCTAACCTAGGTGGAAAAGGTTCCAGGACAGGAGGCGGCAGTGAAAATACAACACCAGAAAACAGGTAGGTGACTGGTTGGTGAGTACTTTCACAAACTTATTCTAAGTAGAATTCAATAATTAAGCTAAATCGTAGTAAATAAAAGGGTATTGTAAGGGTTAAGTCATGGAAGGGCAGCTCGGACCCGTGTCATGCTCCTCCTGTGCCATGTGGGAAATCAGGGACACTGTCCCTGACAACTATGTGTGCAGGAAGTGTGTCCAGCTGCAGCTCCTAGCGGACCGCATGGCGGCGCTGGAGCTGCGAATGGACTCACTCTGGAGCATACGCGATGCTGAGGATGTTGTGGATAGCACATTCAGTGAGTTGGTCACACCGCAGGTAAAGGCTAGCTCAGACAGTAAATGGGTGACCAAAAGGCAGGGTAAAGGCAGGAAGGTAGTGCAGGAGTCACCTGCGGTCATCTCCCTCCAAAACAGGTTTACCGTTTTGGGTACTGTTGGGGGAGATGACTTATCAGGGGAAGGCACCAGCAGCCAGGTTCAGGGCACCATGACTGGCTCTGCTGCACAGAAGGGCGGGAAAAAGAGGGATAGGGCTATAGTGATAGGGGATTCAATTGTAAGGGGGATAGATAGGAGTTTCTGTGGCCGAGACCGAGACTCCAAGATGGTATGTTGCCTCCCTGGTGCAAGGGTCAAGGATGTCTCGGAGCGGGTGCAGAGCATTCTGAAGGGGGAGGGGGATCAGCCAGTTGTCGTGGTACATGTAGGTACCAACGATGTAGGTAAAAAGAGGGAGGAGGTCCTACAAGCTGAATTTAGGGAGTTAGGAGCTAAATTGAAAAGTAGGACCTCAAAGGTAGTAATCTCTGGATTGCTACCAGTGCCACGAGCTAATAAGTTTAGAGAGAGTAAGATAGATAAGCTAAATACGTGGCTTGAGCAGTGGTGCAAGGGAGAGGGATTTAAATTCTTGAGGCATTGGAACCAGTTCTTGGGGAGGAGTGACCTGTACCAAGGGGACGGTCTACACCTGAACTGTGAGGGAGCCGATGTCCTCGGGGTAATATTTTCTAGGGCGGTTCGGGAGGATTTAAACTAATTTGGCAGGGGGATGGGAACCTAGGTAGTGGAAAAGAGGGAAGTCATATGAAGTCAGAAATAGATGGTAGAAAGGTGAGAAGCAATAAGCAAAGGAGAGAAACACAAAGGGCCAAACTAATTCATAATGAGAGTGTGAAAAAAGCAAGCCTGAAGGCTTTGTATCTTAATGCTAGAAGCATTAGGAACAAGGTGGATGAATTAGTTGTGGAAATAGAGGTAAACAAGTATGATTTGATTGGGATTACAGAAACGTGGCTGCAGGGTGGGCAAGGCTGGGAACTTAACATCCAGGGATATACAATATTTAGGAAGGATCGGCAAAAAGGTAGGGGAGGTGGGGTAGCATTGCTGGTAAAGGAGGGGATTAATGCAATGGAAAGGAAGGATATTAACTCGGATGAAACGGAATCTGTATGGGTAGAAATGAGAAATAGCAAGGGGAGGAAAACGTTAGTGGGTGTGATATATAGGCCTCCAAATAGTAATATGGAGGTGAGGGAAGGCATAAAAAGGGAAATTAGAGAAGCGTGCGATAAGAGCACAGCTGTCATCATGGGTGACTTTAATTTACATATTGATTGGACTACCCAAATTAGTAAAAATTCTGAGGAGGAGGAATTCCTGGAATGTTTTCGGGATGGTTATCTGGACCAATATGTCGAGGAGCCGACTCGAGATCAGGCCATTTTAGACTGGGTATTGTGCAATGAGAAGGGACTTATCAGCAATCTTCTTGTACGAGGCCCCTTGGGTCAGAGCGATCATAATATGATCGAGCTCTCAGTCGAGATGGAGAGTGAGGAAATTGAATCAGAGACTAAGGTCCAGAACTTAAATAAAGGGAATTACGAGGGTATGAGACGGGAATTGGGTAAGATTGATTGGGTGGTGTTTCTGGGGGGATTGACAGTGGATAGACAATGGCAAGCATTCAAAGATAGAATGGAAGAATTCCAGAACATGTTTATACCGGTTTGGCATAAAAATAAACCTAAAAAGGTGACTCAACCGTGGATAACGAGGGAAATTAGGGACAGCATAAAATCAAAAAAAAGGGCATATCAACTGGCAAAAAAAAGCACCAGACCGGAAGATTGGGGGCAGTACAGGATACAGCAAAAGAGGACAAAGGGATTAATCAGGAAGGGGAAAATAGAATACGAAAGTAAACTTGCAGCAAACATAAAGACAGACTGCAAAAGCTTTTATCGGTATATCAGGAGGAAAAGACTGGTAAAATCCCAAGTCGGTCCCTTGCAGTCCGATTCGGGAGAATATATAATGGAGAATAAGGAAATGGCAGACCAATTAAACTCATACTTTGGTTCTGTATTCACAAAGGAGGACACAAATAACCTCCCAGGAATATCGGCAAACATAGGGACTAATGAGAGGGAGGAGCTGACAGAAATTAGTATCTCTAGGGATATGGTGTTGGGTAAGTTGAGGGGACTGAAGGCCGACAAATCCCCGGGGCCTGATAAACTACATCCTAGGGTACTTAAGGAGGTGGCCCTGGAGATAGCAGATGCTCTAAGGATCATCTTCCGGAACTCCATTGACTCGGGAACAGTACCCGTGGATTGGAGGGTAGCTAATGTTACCCCAATATTTAAAAAGGGGGGTAGAGAGAAAGCAGGGAATTATAGACCAGTAAGCCTTACATCGGTTGTGGGCAAAATGCTAGAGTCCATTATTAAGGATAAAATAGCGGAGCACTTGACAAATGGGGAAAGGATCGGACAGAGTCAACATGGATTTACAAAGGGTAAATCGTGTTTGACTAATCTGCTGGAATTTTTTGAGGAAGTAACTGGTAAAATAGATGGGGGAGAGCCAGTGGATGTGGTGTACCTTGACTTCCAGAAAGCCTTCGATAAGGTTCCACACAAAAGATTATCATGCAAAATTAAGGCTCATGGGATTGGGGGCAAAGTATTAACGTGGATAGAGAACTGGCTGGCGGATAGAAAACAGAGAGTTGGAATAAACGGCTCGTTTTCGGAGTGGCAGGCAGTGACCAGTGGGGTGCCGCAAGGATCTGTCCTGGGACCCCAGCTGTTCACAATATATATAAATGATCTGGATCAGGGAATTGGATGCAATATTTCCAAATTCACTGACGACACTAAACTAGGAGGAGGGGTGGGCTCTGATGAGGATGTCAGGAGGCTACAGTGCGATTTGGACAGGTTGGGGGAATGGGCGGATACGTGGCAGATGCACTATAATGTGGATAAATGCGAGGTTATCCACTTTGGGGCTAAAAACAGGAGGGTAGATTATTATCTAAATGGCAATAGATTGGGAGATGGGGAAGTGCAGAGGGACCTGGGTGTTCTTGTGCACCAGTCACTGAAGGAGAGCATGCAGGTGCAACAGGCGATTAAGAAGGCAAATGGTATGTTGGCCTTCATATCAAGGGGGTTCGAGTATAGGAATAGGGATACCTTACTACAGCTGTACAAGGTGCTGGTGAGACCGCATCTGGAGTATTGTGTACAGTTTTGGTCGCCCCATCTGCGGAAGGATGTTCTTGCCATGGAAAGAGTGCAACGGCGATTCACCAGGCTGATACCTGGAATGGTGGGAATGACCTACGAAGAGAGATTAAATAGTTTGGGCTTGTACTCACTGGAGTTTAGAAGATTGAGAGGGGATCTCATCGAAACATATAAAATTATGGCAGGCCTGGACAGGCTGAATTCAGAGAGAATGTTTCCAATGGCCAGGGAGCACAGAACCAGGGGCCACAGTCTAAAAATAGCGGGCAAATCATTTAAAACAGAGATGAGGAAGAATTTCTTCACTCAAAGAGTGGTGAGCCTGTGGAATTCCCTGCCACAGAGGGCTGTGAAGGCTAATTCAATAAATATTTTCAAGAGAGAATTGGATATATTTCTGAAGGCTAAGGGGATTAAGGGTTACGGAGAAAAGGCGGGGACGGGGTACTGAACTGGTAAGATCAGCTATGATCTCAGATGAAGATCAGCCATGATCTCATTGAATGGCGGAGCAGGCTCGAAGGGCCGAATGGCCTACTCCTGTTCCTATCTCTATGAATCACTGGGAGTCATCAGGTTGGTTGTGAGGCGCACGCTGAATAGGGCTTTCTTAGCGGGGTCTTTGACTGCTCCAGCGTTGATTTTCCTGCGGCATTGTTTCTGGTGCCGCTGCTGTTTTGGGGCTACATTGATGGTGATGACAGAGCGGATTAGGCGATGGCCTGTCCAGCAGTCATCAGCTCCTGTCATGGCGCGGGTGATGCGGACGTCCTTGCGGTCCCTCGCTCGGATGGTGACGTAGTCCAGCAGATGCCAGTGTTGGAGCCAGGGTGTTGCCCATGAAGCCTTGCACTTATCTCTCTGACGGAACAAGGTGTTGGTTATCAGGAGGAGGGCACCGTTGGAGTTGGCTTTCCCTACCTCATCTCTGCCAATCACACCTCCCCAGAGGTCTGTGTCCTTTCCAACTCTGGCTTTGAAGTCGCCAAGGAGGTTCAGCTTGTCTCCTGTTGAGACTCGGGACAGGGATTTTTCAAGGCTGGAGTAGAATTCCTCTTTGGTCTCGTCTGTGGCTTCCAGCGTTGGGGCGCACGCACTGATGACCGTAGCGCACTGGTTCTGGCTAGGGTGAGTGGATGAGTCATGAGGCGTTCGTTTATTCCGCAAGGGGAGTCTCTGAGACGTTCAACTAGCTCATTTTTTATGGCGAAGCCTACCCCATGGAGGCGGTGTTCTTCTTCAGGATTGCCTTTCCAGAAGAAGGTGTAACCACCGCCTTGCTCCTTGAGTTGGCCTTCCCCTGCCCGTCAGGTCTCGCTTAGGGCGGTGATATCTATGTCGAAACGTCTGAGCTCCTGGACAACAATAGCAGTACGACGTTCCGGTCTGTCGCTGTTGGGGTTGTCCATGAGGGTCCTGACGTTCCAGGTCCCGAACTTCATTTTAAAAGGTGGAAGATGCCTGTGCATGAATTCTTTTAACGTGTGGTGGCCGTTGCACACCAGCTACCACACGGGCTTAACAGAGCAAGGTTTTGGTCCAATGGCAAGGGGATCCAAGATGATTGGAGACCAGGCTCTGCTACACGGCATAGCACGCACACACAAACATACTGCTACTGTCCTCCTCCGTCCTTCCCACAGGTCCTCTCTGCCTGGGTTTCATAGGCTGCAGTGTGGACCTCCCGACCCCGCTGCTGGTCTATGCCACGCCAATCCTCGGCCTAGACCTCGCTGCTGGGCTCATCCTCGCTCCTGGGCCTTGTTCTTGCTCCTGTGACCCGTCCTCGCTCCTGGGCCCCGTCCTCGATCCTGGGCCTCAAACTCGCTCCTGGGTCCCGAACTCCTTATAGTGTGTCTCCTTCTAGTGAGTGTGTCCCGCTGTGTCTCCTTCTAGTGAGTGTGTCCCGCGGTGTCTCCTTCCAGTGAGTGTGTCCCGCTGTGTCTCCTTCTAGTGAGTGTGTCCCGCGGTGTCTCCTTCTAGTGAGTGTGTCCCGCGGTGTCTCCTTCGAGTGAGTGTGTCCCGCTGTGTCTCCTTCCAGTGTGTCCCGCTGTGACTCCTTCCAGTGAGTGTGTCCCGCGGTGTCTCCTTCCAGTGAGTGTGTCCCGCGGTGTCTCCTTCCAGTGAGTGTGTCCCGCGGTGTCTCCTTCCAGTGAGTGTGTCCCGCGGTGTTTCCTTCCAGTGAGTGTGTCCCGCGGTGTCTCCTTCCAGTGAGTGTGTCCCGCGGTGTTTCCTTCCAGTGAGTGTGTCCCGCGGTGTCTCCTTCCAGTGAGTGTGTCCCGCGGTGTTTCCTTCCAGTGAGTGTGTCCCGCGGTGTTTCCTTCCAGTGAGTGTGTCCCGCGGTGTTTCCTTCCAGTGAGTGTGTCCCGCGGTGTCTCCTTCCAGTGAGTGTGTCCCGCGGTGTCTCCTTCCAGTGAGTGTGTCCCGCGGTGTCTCCTTCCAGTGAGTGTGTCCCGCGGTGTCTCCTTCCAGTGAGTGTGTCCCCCGGTGTCTCCTTCCAGTGAGTGTGTCCCGCGGTGTCTCCTTCTAGTGAGTGGGTGAAATAAAGAATAGATTTGCCTTTCTAATCTAGGCTTTATTAACTTAAAAATCCTGTAGCACATCTTCAACACCCAGTCCCAACTAAAGGCTGGAAAGAACTGAATTTAAGATGGCCACCACAAATCACATGACATCAACTACCAATGAGATTACAGCATATATCCCAAGGCAGGAAACAAACAACCAATCACAATACTTCTTACTAAACATAAAGAATAATCACCACATTCACCCCTCCTTTTAAAATATACTCCAACCTAAATAACCTTTACAATTTATAATTAATTATTTACAACTAAAACTATGCACAGACAAAATAAAACTATTCACATGACACAATACTAAGTGAGCCACAACAAATAGTAACATTGCACATAAGTATTAAGTATCTCTCAACTAAAACAATATAATATAATATTTCAACAATTTTAAAACATTACTATCAATTTAAAAGTCCATTTTCAATCGGTCGACCGGATATCTTGTTCGTGTCGACCTTCTTAACCTTGGTGAAATTCCTTGCCCTCCCACACCAGGAGACACAGAAGTATCTTCTGCAGGAAGGCTATCCATATCCCGATTTTCAACGGTTTCCGGATTAGAAATCCCATCAGGAGGTAAACTGGGACGGTCATGAACATCCATCGAGGGCTGACTAATAGAAGTATAATTATCTGCAGTCGGATTGGAAATATTCGTAGTATCTGTAACAGCATCCACATTATCTGAATCGTGACTATTGTTAATATCCTCAGAAGAGGGCTGGCCACCACAAGGAGCCAAGTCTTTAATTGAAACGGTACTTTCTTTCCCATCTTGGAATCGAATATGAGCATATTGGGAATTTGCCTCCAACAGCTCCACCTCCTCCACTAAAGGATCATATTTTGACAATCTAACATGGCGTCGAAGCAGCACAGGTCCCTGCATAGTAAGCCATGAAGGTACCGAATATCCCGTAGTAGATCTCCGCGGATAGTTAAAGAGCCTTTCATGGGGGGTCACATTAGTAGCCGTTGAAAGCAATAATCTAATGGAATGCAGGGCATCAGGCAGTACCATTTCCCACTGTGTATTCTTAAGGTTCCGGGGTGTCAAAGCCAACATAACTGCCTTCCAGATCACCCCATTGTATCGTTCACACTGTCCATTACCCTGGGGATTATACGGGGTAGTTCTGCTAGTAGAAATTCCCCGACTCTGAAGGTATTCCTTCAACTGGGAAAACATAAAAGAACTTCCCTGATCCGAATGGATATACGCAGGCATCCCAAAGATGACAAAAAGTTGAGTCAGACATTTGATAACTGTAGCAGCTGATACATCTGCGCAAGGAAAAGCAAAAGGGAACCTTGAAAACTCATCCACAACAGTAAATATACATCGGTTTTGAGTAGTTGAAGGAAGAGGCCCCTTAAAATCGACGCTCAAACGTTCAAAAGGAGAAGTAGCCTTTATAAGATGAGCTCGTTGAGGCTTAAAGAAATTCGGTTTACACTGAGCACAGATAGAACATGATGAAGTCATCCGCTTGACGTCTTCAACTGAAAAGGGCAAATTCTTATTGCGTACGAAGTGTATCATCCTCGTAACCCCAGGATGGCATAAGGCATTGTGAAGATTAATAAGCGTATCTCCGTGAATCACAGAACAATAAGCCCTCGACAGCACATCAGCAGCAACATTATCCTTCCCCGGACGATAAACTATATCAAAATGGTAACATGCCAACTCAATCCTCCACCTCATTATTTTATCATTCTTAATCTTTCCAAAATGTTTGACATCAAACATAAAGGACACAGACTTTTGATCAGTTACCAACGTAAAATGTCGCCCCGATAAATAATGTCTCCATTTACGCAGTGCTTCTACTATTGCATACGCCTCTTTCTCTATTGAAGAATGCATTTTTTCACTATTGTTCAAGGTACGTGAGAAAAAGGCCACAGGTCTTCCATTTTGGTTCAGAGTAGCCCCAATTGCAAAATCAGAAGCGTCCGTCTCAATCACAAAAGGAACCTGCTCATCAATAGAATGCACAACTGCTCCAAGGATATCCTTTTTAAAATGATCAAAACACGTCCTGGCCTCCCATGATAGAGGATATGTCGTAACCCGAATAAGAGGCCGGATCTTCTGTGAAAAATTTGCAATCCAATTAGAATAGTAAGAAAACAGTCCAACAACTCGTTGCAAAGCCTTAGAATTAGTAGGACAAGGTAAATCAATCAATGGTCGCAGACGTTCTGGGTCTGGTTTAATCTTGTTTCCCGAGATAATGTACCCCAGTAGATTTACCTCAGTGGTCAAAAAGGTACATTTCTCTTTATTGAAAGTTAAACCAACTTTTTCCGCAGCTTGAAGGAATTTTTCTAAATTAGAATCATGCTCCACCCTTGATTTGCCACACACCGTGATGTCATCTAAGTATGAAAAGGTGTCAGAGAGAGAGTTATCACTTATAAAAGCATCCATTGCCCGTTGAAAACAAGCAACACCATTAGTGACACCAAATGGTATTCGGCAAAACTGATACAGCTTTCCACCAGCCTCAAAGGCCGTATATGGTTGATCCTTCTTCACAATAGGAATCTGATGATAAGCACTCTTTAGGTCAATAGTGCTAAAAACCTTATACTGAGATACTTTATTGATAAGCTCATCAATCTTAGGCAAAGGGTACGCATCTAATTGAGTATACCTATTAATAGTTTGGGAATAGTCTATCACCATTCATTTCTTATGTCTCTCGTTAGTCGTGACAACTACCTGTGCCCGCCAAGGCGAACAACTAGGTTCAATGATTCCTTCCAATAAGAGACGTTGAACTTCAGAATTAATAAATTCTCTATCCTGACTGCTATACCTTCTTGACTTGGTAGCAATTGGCTTACAATCCGGCATCAAATTGGAAAAAAGTGATAATGGAGAAATGGATAAAGAGGTTAATCCACAAATAGATAAAGGTGGCTTAGTCCCTCCAAATGAAAGACTGAGAGACTCGTGTAACTGAAGCACATCATGACCAATCAAAATATCCGCACAGAGATTAGGCAAAACAGATAGGCGTATATCAGTATACGTATTACCTAGAAGAATCAGTTTCACAAGGCAACAACCAGCTACTTGTGAAGTGAGAGTCGTCTGAGCCATACACACCTGATAGGAAACAGGCGAAATTTTCAAATGCTTCTCCTTTGCAAACTGAAGACTTATAAAACTCTCGGTACTGCCCGTATCTATAAGGGCCTTCACTTCCAACCCATTAACTTGGGCCGTAACTATAGCTTTGTTTAGGCCATGAGCAAATGCAGCAGAAATTGATGCAATAAACGCCCTATCTAAAGGCTGAATAGTCACAGAGGAGGTAATTAAACCTGATGATTTACACACACGTGCGTAATGACCTCTCTTGCCGCATTTACTACACACAGCCTCCCGAGCAGGACACTTCAGACGAGGGTGCCGGACGTTCCCACAAAAATAACACTTCTGAATCCTAGAAGCAACAGCCGCTGAAGTAGAAACTGTTTCAGAATCTAGTAAACCACTCCTATTAAGTCCACATAATTCCTTTTCATGCGGAACTGCCGAAACCAGTCACAGGCCGATTAAAAAGAGCATAAGAATCCGAACTTCTCTGAGCCACATCCAATGTAGAAGCTTGCTCAAAAGCACTCTTAAGATCCAAAGTCTTATTTTCTAACAACCGCTGACGAATTGATCTAGACAGTAATCCATTAATAAAAGCATCCCGTACCGATTCTTCCTTATATTCTTCAGCCGTCACAGCCTTATAATTACAGTTAACACTAAGGCACCGAAGTGCTTGTAAATAAGTATCCAAAGATTCTCCCACCTGCTGCCTACGGGCAGATAGAAGGTGACGTGCAAATACCTCATTCTTTGGTTTAACAAAAATCTTTTCCAATGTAGAAATAGCCACTTCGTAAGTTTTACAGTCCAAAATATACTTATACACATCCGGAGCAACGTAGTTGATCAGCATATTCAGCTTATTTAGAGACTCTTGATCCAACACGCCCAAAAAGTTTTTAAATGTACAATACCAGTGTTTCCATTTATCATCCACTCCTGCAGAATTAGGGTCAGCATTGAATCATTCTGGTTGAAGATATCGCTCCATTCTGACATTAAGTTAATAAATTGAGATAAAGAATAGATTTGCCTTTCTAATCTAGGCTTTATTAACTTAAAAATCCTGTAGCACATCTTCAACACCCAGTCCCAACTAAAGGCTGGAAAGAACTGAATTTAAGATGGCCACCACAAATCACATGACATCAACTACCAATGAGATTACAGCATATATCCCAAGGCAGGAAACAAACAACCAATCACAATACTTCTTACTAAACATAAAGAATAATCACCACAGTGGGTCCCGCGGTGTCTCCTTCCAGTGAGTGTGTCCCGCAGTGTATCTCCTTCCAGTGTGTCCCGCGGTGTCTCCTTCCAGTGAGTGTGTCACGCGGTGTCTCCTGCTAGTGAGTGTGTCCCACGGTGTCTCCTTCCAGTGAGTGTGTCCCGCGGTGTCTCCGTCCAGTGAGTGTGTCCCGCGGTGTCTCCTTCCAGTGAGTGTGTCCCACGGTGTCTCCTTCCAGTGAGTGTGTCCCGCGGTGTCTCCGTCCAGTGAGTGTGTCCCGCGGTGTCTCCTTCCAGTGAGTGTGTCCCGCGGTGTCTCCTTCCAGTGAGTGTGTCCCGCGGTGTCTCCGTCCAGTGAGTGTGTCCCGCGGTGTCTCCTTCCAGTGAGTGTGTCCCGCGGTGTCTCCTTCCAGTGAGTGTGTCCCGCGGTGTCTCCTTCCAGTGAGTGTGTCCCGCGGTGTCTCCTTCCAGAGAATGTCCCACTGTGTCTCCTTCCAGTGAGTGTGTCACGCGGTGTCTCCTTCCAGCGAGTGTGTCACACGGTGTCTCCTTCCAGTGAGTGTGTCCCGCGGTGTCTCCTTCCAGTGAGTGTGTCCCGCGGTGTCTCCTTCCAGAGAATGTCCCACTGTGTCTCCTTCCAGTGAGTGTGTCCCGCGGTGTGTCTCCTTCCAGTGAGTGTGTCACGCGGTGTCTCCTTCCAGCGAGTGTGTCCCGCGGTGTCTCCTTCCAGTGAGTGTGTCCCGCGGTGTCTCCTTCCAGTGAGTGTGTCCCGCGGTGTCTCCTTCCAGAGAATGTCCCACTGTGTCTCCTTCCAGTGAGTGTGTCCCGCGGTGTCTCCTTCCAGTGAGTGTGTCCCGCGGTGTCTCCTTCCAGTGAGTGTGTCACACGGTGTCTCCTTCCAGTGAGTGTGTCCCGCGGTGTCTCCTTCCAGTGAGTGTGTCCCGCGATGTCTCCTTCCAGTGAGTGTGTCCCACGGTGTCTCCTTCCACTGAGTGTGTCCCGCGGTGTCTCCATCTAGTGAGTGTGTCCCGCGGTGTCTCCTTCCACTGAGTGTGTCCCGCGGTGTCTCCATCTAGTGAGTGTGTCCCGCGGTGTCTCCTTCTAGTGAGTGTGTCACGCGGTGTCTCTTTCCAGTGTGTCACGCGGTGTCTCTTTCCAGTGTGTCCCGCGGTGTGTCTCCTTCCAGTGAGTGTGTCCCGCGGTGTGTCCATCTAGTGAGTGTGTCACACGGTGTCTCTTTCCAGTGAGTGTGTCCCGCGGTGTGTCTCCTTCCAGTGAGTGTGTCCCGCGGTGTGTCTCCTTCCAGTGAGTGTGTCCCGCGGTGTCTCCTTCCAGTGAGTGTGTCCCATGGTATCTCCTTCTAGTGAGTTGCAGTGAATGGTGATACATATCAGTAATGGTGATGAGTGTGAAAGGAATGGCTTGGGCATTGTAGGGATGCTTTATGGTGTTTGTGAATAGTGGTGCCAAACTGGTGCATCATGTGGCAGCCAAGGTGTACAGCGTCAAGTGAAGTAAATCTGGCCATGGTGAAGCCATCCCTGGCCTCCCGGGCAGGAATGTGATCGGGTGCTGAGGTCCTCTGTCCTGTGCAGCATCAGTTGATTGTGGAGAAGGTTCATATTATTGTTGGTGCTGCTGGTGTTGGGGCTGATCGTGGTGGGATTCTGAGGACCAAGGTGGGAGAGTATAAAGGGCACCCATGCTGATGGAATAGATAGCATTTGAAGTTGAGATGACAGAAATGATCTGTCAATCGTGAGAGAGGTTGCTGCAATGAGGTGACACTAGATAGAGAGTTTGCTCCAAACACTTGCAGCCTTCATGAAGCTCAATCTGTCTTCCAAAGCGAGAAAGCAACGCCTCTGCACTTGGAAAATGAGCAGGTGGGAAGTGGGAGCTTATATGCTACATGGGGTCAATAACCAGGGGGCAGAGAAACATAGAAGGTAGGAGCAGGAGTAGGCCATTCGGCCCCTCAAGCCTGCTCCGCCATTCAATGCGATCATGGCTGATCATCCAAATTCAGTACCCGGTCCCTGCTTTCTCCCCATATCCCGTGATCCCTCTAGCCTTAAGAAATATATCTAACTCCTTCTTGAATATAATTTAATTAATTGGCCTCAACTGTCTTCTGTGGTAGAGAATTCCACAGGTTCACCACTCTCTGGGTGAAGAAATTCCTCTTCATCGCAGTCCTAAATGGCTTACCCCTTATCCTTAGACTGTGACCCCTGGTTCTGGACTCCCCCGCCATCGGGAACATCCTTCCTGCATCTAGTCTGTCTAGTCCTGTTAGAATTTTATAAGTTACAATGAGATCCCCTCTCATTCTTCTAAACTCCAGTGAGTATAAGCCCAATCGACCCAATCTCTCCTCATACGTCATTCCTGCCATCCCAGGTATCAGTCTGGTGAATCTTCGCTGCACTCCCTCCATGGCAAGAACATCCTTCCTCAGATAAGGTGACCAAAACTGCACACAATACTCAAGGTGTGGTCTCACCAAGGCCCTGTACAACTGCAGCAAGACATCCTTGCTCCTGTACTCGAATCTTCTCGCTATGAAGGCCTTCTTAACCGCCTGCTGCACCTGCATGCTTACCTTCAGCGACTGGTGCACAAGGACACCCAGGTCTCGTTGCACTTCCCCTTCTCCCAATCTATTGCCGTTCAGATAATAATCTGCCTTCCTGTTTTTGCCACCAAAGTGGATAACCTCGCATTTATCCACATTATACTGCATCTGTCCAATCACCCAACCTGTCCAAATCATACTGGAGTTTCTCGGCATCCTCCTCACAGCACACACGCCCACCCAGCTTTGTGTCGTCTGCAAACTTGGAGATATTACATCTAGCTCTCTTGTCTAGATCATTAATATATATTGTAAATAACTGGGGTCCTAGGACCGATCCTTGCAGTGCACCACTAGTCACTGCCTTCCACTCGGAAAAAGACCCGTTTATTCCAACTCTTTGCTTCCTGTCTGCCAACCAGTTTTCTATCTGGATATTTAAGAATCTGGGTGGTGGCTGGAGATATAAGACAGGTGTGAGCAAAAGTTCAAAGAAAGAGGATAGAAGAGGAATTGAGACAAAATGAAAAGAATTGCAATACAAAAAGGAAGGTTGGGAAAAAGTCAATAAAGAAATAATTGTTTGGTACAGGAAAAGGCAAAGAATGTGGGCAACAGGCTTTTAGGTGGGAAAAACTGCCCATATCACGGTTTTGCATAACACAGACTGCCTAAGAGTATCAACAGTGCACTATTTGAAAAAAAAAGTTGGGAAAGAAAAAAAAAGTAAAATGAGTTGTAATATTGCGGAATGCCACGATACTTTCCACACAGTAATTGAATTAGACCTGCAAAATGTTAATATTAATTCTACACTGTGATGAAATATTTCCATTCATCACTGCCTGTGACTGAGATCGGTTTCAGTGTCATTTCCCTTCCCCCAGACCTCATTGTATTGTGTACTGGAATGTGCTGTATTGTATACTGGAATGTGCTGGAATGTGCTGTGTGTAGGGCTCCGCCCATACCTGGCCCCGTTTGTAAGCCAGCTTCAGTCTAGCCCCAATCTCCAGAAGGACGACATCTCTCTCGCTTACGTGTTTCGTTCTAAGTTAATAAAAGCCTTGTTCTGTTCTGCTACCTTCGGGTCTCGGAATTATTGAGGCACATCAATTTTATTAACTTATTTTTTCAACACTATGGATCAACTCCTGAAACCCGAACGTTTGGATTTGGATCAACATGCTCCGGACGCATCAGCACGCTTCGGACACTGGTTTGAGTGTATGGAATTCTTCCTGGACAATTCCGCAGCCGTCAAAGACGCTACGGACGCTGCAAGGATGAGACTCGGAATTCTGCGGAATTGGGTAAGCCACCGGGTTTACCCCCTCATCCAAGACACCGAGACGTACCTGGCCGCCTGCGACATCTTAAAGGCGCATTACCAGCAGCCTACGAATGAGGTGTATGCTAGGCACCTGCTCGCCACCCGTGCACAGCGACCTGGGGAATCGGTGGAGTTCCTAAGCACCCTGAAAATGCTTGGCAAAGACTGCAAGTGCCGAGATGTAAAAGCCGCGGTGTACACTGACGAGCTTGTTCGCGATGCCTTCATCACAGGCCTCAGCTCCACTTACGTCCGGCAAAGGCTGCTGGAAAAAACGGGGTTGGACCTGAAACAGGCTGCGGACACCGCGCGATCCCTGGATGTGGCCCAGAGAAACTCGGACGCCTACTCTTCAGCCCGCGCCGTCCACGCCGCCACGTGTGCACCGAGGGCGCCGCCATCTTGGAAGGCATCTTCCCCGCCCGACAGCCCGACACCGGCTGGGCCCCGCTCTCCCCCCAGAAGCCCTACGACAGCCGCGACGCGTCAGGGACCCAACTGCTACTTCTGCGGGCAGCCAAAGCACACCAGAAACCTGTGCCCGGCGAAAGGCACCACCTGCTTTAAGTGCGGTAAGAAGGGGCACTTCGGGAAGGTGTGCAGAGGGAACCCCGCCGGAAAACCCGCCACCGCCGCGTGTGCGCCGTGGGTGCGGCCATCTTGGACGCCATCTTGCCCGACCTCGTGGGGTCCGCCATCTTGTGAGCAGACAGCGTGGACGCCATCTTGTATAGATCAGGGCCCTACAGTGGCATCGGTCACAGTGGACCAGACCAGGCCGCACCCGCTATCCAGATCAATGGTGGACATCGAGGTAAACGGGTGCCGGGTTAAATGCTTAATTGGCAGTGGAAGCACGGAGAGCTTTATCCACCCAGAACTGGCACAACAACTCTCCCTAAAGGTGGTCCCTACTCAGGGTACCATCTCTATGGCTGACAAAACCCAGACATCGACCATTCTGGGTTACTGCACGGTACAATTGTGCGTTAACGGAACTGTATATGATAATTTTAAAGTATTAATCATGAAGAACCTATGTGCGAGCGTGATCTTGGGCCTGGATTTCCAGTGCAACCACCAAAGCATCACGCTCAAGTACGGTGGGTCCCAGCCGCCCCTCACAGTGTGCGGTCTGGCTACCCTGAAGGTAAAGCCGCCTTCGCTATTCGCGAACCTTACCCCTAACTGCCGGCCAATAGCGACCAAAAGCAGGAGGTACAGCTGGGAGGACAGGCGGTTTATCGCGACCGAGGTAGACAGGCTCCTGAAAGAGCGCATTATTGAGCGCAGCAACAGCCCGTGGCGCGCCCAAGTGGTAGTGGTAAGGGGTAGCGAGAAGAAACGGATGGTGATCGACTATAGTCAAACGATCAACAGGTACACCCTACTAGACGCCTACCCGCTACCCCGCATATCAGAAATGGTGAACCAAATCGCCCAATACCGGGTGTTCTCCACCATCGACCTCAAGTCAGCGTACCACCAGCTCCCTATCAGACAAGAGGCGAACGGATGCCTCTACCAATTCCTCAGAGTCCCCTTTGGGGTGACGAATGGGGTCTCGGTCTTCCAGAGGGAGATGGACCGCATGGTCGATGACCACCACTTGCAGGCAACCTTCCCCTACCTCGACAACGTCACCATCTGCGGTCACAACCAGCAGGATCACGACTCGAACCTCGAGAGGTTCCTGAAAACCGCACAAAAACTCAACCTCACCTACAACGAGGACAAGTGCGTTTACAACACCACGCGCCTCTGCATACTAGGCAGCGTGGTGGAGAATGGGGAAATCGGACCAGACCCCGACCGATTGCGCCCCCTACGGGAGCTGCCCCTGCCCAACACTCCCAAAGCCCTGAAAAGATGCCTGGGGTTATTTTCTTATTATTCCCAATGGGTCCCCAACTACTCCGACAAAGCCCGCCCCCTCTTGAAAGCATCCTCTTTCCCGCTCTCTGCTGAGGCCCACGCCGCCTTCAAAAGCATTAAGCAGGATATTGAGCGGGCCACGCTACAGGCAGTGGACGAGAACACTCCATTTCAAGTGGAAAGTGATGCGTCTGACTTCGCCTTGGCGGCCACCCTCAACCAGGCAGGGCGGCCCGTAGCTTTCTTCTCGAGGACCCTCCAAGGGCCCGAGATCAGACACTCCTCCGTGGAAAAGGAGGCCCAAGCCATCGTGGAGGCAGTGCGCCACTGGCGCCACTACCTAGCCGGCAAACGCTTCACCCTACTTACCGACCAGCGGTCGGTAGCGTTTATGTTCAATAATAAACAGAGGGGGAAGATTAAAAATGATAAGATTCTTAGGTGGCGGATCGAGCTCTCCACCTTCGAGTACGACATCATTTACCGGCCAGGGGCCCTTAACGAATCCCCTGACGCCCTCTCACGAGGGATGTGTGCCAGCGCCACCGGGGATCGGCTACAGACCCTCCACAACAACCTCTGCCACCCAGGGGTCACGCGGCTGTTCCACTTCATAAAGTCCTGTAACTTACCCTACTCGATTGAGGAAGTTCGGTCCCTGACCAGGAACTGCCGCACTTGCGCTGAGTGCAAGCCTCGGTTCTACCGCCCAGATAGAGCCCACTTAATCAAAGCTACACGGCCCTTTGAGCGGCTCAGCTTAGATTTCAAGGGCCCCCTCCCGTCCGTCGACCGCAATGTTTACTTCCTGAACATTGTGGACGAATACTCCCGGTTCCCATTCGCCTTCCCCTGCCCAGACATGACCAGCGCCACGGTCATTAAATGCCTCAACAGCCTGTTCTGCCTGTTCGGTATGCCGAGCTACATCCATACGGATAGGGGGGCGTCCTTCATGAGTGAAGAGCTACGCCAGTACATGCTGTCCAGGGGGATCGCCACGAGCCGTACCACCAGCTACAACCCCTGGGGTAACGGCCAAGTGGAGCGAGAGAACGGGACAGTATGGAAAGCAGTCACTCTAGCTCTAAGGACCAAGGGCCTCCCTATCTCCCGCTGGCAGGAAGTCCTCTCGGATGTGCTCCATTCGATACGGTCGCTATTGTGTACGGCCACTAATACCACGCCTCATGAACGAATGTTTGTCTTTCCCCGGAAATCCACCTCAGGCGTATCCATGCCATCATGGCTCTCCACCCCAGGTCCGGTACTCGTGCGAAGGCATGTGAGGGGCCACAAGACGGACCCTCTCGTGGAGCCAGTACACCTACTCCACGCCAACCCCCAATACGCATATGTCCGGCACGCCGACGGAAGGGAGGACACCGTGTCCATAAAAGACGTCGCCCCAGCCGGCATCGACAACAACCACGGCAATAGCGGCAACGACGATCACAGCAACTCTTACCCACCCACTACTCTTTCATCACCCCCGGAAGAACACCGACCAACGGCACCCCCACCAACTACCCCTTCAACAACCCTGGCGGCACCCCCGGCAGAGACCCAGGAGGCTACCGGGGACAACCAGCCGACACCCACGGCACCGCAACAGCCACGTCGGTCGCAGAGGACTATCAAACCCCCGAACAGACTAAATCTATAGAAGGGGTGAATGTGATGAAATATTTCCATTCATCACTGCCTGTGACTGAGATCGGTTTCAGTGTCATTTCCCTTCCCCCAGACCTCATTGTATTGTGTACTGGAATGTGCTGTATTGTATACTGGAATGTGCTGTGTGTAGGGCTCCGCCCATATATTATATTAAGGGTAAAAGGATAACTAGGGAAAAAATAGGGCCCATTAGGGACAAAAGTGGCAATCTGTGTGTGGAGCCGGAAGATGTAGGAGGGGTTCTAAATGAATTTTTTGCATCTGTTTTCACTATGGAGAAGGACGATGTAGACATAGAAATAGGGCGGGGGGACTGTGATATGCTCGAACATATTAACATCGAGAGGGAGGAGGTATTGGCGGTTATAGCTGGCCTAAAAATGGATAAATCCCCAGGCCCGGATGAAATGTACCCCAGGCTGCTGTGTGAGGCAAAGGAGGAGATTGCGGGGGCTCTAACACATATATTCAGGACCTCTCTGGCCACAGGGGATGTGCCAGAGGACTGGAGAACCGCTAATGTAGTACCATTATTCAAGAAGGGTAGTAGGGAAAAACCGGGGAACTACAGGCCAGTGAGCCTAACATCAGTGGTAGGAAAATTACTGGAAAAAATCCTGAGGGACAAAATTTGTCTCCACTTGGAGAGGCAAGGATTAATCAGGGATAGTCAACATGGCTTTGTCAAGGGAAGATCATGTCTGACTAATTTGATTGAATTTTTTGAGGGGGTGACTAGGTGTGTGGATGAGGGTAACGCAGTGGATGTGGTATACATGGATTTCAGTAAGGCCTTCGATAAAGTCCCGCACAGGAGACTGGTCAAGAAGGTAAGAGCCCATGGAATCCAGGGTGCCTTGGCACATTGGATACAAAACTGGCTTAGTGGCAGAAGGCAGAGGGTGATGGTCGAAGGTTGTTTTTGTGACTGGAAACCTGTGGCCAGTGGGGTACCACAGGGATCGGTGCTGGGTCCCTTGCTGTTTGTGGTCTACATTAATGACTTGGATATGAATGTAAAGGGTATGATCAGTAAATTCGCGGATGATACTAAAATTGGTAGGGTGGTAAATAGCGAGGAGGGTAGCCTCAGTCTGCAGAACGATATAGATGGGTTGGTCAGATGGGCGGAACAGTGGCAAATGGAATTTAACCCGGAAAAGTGCGAGGTGATGCACTTTGGGGGGTCTAACAAGGCAAGGGAATACACAATGAAGGGAAAGACCCTAGGCAAGACGGAGGGTCAGAGGGATCTGGGTGTGCAGGTACACAGATCCCTGAAGGCGGCGGAACAGGTGGATAAGGTGGTAAAAAAGGCATATGGGATACTTGCCTTCATTAGCCGAGGCATTGAATATAAGAGCAAGGAGGTTATGATGGAGCTGTATAAAACACTGGTTAGGCCACAGCTGGAATACTGTGTGCAGTTCTGGTCGCCACACTACAGGAAAGATGTGATCGCGTTAGAGAGGGTGCAGAGGAGGTTCACCAGGATGTTACCAGGGCTGGAGCGCTTCAGCTATGAAGAGAGACTGGGCAGATTGGGTTTGTTTTCCTTGGAGCAGAGGAGGCTGAGGGGGGACATGATTGAGGTGTACAAAATTGTGAGGGGCATAGATAGGATGGATGCTGAGGAGCTTTTCCCCTTAGTAGAGGGGTCAATAACTAGGGGGCATAGATTCAAGGTAAAGGGCGGGAGGTTTAGAGGGGATTTGAGAAAGAACTTTTTCACCCAGAGGGTGGTTGGAGTCTGGAACTCACTGCCTGAAAGGGTTGTGGAGGCAGAAACCCTCACAACATTTAAGAAGCATTTGGATGAGCATTTGAAATGCCATAGCATACAAGGCTACGGGCCAAATGCTGGAATATGGGATTAGATTAGACAGGGCTTGATGGCCGGCATGGACACGATGGGCCGAAGGGCCTCTATCCGTGCTGTATTACTCTATGACTCTATGACTCTATACCTGGCCCCGTTTGTAAGCTAGCTTCAGTCTAGCCCCAATCTCCAGAAGGACGACATCTCTCTCGCTTACGTGTTTCGTTCTAAGTTAATAAAAGCCTTGTTCTGTTCTGCTACCTTCGGGTCTCGGAATTATTGAGGCACATCATACACTTCCCAGAATTATTTATTTATTGATTGGCCAGTGGGTCAGGTGCCTGCACTGAATTAATTACTTGGGGCCTCAGTGTGAAAGAATCATATATTTACTCGGGAGGCGTTTTGGGAGCGAGGGTTCGGATGTCGCGTGGGAAACCAGGAAGTAAGTTCAGCGTGTCCATGTCTGTGGCTTTTTAACGCAACCACCTCATTATCATTTGACTTCCGGGTTTGCCGTCCAATCTGCAGCAGCGGGCATGATGAGGACCCGCAATGACACGATCTCAACTCCAATATTTAAATGGCCAATCCAAAGATGGAATTATGAGGAGCTTGGAGTTGGAAGCAACAGAGGAAGCAGTGTTAGTAAGGAATCAGGATGCTCAAAGGCTGCGCCCCGCGAAACGACTCCTCCCTTGATGTGCTGCTGGGGGCAGTGAGGAGTCGTTGAGAGATACTATTCTCCAGCAACAGGAGGAAGAAACTGGCTGCTGACACCAAGAAGACGTGGCTGGAGGTGGCACAGAGGTCACCAGCAGGAGCGTAGTGCCACGCTCATCGATTTATTCAGTGCAGGAAGCGCTTCAATGACCTAACCAGGTCAGGAAAGTGAGTAAAGTTGGACATTCAGCTACTCCCTGCTGAGCGCATCACCACGACCCCTCACTCTGCCGTCTCAAGCCTACTCCATCACATGGATGATGGCAAAAGGGGACATGGAAGCGGGGACTCGACTCAAAGCACTTCCACCTCTCACCCATTGCCCCCTCAGTCAGTAGCCCACATGCTGCCTCGTCTCCCGATGGCCAAGTCTGCGCATGCACAGGTGCAGGTGGAGCAGTCTTTGGTGAGGCCCTCGCGGGCTCCAAAACCCAGAGCATGTCAGCCAAGAGCATCTCAGCAGTCAGAGTAGGGATCTGAGCAGCCTGCCTCTACCTCTGCCCAAGCCACATAGAAAAGGAAGAGTAAGGCTTTGTAGTTGCACAAGGGTGTATGAGAAAATGTTGTGTTGTTAAGTTTCTGTTCTTCAGTTAGGTCACATAAATATTACATAGGATTACATAGGCTATACAGCACAGAAACAGGCCATTCGGCCCAACCAGTCCATGCCGGCGTTTATGCTCCACTCGAGCCTCCTCCCGTCTTTCCTCATCTCAATCTATCAGTGTAACCCTCTATTCCCTTCTCCCTCATGTGCTTGTCCAGCCTCCCCATTTTTTTTAAATGCATCGATACTATTCGCTTCAACCACTCCCTGTGGTAGCGAGTACAACTTTCTCACCACTCTTTGGGTAAAAAAGTTTCTTCTGAACTCCCTACTGAATTTCTTGGTGACTATCTTATGTTGATGGCCTCTAGTTATGCTTTTCACCACAAGTGGAAACATTGGGCAGGTTTTTCATTGGGCCGTGGAGGTGGGATTGGAGGCGTGTTGGGGTTTAAAATCTCGAAATCAGGGGGGCACGAACCCATCCCGCCCCCAACCTGCCTCCATGCCAGTTTCAAAGGAGGCGGATACCCGACCTGTGCTGGGACCCGCCTCCCCGAGGCGGGAAGGGGATTAGTGCCAATTAACTGCCTGTTAACAGGTAGTTAACAGGCAGTTTTTAGCCTAATCCCTATTTTTATTGCTGAAGTGTGGGATTCCCGACGGCTCCAAACCACGCCAAGTTAGCGAGGTGGGCCGTTGGGCTGAAGGACTTGGAGGGGTCGAGATGTCCGGTGTTCAGGTGAGTGATGGGTGCATGAGTGCAGAGGTAAGTGTGTTTGGTGAGTGTAAAGTGTTTAAAGAAGTTTTACTTACCTTTACTTACTTTTACAGCCTTCCTTCCTTCAGGTCTCGGGAGTCCCTCATCTCGCCGGCACAGAAAGCAGAATGGCCGTGAGCTGTCAAAAGTTGCAGCATTCATAGAAACATAGAAACATATTCTGTTCTGGAGAGATCTCTAAATCAGCCTGAGAGGAAGGAATTAACTTAGTGTACAGATTGTCAGTGTTTGACAGCTTCAAACAGCTGATATTTCATCTGTTAAAAGTTCTTGACAGATGAAATATCAATCTGTGACATCACCTGTTCAAACAGACCATCGTTCGCAGCAAATTACCCAGCTTTCAGGAGAACAGCGACCACGACACCACACAACCCTGCCACAGCAACCTCTGCAAGACATGCCAGATCATCAACACAGATACCATCATCACACGTGAGGACACCACCCACCAGGTACATGGTACATACTCATGTGACTCGGCCAACGTTGTCTACCTCATACGTTGCAGGAAAGGATGCCCCGGAGCATGGTACATCGGCGAGACCATGCAGACACTGCAACAACGGATGAACGGACACCGCGCAACAATCGCCAGGCAGGAGTGTTCCCTCCCAGTCGGGGAACACTTCAGCAGTCAAGGACATTCAGCCTCCGATCTTCGGGTAAGCATTCTCCAAGGCGGCCTTCAAGACACACGACAACGCAAAGTCATCGAGCAGAAACTGATAGCCAAGTTCCGCACCCATGAGGACGGCCTGAACCGGGATCTTGGATTCATGTCACGCTACATGTAACCCCACCTGACGCAGGGTCATCCAGACTCGAGTCGTCGTTGGCTTGTTCTCTCCACACAGATGCGGCCAGACCTGCTGTGATTTCCAGCAAAAAAAAAATGTTTTTTGTCTGTTTTTTTGTTTTTCATACAGACCCCAGCATCTGCAACATTTGACCCCTTGTGACCCCACCTCATTGTTCTTTGATGTAATGTTTTCTTGACTGACCTGTTTGGACACCATTCACACCTTTGATTGCTGTGATTATCTCTCTGCCGAGGTGTGATAAATGGCAGTTAGAAAGATTACCTGTAATCATCTGGCATTATTCTCTGACTATATATGCTGTGCCTATATGCATCTCTCCACTTCACCTGATGAAGGAGCAGCGCTCCGAAAGCTTGTGATTTCAAATAAAGCTGTTGGACTATAACCTGGTGTTGTGTGATTTCTTGCCTTTTAACTTGTTTGATGATGACTGGGAAGCCATGAATTGATGGGGACCAATGGGGGGGATGTTCAAGGGGTGGCTGGTTGTTTGCAGCACTGTTTTGTGTCAGTGCCATTGGCGGGGGAGTGGGGGCGGGAAGAGTGGCCGTTGCATGTGCTTGTGAAATGGGTCCATTGGTGCAGCCAAAGTGAACCTTGCATTAATAAGGGCTTCCCTGGCATCCCGGACAGCAATGTGAGCAGCTGGGGGTGCACTGCCTTCATCACCTTCCTCCTCCTCCTCATCGTCCAAAGAGGATCAGCACGCTGCGCCTTGTTCCTCCTGCAGGTCCAAGCCTCGCTGCTGCGCAATGTTGTATAGAGCGCAGCGCACCATGACCATTCCGGAGACTCTGGCTGGTGCGTACTGAGGGACGCTTCCTGATCTGTCCAGGCACCTGAAGCACATCTTCAGTCCGATGATGGCTTCCTTGATCGCATATCTGGTGGTCATATAGCATTTATTGTAGCACTGTTAGGCTTCATTGATCGGGTTTCTGTTGGGTTCCCCTTAAGCTGGCTTGCAGGTCAGAAGACGTCAGGGAGCTTGGACTGCCACAGGGCGAAAGCATCATGGCAGCTCCTGGAGAATCTGGTGCACACCTGCAGAAAAAATCTTTTTGTGGTTGCACACCAGCTGCACATTGATGGAGCGGAAGCCCTTGCAGTTGATGAATACTCCTGGGTGATCTGGGGGGTGCCCTGATTGCCTCGTGTGTACAATCGATGACGCCCGGCACCTGTGGAAGCCAGCCACAGCCACAAACCCAGTGACCACTCATTCTGACTGGCGTCATCGCAGGCGAAGTTGACATAATTACCGGCCCTGGCAAACAAGCCATCAGTCAGCTGTCTTATGCATTTGTGGGCCGCTGACTGGGAGATCCTGGATATGACCCCAGCAGAGCCCTGGAAGGATCCGGAGGAAAAAACATTGAGGGCGGAGGTGACTTTGGCAGCCTCTGGTAATGTGTGGCCACCAGGTCCAGTAGGAAGCAGGTCTTCTTCTAGGAGGCTGCAGATGTTTGTCAACACCTGACGTGACAACCTGAGCCTCCTGAAACACTGCTGTTTGGACACTTCAAGGGAAGGCAGCCTCTGCCTGAGCCACTCCTCTCTCTGCCGTTCCCCTCTCTGCCTCTCTCTCCCCTCCTCTCCCTCACCCTCCCTCTCTCTGCCTCTCTCTCTCTCACCCTCTCCCCTCTCTCTGCCTCTCTCTCTCTCACCCTCTCCCCTCTCTCTGCCTCTCTCTCTCTCACCCTCTCCCCTCTCTCTCTCTCACCCTCTCCCCTCTCTCTGCCGCTCCCCTCTCTCCCCTCCTCTCCCCTCTCTCTGCCTCTTCCCTCTCTCTGCCTCTCCCCTCTCTCTCTGCCTCTTCCCTCTCTCTGCCTCTCCCCTCTCTCTGCCTCTCTCTCTCTGCCTCTCCCCTCTCTCTGCCTCTCTCTCTCTGCCTCTCTCCCTCTGCCTCTCTCTCTGCCTCTCTCCCTCTCTCTGCCTCTCTCTCTCTGCCTCTCTCTCTCTGCCTCTCCCCTCTCTCTCTGCCTCTCTCTCTCTGCCTCTCCCCCTCTCTCTGCCTCTTCCCTCTCTCTGCCTCTTCCCTCTCTCTGCCTCTTCCCTCTCTCTGCCTCTCTCCCTCTCTCCCTCTGCCTCTCCCCTCTCTCTGCCTCTCTCTCTCTCCCCCTCTCCCCTCGCTCTGCCTCTCCCTCTGTCTGCCTCTCCCCACTCTGCCTCTCTCCCCGCCTCTCCCCTCTCTCCCGTCTCTTCGCCTCTCCCCCCCCTCTCCCTCTCCCCCTCTCTTCGCCTCTCCCCCCCCTCTCCCTCTCCCCCTCTCTTCGCCTCTCCCCTCTCTCTGCCTTTCCCCTCTCTCTGCCTCTCCCTCTCCCCTCTCTCTGCCTCTCCCCTCTCCCTCTCCCCCTCTCTCCGCCTATCCCCGCCTCTCCCCTCTCTCTCTGCCTCTCCCCCTCTCTCCCTCTCCCCTTGCTCTGCCTCTCTCCTCGCTCTGCCGTTCCCCTCGCTCTGCCGCTCCCCTCTCTCTGCCGCTCCCCTCTCTCTGCTGCTCCCCTCTCTCTACCTCTCCCCTCTCTCTACCTTTCCCCTCTCTCCGCCGCTCCCCTCTCTCTGCCACTCCCCTCTCTCCCCTCTCTCTCTGCCTCTCCCCTCTCTGCCGCTCCCCTCTCCCCTCTCTCCGCCGCTCCCCTCTCTCCGCCGCTCCCCTCTCTCCCCTCTCCCTCTGCCTCTCCCCTCTCTCTGCCTCTCTCTCTCTCCCCCTCTCCCCTCGCTCTGCCTCTCCCTCTGTCTGCCTCTCCCCACTCTGCCTCTCTCCCCTCTCTGCCTCTCCCCTCTCTCTCCGCCTCTCCCCTCTCTCCCGTCTCTTCGCCTCTCCCCCCTCTCTCCCTCTCCCCCTCTCTTCGCCTCTCCCCTCTCTCTGCCTTTCCCCTCTCTCTCCCCTCTCTCTGCCTCTCCCCTCTCTCTCCCCTCTCTCTGCCTCTCCCCTCTCCCTCTGCCTCTCCCCTCTCTCTCTGCCTCTCCCCCTCTCTCCCTCTCCCCTTGCTCTGCCTCTCTCCTCGCTCTGCCGTTCCCCTCGCTCTGCCGCTCCCCTCTCTCTGCCGCTCCCCTCTCTCTGCCGCTCCCCTCTCTCTACCTCTCCCCTCTCTCTACCTTTCCCCTCTCTCCGCCGCTCCCCTTTCTCTACCTCTCCCCTCTCTCTGCCACTCCCCTCTCTCCCCTCTCTCTACCTCTCCCCTCTCTCTCTGCCTCTCCCCTCTCTGCCGCTCCCCTCTCCCCTCTCTCTGCCGCTCCCCTCTCTCCCCTCTCCCCTCTCTCTCTGCCACTCCCCTCTCTCTGCCGCTCCCCTCTCTCTGCCGCTCCCCTCTCTCCCCTCTCCCCTCTCTCTCTGCCGCTCCCCTCTCTCCGCCGCTCCCCTCTCTCCGCCGCTCCCCTCTCTCCGCCGCTCCCCTCTCTCCGCCGCTCCCCTCTCTCCGCCGCTCCCCTCTCTCCGCCGCTCCCCTCTCTCCGCCGCTCCCCTCTCTCCGCCGCTCCCCTCTCTCCACCTCTCCCCTCTCTCTACCTCTCCCCTCTCTCTCTGCCTCTCCCCTCTCTCTGCCGCTCCCCTCTCTCCGCCTCTCCCCTCTCTCTCTGCCTCTCCCCTCTCTCTCTGCCTCTCCCCTCTCTCTCTGCCTCTCCCCTCTCTCTCTGCCTCTCCCCTCTCTCTCCCTCTCCCCTCTCTGCCTCTCCCTTTTATGTTAGCTGCCAATCTATTCTCATACGCTCCCTTTGCACCTCTTATTTCCTTTGTCACTTCCCCTCTGAACTTTCTATATTCAGTCTAGGAGTTGGAGTATAAGAGTAAGGAAGTCTTGCTGCATTTATATTGGGCATTGGTGAGACCACACCTGGTGTACTGTGTAGAGTTTTGGTCTCTTTAACGAAGGAAGGACATTCTTGTATTAGAGGCGGTGCAATGAAGCTTCCCTAGACTGATTCCTGGGATGAGAGCCCCGTCCTATGAGGAGAGATTGAGTAGACTAGGCCTATATTCTCTGGAGTTTAGAAGAATGAGAGGTGATCTCATTGAAAAGTATAAAATTGTTGGAGGTCTTGACAGGGTAGATGCTGAGAGGTTGTTTCCCCCAGCTGGAGTGTGGCTGCGAGTACATGTGGACTTCGCCGGTCCTTTCGAAGAGAAGATGTTTATGGTGGTTGTGGACGCTCATAGCAAGTGGCTGGAGGTCGCTGTGATGAGGTCTACCACGGCAGAGAAAACAATTGAGAAACTGGGTGAGATGTTCAGCCGTTATGGCTCACCGGAACAACTCGTAAGTGACAACGGTCCACAATTTGTATCACAGGAGTTTGCAACCTTCCTGCATGTGAATGGTGTCCAACACATCAGGTCTGCGCCCTATCATCCCTCTATTAACGGCCTGGCAGAAAGGTTCGTGCAAACTTTGAAGCATGCCTTGAAGGCATCGCAAGGTCAGGGCTCAATCCACCAATGTCTGAACAGCTTCCTGTTGTCCTACAGGAACGAGCCGCATGCCACAACCAAAACTTCCCCCGCTTCATTCATGATGAAGAGGCAGTTGCGGACAAGTTTTGACCTCCAAGGGCAGAGCAGGTTGTCCATCGTCAACAACAAGCTCAAGTTGAAAGGAGAGAGAAAAGAGCCAAGGAGAGACGGTTTCATCCTGGAGAGCGTCCTAGCTTGAAACTACAACACTGGACCGAAATGGGTTCCTGCTACGGTGATCGCGCAGACAGGCCCTGTGTCTTACACGGTTGAGAATGCTGAGGACGTCGTCTGGAGAAGACACACAGATCAACTGTTGCTAGGAGCAGAGACAGCCACAGAGGCTCCAACGGCTGGTTGGCCTGAACTGTTTCCGGATGATACCGCAAACCAGCATCCTTTGCCGCAGTGCTCTTCTCCAACACAGGAAGTCAAAGAGACTGTTCCACCTGTGCAAACTCCTGACTTTCGACTGACACAGGCGCCTCCTCTATCTAGGCCTGTGTCAATGCCTACTGCTGTGGAAGCCAGCGATGACCGCTGGTATCCTGTCAGAGAGCGGCAGCCTCCAAGACGCTTGGATCTGTAGGCTTACTGACTTACCCACAAGACTGGGGCAGAATAAACCCCAGGGTAAAGTCAGGGTTTGAGGCAGTCTACCTCTACCCTTGGTTAGTTGAGTGCATTGAAAGTAACTTACCTGTTGAGGAATAATGTGGACCTTTCATTTAAGAGGGGAGGAATATGTTATGTATTGGGTGTTCTCCTCCCACCTGCGGTGGCGCTGTCACAGCAGATAAATGGTTGGGGTTGTTCTCTTGGTTAAGCTTTAGCTCTCTTTGTTCGGTACTCTCGCCGGAACCTTCTTTTTGAATAAAGCACTTCATGTTTGAATCTCTGAGTTCTGAGTTCTAATTGTGTCTAGGTAGAAAGTTACAGACACAACAAGAACTAGGGAGCATAGTCTCAGGATAAGGGCTGATTTAGGACTGAGATGAGAAATGTCTTCACTCAGAGGGTGGTGACTCTTTGGAATTCTCTACCCCAGGGAGCTGTGGATGTTCAGTGGTTCGAGTATATTCAAGACAGAGATCGATAGATTTTGGGACACTAAGGGAATCAAGGGATATGGGGATCGGGCAAGAAAGTGGAGTTGATGTAAAATGTCAGCCATGATCTTATTGAATGGCAGAGCAGGCTCGAAGGGCCGTACGGTGGTGACCCTTCTTGATAGAACAGATTGACACACTTCAGAAGGCAGTTAAGAGTCAACCACATTGGTGTTGGACTGGAGTCACGTATAGGCCAGACCAGATAAAGACAGCAGGGTTTTTTTCCCTAAAGGACATTAGTGAACCAGTTGGGTTTTTAACAACAGCTTCATGATCGCTTTTACTGATCCCCGCTCTTTTTTGCCAGATTTTTAAAGCTGAATTCAAATTCTTGAAATGCCATGGTGGGATGTGAATTCACATTTCCTGGGTTATTAATCCAGCCCCCTAGGTTACTGGTCCTTTCACATCATCACTAAGGTACCGTACCTGTTATGCAGGAGTCTTCCTTCTAACTAGAGCAGTAGACAGGGCTTTAAACTAATGAAAGGGGGGTGCGGTGGGCGGATTCAGGAAAGAGTAAATTTAAAAGCAAGCTAGAGAAATGTCAAGGCTCTAGAGCAGAGCAAAGTTTTGGGTGAAAATAAGCAGAGTGGGTCAGGAAGGGACAGAGGGAGTAACAAAGGTAATAAGGCATCAGTGACTAAGGTGACATCAGGGAAAAATAGAAAAAAGTCAAAGCTAAAGGCACGATATCTGAAAGCGCGAAGCATTCGCAACAAAATAGATAAATTAATAGCACAGATAGAAATTAATAGATTTGATCTAATAGCCATTACAGAGACGTGGTTGCAATGTGGCCAAGGTTGGGGACTAAATATTCCAGGATACTTAACTTTTAGAAGCGATAGGCAAAATGGAACAGGAGGTGGGGTAGCCCTGATAATAAAGGATGGGATAAAGACAGTAGAGAGAAAGGATCGTGGCTCAGAAAATCAAGAAGTAGAATCAGTTTGGGTGGAGCTAAGAAACAGCAAGGGGCAGGAAACATTGGTGGGAGTTGTTTATAGGCCCCCAAACAGTAGTTGTAATGTAGGGCAGAGTATAAATCAGGAAATTAGAGGCGCATGTAACAAGGGTAATACAGTGATCATGGGGGACCTTAATTGGCATATAGATTGGGCAAACCAAATTTGCAGTAATAGTGTGGAGGACAAATTCATGGAATGTATACAAAATAGTTTTCTAGATCAGTATGTTGAGGAACCAACTGGGGAGCAGGCTATTTTAGATCTAGTATTGTACAATGAGAAAGGGTTAATTAATAACCTTGCAGTGAAGGGGCCTTTAGGGAAGAGTGACCATAATATGATAGAATTTTATATTGAGTTTGAAAGTGATTTAGTTAAATCCAAAACTGGGGTCTTAAATCTAAACAAAGCAAACTATGTAGGTATGAGGGGCGAGTTGGCTAAGGTAGATTGGGAAATTACATTAAAAGGTATGATCATAGAGAAGCAATGGCTAGCATTTAAAGAATTAATACATAATTGACAACAAATATACATTCCTTTAAGGCACAAAAACCCCACAGGAAAAGTGGTCCAACCGCAGCAAACAAGAGAAGTTAAAGATAGTATTAGATTAAAGGAAGAGGCTTATAATGTTGCCAAAAAGAGCAGTAAGACTGAGGATTGGGAGAATTTTAGAATTCGGCAAAGGAGGACCAATAAATTGATAAAGGGAAAATAGAATATGAGAGTAAACTAGCGAGAGGCATAAAAACAGACTCTAAAAGGTATGTAAAAAGGAAAAGATTAGCGAAAGTAAATGTGGGTCCCTTATAGGCTGAGACAGGAGAAATTATAATGGGGAATAAGGAAATGGCAGGGAAATTAAACAAATACTTTGTGTCTGTCTTCAGGGAAGAAGACGCAAAAAACCTTCTGGAAATAGTGGAGAACCGACGGTCTAGTGAGAATGAGGAACTGAAAGAAATTAGTATTAGTAAAAAAAATAGTACTGGAGAAATTAATGGGACTGAAAGCCAATAAAACCCCTGGACCTGATGGCCTACATCCTAGGGTTTTGAAAGGGGTGGCTATAGAGATAGTGGATACATTGGTTGTCATTTTCCAAAATTCCATAGATTCTAGAACGGTTCCCATGGATTGGTAGGTAGCAAATGTAACCCCACTATTTAAGAAAGGAGGGAGAGAGAAAACGGGGAACTACAGACCAGTTAGCCTGACATCAGTAGTAGGGAAAATGCTAGAATCTATTACTAAGGACGTGGTAACAGGGCACTTAGAAAATAATAATAGGATTGGGCAGAGTCAACACGGATTTATGAAAGGGAAATCGTGTTTGACAAATCTGTTAGAGTTTTTTGAGGTTGTAACTTGCAGAATAGATAAAGGGGAACCAGTGGATGTGGTGTATTTGGATTTTCAGAAGGCATTCGATAAGGTGCCACACAAGAGGTCATTAAACAAAATTAGGGCTCATGGGATTGTGGGTAATTTACTAGCATGGATTGAAGATTGGTTAACGGACAGAAAACAGAGAGTAGGAATAAACGGATCATTTTCGGGTTGGCAAGCTGTAACTAGTGGGGTGCCGCAAGGATCAGTGACTTGGGCCTCAGCTATTCACAATCTATATCAATGATTTGGATGAGGGGACCAAATGTAATATATTCAAGTTTGCTGATGATACTAAGTTGTGAGGAGGATGCAAAGAGGCTTCAAGGGGATATAGACAGGCTAAGTGACTGGGCAAGAACATGGCAAATGGAATATAATGTGGGGAAATGTGAAGTTATCCACTTTGGTAGGAAAAATAGAAAAGCAAAGTATTTTTTAAATGGCGAGAGATTGGGAAATGTTGGTGTTCAGAGGGACCTGGGTGTCCTTGTACACGAATCACTGAAAGTTAACATGCAGGTACAACAAGCAATTAGGAAAGCAAATGGTATGTTGGCCTTTATTACAAGAGGATTTGAGTATGAGAGTAAAGACGTCTTACTGCAATGATATAGGGCCCTGGTGAGACCACACCTGGAGTATTGTGGACAGTTTTGGTCTCCTTACCTAAGGAAGGATATACTTGCCATAGAGGGAGTGCAACGAAGGTTCACCAGACTGGTTCCTGGGATGGGTGGATTGTCCTATGAGGAGAGATTGAGTAGACTAGGCCTATATTCTCTAGAGTTTAGAAGAATGAGAGGTGATCTCATTGAAACATACAAAATTCTTACAGGGCTTGACAGGGTAGATGCAGGGAGGATGTTTCCCCAGGCTGGGGAATCTAGAACCAGGGGTCACAGTCTCAGAATAAGGGGTCGGCCATTTAGGACTGAGATGAGGAGAAATTTCTTCACTGAGGGCGGTGAATCTTTGGAATTCTCTACCCCAGAGGGCTGTGGAGGCTCAGTCATTGATTATATTCAAGACAGAGATCAATAGATTCTTGGATATTAATGGTATGAAGGGATATGGGGATAGTGCAGGGAAGTGGAGATGAGGTAGAAGATCAGATCAGCCATGATCTTTTTGAATGGCGGAGCATGCTCAAGGGGCCGAATGACCGATTCCTGCTCCTATTTCTTATGCTCTTATGTTCCGATTTTCAGGGGGAAGGTCTCTCGCTACCTCTTTGGGTTGCTGCTCCTTTTTCAGATCAGTTGCAGCTTGAACTCAAGCGATGAGTGGGTCTCTGTTGGATCGCCGCCTACATCAGTGCCTTTGCACGTGTTACTATGTTAAGGGCGCTGTGATAAAAATGCTAACTTCCGAGAAGTTATGTCATCACTTCCTGTGAACTATGAACTATGAACTATGAACTGTGTACATACCTCACTTCCTGTAAATGTCACTTCCTGTTGGACTGGTATAAATACTGGTCTGTTCAGTATTGTAAGAGGCTTCTACCAGAGGCATGGTAAAGACCTCTCTTGTATATAGTGTGTTTATAAGTTACTTAAAGCTTACTTTAAAGTTACTTGATGGTAAGTCTCCTTTTTCTTACATCAGGCGCTATATATGAATGTAAGTTGTTGTTGGATTTCTGATAACACTTACCACTGAAGCTTCACGTCTGAAAACCAATGGCAGGTCTGACTTGTCATTCTCTTCAGAGTGTTTTATCTCCTGAGGAAAGTACCAACGGTTTCTATTCAGCTGGCTTCAGCAGGCGCCTTCCAGCCATTAAAGGCAGTTAGTGAACCAGTAACAGTTTTTTTCTCTTTTAACTTTGGTTATTGGCATCTTAGAAACTTGCAATCAGGAAGAAGTTACCTGCAGGCAAGAATAACAGGAAACGTACCAATAATTGAAATGTATAAAATTCTTAGCGGGCTTGACAGGGTCGATGCTGAGAGGCTGTTTCACCTGGCTGGAGAGTCTAGAACCAGGGGTCACAGTGTCAGGTAATAAAAACAGAAAATGCTGGAAATACTCAGCTGGTCCGGCAGCATCTTCTGTTCTTAATAACAGAATTACTCACTTTTTGTAGTGGTTCACACTATGAACAAAACATATTCCTGAGTACAAAGTGTACATTCCCTCTGGGGATGGGGATGTCACTGACAAGGCCGGCATTTATTACCCACTCAGGGTTGAGAGGGCAGAGCCCCAGTGGGCAGGGCAGAGTCAGAGTGAACGAGAGTGAACAGCGAGTGAGCTGGGAGTGAGCAGAGAGTGAGAGTGAGCAGAGAGTGCGTAGAGAGTGAGCACAGAGTAAGCAGGGAGTGAGCAGAGAGTGAGCAGAGAGTGAGCAGGGAGTGAGCAGAGAGTGAGCAGGGAGTGAGCAGGGAGTGAGCAGGGAGTGAGCAGAGAGTGAGCAGGGAGTGAGCAGAGAGTGAGCAGAGTGTGAGCAGGGAGTGAGCAGAGAGTGAGCAGAGAGTGAGCAGAGAGTGAGCAGGGAGGGAGCAGGGAGGGAGCAGAGAGTGAGCAGAGAGTGATCATGCAGTGAGCAGAGAGTGAGCAGGCAGTGAGCAGAGAGTGAGCAGAGAGTGAGCAGAGAGTGAGCAGGGAGTGAGCAGGGAGTGAGCAGAGAGTGAGCAGGGAGTGAGCAGGGAGTGAGCAGGGAGTGAGCAGGAAGTGAGCAGGGAGTGAGCAGAGAGTGAGCAGAGAGTGAGCAGAGAGTGAGCAGGGAGTGAGCAGAGGGTGAGCAGGGAGTGAGCAGAGAGTGAGCAGGGAGTGAGCAGAGAGCGAGCAGAGAGCGAGCAGAGAGCGAGCAGAGAGCGAGCAGGGAGCGAGCAGGGAGCGAGCAGGGAGCGAGCAGGGAGCGAGCAGGGAGCGAGCAGGGAGCGAGCAGAGAGCGAGCAGGGAGCGAGCAGGGAGCGAGCAGGGAGCGAGCAGGGAGCGAGCAGGGAGCGAGCAGGGAGCGAGCAGGGAGCGAGCAGGGAGCGAGCAGGGAGCGAGCAGGGAGCGAGCAGGAAGCGAGCAGGGAGCGAGCAGAGAGCGAGCAGGGAGCGAGCAGAGAGCGAGCAGGGAGCGAGCAGGGAGCGAGCAGGGAGCGAGCAGGGAGTGAGCAGGGAGCGAGCAGGGAGCGAGCAGAGGGTGAGCAGGGAGTGAGCAGGGAGTGAGCAGAGAGTGAGCAGGGAGCGAGCAGAGAGCGAGCAGGGAGCGAGCAGAGAGCGAGCAGGGAGCGAGCAGGGAGTGAGCAGAGGGTGAGCAGGGAGTGAGCAGGGAGTGAGCAGAGAGTGAGCAGGGAGCGAGCAGAGAGCGAGCAGGGAGCGAGCAGAGAGCGAGCAGGGAGCGAGCAGGGAGTGAGCAGGGAGCGAGCAGAGGGTGAGCAGGGAGTGAGCAGGGAGTGAGCAGAGAGTGAGCAGAGAGTGAGCAGGGAGCGAGCAGAGAGCGAGCAGAGAGCGAGCAGAGAGCGAGCAGGGAGCGAGCAGGGAGCGAGCAGGGAGCGAGCAGAGAGCGAGCAGGGAGCGAGCAGAGAGCGAGCAGAGAGCGAGCAGAGAGCGAGCAGAGAGCGAGCAGAGAGTGAGCAGAGAGTGAGCAGGGAGTGAGCAGAGAGTGAGCAGGGAGTGAGCAGAGAGTGAGCAGCGAGTGAGCAGGGAGTGAGCAGAGAGTGAGCAGGCAGTGAGCAGGCAGTGAGCGAGCAGAGAGCGAGCAGAGAGCGAGCAGGGAGTGAGCAGAGAGTGAGCAGGGAGTGAGCAGAGAGTGAGCAGACAGTGAGCAGAGAGTGAGCAGGGAGTGAGCAGAGAGTGAGCAGGGACTGAGCAGAGAGTGAGCAGAGAGTGAGCAGAGATTGAGCAGGGAGTGAGCAGAGAGTGAGCAGGGAGTGAGCAGAGAGTGAGCAGAGAGTGAGCAGAGAGTGAGCAGGGAGTGAGCAGAGAGTGAGCAGAGAGTGAGCAGAGAGTGAGCAGGTAGTGAGCAGAGAGTGAGCAGAGAGTGAGCAGAGAGTGAGCAGGCAATGAGTGAGCAGAGAGTGAGCAGAGAGTGAGCAGGGAGTGAGCAGGGTGTGAGCAGAGAGTGAGCAGGGAGTGAGCAGGGAGTGAGCAGAGAGTGAGCAGGGAGTGAGCAGAGAGTGAGCAGAGAGTGAGCAAGGAGTGAGCAGAGAGTGAGCAGAGAGTGAGCAGAGAGTGAGCAGCGAGTGAGCAGGGAGTGAGCAGCCAGTGAGCAGAGAGTGAGCAGGGAGTGAGCAGGGAGTGAGCAGAGAGTGAGCAGAGAGTGAGTAGAGGGTGAGCGGGGAGTGAGCAGGCAGTGAGCAGGGAGTGAGCAGAGAGTGAACAGAGAATGAGCAGAGAGTGAGCAGGGAGTAAGCAGAGAGTGAGCAGGGAGTGGGCAGAGAGTGAGCAGGGAGTGAGCAGGGAGTGAGCAGAGAGTGAGCAGAGAGTGAGCAGAGTGAGCAGAGAGTGAGCAGGCAGTGAGCAGAGAGTGAGCAGAGAGTGAGCAGAGAGTGAGCAGGGAGTGAGCAGGGAGTGAGCAGAGAGTGAGCAGAGAGTGAGCAGACAATGAGCAGAGAGTGAGCAGAGAGTGAGCAGGGAGTGAGCAGGGAGTGAGCAGGGAGTGAGCAGAGAGTGAGCAGAGAGTGAGCAGAGAGTGAGCAGAGAGTGAGCAGGGAGTGAGCAGAGAGTGAGCAGGCAGTGAGCAGAGAGTGAGCAGGGAGTGAGCAGAGAGTGAGCAGGGAGTGAGCAGAGAGTGAGCAGGGAGTGAGCAGGGAGTGAGCAGGGAGTGACCAGGGAGTGAGCAGAGAGTGAGCAGAGAGTGAGCAGAGAGTGAGCAGGGAGTGAGCAGAGAGTGAGCAGATAGTGAGCAGAGAGTGAGCAGGGAGTGAGCAGAGAGTGAGCAGGGAGTGAGCAGGGAGTGAGCAGAGAGTGAGCAGAGAGTGAGCAGAGAGTGAGCAGAGAGTGAGCAGAGAGAGAGCAGGGAGTGAGCAGAGAGTGAGCTGGGAGTGAGCAGAGAGTGAGCAGGGAGTGAGCAGAGAGTGAGCAGAGAGTGAGCAGGGAGTGAGCACGGAGTGAGAAGAGAGTGAGCAGAGAGTGAGCAGGGAGTGAGCAGAGAGTGAGCAGGAAGTCAGCAGGGAGTGAGCAGAGAGTGAGCAGGGAGTGAGCAGAGAGTGAGCAGAGATTGAGCAGGGAGTGAACAGAGAGTGAGCAGAGAGTGAGCAGAGAGTGAGCAGGGAGTGAGCAGAGAGTGAGCAGGGAGTGAGCAGAGAGTGAGCAGAGAGTGAGCAGGGAGTGAGCAGAGAGTGAGCAGGGAGTGAGCAGAGAGTGAGCAGGGAGTGAGCAGAGAGTGAGCAGAGAGTGAGCAGGGAGTGAGCAGGGAGTGAGCAGAGAGTGAGCAGAGAGTGAGCAGGGAGTGAGCAGAGAGTGAGCAGAGAGCGAGCAGAGAGAGAGCAGGGAGCGAGCAGGGAGCGAGCAGAGAGCGAGCAGGGAGCGAGCAGGGAGCGAGCAGAGAGCGAGAAGGGAGCGAGCAGAGAGCGAGCAGGGAGCGAGCAGGGAGCGAGCAGAGAGCGAGCAGAGAGCGAGCAGGGAGCGAGCAGGGAGCGAGCAGAGAGCGAGCAGAGAGCGAGCAGGGAGCGAGCAGAGCGTGAGCAGAGAGTGAGCAGGGAGTGAGCAGACAGTGAGCAGAGAGTGAGCAGAGAGTGAGCAGAGAGTGAGCAAAGAGTGAGTAGAGAGTGAGCAGGGAGTGAGCAGGCAATGAGCAGAGAGTGACCAGAGTGTGAGCAGAGAGTGAGCAGGCAGTGAGCAGAGAGTGAGCAGAGAGTGAGCAGAGAGTGAGCAGAGAGTGAGCAGAGAGTGAGCAGGGAGTGAGCAGGGAGTGAGCAGAGAGTGAGCAGAGAGTGAGCAGGGAGTGAGCAGGGAGTGAGCAGGGAGTGAGCAGGGAGTGAGCAGAGAGTGAGCAGAGAGTGAGCAGGCAGTGAGCAGGCAGTGAGCGAGCAGAGAGCGAGCAGGGAGCGAGCAGGGAGCGAGCAGAGAGCGAGCAGAGAGTGAGCAGGGAGTGAGCAGAGAGTGAGCAGAGAGTGAGCAGAGAGTGAGCAGGGAGTGAGCAGGGAGTGAGCAGAAAGTGAGCAGGGAGTGAGCAGGGAGTGGGCAGAGAGTGAGCAGGGAGTGAGCAGAGAGTGAGCAGGGAGTGAGCAGGGAGTGAGCAGAGAGTGAGCAGAGTGAGCAGAGAGTGAGCAGGGAGTGAGCAGAGAGTGAGCAGCGAGTGAGCAGCGAGTGAGCAGGGAGTGAGCAGAGAGGGAGCAGAGAGCAGGGAGTGAGCAGAGAGTGAGCAGGGAGTGAGCAGAGAGTGAGCAGGGAGTCAGCAGGGAGTCAGCAGAGAGTGAGCAGGCAGTGAGGGAGCAGAGAGTGAGCAGAGAGTGAGCCGACAGTGAGCAGGGAGTGAGCAGGGTGTGAGCAGAGAGTGAGCAGGGAGTGAGCAGAGAGTGAGCAGGGAGTGAGCAGGGAGTGAGAAGAGAGTGAGCAGGGAGTGAGCAGAGAGTGAGCAGAGAGTGAGCAAGGAGTGAGCAGAGAGTGAGCAGGGAGTGAGCAGGGAGTGAGCAGGGAGTGAGCAGGGACTGAGCAGAGAGTGAGCAGACAGTGAGCAGAGAGAGAGCAGGGAGTGAGCAGGCAGTGAGCAGGGAGTGAGCAGGCAGTGAGCAGGGAGTGAGCAGGGAGTCAGCAGAGAGTGAGCAGAGAGTGAGCAGGGAGTGAGAAGAGAGTGAGCAGAGAGTGAGCAGGGAGTGAGCAGAGAGGGAGCAGAGAGTGAGCAGGGAGTGAGCAGAGAGTGAGCAGGGAGTGAGCAGAGAGTGAGCAGGGAGCGAGCAGAGAGCGAGCAGAGAGCGAGCAGGGAGCGAGCAGGGAGCGAGCAGGGAGCGAGCAGGGAGCGAGCAGGGAGCGAGCAGGGAGCGAGCAGGGAGCGAGCAGGGAGTCAGCAGAGAGTGAGCAGAGAGTGAGCAGGGAGTGAGAAGAGAGTGAGCAGAGAGTGAGCAGAGAGGGAGCAGAGAGTGAGCAGGGAGTGAGCAGAGAGTGAGCAGGGAGTGAGCAGAGAGTGAGCAGGGAGTGAGCAGGGAGCGAGCAGGGAGCGAGCAGAGAGCGAGCAGGGAGCGAGCAGAGAGCGAGCAGAGAGCGAGCAGGGAGCGAGCAGGGAGCGAGCAGGGAGCGAGCAGGGAGCGAGCAGGGAGCGAGCAGGGAGCGAGCAGGGAGCGAGCAGAGAGCGAGCAGAGAGCGAGCAGAGAGGGAGCAGGGAGTGAGCAGGGAGTGAGCAGAGAGTGAGCAGGGAGTGAGCACAGAGTGAGCAGGAAGTGAGCAGAGAGTGAGCAGGGAGTGAGCAGAGGGTGAGCAGGGAGCGAGCAGGGAGCGAGCAGAGAGCGAGCAGAGAGCGAGCAGAGAGCGAGCAGAGAGCGAGCAGGGAGCGAGCAGGGAGCGAGCAGGGAGCGAGCAGGGAGCGAGCAGGGAGCGAGCAGGGAGCGAGCAGGGAGCGAGCAGAGAGCGAGCAGAGCGCGAGCAGAGCGCGAGCAGAGAGTGAGCAGGGAGTGAGCAGAGAGTGAGCAGAGCGTGAGCATAGAGTGAGTAGAGAGTGAGCAGGGAGTGAGCAGAGAGTGAGCAGAGAGTGAGCAGGGAGTGAGCAGGGAGTGAGCAGAGAGTGAGCAGAGAGTGAGCAGAGAGTGAGCAGAGCGTGAGCATAGAGTGAGCAGGGAGTGAGCAGAGAGTGAGCAGGGAGTGAGCAGGGAGTGAGCAGGCAGTGAGCAGAGAGTGAGCAGAGAGTGAGCAGGGAGTGAGCAGGGAGTGAGCAGAGAGTGAGCAGAGAGTGAGCAGAGAGTGAGCAGAGAGTGAGCAGGGAGTGAGCAGAGAGTGAGCAGAGAGTGAGCAGGGAGTGAGCAGAGAGTGAGCAGCGAGTGAGCAGGGAGTGAGCAGAGAGTGAGCAGGCAGTGAGCAGGCAGTGAGCGAGCAGGGAGCGAGCAGGGAGTGAGCAGAGAGGGAGCAGAGAGTGAGCAGGGAGTGAGCAGGGAGTGAGCAGAGAGAGAGCAGGGAGTGAGCAGAGAGTGAGCAGGCAGTGAGTGAGCAGAGAGTGAGCAGACAGTGAGCAGAGAGTGAGCAGGGAGTGAGCAGAGAGTGAGCAGGGACTGAGCAGAGAGTGAGCAGAGAGTGAGCAGAGATTGAGCAGGGAGTGAGCAGAGAGTGAGCAGGGAGTGAGCAGAGAGTGAGCAGAGAGTGAGCAGGTAGTGAGCAGAGAGTGAGCAGGGAGTGAGCAGAGAGTGAGCAGAGAGTGAGCAGGCAATGAGTGAGCAGAGAGTGAGCAGAGAGTGAGCAGGGAGTGAGCAGGGTGTGAGCAGAGAGTGAGCAGGGAGTGAGCAGGGAGTGAGCAGAGAGTGAGCAGGGAGTGAGCAGAGAGTGAGCAGAGAGTGAGCAGAGAGTGAGCAAGGAGTGAGCAGAGAGTGAGCAGAGAGTGAGCAGGGAGTGAGCAGAGAGTGAGCAGAGAGTGAGCAGCGAGTGAGCAGGGAGTGAGCAGCCAGTGAGCAGAGAGTGAGCAGGGAGTGAGCAGAGAGTGAGAAGAGAGTGAGCAGAGAGTGAGCATAGAGTGAGTAGAGGGTGAGCGGGGAGTGAGCAGGCAGTGAGCAGAGAGTGAGCAGGGAGTGAGCAGAGAGTGAACAGAGAATGAGCAGAGAGTGAGCAGGGAGTAAGCAGAGAGTGAGCAGGGAGTGGGCAGAGAGTGAGCAGGGAGTGAGCAGGGAGTGAGCAGGGAGTGAGCAGGGAGTGAGCAGAGAGTGAGCAGAGTGAGCAGAGAGTGAGCAGGCAGTGAGCAGAGAGTGAGCAGAGAGTGAGCAGGGAGTGACCAGGGAGTGAGCAGGGAGTGAGCAGAGAGTGAGCAGAGAGTGAGCAGACAATGAGCAGGGAGTGAGCAGGGAGTGAGCAGAGAGTGAGCAGGGAGTGAGCAGGGAGTGAGCAGAGAGTGAGCAGGGAGTGAGCAGAGAGTGAGCAGGCAGTGAGCAGAGAGTGAGCAGGGAGTGAGCAGAGAGTGAGCAGAGAGTGAGCAGAGAGTGAGCAGAGAGTGAGCAGGGAGTGAGCAGGGAGTGAGCAGAGAGTGAGCAGAGAGGGAGCAGAGAGTGAGCAGAGAGTGAGCAGGGAGTGAGCAGGGAGTGAGCAGATAGTGAGCAGAGAGTGAGCAGGGAGTGAGCAGAGAGTGAGCAGGGAGTGAGCAGAGAGTGAGCAGAGAGTGAGCAGAGAGAGAGCAGGGAGTGAGCAGAGAGTGAGCAGAGATTGAGCAGGGAGTGAGCAGAGAGTGAGCAGGGAGTGAGCAGGGAGTGAGCAGAGAGTGAGCAGGAAGTGAGCAGGGAGTGAGCAGAGAGTGAGCAGAGAGTGAGCAGGGAGTGAGCAGAGAGTGAGCAGGGAGTGAGCAGAGAGTGAGCAGGGAGTGAGCAGGGAGTGAGCAGAGAGTGAGCAGAGGGTGAGCAGGGAGTGAGCAGGGAGTGAGCAGGGAGTGAGCAGAGAGTGAGCAGAGAGTGAGCAGGGAGTGAGCAGAGAGCGAGCAGAGAGAGAGCAGGGAGCGAGCAGAGAGCGAGCAGGGAGCGAGCAGAGAGCGAGCAGGGAGCGAGCAGGGAGCGAGCAGAGAGCGAGCAGGGAGCGAGCAGAGAGCGAGCAGAGAGCGAGCAGGGAGCGAGCAGAGAGCGAGCAGGGAGCGAGCAGGGAGCGAGCAGAGCGTGAGCAGAGAGTGAGCAGAGAGTGAGCAGGGAGTGAGCAGACAGTGAGCAGAGAGTGAGCAGAGAGTGAGCAGAGAGTGAGCAGAGAGTGAGCAAAGAGTGAGTAGAGAGTGAGCAGGGAGTGAGCAGGCAGTGAGCAGAGAGTGAGCAGAGTGTGAGCAGAGAGTGAGCAGGGAGTGAGCAGGCAGTGAGCAGAGAGTGAGCAGAGAGTGAGCAGGGAGTGAGCAGAGAGTGAGCAGAGAGTGAGCAGGGAGTGAGCAGAGAGTGAGCAGGGAGTGAGCAGAGAGTGAGCAGGGAGTGAGCAGGGAGTGAGCAGAGAGTGAGCAGAGAGTGAGCAGAGAGTGAGCAGAGAGTGAGCAGGGAGTGAGCAGGGAGTGAGCAGGGAGTGAGCAGGGAGTGAGCAGGGAGTGAGCAGAGAGTGAGCAGCGAGTGAGCAGAGAGTGAGCAGGCAGTGAGCGAGCATAGAGCGAGCAGAGAGCGAGCAGGGAGCGAGCAGGGAGCGAGCAGAGAGCGAGCAGAGAGCGAGCAGAGAGCGAGCAGGGAGCGAGCAGGGAGTGAGCAGAGAGTGAGCAGGGAGTGAGCAGGGAGTGGGCAGAGAGTGAGCAGAGAGTGAGCAGGGAGTGAGCAGGGAGTGAGCAGGGAGTGAGCAGAGAGTGAGCAGAGTGAGCAGAGAGTGAGCAGGGAGTGAGCAGCGAGTGAGCAGCGAGTGAGCAGCGAGTGAGCAGGGAGTCAGCAGAGAGTGAGCAGGGAGTGAGCAGAGAGTGAGCAGACAGTGAGCAGGGAGTGAGCAGCGAGTGAGCAGGGACTGAGCAGAGAGTGAGCAGAGAGTGAGCAGAGAGTGAGCAGAGATTGAGCAGAGATTGAGCAGAGAGTGAGCAGAGAGCGAGCAGAGAGCGAGCAGGGAGCGAGCAGGGAGCGAGCAGAGAGCGAGCAGAGAGCGAGCAGGGAGCGAGCAGAGAGTGAGCAGGGAGTGAGCAGAGAGTGAGCAGGGAGTAAGCAGAGAGTGAGCAGGGAGTGAGCAGGGAGTGGGCAGAGAGTGAGCAGGGAGTGAGCAGGGAGTGAGCAGAGAGTGAGCAGAGTGAGCAGAGAGTGAGCAGGGAGTGAGCAGCGAGTGAGCAGCGAGTGAGCAGGGAGTCAGCAGAGAGTGAGCAGGGAGTGAGCAGAGAGTGAGCAGAGAGTGAGCAGAGAGTGAGCAGAGAGTGAGCAGACAGTGAGCAGGGAGTGAGCAGCGAGTGAGCAGGGACTGAGCAGAGAGTGAGCAGAGATTGAGCAGGGAGTGAGCAGAGAGTGAGCAGAGAGTGAGCAGGGAGTGAGCAGAGAGTGAGCAGGGAGTGAGCAGAGAGTGAGTAGAGAGTGAGCAGGGAGTGAGCAGAGAGTGAGCAGAGAGTGAGCAGGGAGTGAGCAGGGAGTGAGCAGGGAGTGAGCAGAGAGTGAGCAGGGAGTGAGCAGAGAGTGAGTAGAGAGTGAGCAGGGAGTGAGCAGAGAGTGAGCAGAGAGTGAGCAGGCAGTGAGCAGAGAGTGAGCAGGGAGTGAGCAGGGAGTGAGCAGAGAGTGAGCAGGGAGTGAGCAGAGAGTGAGCAGAGAGTGAGCAGAGAGTGAGCAGAGAGTGAGCAGAGAGTGAGCAGGGAGTGAGCAGAGAGTGAGCAGGGAGTGAGCAGAGAGTGAGCAGCGAGTGAGCAGGGAGTGAGCAGAGAGTGAGCAGGCAGAGAGCGAGCAGAGAGCGAGCAGGGAGTGAGCAGGGAGTGAGCAGAGAGTGAGCAGGGAGTGAGCAGAGAGTGAGCAGGGAGTGAGCAGAGAGTGAGCAGGGAGTGAGCAGAGAGAGAGCAGGGAGTGAGCAGAGAGTGAGCAGGCAGTGAGTGAGCAGAGAGTGAGCAGACAGTGAGCAGAGAGTGAGCAGGGAGTGAGCAGAGAGTGAGCAGGGACTGAGCAGAGAGTGAGCAGAGATTGAGCAGGGAGTGAGCAGAGAGTGAGCAGGGAGTGAGCAGAGAGTGAGCAGAGAGTGAGCAGAGAGTGAGCAGTGAGCAGAGAGTGAGCAGGGACTGAGCAGAGAGTGAGCAGAGAGTGAGCAGGTAGTGAGCAGAGAGTGAGCAGGGAGTGAGCAGAGAGTGAGCAGAGAGTGAGCAGGCAATGAGTGAGCAGAGAGTGAGCAGAGAGTGAGCAGAGAGTGAGCAGGGAGTGAGCAGAGAGTGAGCAGGGAGTGAGCAGAGAGTGAGCAGGGAGTGAGCAGAGAGTGAGCAGAGAGTGAGCAGAGAGTGAGCAAGGAGTGAGCAGACAGTGAGCAGAGAGTGAGCAAGGAGTGAGCAGGGAGTGAGCAGAGAGTGAGCAGAGAGTGAGCAGCTAGTGAGCAGGGAGTGAGCAGCCAGTGAGCAGAGAGTGAGCAGGGAGTGAGCAGAGAGTGAGCAGAGAGTGAGCATAGAGTGAGTAGAGGGTGAGCGGGGAGTGAGCAGGCAGTGAGCAGAGAGTGAGCAGAGAGTGAACAGAGAATGAGCAGAGAGTGAGCAGGGAGTAGGCAGAGAGTGAGCAGGGAGTGAGCAGGGAGTGAGCAGAGAGTGAGCAGGCAGTGAGCAGAGAGTGAGCAGAGAGTGAGCAGAGAGTGACCAGGGAGTGACCAGGGAGTGACCAGGGAGTGACCAGGGAGTGAGCAGGGAGTGAGCAGGGAGTGAGCAGAGAGTGAGCAGAGAGTGAGCAGAGAGTGAGCAGAGAGTGAGCAGACAATGAGCAGAGAGTGAGCAGAGAGTGAGCAGGGAGTGAGCAGGGAGTGAGCAGAGAGTGAGCAGGGAGTGAGCAGAGAGTGAGCAGGCAGTGAGCAGAGAGTGAGCAGGGAGTGAGCAGAGAGTGAGCAGGGAGTGAGCAGAGAGTGAGCAGGGAGTGAGCAGGGAGTGAGCAGGGAGTGACCAGAGAGTGAGCAGAGAGTGAGCAGGGAGTGAGCAGAGAGTGAGCAGAGAGTGAGCAGAGAGTGAGCAGAGAGTGAGCAGATAGTGAGCAGAGAGTGAGCAGGGAGTGAGCAGGGAGTGAGCAGGGAGTGAGCAGGGAGTGAGCAGGGAGTGAGCAGAGAGTGAGCAGAGAGTGAGCAGAGAGAGAGCAGGGAGTGAGCAGAGAGTGAGCAGAGAGTGAGCAGGGAGTGAGCAGAGAGTGAGCAGAGAGTGAGCAGGGAGTGAGCAGGGAGTGAGAAGAGAGTGAGCAGAGAGTGAGCAGGGAGTGAGCAGAGAGTGAGCAGGAAGTCAGCAGGGAGTGAGCAGAGAGTGAGCAGGGAGTGAGCAGAGAGTGAGCAGAGATTGAGCAGGGAGTGAACAGAGAGTGAGCAGAGAGTAAGCAGGGAGTGAGCAGGGAGTGAGCAGAGAGTGAGCAGGAAGTGAGCAGGAAGTGAGCAGGGAGTGAGCAGAGAGTGAGCAGAGAGTGAGCAGAGAGTGAGCAGGGAGTGAGCAGAGAGTGAGCAGGGAGTGAGCAGAGAGTGAGCAGAGAGTGAGCAGGGAGTGAGCAGGGAGTGAGCAGAGAGTGAGCAGAGGGTGAGCAGGGAGTGAGCAGGGAGTGAGCAGAGAGTGAGCAGAGAGTGAGCAGAGAGTGAGCAGGGAGTGAGCAGAGAGTGAGCAGGAAGTCAGCAGGGAGTGAGCAGAGAGTGAGCAGGGAGTGAGCAGAGAGTGAGCAGAGATTGAGCAGGGAGTGAACAGAGAGTGAGCAGAGAGTGAGCAGGGAGTGAGCAGAGAGTGAGCAGGGAGTGAGCAGAGAGTGAGCAGGAAGTGAGCAGGAAGTGAGCAGGGAGTGAGCAGAGAGTGAGCAGAGAGTGAGCAGAGAGTGAGCAGGGAGTGAGCACAGAGTGAGCAGGGAGTGAGCAGAGAGTGAGCAGAGAGTGAGCAGGGAGTGAGCAGGGAGTGAGCAGAGAGTGAGCAGAGGGTGAGCAGGGAGTGAGCAGGGAGTGAGCAGAGAGTGAGCAGAGAGCGAGCAGAGAGCGAGCAGAGAGCGAGCAGGGAGCGAGCAGAGAGCGAGCAGAGAGCGAGCAGAGAGCGAGCAGAGAGCGAGCAGGGAGCGAGCAGAGAGCGAGCAGAGAGCGAGCAGGGAGCGAGCAGAGAGCGAGCAGGGAGCGAGCAGAGAGCGAGCAGAGAGCGAGCAGAGAGCGAGCAGGGAGCGAGCAGGGAGCGAGCAGAGAGCGAGCAGGGAGCGAGCAGAGAGCGAGCAGGGAGCGAGCAGGGAGTGAGCAGGGAGTGAGCAGAGCGTGAGCAGAGAGTGAGCAGGGAGTGAGCAGACAGTGAGCAGAGAGTGAGCAGAGAGTGAGCAGAGAGTGAGCAGAGAGTGAGCAAAGAGTGAGCAGAGAGTGAGCAGAGAGTGAGCAGGGAGTGAGCAGGCAGTGAGCAGAGAGTGACCAGAGTGTGAGCAGAGAGTGAGCAGGGAGTGAGCAGGCAGTGAGCAGAGAGTGAGCAGAGAGTGAGCAGGGAGTGAGCAGAGAGTGAGCAGGGAGTGAGCAGAGAGTGAGCAGAGAGTGAGCAGAGAGTGAGCAGAGAGTGAGCAGGGAGTGAGCAGAGAGAGAGCAGAGAGTGAGCAGAGAGTGAGCAGAGAGTGAGCAGGGAGTGAGCAGGGAGTGAGCAGGGAGTGAGCAGGGAGTGAGCAGGGAGTGAGCAGAGAGTGAGCAGAGAGTGAGCAGAGAGTGAGCAGAGAGTGAGCAGGCAGTGAGCGAGCAGAGAGCGAGCAGAGAGCGAGCAGGGAGCGAGCAGGGAGCGAGCAGAGAGCGAGCAGAGAGCGAGCAGAGAGCGAGCAGAGAGTGAGCAGAGAGTGAGCAGGGAGTGAGCAGAGAGTGAGCAGGGAGTGAGCAGGGAGTGAGCAGAGAGTGAGCAGGGAGTGAGCAGAGAGTGAGCAGGGAGTAAGCAGAGAGTGAGCAGGGAGTGAGCAGGGAGTGGGCAGAGAGTGAGCAGGGAGTGAGCAGAGAGTGAGCTGGGAGTGAGCAGGGAGTGAGCAGAGAGTGAGCAGAGTGAGCAGAGAGTGAGCAGGGAGTGAGCAGAGAGTGAGCAGCGAGTGAGCAGGGAGTCAGCAGAGAGTGAGCAGGGAGTGAGCAGAGAGTGAGCAGACAGTGAGCAGGGAGTGAGCAGGGACTGAGCAGAGAGTGAGCAGAGAGTGAGCAGAGATTGAGCAGGGAGTGAGCAGAGAGTGAGCAGAGAGTGAGCAGGGAGTGAGCAGAGAGTGAGCAGAGAGTGAGCAGAGAGGGAGCAGAGAGCAGGGAGTGAGCAGAGAGTGAGCAGGGAGTGAGCAGAGAGTGAGCAGGGAGTGAGCAGGGAGTCAGCAGAGAGTGAGCAGGCAGTGAGGGAGCAGAGAGTGAGCAGAGAGTGAGCCGACAGTGAGCAGGGAGTGAGCAGGGTGTGAGCAGTGAGTGAGCAGGGAGTGAGCAGAGAGTGAGCAGGGAGTGAGCAGGGAGTGAGAAGAGAGTGAGCAGGGAGTGAGCAGAGAGTGAGCAAGGAGTGAGCAGAGAGTGAGCAGGGAGTGAGCAGGGAGTGAGCAGGGACTGAGCAGAGAGTGAGCAGAGAGTGAGCAGAGAGTGAGCAGAGAGTGAGCAGACAGTGAGCAGAGAGAGAGCAGAGAGAGAGCAGAGAGAGAGCAGGGAGTGAGCAGGCAGTGAGCAGGGAGTGACCAGAGAGTGAGCAGGGAGTGAGCAGAGAGTCAGCAGAGAGTGAGCAGAGAGTGAGCAGGGAGTGAGCAGGGAGTGAGAAGAGAGTGAGCAGAGAGTGAGCAGAGAGTGAGCAGGGAGTGAGCAGAGAGTGAGCAGGGAGTGAGCAGGGAGTGAGCAGAGAGTGAGCAGGGAGTGAGCAGGGAGTGAGCAGGGAGTGAGCAGGGAGCGAGCAGGGAGCGAGCAGAGAGCGAGCAGAGAGCGAGCAGAGAGCGAGCAGGGAGCGAGCAGGGAGCGAGCAGGGAGCGAGCAGGGAGCGAGCAGGGAGCGAGCAGAGAGCGAGCAGAGAGCGAGCAGGGAGCGAGCAGAGAGTGAGCAGAGAGTGAGCAGAGAGTGAGCAGAGAGTGAGCAGAGAGTGAGCAGCGAGTGGGCAGAGAGTGAGCAGGCAGTGAGCAGGCAGTGAGCGAGCAGAGAGCGAGCAGAGAGAGAGCAGGGAGCGAGCAGGGAGCGAGCAGGGAGTGAGCAGAGAGTGAGCAGGGAGTGAGCAGGGAGTGAGCAGAGAGTGAGCAGGGAGTGAGCAGAGAGAGAGCAGGGAGTGAGCAGAGAGTGAGCAGGCAGTGAGTGAGCAGAGAGTGAGCAGGGACTGAGCAGAGAGTGAGCAGAGAGTGAGCAGAGATTGAGCAGGGAGTGAGCAGGGAGTGAGCAGAGAGTGAGCAGGGAGTGAGCAGAGAGTGAGCAGGGAGTGAGCAGAGAGTGAGCAGAGAGTGAGCAGGTAGTGAGCAGAGAGTGAGCAGGGAGTGAGCAGAGAGTGAGCAGAGAGTGAGCAGGCAATGAGTGAGCAGAGAGTGAGCAGAGAGTGAGCAGGGAGTGAGCAGGGTGTGAGCAGAGAGTGAGCAGGGAGTGAGCAGAGAGTGAGCAGGGAGTGAGCAGAGAGTGAGCAGAGAGTGAGCAGAGAGTGAGCAAGGAGTGAGCAGAGAGTGAGCAGGGAGTGAGCAGAGAGTGAGCAGCGAGTCAGCAGGGAGTGAGCAGCCAGTGAGCAGAGAGTGAGCAGGGAGTGAGCAGGGAGTGAGCAGAGAGTGAGCAGAGAGTGAGCATAGAGTGAGCATAGAGTGAGCAGAGGGTGAGCGGGGAGTGAGCAGGCAGTGAGCAGAGAGTGAGCAGGGAGTGAGCAGAGAGTGAACAGAGAATGAGCAGAGAGTGAGCAGGGAGTAAGCAGAGAGTGAGCAGGGAGTGGGCAGAGAGTGAGCAGGGAGTGAGCAGGGAGTGAGCAGGGAGTGAGCAGAGAGTGAGCAGAGAGTGAGCAGAGAGTGAGCAGAGTGAGCAGAGAGTGAGCAGGCAGTGAGCAGAGAGTGAGTAGAGAGTGAGCAGGGAGTGAGCAGGGAGTGAGCAGAGAGTGAGCAGAGAGTGAGCAGACAATGAGCAGAGAGTGAGCAGAGAGTGAGCAGGGAGTGAGCAGGGAGTGAGCAGAGAGTGAGCAGAGAGTGAGCAGGGAGTGAGCAGAGAGTGAGCAGGGAGTGAGCAGAGAGTGAGCAGGCAGTGAGCAGAGAGTGAGCAGGGAGTGAGCAGAGAGTGAGCAGAGAGTGAGCAGAGAGTGAGCAGAGAGTGAGCAGGGAGTGAGCAGGGAGTGAGCAGAGAGTGAGCAGAGAGTGAGCAGGGAGTGAGCAGAGAGTGAGCAGATAGTGAGCAGAGAGTGAGCAGAGAGTGAGCAGGGAGTGAGCAGGGAGTGAGCAGAGAGTGAGCAGAGAGTGAGCAGAGAGAGAGCAGGGAGTGAGCAGAGAGTGAGCAGGGAGTGAGCAGAGAGTGAGCAGAGAGTGAGCAGAGAGTGAGCAGGGAGTGAGCAGAGAGTGAGCATGAAGTGAGCAGGGAGTGAGAAGAGAGTGAGCAGAGAGTGAGCAGGGAGTGAGCAGAGAGTGAGCAGGAAGTCAGCAGGGAGTGAGCAGAGAGTGAGCAGGGAGTGAGCAGAGAGTGAGCAGAGATTGAGCAGGGAGTGAACAGAGAGTGAGCAGAGAGTGAGCAGGGAGTGAGCAGGGAGTGAGCAGAGAGTGAGCAGGAAGTGAGCAGGGAGTGAGCAGGGAGTGAGCAGAGAGTGAGCAGAGAGTGAGCAGGGAGTGAGCAGAGAGTGAGCAGAGAGTGAGCAGGGAGTGAGCAGGGAGTGAGCAGAGAGTGAGCAGAGGGTGAGCAGGGAGTGAGCAGGGAGTGAGCAGAGAGTGAGCAGAGAGTGAGCAGAGAGCGAGCAGAGAGCGAGCAGGGAGCGAGCAGGGAGCGAGCAGAGAGCGAGCAGGGAGCGAGCAGAGAGCGAGCAGGGAGTGAGCAGGCAGTGAGCAGAGAGTGACCAGAGTGTGAGCAGAGAGTGAGCAGAGAGTGAGCAGGGAGTGAGCAGAGAGTGAGCAGGGAGTAAGCAGAGAGTGAGCAGGGAGTGAGCAGGGAGTGGGCAGAGAGTGAGCAGAGAGTGAGCAGGGAGTGAGCAGGGAGTGAGCAGAGAGTGAGCAGAGTGAGCAGAGAGTGAGCAGGGAGTGAGCAGCGAGTGAGCAGCGAGTGAGCAGCGAGTGAGCAGGGAGTCAGCAGAGAGTGAGCAGGGAGTGAGCAGAGAGTGAGCAGAGAGTGAGCAGACAGTGAGCAGGGAGTGAGCAGCGAGTGAGCAGGGACTGAGCAGAGAGTGAGCAGAGAGTGAGCAGAGATTGAGCAGGGAGTGAGCAGAGAGTGAGCAGGGAGTGAGCAGAGAGTGAGCAGGGAGTGAGCAGAGAGGGAGCAGAGAGCAGGGAGTGAGCAGAGAGTGAGCAGGGAGTGAGCAGAGAGTGAGCAGGGAGTGAGCAGGGAGTCAGCAGGCAGTGAGGGAGCAGAGAGTGAGCAGAGAGTGAGCCGACAGTGAGCAGGGAGTGAGCAGGGTGTGAGCAGAGAGTGAGCAGGGAGTGAGCAGAGAGTGAGCAGGGAGTGAGCAGGGAGTGAGAAGAGAGTGAGCAGGGAGTGAGCAGAGAGTGAGCAGAGAGTGAGCAGAGAGTGAGCAAGGAGTGAGCAGGGAGTGAGCAGGGAGTGAGCAGGGACTGAGCAGAGAGTGAGCAGAGAGTGAGCAGAGAGTGAGCAGAGAGAGAGCAGAGAGAGAGCAGGGAGTGAGCAGGCAGTGAGCAGGGAGTGAGCAGAGAGTGAGCAGGGAGTGAGCAGGGAGTCAGCAGGGAGTGAGAAGAGAGTGAGCAGAGAGTGAGCAGAGAGTGAGCAGGGAGTGAGCAGAGAGGGAGCAGAGAGTGAGCAGGGAGTGAGCAGAGAGTGAGCAGGGAGTGAGCAGGGAGTCAGCAGAGAGTGAGCAGAGAGGGAGCAGGCAGTGAGTGAGCAGAGAGTGAGCAGAGAGTGAGCCGACAGTGAGCAGGGAGTGAGCAGGGTGTGAGCAGAGAGTGAGCAGGGAGTGAGCAGAGAGTGAGCAGGGAGTGAGAAGAGAGTGAGCAGGGAGTGAGCAGAGAGTGAGCAGAGAGTGAGCAGAGAGTGAGCAGAGAGTGAGCAAGGAGTGAGCAGAGAGTGAGCAGGGAGTGAGCAGGGAGTGAGCAGGGAGTGAGCAGGGACTGAGCAGAGAGTGAGCAGAGAGTGAGCAGACAGTGAGCAGAGAGAGAGCAGGGAGTGAGCAGGCAGTGAGCAGAGAGTGAGCAGGGAGTGAGCAGAGAGTGAGCATACAGTGAGTAGAGGGTGAGCGGGGAGTGAGCAGGCAGTGAGCAGGGAGTGAGCAGGGAGTGAGCAGGGAGTGAGCAGGGAGTGAGCAGGGACTGAGCAGAGAGTGAGCAGAGAGTGAGCAGACAGTGAGCAGACAGTGAGCAGAGAGAGAGCAGGGAGTGAGCAGGCAGTGAGCAGAGAGTGAGCAGGGAGTGAGCAGAGAGTGAGCATACAGTGAGTAGAGGGTGAGCAGGCAGTGAGCAGAGAGTGAGCAGAGAATGAGCAGAGAGTGAGCAGGGAGTAAGCAGAGAGTGAGCAGGGAGTGAGCAGAGAGTGAGCAGAGAGTAAGCAGAGTGAGCAGTGAGTGAGCAGGGAGTGAGCAGGGAGTGAGCAGGGAGTGAGCAGGGAGTGAGCAGAGAGTGAGCAGACAGTGAGCAGAGAGTGAGCAGAGAGTGAGCAGAGAGTGAGCAGAGAGTGAGCAGAGAGTGAGCAGAGAGTGAGCAGAGAGTGAGCAGAGAGTGAGCAGGGAGTGACCATAGATGAGCAGAGAGTGAGTAGAGAGTCAGCAGGGAGTGAGCAGGGAGTCAGCAGGGAGTCAGCAGAGAGTCAGCAGGGAGTGAGCAGGGAGTGAGCAGGGAGTGAGCAGAGAGTGAGCAGGGAGTGAGCAGAGAGTGAGCACGGATTGAGCAGGGAGTGAGCAGAGAGTGAGCAGGGAGTGAGCAGAGAGTGAGCAGGAAGTGAGCAGAGAGTGAGCAGGGAGTGAGCAGGGAGTGACCATAGATGAGCAGAGAGTGAGTAGAGAGTCAGCAGGGAGTGAGCAGGGAGTCAGCAGGGAGTCAGCAGAGAGTCAGCAGGGAGTGAGCAGGGAGTGAGCAGGGAGTGAGCAGAGAGTGAGCAGGGAGTGAGCAGAGAGTGAGCACGGATTGAGCAGGGAGTGAGCAGAGAGTGAGCAGGGAGTGAGCAGAGAGTGAGCAGAGAGTGAGCAGGAAGTGAGCAGAGAGTGAGCAGGGAGTGAGCAGGGAGTGATCAGAGAGTGAGCAGAGAGAGAGCAAGGAGTGAGCAGAGAGTGAGCAGGGAGTCAGCAGGGAGTGAGCAGAGAGTGAGCAGGGAGTGAGCAGAGAGTGAGCAGAGAGTGAGCAGAGAGTGAGCAGAGAGTGAGCAGAGAGTGAGCAGGGAGTGAGCAGGGAGTGAGCAGGGAGTGAGCAGGGAGTGAGCAGAGAGTGAGCAGAGAGTGAGCAGGGAGTGAGCAGGGAGTGAGCAGGGAGTGAGTAGAGAGTGAGCAGGGAGTGAGCAGAGAGTGAGCAGGCAGTGAGCAGAAAGTGAGCAGGGAGTGAGCAGGGAGTGAGCAGAGAGTGAGCAGGGAGTGAGCAGGGAGTGAGAAGAGAGTGAGCAGGGAGTGAGCAGAGAGTGAGCAAGGAGTGAGCAGAGAGTGAGCAGGGAGTGAGCAGGGAGTGAGCAGGGACTGAGCAGAGAGTGAGCAGAGAGTGAGCAGAGAGTGAGCAGACAGTGAGCAGAGAGAGAGCAGAGAGAGAGCAGAGAGAGAGCAGGGAGTGAGCAGGCAGTGAGCAGGGAGTGACCAGAGAGTGAGCAGGGAGTGAGCAGAGAGTCAGCAGAGAGTGAGCAGAGAGTGAGCAGGGAGTGAGCAGGGAGTGAGAAGAGAGTGAGCAGAGAGTGAGCAGAGAGTGAGCAGGGAGTGAGCAGAGAGTGAGCAGGGAGTGAGCAGGGAGTGAGCAGAGAGTGAGCAGGGAGTGAGCAGGGAGTGAGCAGGGAGTGAGCAGGGAGCGAGCAGGGAGCGAGCAGAGAGCGAGCAGAGAGCGAGCAGGGAGCGAGCAGGGAGCGAGCAGGGAGCGAGCAGGGAGCGAGCAGGGAGCGAGCAGAGAGCGAGCAGAGAGCGAGCAGGGAGCGAGCAGAGAGCGAGCAGAGAGTGAGCAGAGAGCGAGCAGAGAGTGAGCAGAGAGTGAGCAGCGAGTGGGCAGAGAGTGAGCAGGCAGTGAGCAGGCAGTGAGCGAGCAGAGAGCGAGCAGAGAGAGAGCAGGGAGCGAGCAGGGAGCGAGCAGGGAGTGAGCAGAGAGTGAGCAGGGAGTGAGCAGGGAGTGAGCAGAGAGTGAGCAGAGAGTGAGCAGAGAGAGAGCAGGGAGTGAGCAGAGAGTGAGCAGGCAGTGAGTGAGCAGAGAGTGAGCAGGGACTGAGCAGAGAGTGAGCAGAGAGTGAGCAGAGATTGAGCAGGGAGTGAGCAGAGAGTGAGCAGGGAGTGAGCAGAGAGTGAGCAGGGAGTGAGCAGAGAGTGAGCAGAGAGTGAGCAGGTAGTGAGCAGAGAGTGAGCAGGGAGTGAGCAGAGAGTGAGCAGAGAGTGAGCAGGCAATGAGTGAGCAGAGAGTGAGCAGAGAGTGAGCAGGGTGTGAGCAGAGAGTGAGCAGGGAGTGAGCAGAGAGTGAGCAGGGAGTGAGCAGAGAGTGAGCAGAGAGTGAGCAGAGAGTGAGCAAGGAGTGAGCGGAGAGTGAGCAGGGAGTGAGCAGAGAGTGAGCAGCGAGTGAGCAGGGAGTGAGCAGCCAGTGAGCAGAGAGTGAGCAGGGAGTGAGCAGGGAGTGAGCAGAGAGTGAGCAGAGAGTGAGCATAGAGTGAGCATAGAGTGAGCAGAGGGTGAGCGGGGAGTGAGCAGGCAGTGAGCAGAGAGTGAGCAGGGAGTGAGCAGAGAGTGAACAGAGAATGAGCAGAGAGTGAGCAGGGAGTAAGCAGAGAGTGAGCAGGGAGTGGGCAGAGAGTGAGCAGGGAGTGAGCAGGGAGTGAGCAGGGAGTGAGCAGAGAGTGAGCAGAGAGTGAGCAGAGAGTGAGCAGAGTGAGCAGAGAGTGAGCAGGCAGTGAGCAGAGAGTGAGCAGAGAGTGAGCAGGGAGTGAGCAGGGAGTGAGCAGGGAGTGAGCAGAGAGTGAGCAGAGAGTGAGCAGACAATGAGCAGAGAGTGAGCAGAGAGTGAGCAGGGAGTGAGCAGGGAGTGAGCAGAGAGTGAGCAGAGAGTGAGCAGGGAGTGAGCAGAGAGTGAGCAGGGAGTGAGCAGAGAGTGAGCAGGCAGTGAGCAGAGAGTGAGCAGGGAGTGAGCAGAGAGTGAGCAGAGAGTGAGCAGAGAGTGAGCAGAGAGTGAGCAGGGAGTGAGCAGGGAGTGAGCAGAGAGTGAGCAGAGAGTGAGCAGAGAGTGAGCAGGGAGTGAGCAGAGAGTGAGCAGAGAGTGAGCAGATAGTGAGCAGAGAGTGAGCAGAGAGTGAGCAGGGAGTGAGCAGGGAGTGAGCAGAGAGTGAGCAGAGAGTGAGCAGAGAGAGAGCAGGGAGTGAGCAGAGAGTGAGCAGGGAGTGAGCAGAGAGTGAGCAGAGAGTGAGCAGAGAGTGAGCAGGGAGTGAGCAGAGAGTGAGCAGAGAGTGAGCATGAAGTGAGCAGGGAGTGAGAAGAGAGTGAGCAGAGAGTGAGCAGGGAGTGAGCAGAGAGTGAGCAGGAAGTCAGCAGGGAGTGAGCAGAGAGTGAGCAGGGAGTGAGCAGAGAGTGAGCAGAGATTGAGCAGGGAGTGAACAGAGAGTGAGCAGAGAGTGAGCAGGGAGTGAGCAGGGAGTGAGCAGAGAGTGAGCAGAGAGTGAGCAGGAAGTGAGCAGGGAGTGAGCAGGGAGTGAGCAGAGAGTGAGCAGAGAGTGAGCAGGGAGTGAGCAGAGAGTGAGCAGAGAGTGAGCAGGGAGTGAGCAGGGAGTGAGCAGAGAGTGAGCAGAGGGTGAGCAGGGAGTGAGCAGGGAGTGAGCAGAGAGTGAGCAGAGAGTGAGCAGAGAGTGAGCAGAGAGCGAGCAGAGAGCGAGCAGGGAGCGAGCAGGGAGCGAGCAGAGAGCGAGCAGGGAGCGAGCAGAGAGCGAGCAGGGAGTGAGCAGGCAGTGAGCAGAGAGTGACCAGAGTGTGAGCAGAGAGTGAGCAGAGAGTGAGCAGGGAGTGAGCAGAGAGTGAGCAGGGAGTAAGCAGAGAGTGAGCAGGGAGTGAGCAGGGAGTGGGCAGAGAGTGAGCAGAGAGTGAGCAGGGAGTGAGCAGGGAGTGAGCAGAGAGTGAGCAGAGTGAGCAGAGAGTGAGCAGGGAGTGAGCAGCGAGTGAGCAGCGAGTGAGCAGCGAGTGAGCAGGGAGTCAGCAGAGAGTGAGCAGGGAGTGAGCAGAGAGTGAGCAGAGAGTGAGCAGACAGTGAGCAGGGAGTGAGCAGCGAGTGAGCAGGGACTGAGCAGAGAGTGAGCAGAGATTGAGCAGGGAGTGAGCAGAGAGTGAGCAGGGAGTGAGCAGAGAGTGAGCAGGGAGTGAGCAGAGAGGGAGCAGAGAGCAGGGAGTGAGCAGAGAGTGAGCAGGGAGTGAGCAGAGAGTGAGCAGGGAGTGAGCAGGGAGTCAGCAGGCAGTGAGGGAGCAGAGAGTGAGCAGAGAGTGAGCCGACAGTGAGCAGGGAGTGAGCAGGGTGTGAGCAGAGAGTGAGCAGGGAGTGAGCAGAGAGTGAGCAGGGAGTGAGCAGGGAGTGAGAAGAGAGTGAGCAGGGAGTGAGCAGAGAGTGAGCAGAGAGTGAGCAGAGAGTGAGCAGAGAGTGAGCAAGGAGTGAGCAGGGAGTGAGCAGGGAGTGAGCAGGGACTGAGCAGAGAGTGAGCAGAGAGTGAGCAGAGAGTGAGCAGAGAGAGAGCAGAGAGAGAGCAGGGAGTGAGCAGGCAGTGAGCAGGGAGTGAGCAGAGAGTGAGCAGGGAGTGAGCAGGGAGTCAGCAGGGACTGAGAAGAGAGTGAGCAGAGAGTGAGCAGGGAGTGAGCAGAGAGGGAGCAGAGAGGGAGCAGGGAGTGAGCAGAGAGTGAGCAGGGAGTGAGCAGAGAGTGAGCAGGGAGTGAGCAGGGAGTCAGCAGAGAGTGAGCAGAGAGGGAGCAGGCAGTGAGTGAGCAGAGAGTGAGCAGAGAGTGAGCCGACAGTGAGCAGGGAGTGAGCAGGGTGTGAGCAGAGAGTGAGCAGGGAGTGAGCAGAGAGTGAGCAGGGAGTGAGAAGAGAGTGAGCAGGGAGTGAGCAGAGAGTGAGCAGAGAGTGAGCAGAGAGTGAGCAAGGAGTGAGCAGAGAGTGAGCAGGGAGTGAGCAGGGAGTGAGCAGGGAGTGAGCAGGGAGTGAGCAGAGAGTGAGCAGAGAGTGAGCAGACAGTGAGCAGAGAGAGAGCAGGGAGTGAGCAGGCAGTGAGCAGAGAGTGAGCAGGGAGTGAGCAGAGAGTGAGCATACAGTGAGTAGAGGGTGAGCGGGGAGTGAGCAGGCAGTGAGCAGGGAGTGAGCAGGGAGTGAGCAGGGAGTGAGCAGGGAGTGAGCAGGGAGTGAGCAGGGACTGAGCAGGGAGTGAGCAGAGAGTGAGCAGACAGTGAGCAGAGAGAGAGCAGGGAGTGAGCAGGGAGTGAGCAGAGAGTGAGCATACAGTGAGTAGAGGGTGAGCAGGCAGTGAGCAGAGAGTGAGCAGAGAATGAGCAGAGAGTGAGCAGGGAGTAAGCAGAGAGTGAGCAGGGAGTGAGCAGAGAGTGAGCAGAGAGTAAGCAGAGTGAGCAGTGAGTGAGCAGAGAGTGAGCAGGGAGTGAGCAGGGAGTGAGCAGGGAGTGAGCAGGGAGTGAGCAGGGAGTGAGCAGAGAGTGAGCAGGGAGTGACCATAGATGAGCAGAGAGTGAGTAGAGAGTCAGCAGGGAGTGAGCAGGGAGTCAGCAGAGAGTCAGCAGGGAGTGAGCAGGGAGTGAGCAGGGAGTGAGCAGAGAGTGAGCAGGGAGTGAGCAGAGAGTGAGCACGGATTGAGCAGGGAGTGAGCAGAGAGTGAGCAGGGAGTGAGCAGAGAGTGAGCAGAGAGTGAGCAGGAAGTGAGCAGAGAGTGAGCAGGGAGTGAGCAGGGAGTGATCAGAGAGTGAGCAGAGAGAGAGCAAGGAGTGAGCAGAGAGTGAGCAGGGAGTCAGCAGGGAGTGAGCAGAGAGTGAGCAGGGAGTGAGCAGAGAGTGAGCAGAGAGTGAGCAGAGAGTGAGCAGGGAGTGAGCAGGGAGTGAGCAGGGAGTGAGCAGGGAGTGAGCAGAGAGTGAGCAGAGAGTGAGCAGAGAGTGAGCAGGGAGTGAGCAGGGAGTGAGCAGGGAGTGAGTAGAGAGTGAGCAGGGAGTGAGCAGAGAGTGAGCAGGCAGTGAGCAGAAAGTGAGCAGGGAGTGAGCAGGGAGTGAGCAGAGAGTGAGCAGGGAGTGAGCAGAGAGTGAGCAGAGAGTGAGCAGAGAGTGAGCAGAGAGTGAGCAGGGAGTGAGCAGAGAGTGAGCAGAGAGTGAGCAGGGAGTGAGTAGGGAGTGAGCAGGGAGTGAGCAGAGAGTGAGCAGGGAGTGAGCAGAGAGTGAGCAGGGAGTGAGCAGAGAGTGAGCAGAGAGTGAGCAGGGAGTGAGCAGAGAGTGAGCAGAGAGTGAGCAGGGAGTGAGCAGAGAGTGAGCAGAGAGTGAGCAGAGAGAGAGCAGGGAGTGAGCAGAGAGTGAGCAGAGAGTGAGCAGGGAGTCAGCAGGGAGTGAGCAGAGAGTGAGCAGGGAGTGAGCAGAGATTGAGCAGGGAGTGAGCAGGGAGTGAGCAGGGAGTGAGCAGAGAGTGAGCAGAGAGTGAGCAGGGAGAGAGCAGAGAGTGAGCAGGGAGTGAGCAGGGAGTGAGCAGAGAGTGAGCAGAGAGTGAGCAGAGAGTGAGTAGGGAGTCAGCAGGCAGTGAGCAGAGAGTGAGCAGGGAGTGAGCAGAGAGTGAGCAGAGTGTGAGCAGAGAGTGAGCAGACAGTGAGCAGTGAGTGAGCAGGCAGAGAGCAGAGAGTGAGCAGAGAGTGAGCAGGGAGTGAGCAGAGAGTGAGCAGGGAGTGAGCAGAGAGTGAGCAGGGAGTGAGCAGGGAGTGAGCAGAGAGTGACCAGAGAGTGACCAGGGAGTGAGCAGAGAGTGAGCAGGGAGTGAGCAGAGAGTGAGCAGGGAGTGAGCAGAGAGCGAGCAGAGATGGAGCAGGGAGTGAGCAGGGAGTGAGCAGAGAGTGAGCAGGGAGTGAGCAGGGAGTGAGCAGGGAGTGAGCAGAGAGTGAGCAGAGAGTGAGCAGAGAGTGAGCAGGGAGTGAGCAGGGAATGAGCAGGGAATGAGCAGGGAGTGAGCAGAGAGTGAGCAGGGAGTGAGCAGAGAGTGAGCAGGCAGTGAGCAGGGAGTGAGCAGAGAGTGAGCAGAGAGTGAGCAGCGAGTGAGCAGAGAGTGAGCAGAGAGTGAGCAGGGAGTGAGCAGGGAGTGAGCAGGGAGTGAGCAGAGAGTGAGCAGAGAGTGAGCAGAGAGTGAGCAGGGAGTGAGCAGAGAGTGAGCAGGGAGTGAGCAGGGAGTGAGCAGAGAGTGAGCAGGGAGTGAGCAGAGAGTGAGCAGAGAGTGAGCAGAGAGTGAGCAGGGAGTCAGCAGAGAGTGAGCAGAGAGTGAGCAGCGAGTGAGCAGGGAGTCAGCAGAGAGTGAGCAGGGAGTGAGCAGAGAGTGAGCAGAGAGTGAGCAGACAGTGAGCAGGGAGTGAGCAGCGAGTGAGCAGGGACTGAGCAGAGAGTGAGCAGAGATTGAGCAGGGAGTGAGCAGAGAGTGAGCAGGGAGTGAGCAGAGAGTGAGCAGGGAGTGAGCAGAGAGGGAGCAGAGAGCAGGGAGTGAGCAGAGAGTGAGCAGGGAGTGAGCAGAGAGTGAGCAGGGAGTGAGCAGGGAGTCAGCAGGCAGTGAGGGAGCAGAGAGTGAGCAGAGAGTGAGCCGACAGTGAGCAGGGCGTGAGCAGGGTGTGAGCAGAGAGTGAGCAGGGAGTGAGCAGAGAGTGAGCAGGGAGTGAGCAGGGAGTGAGAAGAGAGTGAGCAGGGAGTGAGCAGAGAGTGAGCAGAGAGTGAGCAGAGAGTGAGCAGAGAGTGAGCAAGGAGTGAGCAGGGAGTGAGCAGGGAGTGAGCAGGGACTGAGCAGAGAGTGAGCAGAGAGTGAGCAGAGAGTGAGCAGAGAGAGAGCAGAGAGAGAGCAGGGAGTGAGCAGGCAGTGAGCAGGGAGTGAGCAGAGAGTGAGCAGGGAGTGAGCAGGGAGTCAGCAGGGACTGAGAAGAGAGTGAGCAGAGAGTGAGCAGGGAGTGAGCAGAGAGGGAGCAGAGAGGGAGCAGGGAGTGAGCAGAGAGTGAGCAGGGAGTGAGCAGAGAGTGAGCAGGGAGTGAGCAGGGAGTCAGCAGAGAGTGAGCAGAGAGGGAGCAGGCAGTGAGTGAGCAGAGAGTGAGCAGAGAGTGAGCCGACAGTGAGCAGGGAGTGAGCAGGGTGTGAGCAGAGAGTGAGCAGGGAGTGAGCAGAGAGTGAGCAGGGAGTGAGAAGAGAGTGAGCAGGGAGTGAGCAGAGAGTGAGCAGAGAGTGAGCAGAGAGTGAGCAAGGAGTGAGCAGAGAGTGAGCAGGGAGTGAGCAGGGAGTGAGCAGGGAGTGAGCAGGGAGTGAGCAGAGAGTGAGCAGAGAGTGAGCAGACAGTGAGCAGAGAGAGAGCAGGGAGTGAGCAGGCAGTGAGCAGAGAGTGAGCAGGGAGTGAGCAGAGAGTGAGCATACAGTGAGTAGAGGGTGAGCGGGGAGTGAGCAGGCAGTGAGCAGGGAGTGAGCAGGGAGTGAGCAGGGAGTGAGCAGGGAGTGAGCAGGGAGTGAGCAGGGACTGAGCAGGGAGTGAGCAGAGAGTGAGCAGACAGTGAGCAGAGAGAGAGCAGGGAGTGAGCAGGGAGTGAGCAGAGAGTGAGCATACAGTGAGTAGAGGGTGAGCAGGCAGTGAGCAGAGAGTGAGCAGAGAATGAGCAGAGAGTGAGCAGGGAGTAAGCAGAGAGTGAGCAGGGAGTGAGCAGAGAGTGAGCAGAGAGTAAGCAGAGTGAGCAGTGAGTGAGCAGAGAGTGAGCAGGGAGTGAGCAGGGAGTGAGCAGGGAGTGAGCAGGGAGTGAGCAGGGAGTGAGCAGAGAGTGAGCAGGGAGTGACCATAGATGAGCAGAGAGTGAGTAGAGAGTCAGCAGGGAGTGAGCAGGGAGTCAGCAGAGAGTCAGCAGGGAGTGAGCAGGGAGTGAGCAGGGAGTGAGCAGAGAGTGAGCAGGGAGTGAGCAGAGAGTGAGCACGGATTGAGCAGGGAGTGAGCAGAGAGTGAGCAGGGAGTGAGCAGAGAGTGAGCAGAGAGTGAGCAGGAAGTGAGCAGAGAGTGAGCAGGGAGTGAGCAGGGAGTGATCAGAGAGTGAGCAGAGAGAGAGCAAGGAGTGAGCAGAGAGTGAGCAGGGAGTCAGCAGGGAGTGAGCAGAGAGTGAGCAGGGAGTGAGCAGAGAGTGAGCAGAGAGTGAGCAGAGAGTGAGCAGAGAGTGAGCAGGGAGTGAGCAGGGAGTGAGCAGGGAGTGAGCAGGGAGTGAGCAGAGAGTGAGCAGAGAGTGAGCAGAGAGTGAGCAGGGAGTGAGCAGGGAGTGAGCAGGGAGTGAGTAGAGAGTGAGCAGGGAGTGAGCAGAGAGTGAGCAGGCAGTGAGCAGAAAGTGAGCAGGGAGTGAGCAGGGAGTGAGCAGAGAGTGAGCAGGGAGTGAGCAGAGAGTGAGCAGAGAGTGAGCAGAGAGTGAGCAGAGAGTGAGCAGGGAGTGAGCAGAGAGTGAGCAGAGAGTGAGCAGGGAGTGAGTAGGGAGTGAGCAGGGAGTGAGCAGAGAGTGAGCAGGGAGTGAGCAGAGAGTGAGCAGGGAGTGAGCAGAGAGTGAGCAGAGAGTGAGCAGGGAGTGAGCAGAGAGTGAGCAGGGAGTGAGCAGAGAGTGAGCAGAGAGTGAGCAGAGAGAGAGCAGGGAGTGAGCAGAGAGTGAGCAGAGAGTGAGCAGGGAGTCAGCAGGGAGTGAGCAGAGAGTGAGCAGGGAGTGAGCAGAGATTGAGCAGGGAGTGAGCAGGGAGTGAGCAGGGAGTGAGCAGAGAGTGAGCAGAGAGTGAGCAGGGAGAGAGCAGAGAGTGAGCAGGGAGTGAGCAGGGAGTGAGCAGAGAGTGAGCAGAGAGTGAGCAGAGAGTGAGTAGGGAGTCAGCAGGCAGTGAGCAGAGAGTGAGCAGGGAGTGAGCAGAGAGTGAGCAGAGTGTGAGCAGAGAGTGAGCAGACAGTGAGCAGTGAGTGAGCAGGCAGAGAGCAGAGAGTGAGCAGAGAGTGAGCAGGGAGTGAGCAGAGAGTGAGCAGGGAGTGAGCAGGGAGTGAGCAGGGAGTGAGCAGAGAGTGACCAGAGAGTGACCAGGGAGTGAGCAGAGAGTGAGCAGGGAGTGAGCAGAGAGTGAGCAGGGAGTGAGCAGAGAGCGAGCAGAGATGGAGCAGGGAGTGAGCAGGGAGTGAGCAGAGAGTGAGCAGGGAGTGAGCAGGGAGTGAGCAGGGAGTGAGCAGAGAGTGAGCAGAGAGTGAGCAGGGAGTGAGCAGGGAATGAGCAGGGAATGAGCAGGGAGTGAGCAGAGAGTGAGCAGGGAGTGAGCAGAGAGTGAGCAGGCAGTGAGCAGGGAGTGAGCAGAGAGTGAGCAGAGAGTGAGCAGAGAGTGAGCAGAGAGTGAGCAGGGAGTGAGCAGGGAGTGAGCAGGGAGTGAGCAGAGAGTGAGCAGAGAGTGAGCAGGGAGTGAGCAGAGAGTGAGCAGGGAGTGAGCAGGGAGTGAGCAGAGAGTGAGCAGGGAGTGAGCAGAGAGTGAGCAGAGAGTGAGCAGAGAGTGAGCAGGGAGTCAGCAGAGAGTGAGCAGAGAGTGAGCAGGGAGTGAGCAGGGAGTGAGCAGAGAGTGAGCAGAGAGAGAGCAGGGAGTCAGCAGGGAGTGAGCAGAGAGTGAGCAGAGATTGAGCAGAGAGTGAGCAGAGAGTGAGCAGAGAGTGAGCAGAGAGTGAGCAGGGAGTGAGCAGAGAGTGAGCAGAGAGTGAGCAGGGAGTGAACAGAGAGTGAGCAGAGAGTGAGCAGAGAGTGAGCAGGGAGTGAGCAGGGAGTGAGCAGGGATTGAGCAGAGAGTGAGCAGAGAGTGAGCAGGGAGTGAGCAGGGAGTGAGCAGAGAGTGAGCAGAGAGTGAGCAGAGAGTGAGCAGGGAGTGAGCAGAGAGTGAGCAGAGTGAGCAGAGAGTGAGCAGGGAGTGAGCAGAGAGTGAGCAGGGAGTGAGCAGGGAGTGAGCAGGGAGTGAGCAGGGAGTCAGCAGAGAGTGAGCAGAGAGTGAGCAGAGAGTGAGCAGGGAGTGAGCAGCGAGTGAGCAGGGACTGAGCAGAGAGTGAGCAGAGAGTGAGCAGAGAGTGAGCAGAGAGTGAGCAGAGATTGAGCAGGGAGTGAGCAGAGAGTGAGCAGAGAATGAGCAGGGAGTGAGCAGAGAGTGAGCAGGGAGTGAGCAGAGAGGGAGCAGAGAGTGAGCAGGGAGTGAGCAGAGAGTGAGCAGGGAGTGAGCAGAGAGTGAGCAGGGAGTGAGCAGAGAGTGAGCAGGGAGTGAGCAGGGACTGAGCAGAGAGTGAGCAGAGAGTGAGCAGACAGTGAGCAGAGAGAGAGCAGGCAGTGAGCAGGCAGTGAGCAGAGAGTGAGCAGGGAGTGAGCAGAGAGTGAGCAGAGAGTGAGCAGAGATTGAGCAGAGATTGAGCAGGGAGTGAGCAGAGAGTGAGCAGAGAGTGAGCAGAGAGTGAGCAGGGAGTGAGCAGAGAGTGAGCAGAGAGTAAGCAGAGTGAGCAGTGAGTGAGCAGAGAGTGAGCAGGGAGTGAGCAGCGAGTGAGCAGGGAGTGAGCAGGGAGTGAGCAGGGAGTGAGCAGAGAGTGAGCAGAGAGTGAGCAGAGAGTGAGCAGGGAGTGACCATAGATGAGCAGAGAGTGAGCAGGGAGTAAGCAGAGAGTGAGCAGGGAGTGAGCAGGGTGTGGGCAGAGAGTGAGCAGGGAGTGAGCAGAGAGTGAGCAGGGAGTGAGCAGAGAGTGAGCAGAGAGTGAGCAGAGAGTAAGCAGAGTGAGCAGTGAGTGAGCAGAGAGTGAGCAGGGAGTGAGCAGGGTGTGAGCAGAGAGTGAGCAGAGAGTGAGCAGAGAGTGAGCAGAGAGTGACCATAGATGAGCAGAGAGTGAGTAGAGAGTCAGCAGGGAGTGAGCAGGGAGTCAGCAGAGAGTCAGCAGAGAGTCAGCAGAGAGTCAGCAGGGAGTGAGCAGGGAGTGAGCAGAGAGTGAGCAGGGATTGAGCAGGGAGTGAGCAGAGAGTGAGCAGGGAGTGAGCAGAGAGTGAGCAGAGAGTGAGCAGAGAGTGAGCAGGAAGTGAGCAGAGAGTGAGCAGGGAGTGAGCAGGGAGTGATCAGAGAGTGAGCAGAGAGAGAGCACGGAGTGAGCAGAGAGTGAGCAGGGAGTCAGCAGGGAGTGAGCAGAGAGTGAGCAGGGAGTGAGCAGAGAGTGAGCAGAGAGTGAGCAGGGAGTGAGCAGGGAGTGAGCAGGGAGTGAGCAGGGAGTGAGCAGGGAGTGAGCAGAGAGTGAGCAGGGAGTGAGCAGGGAGTGAGCAGGAAGTGAGCAGAGAGTGAGCAGAGAGTGAGCAGAGAGTGAGCAGAGAGTGAGCAGGGAGTGAGCAGGGAGTGAGCAGGGAGTGAGCAGGGAGTGAGCAGAGAGTGAGCAGAGAGTGAGCAGGGAGTGAGCAGAGAGTGAGCAGGCAGTGAGCAGAGAGTGAGCAGAGAGTGAGCAGGGAGTGAGCAGAGAGTGAGCAGGGAGTGAGCAGAGAGTGAGCAGGAAGTGAGCAGGGAGTGAGCAGAGAGTGAGCAGAGAGTGAGCAGAGAGAGAGCAGGGAGTGAGCAGAGAGTGAGCAAGGAGTGAGCAGGGAGTGAGCAGAGAGTGAGCAGAGAGTGAGCAGGGAGTGAGCAGGGAGTGAGCAGGGAGTGAGCAGGGAGTGAGCAGGGAGTGAGCAGAGAGTGAGCAGAGAGTGAGCAGAGAGTGAGCAGGGAGTGAGCAGGCAGTGAGCAGGCAGTGAGCAGAGAGTGAGCAGGGAGTGAGCAGGGAGTGAGCTGAGAGTGAGCAGAGAGTGAGCAGAGAGTGAGCAGAGAGTGAGCAGAGAGTGAGTAGAGAGTGAGTAGAGAGTGAGCAGTGAGTGAGCAGGCAGAGAGCAGAGAGTGAGCAGGGAGTGAGCAGAGAGTGAGCAGGGAGTGAGCAGAGAGTGAGCAGGGAGTGAGCAGAGAGTGAGCAGAGAGTGAGCAGGGAGTGAGCAGAGAGTGAGCAGAGAGTGAGCAGAGAGTGAGCAGGGAGTGAGCAGGGAGTGAGCAGAGAGTGAGCAGGGAGTGAGCAGGGAGTGAGCAGGGAGTGAGCAGGGAGTGAGCAGGGAGTGAGCAGGGAGTGAGCAGGGAGTGAGCAGAGAGTGAGCAGAGAGTGAGCAGGGATTGAGCAGGGAGTGAGCAGAGAGTGAGCAGAGAGTGAGCAGGGAGTGAGCAGAGAGTGAGCAGGGAGTGAGCAGAGAGTGAGCAGGGAGTGAGCAGAGAGTGAGCAGGGAGTGAGCAGGGAATGAGCAGGGAGTGAGCAGGGAGTGAGCAGGGAGTGAGCAGGGAGTGAGCAGGGAGTGAGCAGAGAGTGAGCAGGCAGTGAGCAGAGAGTGAGCAGAGAGTGAGCAGAGAGTGAGCAGCGAGTGAGCAGGGAGTGAGCAGAGAGTGAGCAGGGAGTGAGCAGGGAGTGAGCAGGGAGTGAGCAGGGAGTGAGCAGGGAGTGAGCAGAGAGTGAGCAGAGAGTGAGCAGGGAGTGAGCAGGGAGTGAGCAGAGTGAGCAGTGAGTGAGCAGAGAGTGAGCAGGGAGTGAGCAGGGAGTGAGCAGGGAGTGAGCAGGGAGTGAGCAGGGAGTGAGCAGAGAGTGAGCAGACAGTGAGCAGAGAGTGAGCAGAGAGTGAGCAGAGAGTGAGCAGAGAGTGAGCAGAGAGTGAGCAGAGAGTGAGCAGGGAGTGACCATCGATGAGCAGAGAGTGAGTAGAGAGTCAGCAGGGAGTGAGCAGGGAGTCAGCAGGGAGTCAGCAGGGAGTGAGCAGAGAGTCAGCAGGGAGTGAGCAGAGAGTGAGCAGGGAGTGAGCAGGGAGTGAGCAGGGAGTGAGCAGGGAGTGAGCAGGGAGTGAGCAGAGAGTGAGCAGAGAGTGAGCAGAGAGTGAGCAGGGAGTGAGCAGGCAGTGAGCAGGCAGTGAGCAGAGAGTGAGCAGGGAGTGAGCAGGGAGTGAGCTGAGAGTGAGCAGAGAGTGAGCAGAGAGTGAGCAGAGAGTGAGTAGAGAGTGAGTAGAGAGTGAGCAGTGAGTGAGCAGGCAGAGAGCAGAGAGTGAGCAGGGAGTGAGCAGAGAGTGAGCAGGGAGTGAGCAGAGAGTGAGCAGGGAGTGAGCAGAGAGTGAGCAGAGAGTGAGCAGGGAGTGAGCAGAGAGTGAGCAGAGAGTGAGCAGAGAGTGAGCAGGGAGTGAGCAGGGAGTGAGCAGGGAGTGAGCAGGGAGTGAGCAGGGAGTGAGCAGGGAGTGAGCAGGGAGTGAGCAGGGAGTGAGCAGAGAGTGAGCAGAGAGTGAGCAGGGATTGAGCAGGGAGTGAGCAGAGAGTGAGCAGAGAGTGAGCAGGGAGTGAGCAGAGAGTGAGCAGGGAGTGAGCAGAGAGTGAGCAGGGAGTGAGCAGAGAGTGAGCAGGGAGTGAGCAGGGAATGAGCAGGGAGTGAGCAGGGAGTGAGCAGGGAGTGAGCAGGGAGTGAGCAGGGAGTGAGCAGAGAGTGAGCAGGCAGTGAGCAGAGAGTGAGCAGAGAGTGAGCAGAGAGTGAGCAGCGAGTGAGCAGAGAGTGAGCAGGGAGTGAGCAGAGAGTGAGCAGGGAGTGAGCAGGGAGTGAGCAGGGAGTGAGCAGGGAGTGAGCAGGGAGTGAGCAGAGAGTGAGCAGAGAGTGAGCAGGGAGTGAGCAGGGAGTGAGCAGAGTGAGCAGTGAGTGAGCAGAGAGTGAGCAGGGAGTGAGCAGGGAGTGAGCAGGGAGTGAGCAGGGAGTGAGCAGAGAGTGAGCAGACAGTGAGCAGAGAGTGAGCAGAGAGTGAGCAGAGAGTGAGCAGAGAGTGAGCAGAGAGTGAGCAGAGAGTGAGCAGAGAGTGAGCAGGGAGTGACCATAGATGAGCAGAGAGTGAGTAGAGAGTCAGCAGGGAGTGAGCAGGGAGTCAGCAGGGAGTCAGCAGGGAGTCAGCAGAGAGTCAGCAGGGAGTGAGCAGGGAGTGAGCAGGGAGTGAGCAGGGAGTGAGCAGAGAGTGAGCAGGGAGTGAGCAGAGAGTGAGCACGGATTGAGCAGGGAGTGAGCAGAGAGTGAGCAGGGAGTGAGCAGAGAGTGAGCAGAGAGTGAGCAGGAAGTGAGCAGAGAGTGAGCAGGGAGTGAGCAGGGAGTGATCAGAGAGTGAGCAGAGAGAGAGCAAGGAGTGAGCAGAGAGTGAGCAGGGAGTCAGCAGGGAGTGAGCAGAGAGTGAGCAGGGAGCGAGCAGAGAGCGAGCAGAGAGCGAGCCGAGAGCGAGCAGGGAGTGAGCAGAGAGCGAGCAGAGAGTGAGCAGGGAGTGAGCAGAGAGTGAGCAGAGAGTGAGCAGAGAGTGAGCATAGAGTGAGCAGAGAGTGAGTAGAGAGTGAGCAGGGAGTGAGCAGGGAGTGAGCAGGCAGTGAGCAGAGAGTGAGCAGGGAGTGAGCAGAGAGTGAGCAGGGAGTGAGCAGAGAGTGAGCAGGGAGCGAGCAGAGAGTGAGCAGGGAGTGAGCAGGGAGTGAGCAGGGAGTGAGCAGGGAGTGAGCAGAGAGTGAGCAGAGAGTGAGCAGAGAGTGAGCAGGGAGTGAGCAGGGAGTGAGCAGGCAGTGAGCAGAGAGTGAGCAGGGAGTGAGCAGAGAGTGAGCAGGGAGTGAGCAGAGAGTGAGCAGGGAGTGAGCAGAGAGTGAGCAGAGAGCGAGCAGTGAGCGAGCAGAGAGGGAGCAGAGAGTGAGCAGGGAGTGAGCAGGGAGTGAGCAGGGAGTGAGCAGAGAGTGAGCAGAGAGTGAGCAGGGAGTGAGCAGGGAGTGAACAGAGAGTGAGCAGGGAGTGAGCAGAGAGTGAGCAGAGAGTGAGCAGGGAGTGAGCAGAGAGTGAGCAGAGAATGAGCAGGAAGTTAGCAGAGAGTGAGCAGAAAGTGAGAAGAGAGTGAGCAGAGACTGAGCAGGGAGTGAGCAGGGAGTGAGCAGAGAGTGAGCAGGGAGTGAGCAGAGAGTGAGCAGGGAGTGAGCAGGGAGTGAGCAGAGAGTGAGCAGAGAGTGAGCAGAGAGTGAGCAGGGAGTGAGCAGAGAGTGAGCAGGAAGTGAGCAGGGAGTGAGCAGGGAGTGAGCAGAGAGTGAGCAGGGAGTGAGCAGGGAGTGAGCAGAGAGTGAGCAGAGAGCGAGCAGAGAGCGAGCAGAGAGCGAGCAGAGAGCGAGCAGAGAGCGAGCAGAGAGCGAGCAGAGAGCGAGCAGAGAGCGAGCAGAGAGCGAGCAGGGAGCGAGCAGAGAGCGAGCAGGGAGCGAGCAGAGAGCGAGCAGGGAGCGAGCAGAGCGTGAGCAGAGAGTGAGCAGAGAGTGAGCAGGGAGTGAGCAGGGAGTGAGCAGAGCGTGAGCAGAGCGTGAGCAGAGAGTGAGCAGAGAGTGAGCAGGCAGTGAGCAGGGAGTGAGCAGGCAGTGAGCAGAGAGTGAGCAGGCAGTGAGCAGAGAGTGAGCAGGGAGTGAGCAGAGAGTGAGCAGAGAGTGAGCAGGGAGTGAGCAGGCAGTGAGCAGAGAGTGAGCAGGGAGTGAGCAGAGAGTGAGCAGAGAGTGAGCAGAGAGTGAGCAGAGAGTGAGCAGTGAGTGAGCAGGCAGAGAGCAGAGAGTGAGCAGAGAGTGAGCAGTGAGTGAGCAGGGAGTGAGAAGAGAGTGAGCAGAGAGTGAGCAGGGAGTGAGCAGAGTGAGCAGAGAGTGAGCAGGGAGTGAGCAGAGAGTGAGCAGAGAGTGAGCAGAGAGTGAGCAGGGAGTGAGCAGAGAGTGAGCAGGGAGTGAGCAGGGAGTGAGCAGGGAGTGAGCAGAGAGTGAGCAGAGAGTGAGCAGGGATTGAGCAGGGAGTGAGCAGAGAGTGAGCAGAGAGTGAGCAGGGAGTGAGCATAGAGTGAGCAGGGAGTGAGCAGAGAGTGAGCAGGGAGTGAGCAGGGAATGAGCAGGGAGTGAGCAGAGAGTGAGCAGAGAGTGAGCAGAGAGTGAGCAGAGAGTGAGCAGGGAGTGAGCAGAGAGTGAGCAGGCAGTGAGCAGGGAGTGAGCAGAGAGTGAGCAGGGAGTGAGCAGGGAGTGAGCAGGGAGTGAGCAGGGAGTGAGCAGGGAGTGAGCAGAGAGTGAGCAGGGAGTGAGCAGAGAGTGAGCAGGGAGTGAGCAGAGAGTGAGCAGGGAGTGAGCAGGGAGTGAGCAGGGAGTGAGCAGGGAGTCAGCAGAGAGTGAGCAGAGAGTGAGCAGAGAGTGAGCAGGGAGTGAGCAGGGAGTGAGCAGGAAGTGAGCAGGGAGTGAGCAGAGAGTGAGCAGGGAGTGAGCAGAGAGTGAGCAGAGAGAGAGCAAGGAGTCAGCAGGGAGTGAGCAGACAGTGAGCAGAGATTGAGCAGGGAGTGAGCAGGGAGTGAGCAGAGAGTGAGCAGAGAGTGAGCAGAGAGTGAGCAGAGAGTGAGCAGAGAGTGAGCAGAGAGTGAGCAGAGAGTGAGCAGGGAGTGAGCAGGGAATGAGCAGAGAGTGAGCAGAGAGTGAGCAGGGAGTGAGCAGGGAGTGAGCAGAGAGTGAGCAGAGAGTGAGCAGGGAGTGAGCAGGGAGTGAGCAGAGAGTGAGCAGAGAGTGAGCAGAGAGTGAGCAGAGAGTGAGCAGAGAGTGAGCAGAGAGTGAGCAGGAAGTGAGCAGAGAGTGAGCAGGGAGTGAGCAGAGAGAGAGCAGAGAGTGAGCAGAGGGTGAGCAGGGAGTGAGCAGGGAGTGAGCAGGGAGTGAGCAGAGAGTGAGCAGAGAGTGAGCAGAGGGTGAGCAGGGAGTGAGCAGGAAGTGAGCAGAGAGTGAGCAGGGAGTGAGCAGAGAGCGAGCAGAGAGCGAGCAGGGAGCGAGCAGGGAGCGAGCAGAGAGCGAGCAGGGAGCGAGCAGGGAGCGAGCAGGGAGCGAGCAGAGAGTGAGCAGAGAGTGAGCAGAGAGTGAGCAGGGAGTGAGCAGAGAGTGAGCAGAGAGTGAGCAGGGAGTGAGCAGGGAGTGAGCAGGGAGTGAGCAGGGAGTGAGCAGAGAGTGAGCAGGCAGTGAGCGAGCAGAGAGGGAGCAGGGAGTGAGCAGGGAGTGAGCAGGGAGTGAGCAGAGAGTGAGCAGAGAGTGAGCAGAGAGTGAGCAGAGAGTGAGCAGAGAGTGAGCAGGGAGTGAGCAGAGAGTGAGCAGGGAGTGAGCAGGGAGTGAGCAGGGAGTGAACAGAGAGTGAGCAGGGAGTGAGCAGGGAGTGAGCAGAGAGTGAGCAGGGAGTGAGCAGAGAGTGAGCAGAGAATGAGCAGGAAGTTAGCAGAGAGTGAGCAGAGAGTGAGAAGAGAGTGAGCAGAGAGTGAGCAGGCAGTGAGCAGAGAGTGAGCAGAGAGTGAGCAGGGAGTGAGCAGGGAGTGAGCAGGGAGTGAGCAGGGAGTGAGCAGGGAGTGAGTAGAGACTGAGCAGGGAGTGAGCAGAGAGTGAGCAGAGAGTGAGCAGAGAGTGAGCAGGAAGTGAGCAGGGAGTGAGCAGAGAGTGAGCAGAGAGTGAGCAGGGAGTGAGCAGAGAGTGAGCAGAGTGAGCAGAGAGTGAGCAGAGGGTGAGCAGAGGGTGAGCAGGGAGTGAGCAGGGAGTGAGCAGAGAGTGAGCAGGGAGCGAGCAGAGAGCGAGCAGAGAGCGAGCAGAGAGCGAGCAGAGAGCGAGCAGGGAGCGAGCAGAGAGCGAGCAGAGAGCGAGCAGGGAGCGAGCAGAGAGCGAGCAGGGAGCGAGCAGAGAGCGAGCAGGGAGCGAGCAGAGAGTGAGCAGGGAGCGAGCAGAGAGTGAGCATAGAGTGAGTAGAGAGTGAGCAGGGAGTGAGCAGGCAGTGAGCAGAGAGTGAGCAGGCAGTGAGCAGAGAGTGAGCAGGGAGTGAGCAGAGAGTGAGCAGGGAGTGAGCAGAGAGTGAGTAGAGAGTGAGCAGGGAGTGAGCAGGCAGTGAGCAGAGAGTGAGCAGAGAGTGAGCAGGGAGTGAGCAGAGAGTGAGCAGGGAGTGAGCAGGGAGTGAGCAGAGAGTGAGCAGGGAGTGAGCAGAGAGTGAGCAGGGAGTGAGCAGAGAGTGAGCAGGGAGTGAGCAGAGAGTGAGCAGGCAGTGAGCGAGCAGAGAGCGAGCAGGGAGCGAGCAGTGAGTTAGCAGGGAGTGAGCAGGGAGTGAGCAGAGAGTGAGCAGAGAGTGAGCAGGGAGTGAGCAGAGAGTGAGCAGAGAGTGAGCAGGGAGTGAGCAGGGAGTGAGCAGAGAGTGAGCAGAGAGTGAGCAGAGAGTGAGCAGGGAGTGAGAAGAGAGTGAGCAGAGAGTGAGCAGGGAGTGAGCAGAGAGTGAGCAGAGAGTGAGCAGGAAGTTAGCAGAGAGTGAGCAGAAAGTGAGAAGAGAGTGAGCAGAGAGTGAGCAGGGAGTGAGCAGAGAGTGAGAAGGGAGTGAGCAGAGAGTGAGCAGGGAGTGAGCAGGGAGTGAGCAGAGAGTGAGCAGAGAGTGAGCAGGGAGTGAGCAGAGAGTGAGCAGGAAGTGAGCAGGGAGTGAGCAGAGAGTGAGCAGAGAGTGAGCAGAGGGTGAGCAGGGAGTGAGCAGAGAGTGAGCAGAGAGTGAGCAGGGAGCGAGCAGAGAGCGAGCAGGGAGCGAGCAGAGAGCGAGCAGGGAGCGAGCAGAGGACGAGCAGAGAGCGAGCAGAGAGCGAGCAGGGAGCGAGCAGAGAGTGAGCAGGGAGCGAGCAGAGAGTGAGCAGAGCGTGAGCAGAGAGTGAGCAGGGAGTGAGCAGAGAGTGAGCAGAGAGTGAGCAGGGAGTGAGCAGGCAGTGAGCAGGCAGTGAGCAGGGAGTGAGCAGGGAGTGAGCAGAGAGTGAGCAGGGAGTGAGCAGGGAGTGAGCAGAGAGTGAGCAGGGAGTGAGCAGAGAGTGAGCAGAGAGTGAGCAGGGAGTGAGCAGGGAGTGAGCAGGCAGTGAGCGAGCAGAGAGCGAGCAGAGAGCGAGCAGGGAGCGAGCAGAGAGCGAGAAGAGAGTGAGCAGAGAGTGAGCAGAGAGTGAGCAGGGAGTGAGCAGAGAGTGAGCAGAGAGTGAGCAGGCAGTGAGCAGAGAGTGAGCAGAGAGTGAGCAGGGAGTGAGCAGAGAGTGAGCAGAGAGTGAGCAGGGAGTGAGCAGGGAGTGAGTAGAGACTGAGCAGGGAGTGAGCAGAGAGTGAGCAGAGAGTGAGCAGGGAGTGAGCAGAGAGTGAGCAGGGAGTGAGCAGAGAGTGAGCAGGGAGTGAGCAGAGAGTGAGCAGAGAGTGAGCAGAGAGTGAGCAGGCAGTGAGTGAGCAGAGAGTGAGCAGACAGTGAGCAGGGAGTGAGCAGAGATTGAGCAGGGAGTGAGCAGAGAGTGAGCAGGGAGTGAGCAGAGAGTGAGCAGGGAGTGAGCAGAGAGTGAGCAGGGAGTGAGCAGAGAGTGAGCAGAGAGTGAGCAGAGAGTGAGCAGGGAGTGAGCAGGGAGTGAGCAGAGAGTGTGCAGGGAGTGAGCAGGGAGTGAGCAGGGAGTGAGCAGAGAGTGAGCAGGCAATGAGTGAGCAGAGAGTGAGCAGAGAGTGAGCAGACAGTGAGCAGGGAGTGAGCAGGGAGTGAGCAGGGTGTGAGCAGAGAGTGAGCAGAGAGTGAGCAGAGAGTGAGCAGAGAGTGAGCAGGGAGTGAGCAGAGAGTGAGCAGAGAGTGAGCAAGGAGTGAGCAGAGAGTGAGCAGGGAGTGAGCAGGGAGTGAGCAGGGAGTGAGCAGAGAGTGAGCAGACAGTGAGCAGAGAGTGAGCAGCGAGTGAGCAGGGAGTGAGCAGAGAGTGAGCAGAGAGTGAGCATAGAGTGAGTAGAGGGTGAGCGGGGAGTGAGCAGGCAGTGAGCAGAGAGTGAGCAGGGAGTGAGCAGGGAGTGAGCAGAGAGTGAGCAGAGAGTGAGCAGGGAGTGAGCAGGGAGTGAGCAGAGAGTGAGCAGGGAGTGAGCAGAGAGTGAGCAGGGAGTGAGCAGGGAGTGAGCAGGGAGTGAGCAGGGAGTCAGCAGAGAGTGAGCAGAGAGTGAGCAGAGAGTGAGCAGAGAGTGAGCAGGGAGTGAGCAGGGAGTGAGCAGAGAGTGAGCAGGAAGTGAGCAGGGAGTGAGCAGAGAGTGAGCAGGGAGTGAGCAGAGAGTGAGCAGAGAGAGAGCAAGGAGTCAGCAGGGAGTGAGCAGACAGTGAGCAGAGATTGAGCAGGGAGTGAGCAGGGAGTGAGCAGAGAGTGAGCAGAGAGTGAGCAGAGAGTGAGCAGAGAGTGAGCAGGGAGTGAGCAGGGAATGAGCAGAGAGTGAGCAGAGAGTGAGCAGGGAGTGAGCAGGGAGTGAGCAGAGAGTGAGCAGAGAGTGAGCAGAGAGTGAACAGGGAGTGAGCAGGGAGTGAGCAGGGAGTGAGCAGAGAGTGAGCAGAGAGTGAGCAGAGAGTGAGCAGCGAGTGAGCAGGGAGTGAGCAGGGAGTCAGCAGAGAGTGAGCAGGGAGTGAGCAGAGAGTGAGCAGAGAGTGAGCAGGGAGTGAGCAGCGAGTGAGCAGAGAGTGAGCAGGGACTGAGCAGAGAGTGAGCAGAGAGTGAGCAGAGAGTGAGCAGGGAGTGAGCAGAGAGTGAGCAGAGAGTGAGCAGAGAGTGAGCAGAGAGTGAGCAGGGAGTGAGCAGGGAGTGAGCAGAGAGTGAGCAGGGAGTGAGCAGAGAGTGAGCAGAGAGTGAGCAGGGAGTGAGCAGGGAGTCAGCAGAGAGTGAGCAGAGAGTGAGCAGGCAGTGAGTGAGCAGAGAGTGAGCAGAGAGTGAGCAGACAGTGAGCAGGGAGTGAGCAGGGTGTTAGCAGGGAGTGAGCAGAGAGTGAGAAGAGAGTGAGCAGGGAGTGAGCAGGGAGTGAGCAGAGAGTGAGCAGGGAGTGAGCAGGGACTGAGCAGAGAGTGAGCAGACAGTGAGCAGAGAGTGAGCAGGGAGTGAGCAGAGAGTGAGCAGGGAGTGAGCAGAGAGTGAGCATAGAGTGAGTAGAGGGTGAGCGGGGAGTGAGCAGGCAGTGAGCAGAGAGTGAGCAGGGAGTGAGCAGAGAGTGAACAGAGAATGAGCAGAGAGTGAGCAGGGAGTAAGCAGAGAGTGAGCAGGGAGTGAGCAGGGTGTGGGCAGAGAGTGAGCAGGGAGTGAGCAGAGAGTGAGCAGGGAGTGAGCAGAGAGTGAGCAGAGAGTAAGCAGAGTGAGCAGTGAGTGAGCAGAGAGTGAGCAGAGAGTGAGCAGGGAGTGAGCAGCGAGTGAGCAGAGAGTGAGCAGACAGTGAGCAGGGAGTGAGCAGAGAGTGAGCAGGGAGTGAGCAGGGAGTGAGCAGAGAGTGACCATAGATGAGCAGAGAGTGAGTAGAGAGTCAGCAGGGAGTGAGCAGGGAGTGAGCAGGGAGTCAGCAGAGAGTCAGCAGAGAGTCAGCAGAGAGTCAGCAGAGAGTCAGCAGGGAGTGAGCAGGGAGTGAGCAGAGAGTGAGCAGAGAGTGAGCAGGGAGTGAGCAGGGAGTGAGCAGGGAGTGAGCAGAGAGTGAGCAGGGAGTGAGCAGGGAGTGAGCAGGGAGTGAGCAGAGAGTGAGCAGAGCGTGAGCAGAGAGTGAGCAGAGAGTGAGCAGGGAGTGAGCAGACAGTGAGCAGAGAGTGAGCAGAGAGTTAGCATAGAATGAGTAGAGAGTGAGCAGGGAGTGAGCTGAGAGTGAGCAGAGAGTGAGCAGGGAGTGAGCAGGGAGTGAGCAGAGAGTGAGTAGAGAGTGAGCAGGGAGTGAGCAGTCAGTGAGCAGAGAGTGAGCAGAGAGTGAGCAGGGAGTGAGCAGAGAGTGAGCAGAGAGTGAGCAGGGAGTGAGCAGAGAGTGAGCAGGGAGTGAGCAGAGAGTGAGCAGAGAGTGAGCAGAGAGTGAGCAGGGAGTGAGCAGAGAGTGAGCAGGGAGTGAGCAGAGAGTGAGCAGGGAGTGAGCAGGGAGTGAGCGAGCAGAGAGTGAGCAAGGAGTGAGCAGGGAGTGAGCAGGGAGTGAGCAGGGAGTGAACAGAGAGTGAGCAGGGAGTGAGCAGAGAGTGAGCAGGGAGTGAGAAGAGAGTGAGCAGAGAGTGAGCAGGGAGTGAGCAGAGAGTGAGCAGAGAGTGAGCAGGAAGTTAGCAGAGAGTGAGCAGAAAGTGAGAAGAGAGTGAGCAGAGAGTGAGCAGGCAGTGAGCAGAGAGTGAGCAGGGAGTGAGCAGGGAGTGAGCAGGGAGTGAGCAGAGAGTGAGCAGAGAGTGAGCAGGGAGTGAGCAGGGAGTGAGCAGGGAGTGAGCAGGGAGTGAGCAGGGAGTGAGTAGAGACTGAGCAGAGAGTGAGCAGAGAGTGAGCAGAGAGTGAGCAGGGAGTGAGCAGACAGTGAGCAGAGGGTGAGCGGGGAGTGAGCAGGCAGTGAGCAGAGAGTGAGCAGGGAGTGAGCAGAGAGTGAACAGAGAATGAGCAGAGAGTGAGCAGGGAGTAAGCAGGGAGTAAGCAGAGAGTGAGCAGGGAGTGAGCAGGGAGTGAGCAGGGTGTGGGCAGAGAGTGAGCAGGGAGTGAGCAGAGAGTGAGCAGGGAGTGAGCAGAGAGTGAGCAGAGAGTAAGCAGAGTGAGCAGTGAGTGAGCAGAGAGTGAGCAGGGAGTGAGCAGCGAGTGAGCAGGGAGTGAGCAGAGAGTGAGCAGACAGTGAGCAGGGAGTGAGCAGAGAGTGACCATAGATGAGCAGACAGTGAGCAGGGAGTGAGCAGAGAGTGAGCAGGGAGTGAGCAGAGAGTGAGCAGGGAGTGAGCAGAGAGTGAGCAGAGCGTGAGCAGAGAGTGAGCAGGGAGTGAGCAGGCAGTGAGCAGAGAGTGAGCAGAGAGTGAGCAGAGAGTGAGCAGGGAGTGAGCAGGCAGTGAGCAGAGAGTGAGCAGGGAGTGAGCAGAGAGTGAGCAGAGAGTAAGCAGAAAGTGAGCAGAGAGTGAGCAGAGAGTGAGCAGGGAGTGAGCAGAGAGTGAGCAGAGAGTGAGCAGGGAGTGAGCAGGGAGTGAGCAGGGAGTGAGCAGGGAGTGAGCAGGGAGTGAGCAGAGAGTGAGCGAGCAGAGAGCGAGCAGAGAGCGAGCAGGGAGCGAGCAGGGAGCGAGCAGGGAGCGAGCAGGGAGCGAGCAGGGAGCGAGCAGAAAGTGAGCAGAGAGTGAGCAGGGAGTGAGCAGAGAGTGAGCAGAGAGTGAGCAGGGAGTGAGCAGGGAGTGAGCAGGGAGTGAGCAGAGAGTGAGCAGGAAGTTAGCAGAGAGTCAGCAGAAAGTGAGAAGAGAGTGAGCAGAGAGTGAGCAGGAAGTTAGCAGAGTGAGCAGAAAGTGAGAAGAGAGTGAGCAGGGAGTCAGCAGAGAGTCAGCAGGGAGTGAGCAGGGAGTGAGCAGAGAGTGAGCAGAGAGTGAGCAGAGAGTGAGCAGAGAGTGAGCAGGGAGTGAGCAGAGAGTGAGCAGGGAGTGAGCAGAGAGTGAGCAGAGCGTGAGCAGAGAGTGAGCAGGGAGTGAGCAGACAGTGAGCAGAGAGTGAGCAGAGAGTGAGTAGAGAGTGAGCAGGGAGTGAGCAGGCAGTGAGCAGAGAGTGAGCAGGGAGTGAGCTGAGAGTGAGCAGAGAGTGAGCAGGGAGTGAGCAGAGAGTGAGCAGAGAGTGAGCAGAGAGTGAGCAGGGAGTGAGCAGGGAGTGAACAGGGAGTGAGCAGAGAGTGAGCAGGCAATGAGTGAGCAGTGAGTGAGCAGGGTGTGAGCAGAGAGTGAGCAGAGAGTGAGCAGGGAGTGAGCAGAGAGTGAGCAGAGAGTGAGCAGAGCGTGAGCAAGGAGTGAGCAGAGAGTGAGCAGGGAGTGAGCAGGGAGTGAGCAGGGAGTGAGCAGGGAGTGAGCAGAGAGTGAGCAGACAGTGAGCAGACAGTGAGCAGAGAGTGAGCAGCGAGTGAGCAGAGAGTGAGCAGGGAGTGAGCAGGGAGTGAGCAGAGAGTGAGCAGAGAGTGAGCAGAGAGTGAGCATAGAGTGAGTAGAGGGTGAGCGGGGAGTGAGCAGGCAGTGAGCAGAGAGTGAGCAGGGAGTGAGCAGAGAGTGAGCAGAGAGTGAACAGAGAGTGAACAGAGAATGAGCAGAGAGTGAGCAGGGAGTAAGCAGGGAGTGAGCAGGGAGTGAGCAGGGAGTGAGCAGGGAGTGAGCAGAGAGTGAGCAGGGAGTGAGCAGGGAGTGAGCAGGGAGTGAGCAGGGAGTGAGCAGAGAGTGAGCAGAGTGAGCAGAGAGTGAGCAGGGAGTGAGCAGAGAGTGAGCAGCGAGTGAGCAGGGAGTGAGCAGGGAGTCAGCAGAGAGTCAGCAGAGAGTGAGCAGGGAGTGAGCAGGGAGTGAGCAGGGAGTGAGCAGAGAGTGAGCAGAGAGTGAGCAGAGAGTGAGCAGGGAGTGAGCAGCGAGTGAGCAGAGAGTGAGCAGGGACTGAGCAGAGAGTGAGCAGAGAGTGAGCAGGGAGTGAGCAGCGAGTGAGCAGAGAGTGAGCAGAGAGTGAGCAGGGAGTGAGCAGAGAGTGAGCAGGGAGTGAGCAGAGAGGGAGCAGAGAGTGAGCAGAGAGTGAGCAGGGAGTGAGCAGAGAGTGAGCAGGGAGTGAGCAGGGAGTCAGCAGAGAGTGAGCAGGCAGTGAGTGAGCAGAGAGTGAGCAGAGAGTGGGCAGACAGTGAGCAGGGAGTGAGCAGGGTGTGAGCAGGGAGTGAGCAGGGAGTGAGCAGAGAGTGAGAAGAGAGTGAGCAGGGAGTGAGCAGAGAGTGAGCATGGAGTGAGCAGAGAGTGAGCAGAGAGTGAGCAGAGAGTGAGCAGGGAGTGAGCAGGCAGTGAGCAGAGAGTGAGCAGGGAGTGAGCAGGGAGTGAGCAGAGAGTGAGCATAGAGTGAGTAGAGGGTGAGCGGGGAGTGAGCAGGCAGTGAGCAGAGAGTGAGCAGGGAGTGAGCAGAGAGTGAACAGAGAATGGGCAGAGAGTGAGCAGGGAGTAAGCAGAGTGAGCAGGGAGTGAGCAGGGTGTCGGCAGAGAGTGAGCAGAGAGTGAGCAGGGAGTGAGCAGAGAGTGAGCAGAGAGTAAGCAGAGTGAGCAGTGAGTGAGCAGAGAGTGAGCAGAGAGTGAGCAGGGAGTGAGCAGCGAGTGAGCAGCGAGTGAGCAGGGAGTGAGCAGGGAGTGAGCAGGGAGTGAGCAGGGAGTGAGCAGGGAGTGAGCAGGGAGTGAGCAGAGAGTGAGCAGACAGTGAGCAGGGAGTGAGCAGAGAGTGAGCAGAGAGTGAGCAGGGAGTGAGCAGAGAGTGACCATAGATGAGCAGAGAGTGAGTAGAGAGTCAGCAGGGAGTGAGCAGGGAGTGAGCAGGGAGTCAGCAGGGAGTGAGCAGGGAGTGAGCAGAGAGTGAGCAGAGAGTGAGCAGAGAGTGAGCAGGGAGTGAGCAGAGAGTGAGCAGAGCGTGAGCAGGGAGTGAGCAGACAGTGAGCAGACAGTGAGCAGAGAGTGAGCATAGAATGAGTAGAGAGTGAGCAGGGAGTGAGCAGGCAGTGAGCAGAGAGTGAGCAGGGAGTGAGCTGAGAGTGAGCAGAGAGTGAGCAGGGAGTGAGCAGAGAGTGAGCAGAGAGTGAGCAGAGAGTGACCAGGGAGTGAGCAGGCAGTGAGCAGAGAGTGAGCAGGGAGTGAGCAGAGAGTGAGCAGGGAGTGAGCAGAGAGTGAACAGGGAGTGAGCAGAGAGTGAGCAGAGAGTGAGCAGAGAGTGAGCAGAGAGTGAGCAGAGAGTGAGCAGGGAGTGAGCAGGGAGTGAGCAGGGAGTGAGCAGAGAGTGAGCAGAGAGTGAGCAGGGAGTGAGCAGAGAGTGAGCAGAGAGTGAGCAGAGAGTGAGCAGAGAGTGAGCAGGGAGTGAGCAGGGAGTGAGCAGGGAGTGAGCAGGGAGTGAACAGAGAGTGAGCAGGGAGTGAGCAGGGAGTGAGCAGAGAGTGAGCAGAGAGTGAGCAGAGAGTGAGCAGGGAGTGAGCAGGGAGTGAGCAGGGAGTGAGCAGAGAGTGAGCAGAGCGTGAGCAGAGAGTGAGCAGAGAGTGAGCAGGGAGTGAGCAGACAGTGAGCAGAGAGTGAGCAGAGAGTTAGCATAGAATGAGTAGAGAGTGAGCAGGGAGTGAGCTGAGAGTGAGCAGAGAGTGAGCAGGGAGTGAGCAGGGAGTGAGCAGAGAGTGAGTAGAGAGTGAGCAGGGAGTGAGCAGTCAGTGAGCAGAGAGTGAGCAGAGAGTGAGCAGGGAGTGAGCAGAGAGTGAGCAGGGAGTGAGCAGAGAGTGAGCAGGGAGTGAGCAGAGAGTGAGCAGAGAGTGAGCAGAGAGTGAGCAGGGAGTGAGCAGAGAGTGAGCAGGGAGTGAGCAGAGAGTGAGCAGGGAGTGAGCAGGGAGTGAGCAGGGAGTGAGCAGGGAGTGAGCAGGGAGTGAGCAGGGAGTGAGCGAGCAGAGAGTGAGCAAGGAGTGAGCAGGGAGTGAGCAGGGAGTGAGCAGGGAGTGAACAGAGAGTGAGCAGGGAGTGAGCAGAGAGTGAGCAGGGAGTGAGAAGAGAGTGAGCAGAGAGTGAGCAGGGAGTGAGCAGAGAGTGAGCAGAGAGTGAGCAGGAAGTTAGCAGAGAGTGAGCAGAAAGTGAGAAGAGAGTGAGCAGAGAGTGAGCAGGCAGTGAGCAGAGAGTGAGCAGGGAGTGAGCAGGGAGTGAGCAGGGAGTGAGCAGGGAGTGAGCAGAGAGTGAGCAGAGAGTGAGCAGGGAGTGAGCAGGGAGTGAGCAGGGAGTGAGTAGAGACTGAGCAGAGAGTGAGCAGAGAGTGAGCAGAGAGTGAGCAGAGAGTGAGCAGGGAGTGAGCAGAGGGTGAGCGGGGAGTGAGCAGGCAGTGAGCAGAGAGTGAGCAGGGAGTGAGCAGAGAGTGAACAGAGAATGAGCAGAGAGTGAGCAGGGAGTAAGCAGGGAGTAAGCAGAGAGTGAGCAGGGAGTGAGCAGGGAGTGAGCAGGGTGTGGGCAGAGAGTGAGCAGGGAGTGAGCAGAGAGTGAGCAGGGAGTGAGCAGAGAGTGAGCAGAGAGTAAGCAGAGTGAGCAGTGAGTGAGCAGAGAGTGAGCAGGGAGTGAGCAGCGAGTGAGCAGAGAGTGAGCAGACAGTGAGCAGGGAGTGAGCAGAGAGTGAGCAGAGAGTGAGCAGGGAGTGAGCAGAGAGTGACCATAGATGAGCAGACAGTGAGCAGGGAGTGAGCAGGGAGTGAGCAGAGAGTGAGCAGGGAGTGAGCAGAGAGTGAGCAGGGAGTGAGCAGAGAGTGAGCAGAGCGTGAGCAGAGAGTGAGCAGGGAGTGAGCAGGCAGTGAGCAGAGAGTGAGCAGAGAGTGAGCAGAGAGTGAGCAGGGAGTGAGCAGGCAGTGAGCAGAGAGTGAGCAGGGAGTGAGCAGAGAGTGAGCAGAGAGTAAGCAGAGAGTGAGCAGAGAGTGAGCAGAGAGTGAGCAGGGAGTGAGCAGAGAGTGAGCAGAGAGTGAGCAGGGAGTGAGCAGGGAGTGAGCAGGGAGTGAGCAGGGAGTGAGCAGAGAGTGAGCGAGCAGAGAGCGAGCAGAGAGCGAGCAGGGAGCGAGCAGGGAGCGAGCAGGGAGCGAGCAGGGAGCGAGCAGGGAGCGAGCAGAAAGTGAGCAGAGAGTGAGCAGGGAGTGAGCAGGGAGTGAGCAGGGAGTGAGCAGGGAGTGAGCAGAGAGTGAGCAGGGAGTGAGCAGGGAGTGAGCAGGGAGTGAGCAGAGAGTGAGCAGGAAGTTAGCAGAGAGTCAGCAGAAAGTGAGAAGAGAGTGAGCAGAGAGTGAGCAGAGAGTGAGCAGGAAGTTAGCAGAGTGAGCAGAAAGTGAGAAGAGAGTGAGCAGGGAGTCAGCAGAGAGTCAGCAGGGAGTGAGCAGGGAGTGAGCAGAGAGTGAGCAGAGAGTGAGCAGAGAGTGAGCAGAGAGTGAGCAGGGAGTGAGCAGGGAGTGAGCAGAGAGTGAGCAGAGCGTGAGCAGAGAGTGAGCAGGGAGTGAGCAGACAGTGAGCAGAGAGTGAGCAGAGAGTGAGTAGAGAGTGAGCAGGGAGTGAGCAGGCAGTGAGCAGAGAGTGAGCAGGGAGTGAGCTGAGAGTGAGCAGAGAGTGAGCAGGGAGTGAGCAGAGAGTGAGCAGAGAGTGAGCAGAGAGTGAGCAGGGAGTGAGCAGAGAGTGAACAGGGAGTGAGCAGAGAGTGAGCAGGCAATGAGTGAGCAGAGAGTGAGCAGAGAGTGAGCAGAGAGTGAGCAGACAGTGAGCAGGGAGTGAGCAGTGAGTGAGCAGGGTGTGAGCAGAGAGTGAGCAGAGAATGAGCAGGGAGTGAGCAGAGAGTGAGCAGAGAGTGAGCAGAGCGTGAGCAAGGAGTGAGCAGAGAGTGAGCAGGGAGTGAGCAGGGAGTGAGCAGGGAGTGAGCAGGGAGTGAGCAGAGAGTGAGCAGACAGTGAGCAGACAGTGAGCAGAGAGTGAGCAGCGAGTGAGCAGAGAGTGAGCAGGGAGTGAGCAGGGAGTGAGCAGGGAGTGAGCAGAGAGTGAGCAGAGAGTGAGCAGAGAGTGAGCATAGAGTGAGTAGAGGGTGAGCGGGGAGTGAGCAGGCAGTGAGCAGAGAGTGAGCAGGGAGTGAGCAGAGAGTGAGCAGAGAGTGAACAGAGAGTGAACAGAGAATGAGCAGAGAGTGAGCAGGGAGTAAGCAGGGAGTGAGCAGGGAGTGAGCAGGGAGTGAGCAGGGAGTGAGCAGAGAGTGAGCAGGGAGTGAGCAGGGAGTGAGCAGGGAGTGAGCAGGGAGTGAGCAGAGTGAGCAGAGAGTGAGCAGGGAGTGAGCAGAGAGTGAGCAGGGAGTGAGCAGGGAGTCAGCAGAGAGTCAGCAGAGAGTGAGCAGGGAGTGAGCAGGGAGTGAGCAGAGAGTGAGCAGAGAGTGAGCAGACAGTGAGCAGGGAGTGAGCAGCGAGTGAGCAGAGAGTGAGCAGGGACTGAGCAGAGAGTGAGCAGAGAGTGAGCAGGGAGTGAGCAGGGAGTGAGCAGAGAGTGAGCAGAGAGTGAGCAGGGAGTGAGCAGAGAGTGAGCAGGGAGTGAGCAGAGAGGGAGCAGAGAGTGAGCAGAGAGTGAGCAGGGAGTGAGCAGAGAGTGAGCAGGGAGTGAGCAGGGAGTCAGCAGAGAGTGAGCAGGCAGTGAGTGAGCAGAGAGTGAGCAGAGAGTGGGCAGACAGTGAGCAGGGAGTGAGCAGGGTGTGAGCAGGGAGTGAGCAGGGAGTGAGCAGAGAGTGAGAAGAGAGTGAGCAGGGAGTGAGCAGAGAGTGAGCATGGAGTGAGCAGAGAGTGAGCAGAGAGTGAGCAGAGAGTGAGCAGGGAGTGAGCAGGCAGTGAGCAGAGAGTGAGCAGGGAGTGAGCAGGGAGTGAGCAGAGAGTGAGCATAGAGTGAGTAGAGGGTGAGCGGGGAGTGAGCAGGCAGTGAGCAGAGAGTGAGCAGGGAGTAAGCAGAGTGAGCAGGGAGTGAGCAGGGTGTGGGCAGAGAGTGAGCAGAGAGTGAGCAGGGAGTGAGCAGAGAGTGAGCAGAGAGTAAGCAGAGTGAGCAGTGAGTGAGCAGAGAGTGAGCAGAGAGTGAGCAGGGAGTGAGCAGCGAGTGAGCAGGGAGTGAGCAGGGAGTGAGCAGGGAGTGAGCAGGGAGTGAGCAGGGAGTGAGCAGGGAGTGAGCAGAGAGTGAGCAGACAGTGAGCAGGGAGTGAGCAGAGAGTGAGCAGAGAGTGAGCAGGGAGTGAGCAGAGAGTGACCATAGATGAGCAGAGAGTGAGTAGAGAGTCAGCAGGGAGTGAGCAGGGAGTGAGCAGGGAGTCAGCAGAGAGTCAGCAGGGAGTGAGCAGGGAGTGAGCAGAGAGTGAGCAGAGAGTGAGCAGAGAGTGAGCAGGGAGTGAGCAGGGAGTGAGCAGAGAGTGAGCAGGGAGTGAGCAGAGAGTGAGCAGAGCGTGAGCAGGGAGTGAGCAGACAGTGAGCAGACAGTGAGCAGAGAGTGAGCATAGAATGAGTAGAGAGTGAGCAGGGAGTGAGCAGAGAGTGAGCAGGGAGTGAGCTGAGAGTGAGCAGAGAGTGAGCAGGGAGTGAGCAGAGAGTGAGCAGAGAGTGAGCAGAGAGTGAGCAGGGAGTGAGCAGGCAGTGAGCAGAGAGTGAGCAGAGAGTGAGCAGGGAGTGAGCAGAGAGTGAGCAGGGAGTGAGCAGAGAGTGAACAGGGAGTGAGCAGAGAGTGAGCAGAGAGTGAGCAGAGAGTGAGCAGAGAGTGAGCAGAGAGTGAGCAGGGAGTGAGCAGGGAGTGAGCAGGGAGTGAGCAGAGAGTGAGCAGAGAGTGAGCAGAGAGTGAGCAGAGAGTGAGCAGAGAGTGAGCAGAGAGTGAGCAGGGAGTGAGCAGGGAGTGAGCAGGGAGTGAGCAGGGAGTGAACAGAGAGTGAGCAGGGAGTGAGCAGAGAGTGAGCAGGGAGTGAGCAGAGAGTGAGCAGGGAGTGAGAAGAGAGTGAGCAGAGAGTGAGCAGAGAGTGAGCAGGGAGTGAGCAGAGAGTGAGCAAAGAGTGAGCAGGAAGTTAGCAGAGAGTGAGCAGAGAGTGAGCAGAAAGTGAGAAGAGAGTGAGCAGAGAGTGAGCAGAGAGTGAGCAGGCAGTGAGCAGAGAGTGAGCAGGGAGTTAGCAGGGAGTTAGCAGGGAGTGAGCAGAGAGTGAGCAGAGAGTGAGCAGAGAGTGAGCAGGGAGTGAGCAGGGAGTGAGCAGGGAGTGAGCAGGGAGTGAGCAGGGAGTGAGCAGGGAGTGAGCAGGGAGTGAGCAGGGAGTGAGCAGGGAGTGAGCAGAGAGTGAGCAGAGAGTGAGCAGGGAGTGAGCAGAGAGTGAGCAGGAAGTGAGCAGAGGGTGAGCAGAGAGTGAGCAGAGGGTGAGCAGAGGGTGAGCAGGGAGTGAGCAGGGAGTGAGCAGGGAGTGAGCAGAGAGTGAGCAGAGAGTGAGCAGGGAGCGAGCAGAGAGCGAGCAGAGAGCGAGCAGAGAGCGAGCAGAGAGCGAGCAGGGAGCGAGCAGAGAGCGAGCAGAGAGCGAGCAGAGAGCGAGCAGAGAGCGAGCAGGGAGCGAGCAGAGAGCGAGCAGAGAGCGAGCAGAGAGCGAACAGGGAGCGAGCAGAGAGCGAGCAGGGAGCGAGCAGAGAGCGAGCAGAGAGTGAGCTGAGCGTGAGCAGAGAGTGAGCAGAGAGTGAGCAGGGAGTGAGCAGAGAGTGAGCAGAGAGTGAGCAGAGCGTGAGCAGAGAGTGAGCAGGGAGTGAGCAGAGAGTGAGCAGGGAGTGAGCAGAGAGTGAGCAGAGAGTGAGTAGCGAGTGAGCAGGCAGTGAGCAGAGAGTGAGCAGGGTGTGAGCAGAGAGTGAGCAGGGAGTGAGCAGGGAGTGAGCAGAGAGTGAGCAGAGAGTGAGCAGGGAGTGAGCAGAGAGTGAGCAGAGAGTGAGCAGGGAGTGAGCAGGGCGTGAGCAGGGAGTGAGCAGAGAGTGAGCGGGCAGTGAGCGAGCAGAGAGCGAGCAGAGAGTGAGCAGGGAGTGAGCAGGGAGTGAGCAGAGAGTGAGCAGAGAGTGAGCAGGGAGTGAGCAGAGAGTGAGCAGGGAGTGAGCAGGGAGTGAGCAGGGAGTGAGCAGGGAGTGAGCAGGGAGTGAGCAGAGAGTGAGCAGGGAGTGAGAAGAGAGTGAGCAGAGAGTGAGCAGGGAGTGAGAAGAGAGTGAGCAGAGAGTGAGCAGGAAGTTAGCAGAGAGTGAGCAGAAAGTGAGAAGAGAGTGAGCAGAGAGTGAGCAGGCAGTGGGAAGAGAGTGAGCAGGGAGTGAGCAGGGAGTGAGCAGAGAGTGAGCAGAGAGTGAGCAGGGGGTGAGTAGGGAGTGAGCAGAGAGTGAGCAGAGTGTGAGCAGGGAGTGAGCAGAGAGTGAGCAGGGAGTGAGCAGAGAGTGAGCAGAGAGTGAGCAGAGAGTGAGCAGGCAGTGAGTGAGCAGAGAGTGAGCAGACAGTGAGCAGAGAGTGAGCAGAGAGTGAGCAGGGAGTGAGCAGAGAGTGAGCAGGGAGTGAGCAGGGAGTGAGCAGAGAGTGAGCAGGGAGTGAGCAGGGAGTGAGCAGAGAGTGAGCAGGGAGTGAGCAGAGAGTGAGCAGAGAGTGAGCAGGGAGTGAGCAGAGAGTGAGCAGAGAGTGAGCAGAGAGTAAGCAGGGAGTGAGCAGGGAGTGAGCAGGCAATGAGTGAGCAGAGAGTGAGCAGACAGTGAGCAGACAGTGAGCAGGGAGTGAGCAGGCAGTGAGTGAGCAGAGAGTGAGCAGACAGTGAGCAGGGACTGAGCAGAGAGTGAGCAGAGCGTGAGCAGAGAGTGAGCAGGGAGTGAGCAGACAGTGAGCAGACAGTGAGCAGAGAGTGAGCATAGAATGAGTAGAGAGTGAGCAGGGAGTGAGCAGAGAGTGAGCAGGGAGTGAGCTGAGAGTGAGCAGAGAGTGAGCAGGGAGTGAGCAGAGAGTGAGCAGAGAGTGAGCAGAGAGTGAGCAGAGAGTGAGCAGAGAGTGAGCAGGGAGTGAGCAGGCAGTGAGCAGAGAGTGAGCAGAGAGTGAGCAGGGAGTGAGCAGAGAGTGAGCAGGGAGTGAGCAGGGAGTGAGCAGAGAGTGAACAGGGAGTGAGCAGAGAGTGAGCAGAGAGTGAGCAGAGAGTGAGCAGAGAGTGAGCACGGAGTGAGCAGGGAGTGAGCAGAGAGTGAGCAGAGAGTGAGCAGGGAGTGAGCAGGGAGTGAGCAGGGAGTGAGCAGGGAGTGAACAGAGAGTGAGCAGGGAGTGAGCAGAGAGTGAGCAGGGAGTGAGCAGAGAGTGAGCAGGGAGTGAGAAGAGAGTGAGCAGAGAGTGAGCAGAGAGTGAGCAAAGAGTGAGCAGGAAGTTAGCAGAGAGTGAGCAGAGAGTGAGCAGAAAGTGAGAAGAGAGTGAGCAGAGAGTGAGCAGGCAGTGAGCAGGCAGTGAGCAGGGAGTGAGCAGAGAGTGAGCAGAGAGTGAGCAGAGAGTGAGCAGGGAGTGAGCAGGGAGTGAGCAGGGAGTGAGCAGGGAGTGAGCAGAGACTGAGCAGGGAGTGAGCAGGGAGTGAGCAGAGAGTGAGCAGAGAGTGAGCAGGGAGTGAGCAGAGAGTGAGCAGGAAGTGAGCAGGGAGTGAGCAGAGAGTGAGCAGGGAGTGAGCAGAGAGTGAGCAGAGAGTGAGCAGAGAGTGAGCAGAGAGTGAGCAGAGAGTGAGCAGAGAGTGAGCAGAGGGTGAGCAGAGAGTGAGCAGGGAGTGAGCAGGGAGTGAGCAGGGAGTGAGCAGGGAGTGAGCAGAGAGTGAGCAGAGAGTGAGCAGGGAGCGAGCAGAGAGCGAGCAGAGAGCGAGCAGAGAGCGAGCAGAGAGCGAGCAGGGAGCGAGCAGGGAGCGAGCAGGGAGCGAGCAGGGAGCGAGCAGGGAGCGAGCAGAGAGCGAGCAGAGAGCGAGCAGGGAGCGAACAGGGAGCGAGCAGAGAGCGAGCAGGGAGCGAGCAGAGAGCGAGCAGAGAGTGAGCAGAGAGTGAGCAGAGAGTGAGCAGGGAGTGAGCAGAGAGTGAGCAGAGAGTGAGCAGAGCGTGAGCAGAGAGTGAGCAGGGAGTGAGCAGAGAGTGAGCAGGGAGTGAGCAGAGAGTGAGCAGAGAGTGAGTAGCGAGTGAGCAGGCAGTGAGCAGAGAGTGAGCAGGGTGTGAGCAGAGAGTGAGCAGGGAGTGAGCAGAGAGTGAGCAGAGAGTGAGCAGGGAGTGAGCAGAGAGTGAGCAGAGAGTGAGCAGGGAGTGAGCAGGGCGTGAGCAGGGAGTGAGCAGAGAGTGAGCAGGGAGTGAGCAGGGAGTGAGCAGGGAGTGAGCAGGCAGTGAGCAGAGAGTGAGCAGGGAGTGAGCAGGGAGTGAGCAGAGAGTGAGCATAGAGTGAGTAGAGGGTGAGCGGGGAGTGAGCAGGCAGTGAGCAGAGAGTGAGCAGGGAGTGAGCAGAGAGTGAACAGAGAATGAGCAGAGAGTGAGCAGGGAGTAAGCAGAGTGAGCAGGGAGTGAGCAGGGTGTGGGCAGAGAGTGAGCAGAGAGTGAGCAGGGAGTGAGCAGAGAGTGAGCAGAGAGTAAGCAGAGTGAGCAGTGAGTGAGCAGAGAGTGAGCAGAGAGTGAGCAGGGAGTGAGCAGCGAGTGAGCAGGGAGTGAGCAGGGAGTGAGCAGGGAGTGAGCAGGGAGTGAGCAGGGAGTGAGCAGAGAGTGAGCAGACAGTGAGCAGGGAGTGAGCAGAGAGTGAGCAGAGAGTGAGCAGGGAGTGAGCAGAGAGTGACCATAGATGAGCAGAGAGTGAGTAGAGAGTCAGCAGGGAGTGAGCAGGGAGTGAGCAGGGAGTCAGCAGAGAGTCAGCAGGGAGTGAGCAGGGAGTGAGCAGAGAGTGAGCAGAGAGTGAGCAGAGAGTGAGCAGGGAGTGAGCAGAGAGTGAGCAGGGAGTGAGCAGAGAGTGAGCAGAGCGTGAGCAGGGAGTGAGCAGACAGTGAGCAGACAGTGAGCAGAGAGTGAGCATAGAATGAGTAGAGAGTGAGCAGGGAGTGAGCAGGCAGTGAGCAGAGAGTGAGCAGGGAGTGAGCTGAGAGTGAGCAGAGAGTGAGCAGGGAGTGAGCAGAGAGTGAGCAGAGAGTGAGCAGGGAGTGAGCAGGCAGTGAGCAGAGAGTGAGCAGGGAGTGAGCAGAGAGTGAGCAGGGAGTGAGCAGAGAGTGAACAGGGAGTGAGCAGAGAGTGAGCAGAGAGTGAGCAGAGAGTGAGCAGAGAGTGAGCAGGGAGTGAGCAGGGAGTGAGCAGGGAGTGAGCAGAGAGTGAGCAGAGAGTGAGCAGGGAGTGAGCAGAGAGTGAGCAGAGAGTGAGCAGAGAGTGAGCAGAGAGTGAGCAGGGAGTGAGCAGGGAGTGAGCAGGGAGTGAGCAGGGAGTGAACAGAGAGTGAGCAGGGAGTGAGCAGAGAGTGAGCAGGGAGTGAGCAGAGAGTGAGCAGGGAGTGAGAAGAGAGTGAGCAGAGAGTGAGCAGAGAGTGAGCAGGGAGTGAGCAGAGAGTGAGCAAAGAGTGAGCAGGAAGTTAGCAGAGAGTGAGCAGAGAGTGAGCAGAAAGTGAGAAGAGAGTGAGCAGAGAGTGAGCAGAGAGTGAGCAGGCAGTGAGCAGAGAGTGAGCAGGGAGTTAGCAGGGAGTGAGCAGAGAGTGAGCAGAGAGTGAGCAGAGAGTGAGCAGGGAGTGAGCAGGGAGTGAGCAGGGAGTGAGCAGGGAGTGAGCAGGGAGTGAGCAGGGAGTGAGCAGGGAGTGAGCAGGGAGTGAGCAGGGAGTGAGCAGGGAGTGAGCAGAGAGTGAGCAGAGAGTGAGCAGAGAGTGAGCAGGGAGTGAGCAGGGAGTGAGCAGAGAGTGAGCAGGAAGTGAGCAGAGGGTGAGCAGAGAGTGAGCAGAGGGTGAGCAGAGGGTGAGCAGGGAGTGAGCAGGGAGTGAGCAGGGAGTGAGCAGAGAGTGAGCAGAGAGTGAGCAGGGAGCGAGCAGAGAGCGAGCAGAGAGCGAGCAGAGAGCGAGCAGGGAGCGAGCAGAGAGCGAGCAGAGAGCGAGCAGGGAGCGAGCAGAGAGCGAGCAGAGAGCGAGCAGAGAGCGAACAGGGAGCGAGCAGAGAGCGAGCAGGGAGCGAGCAGGGAGTGAGCAGAGAGTGAGCAGAGAGTGAGCAGGGAGCGAGCAGGGAGTGAGCAGAGAGTGAGCAGAGAGTGAGCAGAGCGTGAGCAGAGAGTGAGCAGGGAGTGAGCAGAGAGTGAGCAGGGAGTGAGCAGAGAGTGAGCAGAGAGTGAGTAGCGAGTGAGCAGGCAGTGAGCAGAGAGTGAGCAGGGTGTGAGCAGAGAGTGAGCAGGGAGTGAGCAGAGAGTGAGCAGAGAGTGAGCAGGGAGTGAGCAGAGAGTGAGCAGAGAGTGAGCAGGGAGTGAGCAGGGCGTGAGCAGAGAGTGAGCGGGCAGTGAGCGAGCAGAGAGCGAGCAGGGAGTGAGCAGGGAGTGAGCAGAGAGTGAGCAGAGAGTGAGCAGGGAGTGAGCAGAGAGTGAGCAGGGAGTGAGCAGGGAGTGAGCAGGGAGTGAGCAGGGAGTGAGCAGAGAGTGAGCAGGGAGTGAGAAGAGAGTGAGCAGAGAGTGAGCAGGGAGTGAGAAGAGAGTGAGCAGAGAGTGAGCAGGAAGTTAGCAGAGAGTGAGCAGAAAGTGAGAAGAGAGTGAGCAGAGAGTGAGCAGGCAGTGGGAAGAGAGTGAGCAGGGAGTGAGCAGGGAGTGAGCAGAGAGTGAGCAGAGAGTGAGCAGGGGGTGAGTAGGGAGTGAGCAGAGAGTGAGCAGAGTGTGAGCAGGGAGTGAGCAGAGAGTGAGCAGGGAGTGAGCAGAGAGTGAGCAGAGAGTGAGCAGAGAGTGAGCAGGCAGTGAGTGAGCAGAGAGTGAGCAGACAGTGAGCAGAGAGTGAGCAGGGAGTGAGCAGAGAGTGAGCAGGGAGTGAGCAGGGAGTGAGCAGAGAGTGAGCAGGGAGTGAGCAGGGAGTGAGCAGAGAGTGAGCAGGGAGTGAGCAGAGAGTGAGCAGAGAGTGAGCAGGGAGTGAGCAGAGAGTGAGCAGAGAGTGAGCAGAGAGTAAGCAGGGAGTGAGCAGGGAGTGAGCAGGCAATGAGTGAGCAGAGAGTGAGCAGACAGTGAGCAGACAGTGAGCAGGGAGTGAGCAGGGAGTGAGCAGGCAGTGAGTGAGCAGAGAGTGAGCAGACAGTGAGCAGAGAGTGAGCAGAGAGTGAGCAGGGAGTGAGCAGAGAGTGAGCAGGGACTGAGCAGAGAGTGAGCAGAGCGTGAGCAGACAGTGAGCAGAGAGTGAGCATAGAATGAGTAGAGAGTGAGCAGGGAGTGAGCAGGGAGTGAGCAGGCAGTGAGCAGAGAGTGAGCAGGGAGTGAGCTGAGAGTGAGCAGAGAGTGAGCAGGGAGTGAGCAGAGAGTGAGCAGAGAGTGAGCAGAGAGTGAGCAGAGAGTGAGCAGGGAGTGAGCAGGGAGTGAGCAGGCAGTGAGCAGAGAGTGAGCAGAGAGTGAGCAGGGAGTGAGCAGGGAGTGAGCAGAGAGTGAACAGGGAGTGAGCAGAGAGTGAGCAGAGAGTGAGCAGAGAGTGAGCAGAGAGTGAGCAGAGAGTGAGCAGGGAGTGAGCAGGGAGTGAGCAGAGAGTGAGCAGAGAGTGAGCAGGGAGTGAGCAGAGAGTGAGCAGAGAGTGAGCAGAGAGTGAGCAGGGAGTGAGCAGGGAGTGAGCAGGGAGTGAGCAGGGAGTGAACAGAGAGTGAGCAGGGAGTGAGCAGAGAGTGAGCAGGGAGTGAGAAGAGAGTGAGCAGAGAGTGAGCAGAGAGTGAGCAAAGAGTGAGCAGGAAGTTAGCAGAGAGTGAGCAGAGAGTGAGCAGAAAGTGAGAAGAGAGTGAGCAGAGAGTGAGCAGGCAGTGAGCAGGCAGTGAGCAGGGAGTGAGCAGAGAGTGAGCAGAGAGTGAGCAGAGAGTGAGCAGGGAGTGAGCAGGGAGTGAGCAGGGAGTGAGCAGGGAGTGAGCAGAGACTGAGCAGGGAGTGAGCAGGGAGTGAGCAGAGAGTGAGCAGAGAGTGAGCAGGGAGTGAGCAGAGAGTGAGCAGGAAGTGAGCAGGGAGTGAGCAGAGAGTGAGCAGGGAGTGAGCAGAGAGTGAGCAGAGAGTGAGCAGAGAGTGAGCAGAGAGTGAGCAGAGAGTGAGCAGAGGGTGAGCAGAGAGTGAGCAGAGGGTGAGCAGGGAGTGAGCAGGGAGTGAGCAGGGAGTGAGCAGGGAGTGAGCAGAGAGTGAGCAGAGAGCGAGCAGGGAGCGAGCAGAGAGCGAGCAGAGAGCGAGCAGAGAGCGAGCAGAGAGCGAGCAGGGAGCGAGCAGGGAGCGAGCAGGGAGCGAGCAGAGAGCGAGCAGAGAGCGAGCAGGGAGCGAACAGGGAGCGAGCAGAGAGCGAGCAGGGAGCGAGCAGAGAGCGAGCAGAGAGTGAGCAGAGCGTGAGCAGAGAGTGAGCAGGGAGTGAGCAGAGAGTGAGCAGAGAGTGAGCAGAGCGTGAGCAGAGAGTGAGCAGGGAGTGAGCAGAGAGTGAGCAGGGAGTGAGCAGAGAGTGAGCAGAGAGTGAGTAGCGAGTGAGCAGGCAGTGAGCAGAGAGTGAGCAGGGTGTGAGCAGAGAGTGAGCAGGGAGTGAGCAGAGAGTGAGCAGAGAGTGAGCAGGGAGTGAGCAGAGAGTGAGCAGAGAGTGAGCAGAGAGTGAGCAGGGAGTGAGCAGGGCGTGAGCAGGGAGTGAGCAGAGAGTGAGCGGGCAGTGAGCGAGCAGAGAGCGAGCAGAGAGTGAGCAGAGAGTGAGCAGGGAGTGAGCAGGGAGTGAGCAGAGAGTGAGCAGGGAGTGAGCAGAGAGTGAGCAGGGAGTGAGCAGGGAGTGAGCAGGGAGTGAGCAGAGAGTGAGCAGAGAGTGAGCAGGGAGTGAGAAGTGAGTGAGCAGAGAGTGAGCAGGGAGTGAGAAGAGAGTGAGCAGAGAGTGAGCAGGAAGTTAGCAGAGAGTGAGCAGAAAGTGAGAAGAGAGTGAGCAGAGAGTGAGCAGGCAGTGGGAAGAGAGTGAGCAGGGAGTGAGCAGGGAGTGAGCAGAGAGTGAGCAGAGAGTGAGCAGGGGGTGAGTAGGGAGTGAGCAGAGAGTGAGCAGAGTGTGAGCAGAGTGTGAGCAGGGAGTGAGCAGAGAGTGAGCAGGGAGTGAGCAGAGAGTGAGCAGGGAGTGAGCAGAGAGTGAGCAGAGAGTGAGCAGAGAGTGAGCAGGCAGTGAGTGAGCAGAGAGTGAGCAGAGAGTGAGCAGGGAGTGAGCAGAGAGTGAGCAGGGACTGAGCAGAGAGTGAGCAGAGAGTGAGCAGGAAGTGAGCAGAGAGTGAGCAGGGAGTGAGCAGGGAGTGAGCAGGGAGTGAGCAGAGAGTGAGCAGGGAGTGAGCAGAGAGTGAGCAGGGAGTGAGCAGAGAGTGAGCAGAGAGTGAGCAGAGAGTAAGCAGGGAGTGAGCAGGGAGTGAGCAGGCAATGAGTGAGCAGAGAGTGAGCAGACAGTTAGCAGACAGTGAGCAGGGAGTGAGCAGGGAGTGAGCAGGCAGTGAGTGAGCAGAGAGTGAGCAGACAGTGAGCAGAGAGTGAGCAGGGAGTGAGCAGAGAGTGAGCAGGGACTGAGCAGAGAGTGAGCAGAGAGTGAGCAGGGAGTGAGCAGAGAGTGAGCAGGGAGTGAGCAGAGAGTGAGCAGGGAGTGAGCAGAGAGTGAGCAGGGAGTGAGCAGAGAGTGAGCAGAGAGTGAGCAGGGAGTGAGCAGAGAGTGAGCAGAGAGTGAGCAGGGAGTGGGCAGAGAGTGAGCAGGGAGTGAGCAGGGAGTGAGCAGAGAGTGAGCAGAGAGTGAGCAAGGAGTGAGCAGGGAGGGAGCAGAGAGTGAGCAGACAGTGAGCAGCGAGTGAGCGGGGAGTGAGCAGAGAGTGAGCAGGGAGTGAGCAGAGAGTGAGCAGAGAGTGAACAGAGAATGAGCAGAGAGTGAGCAGAGAGTGAGCAGGGAGTAAGCAGAGAGTGAGCAGGGAGTGGGCAGAGAGTGAGCAGGGAGTGAGCAGAGAGTGAGCAGGGAGAGGGCAGAGAGTGAGCAGAGTGAGCAGAGAGTGAGCAGCGAGTGAGCAGGGAGTGAGCAGGGAGTCAGCAGGGAGTGAGCAGAGAGTGAGCAGAGAGTGAGCAGACAGTGAGCAGGGAGTGAGCAGCGAGTGAGCAGAGAGTGAGCAGGGACTGAGCAGAGAGTGAGCAGAGAGTGAGCAGTGAGCAGGGAGTGAGCAGGGTGTGAGCAGAGAGTGAGCAGAGAGTGAGCAGGGAGTGAGCAGGGAGTGAGCAGGGAGTGAGCAGGGAGTGAGCAGAGAGTGAGCAGGGAGTGAGCAGAGAGTGAGCAGGGAGTGAGCAGAGAGTGAGCAGAGAGTGAGCAAGGAGTGAGCAGAGAGTGATCAGAGAGTGAGCAGAGAGTGAGCAGGGAGTGAGCAGGGAGTGAGCAGAGAGTGAGCAGGGAGTGAGCAGAGAGTGAGCAAGGAGTGAGCAGAGAGTGAGCAGGGAGTGAGCAGAGAGTGAGCAGACAGTGAGCAGAGAGTGAGCAGCGAGTGAGCAGGGAGTGGGCAGGTAGTGAGCAGAGAGTGAGCAGGGAGTGAGCAGAGAGTGAGCAGAGAGTGAGCAGAGAGTGAGGATAGAGTGAGTAGAGGGTGAGCGGGGAGTGAGCAGGCAGTGAGCAGAGAGTGAGCAGGGAGTGAGCAGAGAGTGAACAGAGAATGAGCAGAGAGTGAGCAGAGAGTAAGCAGGGAGTGAGCAGAGAGTGAGCAGAGAGTGAGCAGGGAGTGAGCAGGGAGTGAGCAGAGAGTGAGCAGAGTGAGCAGGGAGTGAGCAGAGAGTGAGCAGCGAGTGAGCAGGGAGTGAGCATGGAGTCAGCAGAGAGTGAGCAGGGAGTGAGCAGGGAGTGAGCAGAGAGTGAGCAGGGACTGAGCAGAGAGTGAGCAGGGACTGAGCAGAGAGTGAGCAGAGAGTGAGCAGAGAGTGAGCAGAGATTGAGCAGAGATTGAGCAGAGATTGAGCAGGGACTGAGCAGAGAGTGAGCAGAGAGTGAGTGAGCAGAGAGTGAGCAGGGAGTGAGCAGAGAGGGAGCAGAGAGTGAGCAGGGAGTGAGCAGGGAGTGAGCAGAGAGTGAGCAGGGAGTGAGCAGGGAGTCAGCAGAGAGTGAGCAGAGAGTGAGCAGGCAGTGAGTGAGCAGAGAGTGAGCAGGCAGTGAGCGAGCAGAGAGTGAGCAGGGAGTGAGCAGAGAGTGAGCAGAGAGTGAGTGAGCAGAGAGTGAGCAGGGAGTGAGCAGGGTGTGAGCAGAGAGTGAGCAGGGAGTGAGCAGAGAGTGAGCAGGGCGTGAGAAGAGAGTGAGCAGGGAGTGAGCAGAGAGTGAGCAGAGAGTGAGCAAGGAGTGAGCAGAGAGTGAGCAGGGAGTGAGCAGGGACTGAGCAGAGAGTGAGCAGAGAGTGAGCAGACAGTGAGCAGGGAGTGAGCAGGGAGTGAGCAAGGAGTGAGCAGAGAGTGAGCAGGGAGTGAGCAGGGACTGAGCAGAGAGTGAGCAGAGAGTGAGCAGGGAGTGAGCAGGGAGTGAGCAGGGAGTGAGCAGAGAGTGAGCAGAGAGTGAGCATAGAGTGAGTAGAGGGTGAGCGGGGAGTGAGCAGGCAGTGAGCAGAGAGTGAGCAGGGAGTGAGCAGAGAGTGAACAGAGAATGAGCAGGGAGTAAGCAGAGAGTGAGCAGGGAGTGAGCAGAGAGTGAGCAGAGAGTAAGCAGAGTGAGCAGTGAGTGAGCAGAGAGTGAGCAGAGAGTGAGCAGAGAGTGAGCAGAGAGTGAGCAGGGAGTGAGCAGCGAGTGAGCAGGGAGTGAGCAGGGAGTGAGCAGAGAGTGAGCAGACAGTGAGCAGGGAGTGACCAGAGAGTGAGCAGAGAGTGAGCAGGGAGTGAGCAGGGAGTGAGCAGAGAGTGAGCATAGATGAGCAGAGAGTGAGTAGAGAGTCAGCAGGGAGTGAGCAGGGAGTCAGCAGGGAGTGAGCAGGGAGTGAGCAGAGAGTGAGCAGAGAGTGAGCAGAGAGTGAGCAGGGAGTGAGCAGAGAGTGAGCAGAGAGTGAGCAGGGAGTGAGCAGAGAGTGAGCAGAGAGTGAGCAGGGAGTGAGGAGAGAGTGAGCAGAGAGTGAGCAGGGAGTGAGCAGGGAGTGAGCAGGGAGTGAGCAGGGAGTGAGCAGGGAGTGAGCAGAGAGTGAGCAGGGAGTGAGCAGGGAGTGCGCAGAGAGTGAGCAGAGAGTGAGCAGAGAGTGAGCAGGGAGTGAGCAGGGAGTGAGCAGAGAGTGAGCAGAGAGTGAGCAGGGAGTGAGCAGGGAGTGAGCAGGGAGTGAGCAGAGAGTGAGCAGAGAGTGAGCAGAGAGTGAGCAGGGAGTGAGCAGGGAGTGAGCAGAGAGTGAGCAGAGAGTGAGCAGAGAGTGAGCAGGGAGTGAGCAGAGAGTGAGCAGAGAGTGAGCAGGGAGTGAGCAGAGAGTGAGCTGAGAGTGAGCAGGGAGTGAGCAGGGAGTGAGCAGAGAGTGAGCAGGGAGTGAGCAGAGAGTGAGCAGAGAGTGAGCAGGGAGTGAGCAGAGAGTGAGCAGAGAGTGAGCAGGGAGTGAGCAGGGAGTGAGCAGGGAGTGAGCAGAGAGTGAGCAGAGAGTGAGCAGGGAGTGAGCAGGGAGTGAGCAGAGAGTGAGCAGAGAGTGAGCAGGGAGTGAGCAGAGAGTGAGCAGAGAGTGAGCAGGGAGTGAGCCTAGAGTGAGCAGGGAGTGAGCAGAAAGTGAGCAGAGAGTGAGCAGAAAGTGAGCAGAGAGTGAGCAGGCAGTGAGCAGAGAGTGAGCAGGGAGTGAGCAGGGAGTGAGCAGAGAGTGAGCTGAGAGTGAGCTGAGAATGAGCAGGGAGTGAGCAGGGCGTGAGCAGGGAGTGAGCAGAGAGTGAGCGGGCAGTGAGCGAGCAGAGAGTGAGCAGAGAGTGAGCAGAGAGTGAGCAGGGAGTGAGCAGGGAGTGAGCAGGGAGTGAGCAGGGAGTGAGCAGGGAGTGAGCAGGGAGTGAGCAGAGAGTGAGCAGGGAGTGAGCAGGGAGTGAGCAGGGAGTGAGCAGAGAGTGAGCAGAGAGTGAGCAGGGAGTGAGAAGTGAGTGAGCAGAGAGTGAGCAGGGAGTGAGAAGAGAGTGAGCAGAGAGTGAGCAGGAAGTTAGCAGAGAGTGAGCAGAAAGTGAGAAGAGAGTGAGCAGAGACTGAGCAGGCAGTGGGAAGAGAGTGAGCAGGGAGTGAGCAGGGAGTGAGCAGAGAGTGAGCAGAGAGTGAGCAGAGAGTGAGCAGGGGGTGAGCAGGGGGTGAGTAGGGAGTGAGCAGAGAGTGAGCAGAGTGTGAGCAGAGTGTGAGCAGGGAGTGAGCAGAGAGTGAGCAGGGAGTGAGCAGGGAGTGAGCAGAGAGTGAGCAGAGAGTGAGCAGAGAGTGAGCAGAGAGTGAGCAGAGAGTGAGCAGAGAGTGAGCAGGCAGTGAGTGAGCAGAGAGTGAGCAGAGAGTGAGCAGGGAGTGAGCAGAGAGTGAGCAGGGACTGAGCAGAGAGTGAGCAGAGAGTGAGCAGGGAGTGAGCAGAGAGTGAGCAGGGAGTGAGCAGGGAGTGAGCAGAGAGTGAGCAGGGAGTGAGCAGAGAGTGAGCAGAGAGTGAGCAGGGAGTGAGCAGAGAGTGAGCAGAGAGTGAGCAGAGAGTAAGCAGGGAGTGAGCAGGGAGTGAGCAGGCAATGAGTGAGCAGAGAGTGAGCAGACAGTTAGCAGACAGTGAGCAGGGAGTGAGCAGGCAGTGAGTGAGCAGAGAGTGAGCAGACAGTGAGCAGAGAGTGAGCAGGGAGTGAGCAGAGAGTGAGCAGGGACTGAGCAGAGAGTGAGCAGAGAGTGAGCAGAGATTGAGCAGGGAGTGAGCAGAGAGTGAGCAGAGAGTGAGCAGAGAGTGAGCAGGGAGTGAGCAGAGAGTGAGCAGGGAGTGAGCAGAGAGTGAGCAGAGAGTGAGCAGGGAGTGAGCAGAGAGTGAGCAGAGAGTGAGCAGGGAGTGGGCAGAGAGTGAGCAGGGAGTGAGCAGGGAGTGAGCAGAGAGTGAGCAGAGAGTGAGCAAGGAGTGAGCAGGGAGGGAGCAGAGAGTGAGCAGACAGTGAGCAGAGAGTGAGCAGCGAGTGAGCGGGGAGTGAGCAGAGAGTGAGCAGGGAGTGAGCAGAGAGTGAGCAGGGAGTGAGCAGAGAGTGAGCAGAGAGTGAACAGAGAATGAGCAGAGAGTGAGCAGAGAGTGAGCAGGGAGTAAGCAGAGAGTGAGCAGGGAGTGGGCAGAGAGTGAGCAGGGAGTGAGCAGAGAGTGAGCAGGGAGAGGGCAGAGAGTGAGCAGAGTGAGCAGAGAGTGAGCAGCGAGTGAGCAGGGAGTGAGCATGGAGTCAGCAGGGAGTGAGCAGAGAGTGAGCAGAGAGTGAGCAGACAGTGAGCAGACAGTGAGCAGGGAGTGAGCAGCGAGTGAGCAGAGAGTGAGCAGGGACTGAGCAGAGAGTGAGCAGAGAGTGAGCAGTGAGCAGGGAGTGAGCAGGGTGTGAGCAGGGAGTGAGCAGGGAGTGAGCAGGGAGTGAGCAGGGAGTGAGCAGGGAGTGAGCAGAGAGTGAGCAGGGAGTGAGCAGAGAGTGAGCAGGGAGTGAGCAGAGAGTGAGCAGAGAGTGAGCAAGGAGTGAGCAGAGAGTGATCAGAGAGTGAGCAGACAGTGAGCAGAGAGTGAGCAGGGAGTGAGCAGGGAGTGAGCAGAGAGTGAGCAGGGAGTGAGCAGAGAGTGAGCAAGGAGTGAGCAGAGAGTGAGCAGGGAGTGAGCAGAGAGTGAGCAGACAGTGAGCAGAGAGTGAGCAGCGAGTGAGCAGGGAGTGGGCAGGTAGTGAGCAGAGAGTGAGCAGGGAGTGAGCAGAGAGTGAGCAGAGAGTGAGCAGAGAGTGAGCAGAGAGTGAGGATAGAGTGAGTAGAGGGTGAGCGGGGAGTGAGCAGGCAGTGAGCAGAGAGTGAGCAGGGAGTGAGCAGAGAGTGAACAGAGAATGAGCAGAGAGTGAGCAGAGAGTAAGCAGGGAGTGAGCAGGGAGTGGGCAGAGAGTGAGCAGAGAGTGAGCAGGGAGTGAGCAGGGAGTGAGCAGAGAGTGAGCAGAGTGAGCAGAGAGTGAGCAGGGAGTGAGCAGAGAGTGAGCAGCGAGTGAGCAGGGAGTGAGCATGGAGTCAGCAGAGAGTGAGCAGGGAGTGAGCAGGGAGTGAGCAGAGAGTGAGCAGGGACTGAGCAGAGAGTGAGCAGGGACTGAGCAGAGAGTGAGCAGAGAGTGAGCAGAGATTGAGCAGAGATTGAGCAGAGATTGAGCAGGGACTGAGCAGAGAGTGAGCAGAGAGTGAGTGAGCAGAGAGTGAGCAGGGAGTGAGCAGAGAGGGAGCAGAGAGTGAGCAGGGAGTGAGCAAAGAGTGAGCAGGGAGTGAGCAGAGAGTGAGCAGGGAGTGAGCAGGGAGTCAGCAGAGAGTGAGCAGAGAGTGAGCAGGCAGTGAGTGAGCAGAGAGTGAGCAGGCAGTGAGCGAGCAGAGAGTGAGCAGAGAGTGAGCAGGGAGTGAGCAGGGTGTGAGCAGAGAGTGAGCAGGGAGTGAGCAGAGAGTGAGCAGGGCGTGAGAAGAGAGTGAGCAGGGAGTGAGCAGAGAGTGAGCAGAGAGTGAGCAAGGAGTGAGCAGAGAGTGAGCAGGGAGTGAGCAGGGACTGAGCAGAGAGTGAGCAGAGAGTGAGCAGAGAGTGAGCAGGGAGTGAGCAGGGAGTGAGCAAGGAGTGAGCAGAGAGTGAGCAGGGAGTGAGCAGGGACTGAGCAGAGAGTGAGCAGAGAGTGAGCAGACAGTGAGCAGGGAGTGAGCAGGGAGTGAGCAGGGAGTGAGCAGGGAGTGAGCAGGGAGTGAGCAGAGAGTGAGCAGAGAGTGAGCAGAGAGTGAGCATAGAGTGAGTAGAGGGTGAGCGGGGAGTGAGCAGGCAGTGAGCAGAGAGTGAGCAGGGAGTGAGCAGAGAGTGAACAGAGAATGAGCAGGGAGTAAGCAGAGAGTGAGCAGGGAGTGAGCAGAGAGTGAGCAGAGAGTAAGCAGAGTGAGCAGTGAGTGAGCAGAGAGTGAGCAGAGAGTGAGCAGAGAGTGAGCAGAGAGTGAGCAGGGAGTGAGCAGCGAGTGAGCAGGGAGTGAGCAGGGAGTGAGCAGAGAGTGAGCAGACAGTGAGCAGGGAGTGACCAGAGAGTGAGCAGAGAGTGAGCAGGGAGTGAGCAGGGAGTGAGCAGAGAGTGAGCATAGATGAGCAGAGAGTGAGTAGAGAGTCAGCAGGGAGTGAGCAGGGAGTCAGCAGGGAGTGAGCAGGGAGTGAGCAGAGAGTGAGCAGAGAGTGAGCAGAGAGTGAGCAGGGAGTGAGCAGAGAGTGAGCAGAGAGTGAGCAGGGAGTGAGCAGAGAGTGAGCAGAGAGTGAGCAGGGAGTGAGGAGAGAGTGAGCAGAGAGTGAGCAGGGAGTGAGCAGGGAGTGAGCAGGGAGTGAGCAGGGAGTGAGCAGGGAGTGAGCAGAGAGTGAGCAGGGAGTGAGCAGGGAGTGCGCAGAGAGTGAGCAGAGAGTGAGCAGGGAGTGAGCAGGGAGTGAGCAGAGAGTGAGCAGAGAGTGAGCAGGGAGTGAGCAGGGAGTGAGCAGGGAGTGAGCAGGGAGTGAGCAGAGAGTGAGCAGAGAGTGAGCAGGGGGTGAGCAGAGAGTGAGCAGGGAGTGAGCAGGGAGTGAGCAGAGAGTGAGCAGGGAGTGAGCAGAGAGTGAGCAGAGAGTGAGAACGGAGTGAGCAGAGAGTGAGCAGAGAGTGAGCAGAGAGTGAGCAGGGAGTGAGCACAGAGTGAGCAGAGAGTGAGCAGGGAGTGAGCAGGGAGTGAGCAGAGAGTGAGCAGAGAGTGAGTAGAGAGTGAGCAGGGAGTGAGCAGGGAGTGAGCAGGCAGTGAGCAGGCAGTGAGCAGGGAGTGAACAGAGAGTGAGCAGGGAGTGTGCATAGAGTGAGCGGAGAGTGAGCCGGGATGAGCAGGCAGTGAGCAGGGAGTGAGCAGAGAGTGAGCAGGCAGTGAGCAGAGAGTGAGCAGAGAGTGAGAAGAGAGTGAGCAGGGAGTGAGCAGGGAGTGAGCAGGGAGTGAGGAGAGAGTGAGCAGAGAGTGAGCAGAGAGTGAGCAGGGTGTGAGCAGAGAGTGAGCAGAGAGTGAGCAGAGAGTGAGCAGGCAGTGTGTGAGCAGGGAGTGAGCAGAGAGTGAGCAGGGAGTGAGCAGAGAGTGAGCAGGGAGTGAGCAGAGAGTGAGCAGAGAGTGAGCAGGGAGTGAGCAGAGAGTGAGCATAGAGTGAGTAGAGGGTGAGCGGGGAGTGAGCAGGCAGTGAGCAGAGAGTGAGCAGGGAGTGAGCAGAGAGTGAACAGAGAATGAGCAGGGAGTAAGCAGAGAGTGAGCAGGGAGTGAGCAGAGAGTGAGCAGAGAGTAAGCAGAGTGAGCAGTGAGTGAGCAGAGAGTGAGCAGAGAGTGAGCAGAGAGTGAGCAGAGAGTGAGCAGGGAGTGAGCAGCGAGTGAGCAGGGAGTGAGCAGGGAGTGAGCAGAGAGTGAGCAGACAGTGAGCAGGGAGTGACCAGAGAGTGAGCAGGGAGTGAGCAGGGAGTGAGCAGGGAGTGAGCAGAGAGTGAGCATAGATGAGCAGAGAGTGAGTAGAGAGTCAGCAGGGAGTGAGCAGGGAGTCAGCAGGGAGTGAGCAGGGAGTGAGCAGAGAGTGAGCAGAGAGTGAGCAGAGAGTGAGCAGGGAGTGAGCAGAGAGTGAGCAGAGAGTGAGCAGGGAGTGAGCAGAGAGTGAGCAGAGAGTGAGCAGGGAGTGAGGAGAGAGTGAGCAGAGAGTGAGCAGGGAGTGAGCAGGGAGTGAGCAGGGAGTGAGCAGGGAGTGAGCAGGGAGTGAGCAGAGAGTGAGCAGGGAGTGAGCAGGGAGTGCGCAGAGAGTGAGCAGAGAGTGAGCAGGGAGTGAGCAGGGAGTGAGCAGAGAGTGAGCAGAGAGTGAGCAGGGAGTGAGCAGGGAGTGAGCAGGGAGTGAGCAGGGAGTGAGCAGAGAGTGAGCAGAGAGTGAGCAGGGGGTGAGCAGAGAGTGAGCAGGGAGTGAGCAGGGAGTGAGCAGAGAGTGAGCAGGGAGTGAGCAGAGAGTGAGCAGAGAGTGAGAACGGAGTGAGCAGAGAGTGAGCAGAGAGTGAGCAGAGAGTGAGCAGGGAGTGAGCAGAGAGTGAGCAGAGAGTGAGCAGGGAGTGAGCAGGGAGTGAGCAGAGAGTGAGCAGAGAGTGAGTAGAGAGTGAGCAGGGAGTGAGCAGGGAGTGAGCAGGCAGTGAGCAGGCAGTGAGCAGGGAGTGAACAGAGAGTGAGCAGGGAGTGTGCATAGAGTGAGCGGAGAGTGAGCCGGGATGAGCAGGCAGTGAGCAGGGAGTGAGCAGAGAGTGAGCAGGCAGTGAGCAGAGAGTGAGCAGAGAGTGAGAAGAGAGTGAGCAGGGAGTGAGCAGGGAGTGAGCAGGGAGTGAGGAGAGAGTGAGCAGAGAGTGAGCAGAGAGTGAGCAGGGTGTGAGCAGAGAGTGAGCAGAGAGTGAGCAGAGAGTGAGCAGGCAGTGTGTGAGCAGGGAGTGAGCAGAGAGTGAGCAGGGAGTGAGCAGAGAGTGAGCAGGGAGTGAGCAGAGAGTGAGCAGAGAGTGAGCAGGGAGTGAGCAGAGAGTGAGCAGAGAGTGAGCAGGGAGTGAGCAGGGAGTGAGCAGAGAGTGAGCAGAGAGTGAGCAGAGAGTGAGCAGGGAGTGAGCAGAGAGTGAGCAGAGAGTGAGCAGGGAGTGAGCAGAGAGTGAGCTGAGAGTGAGCAGGGAGTGAGCAGGGAGTGAGCAGAGAGTGAGCAGGGAGTGAGCAGAGAGTGAGCAGAGAGTGAGCAGGGAGTGAGCAGGCAGTGAGCAGAGAGTGAGCAGAGAGTGAGCAGGGAGTGAGCAGGGAGTGAGCAGGGAGTGAGCAGAGAGTGAGCAGAGAGTGAGCAGGGAGTGAGCAGGGAGTGAGCAGAGAGTGAGCAGAGAGTGAGCAGGGAGTGAGCAGAGAGTGAGCAGAGAGTGAGCAGGGAGTGAGCCTAGAGTGAGCAGGGAGTGAGCAGAAAGTGAGCAGAGAGTGAGCAGAAAGTGAGCAGAGAGTGAGCAGGTAGTGAGCAGAGAGTGAGCAGGGAGTGAGCAGGGAGTGAGCAGAGAGTGAGCTGAGAGTGAGCTGAGAGTGAGCAGAGAGTGAGCAGAGAGTGAGCAGGCAGTGAGCAGAGAGTGAGCAGAGAGAGACCAGAGAGTGAGCAGAGAGTGAGCAGGGAGTGAGCAGGGAGTGAGCAGGGAGTGAGCAGGGAGTGAGCAGGGAGTGAGCAGGGAGTGAGCAGAGAGTGAGCAGAGAGTGAGCAGAGAGTGAGCAGAGAGTGAGCAGGGAGTGAGCAGAGAGTGAGCAGACAGTGAGCAGAGAGTGAGCAGAGAGTGAGCAGGGAGTGAGCAGAGAGTGAGCAGAGACTGAGCAGGGAGTGAGCAGAGAGTGAGCAGACAGTGAGCAGGGAGTGAGCAGAGAGTGAGCAGAGAGTGAGCTGAGAGTGAGCTGAGTGTGAGCAGGGAGTGAGCTGAGAGTGAGCAGGCAGTGAGCAAGGAGTGAGCAGAGAGTGAGCAGAGAGTGAGCAGGCAGTGAGCAGAGAGTGAGCAGAGAGTGAGCAGAGAGTGAGCAGGGAGTGAGCAGAGAGTGAGCAGGGAGTGAGCAGAGAGTGAGCAGAGAGTGAGCAGAGAGTGAGCAGGCAGTGAGCAGAGAGTGAGCAGAGAGTGAGCAGAGAGTGAGCAGAGAGTGAGCAGGGAGTGAGCAGGGAGTGAGCAGAGTGAGCAGAGTGAGCAGAGTGAGCAGAGTGAGCAGAGAGTGAGCAGAGAGTGAGCAGGCAGTGAGCAGAGAGTGAGCAGAGAGTGAGCAGGGAGTGAGCAGGGAGTCAGCAGAGAGTGAACAGAGAATGAGCAGAGAGTGAGCAGGGAGTAAGCAGAGAGTGAGCAGGGAGTGAGCAGGGTGTGGGCAGAGAGTGAGCAGGGAGTGAGCAGAGAGTGAGCAGAGAGTGAGCAGAGAGTGAGCAGGGAGTCAGCAGAGAGTGAACAGAGAATGAGCAGAGAGTGCGCAGGGAGTAAGCAGAGAGTGAGCAGGGAGTGGGCAGGGAGTGAGCAGGGTGTGGGCAGGGAGTGAGCAGAGAGTGAGCAGAGAGTGAGCAGGGAGTGAGCAGAGAGTGAGCAGAGAGTGAGCAGAGAGTGAGCAGCGAGTGAGCAGAGAGTGAGCAGGGAGTGAGCAGAGAGTGAGCAGAGAGTGAGCAGAGAGTGAGCAGAGAGTGAGCAGGGAGTGAGCAGAGAGTGAGCATAGATGAGCAGAGAGTGAGCAGAGAGTGAGTAGAGAGTCAGCAGGGAGTGAGCAAGGAGTGAGCAGAGAGTCAGCAGAGAGTGAGCAGGGAGTGAGCAGAGAGTGAGCAGAGAGTGAGCAGGGAGTGAGCAGGGAGTGAGCAGGGAGTGAGCAGGGAGTGAGCAGGGAGTGAGCAGAAAGTGAGCAGGGAGTGAGGAGAGAGTGAGCAGAGAGTGAGCAGAGAGTGAGCAGGGAGTGAGCAGGGAGTGAGCAGAGAGTGAGCAGGGAGTGAGCAGGGAGTGAGCAGAGAGTGAGCAGGGAGTGAGCAGGGAGTGAGCAGGGAGTGAGCAGGGAGTGAGCAGGGAGTGAGCAGAGAGTGAGCAGAGAGTGAGCAGGGAGTGAGCAGAGAGTGAGCAGAGAGTGACCAGGGGGTGAGCAGGGGGTGAGCAGGGGGTGAGCAGGGAGTGAGCAGGGAGTGAGCAGAGAGTGAGCAGGGAGTGAGCAGGGAGTGAGCAGAGTGTGATTAGGGAGTGAGCAGAGAGTGAGCAGGGAGTGAGCAGAGAGTGAGTAGGGAGTGAGCAGAGAGTGAGAACGGAGTGAGCAGAGAGTGAGCAGGGAGTGAGCAGGGAGTGAGCAGGGAGTGAGCAGGGAGTGAGCAGAGAGTGAGCAGAGAGTGAGCAGGGAGTGAGTAGAGAGTGAGCAGAGAGTGAGCAGAGAGTGAGCAGAGAGTGAGCAGGGAGTGAGCAGAGAGGGAGCAGAGAGTGAGCAGGGAGTGAGCAGGGAGTGAGCAGGGAGTGAGCAGGGAGTGAGCAGAGAGTGAGCAGGCAGTGAGCAGGCAGTGAGCAGAGAGTGAGCAGGGAGTGAGCAGGGAGTGAGTAGAGAGTGAGCAGAGAGTGAGCAGGGAGTGAGCAGGGAGTGAGCAGAGAGTGAGCAGAGAGTGAGCAGGGGGTGAGCCGAGAGTGAGCAGGGAGTGAGCAGAAAGTGAGCAGAGAGTGAGCAGAGAGTGAGCAGAGAGTGAGCAGGGAGTGAGCAGAGAGTGAGCTGAGAGTGAGCAGAGAGTGAGCTGAGAGTGAGCAGAGAGTGAGCAGAGAGTGAGCAGGCAGTGAGCAGAGAGTGAGCAGAGAGAGACCAGAGAGAGAGCAGGCAGTGAGCAGAGAGTGAGCAGAGAGTGAGCAGAGAGTGAGCAGAGAGTGAGCAGAGACTGAGCAGGGAGTGAGCAGAGAGTGAGCAGAGAGTGAGCAGAGAGTGAGCAGGGAGTGAGCAGAGAGTGAGCAGAGAGTGAGCAGGGAGTGAGCTGAGAGTGAGCAGGCAGTGAGCAGAGAGTGAGCAAGGAGTGAGCAGAGAGTGAGCAGAGAGTGAGCAGAGAGTGAGCAGGCAGTGAGCAGAGAGTGAGCAGAGAGTGAGCAGGGAGTGAGCAGAGAGTGAGCAGAGAGTGAGCAGAGAGTGAGCAGGCAGTGAGCAGAGATTGAGCAGAGAGTGAGCAGGGAGTGAGCAGAGAGTGAGCAGAGAGTGAGCAGAGAGTGAGCAGGCAGTGAGCAGAGAGTGAGCAGGGAGTGAGCAGAGAGTGAGCAGGGAGTGAGCAGAGAGTGAACAGAGAATGAGCAGAGAGAGAGCAGGGAGTAAGCAGAGAGTGAGCAGGGAGTGAGCAGGGTGTGGGCAGAGAGTGAGCAGGGAGTGAGCAGAGAGTGAGCAGAGAGTGAGCAGGGAGTGAGCAGAGAGTGAGCAGAGAGTGAGCAGTGAGTGAGCAGGGAGTGAGCAGAGAGTGAGCAGGGAGTGAGCAGAGAGTGAGCAGAGAGTGAGCAGAGAGTGAGCAGGGAGTGAGCAGGGAGTGAGCAGGGAGTGAGCAGGGAGTGAGCAGAGAGTGAGGAGAGAGTGAGCAGAGAGTGAGCAGGGAGTGAGCAGGGAGTGAGCAGAGAGTGAGCAGAGAGTGAGCAGGGAGTGAGCAGAGAGTGAGCAGGGAGTGAGCAGGGAGTGAGCAGAGAGTGAGCAGAGAGTGAGCAGGGAGTGAGCAGAGAGTGAGCAGGGAGTGAGCAGAGAGTGAGCAGGGAGTGAGCAGAGAGTGAGCAGAGAGTGAGCAGAGAGTGAGCAGGGGGTGAGCAGAGAGAGAGCAGGGAGTGAGCAGAGAGTGAGCAGGGAGTGAGCAGAGAGTGAGAACGGAGTGAGCAGAGAGTGAGCAGAGAGTGAGCAGGGAGTGAGCAGGGAGTGAGCAGGGGGTGAGCAGGGAGTGAGCAGAGAGTGAGCAGAGAGTGAGCAGAGAGTGAGCAGGGAGTGAGCAGAGAGTGAGTAGAGAGTGAGCAGAGAGTGAGCAGGGAGTGAGTAGTGAGTGAGCAGGGAGTGAGCAGGGAGTGAGCAGGGAGTGAGCAGGGAGTGAGCAGGGAGTGAGCAGGGAGTGAGCAGGGAGTGAGCAGAGAGTGAGCAGAGAGTGAGCAGGGAGTGAGCATAGAGTGAGTAGAGAGTGAGCCAGGATGAGCAGGCAGTGAGCAGGGAGTGAGCAGAGTGTGAGCAGGGAGTGAGCAGAGAGTGAGCAGGCAGTGAGCAGAGAGTGAGCAGGCAGTGAGCAGAGAGTGAGCAGAGAGTGAGCAGGGAGTGAGCAGAGAGTGAGCAGAGAGTGAGCAGAGAGTGAGCAGAGAGTGAGCAGAGAATGAGCAGGGTGTGAGCAGAGAGTGAGCAGAGAGTGAGCAGAGAGTGAGCAGGCAGTGTGCGAGCAGAGAGTGAGCAGAGAGTGAGCAGAGAGTGAGCAGAGAGTGAGCAGGGAGTGAGCAGAGAGTGAGCAGGCAGTCAGCAGAGAGTGAGCAGGGAGTGAGCAGAGAGTGAGCAGGGAGTGAGCAGGGAGTGAGCAGGGAGTGAGCAGGGAGTGAGCAGAGAGTGAGCAGAGAGTGAGCAGAGAGTGAGCAGAGAGTGAGCAGAGAGTGAGCAGGCAGTGAGCAGGCAGTGAGCAGAGAGTGAGCAGGCAGTGAGCAGAGAGTGAGCAGAGAGTGAGCAGAGAGTGAGCAGGCAGTGAGCAGAGAGTGAGCAGAGAGTGAGCAGAGAGTGAGCAGGGAGTGAGCAGAGAGTGAGCAGGGAGTGAGCAGGGAGTGAGCAGGGAGTGAGCAGAGAGTGAGCAGGAAGTGAGCAGGAAGTGAGCAGAGATTGAGCAGGGAGTAAGCAGAGAGTGAGCAGGCAGTGAGCAGAGAGTGAGCAGGGAGTGAGTAGAGAGTGAGCAGGGAGTGAGCAGAGAGTGAGCAGGGAGTGAGCTGAGAGTGAGCAGGGAGTGAGCAGAGAGTGAGCAGGGAGTGAGCTGAGAGTGAGCAGGGAGTGAGCAGAGAGTGAGCAGGCAGTGAGCAGAGAGTGAGCAGAGAGTGAGCAGGGAGTGAGCAGAGAGTGAGCAGGAAGTGAGCAGGGAGTGAGCAGAGAGTGAGCAGAGAGTGAACAGGGAGTGAGCAGAGAGTGAGCAGGGAGTGAGCTGAGAGTGAGCAGTGAGCCGAGAGTGAGCAGAGAGTGAGCAGAGAGTGAGCAGGCAGTGAGCAGAGATTGAGCAGAGAGTGAGCAGAGAGTGAGCAGAGAGTGAGCAGAGAGAGACCAGAGAGTGAGCAGGCAGTGAGCAGGGAGTGAGCAGGGAGTGAGCAGAGAGTGAGCAGATAGTGAGCAGGGAGTGAGCAGAGAGTGAGCAGAGAGTGAGCAGAGACTGAGCAGGGAGTGAGCAGAGAGTGAGCAGAGAGTGAGCGGGGAGTGAGCGGAGAGTGAGCAGGCAGTGAGCAGAGAGTGAGCAAGGAGTGAGCAGAGAGTGAGCAGGCAGTGAGCAGAGAGTGAGCAGAGAGTGAGGAGAGAGTGAGCAGGGAGTGAGCAGAGAGTGAGCAGGGAGTGAGCAGAGAGTGAGCAGAGAGTGAGCAGAGAGTGAGCAGGCAGTGAGCAGAGAGTGAGCAGAGAGTGAGCAGAGAGTGAGCAGGGAGTGAGCAGGGAGTGAGCAGGGAGTGAGCAGGGAGTGAGCAGGGAGTGAGCAGGGAGTGAGCAGAGAGTGAGCAGGCAGTGAGCAGGCAGTGAGCAGGCAGTGAGCAGAGAGTGAGCAGGGAGTGAGCAGAGAGTGAGCAGGGAGTGAGCAGAGAGTGAGCAGGGAGTGAGCAGAGAGTGAACAGAGAATGAGCAGAGAGTGAACAGAGAATGAGCAGAGAGTGAACAGAGAATGAGCAGAGAGTGAGCAGGGAGTAAGCAGAGAGTGAGCAGGGAGTGAGCAGGGTGTGGGCAGAGAGTGAGCAGGGAGTGAGCAGAGAGTGAGCAGAGAGTGAGCAGAGAGTGAGCAGTGAGTGAGCAGGGAGTGAGCAGAGAGTGAGCAGAGAGTGAGCAGCGAGTGAGCAGAGAGTGAGCAGAGAGTGAGCAGGGAGTGAGCAGAGAGTGAGCAGAGAGTGAGCAGTGAGTGAGCAGAGAGTGAGCAGGGAGTGAGCAGAGAGTGAGCAGCGAGTGAGCAGAGAGTGAGCAGGGAGTGAGCAGAGAGTGAGCAGAGAGTGAGCAGGGAGTGAGCAGAGAGTGAGCATAGATGAGCAGAGAGTGAGCAGAGAGTGAGTAGAGAGTCAGCAGGGAGTGAGCAGGGAGTGAGCAGAGAGTGAGCAGGGAGTTAGCAGAGAGTGAGCAGGCAGTGAGCAGGCAGTGAGCAGAGAGTGAGCAGGGAGTGAGCAGAGAGTGAGCAGGGAGTGAGCAGAGAGTGAACAGAGAATGAGCAGAGAGAGAGCAGGGAGTAAGCAGAGAGTGAGCAGGGAGTGAGCAGGGTGTGGGCAGGGAGTGAGCAGAGAGTGAGCAGAGAGTGAGCAGGGAGTGAGCAGAGAGTGAGCAGAGAGTGAGCAGTGAGTGAGCAGGGAGTGAGCAGAGAGTGAGCAGAGAGTGAGCAGCGAGTGAGCAGAGAGTGAGCAGGGAGTGAGCAGAGAGTGAGCAGAGAGTGAGCAGGGAGTGAGCAGAGAGTGAGCAGAGAGTGAGCATGGATGAGCAGAGAGTGAGTAGAGAGTCAGCAGGGAGTGAGCAGGGAGTGAGCAGGGAGTGAGCAGAGAGTGAGCAGAGAGTGAGCAGGGAGTGAGCAGAGAGTGAGCAGAGAGTGAGCAGAGAGTGAGCAGGGAGTGAGCAGGGAGTGAGCAGGGAGTGAGCAGGGAGTGAGCAGAGAGTGAGCAGAGAGTGAGCAGAGAGTGAGCAGGGAGTGAGCAGGGAGTGAGCAGAGAGTGAGCAGGGAGTGAGGAGAGAGTGAGCAGGGAGTGAGCAGGGAGTGAGCAGAGAGTGAGCAGAAAGTGAGCAGGGAGTGAGCAGAGAGTGAGCAGGGAGTGAGCAGAGAGTGAGCAGGGAGTGAGCAGAGAGTGAGCAGAGAGTGAGCAGAGAGTGAGCAGGGGGTGAGCAGGGAGTGAGCAGAGAGAGAGCAGGGAGTGAGCAGGGAGTGAGCAGAGAGTGAGAACGGAGTGAGCAGAGAGTGAGCAGAGAGTGAGCAGGGAGTGAGCAGGGGGTGAGCAGGGGGTGAGCAGGGAGTGAGCAGAGAGTGAGCAGGGAGTGAGCAGAGAGTGAGTAGAGAGTGAGCAGAGAGTGAGCAGAGAGTGAGCAGGGAGTGAGTAGTGAGTGAGCAGGGAGTGAGCAGGGAGTGAGCAGGGAGTGAGCAGGGAGTGAGCAGAGAGTGAGCAGGGAGTGAGCATAGAGTGAGTAGAGAGTGAGCCAGGATGAGCAGGCAGTGAGCAGGGAGTGAGCAGAGTGTGAGCAGGGAGTGAGCAGAGAGTGAGCAGGCAGTGAGCAGAGAGTGAGCAGGCAGTGAGCAGAGAGTGAGCAGAGAGTGAGCAGGGAGTGAGCAGGGAGTGAGCAGAGAGTGAGCAGAGAGTGAGCAGAGAGTGAGCAGAGAGTGAGCAGAGAGTGAGCAGAGAGTGAGCAGGGTGTGAGCAGAGAGTGAGCAGAGAGTGAGCAGAGAGTGAGCAGGCAGAGAGTGAGCAGAGAGTGAGCAGAGAGTGAGCAGGGAGTGAGCAGAGAGTGAGCAGGCAGTCAGCAGAGAGTGAGCAGGGAGTGAGCAGAGAGTGAGCAGAGAGTGAGCAGGGAGTGAGCAGGGAGTGAGCAGGGAGTGAGCAGAGAGTGAGCAGAGAGTGAGCAGAGAGTGAGCAGAGAGTGAGCAGAGAGTGAGCAGAGAGTGAGCAGAGAGTGAGCAGGCAGTGAGCAGGCAGTGAGCAGAGAGTGAGCAGGCAGTGAGCAGAGAGTGAGCAGAGAGTGAGCAGAGAGTGAGCAGGCAGTGAGCAGAGAGTGAGCAGAGAGTGAGCAGAGAGTGAGCAGGGAGTGAGCAGAGAGTGAGCAGGGAGTGAGCAGGGAGTGAGCAGGGAGTGAGCAGAGAGTGAGCAGGAAGTGAGCAGAGATTGAGCAGGGAGTAAGCAGAGAGTGAGCAGGCAGTGAGCAGAGAGTGAGCAGGGAGTGAGTAGGGAGTGAGCAGGGAGTGAGCAGAGAGTGAGCAGGGAGTGAGCTGAGAGTGAGCAGAGAGTGAGCAGGGAGTGAGCTGAGAGTGAGCAGGGAGTGAGCAGAGAGTGAGCAGGCAGTGAGCAGAGAGTGAGCAGAGAGTGAGCAGGGAGTGAGCAGAGAGTGAGCAGGAAGTGAGCAGGGAGTGAGCAGGGAGTGAGCAGAGAGTGAGCAGGCAGTGAGCAGAGAGTGAGCAGAGAGTGAGCAGGGAGTGAGCAGAGAGTGAGCAGGAAGTGAGCAGGGAGTGAGCAGAGAGTGAGCAGAGAGTGAACAGGGAGTGAGCAGAGAGTGAGCAGGGAGTGAGCTGAGAGTGAGCAGTGAGCCGAGAGTGAGCAGAGAGTGAGCAGAGAGTGAGCAGGCAGTGAGCAGAGATTGAGCAGAGAGTGAGCAGAGAGTGAGCAGAGAGAGACCAGAGAGTGAGCAGGCAGTGAGCAGGGAGTGAGCAGGGAGTGAGCAGAGAGTGAGCAGATAGTGAGCAGGGAGTGAGCAGAGAGTGAGCAGAGAGTGAGCAGAGACTGAGCAGGGAGTGAGCAGAGAGTGAGCAGAGAGTGAGCAGAGAGTGAGCGGGGAGTGAGCGGAGAGTGAGCAGGCAGTGAGCAGAGAGTGAGCAAGGAGTGAGCAGAGAGTGAGCAGAGAGTGAGCAGAGAGTGAGCAGGCAGTGAGCAGAGAGTGAGCAGAGAGTGAGGAGAGAGTGAGCAGGGAGTGAGCAGAGAGTGAGCAGGGAGTGAGCAGAGAGTGAGCAGAGAGTGAGCAGAGAGTGAGCAGAGAGTGAGCAGGCAGTGAGCAGAGAGTGAGCAGAGAGTGAGCAGAGAGTGAGCAGGGAGTGAGCAGGGAGTGAGCAGGGAGTGAGCAGAGAGTGAGCAGGCAGTGAGCAGGCAGTGAGCAGGCAGTGAGCAGAGAGTGAGCAGGGAGTGAGCAGAGAGTGAGCAGGGAGTGAGCAGAGAGTGAGCAGGGAGTGAGCAGAGAGTGAACAGAGAATGAGCAGAGAGTGAACAGAGAATGAGCAGAGAGTGAACAGAGAATGAGCAGAGAGTGAGCAGGGAGTAAGCAGAGAGTGAGCAGGGAGTGAGCAGGGTGTGGGCAGAGAGTGAGCAGGGAGTGAGCAGAGAGTGAGCAGAGAGTGAGCAGAGAGTGAGCAGTGAGTGAGCAGAGAGTGAGCAGGGAGTGAGCAGAGAGTGAGCAGAGAGTGAGCAGCGAGTGAGCAGAGAGTGAGCAGAGAGTGAGCAGGGAGTGAGCAGAGAGTGAGCAGAGAGTGAGCAGTGAGTGAGCAGAGAGTGAGCAGAGAGTGAGCAGCGAGTGAGCAGAGAGTGAGCAGGGAGTGAGCAGGGAGTGAGCAGGGAGTGAGCAGAGAGTGAGCAGAGAGTGAGCAGGGAGTGAGCAGAGAGTGAGCATAGATGAGCAGAGAGTGAGCAGAGAGTGAGTAGAGAGTCAGCAGGGAGTGAGCAGGGAGTGAGCAGAGAGTGAGCAGGGAGTTAGCAGAGAGTGAGCAGGCAGTGAGCAGGCAGTGAGCAGAGAGTGAGCAGGGAGTGAGCAGAGAGTGAGCAGGTAGTGAGCAGAGAGTGAACAGAGAATGAGCAGAGAGAGAGCAGGGAGTAAGCAGAGAGTGAGCAGGGAGTGAGCAGGGTGTGGGCAGAGAGTGAGCAGGGAGTGAGCAGAGAGTGAGCAGAGAGTGAGCAGGGAGTGAGCAGAGAGTGAGCAGAGAGTGAGCAGTGAGTGAGCAGGGAGTGAGCAGAGAGTGAGCAGAGAGTGAGCAGCGAGTGAGCAGAGAGTGAGCAGGGAGTGAGCAGAGAGTGAGCAGAGAGTGAGCAGGGAGTGAGCAGAGAGTGAGCATGGATGAGCAGAGAGTGAGTAGAGAGTCAGCAGGGAGTGAGCAGGGAGTGAGCAGGGAGTGAGCAGAGAGTGAGCAGAGAGTGAGCAGGGAGTGAGCAGAGAGTGAGCAGAGAGTGAGCAGAGAGTGAGCAGGGAGTGAGCAGGGAGTGAGCAGGGAGTGAGCAGGGAGTGAGCAGAGAGTGAGGAGAGAGTGAGCAGAGAGTGAGCAGGGAGTGAGCAGGGAGTGAGCAGAGAGTGAGCAGGGAGTGAGCAGAGAGTGAGCAGGGAGTGAGCAGGGAGTGAGCAGAGAGTGAGCAGAAAGTGAGCAGGGAGTGAGCAGAGAGTGAGCAGGGAGTGAGCAGAGAGTGAGCAGGGAGTGAGCAGAGAGTGAGCAGAGAGTGAGCAGAGAGTGAGCAGGGGGTGAGCAGGGAGTGAGCAGAGAGAGAGCAGGGAGTGAGCAGGGAGTGAGCAGAGAGTGAGAACGGAGTGAGCAGAGAGTGAGCAGAGAGTGAGCAGGGAGTGAGCAGGGAGTGAGCAGGGGGTGAGCAGGGAGTGAGCAGAGAGTGAGCAGAGAGTGAGCAGAGAGTGAGCAGAGAGTGAGCAGGGAGTGAGCAGAGAGTGAGTAGAGAGTGAGCAGAGAGTGAGCAGAGAGTGAGCAGGGAGTGAGTAGTGAGTGAGCAGGGAGTGAGCAGGGAGTGAGCAGGGAGTGAGCAGGGAGTGAGCAGGGAGTGAGCAGAGAGTGAGCAGGGAGTGAGCATAGAGTGAGTAGAGAGTGAGCCAGGATGAGCAGGCAGTGAGCAGGGAGTGAGCAGAGTGTGAGCAGGGAGTGAGCAGAGAGTGAGCAGGCAGTGAGCAGAGAGTGAGCAGGCAGTGAGCAGAGAGTGAGCAGAGAGTGAGCAGGGAGTGAGCAGGGAGTGAGCAGAGAGTGAGCAGAGAGTGAGCAGAGAGTGAGCAGAGAGTGAGCAGAGAGTGAGCAGAGAGTGAGCAGGGTGTGAGCAGAGAGTGAGCAGAGAGTGAGCAGAGAGTGAGCAGGCAGAGAGTGAGCAGAGAGTGAGCAGAGAGTGAGCAGGGAGTGAGCAGAGAGTGAGCAGGCAGTCAGCAGAGAGTGAGCAGGGAGTGAGCAGAGAGTGAGCAGAGAGTGAGCAGGGAGTGAGCAGGGAGTGAGCAGGGAGTGAGCAGAGAGTGAGCAGAGAGTGAGCAGAGAGTGAGCAGAGAGTGAGCAGAGAGTGAGCAGGCAGTGAGCAGGCAGTGAGCAGAGAGTGAGCAGGCAGTGAGCAGAGAGTGAGCAGAGAGTGAGCAGGCAGTGAGCAGAGAGTGAGCAGAGAGTGAGCAGAGAGTGAGCAGGGAGTGAGCAGAGAGTGAGCAGGGAGTGAGCAGGGAGTGAGCAGGGAGTGAGCAGAGAGTGAGCAGGAAGTGAGCAGAGATTGAGCAGGGAGTAAGCAGAGAGTGAGCAGGCAGTGAGCAGAGAGTGAGCAGGGAGTGAGTAGGGAGTGAGCAGGGAGTGAGCAGAGAGTGAGCAGGGAGTGAGCTGAGAGTGAGCAGGGAGTGAGCAGAGAGTGAGCAGGGAGTGAGCTGAGAGTGAGCAGGGAGTGAGCAGAGAGTGAGCAGGCAGTGAGCAGAGAGTGAGCAGAGAGTGAGCAGGGAGTGAGCAGAGAGTGAGCAGGAAGTGAGCAGGAAGTGAGCAGGGAGTGAGCAGAGAGTGAGCAGAGAGTGAACAGGGAGTGAGCAGAGAGTGAGCAGGGAGTGAGCTGAGAGTGAGCAGTGAGCCGAGAGTGAGCAGAGAGTGAGCAGAGAGTGAGCAGGCAGTGAGCAGAGATTGAGCAGAGAGTGAGCAGAGAGTGAGCAGAGAGTGAGCAGAGAGAGACCAGAGAGTGAGCAGGCAGTGAGCAGGGAGTGAGCAGGGAGTGAGCAGAGAGTGAGCAGATAGTGAGCAGGGAGTGAGCAGAGAGTGAGCAGAGAGTGAGCAGAGACTGAGCAGGGAGTGAGCAGAGAGTGAGCAGAGAGTGAGCGGGGAGTGAGCGGAGAGTGAGCAGGCAGTGAGCAGAGAGTGAGCAAGGAGTGAGCAGAGAGTGAGCAGAGAGTGAGCAGGCAGTGAGCAGAGAGTGAGCAGAGAGTGAGGAGAGAGTGAGCAGGGAGTGAGCAGAGAGTGAGCAGGGAGTGAGCAGAGAGTGAGCAGAGAGTGAGCAGAGAGTGAGCAGAGAGTGAGCAGAGAGTGAGCAGGGAGTGAGCAGGGAGTGAGCAGGGAGTGAGCAGAGAGTGAGCAGGCAGTGAGCAGGCACTGAGCAGGCAGTGAGCAGAGAGTGAGCAGGGAGTGAGCAGAGAGTGAGCAGGGAGTGAGCAGAGAGTGAGCAGGGAGTGAGCAGAGAGTGAACAGAGAATGAGCAGAGAGTGAACAGAGAATGAGCAGAGAGTGAACAGAGAGTGAGCAGAGAGTGAGCAGGGAGTAAGCAGAGAGTGAGCAGGGAGTGAGCAGGGTGTGGGCAGAGAGTGAGCAGGGAGTGAGCAGAGAGTGAGCAGAGAGTGAGCAGTGAGTGAGCAGAGAGTGAGCAGGGAGTGAGCAGAGAGTGAGCAGAGAGTGAGCAGCGAGTGAGCAGAGAGTGAGCAGAGAGTGAGCAGAGAGTGAGCAGAGAGTGAGCAGGGAGTGAGCAGAGAGTGAGCAGAGTGAGCAGTGAGTGAGCAGAGAGTGAGCAGGGAGTGAGCAAAGAGTGAGCAGCGAGTGAGCAGAGAGTGAGCAGGGAGTGAGCAGGGAGTGAGCAGAGAGTGAGCAGAGAGTGAGCAGGGAGTGAGCAGAGAGTGATCATAGATGAGCAGAGAGTGAGCAGAGAGTGAGTAGAGAGTCAGCAGGGAGTGAGCAGGGAGTGAGCAGAGAGTGAGCAGGGAGTTAGCAGGGAGTTAGCAGGGAGTTAGCAGGGAGTGAGCAGAGAGTGAGCAGAGACTGAGCAGAGAGTGAGCAGGGAGTGAGCAGGGAGTGAGCAGGGAGTGAGCAGAGAGTGAGCAGGGAGTGAGCAGGGAGTGAGGAGTGAGCAGGGAGTGAGCAGGGAGTGAGCAGGGAGTGAGCAGAGAGTGAGCAGGGAGTGAGCAGGGAGTGAGCAGGGAGTGAGCAGAGAGTGAGCAGGGAGTGAGCAGTGAGTGAGCAGAGAGTGAGCAGGGAGTGATCAGAGAGTGAGCAGAGAGTGAGCAGAGAGTGAGCAGGGAGTGAGGAGAGAGTGAGCAGGGAGTGAGCAGGGAGTGAGCAGGGAGTGAGCAGGGAGTGAGCAGAGAGTGAGCAGAGAGTGAGCAGGGAGTGAGCAGGGAGTGAGCAGAGAGTGAGCAGGGAGTGAGCAGTGAGTGAGCAGAGAGTGAGCAGGGAGTGAGCAGAGAGTGAGCAGAGAGTGAGCAGGGAGTGAGCAGGGAGTGAGCAGAGAGTGAGCAGGGAGTGAGCAGAGAGTGAGCAGGGAGTGAGCAGAGAGTGAGCAGAGAGTGAGCAGGGGGTGAGCAGAGTGTGAGCAGGGAGTGAGCAGAGAGTGAGCAGAGAGTGAGCAGAGAGTGAGTAGGGAGTGAGCAGAGAGTGAGAACGGAGTGAGCAGAGAGTGAGCAGGGAGTGAGCAGAGAGTGAGCAGAGAGTGAGCAGGGAGTGAGCAGAGAGAGAGCAGAGAGAGAGCAGAGAGAGAGCAGAGAGAGAGCAGAGAGTGAGCAGGGAGTGAGCAGAGAGTGAGCAGGGAGTGAGCAGAGAGTGAGTAGAGAGTGAGCAGAGAGTGAGCAGGGAGTGAGTAGAGAGTGAGCAGGGAGTGAGCAGAGAGTGAGCATAGAGTGAGTAGAGAGTGAGCCGGGATGAGCAGGCAGTGAGCAGGGAGTGAGCAGAGTGTGAGCAGGGAGTGAGCAGAGAGTGAGCAGGCAGTGAGCAGAGAGTGAGCAGGCAGTGAGCAGAGAGTGAGCAGAGAGTGAGCAGGGAGTGAGCAGGGAGTGAGCAGGGAGTGAGCAGAGAGTGAGCAGAGAGTGAGCAGAGAGTGAGCAGGGAGTGAGCAGGGAGTGAGCAGAGAGTGAGCAGAGAGTGAGCAGAGAGTGAGCAGGGAGTGAGCAGGGAGTGAGCAGGGAGTGAGCAGGGAGTGAGCAGGGAGTGAGCAGGCAGTGAGCAGAGAGTGAGCAGAGAGTGAGCAGAGAGTGAGCAGGCAGTGAGCAGGCAGTGAGCAGGCAGTGAGCAGAGAGAGAACAGGCAGTGAGCAGAGAGTGAGCAGGCAGTGAGCAGAGAGTGAGCAGAGAGTGAGCAGGGAGTGAGCAGAGAGTGAGCAGGGAGTGAGCAGGGAGTGAGCAGGAAGTGAGCAGAGAGTGAGCAGAGAGTGAGCAGAGAGTGAGCAGGGAGTGAGCAGGCAGTGAGCAGGCAGTGAGCAGAGAGTGAGCAGGGAGTGAGCAGAGAGTGAGCAGGGAGTGAGTAGAGAGTGAGCAGGGAGTGAGCAGGGAGTGAGCAGATAGTGAGCAGGGAGTGAGCTGAGAGTGAGCAGAGAGTGAGCAGGGAGTGAGCAGAGAGTGAGCAGGCAGTGAGCAGAGAGTGAGCAGAGAGTGAGCAGGGAGTGAGCTGAGAGTGAGCAGAGAGTGAGCAGAGAGTGAGCAGGGGGTGAGCAGGGGGTGAGCAGGGGGTGAGCAGGAAGTGAGCAGGGAGTGAGCAGAGAGTGAGCAGGGAGTGAGCAGAGAGTGAGCAGAGAGTGAGCAGGGAGTGAGCAGGGAGTGAGCAGGGAGTGAGAAGGGAGTGAGCAGAGAGTGAGCAGAGAGTGAGCAGGGAGTGAGCAGAGAGTGAGCAGAGAGTGAGCAGGAAGTTAGCAGAGAGTGAGAAGAGAGTGAGCAGAGAGTGAGCAGAGAGTGAGCAGCCAGTGAGCAGAGAGTGAGCAGAGAGTGAGCAGGGAGTGAGCAGAGAGTGAGAAGGGAGTGAGCAGAGAGTGAGCAGAGAGTGAGCAGGGTGTGAGCAGGGAGTGAGTAGAGACTGAGCAAGGAGTGAGCAGAGAGTGAGCAGGGAGTGAGCAGGGAGTGAGCAGGGAGTGAGCAGGGAGTGAGCAGGGAGTGAGCAGAGAGTGAGCAGGGAGTGAGCAGAGAGTGAGCAGGCAGTGAGCGAGCAGAGAGTGAGCAGGGAGTGAGCAGGGAGTGAGCAGGGAGTGAGCAGGGAGTGAGCAGAGAGTGAGCAGAGAGCGAGCAGAGAGTGAGCAGGGAGTGAGCAGAGAGTGAGCAGAGCGTGAGCAGAGAGTGAGCAGGGAGTGAGCAGGGAGTGAGCAGAGAGTGAGCAGGAAGTTAGCAGAGAGTCAGCAGAAAGTGAGAAGAGAGTGAGCAGAGAGTGAGCAGAGAGTGAGCAGGAAGTTAGCAGAGTGAGCAGAAAGTGAGAAGAGAGTGAGCAGGGAGTCAGCAGAGAGTCAGCAGGGAGTGAGCAGGGAGTGAGCAGAGAGTGAGCAGAGAGTGAGCAGAGAGTGAGCAGAGAGTGAGCAGGGAGTGAGCAGGGAGTGAGCAGAGAGTGAGCAGGGAGTGAGCAGGGAGTGAGCAGACAGTGAGCAGAGAGTGAGCAGAGAGTGAGCATAGAATGAGTAGAGAGTGAGCAGGGAGTGAGCAGGCAGTGAGCAGAGAGTGAGCAGGGAGTGAGCTGAGAGTGAGCAGAGAGTGAGCAGGGAGTGAGCAGAGAGTGAGCAGAGAGTGAGCAGAGAGTGAGCAGGGAGTGAGCAGAGAGTGAACAGGGAGTGAGCAGAGAGTGAGCAGGCAATGAGTGAGCAGAGAGTGAGCAGAGAGTGAGCAGACAGTGAGCAGGGAGTGAGCAGTGAGTGAGCAGGGTGTGAGCAGAGAGTGAGCAGAGAGTGAGCAGGGAGTGAGCAGAGAGTGAGCAGAGAGTGAGCAGAGCGTGAGCAAGGAGTGAGCAGAGAGTGAGCAGGGAGTGAGCAGGGAGTGAGCAGGGAGTGAGCAGGGAGTGAGCAGAGAGTGAGCAGACAGTGAGCAGACAGTGAGCAGAGAGTGAGCAGCGAGTGAGCAGAGAGTGAGCAGGGAGTGAGCAGGGAGTGAGCAGGGAGTGAGCAGAGAGTGAGCAGAGAGTGAGCAGAGAGTGAGCATAGAGTGAGTAGAGGGTGAGCGGGGAGTGAGCAGGCAGTGAGCAGAGAGTGAGCAGGGAGTGAGCAGAGAGTGAGCAGAGAGTGAACAGAGAGTGAACAGAGAATGAGCAGAGAGTGAGCAGGGAGTAAGCAGGGAGTAAGCAGGGAGTGAGCAGGGAGTGAGCAGAGAGTGAGCAGGGAGTGAGCAGGGAGTGAGCAGGGAGTGAGCAGGGAGTGAGCAGAGAGTGAGCAGAGTGAGCAGAGAGTGAGCAGGGAGTGAGCAGAGAGTGAGCAGCGAGTGAGCAGGGAGTGAGCAGGGAGTCAGCAGAGAGTCAGCAGAGAGTGAGCAGGGAGTGAGCAGGGAGTGAGCAGAGAGTGAGCAGACAGTGAGCAGGGAGTGAGCAGCGAGTGAGCAGAGAGTGAGCAGGGACTGAGCAGAGAGTGAGCAGAGAGTGAGCAGGGAGTGAGCAGGGAGTGAGCAGAGAGTGAGCAGAGAGTGAGCAGGGAGTGAGCAGAGAGTGAGCAGAGAGGGAGCAGAGAGTGAGCAGAGAGTGAGCAGGGAGTGAGCAGAGAGTGAGCAGGGAGTCAGCAGAGAGTGAGCAGGCAGTGAGTGAGCAGAGAGTGAGCAGAGAGTGGGCAGACAGTGAGCAGGGAGTGAGCAGGGTGTGAGCAGAGAGTGAGCAGGGAGTGAGCAGAGAGTGAGAAGAGAGTGAGCAGGGAGTGAGCAGAGAGTGAGCATGGAGTGAGCAGGGACTGAGCAGAGAGTGAGCAGAGAGTGAGCAGAGAGTGAGCAGACAGTGAGCAGAGAGTGAGCAGAGAGTGAGCAGAGAGTGAGCAGAGAGTGAGCAGAGAGTGAGCAGGGAGTGAGCAGGCAGTGAGCAGAGAGTGAGCAGGGAGTGAGCAGGGAGTGAGCAGAGAGTGAGCATAGAGTGAGTAGAGGGTGAGCGGGGAGTGAGCAGGCAGTGAGCAGAGAGTGAGCAGGGAGTGAGCAGAGAGTGAACAGAGAATGAGCAGAGAGTGAGCAGGGAGTAAGCAGAGTGAGCAGGGAGTGAGCAGGGTGTGGGCAGAGAGTGAGCAGAGAGTGAGCAGGGAGTGAGCAGAGAGTGAGCAGAGAGTAAGCAGAGTGAGCAGTGAGTGAGCAGAGAGTGAGCAGAGAGTGAGCAGGGAGTGAGCAGCGAGTGAGCAGGGAGTGAGCAGGGAGTGAGCAGGGAGTGAGCAGGGAGTGAGCAGGGAGTGAGCAGGGAGTGAGCAGAGAGTGAGCAGAGAGTGAGCAGACAGTGAGCAGGGAGTGAGCAGAGAGTGAGCAGAGAGTGAGCAGGGAGTGAGCAGAGAGTGACCATAGATGAGCAGAGAGTGAGTAGAGAGTCAGCAGGGAGTGAGCAGGGAGTGAGCAGGGAGTCAGCAGAGAGTCAGCAGAGAGTCAGCAGGGAGTGAGCAGGGAGTGAGCAGAGAGTGAGCAGAGAGTGAGCAGGGAGTGAGCAGGGAGTGAGCAGAGAGTGAGCAGGGAGTGAGCAGAGAGTGAGCAGAGCGTGAGCAGGGAGTGAGCAGACAGTGAGCAGACAGTGAGCAGAGAGTGAGCATAGAATGAGTAGAGAGTGAGCAGGGAGTGAGCAGGCAGTGAGCAGAGAGTGAGCAGGGAGTGAGCTGAGAGTGAGCAGAGAGTGAGCAGGGAGTGAGCAGAGAGTGAGCAGAGAGTGAGCAGAGAGTGAGCAGGGAGTGAGCAGAGAGTGAGCAGAGAGTGAGCAGGGAGTGAGCAGAGAGTGAGCAGGGAGTGAGCAGAGAGTGAGCAGAGAGTGAGCAGAGAGTGAGCAGAGAGTGAGCAGAGAGTGAGCAGAGAGTGAGCAGGGAGTGAGCAGGGAGTGAGCAGAGAGTGAGCAGGGAGTGAGCAGGGAGTGAGCAGAGAGTGAGCAGAGAGTGAGCAGAGAGTGAGCAGAGAGTGAGCAGGGAGTGAGCAGGGAGTGAGCAGGGAGTGAGCAGGGAGTGAACAGAGAGTGAGCAGAGAGTGAGCAGGGAGTGAGCAGAGAGTGAGCAGGGAGTGAGCAGAGAGTGAGCAGAGAGTAAGCAGGGAGTGAGCAAAGAGTGAGCAGGAAGTTAGCAGAGAGTGAGCAGAGAGTGAGCAGAAAGTGAGAAGAGAGTGAGCAGAGAGTGAGCAGAGAGTGAGCAGGCAGTGAGCAGAGAGTGAGCAGGGAGTTAGCAGGGAGTGAGCAGAGAGTGAGCAGGGAGTGAGCAGGGAGTGAGCAGGGAGTGAGCAGGGAGTGAGCAGGGAGTGAGCAGGGAGTGAGCAGGGAGTGAGCAGGGAGTGAGCAGGGAGTGAGCAGGGAGTGAGCAGGGAGTGAGCAGAGACTGAGCAGGGAGTGAGCAGGGAGTGAGCAGAGAGTGAGCAGAGAGTGAGCAGAGAGTGAGCAGGGAGTGAGCAGAGAGTGAGCAGGAAGTGAGCAGGGAGTGAGCAGAGAGTGAGCAGGGAGTGAGCAGAGAGTGAGCAGAGAGTGAGCAGAGAGTGAGCAGAGAGTGAGCAGAGGGTGAGCAGAGAGTGAGCAGAGGGTGAGCAGAGGGTGAGCAGGGAGTGAGCAGGGAGTGAGCAGAGAGTGAGCAGAGAGTGAGCAGGGAGCGAGCAGAGAGCGAGCAGAGAGCGAGCAGAGAGCGAGCAGGGAGCGAGCAGGGAGCGAGCAGGGAGCGAGCAGAGAGCGAGCAGAGAGCGAGCAGAGAGCGAACAGGGAGCGAGCAGAGAGCGAGCAGAGAGCGAGCAGGGAGCGAGCAGAGAGCGAGCAGAGAGGGAGCAGAGCGTGAGCAGAGAGTGAGCAGGGAGTGAGCAGAGAGTGAGCAGAGAGTGAGCAGAGCGTGAGCAGAGAGTGAGCAGGGAGTGAGCAGAGAGTGAGCAGAGAGTGAGCAGAGAGTGAGCAGAGAGTGAGTAGCGAGTGAGCAGGCAGTGAGCAGAGAGTGAGCAGGGTGTGAGCAGAGAGTGAGCAGGGAGTGAGCAGAGAGTGAGCAGGGAGTGAGCAGAGAGTGAGCAGAGAGTGAGCAGGGAGTGAGCAGAGAGTGAGCAGAGAGTGAGCAGAGAGTGAGCAGAGAGTGAGCAGAGAGTGAGCAGAGAGTGAGCAGGGAGTGAGCAGAGAGTGAGCAGAGAGTGAGCAGGGAGTGAGCAGGGAGTGAGCAGAGAGTGAGCGGGCAGTGAGCGAGCAGAGAGTGAGCAGAGAGTGAGCAGAGAGTGAGCAGGGAGTGAGCAGGGAGTGAGCAGAGAGTGAGCAGAGAGTGAGCAGGGAGTGAGCAGGGAGTGAGCAGAGAGTGAGCAGGGAGTGAGCAGGGAGTGAGCAGGGAGTGAGCAGGGAGTGAGCAGAGAGTGAGCAGGGAGTGAGAAGAGAGTGAGCAGAGAGTGAGCAGGGAGTGAGAAGAGAGTGAGCAGAGAGTGAGCAGGAAGTTAGCAGAGAGTGAGCAGAAAGTGAGAAGAGAGTGAGCAGAGAGTGAGCAGGCAGTGGGAAGAGAGTGAGCAGGGAGTGAGCAGGGAGTGAGCAGAGAGTGAGCAGAGAGTGAGCAGGGGGTGAGTAGGGAGTGAGCAGAGAGTGAGCAGAGTGTGAGCAGGGAGTGAGCAGAGAGTGAGCAGGGAGTGAGCAGAGAGTGAGCAGAGAGTGAGCAGAGAGTGAGCAGGCAGTGAGTGAGCAGAGAGTGAGCAGACAGTGAGCAGAGAGTGAGCAGAGAGTGAGCAGGGAGTGAGCAGGGAGTGAGCAGGGAGTGAGCAGAGAGTGAGCAGGGAGTGAGCAGGGAGTGAGCAGAGAGTGAGCAGGGAGTGAGCAGAGAGTGAGCAGAGAGTGAGCAGGGAGTGAGCAGAGAGTGAGCAGAGAGTGAGCAGAGAGTAAGCAGGGAGTGAGCAGGGAGTGAGCAGGCAATGAGTGAGCAGAGAGTGAGCAGACAGTGAGCAGGGAGTGAGCAGGGAGTGAGCAGGCAGTGAGTGAGCAGAGAGTGAGCAGACAGTGAGCAGAGAGTGAGCAGGGAGTGAGCAGAGAGTGAGCAGGGACTGAGCAGAGAGTGAGCAGAGCGTGAGCAGAGAGTGAGCAGGGAGTGAGCAGACAGTGAGCAGACAGTGAGCAGAGAGTGAGCATAGAATGAGTAGAGAGTGAGCAGGGAGTGAGCAGGGAGTGAGCAGGCAGTGAGCAGAGAGTGAGCAGGGAGTGAGCTGAGAGTGAGCAGAGAGTGAGCAGGGAGTGAGCAGAGAGTGAGCAGAGAGTGAGCAGAGAGTGAGCAGGGAGTGAGCAGGCAGTGAGCAGAGAGTGAGCAGAGAGTGAGCAGGGAGTGAGCAGGGAGTGAGCAGGGAGTGAGCAGAGAGTGAACAGGGAGTGAGCAGAGAGTGAGCAGAGAGTGAGCAGAGAGTGAGCAGGGAGTGAGCAGGGAGTGAGCAGAGAGTGAGCAGAGAGTGAGCAGGGAGTGAGCAGAGAGTGAGCAGAGAGTGAGCAGGGAGTGAGCAGGGAGTGAGCAGGGAGTGAGCAGGGAGTGAACAGAGAGTGAGCAGGGAGTGAGCAGAGAGTGAGCAGGGAGTGAGCAGAGAGTGAGCAGGGAGTGAGAAGAGAGTGAGCAGAGAGTGAGCAGAGAGTGAGCAAAGAGTGAGCAGGAAGTGAGCAGAGAGTGAGCAGAAAGTGAGAAGAGAGTGAGCAGAGAGTGAGCAGAGAGTGAGCAGGCAGTGAGCAGAGAGTGAGCAGGGAGTTAGCAGGGAGTGAGCAGAGAGTGAGCAGAGAGTGAGCAGAGAGTGAGCAGGGAGTGAGCAGGGAGTGAGCAGGGAGTGAGCAGGGAGTGAGCAGGGAGTGAGCAGAGACTGAGCAGGGAGTGAGCAGGGAGTGAGCAGAGAGTGAGCAGAGAGTGAGCAGGGAGTGAGCAGAGAGTGAGCAGGAAGTGAGCAGGGAGTGAGCAGAGAGTGAGCAGGGAGTGAGCAGAGAGTGAGCAGAGAGTGAGCAGAGAGTGAGCAGAGAGTGAGCAGAGAGTGAGCAGAGGGTGAGCAGAGAGTGAGCAGAGGGTGAGCAGAGAGTGAGCAGAGAGCGAGCAGAGAGCGAGCAGGGAGCGAGCAGGGAGCGAACAGGGAGCGAGCAGAGAGCGAGCAGGGAGCGAGCAGAGAGCGAGCAGAGAGCGAGCAGAGCGTGAGCAGAGAGTGAGCAGGGAGTGAGCAGAGAGTGAGCAGAGAGTGAGCAGAGCGTGAGCAGAGAGTGAGCAGGGAGTGAGCAGAGAGTGAGCAGGGAGTGAGCAGAGAGTGAGTAGCGAGTGAGCAGGCAGTGAGCAGAGAGTGAGCAGAGAGTGAGCAGGGAGTGAGCAGAGAGTGAGCAGAGAGTGAGCAGAGAGTGAGCAGGGAGTGAGCAGGGAGTGAGCAGGGAGTGAGAAGAGAGTGAGCAGAGAGTGAGCAGGAAGTTAGCAGAGAGTGAGCAGAAAGTGAGAAGAGAGTGAGCAGAGAGTGAGCAGGCAGTGGGAAGAGAGTGAGCAGGGAGTGAGCAGGGAGTGAGCAGAGAGTGAGCAGAGAGTGAGCAGAGAGTGAGCAGGGGGTGAGTAGGGAGTGAGCAGAGAGTGAGCAGAGTGTGAGCAGAGTGTGAGCAGGGAGTGAGCAGAGAGTGAGCAGGGAGTGAGCAGGGAGTGAGCAGAGAGTGAGCAGAGAGTGAGCAGAGAGTGAGCAGGCAGTGAGTGAGCAGAGAGTGAGCAGAGAGTGAGCAGGGAGTGAGCAGAGAGTGAGCAGGGACTGAGCAGAGAGTGAGCAGAGAGTGAGCAGGGAGTGAGCAGAGAGTGAGCAGGGAGTGAGCAGGGAGTGAGCAGAGAGTGAGCAGAGAGTGAGCAGGGAGTGAGCAGAGAGTGAGCAGAGAGTGAGCAGAGAGTAAGCAGGGAGTGAGCAGGGAGTGAGCAGGCAATGAGTGAGCAGAGAGTGAGCAGACAGTTAGCAGACAGTGAGCAGGGAGTGAGCAGGGAGTGAGCAGGCAGTGAGCGAGCAGAGAGTGAGCAGACAGTGAGCAGAGAGTGAGCAGGGAGTGAGCAGAGAGTGAGCAGGGAGTGAGCAGAGAGTGAGCAGAGAGTGAGCAGAGAGTGAGCAGGGAGTGGGCAGAGAGTGAGCAGGGAGTGAGCAGGGAGTGAGCAGAGAGTGAGCAGAGAGTGAGCAAGGAGTGAGCAGGGAGGGAGCAGAGAGTGAGCAGACAGTGAGCAGAGAGTGAGCAGCGAGTGAGCGGGGAGTGAGCAGAGAGTGAGCAGGGAGTGAGCAGAGAGTGAGCAGAGAGTGAGCAGAGAGTGAACAGAGAATGAGCAGAGAGTGAGCAGGGAGTAAGCAGAGAGTGAGCAGGGAGTGGGCAGAGAGTGAGCAGGGAGTGAGCAGAGAGTGAGCAGGGAGAGGGCAGAGAGTGAGCAGAGTGAGCAGCGAGTGAGCAGGGAGTGAGCAGGGAGTCAGCAGGGAGTGAGCAGAGAGTGAGCAGACAGTGAGCAGGGAGTGAGCAGCGAGTGAGCAGAGAGTGAGCAGGGACTGAGCAGAGAGTGAGCAGAGAGTGAGCAGTGAGCAGGGAGTGAGCAGGGTGTGAGCAGAGAGTGAGCAGGGAGTGAGCAGGGAGTGAGCAGGGAGTGAGCAGAGAGTGAGCAGGGAGTGAGCAGAGAGTGAGCAGGGAGTGAGCAGAGAGTGAGCAGAGAGTGATCAGAGAGTGAGCAGACAGTGAGCAGAGAGTGAGCAGGGAGTGAGCAGAGAGTGAGCAGGGAGTGAGCAGAGAGTGAGCAAGGAGTGAGCAGAGAGTGAGCAGGGAGTGAGCAGAGAGTGAGCAGAGAGTGAGCAGAGAGTGAGCAGCAAGTGAGCAGGGAGTGGGCAGGTAGTGAGCAGGGAGTGAGCAGAGAGTGAGCAGAGAGTGAGGATAGAGTGAGTAGAGGGTGAGCGGGGAGTGAGCAGGCAGTGAGCAGAGAGTGAGCAGGGAGTGAGCAGAGAGTGAACAGAGAATGAGCAGAGAGTGAGCAGAGAGTAAGCAGGGAGTGAGCAGGGAGTGGGCAGAGAGTGAGCAGAGAGTGAGCAGGGAGTGAGCAGGGAGTGAGCAGAGAGTGAGCAGAGTGAGCAGAGAGTGAGCAGAGAGTGAGCAGGGAGTGAGCAGAGAGTGAGCAGCGAGTGAGCATGGAGTCAGCAGAGAGTGAGCAGGGAGTGAGCAGAGAGTGAGCAGGGACTGAGCAGAGAGTGAGCAGGGACTGAGCAGAGAGTGAGCAGAGATTGAGCAGAGATTGAGCAGAGATTGAGCAGGGACTGAGCAGGGACTGAGCAGAGAGTGAGCAGAGAGTGAGTGAGCAGAGAGTGAGCAGGGAGTGAGCAGGGAGGGAGCAGAGAGTGAGCAGGGAGTGAGCAAAGAGTGAGCAGGGAGTGAGCAGAGAGTGAGCAGGGAGTGAGCAGGGAGTCAGCAGAGAGTGAGCAGAGAGTGAGCAGGCAGTGAGTGAGCAGAGAGTGAGCAGGCAGTGAGCGAGCAGAGAGTGAGCAGGGAGTGAGCAGGGAGTGAGCAGGGTGTGAGCAGAGAGTGAGCAGGGAGTGAGCAGAGAGTGAGCAGGGCGTGAGAAGAGAGTGAGCAGGGAGTGAGCAGAGAGTGAGCAGAGAGTGAGCAAGGAGTGAGCAGAGAGTGAGCAGGGAGTGAGCAGGGACTGAGCAGAGAGTGAGCAGAGAGTGAGCAGACAGTGAGCAGGGAGTGAGCAGGGAGTGAGCAAGGAGTGAGCAGAGAGTGAGCAGGGAGTGAGCAGGGACTGAGCAGAGAGTGAGCAGAGAGTGAGCAGACAGTGAGCAGACAGTGAGCAGGGAGTGAGCAGGGAGTGAGCAGGGAGTGAGCAGGGAGTGAGCAGAGAGTGAGCAGAGAGTGAGCATAGAGTGAGTAGAGGGTGAGCGGGGAGTGAGCAGGCAGTGAGCAGAGAGTGAGCAGGGAGTGAGCAGAGAGTGAACAGAGAATGAGCAGGGAGTAAGCAGAGAGTGAGCAGGGAGTGAGCAGAGAGTGAGCAGAGAGTAAGCAGAGTGAGCAGTGAGTGAGCAGAGAGTGAGCAGAGAGTGAGCAGAGAGTGAGCAGGGAGTGAGCAGCGAGTGAGCAGGGAGTGAGCAGGGAGTGAGCAGAGAGTGAGCAGACAGTGAGCAGGGAGTGACCAGAGAGTGAGCAGGGAGTGAGCAGGGAGTGAGCAGAGAGTGAGCATAGATGAGCAGAGAGTGAGTAGAGAGTCAGCAGGGAGTGAGCAGGGAGTCAGCAGGGAGTGAGCAGGGAGTGAGCAGAGAGTTAGCAGAGAGTGAGCAGGGAGTGAGCAGAGAGTGAGCAGAGAGTGAGCAGAGAGTGAGCAGGGAGTGAGCAGAGAGTGAGCAGAGAGTGAGCAGGGAGTGAGGAGAGAGTGAGCAGAGAGTGAGCAGGGAGTGAGCAGGGAGTGAGCAGGGAGTGAGCAGAGAGTGAGCAGGGAGTGAGCAGGGAGTGCGCAGAGAGTGAGCAGAGAGTGAGCAGGGAGTGAGCAGGGAGTGAGCAGAGAGTGAGCAGAGAGTGAGCAGGGAGTGAGCAGGGAGTGAGCAGGGAGTGAGCAGGGAGTGAGCAGAGAGTGAGCAGAGAGTGAGCAGAGAGTGAGCAGAGAGTGAGCAGAGAGTGAGCAGGGGGTGAGCAGAGAGTGAGCAGGGAGTGAGCAGGGAGTGAGCAGAGAGTGAGCAGGGAGTGAGCAGAGAGTGAGCAGAGAGTGAGAACGGAGTGAGCAGAGAGTGAGCAGAGAGTGAGCAGAGAGTGAGCAGGGAGTGAGCAGAGAGTGAGCAGAGAGTGAGCAGAGAGTGAGCAGGGAGTGAGCAGAGAGTGAGCAGAGAGTGAGCAGAGAGTGAGCAGAGAGTGAGTAGAGAGTGAGCAGGGAGTGAGCAGGGAGTGAGCAGGCAGTGAGCAGGGAGTGAACAGAGAGTGAGCAGGGAGTGTGCATAGAGTGAGCGGAGAGTGAGCCGGGATGAGCAGGCAGTGAGCAGGGAGTGAGCAGAGTGTGAGCAGGGAGTGAGCAGAGAGTGAGCAGGCAGTGAGCAGAGAGTGAGCAGAGAGTGAGAAGAGAGTGAGCAGGGAGTGAGCAGGGAGTGAGGAGAGAGTGAGCAGAGAGTGAGCAGAGAGTGAGCAGAGTGTGAGCAGAGAGTGAGCAGAGAGTGAGCAGAGAGTGAGCAGGCAGTGTGTGAGCAGGGAGTGAGCAGAGAGTGAGCAGGGAGTGAGCAGAGAGTGAGCAGGGAGTGAGCAGAGAGTGAGCAGAGAGTGAGCAGGGAGTGAGCAGAGAGTGAGCAGAGAGTGAGCAGAGAGTGAGCAGGGAGTGAGCAGGGAGTGAGCAGAGAGTGAGCAGAGAGTGAGCAGAGAGTGAGCAGGGAGTGAGCAGAGAGTGAGCAGAGAGTGAGCAGAGAGTGAGCAGGGAGTGAGCAGGGAGTGAGCAGAGAGTGAGCTGAGAGTGAGCAGGGAGTGAGCAGGGAGTGAGCAGAGAGTGAGCAGGGAGTGAGCAGAGAGTGAGCAGAGAGTGAGCAGGGAGTGAGCAGGCAGTGAGCAGAGAGTGAGCAGAGAGTGAGCAGGGAGTGAGCAGGGAGTGAGCAGGGAGTGAGCAGAGAGTGAGCAGAGAGTGAGCAGGGAGTGAGCAGGGAGTGAGCAGAGAGTGAGCAGAGAGTGAGCAGGGAGTGAGCAGGCAGTGAGCAGAGAGTGAGCAGGGAGTGAGCAGAGAGTGAGCAGGGAGTGAGCAGGGAGTGAGCAGAGAGTGAGCATAGATGAGCAGAGAGTGAGTAGAGAGTCAGCAGGGAGTGAGCAGGGAGTCAGCAGGGAGTGAGCAGGGAGTGAGCAGAGAGTTAGCAGAGAGTGAGCAGGGAGTGAGCAGAGAGTGAGCAGAGAGTGAGCAGAGAGTGAGCAGGGAGTGAGCAGAGAGTGAGCAGAGAGTGAGCAGGGAGTGAGGAGAGAGTGAGCAGAGAGTGAGCAGGGAGTGAGCAGGGAGTGAGCAGGGAGTGAGCAGAGAGTGAGCAGGGAGTGAGCAGGGAGTGCGCAGAGAGTGAGCAGAGAGTGAGCAGGGAGTGAGCAGGGAGTGAGCAGAGAGTGAGCAGAGAGTGAGCAGGGAGTGAGCAGGGAGTGAGCAGGGAGTGAGCAGGGAGTGAGCAGAGAGTGAGCAGAGAGTGAGCAGAGAGTGAGCAGAGAGTGAGCAGAGAGTGAGCAGGGGGTGAGCAGAGAGTGAGCAGGGAGTGAGCAGGGAGTGAGCAGAGAGTGAGCAGGGAGTGAGCAGAGAGTGAGCAGAGAGTGAGAACGGAGTGAGCAGAGAGTGAGCAGAGAGTGAGCAGAGAGTGAGCAGGGAGTGAGCAGAGAGTGAGCAGAGAGTGAGCAGAGAGTGAGCAGGGAGTGAGCAGAGAGTGAGCAGGGAGTGAGCAGGGAGTGAGCAGGGAGTGAGCAGAGAGTGAGCAGAGAGTGAGCAGAGAGTGAGCAGAGAGTGAGCAGAGAGTGAGCAGGGGGTGAGCAGAGAGTGAGCAGGGAGTGAGCAGGGAGTGAGCAGAGAGTGAGCAGGGAGTGAGCAGAGAGTGAGCAGAGAGTGAGAACGGAGTGAGCAGAGAGTGAGCAGAGAGTGAGCAGAGAGTGAGCAGGGAGTGAGCAGAGAGTGAGCAGAGAGTGAGCAGGGAGTGAGCAGAGAGTGAGCAGAGAGTGAGCAGAGAGTGAGCAGAGAGTGAGTAGAGAGTGAGCAGGGAGTGAGCAGGGAGTGAGCAGGCAGTGAGCAGGGAGTGAACAGAGAGTGAGCAGGGAGTGTGCATAGAGTGAGCAGAGAGTGAAGAGAGAGTGAGCAGAGAGTGAGCAGAGAGTGAGCAGGGGGTGAGCAGAGAGTGAGCAGGGAGTGAGCAGGGAGTGAGCAGAGAGTGAGCAGGGAGTGAGCAGAGAGTGAGCAGAGAGTGAGAACGGAGTGAGCAGAGAGTGAGCAGAGAGTGAGCAGAGAGTGAGCAGGGAGTGAGCAGAGAGTGAGCAGAGAGTGAGCAGAGAGTGAGCAGGGAGTGAGCAGAGAGTGAGCAGAGAGTGAGCAGAGAGTGAGCAGAGAGTGAGTAGAGAGTGAGCAGGGAGTGAGCAGGGAGTGAGCAGGCAGTGAGCAGGGAGTGAACAGAGAGTGAGCAGGGAGTGTGCATAGAGTGAGCGGAGAGTGAGCCGGGATGAGCAGGCAGTGAGCAGGGAGTGAGCAGAGTGTGAGCAGGGAGTGAGCAGAGAGTGAGCAGGCAGTGAGCAGAGAGTGAGCAGAGAGTGAGAAGAGAGTGAGCAGGGAGTGAGCAGGGAGTGAGGAGAGAGTGAGCAGAGAGTGAGCAGAGAGTGAGCAGAGTGTGAGCAGAGAGTGAGCAGAGAGTGAGCAGAGAGTGAGCAGGCAGTGTGTGAGCAGGGAGTGAGCAGAGAGTGAGCAGGGAGTGAGCAGAGAGTGAGCAGGGAGTGAGCAGAGAGTGAGCAGAGAGTGAGCAGGGAGTGAGCAGAGAGTGAGCAGAGAGTGAGCAGGGAGTGAGCAGGGAGTGAGCAGAGAGTGAGCAGAGAGTGAGCAGAGAGTGAGCAGGGAGTGAGCAGAGAGTGAGCAGAGAGTGAGCAGAGAGTGAGCAGGGAGTGAGCAGGGAGTGAGCAGAGAGTGAGCTGAGAGTGAGCAGGGAGTGAGCAGGGAGTGAGCAGAGAGTGAGCAGGGAGTGAGCAGAGAGTGAGCAGAGAGTGAGCAGGGAGTGAGCAGGCAGTGAGCAGAGAGTGAGCAGAGAGTGAGCAGGGAGTGAGCAGGGAGTGAGCAGGGAGTGAGCAGAGAGTGAGCAGAGAGTGAGCAGGGAGTGAGCAGGGAGTGAGCAGAGAGTGAGCAGAGAGTGAGCAGGGAGTGAGCAGAGAGTGAGCAGAGAGTGAGCAGGGAGTGAGCCTAGAGTGAGCAGGGAGTGAGCAGAAAGTGAGCAGAGAGTGAGCAGAAAGTGAGCAGAGAGTGAGCAGGCAGTGAGCAGAGAGTGAGCAGGGAGTGAGCAGGGAGTGAGCAGAGAGTGAGCTGAGAGTGAGCTGAGAGTGAGCAGAGAGTGAGCAGGCAGTGAGCAGAGAGTGAGCAGAGAGAGACCAGAGAGTGAGCAGAGAGTGAGCAGGGAGTGAGCAGGGAGTGAGCAGGGAGTGAGCAGAGAGTGAGCAGAGAGTGAGCAGAGAGTGAGCAGGGAGTGAGCAGAGAGTGAGCAGACAGTGAGCAGAGAGTGAGCAGGGAGTGAGCAGAGAGTGAGCAGAGAGTGAGCTGAGAGTGAGCTGAGTGTGAGCAGGGAGTGAGCTGAGAGTGAGCAGGCAGTGAGCAGAGAGTGAGCAAGGAGTGAGCAGAGAGTGAGCAGAGAGTGAGCAGGCAGTGAGCAGAGAGTGAGCAGGCAGTGAGCAGAGAGTGAGCAGGGAGTGAGCAGAGAGTGAGCAGGGAGTGAGCAGAGAGTGAGCAGGGAGTGAGCAGAGAGTGAGCAGAGAGTGAGCAGAGAGTGAGCAGGCAGTGAGCAGAGAGTGAGCAGAGAGTGAGCAGAGAGTGAGCAGAGAGTGAGCAGGGAGTGAGCAGGGAGTGAGCAGGGAGTGAGCAGAGTGAGCAGAGTGAGCAGAGTGAGCAGAGTGAGCAGAGAGTGAGCAGAGAGTGAGCAGGCAGTGAGCAGAGAGTGAGCAGAGAGTGAGCAGGGAGTGAGCAGGGAGTCAGCAGAGAGTGAACAGAGAATGAGCAGAGAGTGAGCAGGGAGTAAGCAGAGAGTGAGCAGGGAGTGAGCAGGGAGTGAGCAGGGAGTGAGCAGGGTGTGGGCAGAGAGTGAGCAGGGAGTGAGCAGAGAGTGAGCAGAGAGTGAGCAGAGAGTGAGCAGGGAGTCAGCAGAGAGTGAACAGAGAATGAGCAGAGAGTGCGCAGGGAGTAAGCAGAGAGTGAGCAGGGAGTGGGCAGGGAGTGAGCAGGGTGTGGGCAGAGAGTGAGCAGGGAGTGAGCAGAGAGTGAGCAGAGAGTGAGCAGGGAGTGAGCAGGGAGTGAGCAGAGAGTGAGCAGCGAGTGAGCAGAGAGTGAGCAGGGAGTGAGCAGAGAGTGAGCAGAGAGTGAGCAGAGAGTGAGCAGAGAGTGAGCAGGGAGTGAGCAGAGAGTGAGCATAGATGAGCAGAGAGTGAGCAGAGAGTGAGTAGAGAGTCAGCAGGGAGTGAGCAAGGAGTGAGCAGAGAGTCAGCAGAGAGTGAGCAGAGAGTGAGCAGGGAGTGAGCAGAGAGTGAGCAGAGAGTGAGCAGGGAGTGAGCAGGGAGTGAGCAGGGAGTGAGCAGGGAGTGAGCAGGGAGTGAGCAGGGAGTGAGCAGGGAGTGAGCAGAAAGTGAGCAGGGAGTGAGGAGAGAGTGAGCAGAGAGTGAGCAGAGAGTGACCAGGGAGTGAGCAGGGAGTGAGCAGAGAGTGAGCAGGGAGTGAGCAGGGAGTGAGCAGAGAGTGAGCAGGGAGTGAGCAGGGAGTGAGCAGGGAGTGAGCAGGGAGTGAGCAGGGAGTGAGCAGAGAGTGAGCAGAGAGTGAGCAGGGAGTGAGCAGAGAGTGAGCAGAGAGTGAGCAGGGGGTGAGCAGGGGGTGAGCAGGGGGTGAGCAGGGGGTGAGCAGGGGGTGAGCAGGGGGTGAGCAGGGAGTGAGCAGGGAGTGAGCAGAGAGTGAGCAGGGAGTGAGCAGAGAGTGATTAGGGAGTGAGCAGAGAGTGAGCAGGGAGTGAGCAGGGAGTGAGCAGAGAGTGAGAACGGAGTGAGCAGAGAGTGAGCAGGGAGTGAGCAGGGAGTGAGCAGGGAGTGAGCAGGGAGTGAGCAGGGAGTGAGCAGGGAGTGAGCAGAGAGTGAGCAGAGAGTGAGCAGGGAGTGAGTAGAGAGTGAGCAGAGAGTGAGCAGAGAGTGAGCAGAGAGTGAGCAGGGAGTGAGCAGAGAGGGAGCAGAGAGGGAGCAGGGAGTGAGCAGGGAGTGAGCAGGGAGTGAGCAGAGAGTGAGCAGAGAGTGAGCAGGCAGTGAGCAGAGAGTGAGCAGGGAGTGAGCAGGGAGTGAGTAGAGAGTGAGCAGAGAGTGAGCAGGGAGTGAGCAGGGAGTGAGCAGAGAGTGAGCAGAGAGTGAGCAGAGAGTGAGCAGAGAGTGAGCAGGGGGTGAGCCGAGAGTGAGCAGGGAGTGAGCAGAAAGTGAGCAGAGAGTGAGCAGAGAGTGAGCAGGGAGTGAGCAGAGAGTGAGCTGAGAGTGAGCAGAGAGTGAGCTGAGAGTGAGCAGAGAGTGAGCAGAGAGTGAGCAGGCAGTGAGCAGAGAGTGAGCAGAGAGAGACCAGAGAGAGACCAGAGAGAGACCAGAGAGAGAGCAGGCAGTGAGCAGAGAGTGAGCAGAGAGTGAGCAGAGAGTGAGCAGAGAGTGAGCAGGGAGTGAGCAGAGAGTGAGCAGAGACTGAGCAGGGAGTGAGCAGAGAGTGAGCAGAGAGTGAGCAGAGAGTGAGCAGGGAGTGAGCAGAGAGTGAGCAGAGAGTGAGCTGAGAGTGAGCAGGGAGTGAGCTGAGAGTGAGCAGGCAGTGAGCAGAGAGTGAGCAAGGAGTGAGCAGAGAGTGAGCAGAGAGTGAGCAGAGAGTGAGCAGGCAGTGAGCAGAGAGTGCGCAGAGAGTGAGCAGGGAGTGAGCAGAGAGTGAGCAGAGAGTGAGCAGAGAGTGAGCAGGCAGTGAGCAGAGATTGAGCAGAGAGTGAGCAGGGAGTGAGCAGAGAGTGAGCAGAGAGTGAGCAGAGAGTGAGCAGGCAGTGAGCAGGCAGTGAGCAGAGAGTGAGCAGGGAGTGAGCAGAGAGTGAGCAGGGAGTGAGCAGAGAGTGAACAGAGAATGAGCAGAGAGAGAGCAGGGAGTAAGCAGAGAGTGAGCAGGGTGTGGGCAGAGAGTGAGCAGGGAGTGAGCAGAGAGTGAGCAGAGAGTGAGCAGGGAGTGAGCAGGGAGTGAGCAGAGAGTGAGCAGAGAGTGAGCAGAGAGTGAGCAGTGAGTGAGCAGGGAGTGAGCAGAGAGTGAGCAGAGAGTGAGCAGCGAGTGAGCAGAGAGTGAGCAGGGAGTGAGCAGAGAGTGAGCAGAGAGTGAGCAGGGAGTGAGCAGAGAGTGAGCATGGATGAGCAGAGAGTGAGTAGAGAGTCAGCAGGGAGTGAGCAGGGAGTGAGCAGGGAGTGAGCAGAGAGTGAGCAGGGAGTGAGCAGAGAGTGAGCAGAGAGTGAGCAGGGAGTGAGCAGGGAGTGAGCAGGGAGTGAGCAGGGAGTGAGCAGGGAGTGAGCAGGGAGTGAGCAGGGAGTGAGCAGAGAGTGAGGAGAGAGTGAGCAGAGAGTGAGCAGGGAGTGAGCAGGGAGTGAGCAGAGAGTGAGCAGGGAGTGAGCAGAGAGTGAGCAGGGAGTGAGCAGGGAGTGAGCAGAGAGTGAGCAGAAAGTGAGCAGGGAGTGAGCAGAGAGTGAGCAGGGAGTGAGCAGAGAGTGAGCAGGGAGTGAGCAGAGAGTGAGCAGAGAGTGAGCAGAGAGTGAGCAGGGGGTGAGCAGAGAGTGAGCAGGGAGTGAGCAGAGAGAGAGCAGGGAGTGAGCAGAGAGTGAGCAGAGAGTGAGAACGGAGTGAGCAGAGAGTGAGCAGAGTGTGAGCAGGGAGTGAGCAGGGAGTGAGCAGGGGGTGAGCAGGGAGTGAGCAGGGAGTGAGCAGAGAGTGAGCAGAGAGTGAGCAGGGAGTGAGCAGGGAGTGAGCAGAGAGTGAGTAGAGAGTGAGTAGAGAGTGAGCAGGGAGTGAGTAGTGAGTGAGCAGGGAGTGAGCAGGGAGTGAGCAGGGAGTGAGCAGGGAGTGAGCAGGGAGTGAGCAGGGAGTGAGCAGGGAGTGAGCATAGAGTGAGTAGAGAGTGAGCCAGGATGAGCAGGCAGTGAGCAGGGAGTGAGCAGAGTGTGAGCAGGGAGTGAGCAGAGAGTGAGCAGGCAGTGAGCAGAGAGTGAGCAGGCAGTGAGCAGAGAGTGAGCAGAGAGTGAGCAGGGAGTGAGCAGGGAGTGAGCAGAGAGTGAGCAGAGAGTGAGCAGAGAGTGAGCAGAGAGTGAGCAGAGAGTGAGCAGGGTGTGAGCAGAGAGTGAGCAGAGAGTGAGCAGAGAGTGAGCAGGCAGTGTGTGAGCAGAGAGTGAGCAGAGAGTGAGCAGAGAGTGAGCAGGGAGTGAGCAGAGAGTGAGCAGGCAGTCAGCAGAGAGTGAGCAGGGAGTGAGCAGAGAGTGAGCAGAGAGTGAGCAGGGAGTGAGCAGGGAGTGAGCAGGGAGTGAGCAGAGAGTGAGCAGAGAGTGAGCAGAGAGTGAGCAGAGAGTGAGCAGAGAGTGAGCAGAGAGTGAGCAGGCAGTGAGCAGAGAGTGAGCAGAGAGTGAGCAGGCAGTGAGCAGGCAGTGAGCAGAGGAGTGAGCAGGCAGTGAGCAGAGAGTGAGCAGAGAGTGAGCAGGCAGTGAGCAGAGAGTGAGCAGAGAGTGAGCAGAGAGTGAGCAGGGAGTGAGCAGAGAGTGAGCAGGGAGTGAGCAGAGAGTGAGCAGGGAGTGAGCAGGGAGTGAGCAGGGAGTGAGCAGAGAGTGAGCAGGAAGTGAGCAGAGATTGAGCAGGGAGTAAGCAGAGAGTGAGCAGGCAGTGAGCAGAGAGTGAGCAGGGAGTGAGTAGAGAGTGAGCAGGGAGTGAGCAGAGAGTGAGCAGGGAGTGAGCTGAGAGTGAGCAGGGAGTGAGCAGAGAGTGAGCAGGGAGTGAGCTGAGAGTGAGCAGGGAGTGAGCAGAGAGTGAGCAGGCAGTGAGCAGAGAGTGAGCAGAGAGTGAGCAGGGAGTGAGCAGAGAGTGAGCAGGAAGTGAGCAGGGAGTGAGCAGAGAGTGAGCAGAGAGTGAACAGGGAGTGAGCAGAGAGTGAGCAGGGAGTGAGCTGAGAGTGAGCAGTGAGCCGAGAGTGAGCAGAGAGTGAGCAGAGAGTGAGCAGGCAGTGAGCAGAGATTGAGCAGAGAGTGAGCAGAGAGTGAGCAGAGAGTGAGCAGAGAGAGACCAGAGAGTGAGCAGGCAGTGAGCAGGGAGAGGGCAGGGAGTGAGCAGAGAGTGAGCAGATAGTGAGCAGGGAGTGAGCAGAGAGTGAGCAGAGAGTGAGCAGAGACTGAGCAGGGAGTGAGCAGAGAGTGAGCAGAGAGTGAGCAGAGAGTGAGCGGGGAGTGAGCGGAGAGTGAGCAGGCAGTGAGCAGAGAGTGAGCAAGGAGTGAGCAGAGAGTGAGCAGAGAGTGAGCAGGCAGTGAGCAGAGAGTGAGCAGAGAGTGAGGAGAGAGTGAGCAGGGAGTGAGCAGAGAGTGAGCAGAGAGTGAGCAGGGAGTGAGCAGAGAGTGAGCAGAGAGTGAGCAGAGAGTGAGCAGGCAGTGAGCAGAGAGTGAGCAGAGAGTGAGCAGAGAGTGAGCAGAGAGTGAGCAGGGAGTGAGCAGGGAGTGAGCAGGGAGTGAGCAGAGAGTGAGCAGGCAGTGAGCAGGCAGTGAGCAGGCAGTGAGCAGGGAGTGAGCAGGGAGTGAGCAGAGAGTGAGCAGGGAGTGAGCAGAGAGTGAGCAGGGAGTGAGCAGAGAGTGAACAGAGAATGAGCAGAGAGTGAACAGAGAATGAGCAGAGAGTGAACAGAGAATGAGCAGAGAGTGAGCAGGGAGTAAGCAGAGAGTGAGCAGGGAGTGAGCAGGGTGTGGGCAGAGAGTGAGCAGGGAGTGAGCAGAGAGTGAGCAGAGAGTGAGCAGTGAGTGAGCAGAGAGTGAGCAGGGAGTGAGCAGAGAGTGAGCAGAGAGTGAGCAGAGAGTGAGCAGCGAGTGAGCAGAGAGTGAGCAGAGAGTGAGCAGGGAGTGAGCAGAGAGTGAGCAGAGAGTGAGCAGTGAGTGAGCAGAGAGTGAGCAGGGAGTGAGCAGAGAGTGAGCAGCGAGTGAGCAGAGAGTGAGCAGGGAGTGAGCAGGGAGTGAGCAGAGAGTGAGCATAGATGAGCAGAGAGTGAGCAGAGAGTGAGTAGAGAGTCAGCAGGGAGTGAGCAGGGAGTGAGCAGAGAGTGAGCAGGGAGTTAGCAGGGAGTTAGCAGGGAGTGAGCAGAGAGTGAGCAGAGAGTGAGCAGAGACTGAGCAGAGAGTGAGCAGGGAGTGAGCAGGGAGTGAGCAGGGAGTGAGCAGAGAGTGAGCAGGGAGTGAGCAGGGAGTGAGCAGGGAGTGAGGAGTGAGCAGGGAGTGAGCAGGGAGTGAGCAGGGAGTGAGCAGAGAGTGAGCAGAGAGTGAGCAGAGAGTGAGCAGGGAGTGAGCAGGGAGTGAGCAGGGAGTGAGCAGAGAGTGAGCAGGGAGTGAGCAGTGAGTGAGCAGAGAGTGAGCAGGGAGTGAGCAGAGAGTGAGCAGAGAGTGAGCAGAGAGTGAGCAGGGAGTGAGCAGGGAGTGAGGAGAGAGTGAGCAGGGAGTGAGCAGGGAGTGAGCAGGGAGTGAGCAGAGAGTGAGCAGGGAGTGAGCAGGGAGTGAGCAGGGAGTGAGCAGAGAGTGAGCAGGGAGTGAGCAGTGAGTGAGCAGAGAGTGAGCAGGGAGTGAGCAGAGAGTGAGCAGAGAGTGAGCAGGGAGTGAGCAGGGAGTGAGCAGAGAGTGAGCAGGGAGTGAGCAGAGAGTGAGCAGGGAGTGAGCAGAGAGTGAGCAGAGAGTGAGCAGAGAGTGAGCAGAGAGTGAGCAGGGGGTGAGCAGGGGGTGAGCAGGGAGTGAGCAGAGAGTGAGCAGGGAGTGAGCAGAGAGTGAGTAGGGAGTGAGCAGAGAGTGAGAACGGAGTGAGCAGAGAGTGAGCAGGGAGTGAGCAGAGAGTGAGCAGAGAGTGAGCAGGGAGTGAGCAGAGAGAGAGCAGAGAGAGAGCAGAGAGAGAGCAGAGAGAGAGCAGAGAGTGAGCAGGGAGTGAGCAGAGAGTGAGCAGGGAGTGAGCAGAGAGTGAGTAGAGAGTGAGCAGAGAGTGAGCAGGGAGTGAGTAGAGAGTGAGCAGGGAGTGAGCAGAGAGTGAGCAGGGAGTGAGTAGAGAGTGAGCCGGGATGAGCAGGCAGTGAGCAGGGAGTGAGCAGAGTGTGAGCAGGGAGTGAGCAGAGAGTGAGCAGGCAGTGAGCAGAGAGTGAGCAGGCAGTGAGCAGAGAGTGAGCAGGGAGTGAGCAGGGAGTGAGCAGGGAGTGAGCAGGGAGTGAGCAGGGAGTGAGCAGAGAGTGAGCAGAGAGTGAGCAGAGAGTGAGCAGGGAGTGAGCAGAGAGTGAGCAGAGAGTGAGCAGGGAGTGAGCAGAGAGTGAGCAGAGAGTGAGCAGAGAGTGAGCAGAGAGTGAGCAGGGAGTGAGCAGGGAGTGAGCAGGGAGTGAGCAGGGAGTGAGCAGGGAGTGAGCAGGGAGTGAGCAGGGAGTGAGCAGGGAGTGAGCAGGCAGTGAGCAGAGAGTGAGCAGAGAGTGAGCAGAGAGTGAGCAGGCAGTGCGCAGGCAGTGAGCAGGCAGTGAGCAGGCAGTGAGCAGAGAGAGAACAGGCAGTGAGCAGAGAGTGAGCAGGCAGTGAGCAGAGAGTGAGCAGAGAGTGAGCAGGGAGTGAGCAGAGAGTGAGCAGGGAGTGAGCAGGGAGTGAGCAGAGAGTGAGCAGGAAGTGAGCAGAGAGTGAGCAGAGAGTGAGCAGAGAGTGAGCAGGCAGTGAGCAGGCAGTGAGCAGGCAGTGAGCAGAGAGTGAGCAGGGAGTGAGCAGAGAGTGAGCAGGGAGTGAGTAGAGAGTGAGCAGGGAGTGAGCAGGGAGTGAGCAGAGAGTGAGCAGGGAGTGAGCTGAGAGTGAGCAGAGAGTGAGCAGGGAGTGAGCAGAGAGTGAGCAGGCAGTGAGCAGAGAGTGAGCAGGGAGTGAGCTGAGAGTGAGCAGAGAGTGAGCAGAGAGTGAGCAGGGGGTGAGCAGAGAGTGAGCAGGAAGTGAGCAGGAGTGAGCAGAGAGTGAGCAGGGAGTGAGCAGAGAGTGAGCAGGGAGTGAGCTGAGAGTGAGCAGGGAGTGAGCTGAGAGTGAGCAGTGAGCAGAGAGTGAGCAGGCAGTGAGCAGAGAGTGAGCAGAGAGTGAGCAGAGAGTGAGCAGAGAGTGAGCAGAGAGTGAGCAGAGAGTGAGCAGAAAGTGAGCAGAGGGTGAGCAGAGAGTGAGCAGGCAGTGAGCAGAGATTGAGCAGAGAGTGAGCAGACAGTGAGCAGAGAGGGAGCAGGGAGGGAGCAGGGAGGGAGCAGGGAGGGAGCAGGGAGTGAGCAGAGAGTGAGCAGGGAGTGAGCAGAGGGTGAGCAGGGAGTGAGCTGAGAGTGAGTAGAGAGCGAGCAGGGAGTGAGCAGAGACTGAGCAGAGAGTGAGCAGAGAGTGAGCAGGCAGTGAGCAGAGAGTGAGCAGATAGTGAGCAGAGAGAGACCAGGCAGTGAGCAGGCAGTGAGCAGAGAGTGAGCAGGCAGTGATCAGAGAGTGAGCAGAGAGTGAGCAGAGAGTGAGCAGGGAGTGAGCAGAGAGAGAGCAGGGAGTGAGCAGAGAGTGAGTAGGGAGTGAGCAGAGAGTGAGAACGGAGTGAGCAGAGAGTGAGCAGGGAGTGAGCAGAGAGTGAGCAGAGAGTGAGCAGGGAGTGAGCAGAGAGTGAGCAGAGAGTGAGCAGGGAGTGAGCAGGGAGTGAGCAGGGAGTGAGCAGGGAGTGAGCAGAGAGTGAGCAGAGAGTGAGCAGAGAGTGAGTAGAGAGTGAGCAGAGAGTGAGCAGAGAGTGAGCAGGGAGTGAGCAGGGAGTGAGCAGAGAGTGAGCAGAGAGTGAGTAGCGAGTGAGCAGGCAGTGAGCAGAGAGTGAGCAGGGTGTGAGCAGAGAGTGAGCAGGGAGTGAGCAGAGAGTGAGCAGAGAGTGAGCAGGGAGTGAGCAGAGAGTGAGCAGAGAGTGAGCAGGGAGTGAGCAGGGCGTGAGCAGGGAGTGAGCAGAGAGTGAGCGGGCAGTGAGCGAGCAGAGAGTGAGCAGAGAGTGAGCAGAGAGTGAGCAGGGAGTGAGCAGGGAGTGAGCAGGGAGTGAGCAGAGAGTGAGCAGAGAGTGAGCAGGGAGTGAGCAGAGAGTGAGCAGGGAGTGAGCAGGGAGTGAGCAGGGAGTGAGCAGAGAGTGAGCAGGGAGTGAGAAGAGAGTGAGCAGAGAGTGAGCAGGGAGTGAGAAGAGAGTGAGCAGAGAGTGAGCAGGAAGTTAGCAGAGAGTGAGCAGAAAGTGAGAAGAGAGTGAGCAGAGAGTGAGCAGGCAGTGGGAAGAGAGTGAGCAGGGAGTGAGCAGGGAGTGAGCAGAGAGTGAGCAGAGAGTGAGCAGGGGGTGAGTAGGGAGTGAGCAGAGAGTGAGCAGAGTGTGAGCAGAGTGTGAGCAGGGAGTGAGCAGAGAGTGAGCAGGGAGTGAGCAGAGAGTGAGCAGAGAGTGAGCAGAGAGTGAGCAGGCAGTGAGTGAGCAGAGAGTGAGCAGACAGTGAGCAGAGAGTGAGCAGGGAGTGAGCAGAGAGTGAGCAGGGACTGAGCAGAGAGTGAGCAGAGAGTGAGCAGGGAGTGAGCAGGGAGTGAGCAGAGAGTGAGCAGGGAGTGAGCAGGGAGTGAGCAGAGAGTGAGCAGGGAGTGAGCAGAGAGTGAGCAGAGAGTGAGCAGGGAGTGAGCAGAGAGTGAGCAGAGAGTGAGCAGGGAGTGAGCAGGGAGTGAGCAGGCAATGAGTGAGCAGAGAGTGAGCAGACAGTGAGCAGACAGTGAGCAGGGAGTGAGCAGGGAGTGAGTGAGCAGAGAGTGAGCAGACAGTGAGCAGAGAGTGAGCAGGGAGTGAGCAGAGAGTGAGCAGGGACTGAGCAGAGAGTGAGCAGAGAGTGAGCAGAGATTGAGCAGGGAGTGAGCAGAGAGTGAGCAGGGAGTGAGCAGAGAGTGAGCAGAGAGTGAGCAGGGAGTGAGCAGAGAGTGAGCAGGGAGTGAGCAGAGAGTGAGCAGAGAGTGAGCAGAGAGTGAGCAGGGAGTGGGCAGAGAGTGAGCAGGGAGTGAGCAGGGAGTGAGCAGAGAGTGAGCAGAGAGTGAGCAAGGAGTGAGCAGGGAGGGAGCAGAGAGTGAGCAGACAGTGAGCAGAGAGTGAGCAGCGAGTGAGCGGGGAGTGAGCAGAGAGTGAGCAGGGAGTGAGCAGAGAGTGAACAGAGAATGAGCAGAGAGTGAGCAGAGAGTGAGCAGGGAGTGGGCAGAGAGTGAGCAGGGAGTGAGCAGAGAGTGAGCAGGGAGAGGGCAGAGAGTGAGCAGAGTGAGCAGCGAGTGAGCAGGGAGTGAGCAGGGAGTGAGCAGGGAGTGAGCAGGGAGTGAGCAGAGAGTGAGCAGACAGTGAGCAGGGAGTGAGCAGCGAGTGAGCAGAGAGTGAGCAGGGACTGAGCAGAGAGTGAGCAGAGAGTGAGCAGAGAGTGAGCAGTGAGCAGGGAGTGAGCAGGGTGTGAGCAGAGAGTGAGCAGGGAGTGAGCAGGGAGTGAGCAGAGAGTGAGCAGGGAGTGAGCAGAGAGTGAGCAGAGAGTGAGCAGAGAGTGAGCAAGGAGTGAGCAGAGAGTGATCAGAGAGTGAGCAGACAGTGAGCAGAGAGTGAGCAGGGAGTGAGCAGGGAGTGAGCAGAGAGTGAGCAGGGAGTGAGCAGAGAGTGAGCAAGGAGTGAGCAGAGAGTGAGCAGGGAGTGAGCAGAGAGTGAGCAGACAGTGAGCAGAGAGTGAGCAGAGAGTGAGCAGCGAGTGAGCAGCGAGTGAGCAGGGAGTGGGCAGGTAGTGAGCAGAGAGTGAGCAGGGAGTGAGCAGAGAGTGAGCAGAGAGTGAGGATAGAGTGAGTAGAGGGTGAGCGGGGAGTGAGCAGGCAGTGAGCAGAGAGTGAGCAGGGAGTGAGCAGAGAGTGAGCAGAGAGTGAGCAGGGACTGAGCAGAGAGTGAGCAGAGAGTGAGCAGGGACTGAGCAGAGAGTGAGCAGAAAGTGAGCAGAGATTGAGCAGAGATTGAGCAGAGATTGAGCAGGGACTGAGCAGAGAGTGAGCAGAGAGTGAGTGAGCAGAGAGTGAGCAGGGAGTGAGCAGAGAGGGAGCAGAGAGTGAGCAGGGAGTGAGCAGGGAGTGAGCAGAGAGTGAGCAGGGAGTGAGCAGGGAGTCAGCAGAGAGTGAGCAGAGAGTGAGCAGGCAGTGAGTGAGCAGAGAGTGAGCAGGCAGTGAGCGAGCAGAGAGTGAGCAGAGAGTGAGCAGGGAGTGAGCAGGGTGTGAGCAGAGAGTGAGCAGGGAGTGAGCAGAGAGTGAGCAGGGCGTGAGAAGAGAGTGAGCAGGGAGTGAGCAGAGAGTGAGCAGAGAGTGAGCAAGGAGTGAGCAGAGAGTGAGCAGGGAGTGAGCAGGGACTGAGCAGAGAGTGAGCAGAGAGTGAGCAGACAGTGAGCAGGGAGTGAGCAGGGAGTGAGCAAGGAGTGAGCAGAGAGTGAGCAGGGAGTGAGCAGGGACTGAGCAGAGAGTGAGCAGAGAGTGAGCAGGGAGTGAGCAGGGAGTGAGCAGGGAGTGAGCAGGGAGTGAGCAGGGAGTGAGCAGAGAGTGAGCAGAGAGTGAGCATAGAGTGAGTAGAGGGTGAGCGGGGAGTGAGCAGGCAGTGAGCAGAGAGTGAGCAGGGAGTGAGCAGAGAGTGAACAGAGAATGAGCAGGGAGTAAGCAGAGAGTGAGCAGGGAGTGAGCAGAGAGTGAGCAGAGAGTAAGCAGAGTGAGCAGTGAGTGAGCAGAGAGTGAGCAGAGAGTGAGCAGAGAGTGAGCAGAGAGTGAGCAGGGAGTGAGCAGCGAGTGAGCAGGGAGTGAGCAGGGAGTGACCAGAGAGTGAGCAGAGAGTGAGCAGGGAGTGAGCAGAGAGTGAGCATAGATGAGCAGAGAGTGAGTAGAGAGTCAGCAGGGAGTCAGCAGGGAGTGAGCAGAGAGTGAGCAGAGAGTGAGCAGAGAGTGAGCAGGGAGTGAGCAGAGAGTGAGCAGAGAGTGAGCAGGGAGTGAGCAGAGAGTGAGCAGAGAGTGAGCAGGGAGTGAGGAGAGAGTGAGCAGAGAGTGAGCAGGGAGTGAGCAGGGAGTGAGCAGGGAGTGAGCAGGGAGTGAGCAGGGAGTGAGCAGGGAGTGAGCAGGGAGTGAGCAGAGAGTGAGCAGGGAGTGAGCAGGGAGTGCGCAGGGAGTGCGCAGAGAGTGAGCAGAGAGTGAGCAGAGAGTGAGCAGGGAGTGAGCAGGGAGTGAGCAGAGAGTGAGCAGAGAGTGAGCAGGGAGTGAGCAGGGAGTGAGCAGGGAGTGAGCAGAGAGTGAGCAGAGAGTGAGCAGAGAGTGAGCAGAGAGTGAGCAGGGGGTGAGCAGAGAGTGAGCAGGGAGTGAGCAGAGAGTGAGCAGGGAGTGAGCAGAGAGTGAGCAGAGAGTGAGAACGGAGTGAGCAGAGAGTGAGCAGAGAGTGAGCAGAGAGTGAGCAGAGAGTGAGCAGGGAGTGAGCAGAGAGTGAGCAGAGAGTGAGCAGAGAGTGAGCAGGGAGTGAGCAGAGAGTGAGCAGAGAGTGAGCAGAGAGTGAGTAGAGAGTGAGCAGGGAGTGAGCAGGGAGTGAGCAGGCAGTGAGCAGGGAGTGAACAGAGAGTGAGCAGGGAGTGTGCATAGAGTGAGCGGAGAGTGAGCCGGGATGAGCAGGCAGTGAGCAGGGAGTGAGCAGAGTGTGAGCAGGGAGTGAGCAGAGAGTGAGCAGGCAGTGAGCAGAGAGTGAGCAGAGAGTGAGAAGAGAGTGAGCAGGGAGTGAGCAGGGAGTGAGGAGAGAGTGAGCAGAGAGTGAGCAGAGAGTGAGCAGGGTGTGAGCAGAGAGTGAGCAGAGAGTGAGCAGAGAGTGAGCAGAGAGTGAGCAGAGAGTGAGCAGGCAGTGTGTGAGCAGGGAGTGAGCAGAGAGTGAGCAGGGAGTGAGCAGAGAGTGAGCAGGGAGTGAGCAGAGAGTGAGCAGAGAGTGAGCAGGGAGTGAGCAGAGAGTGAGCAGAGAGTGAGCAGGGAGTGAGCAGGGAGTGAGCAGGGAGTGAGCAGGGAGTGAGCAGAGAGTGAGCAGAGAGTGAGCAGAGAGTGAGCAGAGAGTGAGCAGGGAGTGAGCAGAGAGTGAGCAGAGAGTGAGCAGGGAGTGAGCAGAGAGTGACCTGAGAGTGAGCAGGGAGTGAGCAGAGAGTGAGCAGGGAGTGAGCAGGGAGTGAGCAGGCAGTGAGCAGAGAGTGAGCAGAGAGTGAGCAGGGAGTGAGCAGGGAGTGAGCAGGGAGTGAGCAGAGAGTGAGCAGAGAGTGAGCAGGGAGTGAGCAGGGAGTGAGCAGAGAGTGAGCAGGGAGTGAGCAGAGAGTGAGCAGAGAGTGAGCAGGGAGTGAGCCTAGAGTGAGCAGGGAGTGAGCAGGGAGTGAGCAGGGAGTGAGCAGAAAGTGAGCAGAGAGTGAGCAGAAAGTGAGCAGAGAGTGAGCAGGCAGTGAGCAGGCAGTGAGCAGGGAGTGAGCAGGGAGTGAGCAGAGAGTGAGCTGAGAGTGAGCTGAGAGTGAGCAGAGAGTGAGCAGGCAGTGAGCAGAGAGTGAGCAGAGAGAGACTAGAGAGTGAGCAGAGAGTGAGCAGAGAGTGAGCAGGGAGTGAGCAGGGAGTGAGCAGGGAGTGAGCAGAGAGTGAGCAGAGAGTGAGCAGGGAGTGAGCAGAGAGTGAGCAGAGAGTGAGCAGACAGTGCGCAGACAGTGAGCAGAGAGTGAGCAGAGAGTGAGCAGGGAGTGAGCAGAGAGTGAGCAGAGAGTGAGCAGAGACTGAGCAGGGAGTGAGCAGAGAGTGAGCAGACAGTGAGCAGGGAGTGAGCAGAGAGTGAGCAGAGAGTGAGCTGAGAGTGAGCTGAGTGTGAGCAGGGAGTGAGCTGAGAGTGAGCAGGCAGTGAGCAGATAGTGAGCAAGGAGTGAGCAGAGAGTGAGCAGAGAGTGAGCAGGCAGTGAGCAGAGAGTGAGCAGGCAGTGAGCAGAGAGTGAGCAGGGAGTGAGCAGAGAGTGAGCAGAGAGTGAGCAGGCAGTGAGCAGAGAGTGAGCAGAGAGTGAGCAGAGAGTGAGCAGAGAGTGAGCAGGGAGTGAGCAGGGAGTGAGCAGAGTGAGCAGAGTGAGCAGAGTGAGCAGAGTGAGCAGAGTGAGCAGAGAGTGAGCAGAGAGTGAGCAGGCAGTGAGCAGAGAGTGAGCAGAGAGTGAGCAGGGAGTGAGCAGGGAGTCAGCAGAGAGTGAACAGAGAATGAGCAGAGAGTGAGCAGGGAGTAAGCAGAGAGTGAGCAGGGAGTGAGCAGGGAGTGAGCAGGGAGTGAGCAGGGTGTGGGCAGAGAGTGAGCAGGGAGTGAGCAGAGAGTGAGCAGAGAGTGAGCAGAGAGTGAGCAGGGAGTCAGCAGAGAGTGAACAGAGAATGAGCAGAGAGTGCGCAGGGAGTAAGCAGAGAGTGAGCAGGGAGTGGGCAGGGAGTGAGCAGGGTGTGGGCAGAGAGTGAGCAGGGAGTGAGCAGAGAGTGAGCAGAGAGTGAGCAGGGAGTGAGCAGAGAGTGAGCAGAGAGTGAGCAGAGAGTGAGCAGAGAGTGAGCAGGGAGTGAGCAGAGAGTGAGCAGAGAGTGAGCAGAGAGTGAGCAGGGAGTGAGCAGAGAGTGAGCATAGATAAGCAGAGAGTGAGCAGAGAGTGAGTAGAGAGTCAGCAGGGAGTGAGCAAGGAGTGAGCAAGGAGTCAGCAGAGAGTGAGCAGAGAGTGAGCAGAGAGTGAGCAGGGAGTGAGCAGAGAGTGAGCAGAGAGTGAGCAGGGAGTGAGCAGGGAGTGAGCAGGGAGTGAGCAGAGAGTGAGCAGAGAGTGAGCAGGGAGTGAGGAGAGAGTGAGCAGAGAGTGAGCAGGGAGTGAGCAGGGAGTGAGCAGGGAGTGAGCAGGGAGTGAGCAGGGAGTGAGCAGAGAGTGAGCAGGGAGTGAGCAGGGAGTGAGCAGGGAGTGAGCAGGGAGTGAGCAGGGAGTGAGCAGAGAGTGAGCAGAGAGTGAGCAGGGAGTGAGCAGAGAGTGAGCAGGGGGTGAGCAGGGGGTGAGCAGGGGGTGAGCAGGGGGTGAGCAGGGGGTGAGCAGGGAGTGAGCAGGGAGTGAGCAGGGAGTGAGCAGAGAGTGAGCAGAGAGTGAGCAGGGAGTGAGCAGAGAGTGATTAGGGAGTGAGCAGAGAGTGAGCAGGGAGTGAGCAGAGAGTGAGTAGGGAGTGAGCAGAGAGTGAGAACGGAGTGAGCAGAGAGTGAGCAGAGAGTGAGCAGGGAGTGAGCAGGGAGTGAGCAGGGAGTGAGTAGGGAGTGAGTAGAGAGTGAGCAGAGAGTGAGCAGAGAGTGAGCAGAGAGTGAGCAGAGAGTGAGCAGGGAGTGAGCAGAGAGGGAGCAGAGAGTGAGCAGGGAGTGAGCAGGGAGTGAGCAGGGAGTGAGCAGGGAGTGAGCAGGGAGTGAGCAGAGAGTGAGCAGGCAGTGAGCAGAGAGTGAGCAGGGAGTGAGCAGGGAGTGAGTAGAGAGTGAGCAGAGAGTGAGCAGGGAGTGAGTAGGGAGTGAGCAGAGAGTGAGAACGGAGTGAGCAGAGAGTGAGCAGAGAGTGAGCAGAGAGTGAGCAGGGAGTGAGCAGGGAGTGAGCAGGGAGTGAGCAGGGAGTGAGTAGGGAGTGAGTAGAGAGTGAGCAGAGAGTGAGCAGAGAGTGAGCAGAGAGTGAGCAGAGAGTGAGCAGGGAGTGAGCAGAGAGGGAGCAGAGAGTGAGCAGGGAGTGAGCAGGGAGTGAGCAGGGAGTGAGCAGGGAGTGAGCAGGGAGTGAGCAGGGAGTGAGCAGAGAGTGAGCAGGCAGTGAGCAGAGAGTGAGCAGGGAGTGAGCAGGGAGTGAGTAGAGAGTGAGCAGAGAGTGAGCAGGGAGTGAGCAGGGAGTGAGCAGAGAGTGAGCAGAGAGTGAGCAGAGAGTGAGCAGAGAGTGAGCAGAGAGTGAGCAGGGGGTGAGCCGAGAGTGAGCAGGGAGTGAGCAGAAAGTGAGCAGAGAGTGAGCAGAGAGTGAGCAGGGAGTGAGCAGAGAGTGAGCAGAGAGTGAGCTGAGAGTGAGCAGAGAGTGAGCAGAGAGTGAGCAGGCAGTGAGCAGAGAGTGAGCAGAGAGAGACCAGAGAGAGAGCAGGCAGTGAGCAGAGAGTGAGCAGAGAGTGAGCAGGGAGTGAGCAGAGAGTGAGCAGAGACTGAGCAGGGAGTGAGCAGAGAGTGAGCAGAGAGTGAGCAGGGAGTGAGCAGAGAGTGAGCTGAGAGTGAGCAGGGAGTGAGCAGGGAGTGAGCAGGCAGTGAGCAGAGAGTGAGCAAGGAGTGAGCAGAGAGTGAGCAGAGAGTGAGCAGGCAGTGAGCAGAGAGTGAGCAGAGAGTGAGCAGAGAGTGAGCAGAGAGTGAGCAGGGAGTGAGCAGAGAGTGAGCAGAGAGTGAGCAGAGAGTGAGCAGAGAGTGAGCAGAGAGTGAGCAGAGAGTGAGCAGGCAGTGAGCAGAGATTGAGCAGAGAGTGAGCAGGGAGTGAGCAGAGAGTGAGCAGAGAGTGAGCAGAGAGTGAGCAGAGAGTGAGCAGAGAGTGAGCAGGCAGTGAGCAGGCAGTGAGCAGGCAGTGAGCAGAGAGTGAGCAGGGAGTGAGCAGAGAGTGAGCAGGGAGTGAGCAGAGAGTGAACAGAGAATGAGCAGAGAGAGAGCAGGGAGTAAGCAGAGAGTGAGCAGGGAGTGAGCAGGGTGTGGGCAGAGAGTGAGCAGGGAGTGAGCAGAGAGTGAGCAGAGAGTGAGCAGGGAGTGAGCAGAGAGTGAGCAGAGAGTGAGCAGTGAGTGAGCAGGGAGTGAGCAGAGAGTGAGCAGAGAGTGAGCAGCGAGTGAGCAGAGAGTGAGCAGAGAGTGAGCAGGGAGTGAGCAGAGAGTGAGCAGAGAGTGAGCAGAGAGTGAGCAGGGAGTGAGCAGAGAGTGAGCATGGATGAGCAGAGAGTGAGTAGAGAGTCAGCAGGGAGTGAGCAGGGAGTGAGCAGGGAGTGAGCAGGGAGTGAGCAGAGAGTGAGCAGAGAGTGAGCAGGGAGTGAGCAGAGAGTGAGCAGGGAGTGAGCAGGGAGTGAGCAGGGAGTGAGCAGGGAGTGAGGAGAGAGTGAGCAGAGAGTGAGCAGGGAGTGAGCAGGGAGTGAGCAGAGAGTGAGCAGGGAGTGAGCAGAGAGTGAGCAGGGAGTGAGCAGGGAGTGAGCAGAAAGTGAGCAGAAAGTGAGCAGGGAGTGAGCAGGGAGTGAGCAGAGAGTGAGCAGGGAGTGAGCAGGGAGTGAGCAGGGAGTGAGCAGAGAGTGAGCAGAGAGTGAGCAGGGGGTGAGCAGAGAGTGAGCAGGGAGTGAGCAGAGAGAGAGCAGGGAGTGAGCAGAGAGTGAGCAGGGAGTGAGCAGAGAGTGAGAACGGAGTGAGCAGAGAGTGAGCAGAGAGTGAGCAGGGAGTGAGCAGGGAGTGAGCAGGGGGTGAGCAGGGAGTGAGCAGAGAGTGAGCAGAGAGTGAGCAGAGAGTGAGCAGGGAGTGAGCAGGGAGTGAGTAGAGAGTGAGCAGAGAGTGAGCAGGGAGTGAGTAGTGAGTGAGCAGGGAGTGAGCAGGGAGTGAGCAGGGAGTGAGCAGGGAGTGAGCAGGGAGTGAGCAGAGAGTGAGCAGGGAGTGAGCATAGAGTGAGTAGAGAGTGAGCCAGGATGAGCAGGCAGTGAGCAGGGAGTGAGCAGAGTGTGAGCAGGGAGTGAGCAGAGAGTGAGCAGGCAGTGAGCAGAGAGTGAGCAGAGAGTGAGCAGAGAGTGAGCAGGCAGTGAGCAGAGAGTGAGCAGAGAGTGAGCAGGGAGTGAGCAGGGAGTGAGCAGGGAGTGAGCAGAGAGTGAGCAGAGAGTGAGCAGAGAGTGAGCAGAGAGTGAGCAGAGAGTGAGCAGAGAGTGAGCAGGGTGTGAGCAGGGTGTGAGCAGAGAGTGAGCAGAGAGTGAGCAGAGAGTGAGCAGAGAGTGAGCAGGGAGTGAGCAGAGAGTGAGCAGGCAGTCAGCAGAGAGTGAGCAGGGAGTGAGCAGAGAGTGAGCAGAGAGTGAGCAGGGAGTGAGCAGGGAGTGAGCAGAGAGTGAGCAGAGAGTGAGCAGAGAGTGAGCAGAGAGTGAGCAGAGAGTGAGCAGGCAGTGAGCAGGCAGTGAGCAGAGAGTGAGCAGAGAGTGAGCAGGCAGTGAGCAGGCAGTGAGCAGAGAGTGAGCAGGCAGTGAGCAGAGAGTGAGCAGAGAGTGAGCAGGCAGTGAGCAGAGAGTGAGCAGAGAGTGAGCAGAGAGTGAGCAGGGAGTGAGCAGAGAGTGAGCAGGGAGTGAGCAGAGAGTGAGCAGAGAGTGAGCAGAGATTGAGCAGGGAGTAAGCAGAGAGTGAGCAGGCAGTGAGCAGAGAGTGAGCAGGGAGTGAGTAGAGAGTGAGCAGGGAGTGAGCAGAGAGTGAGCAGGGAGTGAGCTGAGAGTGAGCAGGGAGTGAGCAGAGAGTGAGCAGGGAGTGAGCTGAGAGTGAGCAGGGAGTGAGCAGAGAGTGAGCAGGCAGTGAGCAGAGAGTGAGCAGAGAGTGAGCAGGGAGTGAGCAGAGAGTGAGCAGGAAGTGAGCAGGGAGTGAGCAGAGAGTGAGCAGAGAGTGAACAGGGAGTGAGCAGAGAGTGAGCAGGCAGTGAGCAGAGATTGAGCAGAGAGTGAGCAGAGAGTGAGCAGAGAGAGACCAGAGAGTGAGCAGGCAGTGAGCAGGGAGTGAGCAGAGAGTGAGCAGAGAGTGAGCAGGGAGTGAGCAGAGAGTGAGCAGAGAGTGAGCAGAGACTGAGCAGGGAGTGAGCAGAGAGTGAGCAGAGAGTGAGCGGGGAGTGAGCGGAGAGTGAGCAGGCAGTGAGCAGAGAGTGAGCAAGGAGTGAGCAGAGAGTGAGCAGAGAGTGAGCAGAGAGTGAGCAGAGAGTGAGCAGGCAGTGAGCAGAGAGTGAGCAGAGAGTGAGGAGAGAGTGAGCAGGGAGTGAGCAGAGAGTGAGCAGGGAGTGAGCAGAGAGTGAGCAGAGAGTGAGCAGAGAGTGAGCAGAGAGTGAGCAGGCAGTGAGCAGAGAGTGAGCAGAGAGTGAGCAGAGAGTGAGCAGGGAGTGAGCAGGGAGTGAGCAGGGAGTGAGCAGAGAGTGAGCAGAGAGTGAGCAGGCAGTGAGCAGGCAGTGAGCAGAGAGTGAGCAGGGAGTGAGCAGAGAGTGAGCAGGGAGTGAGCAGAGAGTGAGCAGGGAGTGAGCAGAGAGTGAACAGAGACTGAGCAGAGAGTGAACAGAGAATGAGCAGAGAGTGAACAGAGAATGAGCAGAGAGTGAGCAGAGAGTGAGCAGGGAGTGAGCAGGGAGTGAGCAGGGTGTGGGCAGAGAGTGAGCAGGGAGTGAGCAGAGAGTGAGCAGAGAGTGAGCAGTGAGTGAGCAGAGAGTGAGCAGGGAGTGAGCAGAGAGTGAGCAGAGAGTGAGCAGCGAGTGAGCAGGGAGTGAGCAGGGTGTGGGCAGAGAGTGAGCAGGGAGTGAGCAGAGAGTGAGCAGAGAGTGAGCAGTGAGTGAGCAGAGAGTGAGCAGGGAGTGAGCAGAGAGTGAGCAGCGAGTGAGCAGGGAGTGAGCAGGGAGTGAGCAGAGAGTGAGCAGTGAGTGAGCAGAGAGTGAGCAGAGAGTGAGCAGGGAGTGAGCAGAGAGTGAGCAGCGAGTGAGCAGAGAGTGAGCAGGGAGTGAGCAGGGAGTGAGCAGAGAGTGAGCAGAGAGTGAGCAGGGAGTGAGCAGAGAGTGAGCATAGATGAGCAGAGAGTGAGCAGAGAGTGAGTAGAGAGTCAGCAGGGAGTGAGCAGGGAGTGAGCAGAGAGTGAGCAGGGAGTTAGCAGGGAGTTAGCAGGGAGTGAGCAGAGAGTGAGCAGAGACTGAGCAGAGAGTGAGCAGGGAGTGAGCAGGGAGTGAGCAGGGAGTGAGCAGGGAGTGAGCAGGGAGTGAGCAGAGAGTGAGCAGGGAGTGAGCAGGGAGTGAGGAGTGAGCAGGGAGTGAGCAGGGAGTGAGCAGGGAGTGAGCAGAGAGTGAGCAGAGAGTGAGCAGGGAGTGAGCAGGGAGTGAGCAGGGAGTGAGCAGGGAGTGAGCAGAGAGTGAGCAGGGAGTGAGCAGGGAGTGAGCAGGGAGTGAGCAGAGAGTGAGCAGGGAGTGAGCAGAGAGTGAGCAGAGAGTGAGCAGAGAGTGAGCAGGGAGTGAGCAGGGAGTGAGGAGAGAGTGAGCAGGGAGTGAGCAGGGAGTGAGCAGGGAATGAGCAGAGAGTGAGCAGGGAGTGAGCAGGGAGTGAGCAGGGAGTGAGCAGAGAGTGAGCAGGGAGTGAGCAGTGAGTGAGCAGAGAGTGAGCAGGGAGTGAGCAGGGAGTGAGCAGAGAGTGAGCAGAGAGTGAGCAGGGAGTGAGCAGGGAGTGAGCAGAGAGTGAGCAGGGAGTGAGCAGGGAGTGAGCAGAGAGTGAGCAGAGAGTGAGCAGAGAGTGAGCAGAGAGTGAGCAGGGGGTGAGCAGAGAGTGAGCAGGGAGTGAGCAGGGAGTGAGCAGAGAGTGAGCAGGGAGTGAGCAGAGAGTAAGAACGGAGTGAGCAGAGAGTGAGCAGGGAGTGAGCAGAGAGTGAGCAGAGAGTGAGCAGAGAGTGAGCAGGGAGTGAGCAGAGAGAGAGCAGAGAGAGAGCAGAGAGTGAGTAGAGAGTGAGCAGAGAGTGAGCAGGGAGTGAGTAGAGAGTGAGCAGGGAGTGAGCAGAGAGTGAGCATAGAGTGAGTAGAGAGTGAGCCGGGATGAGCAGGCAGTGAGCAGGGAGTGAGCAGAGTGTGAGCAGGGAGTGAGCAGAGAGTGAGCAGGCAGTGAGCAGAGAGTGAGCAGGCAGTGAGCAGAGAGTGAGCAGAGAGTGAGCAGGGAGTGAGCAGGGAGTGAGCAGGGAGTGAGCAGAGAGTGAGCAGAGAGTGAGCAGAGAGTGAGCAGAGAGTGAGCAGGGAGTGAGCAGGGAGTGAGCAGGGAGTGAGCAGAGAGTGAGCAGAGAGTGAGCAGAGAGTGAGCAGGGAGTGAGCAGGGAGTGAGCAGGGAGTGAGCAGGGAGTGAGCAGGGAGTGAGCAGGGAGTGAGCAGGGAGTGAGCAGAGAGTGAGCAGGCAGTGAGCAGAGAGTGAGCAGAGAGTGAGCAGGCAGTGAGCAGAGAGAGAACAGGCAGTGAGCAGAGAGTGAGCAGGCAGTGAGCAGAGAGTGAGCAGAGAGTGAGCAGGGAGTGAGCAGAGAGTGAGCAGGGAGTGAGCAGAGAGTGAGCAGGGAGTGAGCAGAGAGTGAGCAGGAAGTGAGCAGAGAGTGAGCAGAGAGTGAGCAGAGAGTGAGCAGGGAGTGAGCAGAGAGTGAGCAGGCAGTGAGCAGGCAGTGAGCAGAGAGTGAGCAGAGAGTGAGCAGGGAGTGAGTAGAGAGTGAGCAGGGAGTGAGCAGAGAGTGAGCAGGGAGTGAGCTGAGAGTGAGCAGAGAGTGAGCAGGGAGTGAGCAGAGAGTGAGCAGGCAGTGAGCAGAGAGTGAGCAGAGAGTGAGCAGGGAGTGAGCTGAGAGTGAGCAGAGAGTGAGCAGAGAGTGAGCAGGGGGTGAGCAGAGAGTGAGCAGGAAGTGAGCAGGGAGTGAGCAGAGAGTGAGCAGGGAGTGAGCAGAGAGTGAGCAGGGAGTGAGCTGAGAGTGAGCTGAGAGTGAGCTGAGAGTGAGCAGTGAGCAGAGAGTGAGCAGGCAGTGAGCAGAGAGTGAGCAGAGAGTGAGCAGAGAGTGAGCAGTGAGTGAGCAGAAAGTGAGCAGAGAGTGAGCAGAGAGTGAGCAGACAGTGAGCAGAGAGTGAGCAGGGAGGGAGCAGGGAGGGAGCAGGGAGGGAGCAGAGAGTGAGCAGGGAGTGAGCAGAGGGTGAGCAGGGAGTGAGCTGAGAGTGAGTAGAGAGCGAGCAGGGAGTGAGCAGAGAGTGAGCAGAGAGTGAGCAGGCAGTGAGCAGAGAGTGAGCAGATAGTGAGCAGAGAGAGACCAGGCAGTGAGCAGGCAGTGAGCAGAGAGTGAGCAGGCAGTGATCAGAGAGTGAGCAGAGAGTGAGCAGGGAGTGAGCAGAGAGTGAGCAGAGAGTGAGCAGGGAGTGAGCAGAGAGTGAGTAGGGAGTGAGCAGAGAGTGAGAACGGAGTGAGCAGAGAGTGAGCAGGGAGTGAGCAGAGAGTGAGCAGAGAGTGAGCAGGGAGTGAGCAGAGAGTGAGCAGAGAGTGAGCAGGGAGTGAGCAGGGAGTGAGCAGGGAGTGAGCAGGGAGTGAGCAGGGAGTGAGCAGAGAGTGAGCAGAGAATGAGCAGAGAGTGAGTAGAGAGTGAGCAGAGAGTGAGCAGAGAGTGAGCAGGGAGTGAGCAGGGAGTGAGCAGGGAGTGAGCAGGGAGTGAGCAGGGAGTGAGCAGAGAGTGAGCAGGGAGTGAGCATAGAGTGAGTAGAGAGTGAGCCGGGATGAGCAGGCAGTGAGCCGGGAGTGAGCAGAGTGTGAGCAGGGAGTGAGCAGAGAGTGAGCAGAGAGTGAGCAGGCAGTGAGCAGGCAGTGAGCAGAGAGTGAGCAGGCAGTGAGCAGAGAGTGAGCAGAGAGTGAGCAGGGAGTGAGCAGGGAGTGAGCAGGGAGTGAGCAGGGAGTGAGCAGGGAGTGAGCAGGGAGTGAGCAGAGAGTGAGCAGAGAGTGAGCAGAGAGTGAGCAGGGAGTGAGCAGAGAGTGAGCAGAGAGTGAGCAGAGAGTGAGCAGGGAGTGAGCAGAGAGTGAGCAGAGAGTGAGCAGAGAGTGAGCAGGGAGTGAGCAGAGAGTGAGCAGGGAGTGAGCAGGGAGTGAGCAGGGAGTGAGCAGAGAGTGAGCAGGGAGTGAGCAGGGAGTGAGCAGGGAGTGAGCAGGGAGTGAGCATAGAGTGAGTAGAGAGTGAGCCGGGATGAGCAGGCAGTGAGCAGGGAGTGAGCAGAGTGTGAGCAGGGAGTGAGCAGAGAGTGAGCAGAGAGTGAGCAGAGAGTGAGCAGGCAGTGAGCAGAGAGTGAGCAGGCAGTGAGCAGAGAGTGAGCAGGGAGTGAGCAGGGAGTGAGCAGGGAGTGAGCAGGGAGTGAGCAGGGAGTGAGCAGGGAGTGAGCAGGGAGTGAGCAGGGAGTGAGCAGGGAGTGAGCAGGGAGTGAGCAGAGAGTGAGCAGGGAGTGAGCAGAGAGTGAGCAGAGTGTGAGCAGAGAGTGAGCAGGGAGTGAGCAGGGAGTGAGCAGAGAGTGAGTAGAGAGTGAGCAGGGAGTGAGCAGGCAGTCAGCAGAGAGTGAGCAGAGAGTGAGCAGAGAGTGAGCGGGGAGTGAGCAGGGATTGAGCAGAGAGTGAGCAGAGATAGAGCAGGCAGTGAGCAGAGAGTGAGCAGAGAGTGAGCAGGGAGTGAGCAGGCAGTGAGCAGGCAGTGAGCAGAGAGTGAGCAGAGAGTGAGCAGGGAGTGAGCAGGGAGTGAGCAGAGAGTGAGCAGAGAGTGAGCAGAGAGTGAGCAGGGAGTGAGCAGGCAGTGAGCAGGCAGTGAGCAGGCAGTGAGCAGAGAGTGAGCAGATAGTGAGCAGAGAGTGAGCAGGCAGTGAGCAGGCAGTGAGCAGAGAGTGAGCAGGCAGTGAGCAGTGAGTGAGCAGGCAGTAAGCAGAGATTGAGCAGAGAGTGAGCAGAGATAGAGCAGGCAGTGAGCAGAGAGTGAGCAGAGAGTGAGCAGGGAGTGAGCAGGGAGTGAGCAGGGAGTGAGCAGGGAGTGAGCAGGGAGTGAGCAGGGAGTGAGCAGGGAGTGAGCAGGGAGTGAGCAGGGAGTGAGCAGAGAGTGAGCAGGGAGTGAGCAGGCAGTGAGCAGAGAGTGAGCAGGGAGTGAGCAGGGAGTGAGCAGAGAGTGAGCAGAGAGTGAGCAGAGAGTGAGCAGAGAGTGAGCAGAGAGTGAGCAGGCAGTGAGCAGAGAGTGAGCAGAGAGTGAGCAGGCAGTGAGCAGGCAGTGAGCAGAGAGTGAGCAGGCAGTGAGCAGTGAGTGAGCAGGCAGTGAGCAGAGAGTGAGCAGAGAGTGAACAGGCAGTGAGCAGAGAGTGAGCAGGCAGTGAGCAGAGAGTGAGCAGAGAGTGAGCAGAGAGTGAGCAGAGAGTGAGCAGGGAGTGAGCAGAGAGTGAGCAGAGAGTGAGCAGGGAGTGAGCAGGGAGTGAGCAGGAAGTGAGCAGAGATTAAGCAGAGAGTGAGCAGGGAGTGAGCAGAGAGTGAGCAGGCAGTGAGCAGAGAGTGAGCAGGGAGTGAGCAGGGAGTGAGCAGAGAGTGAGCAGGGAGTGAGTAGGGAGTGAGCAGGGAGTGAGCAGGGAGTGAGCAGGGAGTGAGCAGAGAGTGAGCAGAGAGTGAGCAGGGAGTGAGCAGAGAGTGAGCAGGGAGTGAGCAGAGAGTGAGCAGGGAGTGAGCAGGGAGTGAGCAGGGAGTGAGCAGAGAGTGAGCATAGATGAGCAGAGAGTGAGCAGAGAGTGAGTAGAGAGTCAGCAGGGAGTGAGCAGGGAGTGAGCAGAGAGTGAGCAGAGAGTGAGCAGGGAGTTAGCAGGGAGTGAGCAGAGACTGAGCAGAGAGTGAGCAGGGAGTGAGCAGGGAGTGAGCAGGGAGTGAGCAGAGAGTGAGCAGAGAGTGAGCAGGGAGTGAGGAGAGAGTGAGCAGAGAGTGAGCAGGGAGTGAGCAGAGAGTGAGCAGGGAGTGAGCAGGGAGTGAGCAGGGAGTGAGCAGGGAGTGAGCAGAGAGTGAGCAGGGAGTGAGCAGGGAGTGAGCAGAGAGTGAGCAGTGAGTGAGCAGAGAGTGAGCAGGGAGTGAGCAGAGAGTGAGCAGCGAGTGAGCAGGGAGTGAGCAGGGAGTGAGCAGGGAGTGAGCAGAGAGTGAGCAGAGAGTGAGCAGGGGGTGAGCAGAGAGTGAGCAGGGAGTGAGCAGAGAGTGAGCAGGGAGTGAGCAGAGAGTGAGCATAGATGAGCAGAGAGTGAGCAGAGAGTGAGTAGAGAGTCAGCAGGGAGTGAGCAGAGAGTGAGCAGAGAGTGAGCAGAGAGTGAGCAGGGAGTGAGCAGAGAGTGAGCAGAGACTGAGCAGAGAGTGAGCAGAGAGTGAGCAGGGAGTGAGCAGGGAGTGAGCAGGGAGTGAGCAGGGAGTGAGCAGAGAGTGAGCAGAGACTGAGCAGAGAGTGAGCAGAGAGTGAGCAGGGAGTGAGCAGGGAGTGAGCAGGGAGTGAGCAGGGAGTGATCAGAGAGTGAGCAGGGAGTGAGGAGAGAGTGAGCAGAGAGTGAGCAGGGAGTGAGCAGAGAGTGCGCAGAGAGTGAGAACGGAGTGAGCAGAGAGTGAGCAGGGAGTGAGCAGAGAGTGAGCAGAGAGTGAGCAGGGAGTGAGCAGAGAGAGAGCAGAGAGTGAGCAGAGAGTGAGCAGGGAGTGAGCAGAGAGTGAGCAGGGAGTGAGTAGAGAGTGAGCAGAGAGTGAGCAGGGAGTGAGTAGAGAGTGAGCAGGGAGTGAGCATAGAGTGAGTAGAGAGTGAGCCGGGATGAGCAGGCAGTGAGCAGGGAGTGAGCAGAGTGTGAGCAGAGAGTGAGCAGAGAGTGAGCAGAGAGTGAGCAGAGAGTGAGCAGAGAGTGAGCAGGGAGTGAGCAGAGAGTGAGCAGAGAGTGAGCAGAGAGTGAGCAGAGAGTGAGCAGGGAGAGGGCAGGGAGTGAGCAGAGAGTGAGCAGGCAGTGAGCAGAGAGTGAGCAGATAGTGAGCAGAGAGTGAGCAGGCAGTGAGCAGAGAGTGAGCAGAGAGTGAGCAGGCAGTGAGCAGAGAGTGAGCAGGCAGTGAGCAGAGAGTGAGCAGAGAGTGAGCAGAGAGTGAACAGGCAGTGAGCAGAGAGTGAGCAGCCAGTGAGCAGAGAGTGAGCAGAGAGTGAGCAGGGAGTGAGCAGAGAGTGAGCAGAGAGTGAGCAGAGAGTGAGCAGGAAGTGAGCAGAGATTGAGCAGAGAGTGAGCAGAGAGTGAGCAGGGAGTGAGCAGGGAGTGAGCAGAGAGTGAGCAGAGAGTGAGCAGAGAGTGAGCAGGCAGTGAGCAGGCAGTGAGCAGAGAGTGAGCAGGGAGTGAGCAGGGAGTGAGCAGGGAGTGAGCAGGGAGTGAGTAGAGAGTGAGCAGGGAGTGAGCAGAGAGTGAGCAGGGAGTGAGCTGAGAGTGAGCAGAGAGTGAGCAGGGAGTGAGCAGAGAGTGAGCAGGCAGTGAGCAGAGAGTGAGCAGAGAGTGAGCAGGGAGTGAGCTGAGAGTGAGCAGAGAGTGAGCAGAGAGTGAGCAGAGAGTGAGCAGAGAGTGAGCAGGGGGTGAGCAGAGAGTGAGCAGAGAGTGAGCAGGAAGTGAGCAGTGAGTGAGCAGAGAGTGAGCAGAGAGTGAGCAGAGAGTGAGCAGGGAGTGAGCAGAGAGTGAGCAGGCAGTCAGCAGAGAGTGAGCAGGGAGTGAGCAGGCAGTGAGCAGAGAGTGAGCAGAGAGTGAGCAGAGAGTGAGCAGGGAGTGAGCAGGGAGTGAGCAGGGAGTGAGCAGAGAGTGAGCAGAGAGTGAGCAGGCAGTGAGCAGATAGTGAGCAGAGAGTGAGCAGGCAGTGAGCAGAGAGTGAGCAGGCAGTGAGCAGAGAGTGAGCAGAGAGTGAGCAGAGAGTGAACAGGCAGTGAGCAGAGAGTGAGCAGGCAGTGAGCAGAGAGTGAGCAGAGAGTGAGCAGAGAGTGAGCAGGGAGTGAGCAGAGAGTGAGCAGAGAGTGAGCAGGGAGTGAGCAGGAAGTGAGCAGAGATTGAGCAGGGAGTGAGCAGAGAGTGAGCAGAGAGTGAGCAGGCAGTGAGCAGAGAGTGAGCAGAGAGTGAGCAGGGAATGAGCAGGGAATGAGCAGGGAGTGAGCAGAGAGTGAGCAGGGAGTGAGCTGAGAGTGAGCAGGGAGTGAGCAGAGAGTGAGCAGGCAGTGAGCAGAGAGTGAGCAGAGAGTGAGCAGGGAGTGAGCAGAGAGTGAGCAGGAAGTGAGCAGGGAGTGAGCAGAGAGTGAGCAGAGAGTGAGCAGAGAGTGAACAGGGAGTGAGCAGAGAGTGAGCAGGGAGTGAGCTGAGAGTGAGCAGTGAGCCGAGAGTGAGCAGAGAGTGAGCAGAGAGTGAGCAGAGAGTGAGCAGGCAGTGAGCAGAGAGTGAGCAGAGAGTGAGCAGGCAGTGAGCAGAGAGTGAGCAGAGAGAGATCAGAGAGTGAGCAGGCAGTGAGCAGAGAGTGAGCAGAGAGTGAGCAGAGAGTGAGCAGGGAGTGAGCAGAGAGTGAGCAGAGAGTGAGCAGATAGTGAGCAGGGAGTGAGCAGGGAGTGAGCAGAGAGTGAACAGAGACTGAGCAGGGAGTGAGCAGAGAGTGAGCAGACAGTGAGCAGGGAGTGAGCAGAGAGTGAGCAGAGAGTGAGCTGAGAGTGAGCGGGGAGTGAGCGGAGAGTGAGCAGGCAGTGAGCAGAGAGTGAGCAAGGAGTGAGCAGAGAGTGAGCAGAGAGTGAGCAGAGAGTGAGCAGAGAGTGAGCAGAGAGTGAGGAGAGAGTGAGGAGAGAGTGAGCAGGGAGTGAGCAGAGAGTGAGGAGAGAGTGAGGAGAGAGTGAGCAGAGATTGAACAGGGAGTGAGCAGAGAGTGAGCAGGGAGTGAGCTGAGAGTGAGCAGTGAGCCGAGAGTGAGCCGAGAGTGAGCAGAGAGTGAGCAGAGAGTGAGCAGGCAGTGAGCAGAGAGTGAGCAGAGAGAGCAGAGAGTGAGCAGAGAGTGAGCAGGGAGTGAGCAGAGAGTGAGCAGAGAGTGAGCAGGCAGTGAGCAGGCAGTGAGCAGGCAGTGAGCAGAGAGTGAGCAGGGAGTGAGCAGGGAGTGAGCAGAGAGTGAGCAGGGAGTGAGCAGAGAGTGAACAGAGAGTGAGCAGAGAGTGAGCAGGGAGTAAGCAGAGAGTGAGCAGGGAGTGAGCAGGGTGTGGGCAGAGAGTGAGCAGGGAGTGAGCAGAGAGTGAGCAGGGAGTGAGCAGAGAGTGAGCAGGGAGTGAGCAGCGAGTGAGCAGAGAGTGAGCAGGGAGTGAGCAGAGAGTGAGCAGGGAGTGAGCAGAGAGTGAGCAGAGAGTGAGCATAGATGAGCAGAGAGTGAGCAGAGAGTCAGCAGAGAGTGAGCAGGGAGTTAGCAGGGAGTGAGCAGAGAGTGAGCAGGGAGTGAGCAGGGAGTGAGCAGGGAGTGAGGAGAGAGTGAGGAGAGAGTGAGCAGAGAGTGAGCAGGGAGTGAGCAGGGAGTGAGCAGGGAGTGAGCAGGGAGTGAGCAGGGAGTGAGCAGGGAGTGAGCAGGGAGTGAGCAGGGAGTGAGCAGGGAGTGAGCAGGGAGTGAGCAGGGAGTGAGCAGGGAGTGAGCAGGGAGTGAGCAGAGAGTGAGCAGGGAGTGAGCAGGGAGTGAGCAGAGAGTGAGCAGTGAGTGAGCAGAGAGTGAGCAGGGAGTGAGCAGAGAGTGAGCAGGGAGTGAGCAGGGAGTGAGCAGAGAGTGAGCAGGGAGTGAGCAGGGAGTGAGCAGAGAGTGAGCAGGGGGTGAGCAGAGAGTGAGCAGGGAGTGAGCAGAGAGTGAGCAGGGAGTGAGCAGGGAGTGAGCAGAGAGTGAGAACGGAGTGAGCAGAGAGTGAGCAGAGAGTGAGCAGAGAGTGAGCAGGGAGTGAGCAGAGAGAGAGCAGAGAGTGAGCAGAGAGAGAGCAGAGAGTGAGCAGAGAGTGAGCAGGGAGTGAGCAGGGAGTGAGCAGAGAGTGAGCAGAGAGTGAGCAGGGAGTGAGCAGAGAGTGAGTAGAGAGTGAGCAGAGAGTGAGCAGAGAGTGAGCAGGGAGTGAGCAGTGAGTGAGCAGGGAGTGAGCAGAGAGTGAGCATAGAGTGAGCATAGAGTGAGTAGAGAGTGAGCCGGGATGAGCAGGCAGTGAGCAGGGAGTGAGCAGAGTGTGAGCAGGGAGTGAGCAGAGAGTGAGCAGAGAGTGAGCAGGCAGAGAGTGAGCAGGCAGTGAGCAGAGAGTGAGCAGGCAGTGAGCAGAGAGTGAGCAGAGAGTGAGCAGGGAGTGAGCAGGGAGTGAGCAGGGAGTGAGCAGGGAGTGAGCAGGGAGTGAGCAGGGAGTGAGCAGAGAGTGAGCAGAGAGTGAGCAGGGAGTGAGAAGGGAGTGAGAAGGGAGTGAGCAGAGAGTGAGCAGGGAGTGAGCAGGGAGTGAGCAGGGAGTGAGCAGGGAGTGAGCAGAGAGTGAGCAGAGAGTGAGCAGAGAGTGAGCAGAGAGTGAGCAGGGAGTGAGCAGGGAGTGAGCAGGGAGTGAGCAGAGAGTGAGCAGGCAGTGAGCAGAGAGTGAGCAGAGAGTGAGCAGATAGTGAGCAGAGAGTGAGCAGGCAGTGAGCAGAGAGTGAGCAGGCAGTGAGCAGAGAGTGAGCAGGCAGTGAGCAGAGAGTGAGCAGGCAGTGAGCAGAGAGTGAGCAGAGAGTGAGCAGAGAGTGAACAGGCAGTGAGCAGAGAGTGAGCAGGCAGTGAGCAGAGAGTGAGCAGAGAGTGAGCAGGGAGTGAGCAGAGAGTGAGCAGGGAGTGAGCAGAGAGTGAGCAGGAAGTGAGCAGAGATTGAGCAGGAAGTGAGCAGAGATTGAGCAGAGAGTGAGCAGAGAGTGAGCAGGCAGTGAGCAGGCAGTGAGCAGGCAGTGAGCAGAGAGTGAGCAGGGAGTGAGCAAAGGGTGAGTAGAGAGTGAGCAGGGAGTGAGCAGGGAGTGAGCAGAGAGTGAGCAGAGAGTGAGCAGGGAGTGAGCTGAGAGTGAGCAGAGAGTGAGCAGGGAGTGAGCAGAGAGTGAGCAGGCAGTGAGCAGAGAGTGAGCAGAGAGTGAGCAGAGAGTGAGCAGGGAGTGAGCAGGGAGTGAGCAGGGAGTGAGCAGGGAGTGAGCAGAGAGTGAGCAGAGAGTGAGCAGGGGGTGAGCAGAGAGTGAGCAGGGAGTGAGCAGGGAGTGAGCAGAGAGTGAGCAGGGAGTGAGCAGAGAGTGAGCAGGGAGTGAGCTGAGAGTGAGCAGTGAGCAGAGAGTGAGCAGGCAGTGAGCAGAGAGTGAGCAGAGAGTGAGCAGAGAGTGAGCAGGGAGTGAGCAGAGAGTGAGCAGAGAGTGAGCAGGGAGTGAGCAGGGAGTGAGCAGAAAGTGAGCAGAGGGTGAGCAGAGAGTGAGCAGGCAGTGAGCAGAGATTGAGCAGAGAGTGAGCAGAGAGTGAGCAGACAGTGAGCAGAGTGTGAGCAGGGAGGGAGCAGGGAGGGAGCAGGGAGTGAGCAGAGAGTGAGCAGGGAGTGAGCAGAGGGTGAGCAGGGAGTGAGCTGAGAGTGAGTAGAGAGCGAGCAGGGAGTGAGCAGAGAGTGAGCAGGCAGTGAGCAGAGAGTGAGCCAATAGTGAGCAGAGAGTGAGCAGATAGTGAGCAGAGAGAGACCAGGCAGTGAGCAGGCAGTGAGCAGGCAGTGATCAGAGAGTGAGCAGAGAGTGAGCAGGGAGTGAGCAGAGAGTGAGCAGAGAGTGAGCAGGGGGTGAGCAGAGAGTGAGCAGGGAGTGAGCAGGGAGTGAGCAGAGAGTGAGAAGGGAGTGAGCAGAGAGTGAGTAGGGAGTGAGCAGGGAGTGAGCAGAGAGTGAGAACGGAGTGAGCAGAGAGTGAGCAGGGAGTGAGCAGAGAGTGAGCAGAGAGTGAGCAGGGAGTGAGCAGGGAGTGAGCAGAGAGTGAGCAGAGAGTGAGCAGAGAGTGAGCAGAGAGTGAGCAGGGAGTGAGCAGGGAGTGAGCAGGGAGTGAGCAGGGAGTGAGCAGGGAGTGAGCAGGGAGTGAGCAGGGAGTGAGCATAGAGTGAGTAGAGAGTGAGCCGGGATGAGCAGGCAGTGAGCAGGGAGTGAGCAGAGTGTGAGCAGGGAGTGAGCAGAGAGTGAGCAGAGAGTGAGCAGGCAGTGAGCAGAGAGTGAGCAGGCAGTGAGCAGAGAGTGAGCAGAGAGTGAGCAGGGAGTGAGCAGGGAGTGAGCAGGGAGTGAGCAGAGAGTGAGCAGGGAGTGAGCAGAGAGTGAACAGAGAGTGAGCAGAGAGTGAGCAGGGAGTAAGCAGAGAGTGAGCAGGGAGTGAGCAGGGTGTGGGCAGAGAGTGAGCAGGGAGTGAGCAGAGAGTGAGCAGGGAGTGAGCAGAGAGTGAGCAGGGAGTGAGCAGAGAGTGAGCAGAGAGTGAGCAGGGAGTGAGCAGAGAGTGAGCAGGGAGTGAGCAGAGAGTGAGCAGAGAGTGAGCAGAGAGTGAGCATAGATGAGCAGAGAGTGAGCAGAGAGTCAGCAGAGAGTGAGCAGGGAGTTAGCAGGGAGTGAGCAGAGAGTGAGCAGGGAGTGAGCAGGGAGTGAGCAGGGAGTGAGGAGAGAGTGAGGAGAGAGTGAGCAGAGAGTGAGCAGAGAGTGAGCAGGGAGTGAGCAGGGAGTGAGCAGGGAGTGAGCAGGGAGTGAGCAGGGAGTGAGCAGGGAGTGAGCAGGGAGTGAGCAGGGAGTGAGCAGGGAGTGAGCAGGGAGTGAGCAGGGAGTGAGCAGAGAGTGAGCAGGGAGTGAGCAGGGAGTGAGCAGAGAGTGAGCAGTGAGTGAGCAGAGAGTGAGCAGGGAGTGAGCAGAGAGTGAGCAGGGAGTGAGCAGGGAGTGAGCAGAGAGTGAGCAGGGAGTGAGCAGGGAGTGAGCAGAGAGTGAGCAGAGAGTGAGCAGGGGGTGAGCAGAGAGTGAGCAGGGAGTGAGCAGAGAGTGAGCAGAGAGTGAGCAGGGAGTGAGCAGGGAGTGAGCAGAGAGTGAGAACGGAGTGAGCAGAGAGTGAGCAGAGAGTGAGCAGAGAGTGAGCAGGGAGTGAGCAGAGAGAGAGCAGAGAGTGAGCAGAGAGTGAGCAGGGAGTGAGCAGGGAGTGAGCAGAGAGTGAGCAGAGAGTGAGCAGGGAGTGAGCAGAGAGTGAGTAGAGAGTGAGCAGAGAGTGAGCAGAGAGTGAGCAGGGAGTGAGCAGTGAGTGAGCAGGGAGTGAGCAGAGAGTGAGCATAGAGTGAGCATAGAGTGAGTAGAGAGTGAGCCGGGATGAGCAGGCAGTGAGCAGGGAGTGAGCAGAGTGTGAGCAGGGAGTGAGCAGAGAGTGAGCAGAGAGTGAGCAGGCAGAGAGTGAGCAGGCAGTGAGCAGAGAGTGAGCAGGCAGTGAGCAGAGAGTGAGCAGAGAGTGAGCAGGGAGTGAGCAGGGAGTGAGCAGAGAGTGAGCAGGGGGTGAGCAGAGAGTGAGCAGGGAGTGAGCAGGGAGTGAGCAGAGAGTGAGAAGGGAGTGAGCAGAGAGTGAGTAGGGAGTGAGCAGGGAGTGAGCAGAGAGTGAGAACGGAGTGAGCAGAGAGTGAGCAGGGAGTGAGCAGAGAGTGAGCAGAGAGTGAGCAGGGAGTGAGCAGGGAGTGAGCAGAGAGTGAGCAGAGAGTGAGCAGAGAGTGAGCAGAGAGTGAGCAGAGAGTGAGCAGGGAGTGAGCAGGGAGTGAGCAGGGAGTGAGCAGGGAGTGAGCAGGGAGTGAGCAGGGAGTGAGCAGAGAGTGAGCAGGGAGTGAGCAGGGAGTGAGCATAGAGTGAGTAGAGAGTGAGCCGGGATGAGCAGGCAGTGAGCAGGGAGTGAGCAGAGTGTGAGCAGGGAGTGAGCAGAGAGTGAGCAGAGAGTGAGCAGGCAGTGAGCAGAGAGTGAGCAGGCAGTGAGCAGAGAGTGAGCAGAGAGTGAGCAGGGAGTGAGCAGGGAGTGAGCAGGGAGTGAGCAGAGAGTGAGCAGGGAGTGAGCAGAGAGTGAACAGAGAGTGAGCAGAGAGTGAGCAGGGAGTAAGCAGAGAGTGAGCAGGGAGTGAGCAGGGTGTGGGCAGAGAGTGAGCAGGGAGTGAGCAGAGAGTGAGCAGGGAGTGAGCAGAGAGTGAGCAGGGAGTGAGCAGCGAGTGAGCAGAGAGTGAGCAGGGAGTGAGCAGAGAGTGAGCAGGGAGTGAGCAGAGAGTGAGCAGAGAGTGAGCAGAGAGTGAGCATAGATGAGCAGAGAGTGAGCAGAGAGTCAGCAGAGAGTGAGCAGGGAGTTAGCAGGGAGTGAGCAGAGAGTGAGCAGGGAGTGAGCAGGGAGTGAGCAGGGAGTGAGGAGAGAGTGAGGAGAGAGTGAGCAGAGAGTGAGCAGGGAGTGAGCAGGGAGTGAGCAGGGAGTGAGCAGGGAGTGAGCAGGGAGTGAGCAGGCAGTGAGCAGGGAGTGAGCAGGGAGTGAGCAGGGAGTGAGCAGGGAGTGAGCAGGGAGTGAGCAGGGAGTGAGCAGGGAGTGAGCAGGGAGTGAGCAGGGAGTGAGCAGAGAGTGAGCAGGGAGTGAGCAGGGAGTGAGCAGAGAGTGAGCAGAGAGTGAGCAGGGAGTGAGCAGAGAGTGAGCAGGGAGTGAGCAGGGAGTGAGCAGAGAGTGAGCAGGGAGTGAGCAGGGAGTGAGCAGAGAGTGAGCAGAGAGTGAGCAGGGGGTGAGCAGAGAGTGAGCAGGGAGTGAGCAGGGAGTGAGCAGGGAGTGAGCAGAGAGTGAGAACGGAGTGAGCAGAGAGTGAGCAGAGAGTGAGCAGAGAGTGAGCAGGGAGTGAGCAGAGAGAGAGCAGAGAGTGAGCAGAGAGTGAGCAGGGAGTGAGCAGGGAGTGAGCAGAGAGTGAGCAGAGAGTGAGCAGGGAGTGAGCAGAGAGTGAGTAGAGAGTGAGCAGAGAGTGAGCAGAGAGTGAGCAGGGAGTGAGCAGTGAGTGAGCAGGGAGTGAGCAGAGAGTGAGCATAGAGTGAGCATAGAGTGAGTAGAGAGTGAGCCGGGATGAGCAGGCAGTGAGCAGGGAGTGAGCAGAGTGTGAGCAGGGAGTGAGCAGAGAGTGAGCAGAGAGTGAGCAGGCAGAGAGTGAGCAGGCAGTGAGCAGAGAGTGAGCAGGCAGTGAGCAGAGAGTGAGCAGAGAGTGAGCAGGGAGTGAGCAGGGAGTGAGCAGGGAGTGAGCAGGGAGTGAGCAGGGAGTGAGCAGGGAGTGAGCAGAGAGTGAGCAGAGAGTGAGCAGAGAGTGAGCAGGGAGTGAGAAGGGAGTGAGAAGGGAGTGAGCAGAGAGTGAGCAGGGAGTGAGCAGGGAGTGAGCAGGGAGTGAGCAGGGAGTGAGCAGAGAGTGAGCAGAGAGTGAGCAGAGAGTGAGCAGAGAGTGAGCAGGGAGTGAGCAGGGAGTGAGCAGGGAGTGAGCAGAGAGTGAGCAGGCAGTGAGCAGAGAGTGAGCAGAGAGTGAGCAGATAGTGAGCAGAGAGTGAGCAGGCAGTGAGCAGAGAGTGAGCAGGCAGTGAGCAGAGAGTGAGCAGGCAGTGAGCAGAGAGTGAGCAGAGAGTGAGCAGAGAGTGAACAGGCAGTGAGCAGAGAGTGAGCAGGCAGTGAGCAGAGAGTGAGCAGAGAGTGAGCAGGGAGTGAGCAGAGAGTGAGCAGGGAGTGAGCAGAGAGTGAGCAGGGAGTGAGCAGAGATTGAGCAGGAAGTGAGCAGAGATTGAGCAGAGAGTGAGCAGAGAGTGAGCAGGCAGTGAGCAGGCAGTGAGCAGGCAGTGAGCAGAGAGTGAGCAGGGAGTGAGCAGAGGGTGAGTAGAGAGTGAGCAGGGAGTGAGCAGGGAGTGAGCAGAGAGTGAGCAGAGAGTGAGCTGAGAGTGAGCAGAGAGTGAGCAGGGAGTGAGCAGAGAGTGAGCAGGCAGTGAGCAGAGAGTGAGCAGAGAGTGAGCAGAGAGTGAGCAGGGAGTGAGCAGGGAGTGAGCAGGGAGTGAGCAGGGAGTGAGCAGAGAGTGAGCAGAGAGTGAGCAGGGGGTGAGCAGAGAGTGAGCAGGGAGTGAGCAGGGAGTGAGCAGAGAGTGAGCAGGGAGTGAGCAGAGAGTGAGCAGGGAGTGAGCTGAGAGTGAGCAGTGAGCAGAGAGTGAGCAGGCAGTGAGCAGAGAGTGAGCAGAGAGTGAGCAGAGAGTGAGCAGGGAGTGAGCAGAGAGTGAGCAGAGAGTGAGCAGGGAGTGAGCAGAGAGTGAGCAGAAAGTGAGCAGAGGGTGAGCAGAGAGTGAGCAGGCAGTGAGCAGAGATTGAGCAGAGAGTGAGCAGAGAGTGAGCAGACAGTGAGCAGAGTGTGAGCAGGGAGGGAGCAGGGAGGGAGCAGGGAGTGAGCAGAGAGTGAGCAGGGAGTGAGCAGAGGGTGAGCAGGGAGTGAGCTGAGAGTGAGTAGAGAGCGAGCAGGGAGTGAGCAGAGAGTGAGCAGGCAGTGAGCAGAGAGTGAGCCAATAGTGAGCAGAGAGTGAGCAGATAGTGAGCAGAGAGAGACCAGGCAGTGAGCAGGCAGTGAGCAGGCAGTGATCAGAGAGTGAGCAGAGAGTGAGCAGGGAGTGAGCAGAGAGTGAGCAGAGAGTGAGCAGGGGGTGAGCAGAGAGTGAGCAGGGAGTGAGCAGGGAGTGAGCAGAGAGTGAGAAGGGAGTGAGCAGAGAGTGAGTAGGGAGTGAGCAGGGAGTGAGCAGAGAGTGAGAACGGAGTGAGCAGAGAGTGAGCAGGGAGTGAGCAGAGAGTGAGCAGAGAGTGAGCAGGGAGTGAGCAGGGAGTGAGCAGAGAGTGAGCAGAGAGTGAGCAGAGAGTGAGCAGAGAGTGAGCAGAGAGTGAGCAGGGAGTGAGCAGGGAGTGAGCAGGGAGTGAGCAGGGAGTGAGCAGGGAGTGAGCAGGGAGTGAGCAGAGAGTGAGCAGGGAGTGAGCAGGGAGTGAGCATAGAGTGAGTAGAGAGTGAGCCGGGATGAGCAGGCAGTGAGCAGGGAGTGAGCAGAGTGTGAGCAGGGAGTGAGCAGAGAGTGAGCAGAGAGTGAGCAGGCAGTGAGCAGAGAGTGAGCAGGCAGTGAGCAGAGAGTGAGCAGAGAGTGAGCAGGGAGTGAGCAGGGAGTGAGCAGGGAGTGAGCAGGGAGTGAGCAGGGAGTGAGCAGGGAGTGAGCAGGGAGTGAGCAGGGAGTGAGCAGGGAGTGAGCAGAGAGTGAGCAGAGAGTGAGCAGGGAGTGAGCAGAGAGTGAGCAGAGAGTGAGCAGAAAGTGAGCAGAGGGTGAGCAGAGAGTGAGCAGGCAGTGAGCAGAGATTGAGCAGAGAGTGAGCAGAGAGTGAGCAGACAGTGAGCAGAGTGTGAGCAGGGAGGGAGCAGGGAGGGAGCAGGGAGTGAGCAGAGAGTGAGCAGGGAGTGAGCAGAGGGTGAGCAGGGAGTGAGCTGAGAGTGAGTAGAGAGCGAGCAGGGAGTGAGCAGAGAGTGAGCAGGCAGTGAGCAGAGAGTGAGCCAATAGTGAGCAGAGAGTGAGCAGATAGTGAGCAGAGAGAGACCAGGCAGTGAGCAGGCAGTGAGCAGGCAGTGATCAGAGAGTGAGCAGAGAGTGAGCAGGGAGTGAGCAGAGAGTGAGCAGAGAGTGAGCAGGGGGTGAGCAGAGAGTGAGCAGGGAGTGAGCAGGGAGTGAGCAGAGAGTGAGAAGGGAGTGAGCAGAGAGTGAGTAGGGAGTGAGCAGGGAGTGAGCAGAGAGTGAGAACGGAGTGAGCAGAGAGTGAGCAGGGAGTGAGCAGAGAGTGAGCAGAGAGTGAGCAGGGAGTGAGCAGGGAGTGAGCAGGGAGTGAGCAGAGAGTGAGCAGAGAGTGAGCAGAGAGTGAGCAGAGAGTGAGCAGAGAGTGAGCAGGGAGTGAGCAGGGAGTGAGCAGGGAGTGAGCAGGGAGTGAGCAGGGAGTGAGCAGGGAGTGAGCAGAGAGTGAGCAGGGAGTGAGCAGGGAGTGAGCATAGAGTGAGTAGAGAGTGAGCCGGGATGAGCAGGCAGTGAGCAGGGAGTGAGCAGAGTGTGAGCAGAGAGTGAGCAGAGAGTGAGCAGGCAGTGAGCAGAGAGTGAGCAGGCAGTGAGCAGAGAGTGAGCAGAGAGTGAGCAGGGAGTGAGCAGGGAGTGAGCAGGGAGTGAGCAGGGAGTGAGCAGGGAGTGAGCAGGGAGTGAGCAGGGAGTGAGCAGGGAGTGAGCAGGGAGTGAGCAGGGAGTGAGCAGGGAGTGAGCAGAGAGTGAGCAGAGAGTGAGCAGGGAGTGAGCAGAGAGTGAGCAGAGAGTGAGCAGGGTGTGAGCAGAGAGTGAGCAGAGATAGAGCAGGCAGTGAGCAGAGAGTGAGCAGAGAGTGAGCAGAGAATGAGCAGAGAATGAGCAGGGAGTGAGCAGGCAGTGAGCAGAGAGTGAGCAGAGAGTGAGCAGGGAGTGAGCAGGGAGTGAGCAGGGAGTGAGCAGGGAGTGAGCAGAGAGTGAGCAGAGAGTGAGCAGAGAGTGAGCAGGGAGTGAGCAGGGAGTGAGCAGGGAGTGAGCAGGGAGTGAGCAGAGAGTGAGCAGATAGTGAGCAGAGAGTGAGCAGAGAGTGAGCAGGCAGTGAGCAGGCAGTGAGCAGAGAGTGAGCAGGCAGTGAGCAGTGAGTGAGCAGGCAGTGAGCAGAGAGTGAGCAGAGAGTGAACAGGCAGTGAGCAGAGAGTGAGCAGGCAGTGAGCAGGGAGTGAGCAGAGAGTGAGCAGGGAGTGAGCAGGGAGTGAGCAGAGAGTGAGCAGAGAGTGAGCAGAGAGTGAGCAGAGAGTGAGCAGGGAGTGAGCAGAGAGTGAGCAGAGAGTGAGCAGGGAGTGAGCAGGGAGTGAGCAGGGGGTGAGCAGAGAGTGAGCAGGGAGTGAGCAGGGAGTGAGCAGAGAGTGAGCATAGATGAGCAGAGAGTGAGCAGAGAGTGAGTAGAGAGTCAGCAGGGAGTGAGCAGGGAGTGAGCAGAGAGTGAGCAGAGAGTGAGCAGGGAGTTAGCAGGGAGTGAGCAGAGAGTGAGCAGAGACTGAGCAGAGACTGAGCAGAGACTGAGCAGAGAGTGAGCAGAGAGTGAGCAGAGAGTGAGCAGGGAGTGAGCAGGGAGTGAGCAGGGAGTGATCAGAGAGTGAGCAGGGAGTGAGGAGAGAGTGAGCAGAGAGTGAGCAGGGAGTGAGCAGAGAGTGAGAACGGAGTGAGCAGAGAGTGAGCAGGGAGTGAGCAGGGAGTGAGCAGAGAGTGAGCAGGGAGTGAGCAGGGAGTGAGCAGGGAGTGAGCAGGGAGTGAGCAGGGAGTGAGCAGAGAGAGAGCAGAGAGTGAGCAGGGAGTGAGCAGAGAGTGAGCAGGGAGTGAGCAGAGAGTGAGTAGAGAGTGAGCAGAGAGTGAGCAGGGAGTGAGCAGAGAGTGAGCAGGGAGTGAGCAGAGAGTGAGCAGAGAGTGAGCATAGAGTGAGTAGAGAGTGAGCCGGGATGAGCAGGCAGTGAGCAGGGAGTGAGCAGAGTGTGAGCAGGGAGTGAGCAGAGAGTGAGCAGAGAGTGAGCAGGCAGTGAGCAGGCAGTGAGCAGAGAGTGAGCAGAGAGTGAGCAGAGAGTGAGCAGGGAGTGAGCAGGGAGTGAGCAGGGAGTGAGCAGGGAGTGAGCAGAGAGTGAGCAGAGAGTGAGCAGAGAGTGAGCAGAGAGTGAGCAGAGAGTGAGCAGAGAGTGAGCAGGGAGTGAGCAGGGAGTGAGCAGAGAGTGAGCAGAGAGTGAGCAGAGAGTGAGCAGGGAGTGAGCAGGGAGTGAGCAGAGAGTGAGCAGAGAGTGAGCAGAGAGTGAGCAGAGAGTGAGCAGAGAGTGAGCAGAGAGTGAGCAGAGAGTGAGCAGGGAGAGGGCAGGGAGAGGGCAGGGAGTGAGCAGAGAGTGAGCAGGCAGTGAGCAGAGAGTGAGCAGATAGTGAGCAGAGAGTGAGCAGGCAGTGAGCAGAGAGTGAGCAGGCAGTGAGCAGAGAGTGAGCAGGCAGTGAGCAGAGAGTGAGCAGAGAGTGAGCAGAGAGTGAGCAGAGAGTGAACAGGCAGTGAGCAGAGAGTGAGCAGCCAGTGAGCAGAGAGTGAGCAGAGAGTGAGCAGAGAGTGAGCAGGGAGTGAGCAGAGAGTGAGCAGGAAGTGAGCAGAGATTGAGCAGAGAGTGAGCAGGGAGTGAGCAGAGAGTGAGCAGGCAGTGAGCAGGCAGTGAGCAGAGAGTGAGCAGAGAGTGAGCAGGGAGTGAGCTGAGAGTGAGCAGAGAGTGAGCAGAGAGTGAGCAGGGGGTGAGCAGGGGGTGAGCAGAGAGTGAGCAGGAAGTGAGCAGTGAGTGAGCAGTGAGTGAGCAGAGAGTGAGCAGAGAGTGAGCAGTGAGTGAGCAGAGAGTGAGCAGAGAGTGAGCAGAGAGTGAGCAGAGAGTGAGCAGAGAGTGAGCAGGGAGTGAGCAGGGAGTGAGCAGGGAGTGAGCAGAGAGTGAGCAGAGAGTGAGCAGGCAGTCAGCAGAGAGTGAGCAGGGAGTGAGCAGAGAGTGAGCAGGGAGTGAGCAGGGAGTGAGCAGGGAGTGAGCAGGGAGTGAGCAGGGAGTGAGCAGAGAGTGAGCAGAGAGTGAGCAGAGAGTGAGCAGAGAGTGAGCAGAGAGTGAGCAGGCAGTGAGCAGAGAGTGAGCAGAGAGTGAGCAGGCAGTGAGCAGAGAGTGAGCAGAGAGTGAACAGGCAGTGAGCAGAGAGTGAGCAGGCAGTGAGCAGAGAGTGAGCAGAGAGTGAGCAGAGAGTGAGCAGAGAGTGAGCAGGGAGTGAGCAGGGAGTGAGCAGAGAGTGAGCAGGAAGTGAGCAGAGATTGAGCAGGGAGTGAGCAGAGAGTGAGCAGGCAGTGAGCAGAGAGTGAGCAGGGAGTGAGCAGAGAGTGAGTAGAGAGTGAGCAGGGAGTGAGCAGGCAGTGAGCAGAGAGTGAGCAGGCAGTGAGCAGAGAGTGAGCAGAGAGTGAACAGGCAGTGAGCAGAGAGTGAGCAGGCAGTGAGCAGAGAGTGAGCAGAGAGTGAGCAGAGAGTGAGCAGGGAGTGAGCAGGGAGTGAGCAGAGAGTGAGCAGGAAGTGAGCAGAGATTGAGCAGGGAGTGAGCAGAGAGTGAGCAGGCAGTGAGCAGAGAGTGAGCAGGCAGTGAGCAGAGAGTGAGCAGGGAGTGAGTAGAGAGTGAGCAGGGAGTGAGCAGAGAGTGAGCAGGGAGTGAGCAGAGAGTGAGCAGGGAGTGAGTAGAGAGTGAGCAGGGAGTGAGCAGGGAGTGAGCAGAGAGTGAGCAGGGAGTGAGCTGAGAGTGAGCAGAGAGTGAGCAGGCAGTGAGCAGAGAGTGAGCAGAGAGTGAGCAGGGAGTGAGCAGAGAGTGAGCAGGAAGTGAGCAGGGAGTGAGCAGAGAGTGAGCAGAGAGTGAGCAGAGAGTGAACAGGGAGTGAGCAGAGAGTGAGCAGGGAGTGAGCTGAGAGTGAGCAGTGAGCCGAGAGTGAGCAGAGAGTGAGCAGAGAGTGAGCAGAGAGTGAGCAGAGAGTGAGCAGAGAGTGAGCAGAGAGTGAGCAGGCAGTGAGCAGAGATTGAGCAGAGAGTGAGCAGAGAGTGAGCAGGCAGTGAGCAGAGAGTGAGCAGAGAGAGATCAGAGAGTGAGCAGGCAGTGAGCAGAGAGTGAGCAGAGAGTGAGCAGAGAGTGAGCAGGGAGTGAGCAGGGAGTGAGCAGAGAGTGAGCAGAGAGTGAGCAGAGAGTGAGCAGAGAGTGAGCAGGGAGTGAGCAGGGAGTGAGCAGAGAGTGAGCAGAGACTGAGCAGGGAGTGAGCAGAGAGTGAGCAGAGAGTGAGCAAGGAGTGAGCAGAGAGTGAGCAGGGAGTGAGCAGAGAGTGAGCAGGGAGTGAGCAGAGAGTGAGCAGAGAGTGAGCAGAGAGTGAGCAGAGAGTGAGCAGAGAGTGAGGAGAGAGTGAGCAGAGAGTGAGGAGAGAGTGAGCAGAGTGTGAGCAGGGAGGGAGCAGGGAGTGAGCAGAGAGTGAGCAGGGAGTGAGCAGAGGGTGAGCAGGGAGTGAGCTGAGAGTGAGTAGAGAGCGAGCAGGGAGTGAGCAGAGAGTGAGCAGGCAGTGAGCAGAGAGTGAGCCAATAGTGAGCAGAGAGTGAGCAGATAGTGAGCAGAGAGAGACCAGGCAGTGAGCAGGCAGTGAGCAGGCAGTGATCAGAGAGTGAGCAGAGAGTGAGCAGAGAGTGAGCAGAGAGTGAGCAGGGTGTGAGCAGAGAGTGAGCAGAGATAGAGCAGGCAGTGAGCAGAGAGTGAGCAGAGAGTGAGCAGAGAATGAGCAGAGAATGAGCAGGGAGTGAGCAGGCAGTGAGCAGAGAGTGAGCAGAGAGTGAGCAGGGAGTGAGCAGGGAGTGAGCAGGGAGTGAGCAGGGAGTGAGCAGAGAGTGAGCAGAGAGTGAGCAGAGAGTGAGCAGGGAGTGAGCAGGGAGTGAGCAGGGAGTGAGCAGGGAGTGAGCAGAGAGTGAGCAGATAGTGAGCAGAGAGTGAGCAGAGAGTGAGCAGGCAGTGAGCAGGCAGTGAGCAGAGAGTGAGCAGGCAGTGAGCAGTGAGTGAGCAGGCAGTGAGCAGAGAGTGAGCAGAGAGTGAACAGGCAGTGAGCAGAGAGTGAGCAGGCAGTGAGCAGGGAGTGAGCAGAGAGTGAGCAGGGAGTGAGCAGGGAGTGAGCAGAGAGTGAGCAGAGAGTGAGCAGAGAGTGAGCAGAGAGTGAGCAGGGAGTGAGCAGAGAGTGAGCAGAGAGTGAGCAGGGAGTGAGCAGAGAGTGAGCAGGGAGTGAGCAGGGAGTGAGCAGGGAGTGAGCAGAGAGTGAGCATAGATGAGCAGAGAGTGAGCAGAGAGTGAGTAGAGAGTCAGCAGGGAGTGAGCAGGGAGTGAGCAGAGAGTGAGCAGAGAGTGAGCAGGGAGTTAGCAGGGAGTGAGCAGAGAGTGAGCAGAGACTGAGCAGAGACTGAGCAGAGACTGAGCAGAGAGTGAGCAGAGAGTGAGCAGAGAGTGAGCAGGGAGTGAGCAGGGAGTGAGCAGGGAGTGATCAGAGAGTGAGCAGGGAGTGAGGAGAGAGTGAGCAGAGAGTGAGCAGGGAGTGAGCAGAGAGTGAGAACGGAGTGAGCAGAGAGTGAGCAGGGAGTGAGCAGGGAGTGAGCAGAGAGTGAGCAGGGAGTGAGCAGGGAGTGAGCAGGGAGTGAGCAGGGAGTGAGCAGAGAGAGAGCAGAGAGAGAGCAGAGAGTGAGCAGGGAGTGAGCAGAGAGTGAGCAGGGAGTGAGCAGAGAGTGAGTAGAGAGTGAGCAGAGAGTGAGCAGGGAGTGAGCAGAGAGTGAGCAGGGAGTGAGCAGAGAGTGAGCAGAGAGTGAGCATAGAGTGAGTAGAGAGTGAGCCGGGATGAGCAGGCAGTGAGCAGGGAGTGAGCAGAGTGTGAGCAGGGAGTGAGCAGAGAGTGAGCAGAGAGTGAGCAGAGAGTGAGCAGGCAGTGAGCAGGCAGTGAGCAGAGAGTGAGCAGAGAGTGAGCAGGGAGTGAGCAGGGAGTGAGCAGGGAGTGAGCAGGGAGTGAGCAGAGAGTGAGCAGAGAGTGAGCAGAGAGTGAGCAGAGAGTGAGCAGGGAGTGAGCAGGGAGTGAGCAGGGAGTGAGCAGAGAGTGAGCAGAGAGTGAGCAGAGAGTGAGCAGGGAGTGAGCAGGGAGTGAGCAGAGAGTGAGCAGAGAGTGAGCAGAGAGTGAGCAGAGAGTGAGCAGAGAGTGAGCAGAGAGTGAGCAGGGAGAGGGCAGGGAGAGGGCAGGGAGTGAGCAGAGAGTGAGCAGGCAGTGAGCAGAGAGTGAGCAGATAGTGAGCAGAGAGTGAGCAGGCAGTGAGCAGAGAGTGAGCAGGCAGTGAGCAGAGAGTGAGCAGAGAGTGAGCAGGCAGTGAGCAGAGAGTGAGCAGAGAGTGAGCAGAGAGTGAGCAGAGAGTGAACAGGCAGTGAGCAGAGAGTGAGCAGCCAGTGAGCAGAGAGTGAGCAGAGAGTGAGCAGAGAGTGAGCAGGGAGTGAGCAGAGAGTGAGCAGGAAGTGAGCAGAGATTGAGCAGAGAGTGAGCAGAGAGTGAGCAGGGAGTGAGCAGAGAGTGAGCAGGCAGTGAGCAGGCAGTGAGCAGAGAGTGAGCAGAGAGTGAGCAGGGAGTGAGCTGAGAGTGAGCAGAGAGTGAGCAGAGAGTGAGCAGGGGGTGAGCAGGGGGTGAGCAGAGAGTGAGCAGGAAGTGAGCAGTGAGTGAGCAGTGAGTGAGCAGAGAGTGAGCAGAGAGTGAGCAGTGAGTGAGCAGAGAGTGAGCAGAGAGTGAGCAGAGAGTGAGCAGAGAGTGAGCAGGGAGTGAGCAGGGAGTGAGCAGGGAGTGAGCAGGGAGTGAGCAGAGAGTGAGCAGAGAGTGAGCAGGCAGTCAGCAGAGAGTGAGCAGGGAGTGAGCAGAGAGTGAGCAGGGAGTGAGCAGGGAGTGAGCAGGGAGTGAGCAGGGAGTGAGCAGGGAGTGAGCAGAGAGTGAGCAGAGAGTGAGCAGAGAGTGAGCAGAGAGTGAGCAGAGAGTGAGCAGGCAGTGAGCAGAGAGTGAGCAGGCAGTGAGCAGAGAGTGAGCAGGCAGTGAGCAGAGAGTGAGCAGAGAGTGAACAGGCAGTGAGCAGAGAGTGAGCAGGCAGTGAGCAGAGAGTGAGCAGAGAGTGAGCAGAGAGTGAGCAGGGAGTGAGCAGGGAGTGAGCAGAGAGTGAGCAGGAAGTGAGCAGAGATTGAGCAGGGAGTGAGCAGAGAGTGAGCAGGCAGTGAGCAGAGAGTGAGCAGGGAGTGAGCAGAGAGTGAGTAGAGAGTGAGCAGGGAGTGAGCAGGCAGTGAGCAGAGAGTGAGCAGGCAGTGAGCAGAGAGTGAGCAGAGAGTGAACAGGCAGTGAGCAGAGAGTGAGCAGAGAGTGAGCAGAGAGTGAGCAGGGAGTGAGCAGGGAGTGAGCAGAGAGTGAGCAGGAAGTGAGCAGAGATTGAGCAGGGAGTGAGCAGAGAGTGAGCAGGCAGTGAGCAGAGAGTGAGCAGGGAGTGAGTAGAGAGTGAGCAGGGAGTGAGCAGGGAGTGAGCAGAGAGTGAGCAGGGAGTGAGCTGAGAGTGAGCAGAGAGTGAGCAGGCAGTGAGCAGAGAGTGAGCAGGGAGTGAGCAGAGAGTGAGCAGGAAGTGAGCAGGGAGTGAGCAGAGAGTGAGCAGAGAGTGAGCAGAGAGTGAACAGGGAGTGAACAGGGAGTGAGCAGAGAGTGAGCAGGGAGTGAGCTGAGAGTGAGCAGTGAGCCGAGAGTGAGCAGAGAGTGAGCAGAGAGTGAGCAGAGAGTGAGCAGAGAGTGAGCAGAGAGTGAGCAGGCAGTGAGCAGAGATTGAGCAGAGAGTGAGCAGAGAGTGAGCAGGCAGTGAGCAGAGAGTGAGCAGAGAGAGATCAGAGAGTGAGCAGGCAGTGAGCAGAGAGTGAGCAGAGAGTGAGCAGAGAGTGAGCAGGGAGTGAGCAGGGAGTGAGCAGAGAGTGAGCAGAGAGTGAGCAGAGAGTGAGCAGAGAGTGAGCAGGGAGTGAGCAGGGAGTGAGCAGAGAGTGAGCAGAGACTGAGCAGGGAGTGAGCAGAGAGTGAGCAGAGAGTGAGCAGAGAGTGAGCAGAGAGTGAGCAAGGAGTGAGCAGAGAGTGAGCAGGGAGTGAGCAGAGAGTGAGCAGGGAGTGAGCAGAGAGTGAGCAGAGAGTGAGCAGAGAGTGAGCAGAGAGTGAGCAGAGAGTGAGGAGAGAGTGAGCAGAGAGTGAGCAGAGAGTGAGTAGAGAGTGAGCAGAGTGTGAGCAGGGAGGGAGCAGGGAGTGAGCAGAGAGTGAGCAGGGAGTGAGCAGAGGGTGAGCAGGGAGTGAGCTGAGAGTGAGTAGAGAGCGAGCAGGGAGTGAGCAGAGAGTGAGCAGGCAGTGAGCAGAGAGTGAGCCAATAGTGAGCAGAGAGTGAGCAGATAGTGAGCAGAGAGAGACCAGGCAGTGAGCAGGCAGTGAGCAGGCAGTGATCAGAGAGTGAGCAGAGAGTGAGCAGAGAGTGAGCAGAGAGTGAGCAGGGGGTGAGCAGAGAGTGAGCAGGGAGTGAGCAGAGAGTGAGCAGGGAGTGAGCAGAGAGTGAGTAGGGAGTGAGCAGGGAGTGAGCAGGGAGTGAGAACGGAGTGAGCAGAGAGTGAGCAGGGAGTGAGCAGAGAGTGAGCAGAGAGTGAGCAGGGAGTGAGCAGAGAGTGAGCAGAGAGTGAGCAGAGAGTGAGCAGAGAGTGAGCAGAGAGTGAGCAGGGAGTGAGTAGAGAGTGAGCAGGGAGTGAGCAGGGAGTGAGCAGGGAGTGAGCAGAGAGTGAGCAGGGAGTGAGCATAGAGTGAGTAGAGAGTGAGCCGGGATGAGCAGGCAGTGAGCAGGGAGTGAGCAGAGTGTGAGCAGGGAGTGAGCAGAGAGTGAGCAGAGAGTGAGCAGGCAGTGAGCAGAGAGTGAGCAGGCAGTGAGCAGAGAGTGAGCAGGGAGTGAGCAGGGAGTGAGCAGGGAGTGAGCAGGGAGTGAGCAGAGAGTGAGCAGAGAGTGAGCAGGGAGTGAGCAGAGAGTGAGCAGAGAGTGAGCAGGGTGTGAGCAGAGAGTGAGCAGAGATAGAGCAGGCAGTGAGCAGAGAGTGAGCAGAGAGTGAGCAGAGAGTGAGCAGAGAATGAGCAGAGAATGAGCAGAGAATGAGCAGGGAGTGAGCAGAGAGTGAGCAGGCAGTGAGCAGAGAGTGAGCAGAGAGTGAGCAGGGAGTGAGCAGGGAGTGAGCAGGGAGTGAGCAGGGAGTGAGCAGAGAGTGAGCAGAGAGTGAGCAGGGAGTGAGCAGGGAGTGAGCAGGCAGTGAGCAGAGAGTGAGCAGATAGTGCGCAGAGAGTGAGCAGGCAGTGAGCAGAGAGTGAGCAGGCAGTGAGCAGTGAGTGAGCAGGCAGTGAGCAGAGAGTGAGCAGAGAGTGAACAGGCAGTGAGCAGAGAGTGAGCAGGCAGTGAGCAGGCAGTGAGCAGGGAGTGAGCAGGGAGTGAGCAGAGAGTGAGCAGGGAGTGAGCAGAGAGTGAGCAGAGAGTGAGCAGAGAGTGAGCAGAGAGTGAGCAGGGAGTGAGCAGAGAGTGAGCAGGGAGTGAGCAGAGAGTGAGCAGAGAGTGAGCAGGGGGTGAGCAGAGAGTGAGCAGGGAGTGAGCAGAGAGTGAGCAGGGAGTGAGCAGAGAGTGAGCAGGGAGTGAGCAGAGAGTGAGCATAGATGAGCAGAGAGTGAGCAGAGAGTGAGTAGAGAGTCAGCAGGGAGTGAGCAGGGAGTGAGCAGAGAGTGAGCAGAGAGTGAGCAGGGAGTTAGCAGGGAGTGAGCAGAGAGTGAGCAGAGACTGAGCAGAGAGTGAGCAGGGAGTGAGGAGAGAGTGAGCAGAGAGTGAGCAGAGAGTGAGCAGAGAGTGAGCAGGGAGTGAGCAGGGAGTGAGCAGGGAGTGATCAGAGAGTGAGCAGGGAGTGAGGAGAGAGTGAGCAGAGAGTGAGCAGGGAGTGAGCAGAGAGTGAGAACGGAGTGAGCAGAGAGTGAGCAGGGAGTGAGCAGGGAGTGAGCAGAGAGTGAGCAGGGAGTGAGCAGGGAGTGAGCAGGGAGTGAGCAGGGAGTGAGCAGGGAGTGAGCAGGGAGTGAGCAGAGAGAGAGCAGAGAGAGAGCAGAGAGAGAGCAGAGAGTGAGCAGGGAGTGAGCAGAGAGTGAGCAGGGAGTGAGCAGAGAGTGAGTAGAGAGTGAGCAGAGAGTGAGCAGGGAGTGAGCAGAGAGTGAGCAGGGAGTGAGCAGAGAGTGAGCATAGAGTGAGTAGAGAGTGAGCCGGGATGAGCAGGCAGTGAGCAGGGAGTGAGCAGAGTGTGAGCAGGGAGTGAGCAGAGAGTGAGCAGAGAGTGAGCAGGCAGTGAGCAGAGAGTGAGCAGGCAGTGAGCAGAGAGTGAGCAGAGAGTGAGCAGGGAGTGAGCAGGGAGTGAGCAGGGAGTGAGCAGAGAGTGAGCAGAGAGTGAGCAGAGAGTGAGCAGGGAGTGAGCAGGGAGTGAGCAGGGAGTGAGCAGGGAGTGAGCAGAGAGTGAGCAGAGAGTGAGCAGAGAGTGAGCAGGGAGTGAGCAGGGAGTGAGCAGGGAGTGAGCAGAGAGTGAGCAGAGAGTGAGCAGAGAGTGAGCAGAGAGTGAGCAGAGAGTGAGCAGAGAGTGAGCAGGGAGAGGGCAGGGAGTGAGCAGAGAGTGAGCAGGCAGTGAGCAGAGAGTGAGCAGATAGTGAGCAGAGAGTGAGCAGGCAGTGAGCAGAGAGTGAGCAGAGAGTGAGCAGAGAGTGAGCAGAGAGTGAACAGGCAGTGAGCAGAGAGTGAGCAGCCAGTGAGCAGAGAGTGAGCAGAGAGTGAGCAGGGAGTGAGCAGGGAGTGAGCAGAGAGTGAGCAGGAAGTGAGCAGAGATTGAGCAGAGAGTGAGCAGAGAGTGAGCAGGGAGTGAGCAGAGAGTGAGCAGGCAGTGAGCAGGCAGTGAGCAGAGAGTGAGCAGGCAGTGAGCAGAGAGTGAGCAGAGAGTGAGCAGAGAGTGAGCAGGGAGTGAGCAGAGAGTGAGCAGGAAGTGAGCAGAGATTGAGCAGGGAGTGAGCAGAGAGTGAGCAGGCAGTGAGCAGAGAGTGAGCAGGGAGTGAGTAGAGAGTGAGCAGGGAGTGAGCAGGGAGTGAGCAGAGAGTGAGCAGGGAGTGAGCTGAGAGTGAGCAGAGAGTGAGCAGGCAGTGAGCAGAGAGTGAGCAGAGAGTGAGCAGGGAGTGAGCAGAGAGTGAGCAGGAAGTGAGCAGGGAGTGAGCAGAGAGTGAGCAGAGAGTGAGCAGAGAGTGAACAGGGAGTGAGCAGAGAGTGAGCAGGGAGTGAGCTGAGAGTGAGCAGTGAGCCGAGAGTGAGCAGAGAGTGAGCAGAGAGTGAGCAGAGAGTGAGCAGGCAGTGAGCAGAGATTGAGCAGAGAGTGAGCAGAGAGTGAGCAGGCAGTGAGCAGAGAGTGAGCAGAGAGAGATCAGAGAGTGAGCAGGCAGTGAGCAGAGAGTGAGCAGAGAGTGAGCAGAGAGTGAGCAGGGAGTGAGCAGAGAGTGAGCAGAGAGTGAGCAGAGAGTGAGCAGAGAGTGAGCAGATAGTGAGCAGGGAGTGAGCAGGGAGTGAGCAGAGACTGAGCAGGGAGTGAGCAGAGAGTGAGCAGAGAGTGAGCAGGGAGTGAGCAGAGAGTGAGCCGAGAGTGAGCCGAGAGTGAGCGGGGAGTGAGCGGAGAGTGAGCAGAGAGTGAGCAAGGAGTGAGCAGAGAGTGAGCAGAGAGTGAGCAGAGAGTGAGCAGAGAGTGAGCAGAGAGTGAGCAGAGAGTGAGCAGAGAGTGAGCAGAGAGTGAGCAGAGAGTGAGCAGGGAGTGAGCAGAGAGTGAGCAGGGAGTGAGCAGAGAGTGAGCAGAGAGTGAGCAGGCAGTGAGCAGAGAGTGAGCAGAGAGTGAGCAGAGAGTGAGCAGGGAGTGAGCAGGGAGTGAGCAGGGAGTGAGCAGAGAGTGAGCAGGCAGTGAGCAGGCAGTGAGCAGGCAGTGAGCAGGCAGTGAGCAGAGAGTGAGCAGGGAGTGAGCAGGGAGTGAGCAGGGAGTGAGCAGAGAGTGAGCAGGGAGTGAGCAGGGAGTGAGCAGAGAGTGAACAGAGAATGAGCAGAGAGTGAGCAGGGAGTAAGCAGAGAGTGAGCAGGGAGAGAGCTGGGTGTGGGCAGAGAGTGAGCAGGGAGTGAGCAGAGAGTGAGCAGGGAGTGAGCAGAGAGTGAGCAGAGAGTGAGCAGGGAGTGAGCAGGGAGTGAGCAGAGAGTGAGCAGAGAGTGAGCAGAGAGTGAGCAGCGAGTGAGCAGAGAGTGAGCAGAGAGTGAGCAGGGAGTGAGCAGGGAGTGAGCAGAGAGTGAGCAGAGAGTGAGCAGGGAGTGAGCAGAGAGTGAGCATAGATGAGCAGAGAGTGAGCAGAGAGTGAGTAGAGAGTCAGCAGGGAGTGAGCAGGGAGTGAGCAGAGAGTGAGCAGAGAGTGAGCAGGGAGTTAGCAGGGAGTGAGCAGAGAGTGAGCAGGGAGTGAGCAGAGAGTGAGCAGGCAGTGAGCAGAGAGTGAGCAGGGAGTGAGCAGGCAGAGAGCAGGGAGTGAGCAGAGAGTGAGAAGAGAGTGAGCAGAGAGTGAGCAGAGAGTGAGCAGGGAGTGAGCAGAGATAGAGCAGGCAGTGAGCAGAGAGTGAGCAGAAACTGAGCAGAGAGTGAGCAAAGAGTGAGCAGAGATTGAGCAGGGAGTGAGCAGAGAGTGAGCAGAGAATGAGCAGGCAGTGAGCAGAGAATGAGCAGGCAGTGAGCAGAGAGTGAGCAGAGAGTGAGCAGAGAGTGAGCAGAAAGTGAGCAGAGATTGAGCAGAGAGTGAGCAGAGAGTGAGCGGGGAGTGAGCAGGGAGTGAGCAGAGAGTGAGCAGAGAGTGAGCAGAGAGTGAGCAGGGAGTGAGAAGACAGTGAGCAGAGAGTGAGCAGGGAGTGAGCAGAGAGTGAGCAGAGAGTGAGCAGGGAGTGAGCAGAGAGTGAGCAGGGAGTGAGCAGGGAGTGAGTAGAGAGTGAGCAGGGAGTGAGCAGAGAGTGAGCAGGCAGTGAGCAGAGAGTGAGCAGATAGTGAACAGAGAGTGAGCAGAGAGTGAGCAGGCAGTGAGCAGGCAGTGAGCAGAGAGTGAGCAGGCAGTGAGCAGAGAGTGAGCAGGCAGTGAGCAGAGAGTGAGCAGAGAGTGAGCAGGCAGTGAGCAGAGAGTGAGCAGGCAGTGAGCAGAGAGTGAGCAGGCAGTGAGCAGAGAGTGAGCAGGGACTGAGCAGAGAGTGAGCAGAGAGTGAGCAGAGAGTGAGCAGGCAGTGAGCAGAGATTGAGCAGAGAGTGAGCAGAGAGTGAGCAGAGAGTGAGCAGGGAGTGAGCAGGGAGTGAGCAGGGAGTGAGCAGGGAGTGAGCAGGGAGTGAGCAGAGAGTGAGCAGAGAGTGAGCAGGGAGTGAGCAGAGAGTGAGCAGGGAGTGAGCAGAGAGTGAGCAGGGAGTGAGCAGAGAGTGAGCAGACAGTGAGCAGAGAGTGAGCAGAGAGAGAGCAGGGAGTTAGCAGGGAGTGAGCAGAGAGTGAGCAGGGAGTGAGCAGAGAGTGAGCAGGGAGTGAGCAGAGAGTGAGCAGAGAGTGAGCAGGGAGTGAGCAGAGAGTGAGTAGAGAGTGAGCAGGGAGTGAGCAGGGAGTGAGCAGAGAGTGAGCAGGAAGTGAGCAGAGAGTGAGCAGGGAGTGAGCAGAGAGTGAGCAGGCAGTGAGCAGAGAGTGAGCAGAGAATGAGCAGGCAGTGAGCAGGCAGTGAGCAGAGAGTGAGCAGGCAGTGAGCAGAGAGTGAGCAGGCAGTGAGCAGAGAGTGAGCAGAGAGTGAGCAGGCAGTGAGCAGAGAGTGAGCAGGCCGTGAGCAGAGAGTGAACAGGCATTGAGCAGAGAGTGAGCAGAGAGTGAGCAGGGACTGAGCAGAGAGTGAGCAGGGAGTGAGCAGAGAGTGAGCAGAGAGTGAGCAGGAAGTGAGCAGAGAGTGAGCAGGAAGTGAGCAGGGAGTGAGCAGGCAGTGAGCAGAGAGTGAGCAGGCAGTGAGCAGAGAGTGAGCAGAGAGTGAGCAGGGAGTGAGCAGAGAGTGAGCAGAGAGTGAGCAGAGAGTGAGCAGAGAGTGAGCAGGGAGTGAGCAGAGAGTGAGCAGAGAGTGAGCAGGGAGTGAGCAGGCAGAGAGCAGGGAGTGAGCAGAGAGTGAGAAGAGAGTGAGCAGAGAGTGAGCAGGGAGTGAGCAGAGAGTGAGCAGGGAGTGAGCAGAGAGTGAGCAGGGAGTGAGCAGAGATAGAGCAGGCAGTGAGCAGAGAGTGAGCAGAAACTGAGCAGAGAGTGAGCAAAGAGTGAGCAGAGAGTGAGCAGGGAGTGAGCAGAGAATGAGCAGGCAGTGAGCAGAGAGTGAGCAGGGAGTGAGCAGAGAGTGAGCAGAAAGTGAGCAGAGATTGAGCAGAGAGTGAGCAGAGAGTGAGCGGGGAGTGAGCAGGGAGTGAGCAGAGAGTGAGCAGAGAGTGAGCAGGCAGTGAGCAGAGAGTGAGCAGGCAGTGAGCAGAGAGTGAGCAGAGAGTGAGCAGAGAGAGAGCAGGGAGTTAGCAGGGAGTGAGCAGAGAGTGAGCAGGGAGTGAGCAGAGAGTGAGCAGAGAGTGAGCAGACAGTGAGCAGAGAGTGAGCAGAGAGAGAGCAGGGAGTTAGCAGGGAGTGAGCAGAGAGTGAGCAGGGAGTGAGCAGAGAGTGAGCAGGGAGTGAGCAGGGAGTGAGAAGAGAGTGAGCAGAGAGTGAGCAGAGAGTGAGCAGGGAGTGAGCAGAGAGTGAGCAGAGAGTGAGCAGGGAGTGAGCAGAGAGTGAGCAGGGAGTGAGCAGAGAGTGAGCAGGGAGTGAGCAGGGAGTGAGAAGAGAGTGAGCAGAGAGTGAGCAGAGAGTGAGCAGGGAGTGAGCAGAGAGTGAGCAGAGAGTGAGCAGGGAGTGAGCAGAGAGTGAGCAGGGAGTGAGCAGGGAGTGAGTAGAGAGTGAGCAGATAGTGAACAGAGAGTGAGCAGAGAGTGAGCAGGCAGTGAGCAGAGAGTGAGCAGGCAGTGAGCAGAGAGTGAGCAGAGAGTGAGCAGAGAGTGAGCAGGCAGTGAGCAGAGAGTGAGCAGGCAGTGAGCAGAGAGTGAGCAGGCAGTGAGCAGAGAGTGAGCAGGGACTGAGCAGAGAGTGAGCAGAGAGTGAGCAGAGAGTGAGCAGGCAGTGAGCAGAGATTGAGCAGAGAGTGAGCAGAGAGTGAGCAGAGAGTAAGCAGGGAGTGAGCAGGGAGTGAGCAGAGAGTGAGCAGGCAGTGAGCAGGCAGTGAGCAGAGAGTGAGCAGGGAGTGAGCAGAGAGTGAGCAGGGAGTGAGCAGAGAGTGAGCAGGGAGTGAGCAGGGAGTGAGCAGAGAGTGAGCAGAGAGTGAGCAGAGAGTGAGCAGAGAGTGAGCAGACAGTGAGCAGAGAGTGAGCAGGGAGTTAGCAGGGAGTGAGTAGGGAGTGAGCAGAGAGTGAGCAGAGAGTGAGCAGAGAGTGAGCAGGGAGTGAGCAGAGAGTGAGTAGAGAGTGAGCAGGGAGTGAGCAGGGAGTGAGCAGAGAGTGAGCAGGGAGTGAGCAGAGAGTGAGCAGGGAGTGAGTAGAGAGTGAGCAGAGAGTGAGCAGGGAGTGAGCAGAGAGTGAGCAGGGAGTGAGCAGAGAGTGAGCAGAGAGTGAGCAGAGAGTGAGCAGGGAGTGAGCAGAGAGTGAGTAGAGAGTGAGCAGGGAGTGAGCAGGGAGTGAGCAGAGAGTGAGCAGGGAGTGAGCAGAGAGTGAGCAGAGAGTGAGCAGGGAGTGAGCAGGGAGTGAGCAGGGAGTGAGCAGAGATAGAGCAGGCAGTGAGCAGAGAGTGAGCAGAAACTGAGCAGAGAGTGAGCAAAGAGTGAGCAGAGAGTGAGCAGGGAGTGAGCAGAGAGTGAGCAGAGAATGAGCAGGCAGTGAGCAGAGAGTGAGCAGGGAGTGAGCAGAGAGTGAGCAGAAAGTGAGCAGAGATTGAGCAGAGAGTGAGCGGGGAGTGAGCAGAGAGTGAGCAGGCAGTGAGCAGAGAGTGAGCAGGCAGTGAGCAGAGAGTGAGCAGAGAGTGAGCAGAGAGTGAGCAGAGAGTGAGCAGAGAGTGAGCAGGGAGTGAGCAGAGAGAGAGCAGGGAGTTAGCAGGGAGTGAGCAGAGAGTGAGCAGGGAGGGAGCAGAGAGTGAGCAGGGAGTGAGAAGAGAGTGAGCAGAGAGTGAGCAGAGAGTGAGCAGGGAGTGAGCAGGGAGTGAGTAGAGAGTGAGCAGGGAGTGAGCAGGGAGTGAGCAGGGAGTGAGCAGGGAGTGAGCAGAGAGTGAGCAGGGAGTGAGCAGAGAGTGAGCAGGGAGTGAGCAGAGAGTGAGCAGGCAGTGAGCACAGAGTGAACAGAGAGTGAGCAGGCAGTGAGCAGGCAGTGAGCAGAGAGTGAGCAGGCAGTGAGCAGAGAGTGAGCAGGCAGTGAGCAGAGAGTGAGCAGAGAGTGAGCAGGCAGTGAGCAGGGACTGAGCAGAGAGTGAGCAGGGAGTGAGCAGAGAGTGAGCAGAGAGTGAGCAGGCAGTGAGCAGAGATTGAGCAGAGAGTGAGCAGAGAGTGAGCAGAGAGTGAGCAGGGAGTGAGCAGAGAGTGAGCAGAGAGTGAGCAGGGAGTGAGCAGAGAGTGAGCAGGAAGTGAGCAGAGATTGAGCAGAGAGTGAGCAGAGAGTGAGCAGGGAGTGAGCAGGGAGTGAGCAGAGAGTGAGCAGGCAGTGAGCAGGGAGTGAGCAGAGAGTGAGCAGGGAGTGAGCAGGGAGTGAGCAGGGAGTGAGCAGGCAGTGAGCAGGCAGTGAGCAGAGATTGAGCAGAGAGTGAGCAGGGAGTGAGCAGGGAGTGAGCAGAAAGTGAGCAGGCAGTGAGCAGGCAGTGAGCAGAGATTGAGCAGAGAGTGAGCAGAGAGTGAGCAGAGAGTGAGCAGGGAGTCAGCAGAGAGTGAGCAGGCAGTGAGCAGAGAGTGAGCAGAGAGTGAGCAGGGAGTGAGCAGGGAGTGAGCAGGGAGTGAGCAGAGAGTGAGCAGGGAGTGAGCAGAGAGTGAGCAGGCAGTGAGCAGAGAGTGAGCAGGGAGTGAGCAGGCAGTGAGCAGGGAGTGAGCAGAGAGTGAGCAGAGAGTGAGCAGAGAGTGAGCAGGGAGTGAGCACAGAGTGAGCAGAGAGTGAGCAGGGAGTGAGCAGAGAGTGAGCTGAGAGTGAGCAGAGAGTGAGCAGGCAGTGAGCAGAGAGTGAGCAGAGAGTGAGCAGGCAGTGAGCAGAGAGTGAGCAGGGAGTGAGCAGAAAGTGAGCAGAGAGTGAGCAGAGAGTGAGCAGGGAGTGAGCACAGAGTGAGCAGAGAGTGAGCAGGGAGTGAGCAGAGAGTGAGCTGAGAGTGAGCAGAGAGTGAGCAGGCAGTGAGCAGAGAGTGAGCAGAGAGTGAGCAGAGAGTGAGCAGGCAGTGAGCAGAGAGTGAGCAGAGTGTGAGCCGAGAGTGAGAAGAGAGTGAGCAGAGAGTGAGCAGAGAGTGAGCAGGGAGTGAGCAGGGAGTGAGCAGGGAGTGAGCAGAGAATGAGCAGGGAGTGAGCAGGGAGTGAGCAGAGACTGAGCAGGGAGTGAGCAGGGAGTGAGCTGAGAGTGAGAAGGCAGTGAGCAGAGAGTGAGCAGAAAATGAGCAGAGAGTGAGCAGAGAGTGAGCAGAGAGTGAGCAGAGACTGAGCAGAGAGTGAGCAGAGATTGAGCAGGGAGTGAGCAGAGAGTGAGCAGGGAGTGAGCAGGCAGTGAGCAGAGAGTGAGCAGAGAGTGAGCAGGGAGTGAGCAGGGAGTGAGCAGAGAGTGAGCAGGGAATGAGAAGAGAGTGAGCAGAGATTGAGCAGAGAGTGAGCAGGGAGTGAGCAGAGAGTGAGCAGGGAGTGAGCAGAGATTGAGCAGGGAGTGAACAGGCAGTGAGCAGGGAGTGAGCAGAGAGTGAGCAGAGAGTGAGCAGGGAGTGAGCGGAGAGTGAGCGGAGAGTGAGCAGACAGTGAGCAGGGAGTGAGCAGAGAGTGAGCAGAGAGTGAGCAGGGAGTGAGCAGAGAGTGAGCAGGCAGTGAGCACAGAGTGAGCAGGGAGTGAGCAGGGAGTGAGCAGAGAGTGAGCAGAGAATGAGCAGGGAGTGAGCAGGGAGTGGGCAGGGAGTGAGCAGAGAGTGAGCAGCGAGTCAGCAGAGAGTGAGCAGAGAGTGAGCAGGGAGTGAGCAGGCAGTGAGCAGGCAGTGAGCAGGGAGTGAGCAGAGAGTGAGAAGAGAGTGAGCAGGCAGTGAGCAGAGAGTGAGCAGGGAGTGAGCAGAGAGTGAGCAGAGAGTGAGCAGAGAGTGAGCAGGGAGTGAGCAGGGAGTGAGGAGAGAGTGAGCAGAGAGTGAGCAGAGAGTGAGCAGAGAGTGAGCAGGGAGTGAGCAGGGAGTGAGCAGGGAGTGATCAGAGAGTGAGCAGGGAGTGAGGAGAGAGTGAGCAGAGAGTGAGCAGGGAGTGAGCAGAGAGTGAGAACGGAGTGAGCAGAGAGTGAGCAGGGAGTGAGCAGGGAGTGAGCAGAGAGTGAGCAGGGAGTGAGCAGGGAGTGAGCAGGGAGTGAGCAGGGAGTGAGCAGGGAGTGAGCAGAGAGAGAGCAGAGAGAGAGCAGAGAGAGAGCAGAGAGTGAGCAGGGAGTGAGCAGAGAGTGAGCAGGGAGTGAGCAGAGAGTGAGTAGAGAGTGAGCAGAGAGTGAGCAGGGAGTGAGCAGAGAGTGAGCAGGGAGTGAGCAGAGAGTGAGCATAGAGTGAGTAGAGAGTGAGCCGGGATGAGCAGGCAGTGAGCAGGGAGTGAGCAGAGTGTGAGCAGGGAGTGAGCAGAGAGTGAGCAGAGAGTGAGCAGGCAGTGAGCAGAGAGTGAGCAGGCAGTGAGCAGAGAGTGAGCAGAGAGTGAGCAGGGAGTGAGCAGGGAGTGAGCAGGGAGTGAGCAGAGAGTGAGCAGAGAGTGAGCAGAGAGTGAGCAGAGAGTGAGCAGGGAGTGAGCAGGGAGTGAGCAGGGAGTGAGCAGGGAGTGAGCAGAGAGTGAGCAGAGAGTGAGCAGGGAGTGAGCAGGGAGTGAGCAGGGAGTGAGCAGAGAGTGAGCAGAGAGTGAGCAGAGAGTGAGCAGAGAGTGAGCAGAGAGTGAGCAGGGAGAGGGCAGGGAGTGAGCAGAGAGTGAGCAGGCAGTGAGCAGAGAGTGAGCAGATAGTGAGCAGAGAGTGAGCAGGCAGTGAGCAGAGAGTGAGCAGAGAGTGAGCAGAGAGTGAGCAGAGAGTGAACAGGCAGTGAGCAGAGAGTGAGCAGCCAGTGAGCAGAGAGTGAGCAGAGAGTGAGCAGGGAGTGAGCAGGGAGTGAGCAGAGAGTGAGCAGGAAGTGAGCAGAGATTGAGCAGAGAGTGAGCAGAGAGTGAGCAGGGAGTGAGCAGAGAGTGAGCAGGCAGTGAGCAGGCAGTGAGCAGAGAGTGAGCAGGCAGTGAGCAGAGAGTGAGCAGAGAGTGAGCAGAGAGTGAGCAGGGAGTGAGCAGAGAGTGAGCAGGAAGTGAGCAGAGATTGAGCAGGGAGTGAGCAGAGAGTGAGCAGGCAGTGAGCAGAGAGTGAGCAGGGAGTGAGTAGAGAGTGAGCAGGGAGTGAGCAGAGAGTGAGCAGGGAGTGAGCTGAGAGTGAGCAGAGAGTGAGCAGGCAGTGAGCAGAGAGTGAGCAGAGAGTGAGCAGGGAGTGAGCAGAGAGTGAGCAGGAAGTGAGCAGGGAGTGAGCAGAGAGTGAGCAGAGAGTGAGCAGAGAGTGAACAGGGAGTGAGCAGAGAGTGAGCAGGGAGTGAGCTGAGAGTGAGCAGTGAGCCGAGAGTGAGCAGAGAGTGAGCAGAGAGTGAGCAGAGAGTGAGCAGGCAGTGAGCAGAGATTGAGCAGAGAGTGAGCAGAGAGTGAGCAGGCAGTGAGCAGAGAGTGAGCAGAGAGAGATCAGAGAGTGAGCAGGCAGTGAGCAGAGAGTGAGCAGAGAGTGAGCAGAGAGTGAGCAGGGAGTGAGCAGAGAGTGAGCAGAGAGTGAGCAGAGAGTGAGCAGAGAGTGAGCAGATAGTGAGCAGGGAGTGAGCAGGGAGTGAGCAGAGACTGAGCAGGGAGTGAGCAGAGAGTGAGCAGAGAGTGAGCAGGGAGTGAGCAGAGAGTGAGCCGAGAGTGAGCCGAGAGTGAGCGGGGAGTGAGCGGAGAGTGAGCAGAGAGTGAGCAAGGAGTGAGCAGAGAGTGAGCAGAGAGTGAGCAGAGAGTGAGCAGAGAGTGAGCAGAGAGTGAGCAGAGAGTGAGCAGAGAGTGAGCAGAGAGTGAGCAGAGAGTGAGCAGGGAGTGAGCAGAGAGTGAGCAGGGAGTGAGCAGAGAGTGAGCAGAGAGTGAGCAGGCAGTGAGCAGAGAGTGAGCAGAGAGTGAGCAGAGAGTGAGCAGGGAGTGAGCAGGGAGTGAGCAGGGAGTGAGCAGAGAGTGAGCAGGCAGTGAGCAGGCAGTGAGCAGGCAGTGAGCAGGCAGTGAGCAGAGAGTGAGCAGGGAGTGAGCAGGGAGTGAGCAGGGAGTGAGCAGAGAGTGAGCAGGGAGTGAGCAGAGAGTGAACAGAGAATGAGCAGAGAGTGAGCAGGGAGTAAGCAGAGAGTGAGCAGGGAGAGAGCTGGGTGTGGGCAGAGAGTGAGCAGGGAGTGAGCAGAGAGTGAGCAGGGAGTGAGCAGAGAGTGAGCAGAGAGTGAGCAGAGAGTGAGCAGGGAGTGAGCAGAGAGTGAGCAGAGAGTGAGCAGAGAGTGAGCAGCGAGTGAGCAGAGAGTGAGCAGAGAGTGAGCAGGGAGTGAGCAGGGAGTGAGCAGAGAGTGAGCAGAGAGTGAGCAGGGAGTGAGCAGAGAGTGAGCAGAGAGTGAGCATAGATGAGCAGAGAGTGAGTAGAGAGTCAGCAGGGAGTGAGCAGGGAGTGAGCAGAGAGTGAGCAGAGAGTGAGCAGGGAGTTAGCAGGGAGTTAGCAGGGAGTGAGCAGAGAGTGAGCAGGGAGTGAGCAGAGAGTGAGCAGGCAGTGAGCAGAGAGTGAGCAGGGAGTGAGCAGGCAGAGAGCAGGGAGTGAGCAGAGAGTGAGAAGAGAGTGAGCAGAGAGTGAGCAGAGAGTGAGCAGGGAGTGAGCAGAGATAGAGCAGGCAGTGAGCAGAGAGTGAGCAGAAACTGAGCAGAGAGTGAGCAAAGAGTGAGCAGAGATTGAGCAGGGAGTGAGCAGAGAGTGAGCAGAGAATGAGCAGGCAGTGAGCAGAGAATGAGCAGGCAGTGAGCAGAGAGTGAGCAGAGAGTGAGCAGAGAGTGAGCAGAAAGTGAGCAGAGATTGAGCAGAGAGTGAGCAGAGAGTGAGCGGGGAGTGAGCAGGGAGTGAGCAGAGAGTGAGCAGAGAGTGAGCAGAGAGTGAGCAGGGAGTGAGAAGACAGTGAGCAGAGAGTGAGCAGAGAGTGAGCAGGGAGTGAGCAGAGAGTGAGCAGAGAGTGAGCAGAGAGTGAGCAGAGAGTGAGCAGGGAGTGAGCAGGGAGTGAGTAGAGAGTGAGCAGGGAGTGAGCAGAGAGTGAGCAGGCAGTGAGCAGAGAGTGAGCAGATAGTGAACAGAGAGTGAGCAGAGAGTGAGCAGGCAGTGAGCAGGCAGTGAGCAGGCAGTGAGCAGAGAGTGAGCAGGCAGTGAGCAGAGAGTGAGCAGAGAGTGAGCAGGCAGTGAGCAGAGAGTGAGCAGGCAGTGAGCAGAGAGTGAGCAGGCAGTGAGCAGAGAGTGAGCAGGGACTGAGCAGAGAGTGAGCAGAGAGTGAGCAGAGAGTGAGCAGGCAGTGAGCAGAGATTGAGCAGAGAGTGAGCAGAGAGTGAGCAGAGAGTGAGCAGGGAGTGAGCAGGGAGTGAGCAGGGAGTGAGCAGGGAGTGAGCAGAGAGTGAGCAGGCAGTGAGCAGGCAGTGAGCAGAGAGTGAGCAGAGAGTGAGCAGGGAGTGAGCAGAGAGTGAGCAGGGAGTGAGCAGAGAGTGAGCAGGGAGTGAGCAGAGAGTGAGCAGACAGTGAGCAGAGAGTGAGCAGAGAGAGAGCAGGGAGTTAGCAGGGAGTGAGCAGAGAGTGAGCAGGGAGTGAGCAGAGAGTGAGCAGGGAGTGAGCAGAGAGTGAGCAGAGAGTGAGCAGGGAGTGAGCAGAGAGTGAGTAGAGAGTGAGCAGGGAGTGAGCAGGGAGTGAGCAGAGAGTGAGCAGGAAGTGAGCAGAGAGTGAGCAGGGAGTGAGCAGAGAGTGAGCAGGCAGTGAGCAGAGAGTGAGCAGAGAATGAGCAGGCAGTGAGCAGGCAGTGAGCAGAGAGTGAGCAGGCAGTGAGCAGAGAGTGAGCAGGCAGTGAGCAGAGAGTGAGCAGAGAGTGAGCAGGCAGTGAGCAGAGAGTGAGCAGGCAGTGAGCAGAGAGTGAACAGGCATTGAGCAGAGAGTGAGCAGAGAGTGAGCAGGGACTGAGCAGAGAGTGAGCAGGGAGTGAGCAGAGAGTGAGCAGAGAGTGAGCAGGAAGTGAGCAGAGAGTGAGCAGGAAGTGAGCAGGGAGTGAGCAGGCAGTGAGCAGAGAGTGAGCAGGCAGTGAGCAGAGAGTGAGCAGAGAGTGAGCAGGGAGTGAGCAGAGAGTGAGCAGAGAGTGAGCAGAGAGTGAGCAGAGAGTGAGCAGGGAGTGAGCAGAGAGTGAGCAGGGAGTGAGCAGGCAGAGAGCAGGGAGTGAGCAGAGAGTGAGAAGAGAGTGAGCAGAGAGTGAGCAGGGAGTGAGCAGAGAGTGAGCAGGGAGTGAGCAGAGAGTGAGCAGGGAGTGAGCAGAGATAGAGCAGGCAGTGAGCAGAGAGTGAGCAGAAACTGAGCAGAGAGTGAGCAAAGAGTGAGCAGAGAGTGAGCAGGGAGTGAGCAGAGAATGAGCAGGCAGTGAGCAGAGAGTGAGCAGGGAGTGAGCAGAGAGTGAGCAGAAAGTGAGCAGAGATTGAGCAGAGAGTGAGCAGAGAGTGAGCGGGGAGTGAGCAGGGAGTGAGCAGAGAGTGAGCAGAGAGTGAGCAGGCAGTGAGCAGAGAGTGAGCAGGCAGTGAGCAGAGAGTGAGCAGAGAGTGAGCAGAGAGAGAGCAGGGAGTTAGCAGGGAGTGAGCAGAGAGTGAGCAGGGAGTGAGCAGAGAGTGAGCAGAGAGTGAGCAGACAGTGAGCAGAGAGTGAGCAGAGAGAGAGCAGGGAGTTAGCAGGGAGTGAGCAGAGAGTGAGCAGGGAGTGAGCAGAGAGTGAGCAGGGAGTGAGCAGGGAGTGAGAAGAGAGTGAGCAGAGAGTGAGCAGAGAGTGAGCAGGGAGTGAGCAGAGAGTGAGCAGAGAGTGAGCAGGGAGTGAGCAGAGAGTGAGCAGGGAGTGAGCAGAGAGTGAGCAGGGAGTGAGCAGGGAGTGAGAAGAGAGTGAGCAGAGAGTGAGCAGAGAGTGAGCAGGGAGTGAGCAGAGAGTGAGCAGAGAGTGAGCAGGGAGTGAGCAGAGAGTGAGCAGGGAGTGAGCAGGGAGTGAGTAGAGAGTGAGCAGATAGTGAACAGAGAGTGAGCAGAGAGTGAGCAGGCAGTGAGCAGAGAGTGAGCAGGCAGTGAGCAGAGAGTGAGCAGAGAGTGAGCAGAGAGTGAGCAGGCAGTGAGCAGAGAGTGAGCAGGCAGTGAGCAGAGAGTGAGCAGGCAGTGAGCAGAGAGTGAGCAGGGACTGAGCAGAGAGTGAGCAGAGAGTGAGCAGAGAGTGAGCAGGCAGTGAGCAGAGATTGAGCAGAGAGTGAGCAGAGAGTGAGCAGAGAGTAAGCAGGGAGTGAGCAGGGAGTGAGCAGAGAGTGAGCAGGCAGTGAGCAGGCAGTGAGCAGAGAGTGAGCAGGGAGTGAGCAGAGAGTGAGCAGGGAGTGAGCAGAGAGTGAGCAGGGAGTGAGCAGGGAGTGAGCAGAGAGTGAGCAGAGAGTGAGCAGAGAGTGAGCAGAGAGTGAGCAGACAGTGAGCAGAGAGTGAGCAGGGAGTTAGCAGGGAGTGAGTAGGGAGTGAGCAGAGAGTGAGCAGAGAGTGAGCAGAGAGTGAGCAGGGAGTGAGCAGAGAGTGAGTAGAGAGTGAGCAGGGAGTGAGCAGGGAGTGAGCAGAGAGTGAGCAGGGAGTGAGCAGAGAGTGAGCAGGGAGTGAGTAGAGAGTGAGCAGAGAGTGAGCAGGGAGTGAGCAGAGAGTGAGCAGGGAGTGAGCAGAGAGTGAGCAGAGAGTGAGCAGAGAGTGAGCAGGGAGTGAGCAGAGAGTGAGTAGAGAGTGAGCAGGGAGTGAGCAGGGAGTGAGCAGAGAGTGAGCAGGGAGTGAGCAGAGAGTGAGCAGAGAGTGAGCAGGGAGTGAGCAGGGAGTGAGCAGGGAGTGAGCAGAGATAGAGCAGGCAGTGAGCAGAGAGTGAGCAGAAACTGAGCAGAGAGTGAGCAAAGAGTGAGCAGAGAGTGAGCAGGGAGTGAGCAGAGAGTGAGCAGAGAATGAGCAGGCAGTGAGCAGAGAGTGAGCAGGGAGTGAGCAGAGAGTGAGCAGAAAGTGAGCAGAGATTGAGCAGAGAGTGAGCGGGGAGTGAGCAGAGAGTGAGCAGGCAGTGAGCAGAGAGTGAGCAGGCAGTGAGCAGAGAGTGAGCAGAGAGTGAGCAGAGAGTGAGCAGAGAGTGAGCAGGGAGTGAGCAGAGAGAGAGCAGGGAGTTAGCAGGGAGTGAGCAGAGAGTGAGCAGGGAGGGAGCAGAGAGTGAGCAGGGAGTGAGAAGAGAGTGAGCAGAGAGTGAGCAGAGAGTGAGCAGGGAGTGAGCAGGGAGTGAGTAGAGAGTGAGCAGGAAGTGAGCAGGGAGTGAGCAGGGAGTGAGCAGGGAGTGAGCAGAGAGTGAGCAGGGAGTGAGCAGAGAGTGAGCAGGGAGTGAGCAGAGAGTGAGCAGGCAGTGAGCAGAGAGTGAACAGAGAGTGAGCAGGCAGTGAGCAGGCAGTGAGCAGAGAGTGAGCAGGCAGTGAGCAGAGAGTGAGCAGGCAGTGAGCAGAGAGTGAGCAGAGAGTGAGCAGGCAGTGAGCAGGGACTGAGCAGAGAGTGAGCAGGGAGTGAGCAGAGAGTGAGCAGAGAGTGAGCAGGCAGTGAGCAGAGATTGAGCAGAGAGTGAGCAGAGAGTGAGCAGAGAGTGAGCAGGGAGTGAGCAGAGAGTGAGCAGAGAGTGAGCAGGGAGTGAGCAGAGAGTGAGCAGGAAGTGAGCAGAGATTGAGCAGAGAGTGAGCAGAGAGTGAGCAGGGAGTGAGCAGAGAGTGAGCAGGCAGTGAGCAGGGAGTGAGCAGAGAGTGAGCAGGGAGTGAGCAGGGAGTGAGCAGGGAGTGAGCAGGCAGTGAGCAGGCAGTGAGCAGAGATTGAGCAGAGAGTGAGCAGGGAGTGAGCAGGGAGTGAGCAGAAAGTGAGCAGGCAGTGAGCAGGCAGTGAGCAGGCAGTGAGCAGAGATTGAGCAGAGAGTGAGCAGAGAGTGAGCAGAGAGTGAGCAGGGAGTCAGCAGAGAGTGAGCAGGCAGTGAGCAGAGAGTGAGCAGAGAGTGAGCAGGGAGTGAGCAGGGAGTGAGCAGGGAGTGAGCAGAGAGTGAGCAGGGAGTGAGCAGAGAGTGAGCAGGCAGTGAGCAGAGAGTGAGCAGGGAGTGAGCAGGCAGTGAGCAGGGAGTGAGCAGAGAGTGAGCAGAGAGTGAGCAGAGAGTGAGCAGGGAGTGAGCACAGAGTGAGCAGAGAGTGAGCAGGGAGTGAGCAGAGAGTGAGCTGAGAGTGAGCAGAGAGTGAGCAGGCAGTGAGCAGAGAGTGAGCAGAGAGTGAGCAGAGAGTGAGCAGGCAGTGAGCAGAGAGTGAGCAGGGAGTGAGCAGAAAGTGAGCAGAGAGTGAGCAGAGAGTGAGCAGGGAGTGAGCACAGAGTGAGCAGAGAGTGAGCAGGGAGTGAGCAGAGAGTGAGCTGAGAGTGAGCAGAGAGTGAGCAGGCAGTGAGCAGAGAGTGAGCAGAGAGTGAGCAGAGAGTGAGCAGGCAGTGAGCAGAGAGTGAGCAGAGTGTGAGCCGAGAGTGAGAAGAGAGTGAGCAGAGAGTGAGCAGAGAGTGAGCAGGGAGTGAGCAGGGAGTGAGCAGAGAATGAGCAGGGAGTGAGCAGGGAGTGAGCAGAGACTGAGCAGGGAGTGAGCAGGGAGTGAGCTGAGAGTGAGAAGGCAGTGAGCAGAGAGTGAGCAGAAAATGAGCAGAGAGTGAGCAGAGAGTGAGCAGAGAGTGAGCAGAGACTGAGCAGAGAGTGAGCAGAGATTGAGCAGGGAGTGAGCAGAGAGTGAGCAGGGAGTGAGCAGGCAGTGAGCAGAGAGTGAGCAGAGAGTGAGCAGGGAGTGAGCAGAGAGTGAGCAGGGAATGAGAAGAGAGTGAGCAGAGATTGAGCAGAGAGTGAGCAGGGAGTGAGCAGAGAGTGAGCAGGGAGTGAGCAGAGATTGAGCAGGGAGTGAACAGGCAGTGAGCAGGGAGTGAGCAGAGAGTGAGCAGAGAGTGAGCAGGGAGTGAGCGGAGAGTGAGCGGAGAGTGAGCAGACAGTGAGCAGGGAGTGAGCAGAGAGTGAGCAGAGAGTGAGCAGGGAGTGAGCAGAGAGTGAGCAGGCAGTGAGCACAGAGTGAGCAGGGAGTGAGCAGGGAGTGAGCAGAGAGTGAGCAGAGAATGAGCAGGGAGTGAGCAGGGAGTGGGCAGGGAGTGAGCAGAGAGTGAGCAGCGAGTCAGCAGAGAGTGAGCAGAGAGTGAGCAGGGAGTGAGCAGGCAGTGAGCAGGCAGTGAGCAGGGAGTGAGCAGAGAGTGAGAAGAGAGTGAGCAGGCAGTGAGCAGAGAGTGAGCAGGGAGTGAGCAGAGAGTGAGCAGAGAGTGAGCAGAGAGTGAGCAGGGAGTGAGCACAGAGTGAGCAGAGAGTGAGCAGGGAGTGAGCAGGGAGTGAGCAGAGAGTGAGCTGAGAGTGAGCAGGCAGTGAGCAGAGAGTGAGCAGAGAGTGAGCAGGGAGTGAGCAGGCAGTGAGCAGGGAGTGAGCAGAGAGTGAGAAGAGAGTGAGCAGAGAGTGAGCAGGGAGTGAGCAGGGAGTGAGCAGGGACTGAGCAGAGATAGAGCAGGCAGTGAGCAGAGAGTGAGCAGAAACTGAGCAGAGAGTGAGCAAAGAGTGAGCAGGGAGTGAGCAGAGAGTGAGCAGAGAATGAGCAGGCAGTGAGCAGAGAGTGAGCAGAGAATGAGCAGAGAGTGAGCAGAGAGTGAGCAGGGAGTGAGCAGAGAGTGAGCAGAGAGTGAGCAGAGAGTGAGCAAAGAGTGAGCAGAGATTGAGCAGAGAGTGAGCAGGGAGTGAGCAGGGAGTGAGCAGGGAGTGAGCAGGGAGTGAGCAGAGAGTGAGCAGGGAGTGAGCAGGCAGTGAGCAGGCAGTGAGCAGAGAGTGAGCAGAGAGTGAGCAGGGAGTGAGCAGAGAGTGAGCAGGGAGTGAGAAGAGAGTGAGCAGAGATTGAGCAGAGAGTGAGCAGGGAGTGAGCAGAGAGTGAGCAGAGAGTGAGCAGAGACTGAGCAGAGACTGAGCAGGCCCTGAGCAGGGAGTGAGCAGAGAGTGGGCAGGCAGTGAGCAGGGAATGAGCAGAGAGTGAGTAGGGAGTGAGCAGGGAGTGAGCAGAGAATGAGCAGAGAGTGAGCAGAGAGTGAGCAGGGAGTGAGCAGGGAGTGAGCAGGGAGTGAGCAGAGATTGAACAGGCAGTGAGCAGGCAGTGAGCAGAGAGTGAGCAGAGAGTGAGCAGAGAGTGAGCAGGGAGTGAGCAGGGAGTGAGCGGAGAGTGAGCGGAGAGTGAGCAGTGAGTGAGCAGGGAGTGAGCAGGGAGTGAGCAGAGAGTGAGCAGAGAGTGAGCAGAGAGTGAGCAGAGAGTGAGCAGGGAGTGAGCAGGGAGTGAGCAGGGAGTCAGCACAGAGTGAGCAGAGAGTGAGCAGAGAGTGAGCAGAGAGTGAGCAGGTAGCGAGCACAGAGTGAGCAGGGAGTGAGGAGGGAGTGAGCAGGGAGTGAGCAGAGAGTGAGCAGAGAGTGAGCAGGGAGTGAGCAGGGAGTGAGCAGGGAGTGAGCAGGGAGTGAGCAGGGAGTGAGCAGAGAGTGAGCAGCGAGTGAGCAGAGAGTGAGCAGGGAGTGAGCAGGGAGTGAGCAGGGAGTGAGCAGGGAGTGGGCAGAGAGTGAGCAGAGAGTGAGCAGGGAGTGAGCAGAGAGAGAGCAGAGAGTGAGCAGAGAGAGCAGGGAGTGAGCACGGAGTGAGCAGGGAGTGAGCAGGGAGTGAGCAGGGAGTGAGCAGAGAGTGAGCAGAGAGTGAGCAGCCAGTGAGCACAGAGTGAGCAGGGAGTGAGCAGGCAGTGAGCAGAGAGTGAGCAGAGAGTGAGCAGGGAGTGAGCAGAGAGTGAGCAGAGAATGAGCAGAGAGTGAGCAGAGAGTGAGCAGAGAGAGAGCAGGGAGTGAGCAGAGAGTGAGCAGGGAGTGAGCAGGGAGTGAGCAGGGAGTGAGCAGGGAGTGAGCAGAAAGTGAGCAGAGAGTGAGCAGGGAGTGAGCAGAGAGTGAGCAGAGAGTGAGCAGAGAGTGAGCAGGGAGTGAGCAGGGAATGAGAAGAGAGTGAGTAGGGAGTGAGCAGAGAGTGAGCAGAGAGTGGGCAGGGAGTGAGCAGGGAGTGAGCAGAGAGTGAGTAGAGAGTGAGCAGGGAGTGAGTAGAGAGTGAGTAGAGAGTGAGTAGACAGTGAGCAGGGAGTGAGCAGGCAGTGAGCAGAGAGTGAGCAGGGAGTGAGCAGAGAGTGAGCAGAGAGTGAGCAGGGAGTGAGCAGGCAGTGAGCAGAGAGTGAGCAGGGAGTGAGCAGGGAGTGACGAGAGAGTGAGCAGAGAGTGAGCAGGGAGTGAGCAGAGAGTGAGTAGAGAGTGAGCAGGGAGTGAGCAGAGAGTGAGCAGAGAGTGAGCAGAGAGAGCAGGGAGTGAGCACGGAGTGAGCAGAGAGTGAGCAGAGAGTGAGCACAGAGTAAGCAGGGAGTGAGCAGGGAGTGAGCAGGGAGTGAGCAGGGAGTGAGCAGGGAGTGAGCAGAGAGTGAGCAGAGAGTGAGCAGGGAGTGAGCAGAGAGTGAGCAGGGAGTGTGCAGAGAGGGAGCAGAGAGAGAGCAGGGAGTGAGCAGAGAGTGAGCAGAGAGTGAGCAGGGAGTGAGCAGGGAGTGAGCAGGGAGTGAGCAGGCAGTGAGCAGGGAGTGAGCAGGGAGTGAGCAGTGAGCAGAGAGTGAGCAGGGAGTGAGCAGGGAGTGAGCAGAGAGTGAGCAGAGAGTGAGCAGGGAGTGAGAAGAGAGTGAGTAGGGAGTGAGCAGGGAGTGAGCAGGGAGTGAGCAGAGAGTGGGCAGGGAGTGAGCAGAGAGTGAGCAGGGAGTGAGCAGAGAGTGAGTAGAGAGTGAGCAGGGAGTGAGCAGAGAGTGAGTAGAGAGTGAGTAGACAGTGAGCAGGGAGTGAGCAGGGAGTGAGCAGGGAGTGAGCAGGGAGTGAGCAGAGAGTGAGCAGGGAGTGAGCAGGGAGTGAGCAGAGAGTGAGCAGAGAGTGAGTAGAGAGTGAGCAGGGAGTGAGCAGGCAGTAAGCAGAGAGTGAGCAGGGAGTGACCAGAGAGTGAGCAGAGAGTGAGCAGGGAGTGAGCAGAGAGTGAGCAGGGAGTGAGCAGAGAGTGAGCAGAGAGTGAGCAGAGAGAGCAGGGAGTGAGCACGGAGTGAGCAGAGAGTGAGCAGCCAGTGAGCACAGTCAGCAGGGAGTGAGCAGGGAGTGAGCAGGGAGTGAGCAGAGAGTGAGCAGGGAGTGAGCAGAGAGTGAGCAGGGAGTGAGCAGAGAGTGAGCAGGGAGTGAGCAGAGAGTGAGCAGAGAGTGAGCAGAGAATGAGCAGGGAGTGAGCAGGGAGTGAGCAGAGAGTGAGCAGGGAGTGAGCAGAGAGTGAGCAGAGAGTGAGCAGGCAGTCAGTGAGCAGAGAGTGAGCAGAGAGTGAGCAGGGAGTGAGCAGAGAGTGAGCAGAGAGTAAGCAGGGAGTGAGCAGAGAGTGAGCAGGGAGTGAGCAGAGAGTGAGCAGGGAGTGAGCAGGGAGTGAGCGGGGAGTGAGCGGAGAGTGAGCAGGGAGTGAGCAGGGAGTGAGCAGAGAGTGAGCAGGGAGTGAGCAGAGAGTGAGCAGAGAGTGAGCAGGGAGTGAGCAGAGAGTGAGCAGGGAGTGAGCAGGCAGTGAGCAGGGAGTGAGCAGGGAGTGAGCAGAGAGTGAGCAGGGAGTGAGCAGAGAGTGAGCATAGAGTGAGCAGAGAGTGAGCAGAGAGTGAGCAGGGAATGAGAAGAGTGAGTAGGGAGTGAGCAGAGAGTGAGCAGAGAGTGGGCAGGGAGTGAGCAGAGAGTGATCAGGGAGTGAGCAGAGAGTGAGTAGAGAGTGAGCAGGGAGTGAGTAGAGAGTGCGTAGACAGTGAGCAGGGAGTGAGCAGGGAGTGAGCAGGGAGTGAGCAGGCAGTGAGCAGGGAGTGAGCAGAGAGTGAGCAGAGAGTGAGCAGGGAGTGAGCAGGGAGTGAGCAGGCAGTGAGCAGGGAGTGACGAGAGAGTGAGCAGAGAGTGAGCAGAGAGTGAGTAGAGAGTGAGCAGGGAGTGAGCAGAGAGTGAGCAGAGAGAGCAGGGAGTGAGCACGGAGTGAGCAGGCAGTGAGCAGAGAGTGAGCAGCCAGTGAGCACAGAGTGAGCAGGGAGTGAGCAGGGAGTGAGCAGGGAGTGAGCAGGGAGTGAGCAGGGAGTGAGCAGAGTGTGAGCAGAGAGTGAGCAGAGAGTGAGCAGGGAGTGAGCAGGGAGTGAGCAGGGAGTGAGCAGAGAGAGAGCAGGGAGAGAGCAGAGAGTGAGCAGCGAGTGAGCAGAGAGTGAGCAGGGAGTGAGCAGGGAGTGAGCAGGCAGTGAGCAGGCAGTGAGCAGAGAGTGAGCAGAGAGTGAGCAGGGAGTGAGCAGAGAGTGAGCAGGGAGTGAGCAGAGAGTGAGCAGGGAGTGAGCAGAGAGTGAGCAGGGAGTGAGCAGGGAGTGAGCAGGGAGTGAGCAGAGAGTGAGCAGAGAGTGAGCAGGGAGTGAGCAGGGAGTGAGCAGAGAATGAGCAGGGAGTGAGCAGGGAGTGAGCAGAGACTGAGCAGGGAGTGAGCAGAGAGTGAGCAGACAGTGAGCAGGGAGTGAGCAGAGAGTGACCTGAGAGTGAGCAGAGAGTGACCTGAGAGTGAGCAGGGAGTGAGCTGAGAGTGAGAAGGCAGTGAGCAGAGAGTGAGCAGAAAATGAGCAGAGAGTGAGCAGAGAGTGAGCAGAGAGTGAGCAGAGACTGAGCAGAGAGTGAGCAGAGATTGAGCAGGGAGTGAGCAGAGAGTGAGCAGGGAGTGAGCAGGCAGTGAGCAGAGAGTGAGCAGAGAGTGAGCAGGGAGTGAGCAGAGAGTGAGCAGGGAATGAGAAGAGAGTGAGCAGAGATTGAGCAGAGAGTGAGCAGGGAGTGAGCAGAGAGTGAGCAGGGAGTGAGCAGAGATTGAGCAGGGAGTGAACAGGCAGTGAGCAGGGAGTGAGCAGAGAGTGAGCAGAGAGTGAGCGGGGAGTGAGCGGAGAGTGAGCGGAGAGTGAGCAGACAGTGAGCAGGGAGTGAGCAGAGAGTGAGCAGAGAGTGAGCAGAGAGTGAGCAGAGAGTGAGCAGAGAGTGAGCAGGGAGTGAGCAGAGAGTGAGCAGGCAGTGAGCACAGAGTGAGCAGGGAGTGAGCAGGGAGTGAGCAGAGAGCGAGCAGAGAATGAGCAGGGAGTGAGCAGGGAGTGGGCAGGGAGTGAGCAGAGAGTGAGCAGCGAGTCAGCAGAGAGTGAGCAGAGAGTGAGCAGGGAGTGAGCAGGCAGTGAGCAGGCAGTGAGCAGGGAGTGAGCAGAGAGTGAGCAGAGAGTGAGCAGAGAGTTAGCAGAGAGTGAGCAGGGAGTGAGCAGAGAGTGAGCAGGGAGTGAGCAGGGAGTGAGCAGAGAGTGAGAAGAGAGTGAGCAGGCAGTGAGCAGAGAGTGAGCAGGGAGTGAGCAGAGAGTGAGCAGAGAGTGAGCAGGGAGTGAGCACAGAGTGAGCAGAGAGTGAGCAGGGAGTGAGCAGAGAGTGAGCTGAGAGTGAGCAGGCAGTGAGCAGAGAGTGAGCAGAGAGTGAGCAGGGAGTGAGCAGGCAGTGAGCAGGCAGTGAGCAGGGAGTGAGCAGAGAGTGAGAAGAGAGTGAGCAGAGAGTGAGCAGAGAGTGAGCAGAGAGTGAGCAGAGAGTGAGCAGGGAGTGAGCAGGGAGTGAGCAGGGACTGAGCAGAGATAGAGCAGGCAGTGAGCAGAGAGTGAGCAGAAACTGAGCAGAGAGTGAGCAAAGAGTGAGCAGAGAATCAGCAGGCAGTGAGCAGAGAGTGAGCAGAGAATGAGCAGAGAGTGAGCAGAGAGTGAGCAGGGAGTGAGCAGAGAGTGAGCAGAGAGTGAGCAAAGAGTGAGCAGAGATTGAGCAGAGAGTGAGCAGAGAGTGAGCAGGGAGTGAGCAGGGAGTGAGCAGGGAGTGAGCAGAGAGTGAGCAGAGAGTGAGCAGAGAGTGAGCAGAGAGTGAGCAGGGAGTGAGCAGGGAGTGAGCAGGGAGTGAGCAGGGAGTGAGAAGAGAGTGAGCAGAGATTGAGCAGAGAGTGAGCAGGGAGTGAGCAGAGAGTGAGCAGAGACTGAGCAGAGACTGAGCAGGCCCTGAGCAGGGAGTGAGCAGAGAGTGGGCAGGCAGTGAGCAGGGAATGAGCAGAGAGTGAGTAGGGAGTGAGCAGGGAGTGAGCAGAGAATGAGCAGAGAGTGAGCAGGGAGTGAGCAGGGAGTGAGCAGGGAGTGAGCAGAGATTGAACAGGCAGTGAGCAGAGAGTGAGCAGAGAGTGAGCAGAGAGTGAGCAGGGAGTGAGCAGGGAGTGAGCGGAGAGTGAGTGAGCAGGGAGTGAGCAGAGAGTGAGCAGAGAGTGAGCAGGGAGTGAGCAGAGAGTGAGCAGAGAGTGAGCAGAGAGTGAGCAGAGAGTGAGCAGGGAGTGAGCAGGGAGTGAGCAGGGAGTGAGCAGGGAGTCAGCACAGAGTGAGCAGAGAGTGAGCAGAGAGTGAGCAGGTAGTGAGCACAGAGTGAGCAGGGAGTGAGGAGGGAGTGAGCAGAGAGTGAGCAGGGAGTGGGCAGGGAGTGAGCAGAGAGTGAGCAGGGAGTGAGCAGGGAGTGAGCAGAGAGTGAGCAGAGAGTGAGCAGAGAGTGAGCAGCGAGTGAGCAGCGAGTGAGCAGCGAGTGAGCAGAGAGTGAGCAGAGAGTGAGCAGGGAGTGAGCAGGGAGTGAGCAGGGAGTGGGCAGAGAGTGAGCAGAGAGTGAGCAGGGAGTGAGCAGGGAGTGAGCAGAGAGAGAGCAGAGAGTGAGCAGAGAGTGAGCAGAGAGAGCAGGGAGTGAGCACGGAGTGAGCACGGAGTGAGCAGGGAGTGAGCAGGGAGTGAGCAGAGAGTGAGCAGAGAGTGAGCAGCCAGTGAGCACAGAGTGAGCAGGGAGTGAGCAGGCAGTGAGCAGAGAGTGAGCAGAGAGTGAGCAGGGAGTGAGCAGAGAGTGAGCAGAGAGTGAGCAGAGAGTGAGCAGAGAGTGAGCAGAGAGAGAGCAGGGAGTGAGCAGAGAGTGAGCAGAGAGTGAGCAGGGAGTGAGCAGGGAGTGAGCAGAAAGTGAGCAGAGAGTGAGCAGGGAGTGAGCAAAGAGTGAGCAGGGAGTGAGCAGAGAGTGAGCAGAGAGTGAGCAGGGAGTGAGCAGGGAATGAGAAGAGAGTGAGTAGGGAGTGAGCAGAGAGTGAGCAGAGAGTGGGCAGGGAGTGAGCAGGGAGTGAGCAGAGAGTGAGTAGAGAGTGAGCAGGGAGTGAGTAGAGAGTGAGTAGAGAGTGAGTAGACAGTGAGCAGGGAGTGAGCAGGCAGTGAGCAGAGAGTGAGCAGGGAGTGAGCAGAGAGTGAGCAGAGAGTGAGCAGGGAGTGAGCAGGCAGTGAGCAGAGAGTGAGCAGGGAGTGAGCAGGGAGTGACGAGAGAGTGAGCAGAGAGTGAGCAGGGAGTGAGCAGAGAGTGAGTAGAGAGTGAGCAGGGAGTGAGCAGAGAGTGAGCAGAGAGAGCAGGGAGTGAGCACGGAGTGAGCAGGCAGTGAGCAGAGAGTGAGCAGAGAGTGAGCACAGAGTAAGCAGGGAGTGAGCAGGGAGTGAGCAGGGAGTGAGCAGAGAGTGAGCAGGGAGTGAGCAGAGAGTGAGCAGGGAGTGTGCAGAGAGGGAGCAGAGAGAGAGCAGGGAGTGAGCAGAGAGTGAGCAGCGAGTGAGCAGAGAGTGAGCAGGGAGTGAGCAGGGAGTGAGCAGGCAGTGAGCAGAGAGTGAGCAGGGAGTGAGCAGGCAGTGAGCAGGCAGTGAGCAGGGAGTGAGCAGGGAGTGAGCAGAGAGTGAGAAGAGAGTGAGCAGAGAGTGAGCAGAGAGTGAGCAGAGAGTGAGCAGAGAGTGAGCAGGGAGTGAGCAGGGACTGAGCAGAGATAGAGCAGGCAGTGAGCAGAGAGTGAGCAGAAACTGAGCAGAGAGTGAGCAAAGAGTGAGCAGGGAGTGAGCAGAGAGTGAGCAGAGAATCAGCAGGCAGTGAGCAGAGAGTGAGCAGAGAATGAGCAGAGAGTGAGCAGAGAGTGAGCAGGGAGTGAGCAGAGAGTGAGCAGAGAGTGAGCAAAGAGTGAGCAGAGATTGAGCAGAGAGTGAGCAGAGAGTGAGCAGGGAGTGAGCAGGGAGTGAGCAGGGAGTGAGCAGAGAGTGAGCAGAGAGTGAGCAGAGAGTGAGCAGAGAGTGAGCAGGGAGTGAGCAGGGAGTGAGCAGGGAGTGAGAAGAGAGTGAGCAGAGATTGAGCAGAGAGTGAGCAGGGAGTGAGCAGAGAGTGAGCAGAGAGTGAGCAGAGACTGAGCAGAGACTGAGCAGGCCCTGAGCAGGGAGTGAGCAGAGAGTGGGCAGGCAGTGAGCAGGGAATGAGCAGAGAGTGAGTAGGGAGTGAGCAGGGAGTGAGCAGAGAATGAGCAGAGAGTGAGCAGGGAGTGAGCAGGGAGTGAGCAGGGAGTGAGCAGAGATTGAACAGGCAGTGAGCAGAGAGTGAGCAGAGAGTGAGCAGAGAGTGAGCAGGGAGTGAGCAGGGAGTGAGCGGAGAGTGAGCAGTGAGTGAGCAGGGAGTGAGCAGAGAGTGAGCAGAGAGTGAGCAGGGAGTGAGCAGAGAGTGAGCAGAGAGTGAGCAGAGAGTGAGCAGAGAGTGAGCAGGGAGTGAGCAGGGAGTGAGCAGGGAGTGAGCAGGGAGTGAGCAGGGAGTCAGCACAGAGTGAGCAGAGAGTGAGCAGAGAGTGAGCAGGTAGTGAGCACAGAGTGAGCAGGGAGTGAGGAGGGAGTGAGCAGAGAGTGAGCAGGGAGTGAGCAGGGAGTGAGCAGGGAGTGAGCAGAGAGTGAGCAGAGAGTGAGCAGGGAGTGAGCAGGGAGTGAGCAGAGAGTGAGCAGGGAGTGAGCAGAGAGTGAGCAGCGAGTGAGCAGAGAGTGAGCAGAGAGTGAGCAGGGAGTGAGCAGGGAGTGAGCAGGGAGTGAGCAGGGAGTGGGCAGAGAGTGAGCAGAGAGTGAGCAGGGAGTGAGCAGGGAGTGAGCAGAGAGAGAGCAGAGAGTGAGCAGAGAGTGAGCAGAGAGAGCAGGGAGTGAGCACGGAGTGAGCACGGAGTGAGCAGGGAGTGAGCAGAGAGTGAGCAGAGAGTGAGCAGCCAGTGAGCACAGAGTGAGCAGGGAGTGAGCAGGCAGTGAGCAGAGAGTGAGCAGAGAGTGAGCAGGGAGTGAGCAGAGAGTGAGCAGAGAATGAGCAGAGAGTGAGCAGAGAGTGAGCAGAGAGAGAGCAGGGAGTGAGCAGAGAGTGAGCAGAGAGTGAGCAGGGAGTGAGCAGGGAGTGAGCAGGGAGTGAGCAGAAAGTGAGCAGAGAGTGAGCAGGGAGTGAGCAAAGAGTGAGCAGGGAGTGAGCAGAGAGTGAGCAGAGAGTGAGCAGGGAGTGAGCAGGGAATGAGAAGAGAGTGAGTAGGGAGTGAGCAGAGAGTGAGCAGTGAGTGAGCAGAGAGTGGGCAGGGAGTGAGCAGGGAGTGAGCAGAGAGTGAGTAGAGAGTGAGCAGGGAGTGAGTAGAGAGTGAGTAGAGAGTGAGTAGACAGTGAGCAGGGAGTGAGCAGGCAGTGAGCAGAGAGTGAGCAGGGAGTGAGCAGAGAGTGAGCAGAGAGTGAGCAGGGAGTGAGCAGGCAGTGAGCAGAGAGTGAGCAGGGAGTGAGCAGGGAGTGACGAGAGAGTGAGCAGAGAGTGAGCAGGGAGTGAGCAGAGAGTGAGTAGAGAGTGAGCAGGGAGTGAGCAGAGAGTGAGCAGAGAGAGCAGGGAGTGAGCACGGAGTGAGCAGGCAGTGAGCAGAGAGTGAGCAGAGAGTGAGCACGGAGTAAGCAGGGAGTGAGCAGGGAGTGAGCAGGGAGTGAGCAGAGAGTGAGCAGGGAGTGAGCAGAGAGTGAGCAGGGAGTGTGCAGAGAGGGAGCAGAGAGAGAGCAGGGAGTGAGCAGAGAGTGAGCAGCGAGTGAGCAGAGAGTGAGCAGGGAGTGAGCAGGGAGTGAGCAGGCAGTGAGCAGGGAGTGAGCAGGGAGTGAGCAGGGAGTGAGCAGGGAGTGAGCAGGGAGTGAGCAGTGAGCAGAGAGTGAGCAGGGAGTGAGCAGGGAGTGAGCAGAGAGTGAGCAGGGAGTGAGCAGGGAGTGAGCAGGGAGTGAGCAGAGAGTGGGCAGGGAGTGAGCAGAGAGTGAGCAGGGAGTGAGCAGAGAGTGAGTAGAGAGTGAGCAGGGAGTGAGCAGAGAGTGAGTAGAGAGTGAGTAGACAGTGAGCAGGGAGTGAGCAGGGAGTGAGAAGAGAGTGAGCAGGGAGTGAGCAGAGAGTGAGCAGGGAGTGACCAGAGAGTGAGCAGAGAGTGAGCAGTGAGTGAGCAGAGAGTGAGCAGGGAGTGAGCAGGGAGTGAGCAGAGAGTGAGCAGAGAGTGAGCAGAGAGAGCAGGGAGTGAGCACGGAGTGAGCAGAGAGTGAGCAGCCAGTGAGCACAGTCAGCAGGGAGTGAGCAGGGAGTGAGCAGGGAGTGAGCAGGGAGTGAGCAGAGAGTGAGCAGGGAGTGGGCAGGGAGTGAGCAGAGAGTGAGCAGGGAGTGAGCAGAGAGTGAGCAGAGAGTGAGCAGAGAGTGAGCAGAGAATGAGCAGGGAGTGAGCAGGGAGTGAGCAGGGTGTGAGCAGAGAGTGAGCAGGGAGTGAGCAGAGAGTGAGCAGAGAGTGAGCAGGCAGTCAGTGAGCAGAGAGTGAGCAGAGAGTGAGCAGGGAGTGAGCAGAGAGTGAGCAGAGAGTAAGCAGGGAGTGAGCAGAGAGTGAGCAGGGAGTGAGCAGAGAGTGAGCAGGGAGTGAGCAGGGAGTGAGCAGGGAGTGAGCGGAGAGTGAGCAGGGAGTGAGCAGGGAGTGAGCAGAGAGTGAGCAGGGAGTGAGCAGGGAGTGAGCAGAGAGAGAGCAGAGAGTGAGCAGAGAGAGCAGGGAGTGAGCACGGAGTGAGCAGGGAGTGAGCAGAGAGTGAGCAGAGAGTGAGCAGCCAGTGAGCACAGAGTGAGCAGAGAGTGAGCAGGGAGTGAGCAGAGAGTGAGCAGGGAGTGAGCAGAGAGTGAGCAGAGAATGAGCAGAGAGTGAGCAGGGAGTGAGCAGAGAGTGAGCAGAGAGTGAGCAGGGAGTGAGCAGGCAGTGAGCAGGGAGTGAGCAGGGAGTGAGCAGAGAGTGAGCAGGGAGTGAGCAGAGAGTGGGCAGGGAGTGAGCAGAGAGTGAGCAGGGAGTGAGCAGAGAGTGAGTAGAGAGTGAGCAGGGAGTGAGCAGAGAGTGAGTAGAGAGTGAGTAGACAGTGAGCAGGGAGTGAGCAGGGAGTGAGCAGAGAGTGAGCAGGGAGTGAGCAGGGAGTGAGCAGAGAGTGAGCAGAGAGTGAGTAGAGAGTGAGCAGGGAGTGAGCAGGCAGTAAGCAGAGAGTGAGCAGGGAGTGACCAGAGAGTGAGCAGAGAGTGAGCAGTGAGTGAGCAGAGAGTGAGCAGGGAGTGAGCAGGGAGTGAGCAGAGAGTGAGCAGAGAGTGAGCAGAGAGAGCAGGGAGTGAGCACGGATTGAGCAGAGAGTGAGCAGCCAGTGAGCACAGTCAGCAGGGAGTGAGCAGGGAGTGAGCAGGGAGTGAGCAGGGAGTGAGCAGAGAGTGAGCAGGGAGTGGGCAGGGAGTGAGCAGAGAGTGAGCAGGGAGTGAGCAGAGAGTGAGCAGAGAGTGAGCAGAGAATGAGCAGGGAGTGAGCAGGGAGTGAGCAGGGTGTGAGCAGAGAGTGAGCAGGGAGTGAGCAGAGAGTGAGCAGAGAGTGAGCAGGCAGTCAGTGAGCAGAGAGTGAGCAGAGAGTGAGCAGAGAGTGAGCAGAGAGTGAGCAGGGAGTGAGCAGGGAGTGAGCAGAGAGTGAGCAGGGAGTGAGCAGGGAGTGAGCAGGGAGTGAGCGGAGAGTGAGCAGGGAGTGAGCAGGGAGTGAGCAGGGAGTGAGCAGAGAGTTAGCAGTGAGTGAGCAGGGAGTGAGCAGGGAGTGAGCAGAGAGAGAGCAGAGAGTGAGCAGAGAGAGCAGGGAGTGAGCACGGAGTGAGCAGAGAGTGAGCAGAGAGTGAGCAGCCAGTGAGCACAGAGTGAGCAGAGAGTGAGCAGGGAGTGAGCAGAGAGTGAGCAGAGAGTGAGCAGAGAGAGCAGGGAGTGAGCACGGATTGAGCAGAGAGTGAGCAGCCAGTGAGCACAGTCAGCAGGGAGTGAGCAGGGAGTGAGCAGGGAGTGAGCAGGGAGTGAGCAGAGAGTGAGCAGGGAGTGGGCAGGGAGTGAGCAGAGAGTGAGCAGGGAGTGAGCAGAGAGTGAGCAGAGAGTGAGCAGAGAATGAGCAGGGAGTGAGCAGGGAGTGAGCAGGGTGTGAGCAGGGAGTGAGCAGGGAGTGAGCAGAGAGTGAGCAGAGAGTGAGCAGGCAGTCAGTGAGCAGAGAGTGAGCAGAGAGTGAGCAGAGAGTGAGCAGAGAGTAAGCAGGGAGTGAGCAGAGAGTGAGCAGAGAGTGAGCAGGGAGTGAGCAGGGAGTGAGCAGGGAGTGAGCGGGGAGTGAGCGGAGAGTGAGCAGGGAGTGAGCAGGGAGTGAGCAGGGAGTGAGCAGGGAGTGAGCAGAGAGTTAGCAGGGAGTGAGCAGGGAGTGAGCAGGGAGTGAGCAGAGAGAGAGCAGAGAGTGAGCAGAGAGAGCAGGGAGTGAGCACGGAGTGAGCAGGGAGTGAGCAGAGAGTGAGCAGAGAGTGAGCAGCCAGTGAGCACAGAGTGAGCAGAGAGTGAGCAGGGAGTGAGCAGAGAGTGAGCAGAGAGTGAGCAGAGAATGAGCAGAGAGTGAGCAGGGAGTGAGCAGAGAGTGAGCAGAGAGTGAGCAGAGAGTGAGCAGGGAGTGAGCAGGCAGTGAGCAGGGAGTGAGCAGGGAGTGAGCAGAGAGTGAGCAGGGAGTGAGCAGAGAGTGAGCAGAGAGTGAGCAGAGAGTGAGCAGAGAGTGAGCAGGGAATGAGAAGAGTGAGTAGGGAGTGAGCAGGGAGTGAGCAGAGAGTGAGCAGTGAGTGAGCAGAGAGTGGGCAGGGAGTGAGCAGAGAGTGATCAGGGAGTGAGCAGAGAGTGAGTAGAGAGTGAGCAGGGAGTGAGTAGAGAGTGCGTAGACAGTGAGCAGGGAGTGAGCAGGGAGTGAGCAGGGAGTGAGCAGGCAGTGAGCAGGCAGTGAGCAGAGAGTGAGCAGAGAGTGAGCAGGGAGTGAGCAGGGAGTGAGCAGGCAGTGAGCAGGGAGTGACGAGAGAGTGAGCAGAGAGTGAGCAGAGAGTGAGTAGAGAGTGAGCAGGGAGTGAGCAGAGAGTGAGCAGAGAGAGCAGGGAGTGAGCACGGAGTGAGCAGGCAGTGAGCAGAGAGTGAGCAGCCAGTGAGCACAGAGTGAGCAGGGAGTGAGCAGGGAGTGAGCAGGGAGTGAGCAGAGAGTGAGCAGAGAGTGAGCAGAGAGTGAGCAGGGAGTGAGCAGGGAGTGAGCAGAGAGTGAGCAGAGAGTGAGCAGAGGGTGAGCAGGGAGTGAGCAGAGAGAGAGCAGGGAGAGAGCAGAGAGTGAGCAGCGAGTGAGCAGAGAGTGAGCAGGGAGTGAGCAGGGAGTGAGCAGAGAGTGAGCAGAGAGTGAGCAGAGAGTGAGCAGGGAGTGAGCAGAGAGTGAGCAGGGAGTGAGCAGAGAGTGAGCAGGGAGTGAGCAGAGAGTGAGCAGGGAGTGAGCAGGGAGTGAGCAGGGAGTGAGCAGAGAGTGGGCAGGGAGTGAGCAGAGAGTGAGTAGAGAGTGAGCAAAGAGTGAGTAGAGAGTGAGCAGGGAGTGAGCAGGGAGTGAGCAGGCAGTGAGCAGGCAGTGAGCAGAGAGTGAGCAGGGCGTGAGCAGGGAGTGAGCAGAGAGTGAGTAGAGAGTGAGCAGGGAGTGAGCAGGCAGTGAGCAGAGAGTGAGCAGGGAGTGACCAGAGAGTGAGCAGAGAGTGAGCAGGGAGTGAGCAGAGAGTGAGCAGGGAGTGAGCAGAGAGTGAGCAGGGAGTGAGCAGAGAGTGAGCAGGGAGTGAACAGGGAGTGAACAGGGAGTGAACAGGGAGTGAACAGGGAGCGAGCAGGGAGCGAGCAGGGAGTGAGCAGAGAGTGAGCAGGGAGTGAGCAGAGAGTGAGCAGAGAGTGAGCAGAGAGTGAGCAGGGAGTGAGCAGAGAGTGAGCAGGGAGTGAGCAGGGAGTGAGCAGAGAGTGAGCAGGGAGTGAGCAGAGAGTGAGCAGGGAGTGAGCAGAGAGTGAGCAGGGAGTGAGCAGGGACTGAGCAGAGAGTGAGCAGAGAGTGAGCAGGGAGTGAGCAGGGTGTGAGCAGAGAGTGAGCAGGGAGTGAGCAGAGAGTGAGCAGAGAGTGAGCAGGCAGTCAGTGAGCAGAGAGTGAGCAGAGAGTGAGCAGAGAGTGAGCAGAGAGTGAGCAGGGAGTGAGCAGAGAGTGAGCAGAGAGTGAGCAGGGAGTGAGCAGGGAGTGAGCAGGGAGTGAGCGGAGAGTGAGCAGGGAGTGAGCAGGGAGTGAGCAGGGAGTGAGCAGAGAGTTAGCAGGGAGTGAGCAGGGAGTGAGCAGGGAGTGAGCAGAGAGAGAGCAGAGAGTGAGCAGAGAGAGCAGGGAGTGAGCACGGAGTGAGCAGGGAGTGAGCAGAGAGTGAGCAGAGAGTGAGCAGCCAGTGAGCACAGAGTGAGCAGAGAGTGAGCAGGGAGTGAGCAGAGAGTGAGCAGAGAGTGAGCAGAGAGAGCAGGGAGTGAGCACGGATTGAGCAGAGAGTGAGCAGCCAGTGAGCACAGTCAGCAGGGAGTGAGCAGGGAGTGAGCAGGGAGTGAGCAGGGAGTGAGCAGAGAGTGAGCAGGGAGTGGGCAGGGAGTGGGCAGGGAGTGAGCAGAGAGTGAGCAGGGAGTGAGCAGAGAGTGAGCAGAGAGTGAGCAGAGAATGAGCAGGGAGTGAGCAGGGAGTGAGCAGGGTGTGAGCAGGGAGTGAGCAGGGAGTGAGCAGAGAGTGAGCAGAGAGTGAGCAGGCAGTCAGTGAGCAGAGAGTGAGCAGAGAGTGAGCAGAGAGTGAGCAGAGAGTAAGCAGGGAGTGAGCAGAGAGTGAGCAGAGAGTGAGCAGAGAGTGAGCAGGGAGTGAGCAGGGAGTGAGCAGGGAGTGAGCGGAGAGTGAGCAGGGAGTGAGCAGGGAGTGAGCAGGGAGTGAGCAGGGAGTGAGCAGAGAGTTAGCAGGGAGTGAGCAGGGAGTGAGCAGGGAGTGAGCAGAGAGAGAGCAGAGAGTGAGCAGAGAGAGCAGGGAGTGAGCACGGAGTGAGCAGGGAGTGAGCAGAGAGTGAGCAGAGAGTGAGCAGCCAGTGAGCACAGAGTGAGCAGAGAGTGAGCAGGGAGTGAGCAGAGAGTGAGCAGAGAGTGAGCAGAGAATGAGCAGAGAGTGAGCAGGGAGTGAGCAGAGAGTGAGCAGAGAGTGAGCAGAGAGTGAGCAGGGAGTGAGCAGGCAGTGAGCAGGGAGTGAGCAGGGAGTGAGCAGAGAGTGAGCAGGGAGTGAGCAGAGAGTGAGCAGAGAGTGAGCAGAGAGTGAGCAGGGAATGAGAAGAGTGAGTAGGGAGTGAGCAGGGAGTGAGCAGAGAGTGAGCAGTGAGTGAGCAGAGAGTGGGCAGGGAGTGAGCAGAGAGTGATCAGGGAGTGAGCAGAGAGTGAGTAGAGAGTGAGCAGGGAGTGAGTAGAGAGTGCGTAGACAGTGAGCAGGGAGTGAGCAGGGAGTGAGCAGGGAGTGAGCAGGCAGTGAGCAGGGAGTGAGCAGAGAGTGAGCAGAGAGTGAGCAGGGAGTGAGCAGGGAGTGAGCAGGCAGTGAGCAGGGAGTGACGAGAGAGTGAGCAGAGAGTGAGCAGAGAGTGAGTAGAGAGTGAGCAGGGAGTGAGCAGAGAGTGAGCAGAGAGAGCAGGGAGTGAGCACGGAGTGAGCAGGCAGTGAGCAGAGAGTGAGCAGCCAGTGAGCACAGAGTGAGCAGGGAGTGAGCAGGGAGTGAGCAGGGAGTGAGCAGAGAGTGAGCAGAGAGTGAGCAGAGAGTGAGCAGGGAGTGAGCAGAGAGTGAGCAGAGAGTGAGCAGAGGGTGAGCAGAGGGTGAGCAGGGAGTGAGCAGAGAGAGAGCAGGGAGAGAGCAGAGAGTGAGCAGCGAGTGAGCAGAGAGTGAGCAGGGAGTGAGCAGGGAGTGAGCAGAGAGTGAGCAGAGAGTGAGCAGGGAGTGAGCAGGGAGTGAGCAGAGAGTGAGCAGGGAGTGAGCAGAGAGTGAGCAGGGAGTGAGCAGAGAGTGAGCAGGGAGTGAGCAGGGAGTGAGCAGGGAGTGAGCAGGGAGTGAGCAGAGAGTGGGCAGGGAGTGAGCAGAGAGTGAGTAGAGAGTGAGCAAAGAGTGAGTAGAGAGTGAGCAGGGAGTGAGCAGGGAGTGAGCAGGCAGTGAGCAGGCAGTGAGCAGAGAGTGAGCAGGGCGTGAGCAGGGAGTGAGCAGAGAGTGAGTAGAGAGTGAGCAGGGAGTGAGCAGGCAGTGAGCAGAGAGTGAGCAGGGAGTGACCAGAGAGTGAGCAGAGAGTGAGCAGGGAGTGAGCAGAGAGTGAGCAGGGAGTGAGCAGAGAGTGAGCAGGGAGTGAGCAGAGAGTGAGCAGAGAGTGAACAGGGAGTGAACAGGGAGTGAACAGGGAGTGAACAGGGAGTGAACAGGGAGCGAGCAGGGAGCGAGCAGGGAGTGAGCAGAGAGTGAGCAGGGAGTGAGCAGAGAGTGAGCAGAGAGTGAGCAGAGAGTGAGCAGGGAGTGAGCAGGGAGTGAGCAGGGAGTGAGCAGGGAGTGAGCAGAGAGTGAGCAGGGAGTGAGCAGAGAGTGAGCAGGGAGTGAGCAGAGAGTGAGCAGGGAGTGAGCAGGGACTGAGCAGAGATTGAGCAGAGAGTGAGCAGGGAGTGAGCAGAGAGTGAGCAGGGAGTGAGCAGAGAGTGAGCAGGGAGTGAGCAGGGAGTGAGCAGAGAGTGAGCAGAGAGTGAGCAGAGAGTGAGCAGAGAGTGAGCAGAGAGTGAGCAGGGAGTGAGCAGAGAGTGAGCAGGGAGTGAGCAGGGAGTGAGCAGAGAATGAGCAGGGAGTGAGCAGGGAGTGAGCAGAGAGTGAGCAGGGAGTGAGCAGAGAGTGAGCAGGGAGTGAGCAGGGAGTGAGCAGGGAGTGAGCAGAGAGTGAGCAGGGAGTGAGCAGGGAGTGAGCAGAGAGTGAGCAGGGAGAGAGCAGAGAGTGAGTAGGGAGTGAGCAGAGAGTGAGCAGGGGGTGAGCAGGGAGTGAGCAGAGAGTGAGCAGAGAGTGAGCAGGGAGTGAGCAGAGAGTGAGCAAGGAGTGAGCAGAGGGTGAGCAGGGAGTAAGCAGAGAGTGAGCAGGGAGTTAGCAGAGAGTGAGCAGAGAGTGAGCAGGGAGAGAGCAGGGAGTGAGCAGAGAGTGTGCAGGGAGTGAGCTGAAAGTGAGCAGGGAGTGAGCAGGGAGTGAGCAGGGAGTGAGCAGAGAGTGAGCAGAGAGTGAGCAGACAGTGAGCAGGGAGTGAGCAGACATTGAGCAGGGAGTGAGCAGGCAGTGAGCAGGGAGTGAGCAGAGAGTGAGCAGAGAGTGAGCGGAGAGTGAGCAGCCAGTGAGCACAGAGTGAGCAGAGAGTGAGCAGGGAGTGAGCAGGGAGTGAGCAGAGAGTGAGCAGAGAGTGAGCAGAGAGTGAGCAGGGAGTGAGCAGAGAGTGAGCAGAGAGTGAGCAGGCAGTGAGCAGGGAGTGAGCAGGGAGTGAGCAGAGAGTGAGCAGGGAGTGAGCAGAGAGTGAGCAGAGAGTGAGCAGAGAGTGAGCAGACAGTGAGCAGGGAGTGAGCAGAGAGTGAGCAGGGAGTGAGCAGGGAGTGAGCAGGGAGTGAGCAGAGAGTGAGCAGGGAGTGAGCAGGGAGTGAGCAGAGAGTGAGCAGGGAGAGAGCAGAGAGTGAGTAGGGAGTGAGCAGAGAGTGAGCAGGGGGTGAGCAGGGAGTGAGCAGAGAGTGAGCAGAGAGTGAGCAGGGAGTGAGCAGAGAGTGAGCAAGGAGTGAGCAGAGGGTGAGCAGGGAGTAAGCAGAGAGTGAGCAGGGAGTTAGCAGAGAGTGAGCAGAGAGTGAGCAGGGAGAGAGCAGGGAGTGAGCAGAGAGTGTGCAGGGAGTGAGCTGAAAGTGAGCAGGGAGTGAGCAGGGAGTGAGCAGGGAGTGAGCAGAGAGTGAGCAGAGAGTGAGCAGACAGTGAGCAGGGAGTGAGCAGACATTGAGCAGGGAGTGAGCAGGCAGTGAGCAGGGAGTGAGCAGAGAGTGAGCAGAGAGTGAGCGGAGAGTGAGCAGCCAGTGAGCACAGAGTGAGCAGAGAGTGAGCAGGGAGTGAGCAGAGAGTGAGCAGGGAGTGAGCAGAGAGTGAGCAGAGAGTGAGCAGAGAGTGAGCAGGGAGTGAGCAGAGAGTGAGCAGAGAGTGAGCAGGCAGTGAGCAGGGAGTGAGCAGGGAGTGAGCAGAGAGTGAGCAGGGAGTGAGCAGAGAGTGAGCAGAGAGTGAGCAGAGAGTGAGCAGACAGTGAGCAGGGAATGAGAAGAGTGAGTAGGGAGTGAGCAGGGAGTGAGTAGAGAGTGCGTAGACAGTGAGCAGGGAGTGAGCAGGGAGTGAGCAGGGAGTGAGCAGGCAGTGAGCAGGGAGTGAGCAGAGAGTGAGCAGAGAGTGAGCAGAGAGTGAGCAGACAGTGAGCAGGGAGTGAGCAGAGAGTGACCTGAGAGTGAGCAGAGAGTGACCTGAGAGTGAGCAGGGAGTGAGCTGAGAGTGAGAAGGCAGTGAGCAGAGTGAGCAGAAAATGAGCAGAGAGTGAGCAGAGAGTGAGCACAGAGTGAGCAGAGAGTGAGCAGGGAGTGAGCAGGGAGTGAGCAGAGAGTGAGCTGAGAGTGAGCAGGCAGTGAGCAGAGAGTGAGCAGAGAGTGAGCAGAGAGTGAGCAGGCAGTGAGCAGGCAGTGAGCAGAGAGTGAGAAGAGAGTGAGCAGAGAGTGAGCAGAGAGTGAGCAGAGAGTGAGCAGGGAGTGAGCAGGGACTGAGCAGAGATAGAGCAGGCAGTGAGCAGAGAGTGAGCAGAAACTGAGCAGAGAGTGAGCAAAGAGTGAGCAGGGAGTGAGCAGAGAGTGAGCAGAGAATCAGCAGGCAGTGAGCAGAGAGTGAGCAGAGAATGAGCAGAGAGTGAGCAGAGAGTGAGCAGGGAGTGAGCAGAGAGTGAGCAGAGAGTGAGCAAAGAGTGAGCAGAGATTGAGCAGAGAGTGAGCAGAGAGTGAGCAGGGAGTGAGCAGGGAGTGAGCAGGGAGTGAGCAGAGAGTGAGCAGAGAGTGAGCAGAGAGTGAGCAGAGAGTGAGCAGAGAGTGAGCAGGGAGTGAGCAGGGAGTGAGCAGGGAGTGAGAAGAGAGTGAGCAGAGATTGAGCAGAGAGTGAGCAGGGAGTGAGCAGAGAGTGAGCAGAGACTGAGCAGAGACTGAGCAGGCCCTGAGCAGGGAGTGAGCAGAGAGTGGGCAGGCAGTGAGCAGGGAATGAGCAGAGAGTGAGTAGGGAGTGAGCAGGGAGTGAGCAGAGAATGAGCAGAGAGTGAGCAGGGAGTGAGCAGGGAGTGAGCAGAGATTGAACAGGCAGTGAGCAGAGAGTGAGCAGAGAGTGAGCAGAGAGTGAGCAGGGAGTGAGCAGGGAGTGAGCGGAGAGTGAGCAGTGAGTGAGCAGGGAGTGAGCAGAGAGTGAGCAGAGAGTGAGCAGGGAGTGAGCAGAGAGTGAGCAGAGAGTGAGCAGAGAGTGAGCAGGGAGTGAGCAGGGAGTGAGCAGGGAGTGAGCAGGGAGTCAGCACAGAGTGAGCAGAGAGTGAGCAGAGAGTGAGCAGAGAGTGAGCAGGTAGTGAGCACAGAGTGAGCAGGGAGTGAGGAGGGAGTGAGCAGAGAGTGAGCAGGGAGTGAGCAGGGAGTGGGCAGGGAGTGAGCAGAGAGTGAGCAGGGAGTGAGCAGGGAGTGAGCAGAGAGTGAGCAGGGAGTGAGCAGAGAGTGAGCAGCGAGTGAGCAGAGAGTGAGCAGAGAGTGAGCAGGGAGTGAGCAGGGAGTGAGCAGGGAGTGAGCAGGGAGTGGGCAGAGAGTGAGCAGAGAGTGAGCAGGGAGTGAGCAGGGAGTGAGCAGAGAGAGAGCAGAGAGTGAGCAGAGAGTGAGCAGAGAGAGCAGGGAGTGAGCACGGAGTGAGCAGGGAGTGAGCAGGGAGTGAGCAGAGAGTGAGCAGAGAGTGAGCAGCCAGTGAGCACAGAGTGAGCAGGGAGTGAGCAGGCAGTGAGCAGAGAGTGAGCAGAGAGTGAGCAGGGAGTGAGCAGAGAGTGAGCAGAGAATGAGCAGAGAGTGAGCAGAGAGAGAGCAGGGAGTGAGCAGGGAGTGAGCAGAGAGTGAGCAGGGAGTGAGCAGGGAGTGAGCAGGGAGTGAGCAGGGAGTGAGCAGAAAGTGAGCAGAGAGTGAGCAGGGAGTGAGCAAAGAGTGAGCAGGGAGTGAGCAGAGAGTGAGCAGAGAGTGAGCAGGGAGTGAGCAGGGAATGAGAAGAGAGTGAGTAGGGAGTGAGCAGAGAGTGAGCAGTGAGTGAGCAGAGAGTGGGCAGGGAGTGAGCAGGGAGTGAGCAAAGAGTGAGTAGAGAGTGAGCAGGGAGTGAGTAGAGAGTGAGTAGAGAGTGAGTAGACAGTGAGCAGGGAGTGAGCAGAGAGTGAGCAGAGAGAGCAGGGAGTGAGCACGGAGTGAGCAGGCAGTGAGCAGAGAGTGAGCAGAGAGTGAGCACAGAGTAAGCAGGGAGTGAGCAGGGAGTGAGCAGGGAGTGAGCAGAGAGTGAGCAGGGAGTGAGCAGGGAGTGAGCAGGGAGTGTGCAGAGAGGGAGCAGAGAGAGAGCAGGGAGTGAGCAGAGAGTGAGCAGAGAGTGAGCAGGGAGTGAGCAGGGAGTGAGCAGGCAGTGAGCAGGGAGTGAGCAGGGAGTGAGCAGGCAGTGAGCAGGGAGTGAGCAGGGAGTGAGCAGTGAGCAGAGAGTGAGCAGGGAGTGAGCAGGGAGTGAGCAGAGAGTGAGTAGAGAGTGAGTAGACAGTGAGCAGGGAGTGAGCAGGGAGTGAGCAGAGAGTGAGCAGGGAGTGAGCAGGGAGTGAGCAGAGAGTGAGCAGAGAGTGAGTAGGGAGTGAGCAGGGAGTGAGCAGGCAGTAAGCAGAGAGTGAGCAGGGAGTGACCAGAGAGTGAGCAGAGAGTGAGCAGTGAGTGAGCAGAGAGTGAGCAGGGAGTGAGCAGGGAGTGAGCAGAGAGTGAGCAGAGAGTGAGCAGAGAGAGCAGGGAGTGAGCACGGAGTGAGCAGAGAGTGAGCAGCCAGTGAGCACAGTCAGCAGGGAGTGAGCAGGAAGTGAGCAGGGAGTGAGCAGGGAGTGAGCAGAGAGTGAGCAGGGAGTGGGCAGGGAGTGAGCAGAGAGTGAGCAGGGAGTGAGCAGAGAGTGAGCAGAGAGTGAGCAGAGAGTGAGCAGAGAATGAGCAGGGAGTGAGCAGGGAGTGAGCAGGGTGTGAGCAGGGTGTGAGCAGGGTGTGAGCAGAGAGTGAGCAGGGAGTGAGCAGAGAGTGAGCAGAGAGTGAGCAGGGAGTGAGCAGAGAGTGAGCAGAGAGTAAGCAGGGAGTGAGCAGAGAGTGAGCAGGGAGTGAGCAGAGAGTGAGCAGGGAGTGAGCAGGGAGTGAGCAGGGAGTGAGCGGAGAGTGAGCAGGGAGTGAGCAGGGAGTGAGCAGGGAGTGAGCAGAGAGTGAGCAGGGAGTGAGCAGGGAGTGAGCAGAGAGAGAGCAGAGAGTGAGCAGAGAGAGCAGGGAGTGAGCACGGAGTGAGCAGGGAGTGAGCAGAGAGTGAGCAGAGAGTGAGCAGCCAGTGAGCACAGAGTGAGCAGAGAGTGAGCAGGGAGTGAGCAGAGAGTGAGCAGGGAGTGAGCAGGGAGTGAGCAGAGAGTGAGCAGAGAATGAGCAGAGAGTGAGCAGGGAGTGAGCAGAGAGTGAGCAGAGAGTGAGCAGGGAGTGAGCAGGCAGTGAGCAGGGAGTGAGCAGAGAGTGAGCAGGGAGTGAGCAGAGAGTGGGCAGGGAGTGAGCAGAGAGTGAGCAGGGAGTGAGCAGAGAGTGAGTAGAGAGTGAGCAGGGAGTGAGCAGAGAGTGAGTAGAGAGTGAGTAGACAGTGAGCAGGGAGTGAGCAGGGAGTGAGCAGAGAGTGAGCAGGGAGTGAGCAGGGAGTTAGCAGAGAGTGAGTAGAGAGTGAGCAGGGAGTGAGCAGGCAGTAAGCAGAGAGTGAGCAGGGAGTGACCAGAGAGTGAGAAGTGAGTGAGCAGAGAGTGAGCAGGGAGTGAGCAGGGAGTGAGCAGAGAGTGAGCAGAGAGTGAGCAGAGAGAGCAGGGAGTGAGCACGGAGTGAGCAGAGAGTGAGCAGCCAGTGAGCACAGTCAGCAGGGAGTGAGCAGGGAGTGAGCAGGGAGTGAGCAGGGAGTGAGCAGGGAGTGGGCAGGGAGTGAGCAGAGAGTGAGCAGGGAGTGAGCAGAGAGTGAGCAGAGAGTGAGCAGAGAGTGAGCAGAGAATGAGCAGGGAGTGAGCAGGGAGTGAGCAGGGTGTGAGCAGAGAGTGAGCAGGGAGTGAGCAGAGAGTGAGCAGAGAGTGAGCAGGCAGTCAGTGAGCAGAGAGTGAGCAGAGAGTGAGCAGAGAGTAAGCAGGGAGTGAGCAGAGAGTGAGCAGGGAGTGAGCAGAGAGTGAGCAGGGAGTGAGCAGGGAGTGAGCAGGGAGTGAGCGGAGAGTGAGCAGGGAGTGAGCAGGGAGTGAGCAGGGAGTGAGCAGAGAGTTAGCAGGGAGTGAGCAGGGAGTGAGCAGGGAGTGAGCAGAGAGAGAGCAGAGAGTGAGCAGAGAGAGCAGGGAGTGAGCACGGAGTGAGCAGGGAGTGAGCAGAGAGTGAGCAGCCAGTGAGCACAGAGTGAGCAGAGAGTGAGCAGGGAGTGAGCAGAGAGTGAGCAGGGAGTGAGCAGAGAGTGAGCAGAGAATGAGCAGAGAGTGAGCAGAGAGTGAGCAGAGAGTGAGCAGGGAGTGAGCAGGCAGTGAGCAGGGAGTGAGCAGGGAGTGAGCAGAGAGTGAGCAGGGAGTGAGCAGAGAGTGAGCAGAGAGTGAGCAGAGAGTGAGCAGAGAGTGAGCAGGGAATGAGAAGAGTGAGTAGGGAGTGAGCAGGGAGTGAGCAGAGAGTGAGCAGTGAGTGAGCAGAGAGTGGGCAGGGAGTGAGCAGAGAGTGATCAGGGAGTGAGCAGAGAGTGAGTAGAGAGTGAGCAGGGAGTGAGTAGAGAGTGCGTAGACAGTGAGCAGGGAGTGAGCAGGGAGTGAGCAGGGAGTGAGCAGGCAGTGAGCAGGGAGTGAGCAGAGAGTGAGCAGAGAGTGAGCAGGGAGTGAGCAGGGAGTGAGCAGGGAGTGAGCAGGGAGTGACGAGAGAGTGAGCAGAGAGTGAGCAGAGAGTGAGTAGAGAGTGAGCAGGGAGTGAGCAGAGAGTGAGCAGGGAGTGAGCAGAGAGTGAGCAGAGAGAGCAGGGAGTGAGCACGGAGTGAGCAGGCAGTGAGCAGAGAGTGAGCAGCCAGTGAGCACAGAGTGAGCAGGGAGTGAGCAGGGAGTGAGCAGGGAGTGAGCAGGGAGTGAGCAGAGAGTGAGCAGAGAGTGAGCAGACAGTGAGCAGGGAGTGAGCAGGGAGTGAGCAGAGAGTGAGCAGAGAGTGAGCAGAGGGTGAGCAGGGAGTGAGCAGAGAGAGAGCAGGGAGAGAGCAGAGAGTGAGCAGCGAGTGAGCAGAGAGTGAGCAGGGAGTGAGCAGGGAGTGAGCAGGGAGTGAGCAGAGAGTGAGCAGAGAGTGAGCAGGGAGTGAGCAGAGAGTGAGCAGGGAGTGAGCAGAGAGTGAGCAGGGAGTGAGCAGAGAGTGAGCAGGGAGTGAGCAGGGAGTGAGCAGGGAGTGAGCAGGGAGTGAGCAGAGAGTGAGCAGAGAGTGGGCAGGGAGTGAGCAGAGAGTGAGTAGAGGGTGAGCAAAGAGTGAGTAGAGAGTGAGCAGGGAGTGAGCAGGGAGTGAGCAGGCAGTGAGCAGGCAGTGAGCAGAGAGTGAGCAGGGCGTGAGCAGGGAGTGAGCAGAGAGTGAGTAGAGAGTGAGCAGGGAGTGAGCAGGCAGTGAGCAGAGAGTGAGCAGGGAGTGACCAGAGAGTGAGCAGAGAGTGAGCAGAGAGTGAGCAGGGAGTGAGCAGAGAGTGAGCAGGGAGTGAGCAGAGAGTGAGCAGGGAGTGAGCAGAGAGTGAGCAGAGAGTGAACAGGGAGTGAACAGGGAGTGAACAGAGAGCGAGCAGGGAGCGAGCAGAGAGTGAGCAGGGAGTGAGCAGAGAGTGAGCAGGGAGTGAGCAGAGAGTGAGCAGAGAGTGAGCAGAGAGTGAGCAGGGAGTGAGCAGGGAGTGAGCAGAGAGTGAGCAGGGAGTGAGCAGGGACTGAGCAGAGAGTGAGCAGAGAGTGAGCAGGGAGTGAGCAGAGAGTGAGCAGGGAGTGAGCAGGGAGTGAGCAGGGAGTGAGCAGAGAGTGAGCAGAGAGTGAGCAGAGAGTGAGCAGAGAGTGAGCAGGGAGTGAGCAGAGAGTGAGCAGGGAGTGAGCAGGGAGTGAGCAGAGAATGAGCAGAGAGTGAGTAGAGAGTGAGCAGAGAGTGAGCAGGGAGTGAGCAGAGAGTGAGCAGAGAGTGAGCAGGGAGTGAGCAGGGAGTGAGCAGAGAGTGAGCAGGGAGTGAGCAGGGAGTGAGCAGAGAGTGAGCAGGGAGAGAGCAGAGAGTGAGTAGGGAGTGAGCAGAGAGTGAGCAGGGGGTGAGCAGGGAGTGAGCAGAGAGTGAGCAGAGAGTGAGCAGGGAGTGAGCAGAGAGTGAGCAAGGAGTGAGCAGAGGGTGAGCAGGGAGTAAGCAGAGAGTGAGCAGGGAGTTAGCAGAGAGTGAGCAGAGAGTGAGCAGGGAGAGAGCAGGGAGTGAGCAGAGAGTGTGCAGGGAGTGAGCTGAAAGTGAGCAGGGAGTGAGCAGGGAGTGAGCAGGGAGTGAGCAGAGAGTGAGCAGAGAGTGAGCAGACAGTGAGCAGGGAGTGAGCAGACATTGAGCAGGGAGTGAGCAGGCAGTGAGCAGGGAGTGAGCAGAGAGTGAGCAGAGAGTGAGCGGAGAGTGAGCAGCCAGTGAGCACAGAGTGAGCAGAGAGTGAGCAGGGAGTGAGCAGAGAGTGAGCAGGGAGTGAGTAGAGAGTGCGTAGACAGTGAGCAGGGAGTGAGCAGGGAGTGAGCAGGGAGTGAGCAGGCAGTGAGCAGGGAGTGAGCAGAGAGTGAGCAGAGAGTGAGCAGGGAGTGAGCAGGGAGTGAGCAGGGAGTGAGCAGGCAGTGAGCAGGGAGTGACGAGAGAGTGAGCAGAGAGTGAGCAGAGAGTGAGTAGAGAGTGAGCAGGGAGAGAGCAGAGAGTGAGCAGAGAGAGCAGGGAGTGAGCACGGAGTGAGCAGGCAGTGAGCAGCCAGTGAGCACAGAGTGAGCAGGGAGTGAGCAGGGAGTGAGCAGGGAGTGAGCAGGGAGTGAGCAGAGAGTGAGCAGAGAGTGAGCAGAGAGTGAGCAGGGAGTGAGCAGGGAGTGAGCAGAGAGTGAGCAGAGGGTGAGCAGGGAGTGAGCAGAGAGAGAGCAGGGAGAGAGCAGAGAGTGAGCAGCGAGTGAGCAGGGAGTGAGCAGGGAGTGAGCAGGGAGTGAGCAGGGAGTGAGCAGAGAGTGAGCAGAGAGTGAGCAGGGAGTGAGCAGAGAGTGAGCAGGGAGTGAGCAGAGAGTGAGCAGGGAGTGAGCAGAGAGTGAGCAGGGAGTGAGCAGGGAGTGAGCAGGGAGTGAGCAGGGAGTGAGCAGAGAGTGAGCAGAGAGTGGGCAGGGAGTGAGCAGAGAGTGAGTAGAGAGTGAGCAAAGAGTGAGTAGAGAGTGAGCAGGGAGTGAGCAGGGAGTGAGCAGGCAGTGAGCAGGCAGTGAGCAGAGAGTGAGCAGGGCGTGAGCAGGGAGTGAGCAGAGAGTGAGTAGAGAGTGAGCAGGGAGTGAGCAGGCAGTGAGCAGAGAGTGAGCAGGGAGTGACCAGAGAGTGAGCAGAGAGTGAGCAGAGAGTGAGCAGGGAGTGAGCAGGGAGTGAGCAGAGAGTGAGCAGGGAGTGAGCAGAGAGTGAGCAGAGAGTGAGCAGAGAGTGAACAGGGAGTGAGCAGGGAGCGAGCAGAGAGCGAGCAGGGAGTGAGCAGAGAGTGAGCAGGGAGTGAGCAGAGAGTGAGCAGAGAGTGAGCAGAGAGTGAGCAGGGAGTGAGCAGAGAGTGAGCAGGGAGTGAGCAGAGAGTGAGCAGGGAGTGAGCAGGGAGTGAGCAGAGAGTGAGCAGGGAGTGAGCAGAGAGTGAGCAGGGAGTGAGCAGAGAGTGAGCAGGGAGTGAGCAGGGACTGAGCAGAGAGTGAGCAGAGAGTGAGCAGGGAGTGAGCAGAGAGTGAGCAGGGAGTGAGCAGAGAGTGAGCAGGGAGTGAGCAGGGAGTGAGCAGAGAGTGAGCAGAGAGTGAGCAGAGAGTGAGCAGAGAGTGAGCAGGGAGTGAGCAGAGAGTGAGCAGGGAGTGAGCAGGGAGTGAGCAGAGAATGAGCAGGGAGTGAGCAGGGAGTGAGCAGAGAGTGAGTAGAGAGTGAGCAGAGAGTGAGCAGAGAGTGAGCAGGGAGTGAGCAGGGAGTGAGCAGGGAGTGAGCAGAGAGTGAGCAGGGAGTGAGCAGGGAGTGAGCAGAGAGTGAGCAGAGAGTGAGCAGGGAGAGAGCAGAGAGTGAGTAGGGAGTGAGCAGAGAGTGAGCAGGGGGTGAGCAGGGAGTGAGCAGAGAGTGAGCAGAGAGTGAGCAGGGAGTGAGCAGAGAGTGAGCAAGGAGTGAGCAGAGGGTGAGCAGGGAGTAAGCAGAGAGTGAGCAGGGAGTTAGCAGAGAGTGAGCAGAGAGTGAGCAGGGAGAGAGCAGGGAGTGAGCAGAGAGTGTGCAGGGAGTGAGCTGAAAGTGAGCAGGGAGTGAGCAGGGAGTGAGCAGGGAGTGAGCAGAGAGTGAGCAGAGAGTGAGCAGACAGTGAGCAGGGAGTGAGCAGACATTGAGCAGGGAGTGAGCAGGCAGTGAGCAGGGAGTGAGCAGAGAGTGAGCGGAGAGTGAGCGGAGAGTGAGCGGAGAGTGAGCGGGGAGTGAGCGGGGAGTGGGCAGGGAGTGAGCAGGTAGTGAGCAGAGAGTGAGCAGGGAGTGAGCAGAGAGTGAGCAGAGAGTGAGCAGGGAGTGAGCAGAGAGTGAGCAGGGAGTGAGCAGAGAGTGAGCAGGGAGTGAGCAGACTGTGAGCAGCGAGTGAGCAGGGAGTGAGCGGGGAGTGAGCAGAGAGTGAGCAGGGAGTGAGCAGGGAGTGAGCAGGGAGTGAGCAGGGAGTGAGCAGAGAGTGAGCGGAGAGTGAGCAGGGAGTGAGCAGGGAGTGAGCAGAGGGTGAGCAGAGAGTGAGCAGAGAGTGAGCAGGGAGTGAGCAGGGCGTGAGCAGAGAGTGAGCAGGCAGTGAGCAGAGAGTGAGCAGAGAGTGAGCAGAGAGTGAGCAGGGAGTGAGCAGAGAGTGAGCAGGGAGAGAGCAGGGAGAGAGCAGGGAGTGTGCAGGGAGTGAGCTGAAAGTGAGCAGGGAGTGAGCAGGGAGTGAGCAGAGAGTGAGCAGGGAGTGAGCAGAGAGTGAGCAGAGAGTGAGCAGGCAGTGAGCAGAGGGTGAGCAGAGTGTGAGGGTGCCAGTTAGTTCTCCTAGTAACCCCTAGGTGGCACCTTTATGAGTGGTTACCCCTGTGTTAAATCCCTAATTGACTGTTATTGGGCTTATGAGTTTCACCTGTGATTTGAAGAATATTAGTTCTGTTTTTCCCCTTCTCTGTGCTCAGTCTTGACAAGCCTTTGTGCCAAGTGGTTGCTTGTCAGAGCTTCTAAAGTGTAATTGTATCTTTGTGTTTATTAAGAAAAGTACTTTGTTTGAACTTTATACCTGCCTCAAGCCTCGTCTCTGCACTTGGGTCCAGAACCAGCCTCGCCCTGACACAGAGAGTGACACAGGGAGCGAGCAGGGAGTGAGCGAGCAGGGAGTGAGCGAGCAGGGAGGGAGCGAGCAGGGAGGGAGCGAGCAGGGAGGGAGCGGGGAGTGAGCAGAGAGTGAGCAGAGCAGGGAGTGAGCAGGCACTGAGCAAGGAGTGGGCAGGGAGTGAGCAGGGAGCGAGCAGGGAGCGAGCAGAGAGCGAGCAAGGATGAGCAGGGAGCGAGCAGGGGGCGAGCAGGGAGCGAGCAGGGGGCGAGCAGGCAGAGAGTGAGGAGGGAGTGAGCAGGGAGTGAGCAGAGAGTGAGCAGGCAGAGAGTGAGGAGGGAGTGAGGAGGGAGTGAGCAGAGAGTGAGCAGGCAGAGAGTGAGCAGGGAGTGAGGAGGGAGCGAGGAGAGAGCGAGGAAAGAGCGAGGAGGGAGCGAGGAGGGAGCGAGGAGGGAGCGAGCAGGGAGCGAGGAGGGAGCGAGCAGGGAGCGAGCAGAGTGTGAGCAGAGAGTGAGCAGAGCAGAGAGTGAGCAAGGAGTGAGCAGGGAGTGAGCAGAGAGTGAGCAGAGCAGAGAGTGAGCAGGGAGTGAGCAGGCACTGAGCAAGGAGTGAGCAGGGAGTGAGCAGGGAGTGAGCAGAGAGCGAGCAGAGAGCGAGCAGGGGGCGAGCAGGGGGCGAGCAGGCAGAGAGTGAGGAGGGAGTGAGCGGGGAGTGAGGGGGGAGTGAGGAGGGAGTGAGCATGCACTGAGCAGGGAGCGGGCAGGCAGCGAGCAGGGAGCGAGCACGGACGAGCAGGGAGCGGGCAGGGAGCGGGAGCAGGGAGCGGGAGCAGGGAGCGGGAGCAGGGAGCGAGCAGGGAGCGAGCAGGGAGGCAGCAGGCAGTGAGTGAGCAGGGAGTCAGCAGAGAGTGAGCAGGGAGTGAGCAGGGAGTGAGCAGGGAGTGAGCAGGGAGGGAGCAGAGAGTGAGCAGGGCAGAGAGTGAGCAGAGAGTGAGCAGGGAGTGAGCAGGGAGTGAGTGAGCAGGGAGTGAGCAGGGAGTGAGCAGAGAGTGAGCAGGGAGTGAGCAGAGGGTGAGCAGGGGGTGAGCAGGGAGTGAGCAGAGTGAGCAGGGAGTGAGCAGAGAGTGAGCAGAGAGAGAGTGAGCAGAGAGTGAGCAGAGAGTGAGCAGGGAGTGAGCAGAGAGTGAGCAGAGAGAGAGTGAGCAGAGAGTGAGCAGAGAGTGAGCAGGGAGTGAGCAGAGAGTGAGCAGAGAGTGAGCAGGGAGTGAGCAGAGAGTGAGCAGGGAGTGAGCAGGGAGTGAGCAGAGAGTGGGCAGAGAGTGGGCAGGGAGTGAGCAGGGGGTGAGCAGGGAGTGAGCAGAGAGTCAGCAGAGAGTCAGCAGAGTGAGCAGGGAGTGAGCAGAGGGTGAGCAGAGGGTGAGCAGAGGGTGAGCAGAGAGTGAGCAGGGAGTGAGCAGAGAGTGACCAGAGAGTGAGCAGAGAGTGAGCAGGGAGTGAGCAGGGAGTGAGCAGGGAGTGAGCAGGGAGTGAGCAGGGAGTGAGCAGGGAGTGAGCAGAGAGTGGGCAGGGAGTGAGCAGGGGGTGAGCAGGGAGTGAGCAGAGAGTCAGCAGAGTGAGCAGGGAGTGAGCAGGGAGTGAGCAGGGAGTGAGCAGAGGGTGAGCAGAGGGTGAGCAGAGAGTGAGCAGAGAGTGAGCAGAGAGTGAGCAGGGAGTGAGCAGAGAGTGACCAGAGTGAGCAGGGAGTGGGCAGAGAGTGGGCAGAGAGTGAGCAGGGAGCGAGCCGGGAGCAGGGAGTGAGCGGGGAGTGAGCGGGGAGTGAGGGGGGGGTGAGCGGGGAGCGAGCGGGGAGCGAGCGGGGGGCGAGCGGGTGGCGAGCGGGGAGCGAGCGGGGAGCGAGCGGGGAGCGAGCGGGGAGCGAGCAGGGGGCGAGCAGGGGGCGAGCAGAGGGCGAGCAGGGAGCGAGCAGAGGGCGAGCAGGGGGCGAGCAGGGGGCGAGCAGGGAGTGAGCAGAGAGTGAGCAGGCAGTGAGCAGAGAGTGAGCAGAGAGTGAGCAGGCAGTGAGCAGGCAGTGAGCAGAGAGTGAGCAGGCAGTGAGCAGAGAGTGAGCAGGCAGTGAGCAGAGAGTGAGCAGAGAGTGAGCAGGCAGTGAGCAGAGAGTGAGCAGGCAGTGAGCAGAGAGTGAACAGGCAGTGAGCAGAGAGTGAGCAGAGAGTGAGCAGGGACTGAGCAGAGAGTGAGCAGGGAGTGAGCAGAGAGTGAGCAGGCAGTGAGCAGAGATTGAGCAGAGAGTGAGCAGAGAGTGAGCAGGGAGTGAGCAGGGAGTGAGCAGAGAGTGAGCAGGCAGTGAGCAGAGAGTGAGCAGGGAGTGAGCAGAGAGTGAGCAGGGAGTGAGCAGAGAGTGAGCAGGGAGTGAGCAGAGAGTGAGCAGGGAGTGAGCAGAGAGTGAGCAGAGAGTGAGCAGGGAGTGAGCTGAGAGTGAGCAGTGAGCAGAGAGTGAGCAGAGATTGAGCAGAGAGTGAGCAGGCAGTGAGCAGAGAGTGAGCAGAGAGTGAGCAGAGAGTGAGCAGGAAGTGAGCAGGGAGTGAGCAGGCAGTGAGCAGAGAGTGAGCAGAGAGTGAGCAGGCAGTGAGCAGAGAGTGAGCAGAGTGAGCAGGGAGTGAGCAGAGAGTGAGCAGGGAGTGAGCAGGGAGTGAGCAGAGAGTGAGCAGAGAGTGAGCAGAGAGTGAGCAGGGAGTGAGCAGAGAGTGAGCAGGGAGTGAGCAGAGAGTGAGCAGGCAGTGAGCAGAGAGTGAGCAGAGAGTGAGCAGAGAGTGAGCAGGGAGTGAGCAGGCAGTGAGCAGGTAGTCAGCAGAGAGTGAGCAGAGAGTGAGCAGGGAGTTAGCAGAGAGTGAGCAGGGAGTCAGCCGAGAGTGAGCAGGGAGTGAGCAGAGAGTGAGCAGAGAGTGAGCAGGGAGTGAGCAGAGAGTGAGCAGGGAGTGAACAGAGAGTGAGCAGAGAGTGAGCAGAGAGTGAGCAGAGAGTGAGCAGGGAGTGAGCAGAGAGTGATTAGGGAGTGAGCAGAGAGTGAGCAGGCAGTGAGCAGAGAGTGAGCAGAGAGTGAGCAGAGAGTGAGCAGGGTGTGAGCAGGGTGTGAGCAGAGAGTGAGCAGGGAGTGAGCAGAGAGTGAGCAGAGAGTGAGCAGGGAGTGAGCAGAGAGTGAGCAGAGAGTGAGCAGGGAGTGAGCAGAGAGTGAGCAGAGAGTGAGCAGGGAGTGAGCAGAGAGTGAGCAGAGAGTGAGCAGGGAGTGAGCAGAGAGTGAGCAGAGAGTGAGCAGAGAGTGAGCAGAGAGTGATTAGGGAGTGAGCAGAGAGTGAGCAGGCAGTGAGCAGAGAGTGAGCAGAGAGTGAGCAGAGAGTGAGCAGAGAGTGAGCAGGGTGTGAGCAGAGAGTGAGCAGGGAGTGAGCAGAGAGTGAGCAGATAGTGAGCAGGGAGTGAGCAGAGAGTGAGCAGCGAGTGAGCAGAGAGTGAGCAGGCAGTGAGCAGAGAGTGAGCAGAGAGTGAGCAGGGAGTCAGCAGAGAGAGAGCAGGCAGTGAGCAGAGAGTGAGCAGAGAGTGAGCAGGGAGTGAGCAGAGAGTGAGCAGAGAGTGAGCAGAGAGTGAGCAGGGAGTGAGCAGAGAGTGAGCAGGGAGTGAGCAGAGAGTGAGCAGGGAGTGAGCAGGGAGTGAGCAGAGATAGAGCAGGCAGTGAGCAGAGAGTGAGCAGAAACTGAGCAGAGAGTGAGCAAAGAGTGAGCAGAGAGTGAGCAGGGAGTGAGCAGAGAGTGAGCAGAGAATGAGCAGGCAGTGAGCAGAGAGTGAGCAGAGAGTGAGCAGAGAGTGAGCAGGGAGTGAGCAGAGAGTGAGCAGAAAGTGAGCAGAGATTGAGCAGAGAGTGAGCAGAGAGTGAGCGGGGAGTGAGCAGGGAGTGAGCAGACAGTGAGCAGAGAGTGAGCAGGCAGTGAGCAGAGAGTGAGCAGAGAGTGAGCAGGGAGTGAGAAGAGAGTGAGCAGAGAGTGAGCAGAGAGTGAGCAGGGAGTGAGCAGAGAGTGAGCAGAGAGTGAGCAGGGAGTGAGCAGAGAGTGAGCAGGGAGTGAGCAGGGAGTGAGTAGAGAGTGAGCAGAGAGTGAGCAGGCAGTGAGCAGAGAGTGAACAGAGAGTGAGCAGAGAGTGAGCAGGCAGTGAGCAGGCAGTGAGCAGAGAGTGAGCAGGCAGTGAGCAGAGAGTGAGCAGGCAGTGAGCAGAGAGTGAGCAGAGAGTGAGCAGAGAGTGAGCAGGCAGTGAGCAGGCAGTGAGCAGGCAGTGAGCAGAGAGTGAGCAGGGAGTGAGCAGAGAGTGAGCAGAGAGTGAGCAGAGAGTGAGCAGAGAGTGAGCAGGGAATGAGAAGAGTGAGTAGGGAGTGAGCAGGGAGTGAGCAGAGAGTGAGCAGTGAGTGAGCAGAGAGTGGGCAGGGAGTGAGCAGAGAGTGATCAGGGAGTGAGCAGAGAGTGAGTAGAGAGTGAGCAGGGAGTGAGTAGAGAGTGCGTAGACAGTGAGCAGGGAGTGAGCAGGGAGTGAGCAGGGAGTGAGCAGGCAGTGAGCAGGGAGTGAGCAGAGAGTGAGCAGAGAGTGAGCAGGGAGTGAGCAGGGAGTGAGCAGGCAGTGAGCAGGGAGTGACGAGAGAGTGAGCAGAGAGTGAGCAGAGAGAGAGTAGAGAGTGAGCAGGGAGTGAGCAGAGAGTGAGCAGAGAGAGCAGGGAGTGAGCACGGAGTGAGCAGGCAGTGAGCAGAGAGTGAGCAGCCAGTGAGCACAGAGTGAGCAGGGAGTGAGCAGGGAGTGAGCAGGGAGTGAGCAGGGAGTGAGCAGAGAGTGAGCAGAGAGTGAGCAGAGAGTGAGCAGGGAGTGAGCAGGGAGTGAGCAGGGAGTGAGCAGAGAGTGAGCAGAGGGTGAGCAGGGAGTGAGCAGAGAGAGAGCAGGGAGAGAGCAGAGAGTGAGCAGCGAGTGAGCAGAGAGTGAGCAGGGAGTGAGCAGGGAGTGAGCAGGGAGTGAGCAGAGAGTGAGCAGAGAGTGAGCAGGGAGTGAGCAGAGAGTGAGCAGGGAGTGAGCAGAGAGTGAGCAGAGAGTGAGCAGAGAGTGAGCAGGGAGTGAGCAGGGAGTGAGCAGAGAGTGAGCAGGGAGTGAGCAGAGAGTGAGCAGAGAGTGAACAGGGAGTGAACAGAGAGCGAGCAGGGAGCGAGCAGAGAGTGAGCAGGGAGTGAGCAGAGAGTGAGCAGGGAGTGAGCAGAGAGTGAGCAGGGAGTGAGCAGGGAGTGAGCAGAGAGTGAGCAGGGAGTGAGCAGAGAGTGAGCAGGGAGTGAGCAGAGAGTGAGCAGGGAGTGAGCAGAGAGTGAGCAGGGAGTGAGCAGGGACTGAGCAGAGAGTGAGCAGAGAGTGAGCAGGGAGTGAGCAGAGAGTGAGCAGGGAGTGAGCAGAGAGTGAGCAGGGAGTGAGCAGAGAGTGAGCAGAGAGTGAGCAGAGAGTGAGCAGAGAGTGAGCAGAGAGTGAGCAGGGAGTGAGCAGAGAGTGAGCAGGGAGTGAGCAGGGAGTGAGCAGAGAATGAGCAGGGAGTGAGCAGGGAGTGAGCAGAGAGTGAGTAGAGAGTGAGCAGAGAGTGAGCAGGGAGTGAGCAGAGAGTGAGCAGGGAGTGAGCAGGGAGTGAGCAGGGAGTGAGCAGAGAGTGAGCAGGGAGTGAGCAGGGAGTGAGCAGAGAGTGAGCAGGGAGAGAGCAGAGAGTGAGTAGGGAGTGAGCAGAGAGTGAGCAGGGGGTGAGCAGGGAGTGAGCAGAGAGTGAGCAGAGAGTGAGCAGGGAGTGAGCAGAGAGTGAGCAAGGAGTGAGCAGAGGGTGAGCAGGGAGTAAGCAGAGAGTGAGCAGGGAGTTAGCAGAGAGTGAGCAGAGAGTGAGCAGGGAGAGAGCAGGGAGTGAGCAGAGAGTGTGCAGGGAGTGAGCTGAAAGTGAGCAGGGAGTGAGCAGGGAGTGAGCAGGGAGTGAGCAGGGAGTGAGCAGGGAGTGAGCAGAGAGTGAGCAGAGAGTGAGCAGACAGTGAGCAGGGAGTGAGCAGACATTGAGCAGGCAGTGAGCAGGGAGTGAGCAGGGAGTGAGCAGAGAGTGAGCAGAGAGTGAGCAGGGAGTGAGCAGAGAGTGAGCAGAGAGTGAGCAGAGAGTGAGCAGGGAGTGAGCAGGGAGTGAGCAGAGAGTGAGCAGGGAGTGAGCAGAGAGTGAGCAGGGAGTGAGCAGACTGTGAGCAGCGAGTGAGCAGGGAGTGAGCGGGGAGTGAGCAGAGAGTGAGCAGGGAGTGAGCAGGGAGTGAGCAGGGAGTGAGCAGGGAGTGAGCAGGGAGTGAGCGGAGAGTGAGCAGGGAGTGAGCAGGGAGTGAGCAGAGGGTGAGCAGAGAGTGAGCAGAGAGTGAGCAGGGAGTGAGCAGGGCGTGAGCAGAGAGTGAGCAGGCAGTGAGCAGAGAGTGAGCAGAGAGTGAGCAGAGAGTGAGCAGAGAGTGAGCAGGGAGTGAGCAGAGAGTGAGCAGAGAGTGAGCAGGGAGAGAGCAGGGAGTGTGCAGGGAGTGAGCTGAAAGTGAGCAGGGAGTGAGCAGGGAGTGAGCAGAGAGTGAGCAGGGAGTGAGCAGAGAGTGAGCAGAGAGTGAGCAGGCAGTGAGCAGAGGGTGAGCAGAGTGTGAGGGTGCCAGTTAGTTCTCCTAGTAACCCCTAGGTGGCACCTTTATGAGTGGTTACCCCTGTGTTAAATCCCTAATTGACTGTTATTGGGCTTATGAGTTTCACCTGTGATTTGAAGAATATTAGTTCTGTTTTTCCCCTTCTCTGTGCTCAGTCTTGACAAGCCTTTGTGCCAAGTGGTTGCTTGTCAGAGCTTCTAAAGTGTAATTGTATCTTTGTGTTTATTAAGAAAAGTACTTTGTTTGAACTTTATACCTGCCTCAAGCCTCGTCTCTGCACTTGGGTCCAGAACCAGCCTCGCCCTGACACAGAGAGTGACACAGGGAGCGAGCAGGGAGTGAGCGAGCAGGGAGTGAGCGAGCAGGGAGGGAGCGAGCAGGGAGGGAGCGAGCAGGGAGGGAGCGGGGAGTGAGCAGAGAGTGAGCAGAGCAGGGAGTGAGCAGGCACTGAGCAAGGAGTGGGCAGGGAGTGAGCAGGGAGCGAGCAGGGAGCGAGCAGAGAGCGAGCAAGGATGAGCAGGGAGCGAGCAGGGGGCGAGCAGGGAGCGAGCAGGGGGCGAGCAGGGGGCGAGCAGGCAGAGAGTGAGGAGGGAGTGAGCAGGGAGTGAGCAGAGAGTGAGCAGGCAGAGAGTGAGGAGGGAGTGAGGAGGGAGTGAGCAGAGAGTGAGCAGGCAGAGAGTGAGCAGGGAGTGAGGAGGGAGCGAGGAGAGAGCGAGGAAAGAGCGAGGAGGGAGCGAGGAGGGAGCGAGGAGGGAGCGAGCAGGGAGCGAGCAGGGAGCGAGGAGGGAGCGAGCAGGGAGCGAGCAGAGTGTGAGCAGAGAGTGAGCAGAGCAGAGAGTGAGCAAGGAGTGAGCAGGGAGTGAGCAGAGAGTGAGCAGAGCAGAGAGTGAGCAGGGAGTGAGCAGGCACTGAGCAAGGAGTGAGCAGGGAGTGAGCAGGGAGTGAGCAGGGAGTGAGCAGAGAGCGAGCAGAGAGCGAGCAGGGGGCGAGCAGGGGGCGAGCAGGGGGCGAGCAGGCAGAGAGTGAGGAGGGAGTGAGCGGGGAGTGAGGGGGGAGTGAGGAGGGAGTGAGCATGCACTGAGCAGGGAGCGGGCAGGCAGCGGGCAGGGAGCGAGCAGGGAGCGAGCACGGACGAGCAGGGAGCGGGCAGGGAGCGGGAGCAGGGAGCGGGAGCAGGGAGCGGGAGCAGGGAGCGGGAGCAGGGAGCGAGCAGGGAGCGAACAGGGAGGCAGCAGGAAGTGAGTGAGCAGGGAGTCAGCAGAGAGTGAGCAGGGAGTGAGCAGGGAGTGAGCAGGGAGTGAGCAGAGAGGGAGCAGAGAGTGAGCAGGGCAGAGAGTGAGCAGAGAGTGAGCAGGGAGTGAGCAGGGAGTGAGTGAGCAGGGAGTGAGCAGAGAGTGAGCAGGGAGTGAGCAGAGAGTGAGCAGGGAGTGAGCAGAGGGTGAGCAGGGGGTGAGCAGGGAGTGAGCAGAGTGAGCAGGGAGTGAGCAGAGAGTGAGCAGGGAGTGAGCAGAGAGTGAGCAGAGAGAGAGTGAGCAGAGAGTGAGCAGAGAGTGAGCAGGGAGTGAGCAGAGAGTGAGCAGAGAGAGAGTGAGCAGAGAGTGAGCAGGGAGTGAGCAGAGAGTGAGCAGAGAGTGAGCAGGGAGTGAGCAGAGAGTGAGCAGGGAGTGAGCAGGGAGTGAGCAGAGAGTGGGCAGGGAGTGAGCAGGGGGTGAGCAGGGAGTGAGCAGGGAGTGAGCAGAGAGTCAGCAGAGTGAGCAGGGAGTGAGCAGAGGGTGAGCAGAGGGTGAGCAGGGAGTGAGCAGAGAGTGAGCAGAGAGTGAGCAGAGAGTGAGCAGGGAGTGAGCAGGGAGTGAGCAGGGAGTGAGCAGGGAGTGAGCAGGGAGTGAGCAGGGAGTGAGCAGGGAGTGAGCAGAGAGTGGGCAGGGAGTGAGCAGGGGGTGAGCAGGGAGTGAGCAGAGAGTCAGCAGAGTGAGCAGGGAGTGAGCAGGGAGTGAGCAGAGAGTGAGCAGGGAGTGAGCAGGCAGTGAGCAGAGAGTGAGCAGAGAGTGAGCAGGGAGTGAGCAGAGAGTGAGCAGGGAGTGAGAAGAGAGTGAGCAGAGATTGAGCAGAGAGTGAGCAGGGAGTGAGCAGAGAGTGAGCAGAGAGTGAGCAGAGAGTGAGCAGAGAGTGAGCAGAGACTGAGCAGGCACTGAGCAGGGAATGAGCAGAGAGTGAGCAGAGAGTGAGCAGAGAGTGAGCAGGGAATGAGCAGGGAGTGAGCAGAGAGTGAGCAGGCAGTGAGCAGAGAGTGAGCAGGGAGTGAGCAGAGATTGAGCAGGGAGTGAGCAGGGAGTGAGCAGAGAGTGAGCAGAGAGTGAGCAGGGAGTGAGCAGGGAGTGAGCAGGGAGTGAGCAGGGAGTGAGCAGAGAGTGAGCAGAGAGTGAGCAGAGAGTGAGCAGAGAGTGAGCAGGGAGTGAGCAGAGAGTGAGAAGAGAGTGAGCAGAGAGTGAGCAGAGAGTGAGCAGGGAGTGAGCAGGGAGTCAGCACGGAGTGAGCAGACAGTGAGCAGAGAGTGAGCAGGCAGTGAGCACAGAGTGAGCAGGGAGTGAGCAGGGAGTGAGCAGAGAGTGAGCAGAGAGTGAGCAGAGAGTGAGCAGGGAGTGAGCAGAGAGTGAGCAGGGAGTGAGCAGAAAGTGAGCAGGCAGTGAGCAGGCAGTGAGCAGGCAGTGAGCAGAGATTGAGCAGAGAGTGAGCAGAGAGTGAGCAGAGAGTGAGCAGGGAGTCAGCAGAGAGTGAGCAGGCAGTGAGCAGAGAGTGAGCAGGGAGTGAGCAGGGAGTGAGCAGGGAGTGAGCAGGGAGTGAGCAGAGAGTGAGCAGGGAGTGAGCAGGCAGTGAGCAGGGAGTGAGCAGAGAGTGAGCAGAGAGTGAGCAGAGAGTGAGCAGGGAGTGAGCAGGGAGTGAGCAGGGAGTGAGCACAGAGTGAGCAGAGAGTGAGCAGGGAGTGAGCAGAGAGTGAGCTGAGAGTGAGCAGAGAGTGAGCACGCAGTGAGCAGAGAGTGAGCAGAGAGTGAGCAGAGAGTGAGCAGGCAGTGAGCAGAGAGTGAGCAGAAAGTGAGCAGAGAGTTAGCAGAGAGTGAGCAGGGAGTGAGCACAGAGTGAGCAGAGAGTGAGCAGGGAGTGAGCAGAGAGTGAGCTGAGAGTGAGCAGAGAGTGAGCAGGCAGTGAGCAGAGAGTGAGCAGAGAGTGAGCAGAGAGTGAGCAGGCAGTGAGCAGAGAGTGAGCAGAGTGTGAGCCGAGAGTGAGAAGAGAGTGAGCAGAGAGTGAGCAGGGAGTGAGCAGGGAGTGAGCAGAGAATGAGCAGGGAGTGAGCAGGGAGTGAGCAGAGACTGAGCAGGGAGTGAGCAGAGAGTGAGCAGACAGTGAGCAGGGAGTGAGCAGAGAGTGAGCAGAGAGTGACCTGAGAGTGAGCAGGGAGTGAGCTGAGAGTGAGAAGGCAGTGAGCAGAGAGTGAGCAGAAAATGAGCAGAGAGTGAGCAGAGAGTGAGCAGAGAGTGAGCAGAGAGTGAGCAGAGACTGAGCAGAGAGTGAGCAGAGATTGAGCAGGGAGTGAGCAGGGAGTGAGCAGGCAGTGAGCAGAGAGTGAGCAGAGAGTGAGCAGGGAGTGAGCAGAGAGTGAGCAGGGAATGAGAAGAGAGTGAGCAGAGATTGAGCAGAGAGTGAGCAGAGAGTGAGCAGGGAGTGAGCAGAGATTGAGCAGGGAGTGAACAGGCAGTGAGCAGGGAGTGAGCAGAGAGTGAGCAGAGAGTGAGCAGGGAGTGAGCGGAGAGTGAGCGGAGAGTGAGCGGAGAGTGAGCAGACAGTGAGCAGGGAGTGAGCAGAGAGTGAGCAGAGAGTGAGCAGAGAGTGAGCAGAGAGTGAGCAGCGGGTGAGCAGAGAGTGAGCAGGCAGTGAGCACAGAGTGAGCAGGGAGTGAGCAGCGAGTGAGCAGAGAGTGAGCAGAGAATGAGCAGGGAGTGAGCAGGGAGTGGGCAGGGAGTGAGCAGAGAGTGAGCAGCGAGTCAGCAGAGAGTGAGCAGAGAGTGAGCAGGGAGTGAGCAGGCAGTGAGCAGGCAGTGAGCAGGCAGTGAGCAGGGAGTGAGCAGAGAGTGAGCAGAGAGTGAGCAGAGAGTTAGCAGAGAGTGAGCAGGGAGTGAGCAGAGAGTGAGAAGAGAGTGAGCAGGCAGTGAGCAGGGAGTGAGCAGAGAGTGAGCAGAGAGTGAGCAGAGAGTGAGCAGGGAGTGAGCACAGAGTGAGCAGAGAGTGAGCAGGGAGTGAGCAGAGAGTGAGCTGAGAGTGAGCAGGCAGTGAGCAGAGAGTGAGCAGAGAGTGAGCAGAGATTGAGCAGGGAGTGAGCAGGCAGTGAGCAGGGAGTGAGCAGAGAGTGAGAAGAGAGTGAGCAGAGAGTGAGCAGAGAGTGAGCAGAGAGTGAGCAGAGAGTGAGCAGGGAGTGAGCAGGGAGTGAGCAGGGACTGAGCAGAGATAGAGCAGGCAGTGAGCAGAGAGTGAGCAGAAACTGAGCAGAGAGTGAGCAAAGAGTGAGCAGAGAGTGAGCAGGGAGTGAGCAGAGAGTGAGCAGAGAGTGAGCAGAGAGTGAGCAAAGAGTGAGCAGAGATTGAGCAGAGAGTGAGCAGAGAGTGAGCAGGGAGTGAGCAGGGAGTGAGCAGGGAGTGAGCAGAGAGTGAGCAGAGAGTGAGCAGGGAGTGAGCAGGCAGTGAGCAGGCAGTGAGCAGAGAGTGAGCAGAGAGTGAGCAGGGAGTGAGCAGAGAGTGAGCAGGGAGTGAGAAGAGAGTGAGCAGAGATTGAGCAGAGAGTGAGCAGGGAGTGAGCAGAGAGTGAGCAGGCAGTGAGCAGGGAATGAGCAGAGAGTGAGTAGGGAGTGAGCAGGGAGTGAGCAGAGAGTGAGCAGGGAGTGAGCAGGGAGTGAGCAGGGAGTGAGCAGAGATTGAACAGGCAGTGAGCAGGCAGTGAGCAGAGAGTGAGCAGAGAGTGAGCAGGGAGTGAGCAGGGAGTGAGCGGAGAGTGAGCGGAGAGTGAGCAGTGAGTGAGCAGGGAGTGAGCAGAGAGTGAGCAGAGAGTGAGCAGGGAGTGAGCAGAGAGTGAGCAGAGAGTGAGCAGAGAGTGAGCAGGGAGTGAGCAGGGAGTGAGCAGGGAGTCAGCACAGAGTGAGCAGAGAGTGAGCAGAGAGTGAGCAGGTAGTGAGCACAGAGTGAGCAGGGAGTGAGGAGGGAGTGAGCAGAGAGTGAGCAGGGAGTGAGCAGGGAGTGGGCAGGGAGTGAGCAGAGAGTGAGCAGAGAGTGAGCAGGGAGTGAGCAGGGAGTGAGCAGAAAGTGAGCAGGGAGTGAGCAGAGAGTGAGCAGCGAGTGAGCAGAGAGTGAGCAGAGAGTGAGCAGGGAGTGAGCAGGGAGTGAGCAGGGAGTGGGCAGAGAGTGAGCAGAGAGTGAGCAGGGAGTGAGCAGGGAGTGAGCAGAGAGAGAGCAGAGAGTGAGCACAGAGAGCAGGGAGTGAGCACGGAGTGAGCAGGGAGTGAGCAGGGAGTGAGCAGAGAGTGAGCAGAGAGTGAGCAGCCAGTGAGCACAGAGTGAGCAGGGAGTGAGCAGGCAGTGAGCAGAGAGTGAGCAGAGAGTGAGCAGGGAGTGAGCAGAGAGTGAGCAGAGAATGAGCAGAGAGTGAGCAGAGAGAGAGCAGGGAGTGAGCAGAGAGTGAGCAGGGAGTGAGCAGGGAGTGAGCAGGGAGTGAGCATGAAGTGAGCAGGGAGTGAGCAGAAAGTGAGCAGAGAGTGAGCAGAGAGTGAGCAGGGAGTGAGCAGGGAGTGAGCAGGGAGTGAGCAGAGAGTGAGCAGAGAGTGAGCAGGGAGTGAGCAGGGAATGAGAAGAGAGTGAGTAGGGAGTGAGCAGAGAGTGAGCAGTGTGTGAGCAGAGAGTGGGCAGGGAGTGAGCAGGGAGTGAGCAGAGAGTGAGTAGAGAGTGAGCAGGGAGTGAGTAGAGAGTGAGTAGAGAGTGAGTAGACAGTGAGCAGGGAGTGAGCAGGCAGTGAGCAGAGAGTGAGCAGGGAGTGAGCAGAGAGTGAGCAGAGAGTGAGCAGAGAGTGAGCAGGGAGTGAGCAGAGAGTGAGTAGAGAGTGAGCAGGGAGTGAGCAGAGAGTGAGCAGAGAGTGAGCAGAGAGAGCAGGGAGTGAGCAAGGAGTGAGCAGGCAGTGAGCAGAGAGTGAGCAGAGAGTGAGCACAGAGTAAGCAGGGAGTGAGCAGGGAGTGAGCAGGGAGTGAGCAGAGAGTGAGCAGAGAGTGAGCAGGGAGTGAGCAGAGAGTGAGCAGGGAGTGTGCAGAGAGGGAGCAGAGAGAGAGCAGGGAGTGAGCAGAGAGTGAGCAGCGAGTGAGCAGAGAGTGAGCAGGGAGTGAGCAGGGAGTGAGCAGGCAGTGAGCAGGCAGTGAGCAGGGAGTGAGCAGGGAGTGAGCAGTGAGCAGAGAGTGAGCAGGGAGTGAGCAGAGAGTGAGCAGAGAGTGAGCAGGGAGTGAGAAGAGAGTGAGTAGGGAGTGAGCAGGGAGTGAGCAGAGAGTGAGCAGGGAGTGAGCAGAGAGTGGGCAGGGAGTGAGCAGAGAGTGAGCAGGGAGTGAGCAGAGAGTGAGTAGAGAGTGAGCAGGGAGTGAGCAGAGAGTGAGTAGAGAGTGAGTAGACAGTGAGCAGGGAGTGAGCAGGGAGTGAGCAGAGAGTGAGCAGGGAGTGAGCAGGGAGTGAGCAGAGAGTGAGCAGAGAGTGAGTAGAGAGTGAGCAGGGAGTGAGCAGGCAGTAAGCAGAGAGTGAGCAGGGAGTGACCAGAGAGTGAGCAGAGAGTGAGCAGGGAGTGAGCAGGGAGTGAGCAGAGAGTGAGCAGGGAGTGAGCAGGGAGTGAGCAGAGAGTGAGCAGAGAGTGAGCAGAGAGAGCAGGGAGTGAGCACGGAGTGAGCAGAGAGTGAGCAGCCAGTGAGCACAGTCAGCAGGGAGTGAGCAGGGAGTGAGCAGGGAGTGAGCAGAGAGTGAGCAGGGAGTGGGCAGGGAGTGAGCAGGGAGTGAGCAGAGAGTGAGCAGGGAGTGAGCAGAGAGTGAGCAGGGAGTGAGCAGAGAGTGAGCAGAGAATGAGCAGGGAGTGAGCAGGGAGTGAGCAGGGTGTGAGCAGAGAGTGAGCAGGGAGTGAGCAGAGAGTGAGCAGAGAGTGAGCAGGCAGTCAGTGAGCAGAGAGTGAGCAGAGAGTGAGCAGGGAGTGAGCAGAGAGTGAGCAGAGAGTAAGCAGGGAGTGAGCAGAGAGTGAGCAGGGAGTGAGCAGAGAGTGAGCAGGGAGTGAGCAGGGAGTGAGCAGGGAGTGAGCGGAGAGTGAGCAGGGAGTGAGCAGGGAGTGAGCAGGGAGTGAGCGGAGAGTGAGCAGGGAGTGAGCAGGGAGTGAGCAGAGAGAGAGCAGAGAGTGAGCAGAGAGAGCAGGGAGTGAGCACGGAGTGAGCAGGGAGTGAGCAGAGAGTGAGCAGAGAGTGAGCAGCCAGTGAGCACAGAGTGAGCAGAGAGTGAGCAGGGAGTGAGCAGAGAGTGAGCAGGGAGTGAGCAGAGAGTGAGCAGAGAATGAGCAGAGAGTGAGCAGGGAGTGAGCAGAGAGTGAGCAGAGAGTGAGCAGGGAGTGAGCAGGGAGTGAGCAGGGAGTGAGCAGAGAGTGAGCAGAGAGTGAGCAGGGAGTGAGCAGAGAGTGAGCAGAGAGTGAGCAGAGAGTGAGCAGGGAATGAGAAGAGTGAGTAGGGAGTGAGCAGGGAGTGAGCAGAGAGTGAGCAGTGAGTGAGCAGAGAGTGGGCAGGGAGTGAGCAGAGAGTGATCAGGGAGTGAGCAGAGAGTGAGTAGAGAGTGAGCAGGGAGTGAGTAGAGAGTGCGTAGACAGTGAGCAGGGAGTGAGCAGGGAGTGAGCAGGCAGTGAGCAGGGAGTGAGCAGAGAGTGAGCAGAGAGTGAGCAGGGAGTGAGCAGGCAGTGAGCAGGGAGTGACGAGAGAGTGAGCAGAGAGTGAGCAGAGAGTGAGTAGAGAGTGAGCAGGGAGTGAGCAGAGAGTGAGCAGAGAGAGCAGGGAGTGAGCACGGAGTGAGCAGGCAGTGAGCAGAGAGTGAGCAGCCAGTGAGCACAGAGTGAGCAGGGAGTGAGCAGGGAGTGAGCAGGGAGTGAGCAGAGAGTGAGCAGAGAGTGAGCAGAGAGTGAGCAGGGAGTGAGCAGGGAGTGAGCAGAGAGTGAGCAGAGGGTGAGCAGGGAGTGAGCAGAGAGAGAGCAGAGAGTGAGCAGCGAGTGAGCAGAGAGTGAGCAGGGAGTGAGCAGGGAGTGAGCAGGCAGTGAGCAGGGAGTGAGCAGAGAGTGAGCAGAGAGTGAGCAGGGAGTGAGCAGAGAGTGAGCAGGGAGTGAGCAGAGAGTGAGCAGGGAGTGAGCAGAGAGTGAGCAGGGAGTGAGCAGGGAGTGAGCAGGGAGTGAGCAGGGAGTGAGCAGAGAGTGAGCAGAGAGTGGGCATGGAGTGAGCAGAGAGTGAGTAGAGAGTGAGCAAAGAGTGAGTAGAGAGTGAGCAGGGAGTGAGCAGGGAGTGAGCAGGCAGTGAGCAGAGAGTGAGCAGGGCGTGAGCAGGGAGTGAGCAGAGAGTGAGCAGAGAGTGAGTAGAGAGTGAGTAGAGAGTGAGCAGGGAGTGAGCAGGGAGTGAGCAGGCAGTGAGCAGAGAGTGAGCAGGGAGTGACCAGAGAGTGAGCAGAGAGTGAGCAGAGAGTGAGCAGGGAGTGAGCAGGGAGTGAGCAGGGAGTGAGCAGAGAGTGAACAGGGAGTGAACAGGGAGTGAACAGAGAGCGAGCAGGGAGCGAGCAGAGAGTGAGCAGGGAGTGAGCAGAGAGTGAGCAGGGAGTGAGCAGAGAGTGAGCAGAGAGTGAGCAGAGAGTGAGCAGGGAGTGAGCAGAGAGTGAGCAGGGAGTGAGCAGGGAGTGAGCAGAGAGTGAGCAGGGAGTGAGCAGAGAGTGAGCAGAGAGTGAGCAGGGAGTGAGCAGAGAGTGAGCAGGGAGTGAGCAGAGAGTGAGCAGGGAGTGAGCAGGGAGTGAGCAGAGAGTGAGCAGAGAGTGAGCAGAGAGTGAGCAGGGAGTGAGCAGGGAGTGAGCAGAGAGTGAGCAGGGAGTGAGCAGGGAGTGAGCAGAGAATGAGCAGGGAGTGAGCAGGGAGTGAGCAGAGAGTGAGTAGAGAGTGAGCAGAGAGTGAGCAGGGAGTGAGCAGAGAGTGAGCAGGGAGTGAGCAGGGAGTGAGCAGAGAGTGAGCAGGGAGTGAGCAGGGAGTGAGCAGAGAGTGAGCAGGGAGAGAGCAGAGAGTGAGTAGGGAGTGAGCAGAGAGTGAGCAGGGGGTGAGCAGGGAGTGAGCAGAGAGTGAGCAGAGAGTGAGCAGGGAGTGAGCAGAGAGTGAGCAAGGAGTGAGCAGAGGGTGAGCAGGGAGTGAGCAGAGAGTGAGCAGGGAGTGAGCAGAGAGTGAGCAGGGAGTGAGCAGGGACTGAGCAGAGAGTGAGCAGAGAGTGAGCAGGGAGTGAGCAGAGAGTGAGCAGGGAGTGAGCAGAGAGTGAGCAGGGAGTGAGCAGAGAGTGAGCAGGGAGTGAGCAGGGAGTGAGCAGAGAGTGAGCAGAGAGTGAGCAGAGAGTGAGCAGGGAGTGAGCAGGGAGTGAGCAGGGAGTGAGCAGAGAGTGAGCAGGGAGTGAGCAGGGAGTGAGCAGAGAATGAGCAGGGAGTGAGCAGGGAGTGAGCAGAGAGTGAGTAGAGAGTGAGCAGAGAGTGAGCAGGGAGTGAGCAGAGAGTGAGCAGGGAGTGAGCAGGGAGTGAGCAGAGAGTGAGCAGGGAGTGAGCAGGGAGTGAGCAGAGAGTGAGCAGGGAGAGAGCAGAGAGTGAGTAGGGAGTGAGCAGAGAGTGAGCAGGGGGTGAGCAGGGAGTGAGCAGAGAGTGAGCAGAGAGTGAGCAGGGAGTGAGCAGAGAGTGAGCAAGGAGTGAGCAGAGAGTGAGCAGAGAGTGAGCAGGGAGTTAGCAGAGAGTGAGCAGAGAGTGAGCAGGGAGAGAGCAGGGAGTGAGCAGAGAGTGTGCAGGGAGTGAGCTGAAAGTGAGCAGGGAGTGAGCAGGGAGTGAGCAGGGAGTGAGCAGGGAGTGAGCAGAGAGTGAGCAGAGAGTGAGCAGACAGTGAGCAGGGAGTGAGCAGACATTGAGCAGGGAGTGAGCAGGCAGTGAGCAGGGAGTGAGCAGAGAGTGAGCAGAGAGTGAGCAGAGAGTGAGCGGAGAGTGAGCGGAGAGTGAGCGGGGAGTGAGCAGGGAGTGAGCAGGTAGTGAGCAGAGAGTGAGCAGAGAGTGAGCAGGGAGTGAGCAGGGAGTGAGCAGAGAGTGAGCAGGGAGTGAGCAGGGAGTGAGCAGGGACTGAGCAGAGAGTGAGCAGAGAGTGAGCAGGGAGTGAGCAGAGAGTGAGCAGGGAGTGAGCAGAGAGTGAGCAGGGAGTGAGCAGGGAGTGAGCAGAGAGTGAGCAGAGAGTGAGCAGAGAGTGAGCAGAGAGTGAGCGGGGAGTGAGCGGTGAGTGAGCGGGGAGTGAGCGGGGAGTGAGGGGGGGGCGAGCGGGGAGCGAGCGGGGAGCGAGCGGGGAGCGAGCGGGGAGCGAGCGGGGGGCGAGCGGGGAGCGAGCGGGGAGCGAGCGGGGAGCGAGCAGGGGGCGAGCAGGGGGCGAGCAGAGGGCGAGCAGGGAGCGAGCAGAGGGCGAGCAGGGGGCGAGCAGGGGGCGAGCAGGCGGCGAGCAGGGGGCGAGCAGGGAGCGAGCAGAGAGCCAGCAGAGAGCCAGCAGAGAGCGAGCAGAGAGCAGATAGTGAGCAGGGAGTGAGCAGAGAGTGAGCAGGCAGGGAGTGAGCAGAGAGTGAGCAGAGAGTGAGCAGGGAGTGAGCAGGGAGTGAGCAGGGGCTGAGCAGGGGCTGAGCAGGGGGTGAGCAGGGGGGGAGCAGGGAGGGAGCAGGGAGGGAGCGAGCAGGGAGCGAGCAGGGAGCGAGTGAGCAGGGAGCGAGTGAGCAGAGAGTGAGCAGGCAGTGAGCAGAGAGTGAGCAGGCCGTGAGCAGGGAGTGAGCAGAGAGTGAGCAGGGAGTGAGCAGAGAGCAGAAATTCGGTAGGCTGCGCCACCAGTTAGCGCCCAAAGAGGGCACTTAGATTCAGATTCAGATTCAGATTAGATCTATTTGCCATATTTAACAAGTACAATGGAATGCTTGTTCCCCGTAGGGACGCGTCAACTATACATACAGCGCCGCGTTCAGAGTCAATACAATGGCTTCCCGTAGCAGTGGTTTAGCGGCACTGGCCACGCCTCCCGCGAAATTTAGCTGGCCGTTAATGCCGGTGTTAGCCTGTAGCGCTGTGCCACCACCGATGACACCATCGGTGTGCGCAGCGCCCCGCTACCGCCCCGATTGCGATATTTGGTCGTGCCCCCCGCTGTAACGCCGGTCGCAATTTGCGACCGGTTCAGGGGGGCCTACCTGCGGCGGTAGTGGCGCTAATTAAAGGGGAGGTGCGGGGCGGCCATTTTTTTTGCTGGCCGCCTGCCAGCGCTTCCTCGCACCGCCGTCCCCGGCCTCCTGAGCACCTCCCCCCCCCCCCCCGGGCAGTGCCGGCTGTGTCCCAAGAGCCCGGCACTTCTCCTCGTTGCCGGGCTCTTTTGCCGGCACTCACGATCTCTGATCGCGCTGGTGCAGGCCCCTCCCCTTTAAGAAGGGGAGGAAGGCCTGCAGTACCGCAGCGCGCCGTGCTGCAGCGTCTGGCGCTGCGGCACGTTGCACTGCGATATTCAGTTGCAGCGCCCCAAGAGGGATGCGGGTCGCCTTGAACAGCGCCCCGCTTCCATTTGGGGCGCTGAAACTGAATATCGGGCTGGCGCAAGCGGCTCCGTCCGGAGTGGTAATTCCGGCACCCAGGCGAGCTTGGCGCCCTGAATTTCTAGGCCATTTTGAATTAAGAGAGACGCGGAGAGGTTTAGGGAGGGAATTCCAGAGCTTGGGGCCCAGGCAGCTGAAGGCACGGCCACCAATGGTGGAGCGATTAAAATCTTGGATACGCAAGAGGCCAGAATTGAAGGAGTGTGGCAGAGCCACTGAGAGACTCTGAACAAGTGTACATAATTCCTTTTATGTATATACTGTTTGCATGTACAGGGCGCGGGCCCTTTAAGAGCGCGGGCAAACGTGATGACGTCATGCCGCCGATCACGTGATCACCCTAAACGCGGGAAGAACGTGATGACGTCATCCACGGGACCGCCCAGGCAGTCCTCGTGGAGCTTCCAGCCAGATAAGACCTGTATTCATAGTTCTCTTGCATCAATCTGTTTAAACTCGTTAGTTTGACAATAAAAACCTTTTTGATTGATTGCCTGCGTCGAACACAATCTCTGGATAGGAATTTGACCATTCCTACAGGAGCACACATATCTCGAGGGTTGTTGGGCTGGAGGAGGTTAGAGATAGGGAGGGGTGAGGCTGGGTGAGGATTGCAGCGCGAGGCGGAGCTTATAACCGGCAGCGAACGAGGCCCGACCAGAGCATCGGACCTGGGTGAGGATTGCAGCGCGAGGCGGAGCTTATAACCGGCAGCGAACGAGGCCCGACCAGAGCATCGGACCTGGGTGAGGATTGCAGCGCGAGGCGGAGCTTATAACCGGCAGCGAACGAGGCCCGACCAGAGCATCGGACCTGGGTGAGGATTGCAGCGCGAGGCGGAGCTTATAATCGGCAGCGAACGAGGCCCGACCAGAGCATCAGACCTGGGTGAGGATTGCAGCGTGAAGCGGAGCTTATAGCCGGCAGCGAACGAGGCCCGACCAGAGCATCGGACCTGGGTGAGGATTGCAGCGTGAAGCGGAGCTTATAGCCGGCAGCGAACGAGGCCCGACCAACTCAGCAGCAGGGGAGAGAGGTAAAAAGTAATCAAAGTGTGACGTCAGCAGGAAGCAGGTAAGTGATTGGTTGGTGAGTATTTCTCTCTTTTTTAAACTTTAACTCTGGTTTATAGTTTCTAAGGTCTCTCTGGTGTAGCGGGGACTGTTGGTAAACCAGTTAACTGTAGTGTAATTAGTGGGATTGATTGATTTAATTTAAATTCAATTAATTAAAGGGTAAATCATGGCAGGACAGCCCGGGCACGTGATATGCTCCTTCTGCGATATGTGGGAACTCAGGGACACTTCCTGTGTCCCTGACAACTACATGTGCAGGAAGTGCATCCAGCTGCAGCTACTGACAGACCGCATTGCGGCGCTGGAGCTGCGATTGGATGCATACTGGAGCGTTCACGATGCTCGGGACATCGTGAATAGCACGTTTAGGGAGTTGGACATACCACAGGTAGAGGTTGGACAGGAAGAAAGGGAACGGGTGACCAACAGGCAGAGTACTAGGCGCAGGCAGGTAGTGCAGGAGTCCCCTGTGGCCATCCCCCTCTCCAACAGATACACCACTTTGAGTACTGTTGGGGGGATGGCTTATCAGAGGAAGGCAGCAGCAGCCAACTTCCTGGCACCAGGGGTGGCTCTGCTGCACAGAATGGGAGGAAAAAAGTGGTAGAGCTATAGTAATAGGGGATTCAATTGTAAGGGGAATAGATAGGCGTTTCTGCGGCCGCAAACGAGACTCCAGGATGGTGTGTTGCCTCCCTGGTGCAAGGGTCAAGGATGTCTCCGAGCGGCTGCAGAACATCTTGGAAGGGGAGGGTTAACAGCCAGTTGTCGTGGTGCATATAGGCACCAACGATATAGGTAAAAAGCAGGATGAGGTCCTAAAAGCGGAATATAGGGAGTTAGGAGGTAAATTAAAAAACAGGACCTCAAAGGTAGTAATCTCAGGATTGCTACCAGTGCCACGTGCTAGTCAGAGTAGAAATAGAAGGATACTTCAGATGAATACGTGGCTAGAGGAATGGTGCCAGGGGGAGGGATTCAAGTTCCTGGGACATTGGAACCGGTTCTGGGGGAGGTGGGACCAGTTCAAACCGGACGGTCTGCACCTGGGCAGGGCTGGAACCGATGTCCTAGGGGGTTTGTTTGCTAGTGCTGTGGGTGAGGGTTTAAACTAAAATGGAAGGGGGTTGGGAACCTGAGCAGGGAGACAGAGGAAAGGGAAACAAGGATAAAAGCAAAAGATAGGAAGGAGAAAAACAAAAGTGGCAGTCAGAGAAATCAACGGTTTAAATCAAACGTGGCCACAGTAATTAATAATTCTAATAGGTCTAAGAGCGTTAAAAAAACAAGCCTGAAGGCTTTGTGTCTTAATGCGAGGAGCATTTGTAATAAGGTGGATGAATTGGCTGCGCAAATAGAGGTAAACGAATATGATTTGGTTGGGATTACGGAAACGTGGCTCAAGGATGGCCAAGACTGGGAACTCAACATCCAGGGGTATTCGATATTCAGGAAAGATAGGCAAAGAGGAAAGGGAGGTGGGGTAGCATTACTGGTTAAAGAAGGGATTAATACAATTGTAATGAAGGATATTAGCTCTGATGATGTGGAATCTGTATGAGTAGAATTGAGAAATACTAAGGGGAAAAAAACATTAGTGGGAGTGGTATATAGACCTCCAAACAGTAAGGCGGAGGTTGGGGATGGCATTAAAAGGGAAATTAAAGAAGCGTGCAATAAGGGCACAGCAGTCATCATGGGTGACTTTAATCTACATATAGATTGGGCTAACCAAATTAGTAACAATACTGTGGAGGAGGAATTCCTGGAGTGTTTACGGGGTGGTTTCCTAGACCAATATGTCGAGGAACCAACCAGAGATCAGGCCATCTTAGACTGGGTATTATGTAACGAGAAAGGATTAATTAGCAATCTTGTTGTGCGAGGCCCCTTGGGTCGGAGCGATCATAATATGATCGAATTCTTCATTAAGATGAAGAATGAAGTAGTTGACTCAGAAACTAGGGTCCTCAATTTAAATAAAGGAAACTACGATGGTCTGAGGAGCGAGTTGGGTAGGGTTGATTGGGGAATGGCACTCAAAGGGTTGACGGTGGATAGGCAATGGCAAACATTCAAAGGCCGAATGGATGAACTACAGAAGTTGTTCATCCCAGTTTGGCATAAAAATAAAACAAAAAAGGTGACTCAACCGTGGCTAACAAGGGAAATTAGGGATAGCATAAGATCCAAGGAGAGGACATACAAATTGGCCAGAAAAAGCAATAATCCTGAGGATTGGGAGCAGTTCAGGATTCAACAAAGGAGGACAAAGGGTTTAATTAAGAAAGGGAAAATAGAATATGAGAGTAAGCTTGCAGGGAACATAAAAACTGACTGTAAAAGCTTTTATAGATATGTGAAGAGAAAAAGATTGGTGAAGTCAAGCGTAGGTCCCTTGCAGTCAGAATCGGGGGAATTTATAATGGGGAACAAAGAAATGGCAGACCAACTAAATACATATTTTGGTTCTGTCTTCACAAAGGAGGACACAAATAACCTCCCAGAAATACCAGGGAATATAGGGTCTGGTGAAAGGGTGGAACTGAAAGAAATCAGTATTTGTAGGGAAATGGTGTTAGGAAAATTGATGGGACTGAAGGCGTATAAATCCCCAGGGCCTGATAATCTACATCCCAGGGTACTTAAGGAAGTGGCCCTAGAAGTAGTAGATGCATTGCTGGTCATCTTCCAGAACTCAATAGACTCTGGAACAGTACCCATGGATTGGAGGGTAGCTAATGTTACCCCACTATTCAAAAAAGGTGGCAGAGAAAAAGTGGGGAATTATAGACCGGTAAGCCTGACATCGGTAGTGGGGAAAATGCTAGAGTCCATTATAAAAGATGTAATAGCAGAGCACTTGGAAAGCAGTGACAGGATCGGTCAAAGTCAACATGGATTTACAAAAGGTAAATCATGCTTGACTAATCTACTGGAATTTTCTGAGGATGTAACTGGTAAAATAGATAAGGGAGAACCAGTGGATGTGGTGTATTTGGACTTTCAGAAGGCTTTCGATACGGTCCCGCATAAGAGATTAGCGTGCAAAATTAAGGCACATGGGATTGGGGGCAAGGTATTGACTTGGATAGAGAACTGGTTGGCGGACAGAAAGCAAAGAGTTGGAATAAACGGGTCGTTTTCCGAGTGGCAGGCAGTGATTAGTGGGGTACCGCAAGGATCGGTCCTAGGATCCCAGCTGTTCACAATATATATTAATGATCTGGACGAGGGAATTGGATGTAATATCTCCAAATTTGCAGACGACACAAAGCTGGGTGGGAGGGTATGCTGTGAGGAGGATGTCATGAAACTCCAGTACGATTTGGACAGGTTAGGTGATTGGGCAGAAACATGGCAAATGCACTATAATGTGGATAAATGTGAGGTTATCCACTTTGGTGGCAAAAACAGGAAGGCAGATTATTATTTGAATGGCAATAGATTGGGAGAAGGGGAAGTGCAAAGAGACCTGGGTGTTCTTGTGCACCAGTCGCTGAAGGTAAGCATGCAGGTGCAGCAGGCGTTTAAGAAGGCAAATGGTATGTTGGCCTTCGTAGCAAGAGGGTTCGAGTACAGGAACAAGGTTGTCTTGCTACAGTTGTACAGGGCCTTGGTGAGACCGCACCTGGAGTATTGTGTGCAGTTTTGGTCGCCTTATCTGAGGAAGGACGTTCTTGCCATGGAAGGAGTGCAGCGAAGATTCACCAGGCTGATACCTGGGATGGCAGGAATGACGTATGAGGAGAGATTGTGTCGATTGGGCTTATACTCACTGGAGTTTAGAAGATTGAGAGGGGATCTCATCGAAACCTATAAAATTTTGTCAGGCCTGGACAGACTAGATGCTGGAAGGACGTTCCCGATGGTCGGGGAGTCCAGAACCAGGGGTCATAGTCTAAGGATAAGGGGTAGGACATTTAGGACTGAAATGAGGAGGAATTTCTTCACCCAAAGAGTGGTGAACCTGTGGAATTCTCTGCCACAGAGGGCGGTGGAGGCCAGTTCATTAAATATATTCAAGAAAGAGTTGGATATATTTCTTAAGGCTAAAGGGATCAAGGGATATGGGGAGAAAGCAGGGACAGGGTACTGAATCTGAATGATCTGCCATGATCTCATTGAATGGCGGAGCAGGCTCGAAGGTCCGAATGGTCTACTCCTGCTATCAATTCTAATAAAAGGCTGGGCAGAGTTCAGAACGACAGGCTTTTATTAACTACTGAATTGCACTTCAGACAGATCAGGACTATGCCTCTAGTGGACGACCGAATGCCAGGAGCTGCCATGCGGCCGCTCTTATACTCGGTAGCCCAGGGGCGGAGTCAGCTGAGGCATAGTCAGGCACAACAGTGAAACAAGAGTGAACGACAACAACAACAACAACAACAGTGAACACACTGAACTACAGTGGTTTACCACACTATCTTCTATGTTTCTATGAAGGGATTTGAAAACAAGGATGAGAATGTTAAAATCAAGGTGTTGCCGGACTGGGAACCAATGTAGGTCAGCGCACGCAGGGGTGTGATGAGTGAACAGGACTTGGTGCGAGTTATGACACGTGTAGCAGGGTTTTGGATGAGCTCAAGTTTACAGAGGGTGCAAGGTGGGAGGCTGGGCAGGGGAGCATTGGAACTGTCTAGTCTGGAGGTAACAAAAGCATGGATGAGGGTTTCAGCAGCAGATGAGTTGAGGCAGGGCGGAGACTGGCGATTTTACGGAGGTGGAGGTAGGCTATCATGGTGCTGGAGCGGCTATGGGGTCAGAAGGTCAGATCGGTCAAATAGGAGGCTGTTGTTGCAAATGGTCTGATTCAGCCTCAGACAATGATAAGGGAGAGGGATGGAGTCGGTAACTAGGGAATGGAGTTTGTGGCAGGGACCGAAGACAATGGCTTCAGTCTTCCCAATATTTAATTGGACAAAATTTCTGCTCATCCAGGACTGGATGTTGGACAAGCAGTCTGACAAATCAGAGATCATGGAGGGGTTGAGAGAAGTGGTGGTGAGGTAGAGCTGATGTCATCAGCGTACATGTGGAAATTGACGCTGTGTTTTCGGATGATGTCGCCAAGGGGCAGCATGAAGATGAAAAATAGGAGGGGCCAAGGATAGATCCTGGGGGACCCCAGAGGTAACAATGCGGGAGCGGGAAGAGAAGCCATTGCAGGATCTCTCTGGCTACGATTGGACATATAGGAATGGAACCAGGCGAGTGCTGGCCCACCCAGCCGGACGACGGAGGAGATGCGTTGGAGGTTGGGGGTTAACCGTGTCAAATACTGCAAACCGGTCGAGCAGGATCAGTAGGGATAGGTTACCACAGTCACAGTTTGCAACTTTGATAAGGGCCGTTTCGGTACATAGAAACATAGAAGATAGGAGCAGGAGTAGGCCATTCGGCCCCTAGAGCCTGTTCCGCCATTTAATGAGATCATGGCTGATCATCCAAATTCAGTACCCTGTCCCTGCTTTCTCCCCATATCCCTTGATCCCTTTAGCCTTAAGAAATATATCTAACTCCTTCTTGAATATATTTAATGAATTGGCTTCAACTGCCTTCTGTGGTAGAGAATTTCACAGGTTCACCACTCTCTGGGTGAAGAAATTCCTCCTCATCTCAATCCTAAATGGCTTACCTCTTATCCTTAGACTGTGACCCCTGGTTCTGTAATCCCCGCCATCGGGAACATCCTTCCTGCATCTAGTCTGTCTAGTCCTGTTAGAATTTTTAAGTTTCAATGAGATCCCCTCTCATTCTTCTAAACTCCAGCGAATATAGAAACATAGAAGATAGGAGCAGGAGTAGGCCATTCGGCCCTTCGAGCCTGCTCCGCCATTCAATGAGATCATGGCTGATCATCCAAATTCAGTACCCTGTCCCTGCCTTCTCCCCATATCCCTTGATCCCTTTAGCCTCAAGAAATATATCCAACTCTTTCTTGAATATATTTAATGAACTGGCCTCCACTGCCCTCTGTGGCAGAGAATTCCACAGGTTCACCACTCTCTGGGTGAAGAAATTCCTCCTCATTTCAGTCCTAAATTGCTTACCCCTTATCCTTAGACTATGACCCCTGGTTCTGGACTCCCCGGCCATCAGAAACATCCTTTCTGCATCTAGTCTGTCCAGACCTGACAGAATTTTATAGGTTTCGATGAGATCCCCTCTCAATCTTCTAAACTCCAGTGAGCCTAATCGACCCATTCTCTCCTCATACGTCATTCCTGCCATCCCAGGTATCAGTCTGGTGAATCTTTGCTGCACTCCCTCGATGGCAAGAACATCCTTCCTCAGATAAGGTGACCAAAACTGCACACAATACTCAAGGTGCGGTCTCACCAAGGCCCTGTACAACTGTAGCAAGATATCCTTGCTCCTGTACTCGAATCCTCTCGCTACGAAGACTAACATACCATTTGCCTTCTTAACCACCTGCTGCACCTGCATGCTTACCTTCAGCGACTGGTGCACAAGGACACCCAGGTCTCGTTGAACTTCCCCTTTTCCCAATCTATTGCCGTTCAGATAATAATGTCTTCCTGTTTTTGCCACCGAAGTGGATAACCTTTTAACCTCTCATTAGAACAAAGAAGATTGAGAGGAGATTTGATAGAGGTGTTCAAAATCATGAGGGGTCTGGGCAGAGTAGACAGAGAAACTGTTCCCATTGTAGGAAGGGTCGAGAACCAGAGGACACAGATTTAAGGTGATTGGCAGAAGAACCAAAGGCGACATAAAAAAATTTTTTTTTACTCAGCGAGTGGTTAGGATCTGAAATGCACTGCCTGAAAGGGTGGTGGAGGCAGACTCAATCACGACTTTCAAAAGGGAGTTGGATAAGCACCTGAAGGAAAAAAATTTGCAAGGCTACAGAGCAAGGGCGGGGGAGTGGGATTAGCTGAAGTACCAGATTGCAGCGAGTTGGCACAGGCTCAATGAGCCGAATGGCCTCCTTCGGTGCTGTAACCATTCTATGATTCTGTGACATGCAGGCACAATCAACCATGTGTCAGGGACGAAAACCTGATTGGAGTGAATCAAACATGGAGTTGTGGGAAGGATGGGCACAGATTTGGGAGGCAACAGCACGTTCAAGGACTTTGGCGAGGTAAGGGAGGTTGGAGATGGGGCGGTAGATTGCAAGGACGGAGATGTCAGGCGTGGGGGAGCGAGGTAATGGTTTGAAAGGGAGGTGGGCTACCAGTTTACATTATCAGGTAGCATGGAGTCTAGCCTATGGGAATCCTATTCCTGGGAAATAGTTTGGTTCATTTTTGTGTGATCTTATTGATGACTGCAATTCACATTCCATCAGATTTCTTCTCCTCACCACGGGCTGCTTCCTAATTTACCGCTGCATTGCTCGGAAGTGGTTCAAGTACTTTGAAATAACATTGTAGGTTTACTTGTTTTGATATTAATTCTCGGGCTCTGGGCCTCACATTTCCCTGGTTGCCACGTACTCTCATCAACCCTTTCAATATAATAAACTGATTTATTAACGGTTTTGAATCGTTTTTTGTAATATTTAATACAGAAGTATGAGGGTAGAGAACTGCTGTTTGACTTTGATGGGTTTCAGGAGGCTGATATTTAAATATAATCCTGGAATTTGAACTCCCGGGCTTTACCTTTCCGCCGGACTCTCCCGCTGTGGCGTTGAGGTCGGGCTGCCTGTCTCAAGATGGCGGCGATCAGAGACCGGGCTGCCTTTCTCAAGATGGCGGCGATCAGAGGGCGGGCCAGGCTGCCTGTCCCAAGATGGCGGCGATCAGAGGTGGGGACTGCCTGTCCCAAGATGGCGGCGGTGACGCGGCTGGCCCGGCCCGGCCTGGCCCGGCCCGGCCCGGCGGAGGGGGCGGGGCGGCTGTTATATGAACGCGGGCGGGTTCCAATTTCAGAGAGACTGCAGGAAGCACAAGCCGGGGGGACAGCCGAGCTTCTGCAGCTAACCAAACAACCAGCAGCTGCAGTCCCTCGCGCCAAGTGTTTTCTGTGAGGAACCGAACCTAAAACTGGAGTGAAGGCAGAGGCGGTATCGAAAGCGAGCGGTCCCCCAGAGCCCCTGTGGTGTCGGTCCGAGCCCCGGAGCCCGGAGTTCCCCTCTCTCCCTCTCCCCCTCTGCTGTCGGCCCGAGCCCCTCTCTCTCTCCCCCTCTGCTGTCGGCCCGAGCCCCTCTCCCTCTGCTGTCGGCCCGAGCCCCTCTCCTTCTGCTGTCGGTCCGAGCCCCTCTCCCCCTCTGCTGTCGGCCCGAGCCCCTCTCCTTCTGCTGTCGGTCCGAGCCCCTCTCCCTCTGCTGTCGGCCCGAGCCCCTCTCCCTCTGCTGTCGGCCCGAGCCCCTCTCCCCCTCTGCTGTCGGTCCGAGCCCCTCTCCCCCTCTGCTGTCGGCCCGAGCCCCTCTCCTTCTGCTGTCGGTCCGAGCCCCTCTCCCCCTCTGCTGTCGGTCCGAGCCCCTCTCCCTCTGCTGTCGGTCCGAGCCCCTCTGCTGTCGGCCCGAGCCCCTCTCTCCCCCTCTGCTGTCGGCCCGAGCCCCTCTCCTTCTGCTGTCGGTCCGAGCCCCTCTCTCCCCCTCTGCTGTCGGCCCGAGCCCCTCTCCCTCTGCTGTCGGTCCGAGCCCCTCTCCTTCTGCTGTCGGTCCGAGCCCCTCTCCCTCTGCTGTCGGCCCGAGCCCCTCTCTCTCTCCCCCTCTGCTGTCGGCCCGAGCCCCTCTCCCTCTGCTGTCGGCCCGAGCCCCTCTCCCTCTCCCCTGTTGGCCATGTTTCGGTTTGAGGAGAAAGCCAAGAGTCCGCCCGGCGAGGCGCACCTGGAGTGCATCAAGCCCACGGGGAAGCCGGAGCGGGCCGTGCCCGGGGCTGGGGCCGGGGCTGGGTACCAGGCCCTGCCCACCAAGCTCTACCGCCGGCGGTGGGTCATCGTCATCCTCTTCAGCTGCTACTCGCTGTGCAACGCCTTCCAGTGGATCCAGTACGGCATCATTAACAATGTCATCATGCGCTATTACAACGTCGCGTCCTTCACCATAGACTGGCTGGCCATGATTTATTTCGTGGTCTACATCCCCATCATCTTCCCCGTCACCTGGCTGCTGGAGAAGAAGGGGCTGCGGGTCATCGCGCTCTGCGGCTGCGGCCTCAACTGCTGCGGGGCCTGGATCAAGATCGCCAGCGTCCGGCCCGACCTCTTCGGGGTCACCTTCTTCGGCCAGGCGGTCTGCGGCATCGCCCAGGTCTTTATCTTGGGAATGCCGTCCCGCATCGCCTCCGTCTGGTTCGGCTCGCACGAAGTGTCCACCGCCTGTTCCATCGCGGTCTTCGGCAACCAGGTGAGCACACCGCCCTGCCCGGGGCTGCACCGACACACCCGGGGCCGCACCGACATTCCCGGGGCTGCACCGACCCACCCGGGGGTGGGGAGAGAACAGCCTCTGCCGGACACATTAACCTCAATACACCCGGCCACCCCTTCATCTTCAACTGTAAGAAGTCACACAACACCAGGTTACAGTCCAACAGCTTTATTTGAAATCACAAGCTTTCGGAGCGCTGCTCCTTCGTCAGGTGAAGTGAAGAGATGCATATAGGCACAGCATATATAGTCAGAGTACTGCCAGATGCCCACCCACCCATCATCTGGCAGTGTTCTCTGACTATATATGCTGTGCTTATATGCATCTCTTCACTTCACCTGACGAAGGAGCAGCGCTCTGAAAGCTTGTGATTTCAAATAAAGCTGTTGGACTATAACCTGGTGTTGTGTGACTTCTCACATTTGTCCACCCCAGTCCAACACTGGCATCTCCACATCATCTTCGTGTCAGCCCTGGCTCAGTGGGCAGCACTCTCCTCTGAGCCAAAGAGCTTGGCACAAAAATCCAGGCTGACCCTCCAGTACTGAGGGAGCACCGCACTGTCGGGAGGGGCAGTACTGAGGGAGCACCGCACTGTCGGGAGGGGCAGTACTGAGGGGGCGCCGCCCTTCAGATGAAATTTTAAACCTAGGCCCCCGTCTGCCCCCTCGGGTAGACGTTAACAAGAAGTGTATGGTAGTTCTCCCTGGTGTTCTGGCCAATATTTATCCCTCATCCAACATCACTAAAACAAATCTGAATTGGTTATTTATGTCATTGCTTATTGTAAGAGCTTGCTGTGCGCAAGTTGGATGTTGTTTACCTACATTACAAGAGTGACTACGTTTCAAAAGTATTTCATTGGCTGTAAAGCACTTTGGGACATCCTGAGGTCATGAAAGGGGATGTGCAAAAGCAATCTCGTTCTTTCTCACTCCTAGTGTTGTGGTGCTGTAAGAGACTTATGAGTTATACATTGCACCTCAATAACGGTATTGAACAAAGTGACCATTGCATCTGGATTTAAACCACAAATCCTCTTGAGTTCCCAAAATTAGTTGTGTTGAGAGTTTAAGCAGATGCAATCTCCCTTCCTCTGTGCACCTCCCAGTGGCTGACTCCACTGGGGATTGGGGAGCAACAGTCAGGGTTGCCTGACTCAGCATTGGCTAACAAGGGAAATTAGGGATGGCATAAGATCCAAGGAGGAGACACATAAATTGGCCAGAAAAAGCAGCAAACCTTAGGATTTGACAAAAGGATTAATTAAGAGGGGGAAAATAGAGTACGAGAGTAAGCGTGCAGGAAACATAAAAACTGACTGTAAAAGCTTCTATAGATATGTGAAGAGAAAAAGATTGGTGAAGTCAAGCATAGGTCCCTTTTCAGTCAGAATCAGAGGAATTTATAATGGGGAACAAAGACATGGCAGACCAATTAAATCCATACTTTGGTTCTGTCTTCACAAAGGAGGACACAAATAACCTCAGAGATGTCGGGGAACATAGGGTCTAATGAGAGGGAGGAACTGAATGAAATCAGTATTGTTAAGGAAATTGACGGGATTGAAGGCCGATTAAACCCCCAGGACCTGATAATGTACATCCTAGGGTACTTAAGGAAGTGGCCTAGAAATAGTAGATGCATTGCTGGTCGTCATCCAAAATTCTATAGACTCTGGAACAGTTCCCATGGATTGGAGGGTAGCTAATGTTACCCCACTATTCAAAAAAGTTGGTAGAGAGAAAACGGGGAATTATAGACCGGCAAGCCTGACATCGGTAGTGGGGAAAATGCTAGAGTCCATTGTAAAAGATGTACTAGCAGAGCACTTGGGGAAAACAGTGACAGGATCGGACAAAGTCAACATGGATTTACAAAAGGTAAATCATGATTGACTAATCTACTGGAATTTTTTGAGGATGTAACTGGTAGAATAGATAAGGGAGAACCAGTGGATGTGGTGTATTTGGACTTTCAGAAGGCTTTCCATAGGGTCCCGCATAAGAGACTAGCGTGCAAAGTTAAAGCACATGGGATTGGGGGTAAGGTACTGACTTGGATAGAAAACTGGTTGGCAGACAGGAAGCAAAGAGTTGGAATAAATGGGTCTCTTTCCGAGTGGAAGGCAGTGACAAGTGGGGTACCGCAGGGATCGGTGCTAGGACCCTAGTTATTCATAATATATATTAATAATCTAGACGAGGGAACTAGATGTAATATCTCCAAGTTTGCAGACGACACAAAGCTGGGTGGGCGTGTGTGCTGTGAGGAGGATTCAGAGAAACTCGGTACGATTTGGACAGATTGGGCAGATGCAGTATAATGTGGATAAATGCGAGGTTATCCACTTTGGTGGCAAAAACAGGAAGGCAGCTTATTATCTGAACGGCAATAGGTTGGGAAAAGGGGAAGTGCAACGAGACCTGGGTGTCCTTGTGCACCAGTCGCTGAAGGTAAGCATGCAGGTGCAGCAGGCGGTTAAGAAGGCAAATGGTATGATAGCAAAATACTGCAGATGTTGGAAATCCGAAATAACAACAGAAAATGCTGGAAAAACTCAGCAGGTCAGGCAACATCCGTGGAGAGAAATTTGAGTTGACGTTTCGGGTTGGACCCTTCTTCAAAACTGGTAAGAAAAGAAACTAGATCGGAGGCAGGGCTGCGATCGGATAAAAGAAACAAAAGAAGTAACAGAGATTAGAAGCTAGACGAGATGGTAATAGGCTGGGATTAGGTGTAAAGTGTACTGGCAGGGCAAAAGATAGCTGCCAGGTGTGAGAGAGAAACAAAAGGAAAGGGGGGGGGGGGGAAAGGAGTGGAACAATTACAAGAGAAAATGAAATGGGGGCCGAGCTTATGATCTGAAATTGTTGAACTCGATATTGAGTCCGGAAGGCTGCAAAGTGCCTAATCGGAAGATGAGGTGCTGTTCCTCGAGTTTACGTTGAGCTTCCGTGGAACAATACAAGAGGCCAAGGACGGTGAGGTCCGATTGGGAATGGAGCGGTGAATTAAAATGACAGGCGACCGGAAGCTCGGGGTCACCCTTACGGACTGAACGGAGGTGTTCCGCAAAGCGGTCACCCAATCTGCGTTTGGTCTCTCCAATGTAGAGGAGACCACATCGTGAGCAGCGAATACAGTATACTAGATTGCGAGAAGTACAAGTAAATCGCTGTTTCACCTGGAAGGGGTGTTTGGGGCCCTGGACAGTGGGAAGGGGGAAGTATAGGGGCAGGTGCTACATCTCCGCTTGCACGGGAAGGTGCCAGGCGAAGAGGAAGGGCTGTTTGGGGTGATAGAGGAGTGGACTAGGGTGTCTCTGAGGGAGCAGTCCCTGCGGAATGCTGAAAAGGGAGGGGAGGGGAAGATACGTTTGGTGGTGGGATCACTTTGGAGGTAGCGGAAATGCCGGAGGATGATCCGTTGAATGTGGAGGCTGGTGGGGTGAAAGGTGAGGACAAGGGGAACCCTATCGTGGTTCTGGGAGGGAGGGGCAGGGGTGAGGGCAGAAGTGCGGGAGATAGAACTGACACGGTCGAGGGCAGTGTCAACCACAGTAGAGGGGAATCCTCGGTTGCGGAAAAAGGAAGACATGTCTGAAGCACTGGTGTGGAAGGTGGCGTCGTCGGAGCAGATGAGGCGGAGAAACTGGGAGAATGGAATAGAGTCCTTACAGGAAGCGGGGTGGGAGGAAGTGTAGTCCAAGTAGCTGTGGCAAATGGTATGCTGGCCTTCATAGCGAAGGTTCGAGTACAGGAGCAAGGATGTCTTGCTGCAGTTGTACAGGGCCTTGGTGAGACCACACCTTGAGTATTGTGTGCAGTTTTGGTCGCCATATCTGAGGAAGGATGTTCTTGCCATGGAGGGAGTGCAGCGAAGATTCACCAGATTGATACCTGGGATGGCAGGAATGACTTATGAAGAGAGATTGGGTCGATTAGGCTTAGTCGCTGGAGTTTAGAAGAATGAGAGGGGATCTCATTGAAACTTTTAAAATTCTAACAGGTCTAGACAGACTAGATGCAGGAAGGATGTTCCCGATGGCGGGGGAGTCCAGAACCAGGGGTCACAGTCTAAGAATAAGCCATTTAGGACAGAGATGAGGAGGAATTTCTTCACCCAGAGAGTGGTGAACCTGTGGAATTCTCTACCACAGAAGGCAGTTGAGGCCAATTCATTAAATATATTCAGGAAGGAGTTAGATATATTTCTTAAGGTTAAAGGGATCAAGGGATATGGGGAGAAGGCAGGGACAGGGTACTGAATTTGGATGATCAGCTGTGATCGCATTGAATCTCCTGCTCCTATCTTCTATGTTTGGAGGTACATAAAACGCCTTATTGGATCTATATTAAACTGTTACAAACCAACCAAATGTATTTTGCAAACAAGCAAGTGCCTGAACCCTGCAAATCTCACATTTCAGCACTTGATCTCAAATAGCAGGCAGTATGAGTTTTAACCCCCCACACCAGCTGCACTTTAAAAAGCTTCACCATGTGGTTAGGATGGTACTGAAATATTTGAAGAGAGAACATGCTTTAACTGGCTGGAATCTGCGAAGCGTCAAGGAAAGAAAAGGCTATTCATCCCCTAAAAACTCAAACTCTGCCATCCTCGTATTGTCTGTATTTTCAACATTCAATATTTTTTCATTTTATTGCCTGTAGGTTATCATAAGCATCCATCACTGAGTGAAGCTCATTCCAATATCATTTGAATATTGGGATAGGCACTAAATACAGCCTTGCCAGTGTGTCTCCCATATCCTGAGAACAAGTCATTTAAAAAGTTAATTTATAAAACAGAAATTAGTGAAAACTATGTTCTGCTTTTGTGGTTTATTTGAGTAATACAGTATTTTAGGAGTTAATTTTGCACTGGTCAATTGGTAGCATTCTATCTTCTGAGTCACAAAATTGGGCATTAAAGCTCAAGCTAGACTGTTACTCCAGTGCAATACCTAACAAAAATCTAGTGATCTCTGCCTTAAAATTTCAATTGACCCAGCCGCCACAGTCTTTTCATAGAATCTTAGAATGATACTGCACAGAAGGAAGCCCATTCGGCCCATCCTGCCTGTGCCAGTTCTTTCAAAGCTCTCCAGTTAGTCCCACTCCCTGCTCTTTCCCCAGAGCACAGCACATGTTTTCACTTCAAGTATTTATCCAGTTCCCTTTTGAAAGTTACTATTTAATCTGCTTCCACTGCCCTTTCAGGCAGCGCATTCCAGATCACAACAACTCGCTGTGTTTATATTTTTTTTAAAAAGTTTCCTCCTGTCGCCTCTGGCTCTTTTGCCAGCCACCTTCAATCTATGTCTTTTGGTTGCTGAAACTTTCTCCTTATTTACTCTGTCCAAATCCTTCATGGTTTTGAGCACCTCCATCAAATCTCCTTTTAACCTTCTCTGCTCTAAGGAGAACAACCCCAGTTTGTTCACATAATTGAAGTCTTTCATCTCTGGTACCATTCTAGTAAATCTCTTCTGCACCCTCTCTAAGGTCTTGATTGACATCCATCCTAAAGTGTGGTGGCCAGAATTGAACCCAATACTCCTGGCTGGGGCCTAACCAATTTTTTGTAAAGGTTCAGCATAACTTCCTTGCTTGTGTACTCTCTGCCTCTATTTTTAAAGCCAAGGATCCCATTTGCCTTTTTGACAGACTTCTCAACTTGTTCTGCCACCTTCACAGACTTGTGTACAGACACCCCCAGATGTCCCTGTTCCTGCACCCACTTTAAAATTGTACCATTTAGTTTATATTGCCTCTCCTCATTCTTCCTTCTAAAATGAATCACCTCATACTTCGGAGTTAAATTCCATCTGCCATGTGTCTGTCCAGTTCATCAGTCTACTGAAGTCTGTTACTATCCTCCTCACTGTTTATCACATTTCAGTGTTTTGTGTCATCTGCAAACTTTGAAATTAAGCAGTGTGTGTGTGTATATTATAATCTAGCTAGCTAGCTAGCTAGCTAGCAGTGGTCCCAACACCAATGTATACTTCCCTCCAGTCTGGAAAAACAACTGTTCACCACTACTCTCTGCTTTCTGTCCCTTAGCCAATTTCATATCCACGCAACCATTGTCCCTTTAATCCCATGGGCTTCAATCTTGCTAACTTAGTGATGTGCCTCAATAATTCCGAGACTCGATGTTAGCGAAACAAAACAAGGCTTTTATTAACTTAGAAAGTAACACGTAAGAGAGAGAGGTATCTTCCTTCTGGAGACTGAGGCCAGACTGAGCTAGCTTACAAAAGGGGCCAGGTATGGGCGGAGCCCTACACACAGCACATTCCAATAAACAATACAATGAGGACTGGGGGAAGGGAAATGACACTGAAACCGACCACAGTCACAGGCAGTGATGAATGGAGTATTTCATCACATTTAGTATGTGGTACTTTATCAAAAACCTTTATAGAAGTCAATATACACATCAACTGCACTACTCTTATCAACCCCCTCTGTTACTTCAATGAACACATAGGAACAGGAGGAGGCCATTCAGCCCCTTGAGCCTGCTCCGCCATTCAATGAGATCATGGCTGATCTGCGACCTAATTCCATCTACCCGCCTTTACCCCATATCCCTTAATATCTTTGGTTAACAGAAAGCTATCAATCTCTGATTTAAAATTAACAATTGATCTAGCACCAATTGCTGTTTGCAGAAGAGAGTTCCAAACTTCTACCACCCTTTATGTGTAGAAGTGTTTCCTAACTTCACTCCTGAAAGGTCTGGCTCATAGTTTTAGACTATGCCCCCTAATCAAGAATCCCTAACCAGTGGAAATAATTTCTCTCTATCTACTTATCTGTTCCCCTTTAATATCTTAAACTTTGATCCAATCAGCTCTTAACCTTCTAAATTCTAGGGAATATAACCCTAATTTGTGTAATCTCTCCTCGTAATTTAACCCTTGAAGTCCAGGTATCATGCACTCCCTCCAAGGCCAATATATCCTTCCTAAGGTGTGGTGCCCAGAACTGCTCCCAGTGCTCCAGGTGTGGTCTAACCAGGGTTTTGTACAGCTGCAGCATAACTTCTCTACCCCCTTGTACTCTAGTCCTCTAGATATAAAGGCCAGCGTTCCATTAGCCTTTTTGATTATTTTCTGTACCTGTCCATGACATTTTAATGATCTATGTACCTGGACCTCCACTGTTTCTAGTGTTTCACATTTAGAAAGTACCCTGTTCTATCCTTTTTAGGTACAAAGTGGATGACCTCCCATTTGACTACAGTACATTGAAATCCATTTGCCACAGTTTTGCCCATTCACTTAATCTGTCGACATCCCTTTGTAATTTTATGCTTCCAGCTACACTGCCTACAATTCCGCCTATCTTTGTCATTGGCAAATTTGGATATACTGTATGACTTTCTATGCCCTCATCTAAGCCGTTAATAAATACTGTGAACAATTGAGGCCCCAACACACATCCCTGCGGGACACCACTAGTCACCTGACAGAGTATCAGCTCATTATCCCTACTGCCTGTCTCCTGCTGCTCAGCCATTTTATGAGCTAATTTGCCCTCAATTCTGTGGGCTTCCACCTTAGTTAACAGTCTCTTATGTGGGACTTCATCAAATGCCTTCTGGATGTCCATATAAATAACATCCATAGACATTCCCCTATCCATCTCTTAGTCACCTCTTCCAAAAATGCAATCAGGTTTGTCAAGCATGACTTTCCTTTCACAAATCCCCATGCTGGCTCTCTGATCACCTGAAATTTTTTGAGGTGTTCAGTCACCCTATCATAAAAACATAAGTAAGAGCAGGAGTTGGTCATACGGCCCCTCGAGTCTGCTCCGCCATTCAATGAGATCATGGCTGATCATCGACCTGAACTCCACTTTCCCGCCCGATCTCCATATCCCTTGATTCCCCTAGAGTCCAAAAATCTGTCTATCTCAGCCTTGAATATACTCAACGACTCAGCATTCACAGCCCTTTGGGGCAGAGAATTCCAAAGATTCACCACCCTCTGAGTGAAGAAATTCCTCCTCATCTCAGGCTTAAATGGCCGACCCCTTATCCTGTGATATGCCCCCTTGTACTAGACACTCCAGCCAGGGGAAACAACCTCTCGGCATCTGCCCTGTCAATACCCTTCAGAATCTTGTATGTTTCAATGAGATCACCTCTCATTCTTCTAAACTCCAGAGAGTATCGGCCCATTCTACACAATCTCTCCTCCATAGGACAGCCCTCTCATCCCAGGAATCAATCTAGTGAACCTTCGTTGTACTGCCTCCAAGGCAAGTATATCCTTCCTTAGATAAGGAGACCAAAACTGTGCCCAGTACTCCAGGTGTGGTCTCACCAAGGCTTTGTACAATTGTAGCAAGACTTCCTTACCCTTATACTCCAACCCCCCTTGCATGCCAGCGTACTGAGCTTAAATAAAGGAGACTATGAAGGTATGAGAGTAGAATTGACTAAAGTGGACTGGGAAAACAGATTCAAGTGTAAGATGGTACAAGAGCAGTGGTCTACATTCAAGGAGATATTTCACATCTTTCAAGATAAATATATTCCACTGAGGGAAAAGTGGAGTAAAAGAAAAGACAGCCATCCGTGGCTTAGTAAAGTAATAAAGGATAGTATCCGACTGAAAACAAGGGCATATAAAGTAGCCAAATCTAGTGGGAGGATAGAAGACTGGGAAGCATTTAAAAGCCAGCAAACAATAACTAAAAGATTAATTAAGAAAGGGAAGATAGATTATGAAAGTAAACTAGCAAAAAATATAAAAACAGATAGCAAGAGTTTCTACAGCTATATAAAAAGAAAAAGGGTGGCTAAAGTAAACGTTCATCCCTTAGAGGATGAGACCGGGAAACTAGTGGTGGGGAACATGGAGATGGCAAAGACGCTGAACAAATATTTTGTATCAGTCTTTACAGTAGAGGACACTAAAAATATCCCAACACTGGACAAACAGGGGGCAATGGGGGGGGGAGGAGCTAAACACGATTAAAATCACTAAGGAGATGGTACTTGGTAAAATAATGGGATTTAAGGTGGATAAATCCCCCGGACCTGATGGCCTACATCCTAGGGTCTTGCGAGAAGTGGCGGTAGGGATTGTGGATGCATTGGTAATTATTTTCCAAAACTCCCTGGACTCCGGAAAGGTCCTGGCAGATTGGAAAACTGCTAATGTAACACCCTTATTTAAGAAGGGAAGTGGACAAAAAGCTGGAAACTATAAACCAGTTAGCCTGACATCTGTGGTTGGCAAAATGTTGGAGTCCATTATTAAGGAAACAGTAACAGAGCATTTGGATAAACATAATTTAATAGGACAGAGTCAGCGTGGTTTTACGAAGGGGAAGTCATGTTTGACAAATTTGCTCGAATTCTTTGAGGATGTAACATACAGGGTGGATAAAGGGGAACCAATGGATGTAGTGTATTTGGACTTCCAAAAGGCATTTGACAAGGTTCCACACACAAGATTACTGATCAAGAAAAAAATCACGGGATTGGGGGTAATATACTGGCATGGGTGGAAGATTGGCTAACAGAAAACAGAGTTGGGATAAATGGTTCATTCTCGGGCTGGCAATCAGTAACTAGTGGTGTTCCGCAGGGGTCAGTGCTGGGACTCCAACTCTTTACAATCTATATTAACGATTTGGAGGAAGGGACCGAGTGCAACATATCCAAGTTTGCCGACGATACAAAGATGGGAGGGAAAGCAGTGCATGAGGAGGACATAAAAAACCTGCAAAAGGACATACAGGCTAAGTGAGTGGGCAGAGATTTGGCAGATGCAATATAATGTTGGAAAGTGTGAGGTTATGCACTTTGGCAGGAAAAAATCAAAGAGCAAGTTATTATCTAAATGGAGAGAAACTGCAAAGTACTACAGTACAAAGGGATCTGGGGGTCCTGGTGCATGAAACACAAAAAGTTAGTATACAGGTGCAGCAGGTGATCAGGAAGGCCAATGGAATCTTGGCTTTTATTGCAAGGGGGATGGGGTATAAAAGCAGGGAAGTCTTGCTGCAGTTATACAGGGTATTGGTGAGGCCACACCTGGAATACTGCGTGCAGTTTTGGTTTCCATATTTAAGAAAACATATACTTGCTCTCGAGGCGGTTCAGAGAAGGTTCACTCGGTTGATTCCAGAGATGAGGGGGTTGACGTATGAGGAAAGGTTGAGTAGGTTGGGCCTCTACTCATTGGAGTTCAGAAGAATGAGAGGCGATCTTATCGAAACATAAGATTGTGAGGGGCCTTGATCGGGTGGCTGCGGTGAGGATGTTTCCACTGATGGGTGAGACTAGAACTAGGGGGCATAATCTTAGAATAAGGGGCTGCCCTTTCAAAACTGAGATGAGGAGAAACTTCTTCACTCAGAGGGTAGTAAATCTATGGAATTTGCTACCCCAGAGAGCTGTGGAAGCTGCAACATTAAATAAATTTAAAACCGAGATAGACAGTTTCCTAGCAGAGAAGGGAATTGGGGGTTACGGGGAGAGGGCAGGGAAGTGGACGTGAGTCTAGATTCGGATCAGCCGTGATCCTATTGAATGGCGGAGCAGGCCCAAGGGGCCGTATGGCCTACTCTTGCTCCTACTTATGTTCTGTATTTCTTGCACGAGGACAGCCAAATCTCTCTGGATACCAACATTTGAAAGGTTCTCACCACTTAAAAAATATTCTGTTTATCTATTCTTCTTACCAAAGTGAATAACCTCACATTTCCGTACATTATCCATCTGCCACCTTACTGCCCACTCACTTAGTCTATCTATATTGCTTTGCAGACTCTTCTCCTCACAGCTTACTGTCCCACCTAGCTTTGTGTCATCAGCAAACTTGGATACATTACACTCGGTCCCTTCATCTAAATCATTGATATAGATTGTAAATAGCTGAGGCCCCAACACTGATCCTTGCAGCACCCCTCTAGTTACAGCCTGCCAACCTGAAAAAGATTTGTTTATCCCTACTCTCTGTTTTCTGTCCATTAACCAATCCTCTATCCATGCTACTATATTACCCCCAACCCCATGAGCCCTAATCTTGTGTAATAACCTTTTATGTGGCACCTTATCGAATGCCTTTTGGAAATCCAAATATACTACATCCACTGGTTTCCCTTTATCTACCCTGCTCGTTACATCCTCAAAAAGCTCTAATAAATTTGTCAAACACTATTTCCCTTTCATAAACCCATGTTGACTCTGCTTAATCATGTTATGATTTTCTAAGTGACTTGATACCACTTCCTTAACAATGGATTCCAGCATTTTCCCGACGACTGATGTCAGGCTAACTGGCCTGTAGTTCCCTGTTTTCTCTCTCCCTCCTTTCTTGAACAGCGGTGTTACATTTGCGACCTTCCAATCTGCTGGGATCGTTCTAGAATCTACGGAATTTTGGAAGATCAAAACCAATGCATCCACTCTCTCTTCACCACCACTTTTAGAACCCTAGGATGTAGGTCGTCTGGTCCAGGGGATTTGTTGGTTTTTAGTCCCATTAATTTCTCTAGTACTTTTTCTCTACTTATATTAATTACATTAAGTTCCTCACCCTCATTAGACCCTTGGTTCCCCACCATTTCTGGTATGCTTTTTGTGTCTTCTACTGTGAAGACAGATACAAAATATTTATTGAAATTTTCTACCGTTTCCTTATTCGCCATAATAATTTCCCCTGTCTTGGCCTCTAAAGGACCAACGTTTACTTTTACTATTTTCCTTTTTTACATTTGTAGAAACTCTTACAATCTGCTTTTATATTTCTTGCTAGTTTTCTCTCCTTTCCCTTTATCAATTTTTTGGTCAACCTTTGCTGGTTATTGGCATTCTCCCAATCCTCAGGCTTACTATTCTTTGCAACATAATAAACTTCGTCTTTCAATCTAATGCTATCCTTAACTTCTTTAATTAGCCACGGTTAGATCACTTTTCCCGTGGAGTTTTTTTCTCAATGGAATGTACTTTTGTAGGAATTATGAAATATTTCTTTAAATGCTAGCCACTGCTTATCTGCCGCCATACCTTTTAATCTGTTTTCCAATCTGCCTTGGCCAAATTGCCCCTCATACCTATGTAATTGGCTTTATTTAATTTTAAGACTCTAGTTTCGGACTTCGACAAGTCACTCTCAGAATTTCATGTTAATTTTATCATATTATGATCACTCTGCCCCAGAGGATCCTTTACGATGAGCTTGCTAATTAACCCTGTTTCATTACACAATGCAAGATCTAAAATAGCCTGTTCCCTGGTTGGTTCCATGACATACTGTTCTCGGAAACTTTCCCGAATGTTTTCCATGAACTCGTCCTCCAGACTACCTTTGCCAATTTGATTTGTCCAATCTATGAAGATTAAAGTCCCCCCAAGATTATTGCATTACCTTTGTTGCAAGCTCCTACTAATTCTTGATTAATATTCTGTCCAACAGTACAGCTACTGTTGGGGGGGCCTATATACTACTCCCACCAGTGTTTTCTGCCCTATGTTATTCTTTATCTCCACCCATAGTGATTCTACTTGCTGATCTTCCAAGCCGAGATCCTTTCTCGCTACTGTCCTTATGTCATCCTTTATTATCAGGGCTACTCCCCCCCCACCCCCCCCCCCCCCTCCTTTTCCATTCTGCCTGTCTCTTCAAAACACCAAGTACCCAAGAACATTTAGTTCCCAAGCTTGGCCACCTTGCAACCATGTCTCTGTAATGGCTATTCGATCAAATCCATTTATCTCTTTGTACCAGTAGTTCGTCTATCTTGTTGCAAATGCTTCGTGCATTCAGATAAAGAGCCTTTAATTTAAATTTTTTACCATTATTCCCTGCTTTGACCTTATTCTCTGCTGCACTGCTACCGTTAAACTCTGTCCCTTCCTGTCACACTCTGCTTATTTTTTACCCAAATCTCTGCACTGCTCGATTTGCCTTGCCCTTTCTCTTAAAATTTCTAAATCCCCCCCCAACACACTTTTGTTTTAGTTATTCAATTCACCAGGACGCTGGTCCGAGCCCGGTTTAAGTGGAGCCTATCCTGACTGAACAGCTCCCTCTTTCCCCAGTACTGGTGCCAGTGCCCCATGAACTGAAACCCCTTCTTCCCACACCACTCTTTCAGCCACGCATTTAACTCTGACCCTATGCCAATTTGCATGTGGCTCGGGTAGTAATCCAGAGATTATTACCCTTGTGGTTCTGCTTATTAATTTTAGACCCTAGCTCCTCAAACTCCCTCAGCAGAACCTCATTCTTGGTTCTACCTATGTCATTGGTTCCTACATGGACCACGACAACTGGATCCTCCCCCTCCAAGTTCTTCTCCAGCCACAAGGAGATATCCTTAACCCTGGCACCAAGGCAACACAGCCTTTGGTACTGTCTTTTGCGGCTGCAGAGAACAGTATCTATTCCCCTGACTACTGTCCCCTACTACTACCACATTCCTTCCTTCTCTTCTCTCTCTTTCCCCCCCCCACCCACTTGGATATCACCCTATGCAACAGTGCTGTGGTCAGTTTGCCCATCCTCCCTGCAGTCCTTTTCCTCAACCATACAGGTAGAAAGTACCTAGTTCCTGTTGGACAAGGTCAAGGGCTGAGGTTCCTCCATCACTATATCCTGGGTCCCCGTGTGACTGTCTCCCAGAACAAGTAACTCTCCCCCTCCCTGATGCATCGCAATGTCTGCAGCTCGTACTCCAGCTCCACAACTCTGAGCCGAAGTCCCTCGAGTTGCAGACACTTACTGCAGATGTGGTTGCTCGGGATCGCGATGCTCTCCACAAACTCCCACAGGCTGCAGTTACAACACACCACCTGCCCTGCCATCTCTAACCTTGTTTTATTTATTAATTAATTAGTTAATGATTTTATTCAATCTATATTTTCGGTTTATTGTTTTTTTTAGTTAATTTAATAAGTATTAGCAAGTTAGTTTCTCAGCTCTTAATTTAACCCCTTTCCCTAACTTAGAGCAAAAAGTGCTGTAATACTCACCAACCAATCACCTACCTAGTCTCCTGTGACATCATTCTTTGATGTTGTTTTGAATCGGAGTCTCCCGCTGCCGCTGCTTTAATTCAGGTCAGCTCGTTCTCCTCTCCCCACTGCCACAGATGTTGGAGTAACTGGTCTATAATTTCCTGGCTTCCCTCTCCATTCTTAAATAGCAGAGTGACGTGCTCAATTTTCTAATCTAAAGGAACGGTTCCTGAATTGAGAACTTTGGAAGATTATAGTTCGGGCATCTGCAATGTGCTCACCTACTTCCTTTAAAACCCTGGGATGGAAACCATCTGGTCCTGGGGATTTGTCACTCTTTAGTGCCATAATTTTCTTCATTACTGTTATTTTACTTACATTAATTTTATTGAGTCCCTGTCCCTGATTTCGTTTCCTTGGGATTTCCAGCATACTGTCCTCGTCCTCTACTGTAAATACTGACGCAAAGTAATTAGAATCATAGAATGGTTACAGCACAGAAGGAGGCCATTCGGCCCATCGAGCCCGTGCTGGCTCTCTGCAAGAGCACTTCAGCTAGCCCCACTCCCCCGCCCTTTCCCCGTAGCTCTAAATTTTTTCCTTCAGGTACTTGTCCAATTCCCTTTTGAAATCCACGATTGAATCTGCCTCCACCACCCTTTCAGGCAGTGCATTCCAGATCATAACCACTTGCTGCGTAAAAAAAGTTTTTCCTTATGTCGCCTTTGGTTCTTCTGCCAATCACCTTAAATCTGTGTCCTCTGGTTCTCGACCCTTCCGCCAATGGGAACAGTTTCTCTCGATCTACTCTGTCCAGACCCCTCATGATTTTGAACTTCTCAACCTTCTCTGCTCCAAGGAGAACAACCCCAGCTTCTCCAGTCTATCCATGTAACTGAAGTCCCTCATCCCTGGAATAATTTCCGTCAATCTTTTCTGTACCCTCTCTAAGGCCTTCACATCCTTTCTAAAGTGTGGTGCCCAGAATTGGACACAATACTCCAGTGAAGGCTGGACCAGTGTTTTATAAAGATTCATCATAACTTCCTTGCTTTTGTACTCTCTGCCTCTATTTATGAAGCCCAGAATCCCGTATGCTTTTTCAACAGTTTTCTGAACCTGCCCTGCCACCTTCAAGGATTTGTGCACATATACCCCCAGGTCTCTCTGTTCATGCACCCCCTTTAGGATTGTACCCTTTAGTTTATATTGCCTCTCCTCATTCTTTCTACCAGAATGATTCACTTCGCACTTTTCTGTGTTAAATTTCATCTGCCCATTTCACCAGCCTTTCTCTGTCTTAAAGTCTATCACTCTCCTCCTCACTGTTCACTATACTTCCAAGTTTTGTGTCATCTGCAAATTTTGAAATAATGCCCTGTGTGATAAAAATGATAACTTCCGGGAAGTTATGTCATCACTTCCTGTGAACTATGAACTGTGTACATACCTCACTTCCTGTTGGACTGGTATAAATACTGGTCTGTTCAGTATTGTAAGAGGCTTCTACCAGAGGCATGGTAAAGACCTCTCTTGTGTATATAGTGTGTTTATAAGTTACTTAAAGCTTACTTTAAAGTTACTTGATGGTAAGTCTCCTTTTTCTTACATCACCCTGTACACCCACATCCAAGTCATTTATAATATATATCAAGAAAAGCAGTGGTCCTAGAACCAACCCCTGGGGAACACCACTGTGTACCTTCCTCCAGTCCGAAAAACAACCGTTCACCACTACTCTGTTTCCTGTCACTTAGCCAATTTCGTATCCATGCTCCCACTCTCCCTTTTATTCCATGGGCTTTGACTTTGTTAGCAAGCCTATTATGTGGCACTTTATCAAACTCCTTTTTGGAGGTCCTTGTACACCACATCAACTGCATTGCCCTCATCAACCCTCTCCGTTACCTTGTCAAAAATCTCAATCAAGTTAGTTAAACAGGATTTGCCTTTAACAAATCTGTGCTGGCTTTCCTTAATTAATCCACACTTGTCCAAGTGACTGTTAACTTTGTCCCTGATTATTGTTTCCAAAAGCTTCCCCACTATCGTGGTTTAAACTGCCTGGCCTGTAGTTGCTGGGTTTATCATTACACCATTTTTTGAACAAGAGTGTAACATTTGCAATTCTCCAGTCCTCTGGCACCACCCCCGTATCTAAGGAGGATTGGAAGATTATGGCGAGTACCTCTGCGATTTCCTCCCTCAGCATCCTTGGATGCATCCCATCCGGTCCTGGTGACTTATCAACTTTAAGTTCCGACAGCCTTTCTAGTACCCCCTCTTTATCAATTCTTATCTCATCCAGTATCTCCACTCCCTCCTCTTTCACTATGACTTTGCCAGCATCTTCTTCCTTGGTGAAGACGGGTGCAAAGTACTCATTTAGTACGTCAGCCATGCCCTCTATCTCCATGCTTGGGTCTCCTTTTTGGTCCCTAATCTTTGAGTTTTATGCTGTCCCTCACCTCTTTAGTCGTCCTTGGCTTTTTCTTTTGGCAAGTAGACCTCTTGCCCCTCGGGCATAAACTGGTTCTCTATCACCTTCAATTCTTTTTGAACATCTCCCACTGATCTGTCATTTTACCCATTAACAGATTTGCCCAGTTTACTGTGGACAGTCTCTGCCTCATCCCGTTGAAGTCGGCCTTACCCAAATCTAGAATCTTAGTAGCTGTTTCGCGTTTCTCCCTTTCAAACGCTATGTTGAACTCGATCATATTATGATCACTATTGGATAAATGTTCATGCACCGTTAGGCTGTTAACTAAATCGGGCTCATTGCTAAATTTAACATGGCATGCCCCCTTGTTGCCTTGAGGACATATTGTTGTAGAAAACTATCCTGGACATACTCAAGAAATTCACTACCTTTCTGACCGGTGCTAGTCTGCTTATCCCAATCTATATCAATGTACTCAAACACGATTTGCCTTTAACAAATCCATGCTGGCCCTTATTTATTAACCCATAATTTTCCAAGTGACAATTAATTTTGCTTTGGATTAATGTCTAAAGGTTTCCCCACCACCGGCGTTAGGCTGTTCGAGGCGCGCAAGGCACAACGTGAACAACCAGTCAGGGCTGCCAAGGAGGCGAAGAAGCCCAAAGCTGCAGCAAAGAGGGTTTATCCCTGTCGCTTTTTTTGAACAGGGGTGTAAACATTTGCTTGCAATCCTCCAGTCCTCTGGCATCACCCCCATATCTAAGGAGGATCGAAAGATTGTGGCCAGAGTCTCTGCAATTTCCACCCTTCCATCAGCAACCTAGGATGCATCCCATCTGAACCTGGCGACTTTTCTACTGAGGACTGCCAACCTTTTGAGTACCTCTATCTATTTTTAATCCTATCCAATGTCGCTACTGCCTCCTCCTACTGTGACATTGTCAGCATCCTCTGTAGTGAAGACTGATGCAGAGACCTCGTTTTGTACCTTAGCCATGCGCTCTGCCTCCAAGATCTTTTTGGTTCCTAATTGGCCCTACCCTTTAAACAAATTGTCTACCCTTTTACTAAGACTTTTGGGTTCCCTTTTATGTTAGCTGCTAATCTATTCTCCACTCTTTGCCCCTCTTAGTCCCATTTTATATCTCCTCTGCTTTCTCTATTCAGCTTGGTTCTCGACTGTGTGATGAACCTTACATTTATCATAAGCCTCCTTTTTTTCTGTTTCATTTTAGTTTAATTTAATTGCTATATGTATGAAACTCACCTGAAAACAATGCTGAAATAATCTTACAATAGCAAAATACTGCTGATGTTGGAAATCCGAAATAACAACAGAAAATGCTGGAAAAACTCAGCAGGTCAGGCAACATCCGTGGAGAGAAATTTGACTTGACGTTTCGGGTCGAACCCTTCTTCAAAACTGGAAAGAAAAGATAGATCGGAGGCAGCTGCGATCGGACAAAAGAATAAAAGAAACAAAAGAAGTAAAAGAGACAATAAAAGGTGTTAGAAGCTAGACGAGGTGGTAATAGGCTGAGATTGGGTTCTTTTGTTTCTTTTGTCCGATCACAGCCCTGCCTCCGATCTATTTTCTTTTCTTTCCAGTTTAGAAGAAGGGTTCAACCTGAAACGTCAACTCGAATTTCTCTCCACGGATGTTGCCTGACCTGCTGAGTTTTTCCAGCATTTTCTGTTGTTATTGCTGAAATAATCTTGTTTGCCAGCTAAATAGGCAGTTAGGAGGAGGCTTGTGAGGAACACAGAAATAGCTATTGGTGGCATTTAAACTAAACTGAGGCAGTGGAAGGGAAAGAGAATGACCGGCTGAAGTCCAGCCCATGCATAGATACAAACAAACAGGATAATGACAATGACGAGGACTGGGCCAAGAATGCGGCACCACGTGGAGTATCCTGTTACTCCAACAAACAGATACTGAGGTTAAAGGGACAAAATTAGATGCATGTCAGAGGCAATTAAAGTGGTTGAAGTAGAAGCATTGGTAGCAATAATACACTTAAAGGTCATTAAAGTAATCTTAATTACTTTAACTGCAGATTTTTCCAGGTTTTATTGTGAACATCAAAAAACGAGAGAAAATCAGGAAGAAAAACTAGACCCCCTGAAAAATCCAGCGGTCAATTCTTCTTTGGAACATTGCAAAACCTCCAGAAATCCTGCCCCTGAGTTGGCTCAAAAGGCAGCATAACTTGTTTCTGAAATACAAGCACTTGTCAGACGTGGCTCAGTGGGTAGAACTCTCACCTCTGAGTCAGCAGGTTGTGGATTCAAAGTCCTGCTTCAGAGACTTGAGCACTTGAATCTAGTACTGAGGGAGCGCCGCCCTGTCGGAGGGGCAGTACTGAGGGAGCGCCGCCCTGTCGGAGGGGCAGTACTGAGGGAGCGCCGCCCTGTCGGAGGGGCAGTACTGAGGGAGCGCCGCCCTGTCGGAGGGGCAGTACTGAGGGAGCGCCGCCCTGTCGGAGGGGCAGTACTGAGGGAGCGCCGCCCTGTCGGAGGGGCAGTACTGAGGGAGCGCCGCCCTGTCGGAGGGGCAGTACTGAGGGAGCGCCGCCCTGTCGGAGGGGCAGTACTGAGGGAGCGCCGCCCTGTCGGAGGGGCCGTCTTTCGAATGAGACGTTAAACCGAGGCCCAGTCTGCTCTCTGGATGTAAAAGATCCCATGGCACTATTTCGAAGAGCCAGGGCATTCTCCCCATGTCCTGGCCAATATTATCCCTCAATCAACATCATGGGGGGGGGGAAAATTATCTAGTTATTATAACATTGCTGTTTGTGGGAGCTTGCTGTGCGCAAATTGGCTGCCGCATTTCCTACATTACAACAGTGACTACACATCAAAAAGTACCTCATTGGCTCTAAAGCGCTTTGGGACGTCCGGTGGTCGTGAAATGCGCTATATAAATGCAAGTCTTTCTCTCCACCTTTGTGATGCAGTGGGTTTCATGCATGAGAAAGGGAGCATTAAACTGCCGGCAGACCTGGCAGTCATTGTTGTTTCAGCCATGCAATTCCCTACAACTGGTCGGGTGGAAATGTACGGGCACAAAGCCCACCACGGAGAACATTAACATCTCCTTGGACTGCCCTTGAATGCACTTTCGAACATTGCTGCATTCCATTTTTTCTCTCTGCTGATTTAAGTTCAAATGGAATAAGTTCTTGACATTAGGCCTATCCCTAGTTGCCTTGAAGACATTAGTCAATCATAGTGTGGGATTGTAGTCACATGTAGGCATGACCAGTTGGCAGGATTGCTTCCCTGCATTTTATGAAGAGAAGCTTTCATGGCCCTTTATTCTGGTGCCAACCCACAAATTATCAGGTATATTGAATTAAAGTTCACCTGTTGCCATGATGGAATTTGAGCTCTGGATTGCATATGCGGTACAAGTTGAGCGTCCCGAATCCGGCAACCTCTGGACCAAGGCCGAGCTGGTTTTTGGGTTTTTCCGGACTTCGGAACGTGTTTCTGATGTCCCGAGCCCAAGATGAGATATTTCCAGACTTCAGAAACACGTGCAGAGTCTGGAAATGCCTGGGCCCAGGTTGTGCTATTTCCGGTTTTTGGTAAGCTTCCCTCGGGGTGTCCGGATTCCAGAACATTTTACGGATTCCGGACCCCTGCCACCAATCAGTCTTGATTCCAGAACTCTGGATTTGGGATGCTCAACCTGTACCATAATCATCATTAGGCCACTATACCCCGCGTACCCCTCCTATCTCTATTGTTAAAGTTGCTTCTAAGAAGCTTCGCTTCCTCTTTAGTGCCAAATATTTTATTTAATTTCAACCACACTTAACTCCTCCCAAACTCAACTCAAGTCCAGGCAAGTGGCCTGTGCTACGGGACTTGATCCTTTGTCCTGGGTTGAACCCTGCTCCCTGGGAGGAGCACTTCGAAGATCTCTTTAACCGAGACTCTGTCTTCGATGCGAGTGTCCTCCACTCCATCCCGCAGCAAGCTACCTGCCACCACCTCGGCACAACCGCAGCCCGGCATGAGGTTGAAAAGGCCATCCGACAACTGAAGAACAACAAGGCCTCGAGCAGATGGAATCCCTGCCATGGCACTAAAGCATGGTGGAGAAGCACTACTGGCGTGAATTCATGAACTCATTTCTCTTAACTGGAAGGAGGAGAGCATGCCAGGGGATCTTGGATGCCAGGAGATCTCAGAGATAATCGTAACCATCTTCAAGAAAGGTGACCAGTCTGATTGTGGTAATTACAAAGGAGTCTCCTGCTGTCTGCCACAGGGAAAGTCATCGCAAGAATCCTCCTCAATCGCCTTCTCCCAGTGGCTGAAGAGCTCCTCCCAGAGTCGCAATGCGGATTCCACCCACTAAGGGGCACCATGGACATTATCTTCACCACGCGTCAATTACAAGAGAAATGCAGGGAACAGCACCAACCGCAGTACATGGCCGCCTTTGACCTCACAAAAGCCTTCGACACTGTCAACCGTGAGGGATTATGGAGTGCCCTCCTCCAATTCGGCTGCCCTCCAGTTTGTCATCATCCTCCGCCTGCTTCATGACAACATGCAAGCAGTGATCCTGACCAACGGTTCCACCACAGACCCAATTCATGTGAGTACCAGGATTAAGCAAGGCGGTGTCATTGCACCAACGCTCTTCTCTATCTTCCTTGCTGCAATGCTCCATCTCCCCCCTCAGTAAGCTCCCTGCTGGAGTGGAGCTAATTTACAGAACAAATGGGAAACTGTTCAACCTCTGTCGCCTCCAGTCCCGATCCAATGTCGACCCATCCTCTGTCGTCTAATTACAATATGCAGACGACGCGTGCGTCTGCGCGCACACGGAGGTCGAACTCCAAACCATCATTAGCACCTTCACCGACATGTACGAGAGCCTAGGCCTTGCACTAAATATCCGTAAGACAAAGGTCCTCTACCAACCTGCCCCCGCCACACAGTACTGCCCCCCGATTATCAAAATCCAGGACAAGGCCTTGGACAACGTGGACCACTTTCCATACCTCTGGAGCCTACTGTCAACAAGGGCAGACGTTGATGACTAAGTCCAACACCGCCTTCAGTGTGCCAGTGCAGCCTTTGGTCGCCTGAAGTGTTTGAAGACCAGGACCTCCAACCCAGCACCAAGCTCATGGTCTACAGAGCAGCAGTGATACCCGCCCTGCTGTGTGCTTCAGAGACATGGACCATGTACAGCAGGCACCTCCAAGCACTGGAGAGGTACCACCAACGCTGCCTCTGCAAGATCCTGCAAATCCATTGGCAGGATAGATGCGCCAATTTGTTCTCGCTCAGGCTAACCTCGGCATCGAAGCTTTGACCACGCTCGATCAGCTCCGATGGACAGGCCACATCGTCCGCATGCCCGATACGAGGCTCCCAAAACAAGCGCTCGACTCGGAGCTCCGACACTGCAGGAGAGCCCCAGGCAGGCAGAGGAAACGCTTCAAGGACACCCTCAAAGCCTCCTTGGAAAAAGTGCAACATCCCCACCGACACCTGGGAATCCCTGGCCCAAGACCGCACAAAGTGGAGAAGAAGCATCCGGGAAGGCGCCGAACACAGTCTCTTCGCCGGAAGCCAAGCGCAAACAGCTAGTCATCCTCAGTTGCGAAGGACTGCCTAAGAAGAAGACTATCATTTTGAATTTTTACAAGGACAGAGACAAGGGGCTGAATGGCCTACTCCTTTTCCTATGTACAGGAAACTTTGGTTTATCCGGAGGTTAACTGTCCGGAATGCTCGAGCCACCGGCAAAATTCAGGAGTCGGTTCAGTAAGTTTTTTTTCTTTTCGTTGCTTTTTTTTCCCCACTAGTCAGGCTCTGCAAGGCCGAGCTAAAGCTGTTGCTTAGCTACAGAGCTGCTTGCAAGCTACGGCTGACTGTTTAGAAGCTGTAGGGTTTGTTGCTAGGTACGGAGCTCAAGCTTCTGTATGTTTTAACATTAGCACTGGTTGGTCCGGCAGTTTTGATGGGACGGCAACATCTCGGTCCCGTCGGTGCCGGATATCTCAAAGTTTCCTGTATGCCTGCCATAGCCATCTATTGTCACTCTCTGCTCCAGGCAGACTCTTGGGTGGAGGCTGGACAGTCTTCCAAAATGATTTCAATGATCTGAGTGGCAAGAGCGAGCCTGAGGTGAAACATTGAGAGAGTCGGTGAGAGCGGAGAAAGCGAGTCTGAGGGCAAAGCAGACCAGAGCGGCGGTACAAAAACAGGAGAGAAGGTGGCGGCAAGAGGAGGAGCGGTAGTACATTCGAATTCAAAAACGCCAACAAAACAAGGAGTGACATCACAGGACAGCAGGTAGATGATTAGTTAGTGAGTATTACAGCTCTTTTGCTCCCTAGGTTAGGGAAGGGGGTTAAATTCAGAACTAGTAGAGTATTAACTACTATAGAAACATAGAAGATAGGAGCAGGAGTAGGCCATTCGGCCCCTCGAGCCTGCTCCGTCATTCAATAAGATCATGGCTGATCATCCAAATTCAGTACCCAGTCCCTGCCTTCTCTCCATATCCCTTGATCCCTTTAGCCTTTAAGAAATATATCCAACTCCTTCTTGAATATATTTAATGAATTGGCCTCTACTGCCTCCTTTGGCAGAGAATTCCACAGGTTCACCACTCTCTGGGTGAAGAAATTCCTCCTCATCTCAGTCCTAAATGGCTTACTCCTTATCCTTAGACTGTGACCCCTGGTTCTGGACCTCCCGACCATCGGGAACATCCTTCCAGCATCTAGTCTGTCTAGTCCTGTTAGAATTTTAAAAGTTTCAATGAGATCCCCTCTCATTCTTCTAAACTCCAGCGAGTACAAGCCCAATCGACCCAATCTCTCCTCATACGTCATTCCTGCCATCCCAGGTATCAGCCTGGTGAATCTTCGCTGCACACTTTCCATGGCAAGAACATCCTTCCTCCGATAAGGCGACCAAAACTGCACACAATACTCAAGGTGTGGTCTCACCAAGGCCCTGTACAACTGCAGCAAGACATCCTTGCTCCTGTACTCTAATCCTCTCGCTACGAAGGCCAACATGCCATTTGCCTTCTTAACCGCCTGCTGCACCTGCATGCTTACCTTCAGCGACTGGTGCACAAGGACACCCAGGTCTCATTGCACTTCCCCTTCTCCCAATTTTGACACAGAAGTGGATAACCTTGCATTTATCCACGTTCTATTGCATCTGCCATGCTTCTGCCCAATCACCCAACCTGTCCAAATCATAACTTTATTGAATTAATAACTTACTAAATTAACTAATTAAAAGTAAAAATCATTTGAATAAAAACTGTAATTATATAAATTAAACAAGGTTCGATAAAGACGGCAGGGCAGGTGGTGTGTCGTAACTGCAGCATGTGGGAGTTTGTGGAGAGCATCGCGATCCTGAGCAACCACATCTGCGGTAAGTGTCTGCAACTCGAGGGACTTCGGCTCCAAGTTGTTGAGCTGGAGTCAGAGCTGCAGACATTGCTATGCATTAGGGAGGGGGAGAGTTACCTGTTCTGGGAGACCGTCACACCCTTTTAGGTCAAGTAGTACTTTAGAGTTAGTCAGTGGTTAAGGACAGGAGGGTGTGACTGAGTCAGGGAGGAATGGGGACCCAGGATATAGTGATGGAAGAGCCTCTGCCCTTGACCTTGTCCAACAGGTATGAGGTACTTGCTACCTGTATGGATGAGAACAAAGGCTGCAAGGATGATGGGTAAACTGACCGCGGCACTGTGGTACAGGAGGCCATTCAAGTGGGGGAGTAAAAAGGAGTGTGGTAGTGATAGGCGACAGTATAGTCGGGGATAGATACTGTTCTCTGCAGCCGCGACAGTGTACCGAAGGCTGTGTTGCCTGCCTGGTCCAGGGTTAGACATCTCGCAGCTGGAGAAGAACTTGGAGTGGGAGGAGGAGGATCCAGTTGTCGTGGTCCACGTAGGAACCAACGACTTAAGTAAAAGTAGGAATGAGGTTCTGCTGAGAGTTTGAGGAGTTGAGTCCAAATTAAAAAGCAGAACCTCGAAGGCAATAATCTCTGGATTGTTACCTGAGCCACGTGCCAATTGGCATAGTGATGAGAAGGTTAAATTCGTGGCTGAAAGAGTGGTGTGGCAGGCAGGGGTTTTGCTTCGTGGGCTGCTGGCACCAGTACTGGGGAAAGAGGGAGCTGCTCCGTTCGGACGGGCTCTACTTAAACTGGGCTGGAACTAGTGTCCTGGCAAATTGAATAACCTAGGACAGTAGACCGGGCTTTAACCTAATGGGGGGGAGGATTCAGAAAAGTAAATTTAAAAGCAGAGAGAAATGTCAAGGCTCTAGAGCAGAGTAGAGTTTTGGGTAAAACTAAGCCGAGTGGGTCAGGAAGGGACAGAGAGTAACAAAGGTAATAGGGTGTCGGTGACATCAGGGAAAAATAGAAAAAAGTCAAAGCTTAAGGCACTATATCTGAATGTGAAGCATTCACAACAAAATAGATGAATTAATAGCGCAGATAGAAATTAATAGGTTTGATCTGATCGCCATTACGGAGACGTGGTTGCAATGTGGCCAAGGTTGGGAACTAAACATTCCAGGATACTTAACTTTTAGAAGAGATGGGCAAAATGGAAAAGGAGGATAATAAAGGATGGGATAAAGACAGTAGAGAGAACGGATCTTAGCTCTGAAAATCAAGAAATAAAACCCGTTTGGGTGGAGCCAAGAAACAGCAAGGGGAAGGAAACATTGCTGGGAATTGTTTATAGGCTTCCCGAACAGTAGTATTAGTGTGGAGGACAAGTTCATGGAATGTATGAAAGATACTATTCTGGATCTGTATGTTGAGGAACCAACTAGGGAACAGGCTATTTTAGATCTAGTATTGTGCAATGAGAAAGGGTTAATTAATAACTTTGTAGTAAAGGGGCCTTTAGGGAAGAGTGACCATAATATGATAGAATTTTATATTGAGTTTGAAAGTGATTTAGTTAAGTCCAAAACTAGGGTCTTCAATCTAAACAAAGCAAACTACTGTATGTAGGTAAATGGGGTGACTTGGCTAAGGTGGATTGGGAAACTAGATTAAAAGGTATGACGGTAGAGAAGTAATAGCTAGCATTTAAAGAATGAATACATAATTTACAGCAAATATACATTCCTTGAAGGCACAAAAATCCCACAGGAAAGGTAGTCCAACCGTGGCGCAGTTAAAGATGGGTATTAAATCAAAGGAAGAGGCTTGTAGTGTTGCCAAAAAGAGCAGCAAGCCTGAAGATTGGGAGGATTTTGGAATTCAGCAAAGGAGGAACAAGAAATTGATAAGGAAAGAGAAAAAAGAATGAGTAAACTAGTGAGAGACATTAAAAACAGATTGTAAACATTTCTATAGGTATGCAGTTCTGGTCTCCTTACCTAAGGAAACACATACTTGCCTTAGAGGGAGTGCAACAAAGGTTCACTGACTGGTTCCTGGGATGAGGAGATTGAGTAGACTAGGCCTATATTCCCTAGAGTTTAGAAGAATGAGAGGTGATCTAATTGAAACATATAAAATTCTTACAGGGCTTGACTGGGTTAATGCTGAGAAAATGGTTCCCCTGGCCGGTGAATCAAGAATATGGGCTCAGACACAGAATAAGGGGGTCGGCCATTTAGGACTGAGATGTGGAGAAATTTCTTCACTGAGGGTGGCGAATCTTTGAAATTCTCTATCCCAGAGAGCTGTTGATGCTCAGTCGTTGAGTATATTCAAGACAGAGGCCAATTTATATTTTTGGGAATTAAGGGATATGGGGATAGTGCAGGAAGGTGGAGTTGAGGTAGAAGATCAGCCATGATCTTGTTGAATGGCAGAGCAGACTCGAGGGGCCAAATGGCCTCCTCCAGCACCTAATTCTTGTGTTCTTCTGAGAACATTATACTCCATCTGTCACTTTATTGCCCACTCACTTAACCTGTCTATATCCCTTTGCAGGCTCTTTGTGTCCTCCACACAGCTTACTTTCCCACCTAGCTTTTTATCGTCTGCAAACTTGGTCCCTTCATCTAAGTCATTAATATAGATTGTAAATAGCTGAGACCCAAGCACTGATCCTTGCGGCATCCCACTAGTTACAGTCTGCCATCCGGAAAATGACCTGTTTATCCCTACTCTTTGTTTTCTGTCCATTAACCAATCCTCTATCCATGCTAATATATTACCCCCAACCCCATGAGCCCTCATCTTGCATAGCAACCTTTTATGTGGCACATTCTCGAATGCCTTTTGGAAATCCAAATATATTACATCCACTGGTTCCCCTTTATCTACCCTGGTAGTTACATCCTCAAAAGCTCTAATAAATTTGTCAAACATGATTTCCCTTTCATAAAACCATGTTGACTCTGCCTTGTTATATTATGATTTTCTAAGTGCCCTGTTACCACTTCCTTAATAATGGATTCCAGCATTTTCCTGACGATTGATGTCAGGCTACCTGGCCTTTAGTTCCCTGTTTTCTCGCCCTCCTTTCTTGAATAGCGGGGTTACATTTGCTACCTTCCAATCCGGTGGAACCATTCTAGAATCTCGGAAATTTAAGATCCAAACCAATGCATCCATCATCTCAGTAGCTACCTCCTTTTAGAACCCTAGGATGTAGGCCGGCAGGTGCAGGGGATTCGTCAGCTTTTAGTCCCATTAGTTTCTCAAGTACTTTATCGACTGATCTTAATTACTTTAAGTTCCTTGCTCTCATTAGCCCCTTGGCTCCCCAAAATTTTTGGTATGGTTTTTTGTGTCTTCTGTGAGGACAGATACAAAATATTTGTTTAAAGTCTCTGCCATTTCCTTATTCCACATTATAATTTCTCCTGCCTCAGCCTCTAAGGGACCAACGTTTACTTTTGCTACTATTCCTTTTTACATGCTTGTAGAAGGGCCACAGTGAGGGGAAACAGTGCGAGAGTCCGAGAGCGAGCCTGAGGGGAAATATTGCGAGAGTTAGTAAGAGCGGAGGAAGCGAGCGCGTCTGAGGGGGAACTGCGAGAGACGGTGAGAGGGGAGATGAGTTGGAGCACAAGCTGAATGCAGAAATCAGAGAGAGAAATTGAAAAGTGACGTCACTGCCATGGAGCGAGTGAATTGGTGGGTAACAGGTAAGTGTTTGTTTTATTTGTTTTTCACTGTTGAAATTCACTTGATGGTAGATTGATTGATCTAATTTCCAGTGCCTTTAGTTAACTTATAATTTTAGGATCTCACTCTTTCAGTTGTCAGTTTCTTAGATTTTTAGAGATCAGTGTTGAGTGATTTAGAAGGCAGTGGATTGACTACCATGGCAGGCCAGCTATGTGGGAACTCCAGGACACTTCATGCATCCCGGATAACCACATGTGCAGGAAGTGCCGCTGGTTTCTCGAGCTCGCGCTCCGAGTTTCGGAGCTTGAACGCTGGAGGCACTGCAGTGCATCCGGGAGTCAGTTTTCTGGATCGTACGTTCCAGGATGTGGTCACCCCATAGCTACAGGAGGTGAGGGAATGGGTGATCACCAGGCAGGGTAGGAGGAAGGCACAGTTCGTGCAGGAATCCCCCAAGCCAGTGGCACCCGCTAACTGCTTTTCAGTTTTAAATACCGGGCAGGGTGGCCACTCCTTGGAGGAATGCAGTAAAAATCAAACCCCCGAGCACCACGGGAGATTTGACTGCACACGGGGAAAAGATTAGAAATGCAGTAGTCATGGGGGATTCGATAGTTCGGGGCAGAGACCAGCATTTCTGTAACCGCAAACCTAATTCCCGAATGTAATGTTGCCTCCCTGGTGCCTGGGTAAAGGATATCACCGAGCAGGTGCAGGATATTCGGCGAGGACAAGGAGAACAGCCAGAAGGCGTCCATATTGGAACCATTGACATGGGCAGTCCTTCAGGCAGAGTTTTAGGAGCTAGGAAAAAGATTCAAAAACAGGACCTCCAAGGTAGTAATCTCCGGATTACTCCCAGTGCCATGTGCTAGTGAGTACAGAAACCGGATGATAGTGCAGGTAAATGCACGGCTGGAGAACTGGTGCCGGAGGGAGGGTTTCAGGTTCATGGGGTATTGGGACCGGTTCTGGGGGGAAGGGGCACCTGGTATAAGATGGACGGGTTGCACCTGAACAAAGCTGGGACCAATGTTCTCGCTGAAAGGTTAACTAGTACTGTTGGGGAGGGTTTAAACTAATTTGACTGGGGAAGGGGAACCAGAAAATAGCAGAGATATAAACAGCAGTAAAATTAGAAATTGCAAGGACCAGATTGAGGAAAATAGCAAAAGTGATGAATGAGATATTAAACTGTGTCAATGTTGTGCAACTAAAGGTTGGTGCGCTGCAGGCATACATTGCCACATGGGATTCTGATGTGGTTGCATTAACAGATATGTCTCCGACAAGGCCAGGAATGGGTTCTTAATATTCCTGGTTACCAAATATTCAGGAATGATACCGTTCTAATGAAAACAATGACTCGCTGGTTCTCCGACTGAATCGATTTGGCTTGAGTTGAGGAACAGCAGGGGAGCTGTTGCATTGTTGAAAGTGTTTTTTATAGAGCTCCAAACAGTGAGAAGGAGATAGATGAGCAAATTTGTCAGCAAATTTCAAAGATGTGTAACAAAAATAGAGTAGTAACATTAGGAGACTTTAATTACCCTAATATAAAATGGAAAAAACATGGCGCTGAGGGTAGGGAAGGAGAAGAATTTCTGATATGTGCGCAGGAGAACTTCTCAATCAATATGTCTCCAGTCCAACGAGGAAGGAAGCAAAGTTGATCTGGTTCTGGGAAATCAAGTAGGGCAAGTGGAGTGTGTTACAGCCGGAGATCATCGAGCTAACTGACCATAACATCATTCAGTTTTTAGAGTAATTATGGAAAGAGACCAGAAAATGGCAAAAGTAAAAATGCTCAGTTGGGGGAAAGAGCTCATTTCAGTGATTTTTTTTTTTTTTTTTAAAAGGGCCATGGCACAGGTGGATTGGAAAAGATGATTGCAGGGAAAAGCAGTAACTGAACAATGGAAGGCATTCAGGGAGGAGATAGTTCAGGTGCAAACTAAGCATATTCCTTTGGAAGGGGAAAGGTAGAGCATCCAAAAATAATGCCCTGGATGACAAAGGAAGGACCTATTTCCCCTAGCAGAGAGGTCAATAACCAGGGGGCATAGATTTAAAGTAAAGGGTAGAAGGATTAGAGGGGAGTTGAGAACATTTTTCACCCAGAGGGTGGTGGGGGTCTGGAACTCGCTGCCTGAAAGGGTGGTAGAGGTAGAAACGCTCATCGCATTTAAAAAGTACTTGGATATGTGCTTGAAGTGCTGCATCCTACAAGGATATGGACCAAGAGCTGGAAAGTGGGATTAGGCAGGATAGCTCGATCAGCCGGCACAGACACGATGGATCGAATGGCCTCTCTGTGCCATAAATTTCCATGATTCTATGAAATAAAAGTTGTTAAAATAAAACAGAAAAAGGAGGCTTATGACAAATGTCGGGAGCAAGATTCAGTTAATAACCAGGGTGAATCTAAGGAAGAGAAACTATGATGAAAAAGAAAAGAAAGACTTGCATTTATATAGCACCTTTCACGACCACCGGACATCTCAGCGCTTTACAGCCAATGAAGTACTTTTTGAAGTGGAGTCACTGTTGTAATGTGGGAGACGCAGCAGCCAATTTGTGCACAGCAAGCTCCCACAAACAGCAATGTGATAATGACCAGATAATCTGGTTTTGTTATGTCGATTGAGGGATAAATATTGGCCCAGGACACCGGGGAGAACACCCCTGCTCCTCTTCGACATAGTGCCATGGGATCTTTTACGTCCACCTGAGAGAGCAGGCGGGGCCTCGGTTTAACATCTCATCCGAAAGACAGCACCTCCGACAGTGCAGCACTCCCTCAGCACTGCACTGGGCGTGTCAGCCTAGCTTTGTGCTCAAGTCTCTGGAGTGGGACTTGAACCCACAACTTCTGACTCGGGCGAGTGTGCGACCAACTGAGCCACAGCTGACACTACATGAGAAGACACTTGAGGTACTGGGACTATTTCCACTGGTGCAGGAGATTTATAAAATTTTAATAAAATTATGACCGTTTTGATAGTGAATAGGGAAATACTATTCCCTCTGGTTGAGGTGTCGGCAACAAGTGGTCATCAATTTGAAATTGTTGCTGAGAGTGCGGAGAGTTGTTGGGAGAATTTTCTTTCCACAGAGGGTTATGGGAACGAGGAATGCTTTGTCATGGAGTGGTTCAGGCAGAGACTGTTGCACATTTAAGGAAACTTAGGAAAGCGTTTAAAGCAGAGGAAAAAACAGGACAGTGGGGAGAATGCGCAGCAGTGGGATTAGTTTTGGATTGCTCTAGCAACAAGCTAGCGCAGACATGATAGATGGAATGATCTTTTTCTATGTTGTAAACTTCTATGGTTCTAGAAAGGAGGTAGGTTAAAGGGGGACCTAACAGAACTATACAAAATATTAAATCTCAAAGCTGTAAACAGATTATTTTGAAGCAAGGCAGAGAAGTAGGAATGTAAATTTGTAATAAATACTTGGAATATGCTGCCAGCCAACCTATTGGAGCCAAGAGCACTGCGATTGTTCAAAATAGGGCTGGATGAGCTGATTGAAGATTGGGTATTTAAGAAAGAACTGCATTTATAAAGTGCCTTGTGTGTCTCCGATGTCCCAAATTGCTTTTTTAAATGGTCCATAAAGTGCTTTTGTACAGATCAGCCATGATCTAATTGAATGGTGGAACAGGATCGAGGGGCTGAATGGCCTCCTGCTGTTCCTGTGTTCCCATAAGTCACTGTTATTCTATAGGTAAATAAGAGAGGCCAATGTGCACACAGCAACATCCTCAAAATAAAATCACTAACCAGCGAATCTACTGACTGGTAGTATTGGTTGAGGGGGCAATATGGGGCAGGACACTGGGAGCATTCCCTTTTCTTCAGTATGCCACGGGATCTTTTCTGTTCAGTGGAGCAAGCAGATTGGACCTCGGTTTAACATCTCGTCTGAAGGGTGACATCGCTGACAATGCAGTACTCTCTCAGTAGTGCACTGAAAAGGATGAACCAGACCTTTTATGAAATTCTTTTAATTAAAAAAAAAAAAGTCAAGTGCATAAAGTTGCTGTTTTTAAACCTATGAGTTCGCCCTTCCACATGTATAACCACTAATAAAGCAGGAGTGTGCGTTTTGTAAAAGGGGCAGCAAGCCTCAGGGCCACAGCTCTTTTGCATTATACAGCAGCATGCTGTGAATTATAAATGTGATCCTGAAGAACAGATGTTGTATGGAGCAGGAAATGTGCAGAAAATGCATCGAATCATATCTTGAAACTATTTTTACCATTGGTTCAGTGAACTTCTTGTAATTTATTACACTTTGGATAAAAAAAGTTCTGCCTGACTCCCCTCTTAACTTCGTAATGTTTAACTTGTGTCTCCAAACATTTGAACCTTCTGCCATGGTGAGAACCATTTATCTTCTGGATTGTTCTTGCACATTGTTACTAGATCTAGTAATTGGGACATGTTTAGTCCAGAAATGCTGGCTTCATAGAAACATAGAAGATAGGAGCAGGAGTAGGCCATTCGGCCCCTCGAGCCTGCTCCACCATTCAATGTGATCATGGCTAATCATCCAAATTCAGTACCCTGTCCCTGCTTTCTCCAAATACCCCTTGATCCCTTTTAGCCTTCATTAAATATATTCAAGAAGGAGTTGGATATATTTCTTAATTGGCCTCTACTGCCTTCTGTGGTAGAGAATTCCACAGGTTCACCACTCTCTGGGTGAAGAAATTCCTCATTTCTGTCCTAAATGGCCTACCCCTTATCCTTAGACTGTGACCCCTGGTTCTGGACTCCCCGACCATCGGAAACATCCTTCCTGCATCTAGTCTGTCCAGTCCTGTCAGAATTTTATAAGTTTCAATGAGACCCCCTCTCATTCTTCTAAACTCCAGCGAGTACAAGCCCAATCATCTCAATCTCTCCTCGTATGTCATTCCTGCAATCCCAGGTATCCGCCTGGTGAATCTTCGCTGAACTCCTTCCATGGCAAGAACATCCTTCCTCGGATAAGGCGACCAAAACTGCACACAATACTCAAGGTGCGGTCTCACCAAGGCCCTGTACAACTGCAGCAAGACATCCTTGTTCCTGTACTCAAACCCTCTCGTTATGAAGGCCAACATACCATTTGCCGCCTTAACCGCCTGCTGCACCTGCATGCTTACCTTCAGCGACTGGTGCACAAGGACGCCCAGGTCTCGTTGCACTTCCCCCTTCTCCCAATCTATTGCCAGTCATAATAATCTGCCTTCCTGTTTTTGCCACAAGTAGCTAACCTCCCATTTATCCACGTTCTATTGCATCTGCCATGCTTTTGCCAAATCATCCTGGAGTTTCTCGGCATCCTCCTCCCAGCACACGCCCACCCAGCTTTGTCGTCTGCAAATTTGGAGATATTACATCTAGTTCCCTTGTTTAGATCATTAATATATTGTGAATAGCTGCGATTCAAGGACCAATCCCTGCGGTACCCCACTAGTCACTGCCTGCCACTTGGAAAAAGACCCGTTTATTCTAACTCTTTGCTTTGTCTGCCAACCAGTTCTCTATCCAAGTCAATACCTGACCCAATCCCATGTGCCTTAACTTTACACACTAATCTCTTATGCGGGACCTTATCAAAAGCCTTCTAAAAGTCCAAATACCCCACATTCACTGGTTCTACCTTATCTATTTTACCAGTTACATCCTCAAAAATTCCAGTAGATTAGTCGAGCACGATTTACCTTTTGTAAATCCATGTTGACTTTGTCCGATCCTGTCACTGTTTTCCAAGTGCTCTGCTATTATCTTTTATAATGGACTCTAGCATTTTTCCCACTACCGATGTCCGGCTTACCGGTCTGTAATTCCCCGTTTTCTCTCTACCACCTTTTTTGAATAGTGGGGTAACATTAGCTATCCTCCAATCCATGGGTACTGTTCCAGATTCCATCGAATGTTGGAAGATGATCAGCAATGCATCATCTATTTCTAGGGCCACTTCCTTAAGTACCCTAGGATGTAGATTCAGACCCTGGGGATTTATCAGCTTTCAGTCCCATCAATTTCCCTAACACCATTTCCTTACAAATACTGATTTCTTTCAGTTCCTCCCTTTCATCAGACCCTATGTTCCCCGACATCTCTGGGAGTTTATTTGTGTTTTCCTTTGTGAAGACAGAACCAAAGTATGTATTTAATTGGTCTGCCATTTCTTTGTTCCCCATTATAAATTCCCCTGATTCTGACTGCAAGGGACCTACGCTGGGACTTTGATCTTACACCATCTTAGCGAAGAGTCCTCCGCTTTTAAAAGATGTTTTAAAGCAGCCTCACCTCTTAATATAGCAGAGTTAAAACTTTCGATGGATTTGCAATGTTTTCAGCACGTTAGTCATGTTTTGTACATATTGAGACTAAGCGAGCAATCTCGCTCCGAGCCAGATGATGGAGGTATTTGGCCCATCTGTGACCCCATCCGAACAATGACGTACAGGAAAAGACCCATTGGTCCATCCAGTCTGTCCACACAACTGCAAAGCCTTGTGCATCACAATATTTACACGCCTCACCCAAAAGCCATGTAATCTCCTGGGATAGGCGAAAATTGTCCTATAAACACACACCCTGTTCCCTTTAGCTATTGCTTCATGGTAAACAGAACTAAACAATGTTTAAGGTGTGGCTGACCAGAGTGGCGCAGGCAGTCATTGAGCAATCGATGGCAGAAACAACAATATTTTTTTGACTGCGGAACCTGTCTCTTGCTAAAGAAACAGGCTAATTTCTGAGCCCGATTCTTGAAACAGTTCTGCTATGTCAACAGTGTCAATCATTTTGGTTTCTCTCTTTTTCTCCAAGATTTTCTGCTGAAGAAATTGATCCTGCTTGGGTATGGCTTTCTGGGCACTGGTCACATCTGGTCGCTTGCCCAGGTGACCATTATGCTTTCTGAGATTTGGTGCAGGAGGGTTGACTGACTATTTGACTGAGGGCATTACTTTCAGGTGGGGTTTCTGGATAGCAGTTTGAGCAGAATCTTGCTTATTTTCCTTTTTGTAATCCATGGGGGCTGCTTTGTAGTGCCCCAGCACCCCTGACTGAGAACAATTCACCATCCACTTGTTTTTAACCTTTTAATCCGGTTTGTGACTGCACCACCCTGCCAGATACTTTTAAATTGCTGTGTGGTTGACTTTTGAAACCTGCTGATTGCCATTCCCAGAGTGCCCAGGCTTTTGTTGCAAAACCACAAACTATTTAAAGACTCATCGTTACACGTGGCAAATGCATGGTGTGCCCCACCCTCACTGCAGGATTGTCCGTTCATGAAGCTGCTGACCATGTTGTGACCCCTGATTGTTAAAGGTGCTCTTTATGCAGTTACTGTACCACACCCGTTCATGCTAAATGCTAGGCTGCTCTGTACCTAATAGAAGTTTGAGTCCACGTGCAAGCATTGATAAGAGACTTCTGTGCTGAAAGCAGGAGGATTAAATCTCTCCAAATGAAGCCAAACCAGTTTGAACCACCAGCAAATTCATTTAGTAACTGGGGTAGATTTTCAAAATGGCATCAGTACCACTTGGTGTTTCACAATCACTAGTATAGTTTCTAAATACTGATCACATTTCTGTTCATGTTCCTTCTGTATATTTAAAGAAGTTTTTGAACAAATACACAGTGATTTTTATATACTAGACATATTGGCCGGATTTTGCAGTGATAATGAGGGCGAAACTGTCAGTGTTCGCCATTATTACCCCTCTGAAACTGACAGCAACTTCAGGATTTAGAACAAGCGCAGGTAAATACAGAAATCTTGAAGTTGTGGTCAATCATTCCATGCGCTGTGGAACTCCCCAAAACCGGCAATCCATTCAAATCACTTGAACTGACGCAAACTTCCCCTTTTACGAAGAATATCGCTGTTTATAAAAAAAAAACATAAACATTAAGCCTTGTTGAAAGAGCTGAAACTGGATTTTAATGGCATTTGTGGAATATAATTTTTCCATCAGTACAACAATTGCAAGCTTTAAAAAAATTTTAAACTCTGTTTATGCTATTTTAGCTTCTACTTAATCCTCTGCCCCAATCTTAATTTTGTTCTCTGTAAAACTTATTAAAAGAAAATTATAATCTGTGCATTTAACTTCCTGGTTTGCTGTCTGAGAATTCTTCAATGTGATTGGCTGCTTAGCCAACTTGATGACATCACTGCTAGTGCCAAATCAGGCCCCAGATTCAAGCTAAGGCCGGGAGAGGTTAAATTGACACCACAGAGCTCGCTAAATCTTTGTGGGTAGCTTTCTTCCAGGTCAGCAGCGAGCGCAGTCACTTTGCTGCTGACCAGTAATTCCGGGCCATTAATATTACTTGGACTTGATGTTTTTGAGAGGGGCACAGAGCTGGGAGGATCTTGGAGAGGAAAGGAAGGTCAAAGAGTCATAATGGCACAGGAGGAGGCCATTTGGCCCATCGAGTCCATGCCAGCTCTCTAGAGCAATCCATCCAGTCAGTCCCATTGCCCCACTCTATCCCCGTAGCCCTGCAAGTTTATTTCCCTCAAGTGCCTATCCAGTCTTCCCTAGAAAACACTGTCTCCGCTTCCACCACTGCTGTCTGCAGCAAATTCCAGGTCATCACCACGTGCTGCGTAAAACAAGTTTTCCCTCACATACCCCCTGTATCTCTTGTCCAAAACCTTAAATCTGTGTCCCCTAGCCGTTGTACCATCAACTAGTGGGAAGAGCCTTTCCCCGTCTAGCCTATCCAAACCCGTCATAATCTTGTACACCTCTATCAAATCACTCCTCAATCTCCTTTGCTATAATGAAAACAAATCCAGCTTCTCCAACCTGTCCTTGTAGCTAAGATCCCCCATCCCCGGAACCATTCTGGTAAATCTCCTCTGCACCCTCTCGAGGGCCTTCACATCCTTCCTAAAGTGTGGAGACCAAAACTGGATGCAATACTCCAGTTGTGGCCTAACCAGCACTTTATAAAGGTTCAGCATAACTTCTGTATTCAAGACCTCTATTTATGAAGCCTGAGATCCCATATGCTTTGCTAACCACTCTCTCAATATGTCCTGCCACCTTCAGGGACCTATGCACATTAGCTCCCAGGTCCCTCTGTCCCTGCACACTCTTTAAAACTGTGCCATTAAATGTATATTGCCTCTCCCTGTTCCTTCTGCCAAAATGCATCACCTCACACTTCTCTGTATTAAATTCCATCTGCCACTTGTCTGCCCATTCTGCTAGCCTTTCTATGTCCTGTTGTCGATTGGTATCATCCTCACTGTTTGCCACACCCCCAAGTTTGGTGTCCTCAGCAAATTTAGAAATTTTACTCTATTTCAATATCCAGGTCATTTATATTAAAAAAAAAAAGCAGTGGCCCCAGCACTGACCCTTGGGGAACACCACTGTCTACCATCCTCCAGTCTGAAAAACAGCCATTTACCACAACTCGCTGTATTCTGTCCTTAAGCCAATTCCTTATCCAAGCTGCCACTGACCCACCTATTCCATGAGCCTCAATTTTGTTAATCAGCCTTCTATGTGGTACTTTGTCAAACGCCTTCCAAAAATCCATTTAGACAACATCTATTGCATTCCCTTCATCAATCCTCTGTTACTTTATCAAAAATTTCAATTAGAGTAGTCAAACACTATCTGTCTTTTACAAATCCATGTTGGATCTCCTTAATTAGCTTAAACCTCTCCAAGTGCCTGTTGATTTTTTCCTTGATTGTTGTTTCTAAAACTTTACCCACCACTGATGTTAAACTGACTGGCCCGTAGTTACTAGGATTGTCCTTGCACCCTTTGTTGAACAATGGTATCACATTTGCCACTTTCCAATTCTCCAGCACCTCCCTTGCATCTAGGGAAGATTGGAAAATTATGGCAAGCCTTTCTGCTATTTTCTCCCCCAATTCCCTTAGCAACCTGGGATGCAAGCCATCTGGACCAGGCGACTTGTCCACTCTCCGCATACCCAGCCTTTCTAGTACATCCTGTCCATCAATTTTCACCCCTTCCTTTGCTTCTACCTTTTCCACTTCTACCGATATTTTGTCAGCATCCACCTCCTTAGTAAACACAGATACAAAGTACTCAGAGTATTCTAGCCTTGCCCTGCTCCTCTAAGCATATATCACCTTCTTTGTCGCTAATAGGCCCACCCCGCCTCTTACTACCCGCTTATTGTTTACATGCTGGTAGAAGATTTTTGGGTTCCCTTTTATGTTATCTGCCATTCTACTCATTCTCATAGGTTAGACATGGGGTTGGGGTTAATATATTAGCATGGATAGAGGATTGGTTAAAGGACAGAAAACAGCGAGTAGGAATAAACAGGTCATTTTCAGGTTGGCAGGCTGTAACTAGTGGGGTACCACAAGGATCAGAGCTGACACTCAGCTATTTACAATCTATATCTGCTTTTCTTGATATAAATGACTTGGACCTGGGCGTACAGGGCACAATTTCAAAATTTGCAGATGACACAAAACTTGGCAGTATAGTGAACAGTGAGGAAGATGGTGATAGACTTCAGGAAGACGGACAAGCTGGTGAAATGGGCGGACACATTGCAGATGAAATTTACCACAAGTGTGAAGTGATACATTTTGGTAGAAAGAATGAGAAGGGGACATATAAACTAAAGGGTACAATCCTAAAGGAGGTGCATGAACAGAGAAACCTGGGGATATATGTGCACAAATCGTTGAAGGTGGCAGGGCAGGTTGAGAAAGCAGTTCGTCAGAGAGTCATACAGCACAAAGAGGCCCATCGTGTCCGCGCCGGCCATCAAGCCCTGTCTATTCTAATCCCATTTTCCAGCACTTGGTCCATAGCCTTGTATGCTATGGCGTTTCAAGTGCTCATCTAAATGCTTCTTGAATGTTGTGAGGGTTCCTGCCTCTACCACCCTTTCAGGCAGTGAGTTCCAGATTCCAACCACCCTCTGGGTGAAAAAGTTCTTCCTCAAATCCCCTCTAAACCTCCTGCCCCTTACCTTGAAACAATGCCCTCTACTAAGGGGAAAAGTTCCTTTCTATCTACCCTATCTATGCCCCTCATAATTTTATACACCTCAATCAGGTCCCCCCTCAGCCTTACCTGCTGAGGAAAACAACCCCAGCCTGTCCAGTCTCTCCATTGCTAAAGTGCTCCCGCCCAGGTAACATCCTGGTGAATCTCCTCTGCACCCCTTCCAATGCAATCACATCCTTCCTATAGTGTGGTGACCAGAACTGCACACAGTATTCCAGCTGTGACCCAACTAGTGTTTTGTACAGCTCTGACCAACCCATCTATATCGTCCTGTACCCTGAGGCTTCCCTCCTCGATATTTACCACTCCACCAATTTTCGTGTCATCTGCAAACTTACTGATCATACCTCCTACATTCATATCTACATCATTAATGTACACTACAAACAGCAAAGGACCCAGCATCGATCCCTGTGGTACACCACTGGACACAGGCTTCCAGTCACAAAATACAACCTTCAACCATCACCCTCCTCCTGCCACTAAGCCAATTTTGGATCCAATGTGCCAAATTGCCCTGGATCCCATGGGCTCTTGCCTTCTTGACCAATCTCCCATGTGGGACTTTGTCAAAAGCCTTACTGAAATTCATGTAGACTACATCAACTGCACTACCCTCATCCTAGGATCAGCTACTTGTAGGAAAATCCACATCAGCAGTGGGAGTATTTCAGAAAGGAAATGGAGAGTACAACGCCAACATGTTCCTGTAAAGGTCAAGGGTGGGTCCAACAAGCCCAGGGCACCCTGGATGGCAAGGGATATACAAGAATGGATTAAGAAAAAAACCCTAACCCTATCCCAGTTAATATTGGGGAAGTTGAAATCCCCTACTATTATTACCCTACTATTTCTACACTTCTGAGATTTGCCTACATATCTGTTCCTCTATCTCCCCCTGACTGTTTGGGGGCCTATAGTACACTCCCAGGAAAGTGCTTGCCCCCTTTTTGTTTTTACATTCTACCCATATGGCCTCATTAGAGGAACCTGCTAAGATATCATCCCTCCTTACTGCAGTAATTGACTCCTTGATTAATATTGCGACACCCCCTCCTCTTTTACACCCCACTCTGTCTCGCCCGAAGATTCTATACCTTGGAATATTGAGCTGCCAGTTCTGCCCCTCCCTCAACCATGTGTCTGTGATAGCAACAATATCATACTTCCATGTGTTCATCAACACCTTCAATTCATCTGCCTTACTCGTAAGACTCCTTGTATTAAAATAAATGCCATCCAGCCTTGCCATACTCCCTTGTGCCGTTACATATTTGCTCTGCTTCCAGGCTGACTTGTTTTTTCCTCTATATTTGGCTGTGCATCACCCCCTACTATAGCTCCACTCCATATCCCATACCCCTGCCACGTTATTCCTATACTCACTAGCACGTGGCACCGGGAGTAATCTGCTATCTAGCTCCCTAAGTTCTTGTTGCAGGACCTCATCCCTCTTTCTACCCATGTCATTGGTACCAATGTGAACCATGACCCTCTGCACCAGGGAGGTAACATGCCATCCTGGAGTGACGTCTGCGGCCACAGAAACGTCTATCTGTTCCCCTTACAATAGAATCCCCTATCGCTATTGCTCTCCCACTCTTTTTCCTCCCCTCCTGTGTAGCTGAGCCACTTGCAGTGCCACAGACTTGGCCCTTGCTGCATTCCCCTGAGAAATCCTCTCCTCCATCAGTATCGAAAACAGAAAATCTGTTTGGGAGGGAGATGGACCCAGGGGACTTCTGCAGTACCTTCCTAGTTCTTTTACTCTGTCTGGCGGTCACCCATTTCCTGTCTGCCTGTGCACTCTACCTGTGGTGTGACCACCTTGTTAAACGTACTATCCACGAAGATCTCGGCTTCGCGGATGCTCCACAATGACTCCAGCTCCGAAATGCGGATTTCGCGTAGCTGCAGCTGGAGACACTTCCTGCACACGTTCGCCCTGGACACCGAAAGTGTCCCTGACTTCCCACATAGCACAGGAGGAGTGCTCCATGGTGCCGAGCTGCTCTGCCATGTCCTACCCTTAATTTACTCCCTTTTAATATTCTTTAATTTAAAAGGAAGTAAATACACTAGGGACCTTGCTTCCCTTTAAGCACTACTTACTCTAAACTAGAGACCTTACTTTCACTTTAACGACTGGACTGTAGAAATACTCACCAGGTCCTACTTACCAATCGGCTCCTTCCCTGGTTGTGACGTCACTTTAGCGGTTTCGCAGTTGTTGTTGTTTGACTGCTCGGACTCGTTCCTTGGTGTAAAGTAAGAACTAATTCCCACGGTGAAAAGTTAGGAAAAACAAAGGCGAAGCAAGGGAGCTCCTCCTTCCACTCCTCACCTGACTCGCCCAACGTGCAGCACTCTGTTCAAACCGTGCTCAGTGCAAAAATTGCACTTCAAAGCCTGTTTTTATGAGCCCTGAAACAAAGGAGCTTGCTGAGCCCTACCATGCTGCAGGAGAACCAGTTTAATCTAGTTCCCTTAATTAACTGCCTTCAGCTGCTCTGAATTGTAGGCCTTGTATATCCCTTTTATAACCCTGCTTACAGCTGGGAAATTTAGATTTTAAACAGTAAATGTGAAACAAACAAAAAGTTAAGGCGGCTTACGGGATCCTGGGCTTCATAAATCGAGGTATAGAGTACAGCAGTGTGGAAATTATGATGAACCTGGTTCACCCCCAACTGGAGCACTGTCCAATTCTGGGCACCACACTTTAGGAAGGATGTGAAGGCCTTCGAGAGGGTGCAGAAAAGATTTACGAGAAAAATTCCAGGAATGAGGAACTTCAGTTACGTTGATAGACTGAAGAAGCTGGGGTTGTTCTCCTTGGAGCAGAGAAGATTGAGAGGAGATTTGATAGAGGTGTTCAAAAATCATGCCCAAGTAGATAGAGAAACTGTTCCCATTGGCAAAAGGGTCGAGAACCAGAGGACACAGATTTAAGGTGATTGGCAAAAGAACAAAAGGTGACCTGAGGAAAAACTTTTTTATGCAGCAAGTGGTTAAAATCTAGAATGCACTGACTGAAAGGGTGGGGGAGGCAGATTCAATCACTGCTTTCAAAAGGGAGTTGGATAAGTATCTGAAGGAAAAAAATTTGCAAGGCTACGGGGAAAGGGCGGGGGAGTGGGACTAGCTGAGGTGCTTTTGTAGAGAGTCGGTACAGGCTTGAATGGCCTCCTCCTGTGCCATTCTATGCTATCAATAGAAACATAGAAGATAGGAGCAGAAGTAGGCCATTCAGCCCCTCGGGCCTGCTCTGCCATTCAATGTGATCATGGCTGATCATCCAAACTCAGTACCCTGTCCCTGCCTTCTCCCCATATCCCTTGATCCCTTTAGCCTTAAGAAATATATCCAACTCCTTCTTGAATATATTTAATGAACTGGCCTCCACTGCCTTCTGTGGTAGAGAATTCCACAGGTTCACCACTCTCTCTGGGTGAAGAAATTCCTCCTCATCTCTGTCCTAAATGGCACACCCTTTATCCTTAGACTGTGACCCCTGGTTCTGGACTCCCCGACCATCGGGAACATCCTTCCTGCATCTAGTCTGTCCAGTCCTGTCAGAATTTTATAAGTTTCAATGAGATACCCTCTCATTCTTCTAAACTCCAGCGAGTACAAGCCCAATCGACCCAATCTCTCATACGTCATTCCTGCCATCCCAGGTATCAACCTGGTGAATCTTCGCTGAACTCCTTCCATGGCAAGAACATCCTTCCTCAGATAAGACGACCAAAACTGCACACAATACTCCAGGTGCGGTCTCACCAAGGCCCTGTACAACTGCAGCAAGACATCCTTGTTCCTGTACTCGAATCCTCTCGCTACGAAAGCCAACATACCATTTGCCTTCTTAACCGCCTGCTGCACCTGCATGCTTACCTTCAGCGACTGGTGCACAAGTACACCCAGGTCTCTTTGCACTTCCCCTTCGCCCACTCTCTTGCCATTCAGATAATAATCTGCCTTCCTGTTTTTGCCACCAAAGTGGATAACCTCACATTTATCCACATTGTATTGCATCTGCCATGCTTCTGCCCAATCACCCAACCTGTCCAAATCATCCTGAAGTTTCTTGGCATCCTCCTCACAGCACACACGCCCACCCAGCTTTGTGTCGTCTGCAAATTTGGAGATATTACATCTCGTTCCCTCGTCTAGATCATTAATATATATTGTGAATAGCTGGGGTCCAAGGACCGATCCCTGCGGTACCCCACTAGTCACTGCCTGCCACTCAGAAAAAGACCCGTTTATTCCAACTCTTTGCGTTCTGTCTGCCAACCAGTTCTCTATCCAAGTCAGTACCTTGCCCCCATCCCATGTGCCTTAACTTTACACGCTAACCTCTTATGTGGGACCTTATCGAAAGCCTTCTGAAAGTCCAAATACACCACATCCACTGGTTCTCCCTTATCTATTTTACCAGTTACATCCTCAAAAAATTCCAGTAGATTTAGATGAAGGGACTGAGTGTAATGTATCCAAGTTTGCTGACGATACAAAGCTAGGTGGGAAAGTAAGCTGTGAGGAGGACACAGTCTGCAAAGGGATATAGACAGGTTAAGTGAGTAGGCAAGAAGGTGTCAGATGGCGTATAATGTGGGGAAATGTGAAGTTATCCACTTTGATAGGAAGAATAGAAAAACAATATTTTAAATGGTGAGAAACTATTAAATGTTGATGTTCGGTGGGATTTGGGTGTCCTCGTACAGGAAACAAAGAAAGTTAACTTGCCGGTACAGCAAGCAATTGGGATGGCAAATGGCACGTTGGCCTTTATTGCAAGGGGGTTGGAGTATAAGAGTAAGGAAGTCTTGCTACAATTGTACAGGGCCTTGGTGAGACCACACCTGGAGTACTGGGCACAGTTTTGGTCTCCGTACCTAAGGAAGGATATACTTACCTTGGAGGGGTGCAACAAAGGTTTACTAGATTGATTCCGGGGATGAGCGGGCTGTCCTACAGGAGTGATTGAGTAGAATGGGCCTAAACTCTGGCGTTTAGAAGAATGAGAGGTGATCTCATTGAAACATATGAGATTCTTAGAGGGCTTGACAGGATAGATGCTGAGAGGCTGTTTATCCTGGCTGGATAGTCTAGAACTAGGGGGGCCGTTTGTCTCTGGATAAGGGATCGGCCATTTAGGATTGAGATGAGAAATTTCTTCTCTCGGAGGTTTGTGAATCTTTGGAATTCTCTATCCCCCAGAGGGCTTTGGATGCTCAGTCGTTGAGCATGTTCAAGGCTGAAATCGATAGATTTTTTGAGACTAAGGGAATTGAGGGATATGGGGATCGGGCGGGAAAGTGGAGTTGAGGTCGATGATCAGCCATGATCTTATTGAATGGCGGAGCAGGCTCGAGGGGCCGTATGGCCGACTCCTGCTCCTATTTCTTATGTTCTTATGACATGGAGTAGTAGTCGGAGAGGATGGATTTGTCGGGGATGGTGATGGTGGATTTGAATGGGATGGGGGAATTCCCTTTTGAAGGCTACTATTTAATCTGTATCCACCACCTATCAGGCAGTGGATTCCAAATCCAAACCACTCTTTGCTTAAAGTTTTCCCTCCTGCCGCCTCTGGTTCTTTTGACAATCACCTTAAATCAGTGCCCTCTGGTTATCGACGCTTCAGCCATTGGAAACCATTTTGCTTTATTTACTCTATCTAAACCCTTCATGATTTTAACACTTCTATCAAATCTTCTCTTAGCCTTCTCTGCTCTAAGAACACCGCCAGCTTCTCCAGTCTATCCACGTAACTGTAATCCTCATCCCTGGAACCATTCCAGTAAATCTTTTCTGCGCCCTCTCCAAAGCCTTCACATCCTTCCTAAAGTGAGGTGCCCAGAATTGAACACTAACCCAGCTGGGGCCGAACCAGTGTTTTATAAAGGTTTACCATAACTTCCTGGCTTTTGTACTGTATGCCTCTGCTTATAAAGCCCTGTATCCCATATGCTTTATTAACTGCTTTGTTAACCTGTTCTGCCACATTCTAAGATTTGTGCACAAGCACCCCCAGGTCTCCCTGTTCTGCACTCCCTTTTAAAATTGCCAGGTTTATCTTTCTCACTTTTGTGACTAAGGGTGTAACATTTGCAATCCTCCTGTCTTTTGGCACCACCCCTGTATCCAAGGAGGATTGGAAGATTGCAGCCAGCACCTCTGCAATTTCTACCCTTGCTCCCCTCAGCAACCTACGATGCAGCCCATCTGGACCGGTTGACTTTGCCACTTTAATTACCGCCAGCCTTTCTAGTAACTACTCTTTATTTTTATCTCATAGGAACAGGAGGAGGCCATTTAGCCCCTCGAGCCAGTTCTGCCATTCAATGAGATCATGACTGATCTGCGACCTAACTCCACATACCCTTAGCCCCATATCCCTTAATACCTTCGGTTAACAAAAATCTATCAATCTCAGATTTAAAATTAACAATTGATCTCGCGCCGATTGCAGAAGAGTTCCAAACTTCGACCACCCTTTCTGTGGAGAAGTGTTTCCTAACTTCACTCCTGAAAGGCTCATTTTTAGACTCTGCCCCTTAGTGCTAGAATCCCCAACCAGTGAAAATAGTTTCTCTCTATCTACCCTATCTGTTCCCCTTAATATCTTGAAAACTTCGATCAAATCACCCCTTAACCTTCTAAATTCCAGGGACCCTAATTTGTGTAATCTCTCCTTGTAACTTAACCCTTGAATTCTGGTAACCCTACGCTGCACTCCCTCCAAGGCCAATATATCCTTCCTAAGGTGTGGTGCCCAGAACTGCTCCCAGTGCTCCAGGTGTGGTCTAACCAGGGTTTTGTACAGCTGCAGCATAACGTCTACCCCCTTGTATTCTAGTCCTCTAGATATAAAGGTCAGCATTCCATTAGCTTTTTTGATTATTTTCTGTACCTGTCCATGACATTTTAATCATCGATGTACCTGAACCCCCCAAGTCTCTTTGGACCTCCACTGTTTTTAGCCTTTCACCATTTAGAAAGTACCCTGTTCGATCTGTTTTAGGTCCAAAGTGGATGACCTCACATTTGCCTACATTGAAATCCATTTGCCAGTTTTGCCCATTCACTTAATCTATCAATATCCCTTTGTAATTTTATGCTTCCATCTACACTGCTTACAATGCCCCTATCTGTGTGTCATTGACAAACTTGGATAAAAGGCTTTTTATCCCATCATCTAAGTCATTAATAAATAGTGAATAATTGAGGCCGCGCACAGATGCTTGCGGGACACCACTAGTCACACCCTGCCAATTAGAGTACCTGCCCATCATCCCTACCCTCTGTTTCCCGCCGCTCAGTCAATTTCCTAACCCGGTCATCCAGTATCCCGGCAACCTCCTCGTTTACCATAGCTCTGGCAAAGTCCTCTTCCTTTGTAAACCTGCAAAGTACTAATTTAGTATTTCAGCCATGCCTTCTACCTCCACCAATAGATCTCCATTTTGGTCCCATATCAGCCCCACCGCTCCCCTGACAACCCCTTACTGTTGATATGTCTATTGAAGACCTTTGGATTCCCTTTGATGATAGCCGCCAATCTATTCTCGTACTGTCTCTATGCCCCTCTTATTTCCTTTTTCACTTCTCCTCTGTACGTTTTATATTCAGCCTCATTCTCCCTTGTATTATCAAGCTGATATATGTCATACGCCCCCTTTTTCTGCTTCATCCTACTCTCTAACTCCTTTGTCATCCAGGGAGCTCTAGCTTTGGTTGCCCCCTCTTTCACCCTTGTGGGAATGTACCTAGACTGTGCCTGAACCATCTCCTCTTTAAAGGCTGCCTATTGCTCCATTTATATTTCTGCTTGTCTGCAGCCTTTGACACAGTTGACCACACTATCCTCCTCCAACGCCTCTCCACCGTCGTCCAGCTGGGTGGGACTGTACTCGCCTGGTTCCATTCTTATCTATCTAAATCGTAACCAGAGAATCCCCTGCAACGACTTCTCTTCCCACTCCCGCATCGTTACCTCTGGTGTCCCCCCAAGGATCTTTCTTTGGCCCCTTCCTATTTCTCATCTACATGCTGCCCCTTGGCGACATCATTTGAAAACACAGCGTCCGTTTCCACATGTACGCTGACGACACCCAGTTCTACCTCACCACCACTTCTCTCAACCCCTCCACGGTCTCTAAATTGTCAGACTGCTTGTCCGACATCCAGTTCTGGATGAGCAGAAATTTTCTCCAATTAAATATTGGGAAGACCGAAGCCATTGTTTTCAGTCCCCGCCACAAACTCCGTTCCCTAGCCACCGACTCCATCCCTCTCCCTAACATCTGTCTGAGGCTGAGCCAGGCTGTTCGCAACCTTGGTGTCATATATGACCCTGAAATGAGCTTCTGACCATATTCGTGGCATAACTAAGATCGCCTACTTCCACCTCCGTAACATCGCCCGTCTCCGCCCTTGCCTCAGCTCATCCGCTGCTAAAACCCTCATCCATGATTTTGTCACCTCTAGACTTGACTATTCCTGGCTGGCCTCCCACATTCTACCCTATGTAAACTTGAGGTCATCCGAAACTCTGCTGCCCGTGTCCTAACTCGCACCAAGTCACGTTCACCTATCACCCCTGTGCTCGTTGACCTACATTGGCTCCCGGTTAAGTAAAGTCTCGATTTTAAAATTCTCATCCTTGTTTTCAAATTCTCCCATGGCTTTGCCATCCCTATCTCTGTAATCTCCTTCAGTCCCACTACCTCCCGATGGGCAGAACAGTGGCAAATGGAATTTAACCCTGAAAAGTGTGAGGTGATGAATTTTGGGAGGACTAACGAGGCAAGGGAATACACAATGAATGGTAGGACCCTAGGAAGGACAGGGGATCAGAGGGACCTTGGTGTGCATGTACATATCTACCTGCCCTGCTGCCTTCAGGGATCTAAGGTGGTTAAAAAGGTATATGGGTTACTTGCCTTCATTAGCTGAGGCATAGAATATAAGAGCAGGGAGGTTATGATGGAGCTGTACAAAACGCTAGTTAGGCCACAGCTGGAATACTGTGTGCAGTTCTGGTCACCACACTATAGGAAGGATGTGATTGCATTGGAGAGGGTGCAGAGGAGATTCACCAGGATGTTACCTGGGCTGGAGCGCTTCAGCTATGAAGAGAGACTGGACAGGCTGGGGTTGTTTTCCTTGGAGCAGAGAAGCTAGTAGGGAGGTAATGGGCTGAATGGCCTCCTTCTGTGCTGTGTGTCCATGGTTCTAACTTAATCAAACTTCTGAGCAAAGTGTAGCTTTTTTTAATTAAAAAAAATCACTCCTTCCCCTCTTACACCTCCTGTCTGTCAAAAGAATTGTAGAAGGTTCCAAAGTTTTTTTCCATTCATGGGATGAAGCTGTCATTTGCAAGGCCAGCGTTTATGGCCCGTCCCTAATTTCCCTTGATAAGTTGCTGCTGGAATGTTGCAAAGGTAAATAAACTCTTATTTTGAACAACGTACACTTATAAAAATGATACTTTGACTTGGCGGTGGCCTTTCCTGTTTCTCATGTATTGGTTGAAACCAGAAGCTGGAAAGAATGGTGGTGTATTGTGGAGTCCTGTACAGGAGCACTTGTGTGCACTGTAGTGTGACTCCAGATCATGACATTGGCTAGGGCCCAGCATTATCGTTCGTCAACATCCTGGTGGCACCCCTGCGTGTTTGTAGCTTGCTCCTTGTTTTCTGGAATGATTTTACTACTCTTCTGGATAAGCACGGTAGATAAGGTTCTATTTTTTTCCATCTTTAATACCCTGTCCAATTTATAGAAAAATCAGCATTTGTTAAAAATTCAACTTCCAAAGATTGAGAAGTTTGAGGCAAAATTAGATTTACAAAATTCGGCATTTATTGCATTTATTTGTAAGGGCTCTTGAGTCGGGGCCGGGGGCATCTGTTACTAAAACACAGCTGCACGGTTATAGCTCCAGGTAGCTCAAATATTTACCTGAGAGATGATGGGTATGTTCTTGGTTAGTGTGTATTTAGTTGATCTTTCAGTACTTGAGTTCATTCCAGTAAAGGCAAACTAGATTCAGTCTCAAAAGATGTCCTCCAAATGAACATTATTTTGTAATATCGCCAACACACCCCTCCCCCACAGAATTTTGTCTGCTTCTGAAGCCACCGACTCGCAAAAGGCTTTTTAAAAAAAAAAGATAGAACATGTATTTATATAGCACCTTGAAACATCTTCAGGACATCCCAAAATACTTCACATTCAATAAATGCAGTTACTGTTGTTACGTAGGCACATAGGCAGCCAATTTGCACACAGTAACATTCCACAAATGCCAAAATGACAGATGGGTAAAGATCTACTGGTCCATCCAGCCTGTCCCATGCAGCCTTGTCCATCACAATACAGACACTCCCCACCCCACCCGGAGACATGTAATATTCAGGCCAATTAAGGAGGAAATTTCCTCTCCTCCCCCTTAGGTGATTGAAAGTAGTTCCAAAGGCCACTCTGGCCCTGATTAACTATACAAAGTACCCAGTTCTGGTACAGGGTGATCTCTACCCCAGCCTTTAACAGGTACAGCTCTCACTTGAAGGAATTCGGCACGAACCCGGGAGCCCGTTCCACAGGTCCACTATTCTCTGGGGAAAACCTCCTAACGTCAAACTTGGATCATTTCCATAAATTGAGACTGTGACCCTCGTGCTCCCTAATCTAATTAGTCTACACAAACACAATGTAGTCTGTTCATTATCTTAAACCTCTATCAAATCACCCACAAGTCTATGCTCTCTGAAGTACAGCGAGACAGCACTTTGAGCCTTTCTGGGTAACTAAAATGCTTTAAAGTGGGAATTAATCTTGTGACCCTCCTCTGACATCCCAAAGCCTGTCTCGCCCACCATGTGAGGAGACCAAAACTGGACACGGTTCTAACTGAGGCCGAACCAAGGTCTTGTACAAGGACAAAATGTTATGCTTTGTTTTATAGTGAATTGTGCTGTAAACACACCCGAGCACCCTATTAACCTTAGCTATCGCTTTCCAACATTGGTCAGGACCCTTTGGAGATCGATGCACTAAAATGCTCAGATCTTTCTTTCACCACTGGCTTTAATTCTTTTCCCAAATGGTGAATGACCAGTTGGTCTATTTTTAATGGATTTGGTGGAGGGAGCAATGTTGGTCCGGATACCTGAAAAACTAGCTGCACTTTGAATAATTTCGCGTGATCTTTACATCCAGCTGGACAGGCAGATGGGGCTTCCGTAATGTCTCGGTCAAAACACAGTGCCTTCCCTCAGGACTGCATTGGAATATTGACCTGCACCGTCTGGTCAAGCCTTAGAATATTGACCTGCACCATCTGGTCAAGTCTTAGAATATTGACCTGCACTGTCTGGTCAAGTCTTAAAATGGGACTTGGACCCATAACCTGCTGCTTGAGGTGAAGTTGCTATTTCGTTGATTGGCTGCTTCTTGCAGGCAGCACTGCTTGGGGATTGTGGGCTCACATCACTTGATTTTCTATCCATTTAAATGAAAGGACAGAAGATCAGGGTCTGTGATCTGCCATTCCTGGCCAGTACTCTCTGCAATTGCTGCTTCGCACCAGGAGTGCCCAATGTAGAGTTACATTTAATTGTACTAGCAGTAACAGCCCTCTCATACTTCACCCAAGTGAATACTCTTCACGTCTGAACTTAAACGGTGCATCTCCGCTGGATATTTCATCCCTAAGGGCAGCACAGTGACGCCGATACTGTCCTACCTGGTGTTTGGGCAGGCATTTTCCACAGAAGGCCTTGGTGGTGCTTGAGCAGGAATTGTGGCTGTGGACACAAACTTGCATTTATATAGTGCCAATCGCTTCACACATGGGTGAAAGCGAAGGAGAGATTAGGAGGGGTGACCAAAAGCTTGGCCCAAGAGATGCATCCAGGTTCCAACTAATAGTTTAGAAGCATTGGAAGGCTCTGCCACCAATGGTGGGGCAAAAGGAGGGGGGGCTGGAATCTGAAGGAGGGGGCAGAGATTGGGTGGAGCATAGCCATGGAGGGATTGATGGACAAGGACAAGAATTTTAAATGTGTTTCTTTGGGGAAACGAGAGGTAGTGTAGGCCAGCAAGGATGGCGGAGTGGAATTTAATGCACAGCAAGATATGTGCAGCAGAGCTTTAGAGCAGTTGCAGCTTGGAGGATGGAAGGACAAGGGGTAGTTAAATCTAGAGATGACAAAGTTATGGATGAGGTTTGAGGCAGTGGGGAGGCTGAGGTAATGGTGGAGGGGCTGTGGTAATGGTGTAGGTGGAGGAGGAGGGGCAGAGGAGAAGGTGCTGAGGGTGGGGGCAGAGGGTGAGGGAGGGGGCGGAGGATGAGGGACTGAGGGAGGGGTGGAGGCAGGTACAGGAGAAAGAAGCATACTGTCTGATTAGTTCAAGGTTGAACAGAAGCCAAGACTCCTGATTAACTAGTTGAGCTTGAGCGTGGAGCTGGTGTGATCGGAGGCTGGAATGGGTTGGGGGTGGGGGGAGAGGAGGTGTGAGTGTGGGGGAGTGGGTGTGGGGGAGGGGGAGTGTGGGGGAGTGGGTGTGGGGGAGGGGGAGTGTGGGGGAGGGGGAGTGAGGGGGAGTGGGGGAGAGTGAGTGAGGAGGAGGGGGGAGAGTGAGTGTGTGTGTGTTGTGTGTGTCGGCTGCAGGACGATGGCTTTGCTCCTTTGATGTTGGAGGAAGTTGTGACTCCTCCGAGACATGATGTCCGACAAACATCCGTCCTGTGACTCTGGCTGAAATCATTTAACTTGTGGCAGCCCAGTTAATACTGCCGACTGGTACTCAATTTGGGTCAATTTTTTATATGGAATATAAGTTACTTATTTTGAACGGTGGCCTTGCCGCTTTGACTCGAATAGTTCCATTCTTTTCATTATGCTGATCACTGCCATGTTTTTCTCCCTCTATTTCCTTGATTTTATTTTCTTGATATTTCCCCCCCCCCCCCCCCCCATTTTAAGCGCAATACGTATGGATCCTTGGTGAATAAAAGGGGGAAGTACTGGAAATCTGCAGCAAGTTGGGGTCAATGTCTGTGAAGAGAAAAAGCAAGTTAACATTTTGGGTCAGTCCTTTCAGAGCTTCAGTGCTGACAGACATGCAGGGCATTTCCAGTATGTTCTATTCTAATTAATTTCCACCACATCATGAAGCAACTTCTCAAGGGCAATTAGGGATGGGCAATAAATGCTGGCCTTGCAGTGATGCCCACATCCCAGGAACGAATAAAAAATAATTCTGAGCATGCGAATGTTAACTCTGGTCCAAGTCCAACTCTAGTTACTGATCCACTGGTTTTAGATCTGTGGAGTACTTTGCTAACCCAACCGTAGTAAGATCCAGCCCAGTGACCCCTATTAATGTTTACAGGTGGTTAAAAATCATAGGATCCTGACATTCACGCCGCATTAAGCGTGCAGTGCGAGATAATCGACAATTACAAGGTTGTAATTCTATGAAGCAGTTTTTTTTTGTTTTTCCAACTATCTTTTTGTTCTCTCCTCCCGAAGGCTGTGATTTTTATCTGGGGAACAATTCTACAGGCACTGGCAGCACTCCAGATTCTTGCCTAATTGGCATTCTTGTGTGAGCCGAAGACAGTGAGTGGTGGCAGGCTGTATTCCTGTGAGGAGTATCACAGCTGAGCCCGCTTTGTCCACATTTAACGTGTGTTTTCTAGCAGGTGTCACTGGATAGCATTGGAAGCAGAAACACTAGCTGATGTTTTACCACCCCCCCCCCCCCTTTCCCTCCTGTCGCATGTGTACACTAACAGCAGTTCTACCATCCTCAGTGATCCCTGGTGAATACCTAACTCTGAAAACTCTGAGCATTGATCCTGGGACTGTCTTAATGGACTGCTCTGATAAAGATCTTTGCATTTGTGGGTAAGAAAATGATCACTGGATGGCCCTGAAGAAACTGGAGGAAGAATAGCAGCGGCTGTAGAAATGATATTGCAGAGTTCCATTGAGAGTGTGTTGGAGGACTGAACAATGGCCAGTGTAATGCCCAGCTTCAACAAGGGAGACTGAACTAACCCAGGTTAACATCTGCAGTGGGGAACATTGTGCTTCACAAACATGACCGACTTCTTTGAGGAGTTGACCAATATGGTGGAGGGGGAATATTGGCATGTTTTCAACCACTAACCCTGGATTCAAAGTCCACAGTCTCAACTCTCTGGAAAGAAGTTTCTCTGACCCTGTGTTCTAAATCCCTGTGATTGAAGCAGAGACCACATAAATATTTAATAATAGATTGGATGTTTGAAGGGAAGGGGGATAGAGGGATATGGGAACTGTACAGGCACGTGGGATTAGATAAGCGCCCACACGGGCTAGTTGAGCCAAATAGCCTGTTTTCATGGTGTGACTGGTGCGACTGGTTGGTTTGGTATGCAGGTGCAACCTGTCCTCGTAATTTAATCCTTTAAGCCCTGGTATTTCCTTCCCATTATATAGCAGGTATACAAAAGTTGATCTAGATGAAAAAGTAACTAGCCTGATGGTGATGTAGAATATGACTGATATGTGGATCACCAGTAAGTAAAGTATCTGTAACATCATATCCACTTTTTTGGCATTGGCTGTCAATAACATTTCCTTCCACCTGTCTCCACAGATGGGGGTTGCAGTGGGGTTTCTAGTTCCTCCCATGCTGGTACCAAATGTGGATGACCTGGATCAACTGACTTACCATATCAACGTCATGTTTTATGGCACTGCTGCAGTGGCAACTGTGCTTTTCATTCTTGTCATCCTAGGTAAGGAGCCTGTTGAATTATCCAAGCAGGACACATTGCCAGAAATGTATTATTAACTCGAGTTGGCAGCTGATTCTGGCTTTGCTTCTACAGCAGCAGTTTGCTTGCTTCAGGTAGTTTCCTTATGCAGTGGTGCAGACAGTATTATGCTGCACTGTCTGTGTATTTACTGAAGATAAACATTTTTTAAACCTTAAAAGGTGATTATGCCCGTCCAGAGTACACACACAAGGGTGCAAATTGAGGAGAGCAAGATAAGTGGTGAATCGTGAACAAACAAATGCACTCGCCCTTTGCTTCAAAACTATTATCGTATTCAACGCCTACTTTATATATACAGAAAGGACTTGCATTTATATTGTAGTTTTCACATCTTCGGGATGTCCCAAAGTATTTCACAGCCAACGAATGAGAATCATAGAATGGTTATAGCACAGGAGGAGGTCATTCGGCCCATCGAGCCCATGCTGGCTCCCTGCAAGAGCACTTCAGCTAGTCCCACTCCCCCGCCCTTTCCCTGTAACCCTGCAATTTTTTTTACCTTCAGGTACTTATCCAATTCCTTCTCCTCGTTCTTCCTACCAAAATGTATTGCTTTGCACTTTACTGCATTAAATTTCATCTGCCACGTGTCCGCCCATTCCACTGGCCTGTCTGTCTTTTGAAGTCTATCACGATCCTCCTCACTGTTCACTATACTTCCAAGTTATGTGTCATCTGCAAATTTTGAAATTGTGCCCTGTACATCCAAGTCCAAGTCATTAATATATATCAAGAAAAGCACTGGTCCTAGTACCGACCCCTGGGGAACACCACTGTACACCTTCCTCCAGTCCGAAAAACAACCGTTCACCACTACTCTCTGTTTCCTGTCACTTAGCCAATTTTGTATCCATGCTGCCACTGTCCCTTTTACTCCATGGGCTTCAACTTTGCTGGCAAGCCTATTATGTGGCACTTTATCAAATGCCTTTTGGAATTCTAACCAAATAGATTCTGTCCTTGACCCCTCCAGGACATCCTCTCTCTCCAGCACTATAATCTCCTTAATCAATACTGCCACCCCACCTCCTATCTTTCCTGAACACTTTCTATCCAGGAATACTTTCTATCCAGGAATATTTAATACCCAATCCTGCCCTTTTTTTGAGCCAGGTCTCCATTATCGCCACAACATCATATTCCCATGTGGCTATTTGCGTCTGCAGCTCACCAACCTTATTTACCAGGCTTCATGCATTTACACACATGCACTGTAAACTTATCTTTGACCACCTTGTATTCTCTCTCAATCTGACCCCACCTAATAACCACACTATTTCTTATGCTATCTGTCTCTCCCAATCCTTTGTGCACCTTGTTTCTCAAAACATAGAAGTATAGAAGATAGGAGCAGGAGTTGGCCATTCGGCCCCTCGAGCCTGCTCCGCCATTCAATGCAATCATGGCTGATCATCCAAATTCAGTACCCTGTCCCTGCCCTCTCCCCATACCCCTTGATCCCTTTAGTCTTAAGAAATATATCCAACTCCTTCTTGAATATATTTAATGAATTGGCCTCTACTGCCTTCTGTGGTAGAGAATTCCACAGGTTCACCACTCTCTGGGTGAAGAAATTCCTCCTCATTTCTGTCCTAAATGGCCTACCCCTTATCCTTAGACTGTGACCCCTGGTTCTGGACTCCCCGACCATCGGGAACATCCTTCCTGCATCTAGTCTGTCCAGTCCTGTCAGAATTTTATAAGTTTTAATGAGATCCCCTCTCATTCTTCTAAATTCCAGCAAGTACAAGCCCAATTGACCCAATCTCTCCTCATACGTCATTCCTGCCATCCCAGGTATCAGCCTGGTGAATCTTCGCTGAACTTCCTCCATGGCAAGAACATCCTTCCTCAGATAAGGCGACCAAAACTGCACACAATACTGAAGATGTGGTCTCACCAAGGCCCTGTATAACTGCAGCAAGACATTCTTGTTCCTGTACTCAAACCCTCTCGCTACAAAGGCCAACATACCATTTGCCGCCTTAACCGCCTGCTGCACCTGCATGCTTACCTTCAGCGACTGGTGCACAAGGACACCCAGGTCTCGTTGCAGTTCCCCTTCTCCTAATCTATTGCCATTCAGATAATAATCTGCCTTCCTGTTTTTGCCACCAAAGTGGATAACCTCACATTTATCCACGTTGTATTGCATCTGCCATGCTTCTGCCTAATTACCCAACCTGTCCAAATCATCCTGAGTTTCTCAGCATCCTCCTCACAGCACACACGCCCACCCAGCTTTGTGTCGTCTGCAAATTTGGAGATATTACATCTAGTTCCCTTGTCTAGATCATTAATATATATTGTGAATAGCTGGGGTCCAAGGACCGATCCCTGCTGTACCCCACTAGTCACTGCCTGCCACTCCTGAAAAAGACCTGTTTATTCCAACTCTGTTTTCTGTCTGCCAACCAGTTCTCTATCCAAGTCAATACCTTGCCCCCAATCCCATGTGCCTTAACTTTACACGCTAATCTCTTATGCGGGACCTTATCAAAAGCCTTCTGAAAGTCCAAATACACCACATCCACTGGTTCTCCCTTATCTATTTTACCAGTTACATCCTCAAAAAATTCCAGTAGATTAGTCAAGCACGATTTACCTTTTGTAAATCCATGTTGATTTTGTCCAATCCTGTCACTGTTTTCCAAGTGCTCTGCTATTACATCTTTTATAATGAACTCTAGCATTTTCCCCATTACCGATGTCAGGCTTACCGCTCTGTAATTCCCCGTTTTCTCTCTACCACCTTTTTTGAATAGTGGGGTAACATTAGCTACCCTCAAATCCATGGGTACTGTTCCAGATTCCATCGAATGTTGGAAGATGATCAGCAATGCATCTACTATTTCTAGGGCCACTTCCTTAAGTACCCTAGGATGTAGATTATCAGGCCCTGGGGATTTATCGGCCTTCAATCCCATCAATTTCCCTAACACCATTTCCCTACAAATACTGATTTCTTTCAGTTCCTCCCTTTCATCAGACCCTATGTTCCCCGACATCTCTGGGAGGTTATTTGTGTCCTCCTTTGTGAAGACAGAACCAAAATATGTATTTAATTGGTCTGCCATTTCTTTGTTCCCCATTATAAATTCCCCTGATTCTGACTGCAAGGGACCTACGCTTGACTTCACCAATCTTTTTCTCTTCACATATCTATAAAACCTTTTACATTCAGTTTTTATGTTCCCGGCAAGCTTACTCTCATATTCTATTTTCCCTTTCTTAATTAATCCCTTTGTCCTCCTTTGTTGAATCCTAAACTGCTCCCAATCCTCAGGTTTACTGCTTTTTCTGGCCAATTTATATGTCCTCTCCTTGGATCTTATGCTATCCCTAACTTCCCTTGTTAACCACGGTTGAGTCACCTTTTTTGTTTTATTTTTATGTCAAACTGGGATGAACAAATTCTGTAGTTCATCCATGCGGCCTTTGAATGTTTGCCATTGCCTATCCACCGTCAACCCTTTGAGTGACATTCCCCAATCAATCCTACCCAACTCGCGCCTCAGACCATTGTAGTTTCCTTTATTTAAATTGAGGACCCTAGTCTCTGAGTCGACTACTTCATTCTCCATCTTAATGAAGAATTCTATCATATTATGATCGCTCCGACCCAAGGGGCCTCGTACAACAAGATTGCTAATTAATCCTTTCTCATTACATAATACCCAGTCTAAGATGGCCTGATCTCTGGTTGGTTCCTCGATATATTGGTCCAGGAAACCACCCCGTAAACACTCCAGGAATTCCTCCTCCACAGTATTGTTACTAATTTGGTTAGCCCAATCTATATGTAGATTAAAGTCACCCATGATGACTGCTGTGCCCTTATTGCACACGTCTCCAATTTCCCATTTAATGCCATCCCCAACCTCAGCATTACTGTTTGGAGGTCTATATACCACTCCCACTTCTCCTTTCTAATGCTTCATCCCAGTGCCCAATCCACTGCCAAATTAGTTTAAACCCTCCCCAACAGCACCAGCAAACCACAGTCGTCGTCCCGTTTCCCCCCCCCCCCCCCCCCCCCCCCCCAACCATGGCGAGGACATTGGTCCCAGCTCTGTTGAAGTGCAACTTGTCCGGCCTGTACAGGTCTCCCCTCCCCCAGAACGGTCTCAATGTCCCAGGAATCTAAAGCCCTCCTTCCTGCACCATCTCTCCAGCCACGCTTTCATCTGCTCTCTCCTCCTGTTTCTATACTCACTAGCTCATGGCACTCTACCTTTTGAGGTCCTGCTTTTTGATCACTTCCCTAGCTCCCTAAAAATCCGCCTGCAGGACCTCATCCCTCTTTCTACCTATGTCGTTTATAACGATATGGACAACGACCTCTGGCTGTTTACCCTCCCCCCCCCCCCCCCTCTCAGAATGTAACTTTTTTAAAATATAGTCACCGTTATGTCGGCAAATGGGGCAGCCAATTTGTGCACGCCAGTCTTCCACAAAAAGCAATGCGATAAATGACCAGTTAATCTGTTGTGGTGGTTGAGGAACGCAGGAACTGGAAGAGGCCATTCAGCCCCTCGGGCCTGTGCTCCCATTCAATCAGATCGTGCCTGATCTGTACCTCAACCCCATTTACCCACTGTTCTTCCATAACTCTTAATTCACCTTCGCTTGCCTAACAAAACTCTATCAAACCCAGTTTCCTCCATATCCCTTGATACCCTTCCGTAAATAAAATCCACCAGATTGTTGTAAAAGCTCAGTGGGTGACATTTTCAACTTAAGCGGGTTGTAATGAGGACGGTAGCGCATCAACTTCAGTGTAAAGGAAAATTGGGCTGGGTGTCGTTTTAGAATTAGGGCAACTATATTCCATGCTATTAAGCCAGGCAGCAATAATGTGTGTGACCCTGGGTATGCGTTCAGTGATGTAAGGGGAGCTCGTGCCACATATTAATGTGCTTATAAGATGGCACTCATTTGTTGTTTTCAACATTATTATTTTAATTCCAAATTTGTTTTGCTTCACCTGATCAAAGCTGGAATTTAAAAAAGGTTGCAATAGTATTTAATGCCCCTCTTTTTATAAAAAAAAAAAAAAAAAAACATTTAATATATTTTTGAATGCATTGCTTTGTACAAAGACTGTAGTTAAAGGGCCAAATGGGTGTGGTCTACTTTATAACTGCTTTCTTTGATTTCAGTTTTTCAGGAGAAGCCAGATATTCCGCCAAGCCAAGCACAGGCAGCTATCCATGCCAACTCGTCGCAGAATTACTCGTACATTCAGTCTATTCTGCAAATGATCAGAAGTACACCATTTTTTCTTCTTGTCGTCAGCTATGGTAAGCTTCTATTCCGTTTTGTTCATTTATTTCCTCTCCCGCCCAAAAAACCAATGATGTTCTTTTTATTCCTCTTAACTATGGCTGGTCAAGCAACCTTTTTGTTCTTGTGATAAACACAAGCGATTTAGTGCATCCCTGTTCTTCCTAAACCAGCCTCCCACACAGTCATAGTGGTGTCGTCCAATAGAAATTGCTGTTACTACAACACCTTCTTAGCCACATGCACTAATTTTGGTAGAAAACACCTGATACACAAAACTGGTAAATGTACATCATGTGCATATTTACTTAACAAACATCTGCTACCATTCTGTGCAAATTCAGTCTTTCTCTTACCAAAGTTTGGAATTCTAACATGAATTGATCAGCCACACCACCTTTTGGAGGCACTTCTAGGTTTCTTGTTCAACAGTTGCGAGTGATACTTTGACCATTAGATTGATTGAGAATATTGAATCGCACAAGACCCGCCCCTCCGCTCTCGCTGCGGACCCGCCCCCGCACTCCTGACCGCCCCCTCCCCGCTTTCCCTCCAAGTTGTGGTCAGAGGCTGCTTGACCATTACTGTGATGTTGGAAAGGTTTGTTAGTTGGTCTTGTGCTGGCTTAGAGTGGTTATTCTGATTGGTCGAGCTGACTACAATGACAGCTTCCTTCTCCATATACAATGTGGCTGGTGTTTCTATGGTGCTGAAGTCCAGCATTTTAGCAGATAAACAATAACCATTAACCAACAAGGAAGCAAAGGACACCCAACAATCAAAAAACACTCTCACTCTGCTTCTTGTCTGACCATTTTACCAACAAACGCACAAAGGTTAAAGTTCACATGTATACATTGTGCAAATGAGTATTGAGGTCACAAGCCCAACATAAGAAACAGGAGTATCATTAGGGGGATAGATAGGATTCTCTGCAGTCAAGAGCGGGAGTCCCGAAGGCTGTATTGCCTGCCCGGTGCCAAGATTAAGGACATCTCTTCTGGGCTGGAAAGAAACTTGGAGTGGGAGGGGGAGGATCCAGTTGTCGTGGTCCATGTTGGTACAAACAACGTAGATGGGACAAGGAAGAAGGTTCTGTTAAAGGAGTATGAGCAGCGAGGGGTCAAATTAAAAAACAGAACCTCAAGGGTAATAATCTCTGGATTATGACCTGAGCCACGAGCGAATTTGGCTAGGATAAATAAAATCAGAGAGTTAAATGCGTGGCTCAAAGACTGGTGTGGGAGAAATGGGTTTTGCTTCTTGGGACACTGGCACCAGTACTGGGACAGGAGGGAGCTGTTCTGTTGGGACGGACTCCACTTGGCCAGTGCTGGGACTAGAGTCCTGGCGAATCATATAACTAATTAGTGGGGGGGAGGTTTCTAGAGAGCAAATAACAGAAATGACAACGGAGAAGGTCATAGACTTAGGTAGCAGTGGGAAATTAAAAAACGTGTCAGGAAGGGACAGAAGGTATGGAGTAAAAGGTAAAGTAGTAAAAGGGGAAAAAAACAGGAACTAAGTGTCACAAAACATATTTGAAAGTTCTCTATCTGAATGCACGTAGCATTCGTAACAAAATGAATGAGTTAACAGCACAAATAACTACATATGGGTATGATCTTGTGGCCATTACAGAAACATGGCTGCAGGGTGACCATGACTGGGAATTAAACATACCAGGTTATTTAACAATCAGGAAGGACAGGCAGGAGGGGAGGTGGGGTGGCTATGTTAATAAAGGAAGGAACCACTACAATACAGAGAAATGATATTGGGTCAAAGGAGCAGGATAGTGAAACAGTTTGGGTAGAGATAAGGAATAATAAGGGGAAAAAAACACTAGTGGGCGCAGTCTATAGGCCTCCGAACAGTTGCAACTCTGTTGGACGGAGTATTAATCAGGAAATAGTTGAGGCTTGTAATAAGGGAACAGCTATAATTATGGGGGATTTTAACTATCCTATTAACTGGACAAATCAAATTGGGCAGAGCAGCCTTGAGGATGAGTTATTGAGTGTATTAGGGATGGGTTTCTTGAGCAGTATGTAACTGAACCGACCAGGGGGCAAGCAACCTTAGATTTGGTCCTGTGTAACGAGACAGGATTAATTAAAAATGTCCTAGTAAAGGATCCCCTTGGAATGAGTGACCATAACATGGTTGAATTCCATATTCAAGTAGAGGGTGAGAAGGTTGGATCTCAAACAAGCGTGCTGAGCTTGAATAAAGGAGACTAGGAAGGTATGAGAGCGGAATTGAGTAGAGTGGACTGGGAAAATAGATTAAAGAGTAAGACGGTACATGATCAGTGGTGTACATTTAAGGAGTTATTTTACAACTTCCAAAAAAAATATATTCCACTGAGGAAAAAAGGGTGTAAAAGAAAAGATAGCCATCCGTGTCCAAGTAAAGTAATTAAGGATAGTATCCGACTAAAAACAAGGGCATATAAGGTAGCCAAATCTAGTGGGAGGATAGAAGATTGGGAAGTCTTTAAAAGACAGCAAAAAATAACTAAAAGATTGATTAAGAAAGGGAAGATAGATTATGAAAGTAAATTAGCAAAAAATATAAAAACAGATAGCAAAAGTTTCTATAGTTATATGAAAAGAAAAAGGGTGGCTAAAGTAAATGTTGGTCCCTTAGAGGATGAGACCGGGAAATTAATGGTGGGAAACATGGAGATGGCAAAAACGCTGAACAAATATTTTGTATCAGTCTTTATGGTAGAGGACACTAACAATATCCCAACACTGGACAAACAGGGGGCTCTAGGGGGGAGAGGAGCTAAATACGATTAAAATCACTAAGGAAGTGCTACTTGGTAAAATAATGGGACTTAAGCCGGATAAATCCCCTGGACCTGATGACTTACATCCTAGGGTCTTGAGGGAAGTGGCGGTAGGGATTGTGGATGCATTGGTAATAATTTTCCAAAACTCCCTGGACTCGGCAAAGGTCCCGGCAGATTGGAAAACTGCTAATGTAACACCCTTATTTAAAAAGGGTAGTAGGCAGAAGGCTGGAAACTATAGACCTGTTAGCCTAACATCTGTGGTTGGTAAAATGTTGGAGTCCATTATTAAGGAGACAGTAACGGGACATTTGGATAAACATAATTTAATAGGACAAACTCAGCATGGTTTCATGAAGGGGAAGTCATGTTTGACAAATTTGCTTGAGTTCTTTGAGGAAGTAACATACAGGGTGGATAAAGGGGAACCAGTGGACGTAGTGTATTTAGATTTCCAAAAGGCATTTGACAAGGTGCCACGCAAAAGATTATTGCTCAAGATAAAAAAATCACAAGATTGGGGGTAATATTCTGACGTGGGTGGAGGGTTGGCTCTCTAACAGAAAGCAGAGAGTTGGGATAAATGGTTCATTCTCAGACTGGCAATCAGTAACTAGTGGTGTTCCGCAGGGGTCAGTGCTGGGTCCCCAACTCTTTACAATCTATATTAACGATTTGGAGGAGGGGACCGAGTGTAACATATCAAAGTTTGCAGATGATACAAAGATGGGAGGGAAAGTAGTGAGTGAGGAGGACATAAAAAACCTGCAAAGGGACATAGACAGGCTAAGTAAGTGGGCAGAGATTTGGCAGATGGAATACAATCCTGGAAAGTGTGAGGTTATGCACTTTGGCAGGAAAAATCGTAGAGCAAGTTATTATCTTAATGGCAAGAAACTGGAAAGTACTGTAGTACAAAGGGATCTGGGGGTCCTGGTGCACGAAACTCAAAAAGTTAGTATGCAGGTGCAGCAAGTGATCAAGAAGGCCAATGGAATGTTGGCTTTTATTGCTCGGGGGATAGAATATAAAAACAGGGAGGTATTGCTGCAGTTATACAAGGTATTGGTGAGACCGCACCTGGAATACTGCATACAGTTTTGGTGTCTATACTTAAGAAAAGACATACTTGCTCTCGAGTCAGTACAAAGAAGGTTCACTCGGTTAATCCCGGGGATGAGAGAGTGGTCATATGAGGAGAGGTTGAGCAGATTGGGACTCTACTCATTGGAGTTCAGAAGAATGAGAGGCGATCTTATTGAAACATATAAGATTGTGAAGGGGCTTGATCGGGTGGATGCGGTGAGGATGTTCCCAATGATGGGTGAAACTAGAACTAGGGGGCATAATCTTAAAATAAGGGGCTGCTCCTTCAAAACTGAGATGAGGAGAAACTTCTTCACTCAGAGGGTGGTAGGTTTGTGGAATTTGCTGCCCCAGAAAGCTGTGGAAGCTACATCATTAAATAAATTTAGAACAGAAATAGATAGTTTCCTAGAAGTAAAGGGAATTGAGGGTTACGGGGAGCGGGCAGGAAATTGGACATGAGTCTAGGTTCGGAATGGTCATGGCCCTGTGGGTAGTGGAGTGGGCCCAGGGACCGTGTAGCCTGGTTCTGCTCCTACTTCTTGTGTTCTAATTCGGTGTTAGATTTCAGGAGATGGTTTTATTCCTGTTCCTGGCTGGGGTGGAGATCGCCTTTACAGAAGGTAAGTACTGTCGAAAATATAGGGACAGAGTGATCTCCTGGACGAGTTTCGATCGCCTAGATGGGTCGGAGAGGAATTTCCCAGATTTTTTTCTCCCAAATTGGCCATTGGGTTTTTTACCTGGTTTTTCGCCTCTCCCGGGAGATCACATGGGTTCGGGTGGGATGGAGAGTGATAGAAGATTTGAGGTTAGGATCAGATCAGCCATGATCTTATTGAATGGTGGAGCAGGCTCGAGGGGCCGATTGGCCTACTCCTGCTCCTATTTCTTATGTTCTTATGAGTAGGCCATTTGACCCTTCGCGCCTGCTCTGCCATTCAACAAGATCATGGCTGATCATCTACCTCAACTCCACCTTCTTGCACTATCCCTATATCCCTTTATTTCCTCAGTTTCCAAAAATCTATCGACCTCTGTCTTGAATATACTCAACGACTAAGCATCCACAGCTCTCTTGGGTAAAGAATTCCAAAGATTCACAACTCTCAGTGAAGAAATTTCTCCTCATCACAGCCCTAAATGGGCGACCATTTACTCTGAGACTGTGACTGCGTGTTCTAGATTCCCTAGCCAGGGGAAACATCCTCCCTACATCTACCCTGTCGAGCCCCTTAAGAATTTTATGTTTCAATGAGATCACCTCGTAGAAACCTAGATAGGAGCAGGACTAGTCCATTCGGCCCCTCGAGCCTCCTCCGCCATTCAATGAGATCATGGCTGATCATCCAAATTCAGTACCCTGTCCCTGCCTTCTCCCCATATCCTTTGATCCCTTTAGCCTTAAGAAATATCTCTAACTCCTTCTTGAATATATTTAATGAATTGGTCTCAACTGCCTTCTGTGGTAGAGAATTCCACAGGTTCACCACTCTCTGGGAGAAGAAATTCCTCCTCATCTCAGTCCTAAATGGCTTACCCCTTATCCTTAGACTGTGACCCCTGTTCTGGATTCCCCCGCCATCGGGAACATCCTTCCTACATCTAGTCTGTCTAGTCCTTAGAATTTTATAAGTTTCAATGAGATCCCCTCTCATTCTTCTAAACTCTAGCAAATATAAGCCCAATCGACCCAATCTCCATACGTCATTCCTGCCATCCCAGGTATCAGTCTGGTGAATCTTCGCTGCACTCCCTCCGTGGCAAGAACATCCTTCCTCAGAGAAGGCGACCAAAACTGCACACAATACTCAAGGTGTGGTCTCGCCAAGGCCCTGTACAACTGCAGCAAGACATCCTTGCTCCTGTACTCGAACCCTCTCGCTATGAAGGCCAACATACCATTTGCCTTCTTAACCGCCTGCTGCACCTGCATGCTTACCTTCAGCGACTGATGCCCAAGAACACCCCGGTCTCTCTGCACTTCCCCTTCTCCCAATCTATTGCCATTCAAATAATAATCTGCCTTCCTGTTTTTGCCACAAGTGGATAACCTCACATTTATCCACATTATAGTTCATTTGCCATGTTTCTGCCCAATCACCCAACCTGTCCAAATCGTACTGGAGTTTCACGACATCCTCCTCACAGCATACCCTCCCACCCAGCTTTGTGTCGTCTGCAAATTTGGAGATATTACATCCAATTCCCTCGTCCAGATCATTAATATATATTGTGAACAGCTGGGGTCCTAGGTCCGATCCTTGCGGTACCCCACTAGTCACTGCCTGCCACTCGGAAAACGGCCCGTTTATTCCAACTCTTTGCTTTCTGTCCGCCAACCAGTTCTCTATCCAAGTCAATACCTTGCCCCCAATCCCATGTGCCTTAATTTTGCACGCTAATCTCTTATGCGGGACCTTATTGAAAGCCTTCTGAAAGTCCAAATACACCACATCCACTGGTTCTCCCTTATCTATTTTACCAGTTACATCCTCAGAAAATTCCAGTAGATTAGTCAAGCATGATTTACCTTTTGTAAATCCATGTTGACTTTGTCTGATCCTGTCACTGCTTTCCAAGTGTTCTGCTATTACATCTTTTATAATAGACTCTAGCATTTTCCCCACTACCGATGTCAGGCTTACCGGTCTATAATTCCCCGCTTTTTCTCTGCCACCTTTTTTGAATAGTGGGGTAACATTAGCTACCCTCCAATCCATGGGTACTGTTCCAGAGTCTATCGAGTTCTTGAAGATGACCAGCAATGCATCTACTATTTCTAGGGCCACTTCCTGAAGTACACTGGGATGTAGATTATCAGGCCCTGGGGATTTATCGGCCTTCAGTCCCATCAATTTACCTAACACCATTTCCCTACCAATACTGATTTCATTCAGTTCCTCCCTTTCATCAGACCCTATGTTCCCTGACATCTCTGGGAGGTTATTTGTGTCCTCCTTTGTGAAGACAGAACCAAAGTATGTATTTAACTGGATTGCCATTTTTTTGTTCCCCATTATAAATTCCCCTGATTCTGACTGCAAGGGACCTACGCTTGACTTGACCAATCTTTTTCTCTTCACATATCTATCGAAGCTTTTACAGTCAGTTTTATGTTCCCTGCAAGCTTACTCTCATACTCTATGTTCTCCCTCTTAATTAATCCATTTGTCCTCCTTTGCTGAATCCTAAACTCCCAATCCTCAGGTTTGCTGCTTTTTCTGGCCAATTTATATGTCCTCTCATTGGGTCTTATGCTATCCCTAATTTACCTTGTTAGCCACGGTTGAGTCACCTTTTTTGTTTTATTATGCCAAACCAGGATGAACAAATTCTGTAGTTCATCCATGCGATCTTTAAATGTTTGCCATTGTCTATCCACCGTCAACCCTTTAAGTAACATTCCCCATTCCATCCTAGCCAACTCGTGCCTCATACCATCATAGTTTCCTTTATTTAAATTCAAGACTCTAGTCTCTGAGTCAAATACTTCACTCTCCATCTTAATGAAGAATTCTATCATATTTTGATTGCTCCTCCTCAAGGGGCCTCGCACAACAAGATTGCTAATTAATCTTTTCTCATTACATAATACCCAGTCTAAGATGGCCTGATCTCTAGTTGGTTCCTCGACATATTGGTCCAGGAAACCATCCCGTATACACTCTAGGAATACCTCTTCCATAGTATTGTTACTAATTTGGTTAGCCCAATCTATTTTGTATCTGTCTTCACGGTAGAAGAGATTAACAACATCCCAATAATGGATAATCAAGGGGCCACAGGGAGGGGGGAACTAAAGACAAAGACAATCACTATCACTAAGGAAATAGTACTTGGTAAAATAATAGGACTAAAAGACGACAAGTCACCTGGACCAGATGGCCTGCATCCCAGGGTCTTAAAAGAAATGGCTGCAGAGATAGTGGATGCATTGGTTGCAATATACCAAAATTCCCTGGACTCTGGAGCGATCCCAGCGGATTGGAAAACCACAAATGTAACACCCCTATTTAAGAAAGGAGGGAGCTATAGACCAGTTAGCCTAACATCTGTCATTGGGAAAATGCTGGAGTACTTCATTAAGGAAGCAGTGGCAGGGCATTTGGAAAATCATAATGCAGTCAGCATGGTTTTATGAAAGGGAAATCATGTTTAACAAATTTGCTGGAGTTCTTTGAGGAGGTAACGAGCAGGGCGGACAAAGGTGAACCAGTGGATGTGGTGTATTTGGATTTCCAGAAGGAATTCGATAAGGTTCCACATAAATGGCTGCATAAGATAAGAGCTCACGGAGTTGGGGGTAATATATCTGCATGGATAGAGAATTGGCTAACTAGCAGATAGGAGAGAGTCGGGATAAATGGATCATTTTTCCGGTTGGCAAACAGTAACTAGTGGGGTACCACAAGGATCGGTGCTTGGGCCTCAACTATTTACAATCTACATTAATGACTTGGATGAAGGGACCGAGTGTAATGTAGCCAAGTTTGCGGATGATACAAAGATGGGTGGGAAAGCAAGTTGTGCAGAGGACTCAAAGAATCTGCAAAGTGATATAGACAGGCTAAGTGAGTGAGCAAACATTTGGCAGATGGAGTATAATGTGGGAAAGTGCGAGGTTATACACTTTGGCAGGAAAATTTAAAAAGCAAATTATTATTTAAATGGAGAGAGATTACAAAATGCTACAGTTCAGCGGGACCTGGGGGTCCTTGTGCATGAAACACAAAAAGTTAGCATGCAGGTACAGCAAGAAATCAAAAAGGCAAATGGAATGTTGGCCTTTATTGCAAGGGGTTTGGAGTATAAAAGCAGGGAAGTCCCGCTACAACTGTACAGAGCGTTGGTGAGACCACACCTGGAGTACTGCGTACAGTTTTGGTCTCCTTATTTAAGAAAGGATATACTTGCATTGGAGACAGTTCAGAGACGATTCACTAGGTTAATTCCAGAGATGAGGGGGTTGACTTATGAGCAAAGGTTGAGCAGGTTGGGCCTATGCTCACTGGAATTAGAAGAATGAGAGGTGATCTTATTGAAACATAAAAGATACTGAGGGGGCTCAACAAGGTAGATGCAGAGAGGATGTTTCCCCTCGTGGGGAAATCTAGAACTAGGGGGCATAGTTTCAGAATAAAGGGTCACTCTTTTAGAACTGAGATGAGGTACCAACGACATAGGTAAAAAGAGGGATGAGGTCCTGCATCAAGAATTTAGGGAGCTAGGTAACAGATTAAAGAGCAGGACCTCAAAGGTTGTAATCTCTGGATTACTCCCAGTGCCACGTGCTAGTAAGTATAGGAATGGGAGGATAGAGCAGATGAATGCGTGGCTAAAGAGTTGGTGTAGGGGGGAGTGTTTTACTTTCCTGGATCACTGGGCCTGCTTCTGGGAAAGGTGGGACTTGTACAAGTCGGACGGGTTGCACCTGAACCAGAGCGGGACAAATATCCTTGCGGGGAGGTTTGCTAGCACTGTTGGGGGGGGTTTAAACTAACTTGGCAGGGGGATGGGATACAGAGGGGAGCTGAAATAGGGGGGGATGTGCTGCCAATTATAGAGAAAAAAACAAGTCAGCTTGGTAGACAGGGCAAATATATAAGGGCAAGGCTGGATGGCATCTATTTTAATGCAAGGAGTCTTGCGAATAAGGTGGATGAACTGAAGGTGTTGATAAACACATGGGAGTATGATATTGTTGCTATCACGGAGACATGGTTGAGGGAAGGGCAAGACTGGCAGCTCAATATTCCGGGGTACAGAATCTTCAGGCGAGACAGAGGGGGAGGTATAAGAGGAGGGGGTGTCGCAATATTAATTAAGGAGTCAATTACTGCAGTAAGGAGGGATGATATATTAGCAGGGTCCTCTAATGAGGCCATATGGGTGGAGCTTAAAAACAAAAAGGGGGCAAGCACTTTGCTGGGAGTGTACTATAGGCCTCCAAACAGTCAGGGGGAGATAGAGGAACAGATATGTAGGCAAATCTCCGAGAAATGTGCAAATAATAGGGTAATAATAATGGGGGATTTCAACTTCCCCAATATTAACTGGGATAGTCAGAGTGTGAAAGGCTCAGAGGGTGTAGAATTCTTAAAGTGCATCCAGGAGAGCTTTTTGAGCCAGCATGTAGAAAGTCCTACAAGAGAGGGGGCGGTACTGGACCTAATTCTCGGGAATGTGGCCGGCCAAGTGGAAAAAGTGCTAGTAGGTGAGCACTTTGGTGATAGTGACCATAATATGGTAAGATTTAAGGTGGCCATGGAAAAGGACAGGGATGGGCCGGAAATAAAGGTTCTAAATTGGGGGAAGGCCGATTTTAATAGGATAAGGCAGGATCTGGCCAAAATGGACTGGGATCAGCTACTTGTAGGAAAATCCGCATCGGAGCAATGGGAGGCTTTCAGAAGGGAGATTGAGAACATACAATGGCAACATGTTCCCGTAAAGGTCAAGGGTGGTTCCAAAAACCACAGGGAACCTTGGATGTCAGGGGATATACGGGAATGGATTAGGAAAAAAAGGAGGGCTTTTGGTAGATACAAAAGGCTAAAGACGGAGGAAGCCCTAGAGGAGTACAAAAAGTGCAGGGGGATACTTAAAAAAGAAATTAGGAGATCAAGGAGGGGCCATGAAATAACACTGGCAAGCAAAATAAAGGAAAATCCGAAGATGTTTTATAAGTATATTAAGGGTAAGAGGATAACTAGGGAAAGAATAGGGCCCATTAGGGACAAAAGTGGCAATCTGTGTGTGGAGCCGGAAGATGTAGGAGGGGTTCTGAATGAATTTTTTGCGTCTGTTTTCACTATGGAGAAGGACGATGTAGACATAGAAATAGGGCGGGGGGACTGTGATATGCTCGAACATATTAACATCGAGCGGGGGGAGGTATTGGCGGTTTTAGCTGGCCTAAAAATGGATAAATCCCCAGGCCCGGATGAAATGTATCCCAGGCTGCTGTGTGAGGCAAAGGAGGAGATTGCGGGGGCTCTAACACATATATTCAGGACCTCTCTGGCCACAGGGGATGTGCCAGAGGACTGGAGAACCGCTAATGTAGTACCATTATTCAAGAAGGGTAGTAGGGAAAAACCGGGGAACTACAGGCCAGTGAGCCTAACATCAGTGGTAGGAAAATTATTGGAAAAAATCCTGAGGGACAAAATGTGTCTCCACTTGGAGAGGCAAGGATTAATCAGGGATAGTCAACATGGCTTTGTCAAGGGAAGATCATGTCTGACTAATTTGATTGAATTTTTTGAGGGGGTGACTAGGTGTGTGGATGAGGGTAACGCAGTGGATGTGGTATACATGGATTTCAGTAAGGCCTTCGATAAAGTCCCGCACAGGAGACTGGTCAAGAAGGTAAGAGCCCATGGAATCCAGGGTGCCTTGGCACATTGGATACAAAACTGGCTTAGTGGCAGAAGGCAGAGGGTGATGGTCGAAGGTTGTTTTTGTGACTGGAAGCCTGTGGCCAGTGGGGTACCACAGGGATCGGTGCTGGGTCCCTTGCTGTTTGTGGTCTACATTAATGACTTGGATATGAATGTAAAGGGTATGATCAGTAAGTTCGCGGATGATACAAAAATTGGTAGGGTGGTAAATAGCGAGGAGGGTAGCCTCAGTCTGCAGGACGATATAGATGGGTTGGCCAGATGGGCGGAACAGTGGCAAATGGAATTTAACCCGGAAAAGTGCGAGGTGATGCACTTTGGGGGGACTAACAAGGCAAAGGAATACACAATGAATGGAAAGACCCTAGGCAAGACGGAGGGTCAGAGGGATCTGGGTGTGCAAGTACACAGATCCCTGAAGGCGGCGGAACAGGTGGATAAGGTGGTAAAAAAGGCATATGGGATACTTGCCTTCATTAGCCGAGGCATTGAATATAAGAGCAAGGAGGTTATGATGGAGCTGTATAAAACACTGGTTAGGCCACAGCTGGAATATTGTGTGCAGTTCTGGTCGCCACACTACAGGAAGGATGTGATCGCGTTAGAGAGGGTGCAGAGGAGGTTCACCAGGATGTTACCAGGGCTGGAGCGCTTCAGCTATGAAGAGAGACTGGGCAGGTTGGGTTTGTTTTCCTTGGAGCTGAGGAGGCTGAGGGGGGACATGATTGAGGTGTACAAAATTATGAGGGGCATAGATAGGATGGATGCTGAGGAGCTTTTTCCCTTAGTAGAGGGGTCGATAACTAGGGGGCATAGATTCAAGGTAAAGGGCGGGAGGTTTAGAGGGGATTTGAGAAAGAACTTTTTCACCCAGAGGGTGGTTGGAGTCTGGAACTCACTGCCTGAAAGGGTTGTGGAGGCAGAAACCCTCACAACATTTAAGAAGCATTTGGATGTGCACTTGAAATGCCATAGCATACAAGGCTACGGGCCAAATGCTGGAATATGGGATTAGATTAGACAGGGCTTGATGGCCGGCGCGGACACGATGGGCCGAAGGGCCTCTATCCGTGCTGTATTACTCTATGACTCTATGACTCTATGAGGAATTTCTTCTGAGAGTCATAAATCAGTGGAATTCTCTGTCCCAGAGAGCTGTGGAGGCTGGGTCATTAAATACATTTAAGGTGGAGATACAGATTTTTGCAAGATAAGGGAGTGAAGGGTTATGGGGAGCGGGTGGAGAAGTGGCTTTGACCCCCAGATCAGCCATGATCCTATTGAATGGCGGAGCAGGCTCAAGGGGCCAAGTGGCCTATTTCTGCTCCTATTTCTTATGCCCTCTTGTTGGTTCTACAACATATTGCTTCAGAAAATTATCTTGAATGCACTCAAGAAATTCACTACTTTTCAGACATAAAATCTCCCCATTAGCGTGACTTTGTTTTTGCTGCAAGCCTCTCTAATCTATGAATTAATACATTCTGTCACTTCACTGCTGCTATCAGGAGGTCTGTAGCCAACTTCCATTACAGTTTTAAGTCCTTTCTTCTTCCTCAATTCTAACCGGATTGCTTTCTCTTATAATGATGTAATAATGCCTTTAATCAAGAAGACTGCCCCTCCTCCACTTCCAGTTCCTGGTGTTTTGATGGTGCTGAAGTCCAGCATGTGACTAATTGGGAATCCAGATGTGGGGCATATTTTGATTAGTTAAAAAAAAGAATAGATGGTGTCGTTGGGGATAGACACTGACACAAAGGGATTAGAGTATAAAAGAGTAACGAAGTCTTACTATTATAATTTTACAGGGATTTGGTGAGGCCACACCTGGAGTACTGTGTAAAGTTCTGCTCTCCTTACCTAAGGAAAGACATACTTGCCTTAGAGGGAGTGCAGTGAAGGTTCACTAGACTGGTTCCTGGGATTAAGTCAAAGGAGGAAGCTTATAAAGTTGCCAGAAAAGCGGTCAGCGTGAGGATTGGGATCTTTTTAGAAATCAGCAAAGGGGGACCAAGAAATTGATAAAGAAAGGGAAAATGGAATATAAGCACAAACTAGCGAAAAATATAAAAACTGATTGTAAAAGCTTCTATAGGTATGTGAAAAGGAAAAGACTGGCGAAGGTAAATGTAGGTCCTTTACAGTCCGAGACGGGAGAATTTATAATGGGGAATGAGGAAATGGCAGAGAAATTAAATAAATACTTTCTTTTGGTCTTCACGGAGGAAGACACAAAAAACCTCCCAGAAATACGAGAAAACCAAGGGTGTGGAGAGAATGAGGAACTTAAAGAAATTATTATTAGTAAAAACACAGTACTAGCAAAATTAATGGGACTAAAAGTCGATAAATCCCAAGGACCGGATGACCTACATCCTAGGGTTTTGAAAGAGGTGGCCATTGGAATAGTGGACGCATTGGTTGTCATCTTCCAAAATTCTATAGATTCTGGAACGGTTCCTGCAGATTGGAGGATAGCATATGTAACCCTGCTATTTAAGAAAGGAGGGAGAGAGAGAACGGGGAACTACAGACCTGTTAGCCTCACATCAGTAGTTGGGAAAATGCTGGAATCTATTATAAAGGATGCAATAACTGGGCACTTAGAAACTAATAGTAAGATTGGGCAGAGTCAACATGGATTTATGAAAGGGAAATCCTGTTTGACAAACCTATTGGAGTTCTTTAAGGATGTAACTAGTGGGGTAGATAAAGGGGAACCGGTAGATGTGGTGTATCTGGATTTTCAGAAGGCTGTCAATAAGGTCCCACACAAGAGGTTGGTGAACAAAATTAGGGCACATGGAATTGGGGGTAATATACTAGCATGGATTGAGAATTGGTTAACAGACAGGAAACAAAGAGTAGGGATAAATGGGTCTTTTTCAGGATGGCAGGCTGTGACTAGTGGGGTACCGCAAGGATCGGTGCTTGGGCCCCAGCTATTCACAATCTATATCAATGATTTGGATGAGGGGACTAAATGTAACATTTCCAAATTTGCTGATGATACAAAGCTAGGTGGCAGTGTCAGTTGTGAAGAGGATGTGAAGAGGTTTCAAGGGGATCTCGACAGGCTCAGTGAGTGGGTGAGAACATGGCAGATGGAATATAATGTGGATAAATGTGAAGTTATCCACTTGGGTAGAAAAAACAGAAAGGCAGAGTATTTCCTAAATGGTGAAAGCTTGGGGAATGCAGATGCTCAAAGGGACCTGGGTGTCCTTGTACATGAGTCACTGAAAGTGAATGTGCAGGGGCAGCAAGCCATTAGGAAGGCAAATGGTATGCTGGCCTTCATTACAAGAGGATTTTAGTACAGGAGTAAAGAAGTCTTACTCCAATTATATAGGGCCTTGGTGAGACCACACCTGGAGTACTGTGTACAATTTTGGTTTCCTTATCTAAGTAAGGATATACTTGCCATAGAGGGAGTGCAACGAAGGTTCACGAGATTGATTCCTGCAATGGCGGGACTGTCGTATGAGAAGAGATTGAGTAAACTAGGCCTGTATTCTCTTGAATTCAGAAGAATGAGAGCGGATTTCATTGAAGAAGAGAAAAAGATTGGTGAAGTCAAGCGTAGGTCCCTTGCAGTCAGAATCAGGGGAATTTATAATGGGGAACAAAGAAATGGCAGACCAACTAAATACATATTTTGGTTCTGTCTTCACAAAGGACACACATAACCTCCCAGAGATGCCGGGGAGCATAGGGTCTGATGAAAGGGTGGAACTGAAAGAAATCAGTATTTGTAGGGAAATGGTGTTAGGAAAATTGATGGGACTGAAGGCCGATAAATCCCCAGGGCCTGATAATCTACATCCTAGGGTACTTAAGGAAGTGGCCCTAGAAATAGTAGATGCATTGCTGGTCATCTTCCAGAACTCGATAGACTCTGGAACAGTACCCATGGATTGGAGGGTAGCTAATGTTACCCCACTATTCAAAAAAGGTGGTAGAGAAAAAGCGGGGAATTATAGACCGGTAAGCCTGACATCGGTAGTGGGGAAAATGCTAGAGTCCATTATAAAAGATGTAATAGCAGAGCACTTAGAAAATAGTGACAGAATCGGACAAAGTCAACATGGATTTACAAAGGGTAAATCGTGCTTGACTAATCTACTGGAATTTTTTGAGGATGTAACTGGTAAAATAGATAAGGGAGAACCAGTGGATGTGGTGTATTTGGACTTTCAGAAGGCTTTCGATAAGGTCCCGCGTAAGAGGTTAGCGTGCAAAATTAAGGCACATGGGATTGGGGGCAAGGTATTGACTTGGATAGAGAACTGGTTGGCGGACAGAAAGCAAAGAGTTGGAATAAACGGGTCGTTTTCCGAGTGGCAGGCAGTGACTAGTGGGGTACCGCAAGGATCGGTCCTAGGACCCCAGCTATTTCACAATATATATGAATGATCTGGACGAGGGAATTGGATGTAATATCTCCAAATTTGCAAACAACACAAAGCTGGGTGGGAGGGCATGCTGTGAGGAGGATGTCGTGAAACTCCAGTACGATTTGGACAGGTTGGGTGATTGGGCAGAAACATGGCAAATGCACTATAATGTGGATAAATGTGAGGTTATCCACTTTGGTAGTAAAAACAGGAAGGCAGATTATTTTTTGAATGGCAATAGATTGGGAGAAGGGGAAGTGTAACGAGACCTGGGTGTTCTTGTGCACCAGTCACTGAAGGTAAGCGTGCAAGTGCAGCAGGCGGTTAAGAAGGCAAATGGTATGTTGGCCTTCGTAGCAAGAGGGTTCGAGTACAGGAACAAGGATGTCTTGCTGCAGTTGTACAGGGCCTTGGTGAGACCACACCTTGAGTATTGTGTGCAATTTTGGTCGCCTTATCTGAGGAAGGATGTTCTTGCCATGGAGGGAGTGCAGCGAAGATTCACCAGACTGATACCTGGGATGGCAGGAATGACGTATGAGGAGAGATTAGGTCGATTGGGCTTGTATTCGCTAGAGTTTAGCAGAGTGAGAGGGGATCTCATTGAAACTTATAAAATTCTAACGGGACTAGACAGACTAGATGCAGGAAGGATGTTCCCGATGGTCGGGGAGTCCAGAACCAGGGGTCACAGTCTAAGGATAAGGGGTAAGCCATTTAGGACAGAGATGAGGAGGAATTTCTTCACCCAGAGAGTGGTGAACCTGTGGAATTCTCTACCACAGAAGGCAGTTGAGGCCAATTCATTAAATATATTCAAGAAGGAGTTGGATATATTTCTTAAGGCTAAAGGGATCAAGGGATATGGGGAGAAGGCAGGGACAGGGTACTGAATTTGGATGATCAGCCATGATCGCATTAAATGGCGGAGCAGGCTTGAGGGGCCGAATGGCCTACTCCTGCTCCTATCTTCTATGTTTCTATGTAACACCACTTGGAAGAAGCACTGAGGGTAGCAAGAGCACAGAATGTACTCTGGGTGGGGAATTCAATGTCCATCACCAAGAGTGGCTTGGTAGCACCACTACTGACCGAGCTGGCTGAGTCCTGAACAATACAGCTGCCAGACTGGGTCTGCTGCAGGTGGTGGTAAGATCCCGGGATCGAAATGTTTCTCCGCCACGATCCCACGATCGAGCGGTTTCTCTGCCACTATCTTGGGGATCGTGTTTTGCGGGCCACTATCCCGTGATCGAGCGGTTTCTCCGCCGCTACGGAAGCTGGGTAAAGAACTCTCCATTCCGTGAAAGCCGTTTCTTTCACAATACCCGCCGCCGCATCCTGCTGACTGGTCTGCCGTGACTTCATGAAAAGGACAGGCCCAAGAAAATTTGGGGGCAGGAAGGAAACAAGCTGCAAGGCGAAACATCAGTGATACCGTCTCGGTGAAAGTTCCAGATACAGCAGCTTTGCTGATTTGGCAAATTTTTCTCCCGGGCTGCTTGCTGCAGTCCTTGGGACATCAATCCTCAATCTGGGAAACTCCCGGACGATGCGGTAGGGTTGTCAACCCTATCTCTGTCCTCCTGTGCTATCCGTGTCAACTGTGGCTCAGTGGGCAGCACTCTCGCCTGAGTCAGAAGTTTGTGGTTTCAAGTCCCACTCCAGAGACTTGAGCACAAAAATCTAGGCTGACACCAGTGCAGTACTGAGGGAGCGCCGCACTGTCGGAGGGGCAGTACTGAGGGAGCGCTGCACTGTCGGAGGGGCAGTACTGAGGGAGCGCCGCACTGTCGGAGGGGCAGTACTGAGGGAGCGCTGCACTGTCGGAGGGGCAGTACTGAGGGAGCGCCGCACTGTCGGAGGGGCAGTACTGAGGGAGCGCCGCACTGTCGGAGGGGCAGTACTGAGGGAGCGCCGCACTGTCGGAGGTGCCGTCTTTCGGATGAGATGTTAAATCGAGGCCCCGTCTGCTCTCTCGGGTGGAGGTAAAAGATCCTATAGCACTATTTTGAAGAAGAGCAGGGGAGTTATCCCCGGTGTCCTTGCCAATATTTATCCCTTAATCAACATCACTATCTGGTCATTTATCACATTGCTGTTTGTGGGACCTTGCTGTGCATAAATTGGCTGCCGCGTTTCCGACATTACAACAGTGACTCCACGTCAAAGGTACTTCATTGGCTGCAAAGCGCTTTGGGACGTCCTGAGGCCGTGAAAGGTATTGTAGAAATGCAAGTCTTTTTCATTTTTAGGTTATTTAAAGTTTGTATTCTCTGTGTATAATATCAGTTAGTCTACTTGGCACATCCTTCTCCCTCTGCACCTAATTCCCACTCACCAAATTCCTTTTCTGGAAGTCTTTACTCTCACTCCATTACCAGCACACTCTGCTTTACTCTTTCAAATCTCTCCACAAACCAGCTTCAACTGGTTCGTCAGCAGAGTCTACTTAGTATAGAAACATAGAAGACAGGAGCAGGAGTAGGCCATTCGGCCCCTCGAGCCTGCTCCGCCATTCAATGAGATCATGGCTGATCATCCAAATTCAGTAGCCTATCCCTGCCTTCTCCCCATATCCCTTGATCCCTTTAGCCTTAAGAAATATATCTAACTCCTTCTTGAATATATTTAATGAATTGGCCTCAACTGCCTTCTGTGGTAGAGAATTCCACAGGTTCACCACTCTCTGGGTGAAGAAATTCCTCCTCATCTCTGTCCTAAATGGCTTACCCCTTATCCTTAGACTGTGACCCCTGGTTCTGGACTCCCCCACCATCGGGAACTTCCTTCCTGCATCTAGTCTGTCTAGTCCTGTTAGAATTTTATAAGTTTCGATGAGATCCCCTCTCATTCTTCTAAACTCCAGCGAATATAAGCCCAATCGACCCAATCTCTCCTCATACGTCATTCCTGCCATCCCAGGTACCAGTCTGGTGAATCTTCGCTGCACTCCCTCCATGGTAAGAATATCCTTGCTCAGATAAGGCGACCAAAACTGCACATAATACTCAGTGTGGTCTCACCAAGGCCCTGTACAACTGCAGCAAGATATCCTTGTTCTTGGCCTTCGTAGCGAGAGGATTTGAGTACAACACACCATTTGCCTTCTTAACCGCCTGCTGCATCTGCATGCTTACCTTCAGCGACTGGTACACAAGGACACCCAGGTCTCGTTGCACTTCCCCTTCTCCCAATCTATTACCATTCAGATAATCTGCCTTCCTGTTTTTGCCACCAAAGTGGATAACCTCACATTTATCCACATTATACTGCATCTGCCCAATCACCCAACCTGTCCAAATCATACTGGAGTTTCTCGGCATCCTCTGAGGTGCATCACATTAACACCTGGCCAGTGACCTACTTACAGCTGACTGACCATTCTCTGCCAACTGGCTGCAATTATTCAAGTGAGAAAATAAGTTTACATTTCCGTTCAGCAATTTCTTTACTACTGGCCCAATGTACTTCCTACTCGCCACTAAATTCCCATCATCACCAAATTCTCTTTTAGAAGTCCTAAACACTCACTCTTCCCACCTCACTGTTACCAGCTCACTCCTTGATCTGCTCGTGCAAATACCCTCCCTGTATGTACCGTTTAGATCCAAACCAGTTTCAACTGGTCAGTCAGTGCTGCAGTAGTGGCTCACCTCATTACTGCACTAACCCGATTACTGCATCCACCTCATTACTGCACTAACTCGATTACTGCATCTACCTCATTACTGTACTAACCCGATTACTGCATCCACCTCATTACTGCACTAACCCGATTACTGCATCGACCTCATTACTGCACTAACCCGATTACTGCATCGACCTCATTACTGCACTAACCCGATTACTGCATCGACCTCATTACTGCACTAACGCGATTACTGCATCCACCTCATTACTGCACTAACCCGATTACTGCATCTACCTCATTACTGCACTAACTTGATTACTGCATCTACCTCATTACTGTACTAACGCGATTACTGCATCCACCTCATTACTGTACTAACCCGATTACTGCATCCACCTCATTACTGCACTAACTTGATTACTGCATCTACCTCATTACTGTACTAACCCGATTACTGCATCCACCTCATTACTGCACTAACTTGATTACTGCATCCACCTCATTACTGTACTAACCCGATTACTGCATCGACCTCATTACTGCACTAACCCGATTACTGCATCTACCTCATTACTGCACTAACTTGATTACTGCATCTACCTCATTACTGCACTAACCCGATTACTGCATCCACCTCATTACTGCACTAACCCGATTACTGCATCCGCCTCATTACTGCACTAACCTGATTACTGCATCCACCTCATTACTGCGCTAACCCGATTACTGCATCCACCTCATTACTGCACTAACCCGATTACTGCATCGACCTCATTACTGCACTAACCCGATTACTGCATCCGCCTCATTACTGCACTAACCTGATTACTGCATCCACCTCATTACTGCACTAACCTGATTACTGCATCCACCTCATTACTGCATCCACCTCATTACTGCACTAACCCGATTACTGCATCCACCTCATTACTGCACTAACCCGATTACTGCATCGACCTCATTACTGCACTAACCCGATTACTGCATCCACCTCATTACTGTACTAACCCGATTACTGCATCGACCTCATTACTGCACTAACCCGATTACTGCATCCGCCTCATTACTGCACTAACCCGATTACTGCATCCGCCTCATTACTGCACTAACCCGATTACTGCATCCACCTCATTACTGCACTAACTTGATTACTGCATCTACCTCATTACTGTACTAACGCGATTACTGCATCCACCTCATTACTGTACTAACCCGATTACTGCATCCACCTCATTACTGCACTAACTTGATTACTGCATCTACCTCATTACTGTACTAACCCGATTACTGCATCCACCTCATTACTGCACTAACTTGATTACTGCATCCACCTCATTACTGTACTAACCCGATTACTGCATCGACCTCATTACTGCACTAACCCGATTACTGCATCTACCTCATTACTGCACTAACTTGATTACTGCATCTACCTCATTACTGCACTAACCCGATTACTGCATCCACCTCATTACTGCACTAACCCGATTACTGCATCCGCCTCATTACTGCACTAACCTGATTACTGCATCCACCTCATTACTGCGCTAACCCGATTACTGCATCCACCTCATTACTGCACTAACCCGATTACTGCATCGACCTCATTACTGCACTAACCCGATTACTGCATCCGCCTCATTACTGCACTAACCTGATTACTGCATCCACCTCATTACTGCACTAACCTGATTACTGCATCCACCTCATTACTGCATCCACCTCATTACTGCACTAACCCGATTACTGCATCCACCTCATTACTGCACTAACCCGATTACTGCATCGACCTCATTACTGCACTAACCCGATTACTGCATCCACCTCATTACTGTACTAACCCGATTACTGCATCGACCTCATTACTGCACTAACCCGATTACTGCATCCGCCTCATTACTGCACTAACCCGATTACTGCATCCGCCTCATTACTGCACTAACCCGATTACTGCATCCACCTCATTACTGCACTAACTTGATTACTGCATCCGCCTCATTACTGCACTAACCCGATTACTGCATCCGCCTCATTACTGCACTAACCTGATTACTGCATCGGCCTCATTACTGCACTAACCCGATTACTGCATCGACCTCATTACTGCACTAACCCGATTACTGCATCGACCTCATTACTGCACTAACCCGATTACTGCATCGACCTCATTACTGCACTAACCCGATTACTGCATCCACCTCATTACTGCACTAACCCGATTACTGCATCGACCTCATTACTGCACTAACCCGATTACTGCATCCGCCTCATTACTGCACTAACCTGATTACTGCATCCACCTCATTACTGCACTAACCTGATTACTGCATCCACCTCATTACTGCACTAACCCGATTACTGCATCCACCTCATTACTGCACTAACCCGATTACTGCATCCACCTCATTACTGCACTAACCCGATTACTGCATCCACCTCATTACTGCACTAACCCGATTACTGCATCCACCTCATTACTGCACTAACCCGATTACTGCATCCACCTCATTACTGCACTAACCCGATTACTGCATCGACCTCATTGCTGTACTAACCCGATTACTGCATCGACCTCATTACTGCACTAACCCGATTACTGCATCCGCCTCATTACTGCACTAACCCGATTACTGCATCGACCTCATTACTGCACTAACCCGATTACTGCATCGACCTCATTACTGCACTAACCCGATTACTGCATCGACCTCATTACTGCACTAACCCGATTACTGCATCGACCTCATTACTGCACTAACCCGATTACTGCATCCACCTCATTACTGCACTAACCCGATTACTGCATCGACCTCATTACTGCACTAACCTGATTACTGCATCCGCCTCATTACTGCACTAACCCGATTACTGCATCCGCCTCATTACTGCACTAACCCGATTACTGCGTCCGCCTCATTACTGCACTAACCCGATTACTGCGTCCGCCTCATTACTGCACTAACCCGATTACTGCGTCCGCCTCATTACTGCACTAACCCGATTACTGCGTCCGCCTCATTACTGCACTAACCCGATTACTGCGTCCGCCTCATTACTGCACTAACCCGATTACTGCGTCCGCCTCATTACTGCACTAACTCGATTACTGCGTCCGCCTCATTACTGCACTAACCCGATTACTGCATCGACCTCATTACTGCACTAACCCGATTACTGCATCCACCTCATTACTGCACTAACCCGATTACTGCATCCACCTCATTACTGCACTAACCCGATTACTGCATCCGCCTCATTACTGCACTAACCCGATTACTGCATCCGCCTCATTACTGCACTAACCCGATTACTGCATCCGCCTCATTACTGCACTAACCCCATTACTGCATCGACCTCATTACTGCACTAACCCGATTACTGCGTCCGCCTCATTACTGCACTAACCCGATTACTGCATCTACCTCATTACTGCACTAACCCGATTACTGCATCTACCTCATTACTGCACTAACCCGATTACTGCATCCGCCTCATTACTGCACTAACCCGATTACTGCATCCGCCTCATTACTGCACTAACCCGATTACTGCATCTACCTCATTACTGCACTAACCCGATTACTGCGTCCACCTCATTACTGCACTAACCCGATTACTGCATCCACCTCATTACTGCACTAACCCGATTACTGCATCCACCTCATTACTGCACTAACCCGATTACTGCATCCACCTCATTACTGCACTAACCCGATTACTGCATCGACCTCATTACTGCACTAACCCGATTACTGCATCCGCCTCATTACTGCACTAACCCGATTACTGCATCGACCTCATTACTGCACTAACCCGATTACTGCATCCGCCTCATTACTGTACTAACCCGATTACTGCATCCACCTCATTACTGCACTAACCCGATTACTGCATCCACCTCATTACTGCACTAACCCGATTACTGCATCTACCTCATTACTGCACTAACCCGATTACTGCATCGACCTCATTACTGCACTAACCCGATTACTGCATCCACCTCATTACTGCACTAACCCGATTACTGCATCCACCTCATTACTGCACTAACCCGATTACTGCATCCACCTCATTACTGCACTAACCCGATTACTGCATCGACCTCATTACTGCACTAACCCGATTACTGCATCCGCCTCATTACTGCACTAACCCGATTACTGCATCTACCTCATTACTGCACTAACCCGATTACTGCATCCGCCTCATTACTGCACTAACCCGATTACTGCATCCGCCTCATTACTGCACTAACCCGATTACTGCATCCACCTCATTACTGCACTAACCCGATTACTGCATCGACCTCATTACTGCACTAACCCGATTACTACATCCGCCTCATTACTGCACTAACCCGATTACTACATCCGCCTCATTACTGCACTAACCCGATTACTGCGTCCACCTCATTACTGCGCTAACCCGATTACTGCATCCACCTCATTACTGCACTAACCCGATTACTGCATCCACCTCATTACTGCACTAACCCGATTACTGCAACCACTTGGTGGTTGGAGACCGTCAAAAGATGGTTGATGTGACAAAATATCTTCTGGAGTTTTTGCCTCCACTACTCTTTCTGGTCACTGAAGAATCATAGAATGGTACAACACAGAAAGAGGCCATTCAGCCTGTGCCGGCTCTTTGAAAGAGCTCTCCGATTATTCCTAATCCCTGCTTTTTCCCCTTAGCCCTGCAAATTTTTCTTCAAGTATTTATTCAATTCCTTTTTGAAAGTTACTACTGTATTGAATCTGCTTGCACCGCCCTTTCAGACCGTGCACTGTAGGTCACAACTCGCTGCGTTTGAAAATAAATCAATAAATAATGGCTCCTCATCTCCCCTCTGGTTCTTTTGCCAATTACATTAAATCTGGTGATTGATCCTCCTGCCAATGGGAAAAGGTTTTCCTCATTTAATCTATCAAAGCCCCTCACTGCTGTGCACCTCTTAAATTTCCCCATAACCTCTGCTCTAAGGAGAACAATCCCTGCTTCTCTAGTGTCTCATAACTGAAGTCCAGCATCCCTGGAACCAGTCTAGTAAATCTCCTCTGCACCCTCTCCAAGGCCTCGACATTCAAGTGAGGTTCCCAGAATGACACACAATACTCCAGTGATTAATAAAGGTTTACCATAACGTCTTTGTTTTTGTACTCTGCCTCAAGGATCCTGTGTACTTTAACAGCTTCATCAGCTTGTCCTGCCGCCTTCAAAGATTTATGTACATAAACCCCCAGGTCTCTCTGTTCCTGCACCCACTTTAGAATTGTACCATTTAGTTTATATTGCCTCTCCTCCATTCTTCCTGCCAAAATGCATCACTTCACACTTCTCTACATTGAATGTCATCTGCCATGTGTCTGCCCATTGCACCAGTCTCTGTCCTCCTGAAGTCTGCTACTATCCTCCTCACTGTTTACTACATTCCCAAGTTGTGTATCATCTGCAAACTTAAAAATTATGTCCCCCATACCCAAGTCCAGGCCATTAATATAAATCAAAAAGAGCAGTGGTCCTAATACCGACCCCGGGGAACACCACTGTATACTTCCCTCCGGTCTGAAACACGCCCATTAGCACAACTCTCTTCTATCCCTGAGCCTATTTTGTTTTCAAATCCCTCCATGGCCTCACCCCTTCCTATCTCTGTAATCTCCTTCAGCCCCACAATGTAGTAAAACGTCCCAAGGCGCTGCACAGGAGTATTTTAAGACAAAAAATTTGACACCGAGCCACATAAGGATAAATTAGGGCAAGTGAACAAAAGCTTGGTCAAAGAGGTAGGTTTTAAGGAGCGTCTTAAAGGAGGAGAGAGAGGTAGCGAGGCGGAGAGGTTTAGGGAGGGAATTCCAGAGCTTAGGGCCTAGGCAACAGAAGGCACGGCCGCCAAAGGTTGAGTGATTATAATCAGGGATGCTCAAGAGGGCAGATTTAGAGGAGCGCAGGTATCTCGGGGGGGGGGGGGCGGTTGTGGGGCTGAAGGAGATTACAGAGATAGGGAGGGGCGAGGCCTTGGACGGATTTGAAAACAAGGATGAGAATTTTGAAATCGAGGTGCTGCTTAACCGGGAGCCAATGTAGGTCACTGCGAACGGAACTTGGTGCGTGTTAGGACACGGGCAGCCGAGTTTTGGATGACCAAGTTTACGTAGGGTGGTGTGTGGGAGGCCAGCCAGGAGTGCGTTGGAATAGTCAAATCTAGAGGTAACAAAGGCGCAGATGAGGTAATATGCCTATCGAAAACCTTTGGATTCCCTTTTATGTTAGCCGCCAATCTATTTTCATTCTCTCTCTCTCTCTCTCTCTCTCTCTCTCTCTCTCTCTCTCTCTCTCTCTCTCTCTCTCTGCCCCTCTTAGTTTTTCACTTCTCTGTACGTTTATATTCGGCCTGATTTTCCCTTGTATTATCATGTTGACGTTTGACATACGCCCCCTTTTTCAGCTTCATCCTACTTTCTATCATCCCCCGGGAGCTCTGGCTTTGGTAGCCCTCCCTTTCCCCCTTGTGTACCCAAACCATCTACACTTCAAAGACTGCCCATTGCTCCATTACGTTACTGCCTGCCAGTCTTTGACTCCAATTTACCTGGGCCAGATCCCCCCTCAATTTGCTGAAATTACCCCTCATCCAGTTAAGTATTTTTATTCTACATTGCCCCTTGTCCTTCATAACTAATCTAAAGCTCATATGAACACTATTTCCAAAATGCTCCATCACTGTGATCGACTTCATTCCCCAGGGCTTGCAATGCCTCCTTCCTCCTTGGGCAGGAAACATACTGATCAAGAATATTCTCCTGAACACACTTCAGAAATTCCTCCCCTTCTGCCTGTGATACAATCACTGCCCCATTCAATATTGAGGTACTTAAAGTCTCCCGTTATCACTATATAGTTCATGCACCTCTCGGTAATTTCCTTGCAAATCTGGTCCTCCATCTCCTTGTTTGACCCCCTCATGGACAGTCTCTCTAGCACTAATATTTTCCTTAATTGAAACTGCTACCCCTCCTTTTTTCCTTCCCTATTAAGCATTCAATCCTCCCCTATTTTGAGCCATGTCTCAGTTATCACTACTACATATTCCCATGTGGCTACTTGTGCCTGCAGCTCACCAACCTTATTAACCACACTTTGTGCAATTACACTCGTGCACTCCAAACCTAACTTAGACCTCTTTGTATTTTCTATGATCCCACCTAATTCTGTATTATTTCTAATTGTCTCTGCCAGTCCTCTGTGCACCTTGTTTCTACTTTCTAACACTACATCTTGGTGCCCAACCCCTGCTGAATTAGTTTAAACCCTCCTCCACAGCATGCGTTAACCTGCCTGCAAGGATATTGGTCCCAGCTTTGGGTGCAACCTATCCATCTTCAATAGGTCCCTCCTGCCACGGAACTTAGAAACATAGAAAACTAGGAGCAGGAGTAGGCTATTCGGCCCTTCGAGCCTGCTCCGCCATTCAATATGATCATGGCTGATCCTCTATCTCAATACCATATACATTGCCCTCTCCCCATACTCCTTGATGCCTTTTGTGTCTAGAAATCTATATCTCCTTTTAAATATATTCAGTGACTTGGCCTCCACAGCCTTCTGTGGTAGAGAATTCCACAGGTTCACCACCCTCTGAGTGAAGAAATTTCCCCTCATCTCAGTGCTAAATGTCCTACCCCGTATCCTGAGACTGTGACCCCTCGTTCTAGACCCCCCAGCCAGGGGAAACATCCTCTCTGTCTAACCCTGTCAGAATTTTATACATTTCAATGAGATCCCCTCTCATTCTTCTAAACTCTAGTGAATACAGGCCTAGTCGACCCAATCTCTCCTCATACGACAGTCCTGCCATCCCAGGAATCAGTCTGGTGAACCTTCGCTGCACTCCCTCTATGGCAAGTATATCCTTTCTTAGGTAAGGAGACCAAAACTGCACACAGTACTCCAGATGTGGTCTCACCAAGGCCCTGTATAACTGTAGTAAGACATCCTTGCTCCTGTACTCAAATCCTCGTGCAATGAAGGCCAACATGCCATTTGCCTTCCTAACTGCTTGCTGCACCTGCATGTTTGCTTTCAGTGACACGTGTACAAGGACACCCAGGTCCCTCTGTACATCCAACATTTCCCAATCTATCACTATTTAAATAATACTCTGCCTTTCTCTTTTTCTTACCGAAGTGGATAACTTCACATTTATCCACGTTATACTGCATCTGCCATGTATTTGCCCACTCACTCAACTTGCCCAAATCTCCTTGAAGCCTCTTTGCATCCTCCTCACAACTCTCAATCCCACCTAGTTTTGTGTCATCAGCAAACTTGCAAATATTACATTTGGTTCCCTCATCCAAATCATTGATATATATTGTGAATAGCTGGGGCCCAAGCACTGATCCCTGCGGTACCCCACTAGTCACCACCTGCCACCTGAAAAAGACCCATTTATTCCTACTCTCTGTTTCCTGTCTGTTAACCAATTTTCAATCCATGCCAGTATATTACCCCCAATCCCATGTGCTTTAATTTTGCACACTAACCTCTTATGTGGGACTTTATCAAAGGACTTCTGAAAATCCAAATACACCACATCCACTGGTTCTCCCTTATCTATTCTACCAGTTACATCCTCAAAAAAACTCCAGTAGGTTTGTCAAACACGATTTCCCTTTCATAAATCCATGTGGACTTTGTCTAATCCCGTTGATATTTTCTAAGTGTCCTGTTATCACATCCTTTATAATAGACTCTAGCATTTTCCCTACTATTGATGTTAGACTAACTGTTATGTAGTTCCCTGGTTTCTCTCCCTTTTTTAAATAGTGGGGTTACATTTGCCACCCTCCAATCTGCAGGAACTGTTCCATAATCTATAGAATTTTGGATGACAACCAATGCATCCACTATTTCCATGGCTACCTCTTTTAGTACTCTGGAATGCAGATTATCAGGCCCTGGGGATTTATCAGCTTTCAGTCCCATTAATTTCTCCAGCACACTTTTTTTACTAATACTAATTTCCTTTAATTCCTCCTTCTCACTAGACCCTTGGTTCCTTAGCATTTCTGGGAAGTTATTTGTGTCCTCTTCCGTGAAGACAGAACCAAAGTATTTGCTCTGCCATTTCCTTGTTCCCCATTATAAATTCTCCCATTTCTGATTGTAAAGGGCCTACATTTGCCTTCACTAATCTTTTTCTTTTTACATACTTGTAGAAGCTTTTACAATCCGCTTTTATGTTCCTTGCAAGTTTACTCTCATACTCTATTTTTCCCCTCTTAATCAATCTCTTGGTCCTTTATTGCTGAATTCTAAACTGTTCCCAATCCTCTGGCTTGCTACTTTTTCTGGCAACTTTATATGACTCCTCTTTGGTTCTAATACTATCCTTAATTTCTTTTGTTAGCCATGGTTGGGCCGCTTTTCCTTTTGTGTTTTTGCGCCAGAAAGGAATGTACAACTGTTGCAGTTCATGCATTTGTTCCTTAAATGTTAGCCATTGCCTATCCATCGTCATGCCTTTTAATGAAGCTCCCCAATCTATCATAGCCAACTTCCTCCTCATACCTTCGTTGTTTCCTTTGTTTAGATTTAGGACCCTAGTTTCAGATTGGACTTCTTCACTTTCCATCTTAATGAAGAGTTCTATCATGTTATGGTCACTCTTCCCTAAAGGACCCCGCACAACAAGATTATTAATTAACCCCGTCTCATTGCACAATACCCAATCTAAGATAGCCTGTTCCCTAGTTGGCTCCTCAACGTACTGGTCTAAAAAACCATCTCGTACACACTCCAGGAATTCAACCTCCACAGTATTATTGCTAATTTGGTTTGGCCAGTCTATATGTAGATTAAAGTCCCCCATGATTAATGTTGTACCCTTGTTACATACCTCTCTACTTTCCTGTTTGATGCCGTCCCCTACATTACCACTTCTGTTTGGAGGCCTATAGACAACTCCCACCAGTGTTTTTTGCCCCTTGGTGCTTCTTAGCTCCACCCAGACTGATTCTACATCTTTATCTTCTGAGCCAATATCCTTTCTCACTATTGCTCTGATTTCATCCTTTACTAACAACGCCACCCCACCTCTTTTTTGCCTGTCCTTCCTAGATATCGGATATCCTTGGATATTCAGCTCCCAGCCATGTCTCTGTAATTGCAATTATATCTTATCCGTTTATATCTATTTGCGTTGCTAATTCGTCTACCTTATTATGAATGCTTCATGCATTCAGATACAGTGCCTTTAGATTTGTCTTTTTAACATTTTTAGACATCTTAACTTTTTTTTGTACTGTGGCCCTATTTGTCTTATTACCATTTGTTCTTACCAGGTCCCTATTTGTTAGTGCACTCCTTTGTTTGTACGCTCTGTCCCTTCCTGAACTGGTCCCAATGTCCCAGGAATCTGAAGCCCTCCCTCCTGCACCACGCCTTTAGCCACGCATTAACCTGCCATATCCTCCTATTTCTACTCTCACTAGCACGTGGCACTGGGAGTAATCCAGTGATTACTCCATTTAAGGGCCTGCTTTTTGACTTCCTCCCTAGCTCCTTAAATTCTGACTGCAGGACCTCAACCACCTTCTTCCCTATGTTGTTGGTTCCGACATGGACCACGGCTTCTGGCACTTCCCCTTCTCTCTTTTCCCCCCCCCCCCCCCCCCCAAGAATGTTCTGCACCCTCTCCGAGATATCCCTTACCCTGGCACCAGGGAGGCAACATGCCATAAGGGTCTCACATCGCCCTTAGCAGAAGTGCTTGTCTGTCCCCATGACTATCGAATTCCCAATTACTACTGCATTCCTACACTTTGCTCTACCCCCCCCTGTGCAGTCCTTTGCCTCAAGGTGCCAGGATTGGGACTGCATGCCTTCCAGGTGTCGTCACCTTCACCGGTATTCAATGCTGAATATTGGTTTGAGGGTGCCACACTACTGAAGGATTCCTACACTGCCGGCCTCTTCCTACCCTTCCGAGTGGCCACCCACTTGCTATTCTGAACTCTATCTGACTGTGGGGTGACCACCTGCTGGAACCTGTGATCCAGGAAATAGTCATCCACCCGTATGCCCTACAGTGAATCCTGCTGCCCCTCGATCTCAGAAACCCTCGGCGTGAGTTTGAGCAGCTGGAGGCACTTCCTGCGAATATGGGTCTCCAAGACACACGAGGCATCCTGAAGTTCTCGCATGGCGCAAGAACTCTAATTAGAAACTTAAAATAAACTCCTTGGACACAAGGTAATTGTTTATATATTTGGTATTAACTAGGTTGAAACTATTTTAAATTACAATGCTGGTTTTCTATTCGCTCCTCAAAGTGAACTAACCAAAGACTAATTATTTACACAGTGTAAACACAAAGAACCTAAATATTAGATATCTAGATACTTAACCTAGATACTTGCCTTAGAATCCACGGGTTCTGCGGCTCCACTCCTTCATTTGAGTTGGGCATGAGAAACCGCCTTGCTCCTCTACACCGAATTCCTACCGTCACCAAATTCTCAGCTTCCACTCTGTATGTGATCCACTCCTATTGCGATTCACCCAGCTCTGTCTTCAAGCTCTGTGCCCAAGTCAACCTGTGACTCCTTTATTCCATATGTGATCCAACCCAAGATCCTATTTGTCTTGTTTATCATGGCCGCACATTGTGCAGATGGTTTCAACAATCCAAATCCATTCCCTACACTGTATCCTATAGACTAACACCATTAGTTTAGAATTCCAAGCCTGGAAATTCAGTGCGTGTTCTCCCAGATTCTCACTAACTGAGTGCTCAGCCATTGACGCCGTTTCCCTGGGATTCCATCTGACTCCTGCCAGAGTTACGGCATGAGATCAGTAAAGCCACTTGGAATTTCTGGCCGCAATTGTTGTTGTTCCACAATCTCGTCACTTTATACTTAACAAGGTCAAGGAAGGTCTTTTAGCCTATCTTAATTCATCCATCCAGAGAGATCCCAAAGTCACCCTCCCTCATTTCAGCATCTAACTGTTTCTTGAATGATTCCTGGGTTTTTGCCTCCACTATTTTACAAGGAAGTTTATTGCATAATGTTCATGAATCTGAACAAGTATTTTCTGACCTCAGTCCTAAATTGTCTTTTGCTAGCTTGAAGCTCTATCCTCTTGTCCTACTGTCAGTTTATTTTATTCCAGATTTACCATTTTCATTCCCTTTATCTTATAACCCTTTATAAGATCACCTCTCGGGTCCCTTCTTTTCAAGACTATAAAGTCTAAGTCTGTCCAATCTTTCCACAGTTTCCGCCCTTTCACAGTTGGGCATCCAACCTCATGACTCTTCTCTGGGCATCCCAAAGAGATTTACAGCCAAAGTACTTCAGTCCAGTAAGACTTCTGAGTCATTTTCACCTTCATCTTTAGCTATTTCAACATCATTCATGGAGTATGTGTGTTCCTTCAAACGTGCAAAACTTTACACCTGTCTGCATTAAATTGTATCTGCCATTCTTCTGTCCACTCATTCTATCATTTCTCAGCTGCTGCCTTAGATTCTTCGGCCCCTCCCGAGTCTGGTATCAGCCGTGGCTCAGTGCTCGTTCTCTCAACTCTTGCTCAGCAGCTCGTAGGCACATAAACTACACTAGAACTTCAGTGGAGCACTGAGAGCGCTGCACTGTCGGGGGGCGGTACTGGGGGAGCGCTGCACTGTCGGGGGGCGGTACTGAGGGAGCGCCGCACTGTCGGGGGGGCGGTACTGAGGGAGCGCTGCACTGTTGGGGTGCGGTACTGAGGGAGTGCTGCATTGTTGGGGTGCGGTACTGGGGGAGCGCTGCACTGTCGGGCAGTACTGGGGGAGCGCTGCACTGTCGGGCGCGGTACTGAGGGAGCGCCGCACTGTCGGGCGCGGTACTGAGAGCGTGCCGCACTGTGGGGGGCGGTACTGGGGGAGCGCTGCACTGTCGGGCGCGGTACTGAGGGAGCGCCGCACTGCCGTAGGCACATAAACTACACTAGAACGTTAGTGGAGCACTAGGGTAGCGCCGCACTGTCGGAGGGCAGTACTGAGAGAGCGCTGTATTGTTGGGGTGCGGTACTGAGGGAGCGCTGAATTGTCGGGCGGTACTGAGGGAGTGCTGTATAGTCGGGGGGGGGGGCGGTACTGCGGGAGCGCTGCACTGTCGGAGGGTCGGTACTGAGGGAGCGCTGCACTGTCGGAGGGGCAGTACTGAGGGAGCGCTGCACTGTCGGAGGGGCAGTACTGAGGGAGCGCTGCACTGTCGGAGGGGCAGTACTGAGGGAGCGCTGCACTGTCGGAGGGGCAGTACTGAGGGAGCGCTGCACTGTCGGAGGGGCAGTACTGAGGGAGCGCTGCACTGTCGGAGGGGCAGTACTGAGGGAGCGCTGCACTGTCGGAGGTGCCGTCTTTATGATGAGACGTTAAACCGAAGCCCTGTCTGCCCCCTCGGGTGGATGTAAAAGATCCCATTGCATAGGAATTGCTAGATGGATAAAGACCATGGTCAATCTCGTTCGCCTTCTATCATCCTGGTAGTTGGATGATACAGCGATGATTGAGTTGTTGGTTAATCATGGCACTATTTGACGAAAAGCAGGTTCTCACGAACAATATTTAACTCTCAAATAAAACCATTAAAGCATATTATCTGGTCACTTGCCTCATTGCTGTTTGTGGAACCTTGCTGTGCACAAAATGGCTGCTGCATTTCCCTACATTGCAACATTGACTACACTTCAAAAGTAATTCATTAGCTGTGAAGCATTAGGGATGTGAAAGGCTCTATTGAAATCCTTGGGGTAGTCCAATAGTCACTTGCTGTCACTGTGATGCAGGACCACCCTGTCTTCCTTTTGATTCAGCTGGCTCCCGATCCATTTCAGTAACTGACCGTTGATTCTGTACTTTTCTACCCTTCTATGCGCGACTGCATCAAAAGCCTTGTTGAAACCTAGATAAGCAATGCCGACCGAGTTTCCTTTATCCACACGTTCTAATACCACCTCAAAGAATTCTAACACATTTGTTGAACGTGATCTCTTTTTCACAAACCCCCCCCCCCTCCCCCATTCTTGCCCCTCTTTCATTTGTTTCTGTATCTTAAATGTTGGAAGAGCTGATGTATGTTTCTTGGTGTTGCCACTTAAATATACTATAACTAGTTACAATCATAAACATTTACAGCACAGAAGGAGGCCACTCGGCCCGCCGTGCCTGTGCTGTCTCTGTGAAAGAGCAGTGGTGCTCAGTCCCACAGCCCCGCTTTCTGTGGGGAACCCTGTCAGTGCCTCATCCTCCAGGACCGTCCAACTCCCATTTAAAATTACTGCTGGGATCAGCTTCCACCACCTGTTCATTTCTCCTCATCGCCCCTCGAGATCTTTTACCAATGATTTTAAATCTGTGACCTCTGGTTATTGACCCACTCGCCAGAGGGAATCGTTTCTCTCGATCTACTCGATCAGAACCTCGGATCATCTGGAAAACCTCGATTCGGTCACCTCTTCACCTTCTCTGCTCCAAGGAGAACAGTCCGAACTTTTCCAACCTCTCCGATAACTGAAGTCCCTCATCCCTGGTAACATCCTGGTAAACCTCCTCTGCACCCGTTCTAAGGCCTTTACATCTTTAGTTTGAGACTTGGTGGTATAAAGTTAGTGCTTCACCGGATAGAACCTGTAACCTCGCTCGTTCTTATACTTTTATTAAAGTCATAGATTGGCCAGAAAAGTAATATTTGACACTAAGTTATAAAGGAGACACTGGTCGGGTTCAAATACTGAATTAGAAGAAGCAGTAAACTTGTCTGCACAGAATTGCTGTTTTTGAATATTTCTCCAGTCTCTTGCCCTCAATTTAAAATGGTTTAGAAGCAAAGGTTCTGTTATTGTGAGGTGTAGTTAAAACCATGAAGCAATGCACAGGGCTGTTTTATCCTAGTTCAAGTTAATAGTTAGTCCAGATGGAATTAGATTTACAGCAAATTCCATTCCTGTGGTGCTGGAATAATAAGTATCCCCTATAGTCTAAATTTAGAAAGAATTTCAGTCTGTATATCTATGGTGTAACAGCTGATTCACCGAATACAACATCAACAACTTCCATTTCTAGAGTTCATGGGAATACTTCCAAGAGGTGGATGAAAATGATCAGTACTAGAGCCATAGAGTTATACAGCACACAGAGGCCCATCACCTCCGCGCCGGCCATCAGACCCTGTCTATTCCAATCCCATTTTCCAGCACTTGGTCCGTAGCCATGTATGCTATGGCATTTCAAGTGCTCATCTAAATGCTTCTTGAATGTTGTGAGGGTTCCTGCCTCTACCACCCTTTCAGGCAGTGAGTTCCAGATTCCAACCACCCTCTGGGTGAAAAAGTTTTTCCTCAAATCCCCTCTAAACCTCCTGCCCCTTACCTTGAAACTATGCCCCCTGGTTATTGACCCCTCTACTAAGGGGAAAAGTTCCTTTCTATCTACCCTATCTATGCCCCTCATAATTTTGTACACCTCAATCAGGTCCCCCCCTCAGCCTTCTCTGCTCGAAGGAAAACAACCCCAGCCTGTCCAGTCTCTCTTCATAGCTGAAGCACTCCAGCCCAGGTAACATCCTGGTGAATCTCCTCTGCACCCTCTCCAATGCAATCACATCCTATAGTGTGGTGACCAGAACTGCGCACACTATTCCAGCTGTGGCCTAACTAGCGTTTTGTACAGCTCCATCATAACCTCCCTGCTATTCTATGCCTCGGCTAATGAAGGCAAGTATCCCATATGCCTTTTTAACCACCTTATCTACCTATCCTGCTGCCTTCAGGGATCTATGTACATACACACCAAGGTCCCTCTGATCCTCTGTCCTTCCTAGGGTCCTACCATTCATTGTGCATTCCCTTGCCTTGTTAGTCCTCCCAAAATGCATCACCTCACACTTTTCAGGGTTAAATTCCATTTGCCACTGCTCTGTCCATCTGACCATCCTGTCTATATCTTCCTGTAGCCTGAGGCTTCTCTCCTCGCTATTTACCACTCCACCAATTTTCGTGTCATCTGCGAACTTACTGATCATACCTCCTACATTCATATCTAAATCATCAATGTACACTACAAACAGCAAAGGACCCAGCACCGATCCCTGCGGTACACCATTGGACACAGGCTTCCAGTCACAAAAACAACCTTCGACCATCACCCTCTGCCTCCTGCCACTAAGCCAATTTTGGATCCAATGTGGCAAATTGCCCTGGATCCCATGGGCTCTTACCTTCTTGACCAGTCTCCCATGTGGGACTTTGTCAAAAGCCTTACTGATGTCCATGTAGACTACATCAACTGCACTACCCTCATCCACACACCTAGTCACCCCCTCTCAAAATTCAATCAAATTGGTTAGACATGATCTCCCCCTGACAAAGCCATGCTGACTATCCTTGCCTCTCCAAGTGGAGACTAATTCTGTCCCTCAGAATTTTTTCCAATAATTTCCCTACCACTGATGTTGGGCTCACTGGCCTGTAATTCCCTGGTTTATCCCTACTACCCACCTTGAATAATGGTACTACGTTAGCTGTCCTCTGGCACCTCCCCTGTGGCCAGAGAGGTTCTGAAAATTTGTGTCGGAGCCCCTGCAATCTCCTCCCTTACCTCACACAGCAGCCTTGGATACATCTTGTCTGGGCCTGGGGATTTATCTACTTTTAAGCTCGCTAAAACCGCTAGTACCTCCTCCCTCTCAATACTAATTTGTTCAAGTATATTACAATCCCCCTGCCTGATTTATATGCCTACATCGTCCTTCTCCATAGTGAACACAGATGCAAAATATTCATTTAAAACCTCACCCACATCTTCCGGCTCTACACACAGATTGACACTTTGGTTCCTACCAGAAACACTGTTTACGGAGGTCACTGACCACCATCAAAGACCCTACCACCCCAGCCACAGTTTGTTCACCCCCCTGCCATCTGGGAGACGCTACAGATGCATTCGCACCCGAACGACCAGATTTAGGAACAGCTTCTTTCCCAGGGCTGTCATCCTACTGAACTCCACAAATAAACTCTAAAGCCTGCACATCTGCCAATGCACTTTATTATGTTTATGTTTATGTTACAAGTCAAATGAATGTTAAATGTCTTAATCAAAATGTACACTCTCAGGAGCCGCAAGCTTACATTTCGTTGTACTGCACTTGTGCACTAACAATGACAAAGTTGATTATTATTATTAATGGGCCCTACCCTTTCCCTGGTTATCCTCTTGCCCTTAATATACTTATAAAACACCTTGGGATTTTATTTTATTTTGCCCGCCAGTGTTTTTTCATGCCCCCTCTTCGCTCTCCTAATTTCTTTTTTAAGTACCCCCCAGCACTTTCTATACTCCTCTAGGGCTTCCACTGTTTTTAGTCCTTTGTATCTGCCAAAAGCCTCCCTTTTTTTTCCTAATCCATTCTTGTTTATCCTTGACATCCAGGGTGCCCTGGGCTTGTTGGTCCCACCCTTGACCTTTACGGGAACATGTTGGCGTTGTACTCTCTCTCTTTCCTTTCTGAAAGACTCCCACTGCTCTGATGTGGATTTCCTACAAGTAGCTGATCCCGGTCCACTTTGGCCAGATCCTGCCTTATCATATTAAAATCGGCCTTCCCCCAATTTAGAACCTTTATTTCCAGTCCATCTTTGTTCTTTTCCATGACTACCTTAAATCTCACTGAATTATGGTCATTATCACCAAAATGCTCTCCTACTGACACTTCTACCACTTGCCCGGCCACATTCCTAGAATTAGGTCCAGTACCGCCCCCTCTCTTGTAGGACTTTCTACATGCTGGCTCAAAAAGCTCTCCTGGATGCACTTTAAGAATTCCGCACCCTCTAAGCCTTTCACACTCTGACTATCCCAGTTAATATTGGGGAAGTTGAAATCCCTACTATTATTACCCTACTATTTCTACACTTCTGAGATTTGCCTACATATCTGTTCCTCTATCTCCCCCTGACTGTTTGGGGCCTATAGTACACTCCCAGGAAAGTGCTTGCCCCCTTTTGTTTTTAAGTTCTACCCATATGACCTAATTAGAGGAACCTGCTAAGATATCATCCCTCCTTACAGCAGTAATTGACTCCTTGATTAATATTGCGACACCCCTCCTCTTTTACACCCCCCTCTGTCTCGCCTGAAGATTCTATACCCCGAATATTGAGCTGCCAGTCTTGCCCCTCCCTCAACCATGTGTCTGTGATAGCAACAATATCATACTGCCATGTGTTCATCAACACCTTCAATTCATCTGCCTTACTCGCAAGACTCCTTGCATTAAAATAAATGCCATCCAGCCTTGCCATATTCCCTTGTGCCATTACATATTTGCTCTGCCTTCCAGGCTGACTTGTTTTTTCCTCTATATTTGGCTGTGCATCACTACTATAGCTCCAATCCGTATCCCATCCTCCTGCCAAGTTAGTTTAAACCCCCCCCCGGCAACAGCACTAGCAAACCTCCCCGCAAGGATGTTGGTCCCGTTCCGGTTCAGGTGCAACTTGTCCGACTTGTACAGGTCCACCTTCCCAGAAACAGACCAGTGATCCAGGAAACTAAAGCCCTCCCTCCTGCACCAACTCTTTAGCCACGCATTCATCTGCTCTATCCTCCTATTCCTATACTCACTAGCACGTGGCACCCGGAGTAATCAGAGACTACAACCTTCGAGGTCCTGCTCTTTAATCTGCTACCTAGCTCCTAAATTCTTGTTGCAGGACCTCATCCCTCTTTCTACCCATGTCATTGGTACCATGTCATTGGTACCATGTGAACCACGACCTCTAACTGTTCGCCCTCCCCCTTCAGAATGCCCTGCAGCCGTTCAGTGACATCCTTGACCCTGGCACCAGGGCCGCAACATACCATCCTGGAGCCACGTCTGCGGCCACAGAAACGTTTATCTGTTCCCCTTACGATAGAACCCCTATCACTATTGCTCTCCCACTCTTTTTCCTCCCCTCCTGTGCAGCTGAGCCACTCGCAGTGCCACGGACTGGGCTCTTGCTGCATTCCCCTCAGAAACCATCTCCCCCAGCAGTATCCAAAACTCGGAGAGAATCAGCACCTTTCTAATTGTCCAGTCAAAGTGTGGACCTCGGGTAGGGCCCAGACTCAAATGGCTTTTCTTCTCTGCGTCAGGATATTCATTTTATGGCTGCGTATTTAAAGCCTTCATTATAAATGGAGTGATTCCCTTTACGTCCTCTATTAGTTTTTAAAGTCATTTGGGTCACGAAAGGAAAGGTAGAATGAATGCTAGCGAGATACTCCCCTTCCCCTGCATAATCTCAGGAACTCTGGAGAAATATGAAGGCAAGTCACCCCAATCTACTCTGCCTATCTCCAAGTGCTGTCCTGGAGCAGCAGGGATAGAGCCCTGGAAATGGGCCAGAAAAGTGTCATCTCAGCTGGGAATTGTTTGGTGGAGTGGACAAATAATAGAAAAGTCTCGGTGGGGATGGGGGGAGGTGATCATGGTGAGCTTGGATTGAAGCAAACAATATATTTCCAAGTGGAAAAGGAAAAACATAATCCAAACCCATTCATCTATCTATATATATAAATCGGTACATCTGTCATTCTGTCTGTCATCGCGTGTGCGTCTGGCGGGCTATGTGCTCGAAAGTTACAGGGCATATCTACGCGCGCGTTACCTCCAAAGAAAGCTTACGCTTCCGAGACGGTTTTAAGCGTATTTACGTTTCGGCCGGGCTAAAATCGCGCCCGCGGTATCCCAAAAACCTTCAACATTCCGCTCATTATCCGCTCATTAGCGACAGAGTGACCTTGAGGTCGACCAATCGTACGGCGGCTTGCTGCCGCGTGCGGCCGGGCCCTCCTACGGTCGAGTGACGGGACGATTGACCAATCCTACGCTTTGGTGACCTGACGGTCGACCAATCGGTGCGTGTGTGGGCGGGCCTTATCGTTCTGAACCGAGGTGAGTAGCCGCCATCTTGCTTCCATTCTTTTTCCTGCTTTCTGCGTCTTTCTTTTCAAATATACATTTCCAGCAAAATAAAATTCAATTTATTAAATTCTTTTAAAATAAATCACTCATTTGTAAATATTTTATCTAACCTGAACATTCTTTTTCCTACCTTTGCCCGTTTTTTTCTTACGCCTGAAAGCCTGGGCCTTTCTTGCCCAGCCAGGCCCGAGCTAGGTAACTGGGCTGCTGCTAAGCTCCTCACCCGCCGCCGCCCCCCCCCCCCCCCCCCGCCGTGTCACGTTACCCAGGGCAACGGCGTCAGCCACGAGGGTCAGGGTGCACGCGCAGCAGGAGCAGGTGAGACGCGGCGTCTCTGTTCCGCGCTCGGCGGGGGGGGAGGGGGCAGGGACCGGCCGCCGGCCGTCGCTCAGAGCCGCAATCGGGCTCGGCCGGTGGGGGGGGGGGGCTCGGAGAGCTGGGCTCTCGGCCGGGGGGTGCGGGGCTCGGAGAGCGGGGCTCTCGGCCTGGGCGCCCCTTCCCCCCCCGCCCCCCCTTCCCCTTCCCTTCCCCCCCCCCCCGCTTCCCCCCTCCCCTTCCCGCCGCCCCTTCCCCCCCCTTCTCCCCCCGCCCCCTTCTCCCCCCGCCCTCCCTTCCCCCGCCCTCCCTTCCCCCGCCCTCCCTTCCCCCGCCCTCCCTTCCCCCCGCCCTCCCTTCCCCCCCCGCCCTCCCTTCCCCCCCCCGCCCTCCCTTCCCCCCCCCGCCCTCCCCCCCCCCGCCCTCCCTTCCCCCCCCGCCCTCCCTTCCCCCCCCCCCCCGCCCTCCCTTCCCCCCCCCCCCCGCCCTCCCTTCCCCCCCCCCCCCGCCCTCCCTTCCCCCCCCGCCCTCCCTTCCCCCCCCCGCCCTCCCTTCCCCCCCCCGCCCTCCCTTCCCCCCCCCCGCCCTCCCTTCCCCCCCCCGCCCTCCCTTCCCCCCCCCGCCCTCCCTTCCCCCCCCGCCCTCCCTTCCCCCCCCGCCCTCCCTTCCCCCCCCCGCCCTCCATTCCCCCCCGCCCTCCCTTCCCCCCCCCCGCCCTCCCTTCCCCCCCCGCCCTCCCTTCCCCCCCCGCCCTCCCTTCCCCCCCCGCCCTCCCTTCCCCCCCCCCGCCCTCCCTTCCCCCCCCCCCGCCCTCCCTTCCCCCCCCGCCCTCCCTTCCCCCCCCCGCCCTCCCTTCCCCCCCCGCCCTCCCTTCCCCCCCCGCCCTCCCTTCCCCCCCCGCCCTCCCTTCCCCCCCCGCCCTCCCTTCCCCCCCCGCCCTCCCTTCCCCCCCCGCCCTCCCTTCCCCCCCCGCCCTCCCTTCCCCCCCCGCCCTCCCTTCCCCCCCCCGCCCTCCCTTCCCCCCCCCGCCCTCCCTTCCCCCCCCCGCCCTCCCTTCCCCCCCCCGCCCTCCCTTCCCCCCCCGCCCTCCCTTCCCCCCCCCCGCCCTCCCTTCCCCCCCCCGCCCTCCCTTCCCCCCCCCCGCCCACCCTTCCCCCCCCGCCCACCCTTCCCCCCCCGCCCTCCCTTCCCCCCCCGCCCTCCCTTCCCCCCCCGCCCTCCCTTCCCCCCCCGCCCTCCCTTCCCCCCCCGCCCTCCCTTCCCCCCCGCCCTCCCTTCCCCCCCCCGCCCTCCCTTCCCCCCCCCGCCCTCCCTTCCCCCCCCGCCCTCCCTTCCCCCCCCGCCCTCCCTTCCCCCCCCGCCCTCCCTTCCCCCCCCGCCCTCCCTTCCCCCCCCGCCCTCCCTTCCCCCCCCGCCCTCCCTTCCCCCCCCGCCTCTCCCTTCCCCCCCCGCCCTCCCTTCCCCCCCCGCCCTCCCTTCCCCCCCCGCCCTCCCTTCCCCCCCGCCCTCCTTCCCCCCCGCCTCCCTTCCCCCCTCCCCCCCGCCCTCCCTTCCCCCCCCGCCCTCCATTCCCCCCCCGCCCTCCATTCCCCCCCCGCCCTCCATTCCCCCCCCGCCCTCCATTCCCCCCCCGCCCTCCATTCCCCCCCCGCCCTCCATTCCCCCCCCCGCCCTCCATTCCCCCCCCGCCCTCCATTCCCCCCCCGCCCTCCATTCCCCCCCCGCCCTCCATTCCCCCCCCCCCCTCCATTCCCCCCCGCCCTCCATTCCCCCCCCTGCCCTCCATTCCCCCCCCTGCCCTCCATTCCCCCCCTGCCCTCCATTCCCCCCCTGCCCTCCATTCCCCCCCCCGCCCTCCATTCCCCCCCCCGCCCTCCATTCCCCCCCCCGCCCTCCCTTCCCCCCCCGCCCCTCCCTTCCCCCCCCCGCCCTCCCTTCCCCCCCGCCCTCCCTTCCCCCCCCGCCCTCCCTTCCCCCCCCCGCCCTCCCTTCCCCCCCCCCCCCGCCCTCCCTTCCCCCCCCGCCCTCCCTTCCCCCCCCGCCCTCCCTTCCCCCCCCGCCCTCCCTTCCCCCCCCCGCCCTCCCTTCCCCCCCCCGCCCTCCCTTCCCCCCCCCGCCCTCCCTTCCCCCCCCCGCCCTCCCTTCCCCCCCCCCGCCCTCCCTTCCCCCCCCCCGCCCTCCCTTCCCCCCCCCGCCCTCCCTTCCCCCCCCCGCCCTCCCTTCCCCCCCCCGCCCTCCCTTCCCCCCCCCGCCCTCCCTTCCCCCCCCCCCCCGCCCTCCCCTTCCCCCCCCCCCCCCGCCCTCCCTTCCCCCCCCCCCCCGCCCTCCCTTCCCCCCCCCCGCCCTCCCTTCCCCCCCCCGCCCTCCCTTCCCCCCCCCGCCCTCCCTTCCCCCCCCCGCCCTCCCTTCCCCCCCCCCGCCCTCCCTTCCCCCCCCCGCCCTCCCTTCCCCCCCCGCCCTCCCTTCCCCCCCCCGCCCTCCCTTCCCCCCCCCGCCCTCCCTTCCCCCCCCGCCCTCCCTTCCCCCCCCGCCTCCCTTCCCCCCCCGCCCTCCCTTCCCCCCCCCGCCCTCCTTCCCCCCCCCCCCTCCCCCCCGCCCCTCCCTTCCCCCCCCGCCCTCCCTTCCCCCCCCCGCCCTCCCTTCCCCCCCCGCCCTCCCTTCCCCCCCCGCCCTCCCTTCCCCCCCCGCCCTCCCTTCCCCCCCCCGCCCTCCCTTCCCCCCCCCGCCCTCCCTTCCCCCCCCCGCCCTCCCTTCCCCCCCCCGCCCTCCCTTCCCCCCCCCGCCCTCTCTTCCCCCCCAGCCCTCCCTTCCCCCCCCCGCCCTCCCTTCCCCCCCCCCGCCCTCCCTTCCCCCCCCGCCCTCCCTTCCCCCCCCGCCCTCCCTTCCCCCCCGCCCTCTCTTCCCCCCCGCCCTCTCTTCCCCCCAGTCGCTCTCTCTCTTCCCCCCAGTCGCTCTCTCTCTTCCCCCCAGTCGCACTCTCTCTTCCCCCCCCCAGTCGCCCGCTCTCTTCCCCCCCCCAGTCGCCCGCTCTCTTCCCCCCCCAGTCGCCCGCTCTCTTCCCCCCCCCCCCCCCCAGTCGCCCGCTCTCTCCCCCCCCCCCCCCCAGTCGCCCGCTCTCTTCCCCCCCCCCCAGTCGCCCGCTCTCTTCCCCCCCCCCCCCAGTCGCCCGCTCTCTTCCCCCCCCCCCCCAGTCGCCCGCTCTCTTCCCCCCCCCCCCCAGTCGCCCGCTCTCTTCCCCCCCCCCCCCCCAGTCGCCCGCTCTCTTCCCCCCCCCCCAGTCGCCCGCTCTCTTCCCCCCCCCCCAGTCGCCCGCTCTCTTCCCCCCCCCCCAGTCGCCCGCTCTCTTCCCCCCCCCCCAGTCGCCCGCTCTCTTTCCCCCCCCCCAGTCGCCCGCTCTCTTTCCCCCCCCCCAGTCGCCCGCTCTCTTTCCCCCCCCCCAGTCGCCCGCTCTCTTCCCCCCCCCCAGTCGCCCGCTCTCTTCCCCCCCCCCCCGTCGCCCGCTCTCTTCCCCCCCCCCCCAGTCGCCCGCTCTCTTCCCCCCCCCCCCCCAGTCGCCCGCTCTCTTTCCCCCCCCCCCAGTCGCCCGCTCTCTTTCCCCCCCCCAGTCGCCCGCTCTCTTCCCCCCCCCCAGTCGCCCGCTCTCTTCCCCCCCCCCCCCAGTCGCCCGCTCTCTTCCCCCCCCCCCCCAGTCGCCCGCTCTCTTCTCCCCCCCCCCCCCCCCAGTCGCCCGCTCTCTTCTCCCCCCCCCCCCAGTCGCTCGCTCTCTCTCTCTCTTCCAACAACAACATGCCCTCGAAAAAGCCTCGGCACCGTCGGGCACTCCAGCTAGTTGCTAATAAATGAGTCCTGACTCCAGCAGAGAGGAACTGTGAGAAGGGGCAGCGTGTCTGCAAACAGTGCTCAGTCAACAACAGTTTGGGGGAAAAGGAAGAGATTGTTAGGCTCAACTGGTTTGTCTTGCTCCCAGCTATCTGACACCTCACCCCTTCACCCGATCCTCCTCCCTTCAGACCCCCCTTACCTGTCCCCCCTCCATAGCCCCTTTTTTCCCGGCAGTCTTCGTTATGCTGCGGATATGTGGTCGGAAGCTCATTTCAGGGTCAAATATGACACCAAGGTTGCGAACATCTAATCAGCTGCTTCAAGTCCACTTTTCTAAAGAAAACAAGCCCAACTTATTGAAGTACAAAAAGCTGCGGATGCTGGAGATATCGGCCCGAAATTTGCAGTCAGCGCCGAAGCAAAGGCGTTTGCTGCTGGACCCGAAGAAAGCTACCCACAAAGATCTTGTGATCTCTGTGGCGAGAAGTTTGCCTTTTTCGACGTGCAGTTGAGATCAGTGTAATGTAGGGAGAATTCCATAGCGCGAGCTGCTCTGACGTCAACGAGCTGTCTAAGCAGCCAATCACAATGCAGAATTCTCACAGACAAGGAATCAGGAAGTGAAGAAGTTGCTTTTATTCTGACTTTTTAAAAATGTTATAGATAACAAAAAGTTTGGGGCTCTCACATGGGGAAACGGTAAAACTGAAATAAAGATGAACAAACTTAAAAATATAATTTTTTTTAGTTTCTTAAGTTGTAATTTTTATTAAAATTGAGAAATTTGACACTCCACAAAATTGAATTTTTCAAGGCCAGAACCTTTGCCGAGCAGTCCGTGTGCTGTTAAAATCCCAGTTACACCTAATCCAACAAGGTCTAATTTTAATGGGGCATTGAATAGTGATATTACCGCGGAAATGCCGAAGTTTTCGTCAGTTTCCCTGATTGCACTGATTGCTGTTTGTGGTGGTGGTGTCACAGCACAGCCAGTGTCAGAGCAGTGAATGACTGACTGCAACTTCAGGATCGCTGTTATTACCTACCGCTAATCCCAGGCCACTAAACAAAACCTGGAAATGCTGGAAATGGCGAGCAGGTCAGGCAGCATCTGTAAAGTGAACAGACCCATTAATATTTCAGGTGTGGCCCTGTCGTCAGAACTAGAAAAGTCAAAGATGGACAGTGTTTAAAAATTAGCAGAACAAAGGGAAGGGAGAGAAAAGAAAAACGAGCACACACCAGAGGGCGAGGAAGGCCAATGACTAGAGAAGAGTTTAAAAGAAAACCTGGGATGGTTAAATGGTTGAGGTGATCGTAACAGGAAGAGAGAATGAATGACATTTGGGAGACAGAAGATGTGGATAGCTGAGCTGCTTTCAGCACTCGACAGCTCAGTGCACTTTGCTGTGTGTTTTCTTCCTCTTTCCTTTTGACCTGTTTTATCTTTAATGTTTCCCAATTCTGATGAACAATTACATTTGAAATCTTAACATTTTTGTTTTTAATTCCCAAATTCTTTAACCTCTCTTCATAACTTAAATTCCTGAAATGCACCATTAGGTTTGTTGCCCTCTTCTGCCCCTTTCAGGAGCAGGATTATTCTTCCCGTTTCCCAGAAAGGTGCCTGGTCTCTGCTACCACACCCTGACACTGGATTTGCCTTTTTTACTCCACCCAATCACCATGCCGACAGTTTCACAAAATTACCGCAAGGTATTACTGTCTTCCATTCATCACATGCTCCCTATTTTGATTCCTTCTCACAAACTAAAAAGAAAGACAGACTTGCATTTATGTAGCGCCTTTCACGACCACCGGACGTCTCAAAGCGATTTACAGCCAATTACGTACTTTTGGAGTGTAGTCACATCAGAACACAAGAAATAGGAGCAGGAGTCGGCCATTCAGTGCCTCGAGCCTGCTCTGCCATTCAATAAGATCATGGCTGATCTGATCTTGGCTTCAACTCCACTTTTCTGCCTGTTCCCCATAACCCTCGACTCCCTGTAGTTCAAAAATCTGTCTATCTCAGCCTTGAATATATTCAATGACCCAGTCTCCACAGCTCTCTGGGGTAAAGAATTCCAAAGATTCACGACCCTCTGAGAAGAAATTCCTCCTCCATCTCCGTCTTAAATAGGCAACCCCTTATTCTGATACTCTGCCCCCTAGTTCTAGATTCCCCCACAAGGGGAAACATCCTCCCTGCATCTACCCTGTCGAGCCCCTTCAGAATCTTTTATGTTTCAATAAGATCACCTCTCATTCTTCTAAACGTCAATGAGTATAGGCTCAACCTTTCCTCATAAGACAACCCCTTCATCCCAGGAATCAACCTCGTGAACCTTCTCTGAACTGCCTCCAATGCAAGTATAACCCTCCTTAAATAAGGAGACCAAAGCTGTACGCAGTACTCCAGGTGTGGTCTCACCAACGCCCTGTACAGTTGTAGCAAGACTTCCCTACTTTTACATTCCATCCCCCTTGAAATAAAGGCCAACATTCCATTTGCCTTCCTAATTACTTGCTGTACCTGCATGCTAACTTTTTGTGTTTCATGTACGAGGATACCCAGACCCCTCTGTACCGCACCATTCTGTAGTCTCTCTCCATTTAAATAATATTTTGCTTTTTTATTCATCCTACCAAAGTATTTAACCTTGTGGCGGAGCCACTAAGGGACTCCGATCAATTGTATATAATTCCCTTTAATAATGTTAGCTACAGCCTGAGCCCATCCCCCACAGACGCTGCTCCTGCCCCTCAACCTGCGGGGTTGTGCTTCTACCACGACCGTTTTGGCGCGAAAGCAAGATGCTGCCGCCCTCCTTGCAGCTTTTCGCTCAAAAAAACCAGCAGCCACCCTGTCTAAAGAGGACCGGTTATAACGAGCGCCCCGCGGCTGCGATGGCAATCGGTAATTCGGGAAAACTCGTCTTCATCACCGACTCCCTATCTGGTCGACGTTTTCTCTGCGACACCGGGGCGCAGTGTAGCATCCTACCCGCGTCAAATCTTGATCTACAAGCCGGGGGGCACGGCCCCTCCCTCCAGGCGGCTAATGGCGGGGCCATTCGGACCTTCGGAAGCCGGCGGGTCCAGGTGTGCTTTGGCGGCCAGCGGTTTTACTGGGATTTCATCACGGCCAAAGTCTCTCAAGCCATCCTCGGGGCGGATTTTTTGTGCGCCAACGGCCTCCTGGTGGATGTAGGTTGATCAATGCGGCCACTTTTCACTCCATCCCGTGCCACCGCGGTAACACCGTGGCGCGCACTGTCTCCTGCGCGTTCTCGCCTCCGGATAACTTCACTCGCCTCCTCTGAGATTTCCCAGACCTGACCAGACCCACTTTCTCTTCCACGGCCACGAAACATGGTGTCAAACATCACATCACCACTACTGGCTTCCCCGGTCTACGCACGGGCCCGGCGCCTCGAACCTGGCAAGCTCGCGGCTGCGAAAGCGGAGTTTGACACGATGGAGCGGCTAGGGATTATTCGCCGGTCGAATAGTCCCTGGTCTTCGCCTCTCCACATTGTTCCGAAACCTGGCGGCGGATGGCGGCCTTGCAGCGACTACCAATGCCTGAACGACGCCACTACTCCTGATCGGTACCCGATCCCTCATATTCAGGATTCCTCTGCCCGTTTGGTGGGAAATACCATTTTTTCAAAAGTTGACCTTGTCCGTGGCTACCACCAGGTCCCCGTACACCCACAAGACGTCCCGAAAACTGCAGTCATCACCCCATTCGGCCTGTTTGAATTTCTGCGGATGCCGTTTGGATTGAAGAACGCTGCACAGGCTTTCCAGCGCTTGATGGACTCAGTGCTTCGGGACCTCAAGTTTCTATTCGTCTACCTCGACGACATCCTCATCGCCAGCCCTAATAAAGAGGAGCACATCTGCCATTTGCGCACCCTCTTTAGACGCCTCAGTCAACACGGCTTGATCATCAACCCGGCCAAGTGCCAGTTCGGCCTGCAGCAGATTGATTTCTTAGGCCATCGCATCACATCAGACGGCGCAATTCCCCTGCAAACGAAGGTGGAGGCAGTTACTTCGTTCCCGCGCCCGCAGACCGTCAAGGCCCTGCAGGAGTTCCTCGAGATGGTAAATTTTTATCACCGGTTCGTCCCTAATGCAGCTCTGCCCATGCAGCCCCTGTACGAGGCCCTCAAGGGCAAGTTTGGCCAGGATCCGATTAGCTGGACGGTCGACATGGACCGGGCGTTCGTCGACACAAAAGGCGCTTTAGCCAACGCAACCATGCTGGCACACCCGCTGCCAGGTGCCACCATCACCCTTGCCACCGACGCGTCAGACTACGCCATCAGCGCAGTGCAGGAACAGTGGGTGCATGGGACGTGGCAACCGCTGGCATTTTTCAACCGTCAACTACGGCGAAACGAACGGAAGTACAGCACGTTCGACCGGGAGTTGCTGGCCCTTTTTCTGGCCATCCGCCATTTCCGGTTCTTGCTAGAGGGACGTCCGTTCCCGGCTTTTGTGGACCATAAGCCACTAATGTTCGCTATGGCCAAGACCACCAAACCGTGGTCAGCTCGGCAACAACGTCAGTTGACGTTTATCTCAGAATTCACCACTGATATTCAGCATGTGTCCGGTAAAGACAACCTGGTGGCGGATTGCCTCTCCCGCGCGACCGTTCATGCAGTCCAGCTCGGCATCGACTATGCCCTCATGGCTGCGGATCAAGCCTCGGATCCGGAAGTCCAATCTTACAGAACCAACTCCTCTAGCCTCCAAGCGGCCGACATCAAATTCCATGCTGCGGGCACTACGCTACTCTGCGACGGATCCTCGCCCTACCTATCGTCCCGGTCGCCTGGCGCCGAAAAGTTTTTGACGCCATACACGGGTTGTCGCACCCTGGCATGAAGGCCTCGCAACGGCTGATGTCGTCCAAATTCGTGTGGCGGGGCATGCACATGGATGTTCGCAACTGGGCCAACACCTGCGTGGTCTGCCAAAAGGCCAAGGTGCAGCGTCACGTCAAGGCTCCATTGGCCACTTTCGCTGTTCCGGAACGTAGGTTTGATCATGTGCATGTGGACCTGGTGGGGCCACTTCCGCCTTCGCACGGGTTTACTCATCTTCTTACAATGGTGGACCGCACCACTCGATGGCCGGAGGCGGTTCCTTTGTCATCCACCACTTCCGCAGATGTCGCCAGGGCATTCATCTCCTCTTGGGTTGCCCGTTTCGGGGTACCGGCGGACATCTCGTCTGATCGTGGGCCGCAGTTTTCTTCGGAGGTCTGGAACGCTGTGGCTCAGGGGCTCGGCGTCAAGCTACATCGCACCACTGCCTACCATCCACAGGCGAACGGCCTGTGCAAACGATTCCACAGGTCGCTCAAGGCTGCACTGCGAGCCAGCCTTCAAGGCGCGGGCTGGGTGGACAGGCTTCCATGGGTCCTTTTGGGTCTTCGTACGGCACCTAAAGAAGATCTTAAATCGTCCACGGTGGAGCTCGTATATGGCCAGCCGCTACGCGTACATGGGGATTTCCTTCCGACTCCAACAGAGCCATGGTCCGCATCCCAGCAACTCATCAGACACCAGGAGGCAGCCAGAAGTTTCGCTCCAGTGCTTACGTCGCATCACGGCTTGCAGAGCTCCCACGTCCCAGCTGAGCTGAAGAACGCCGACTATGTGTTTATCCGCCACGACGCTCATCGGGACCCGCTCAAACCCCCTTACACTGGTCCTTTCCGCGTGATAGAGCCGGGAGACAAATCTTTTTCGATCGATGTCAGAGGTAAACTGGACCACATTTCGGTTGACCGGTTGAAGCGGGCTCACTTGGACCTTGACCGCCCAGTCGAGATCGCACAACCACCAAAACGTGGCCGACCGCCCACAGTCGCCGTGCCAGATCAAACGCAACTGCCCGCCAGCTCGCCCGCCGTCCATCAGCTTCCACTTCAAGGCTACAGAAGTCGATCTGACAGGCTTGTCAGGCCTCCTTGCCGTTTTTCTTTTGCTATTAAAGACAATTCTGGGGGGGGGGGCGCATGTGGCAGAGCCACTAAGGGACTCCGATCATCATTGTATATAATTCCCTTTAATAATATTTTAGCTACAGCCTGAGTCTGCATCTTTGTTTTCACTGTTTACATGTACAGAGCGCGATCACTTTAATAGCACGGGTAAACGCGATGACGTCACGCCGTTCATCACGTGATCCCCCACCGGCGGGAAAAACGTCATGACGTCAGCCACGGGACCGCCCAAGCAGTCCTCGTGGAGCCTCCGAACTGACTAAACCTATATTCGATGTTCTCCTGTAGTTATCCGTTAAACTCTGTTAGTTTTCATTAAACCTCGTTTATTTGATCGCTTGAGTGGACCTCAGTCTTTTGGATAAGAACTAGACATTCCTACAACCTCATATTTTCCCATATTATACTCCACCTGCCCACTCACTTAACCTATCTATATCCCTTTGCAGACTCTTTGGGTTGGATTTTGCCAGTCCTGAGGAGGCAGGTTTGGAGGCGGGGCTGCCGGGAAAATGGCGGAGGCTGGGGGCGGGTCGCCAACCCGCCTCCGTGCCATCTTCCTAGGAGGCGGGTAGCCGACCCGTGCCGGGTCCCGTCTCCTGGAGGTGGGAAGTGGATTACAGCCACTTAACTGCCTGTTAACAGGCAGTTAAGAGGATTATCCCCATTTTTCCACCAGAGGCATGGGCTTCCTGACATCGGGAACGCCCACCAGGGTCACGGAAGCGAGCAGTAGGTCTGCGGGGGTCGGAGGGGTGCAAAAGTGCGCTGCGGAGGTAAGTGATGGGTGCAAGTGTGGAGAGGTGAATGGAAAGTGATAGAAAATGTTTACTTACCTTTGGACTTTCAGAAGGCTTTCGATAAGGTCCCGCATAAGAGATTAGCGTGTAAAGTTAAGGCACATGGGATTGGGGGAAAGGTATTGACTTGGATAGAAAACTGGTTGGCAGACAGAAAGCAAATAGTTGGAATAAACGGGTCTTTTTCCGAGTGGCAGGCAGTGACTAGTGGGGTACCACAGGGATCAGTCGTTGGACCCCAGCTATTCACAATATATATTAATGATCTAGACAAGGGAACTAGATGTAATATCTCCAAATTTGCAGACGACACAAAGCTAGGTGGGCGTGTGTGCTGTGAGGAGGATGCCGAGAAACTCCAGGATGATTTGGACAGGTTGGGTGATTGGGCAGAAGCATGGCAGATGCAATATAACGTGGATAAATGTGAGGTTATCCACTTTGGTGGCAAAAACAGGAAGGCAGATTATTATCTGAATGGCAATCGATTGGGAGAAGGGGAAATGCAACGGGACCTGGGTGTCCTTTTGCACCAGTCGCTGAAGGTAAGCATGCAGGTGCAGCAGGCGGTTAAGAAGGCAAATGGTATGTTGGCCTTCGTAGCGAGAGGGTTCGAGTACAGGAACAAGGATGTCTTGCTGCAGTTGTACAGGGCCTTGGTGTGACCACACCTTGAGTATTGTGTGCAGTTTTGCTCGGCTTATCTGAGGAAGGATGTTCTTGCCATGGAAGGAGTTCAGCGAAGATTCACCAGGCTGATACCTGGGATGGCAGGAATGACGTATGAGGAGAGATTGGGTCGATTGGGCTTGTACTCGCTGGAGTTTAGAAGAATGAGAGGGGATCTCATTAAAACTTATAAAATTCTGACAGGACTGGACAGACTAGATGCAGGAAGGATGTTCCCGATGGTCGGGGAGTCCAGAACCAGGGGTCACAGTCTAAGGATAAGGGATAAGCCATTTAGTACAGAGATGAGGAGGAATTTCTTCACCCAGAGAGCGGTGAACCTGTGGAATTCTCTACCACAGAAGGCAGTAGAGGCCAATTCATTAAATATATTCAAGAAGGAGTTGGATATATTTCTTAAGGCTAAAGGGATCAAGGGGTATGGGGAGAAAGCAGGGACCGGGTACTGAATTTGGATGATCAGCCATGATCACATTGAATGGCGGAGAAGGCTCGAGGGGCCGAATGGCCTACTCCTGCTCCTACCTTCTATGTTTCTTTGTTTCTTCCTGCAGGCTTCAACAGTTGGGGATGCGGAGACTCTCGCATCTCACCAGCAGAGATGACAGATGGCTGCTGCATTCTCCGATGCAACAGCCATCTGATTTCTACTTACAAAAGAGGTTTGATGAGCTTTGAATACAAGGACTCATCAAACAACAGAGAATGTCAGTGTTTGACCGCTTCACAGAGCTGTCAAGATGAAACGTCACACGCTGACGTTCTCTGTAACCGGCTTCCCCTTAATTTGCCGGGCTTAACAAGGTCAATCAAGGGGAAATAGTGTGGGTTGGCCACAAGCCGATGGTGACGGGACTGAAACTCGACAAGTAGCTGTCCCGTCTCCAATGCGCCCCCATTGACAAAGTCCCCCCCCCCTCAACGTGGCCTCTTCACAACTTACTTTCCCACATATCTTTGTATCATCAGCAAATTTGGCTACATACACTCGGTCCCTTAATCCGAGTAATTAGTATAGATTGTAAATAGTTGGGGCCCCAGCACTGATCCCTGTGGCACCCCACTAGTTACAGTTTGCCAACCTGAAAATTACCCATTTATCCCGACTCTCTGTTTTCTGTTAGTTAGCCAATCCTCTCTCCATGCTAATATATTACCCCCAACACCATGAGCTCTTATCTTGTGCAGTAACCTTTTATGTGGCACATTATCGAATGCCTTTTGGAAATCCAAATATACTACATCTACTGGTTTTCCTTTATCCACCCTGCTCGCGACATCCTCAAAGAACTCTAATAAATTTGTCGAACACGATTTCCGTTTCAAAAACCATGTTGACTCCGTTTGATTGTATTATGATTTTCTAAATGCCCTGCTTCCTTGATAATGGATTCCAGCATTTTCACAATGACAGATGTTAGGCTAATTGGCCTATAATTTCCTGCTTTCGGTCTCCCTCCTTTCTTAAATGGGGCGTTACATTTACGGTTTTCCAATCCGTTGGGACCTTTCCAGAGTCATGGGAATTTTGGAAGATTACAAGCAATGCATCCACTATCTCTGCAGCCACCTTTTTTTAAGACCCGAGGATACAGGCCATCAGGTCCAGGGGACTTGTCCACCTTTAGTCCCATTAGTTTGCCTAGTACATTCTCTCTAGTGATAGTGATTGTTTTACGTTCCTCCCTCCCTTTTGCCCCTTGATTTTCCACTATTATTGGGATGCTTTTAGTGTTTTCTACTGTGAAGACAGATACAAAATATTTGTTCAAAGTCTCTGCCATTTCCTTGTTTCCCATTATTAATTCCCCAGTCTCATCCTTTGAGGGACTAACGTTTACTTTAGCTACTCTCTTCCTTTTTATATACTGGTAGTAGCTCTTACTGTCTGTTTTTATATTTTTTGCTAGTTTACTCTCTCAATCTATTTTCTCCCTCTTTTTTAGTCATCCTTTGCAAGTTTCTAAAAATTTCCCAATCTTCTGGCCTACCACTAATCTCTGCAACATTGTATGCATTTTCTTTCAATTTGACACCATCCTTAACTTCCTTAGTTAGCCACGGATGGTTCATCCTTCTTGTCGAGTCTTTCTCACTGGAATATATAAGAACATAAGAACTAGGAGCAGGAGTCGGTCTGCTCCGTCTTTCAGATAAGATCATGGCTGATCTTCTACCTCATCTCCATTTTCCTGCACTATCCCCATATCCCTTGATTCGCTTAATATCCAAAAATCTATCGATCTCTGTCTTGAATATACTCAACGACTGAGCCTCCACAGCCCTCTGGGGTAGAGAATTCCAAAGATTCACCACCCTCTGAGTGAAGAAATTTCTCCTCACCTCGGCCCTAAATGGCCGACCCTTTATTCTGAGACTGAGCCCTGGTTCTAGATTCCCCAGCCAGGGGAAACACCCTCTCTACATCTACCCTGTCAAGCCCTGTAAGAATTTTGTATGTTTCAATGAGATCACCTCTCATTCTTCTAAACTCTAGAGAATATAGGCCGAGTCTACTCAATCTCTCATAGGACAATCCCCCCATCCCAGGAACCAGTCTGGTGAACCTTTATTGCACTCCCTCTATGGCAAGTATATCCTTCCTTAGGTAAGGAGACCAAAACTGTACACAATACTCCAGGTGTGGTCTCACCAGGGCCCTATATCATTGCAGTAAGACGGTTTTACTGTTATACTCAATCCTCTTGTAATAGAAGCCAAACATACCATTTGCCTTCCTAATTGCTTGCTGTACCTGCATGTTAACTTTCAGTGATTCGTGTACAAGGACACCCAGGTCCCTCTGAACACCAACATTTACCAATCTCTCACCATTTAAAAAATACTCTGCTTTTCTATTTTTCGTACCAAAGTAGTTAACTTCACATTTCTCCACATTATATTCCATTTGGCATGTTCTTGCCCTCTCACTTAGCCTGTCGATATCCCCTTGAAGCATCCTTGCAAGGCTAGAATACTCAATAAGTACTTTGTATCAGTGTTTACTAAGGAGGTAGATGCTGACAAAATATCGGTAGAAGTGGAAAAGGTAGAGGCAATGGAGGGGGTGAAAATTGATGGACAGGATGTACTAGAAAGGCTGGGTATGCTTAGAGTGGACCAGTCGCCTGGTTCAGATGGCTTGCATCCCAGGTTGTTAAGGAAATTGGGGGAGGAGATAGCGAAAGGGTTTGCCATAATTTTCCAATCTTCCCTAGATGCAGGAGAGGTGCCTGGGGATTAGAAAGTGGCAAATGTGACTCCATTGTTCAAGAAAGGGTGTAAGGACAATCCTAGTAACTACAGGCCGGTCAGTTTAACATCAGTGGTGGGTACAGTTTTAGAAACATTAATCAAGGAAAAAATGAATGGGCACTTGGAGAGGTTTAAGCTAATTAAGAAGAGCCAACACGAATTTGTAAAAGGCAGATCGTGTTTGACTAATTGAATTTTTTGATGAAGTAACAGGGAGGATTGATGAAGGGAATGCAATGGATGTTGTCTACATAGATTTTCGGAAGGCGTTTGACAAAGTACCACATAGAAGGCTGGTTAACAAAATTGATGCTCATGGAATAGGTGGGTCAGTGGCGGCTTGGATAAGGAATTGGCTTAAGGACAGAAAACAGCGAGTTGTGGTAAGTGGCTGTTTTTCAGACTGGAGGATGGTAGACAGTGGTGTTCCCCAAGGGTCAGTGCTGGGGCCACTGCTTTTTTTGATATATATAAATGACCTGGATATTGGAATACAGAGTAGAATTTCTAAATTTGATAATTACACCAAACTTGGGGGTGTGGCAAATAGTGATGATACCAATCGACTGCAACAGGACATAGAAAGGCGAGCAGAATGGGCAGACAAGTGGCAGATGGAATTTAATACAGAGAAGTGTGAGGTGATGCATTTTGGCAGAAGGAACAGGGAGAGGCAATATACACTTAATGGCACAGTTTTATAGAGTGTGCAGGTACAGAGGGACCTGGGAGTTAATGTGCATAGGTCCCTGAAGGTGGCAGGACATATTGAGAGAGTGGTTAGCAAAGCATATGGGATCTTGGGCTTCATAAATAGATTATGACGGGTTTGGGTAGGCTAGACAGGGAAAGGCTGTTCCCACTAGTTGATGGCACAAGGACTAGGGGACACAGATTTCATGTTTTGGGCAAGGGATACGGGGGGGATGTGAGGAAAAACTTTTTTACGCAGCGAGTGGTGAGGACCTGGAACTCGCTGCCGACGGAAGTGGTGGAAGCGGACACAGTCAATGTTTTCAAGCGAGAATGGATAGAAACTTGCAGGACTACGGGGATAGAGTGGGGGAATGGGACTGACTAGATTGCTCTACAGAGAGCCGGCATGGGCTCGATGGGCCGAATGACGACCTTCTGTGCATCCACTATTTCCATGGCTACCTCTTTTAGTACTCTGGGATGCAGATTATCGGGCCCTGGGGATTTATCGGCTTTCAGTCCCATTAATTTCTCCAGCACTTTTTTTACTAATATTAATTTCCTTGGTTCCCTAGCATTCTGGGAATTTATTTGTGTCCTTTTCCATGAAGACAGACACAAAGTATTTGTTTAATTTCTCTGCCATTTCCTTATTCCCCATTACAATTTCTTGTGTCTCAGCCTGTAAGGGACCCACATTTACTTTTGCTAATCTTTTCCTTTTTACATATCTATAGAAGCTTTTACAGTCTGTTTTTATTTCTCTCGCTAGTTTACTCTCATTCTATTTTCCCTTTCTTTATCAATTTCTTGGACCTCCTTTGCTCCCAATGCTCAGGTTTACTATTTTTAGCAACATTATAAGCCTCTTCCTTTGATCTAATACTATTTTTAATTTCTCTTGTTAGCCACGATTGGACCACTTTTCCTGTGGGGTTTTTGTGCCTTAAAGGAATGTATATTTGGTGTAAATTATGTATTAATTCTTTAACTGCTAGCCATTGCTTCTCTACTGTCATACCTTTTAATGTAATTTCCCAATCTACCTTAGCCAAGTCGCCCCTCATACCTACATAGTTTGCTTTGTTTAGATTTAAAACCCTAGTTTGGATTGAATTAAATCGCTTTCAAACTCAATATAAAATTCTATCATATTATGGTCACTCTTCCCTAAAGGCCCCTTTACTACAAAGTTATTAATTAACACTTTCTCATTGCACAACACTCTGTTCAAGTCCACTCCGTTTAATCCCGCTCTGTGCAGACCACTTTCTCACTGGAATATATCTTTGTTGAGGGTTATGAAATAGCTCCTTAAAGGTCTGCCACCACTTATCTACCGTCTTATCTTTTAATCCATTTCCCAGTCCACTTTAGCCAACTCTGTCTTCATACCCTTGTAATTTATTTAAGTTTAAGACACTAGTTTCAGACCCAAGTTTCTCACCCTCAAACTGAATGCGAAATTCTATCATGTTGTGAACACCCTTCCCGAGAGGATTCTTTACTATGAGATCATTAATTAATCTTGTCTCATTACACATTACCAGATCTAAAATCGCCTGTTCCCTGGTTGGTTCCACAACATATTGTTAGAAGAAACTGTCTTGAATACACTCTATGAACTCATCCCCCAGGCTACCTGTGCCAATTTGATTTGTCCAATCTATATGAAGATTAACATAGAAACATAGAAGATAGGAGCAGGAGTAGGCCATTCGGCCCCTCGAGCCTGCTCTGCCATTCAATGAGATCATGGCTGATCATCCAAACTCAGTACCCTGTCACTGCCTTCTCCCCATATCCCTTGATCCCTTTAGCCTTAAGAAATATATCTAACTCCTTCTTGAATATATTTAATGAATTGGCCTCAACTGCCTTCTGCGGTAGAGAATTCCACAGGTTCACCACTCTCTGGGTGAAGAAGTTCCTCCTCATCTCTGTCCTAAATGGGTTACCCCTTATCTTTAGACTGTGACCCCTGGTTCTGGACTCCCCCGCCATCGGGAACATCCTTCCTGCATCTAATCTGTCTAGTCCTGTTAGAATTTTATAAGTTTCAATGAGATCCCCTCTCATTCTTCTAAACTCCAGCGACTATAAGCCCAATCGACCCAATCTCTCCTCATACGTCATTCCTGCCATCCCAGGTATCAGCCTGGTGAATCTTCGCTGCACTCCCTCCATGGCAAGAACATCCTTCCTCAAATAGGAGGACCAAAACTGCACACAATACTCAAGATGTGGTCTCACCAAGGCCCTGTACAACTGCAGCAAGACATCCTTGTTCCTGTACTCGAACCCTCTCGCTACGAAGGCCAACATACCCTTTCCCTTCTTAACCGCCTGCTGCACCTGCATACTTACCTTCAGTGACTGGTGCACAAGGACACCCAGGTCTCGTTGCACTTCCCCTTCTCCCAATCTATTACCGTTCAGATAATCTGCCTTCCTGTTTTTGCCACCAAAGTGGATAACCTTGTATTTATCCCCATTATACTGCATCTGCCATGCATCTACCCAATCTCCCAACCTGTGCAAATCATACTGGAGTTTCTCAGCATCCCCCTTTCAGCACACATGCCCACCCAGCTTTGTGTCGTCTGCAAACTTGGAGATATTACATCTAGTTCCCTCGTCTAGATCATGAATATATATTGTGAATAGCTGGGGTCCTAGGACCGATCCCTGCGGTACCCCACTAGTCAATGCCTGCCACTCGGAAAAAGACCCGTTTATTCCAACTCTTTGCTTCCTGTCTGCCAACCAGTTCTCTATCCAAGTCAGTACCTTGCCCCCAATCCCATGTGCCTTAACTTTACATGCTAATCTCTTATGCGGGACCTTATCGAAAGCCTTCTGAAAGTCCAAATACACCACATCCACTGGTTCTCCCTTATCTATTCGACCAGTTACATACTCAAAAATTCCAGTAGATTAGTCAAGCACGATTTACCTTTTGTAAATCCATGTTGACTTTGTCCGATCCTGTCACCGTTTTCCAAGTGCTCTGCTATTACATCTTTTATAATGGAGTCTAGCATTTTCCCCACTACCGACGTCAGGCTTACCGGTCTATAATTCCCCGTTTTCTCTCTACCACCTTTTTTGAATAATTAGCTACCCTCCAATCCATGGGTACTGTTCCAGAGAGTATAGAATTTTGAAAGATGACCAGCAATGCATCTACTATTTCTAGGGCCACTCCCTTAAGTACCCTAGGATGTAGATTATCAGGCCCTGGGGATTTATCGGCCTTCAATCCCGTCAATTTCCCTAACGCCTTTTCCCTACAAATACTGATTTCATTCCGTTCCTCCCTCTCATTAGACCCTATGTTCCCCGACATATCTCTGGGAGGTTATTTGTGTCCTCCTTTGTGAAGACAGAACCAAAGTATGTATTTAATTGGTCTGCCATTTCTTTGTTCCCCATTATAAATTCCCCTGATTCTGACTGCAAGGGACCTACGCTTTACTTCACCAATCTTTTTCTCTTCACATATCTATAGAAGTTTTTACAGTCAGTTTTTATGTTCCCTACAAGCTTACTCTCATACTCTATGTTCCCCCTCTTAATCCCTTTGTCCTCCTTTGCTGAATCCTAAACTGCTCCCAATCCTCAGGTTTGCTGCTTTTTCTGGACAATTTATATGTCCTCTCCTTGGATCTTATGCTATCCCTAATTTCCTTTGTTAGCCACGGTTGAGTCATCTTTTTTGTTTTATTTTTATGCCAAACGGGGATGAACAAATTCTGTAGTTCATCCATGCGATCTATAAATGTTTGCCATTGCCTATCCACCGTCAACCCTTTAAGTAACGTTCCCCAATCCATCCTAGCCAACTCGTGCCTCATACCATCGTAGTTTCCTTTATTTAAATTCAGGACCCTAGTCTCTGAGTCAACTATTTCACTCTCCATTTTAATGAAGAATTCGATCATATTATGATCGCTCTTCCCCAAGGGGCTTCGCACTACAAGATTGCTAATTAGCCCTTTCTCATTACATAATACCCAGTCTAAGATGGCCTGATCTTTAGTTGGTTCCTCGACATATTTGTCCAGGAAACCATCCCGTATACACTCCAGGAATTCCTCCTCCACAGTATTGTTACTAATTTGGTTAGCCCAATCTATATGTAGCTTAAAGTCACCCATGATAACTGCTTTACCCTTATTGCACACGTCTCCAATTTCCCATTTAATGCCATCCCCAACCTCAGCATTACTGTTTGGGAACTGTATACAACTCCCACTAACGTTTTCTGCCCCATGGAATTTCTCAGCTCTACCCATACAGATTCCCCATCAACAGAGCTAATATCCTTCCTTACAATTGTGTTAATCTCTTTAACCAGCAATGCTACCCCAACTCCTTTTCCTTAAGATTAAAATCGCCCATGATTATTGCAGCACCTTTCTTACAAGCCCCCATTATTCCTTGATTTATACTCTGTCCTATAGTGTAGCTACTGTTAGGTGGCCTATATACTACTCCCACCAGTGACTTCTTTCCCTTTATTATTTCTTATCTCCACCCAAACTGATTCTACATCTTTATCTTCCGAGCGAAGATAATTTCTCACTACTGCAGTGATCTCATCCTTTATTAACAGAGCTACCCCACATCCTTTTCCTTTCTGGCTATCCTTTTGAAATGTCAAATACCCCAGAATATTCAGTTCCCAGCCTTGGTCACTTTGCAGCCACGTCTCTGTAATAGCTATCAGGTCATGCTCATTTATTTCTATTTGTGCCGTCAATTCATCTATCTTGTTACGAATACTGCATGCATTCAGATAAAGAGCCTTTAATTTTGTCTTGTTACCATTTTTCCCTACTCTGACCCTATTTGCTGATGCACTCTTATGCTTGTACACTCTGTCCCTTCCTGTCACACTCTGGTTATCATCACTCCTATCGCTACCCTGCACTATTGCCTTGTCCTTTCTCTTTAGCTTTCTAAGTTTCCCCTCACCTGAACCCTCCTCCCCGCCCCCCCACTATTTAGTTTAAAGCCCTATCTACAGCCCTAGTTATTCGATTCGCCAGGACACTGGTCCCAGCACGGTTCAAGTGAAGCCTGTCCCAACGAAACAGCTCCCTATTTCCCCAGTACTGGTGCCAGTGCCCCATGAATTGAAACCCATTTCTCCTACACCAAACCTTGAGCCACGTATTCAGCTCTCTGATCTTATTGACCCTATGCCAATTTGCTCGTGGCTCAGGTAGTAATCCAGAGATTATTACCTTTGTGGTTCTGCTTTGTAATTTAGCCCCTAGCTGCTCATACTCCCTCAGCAGTACCTCTTTCTTAATCCTACCTATGTTGTTGGTACCTACGTGGGCCACAACAACTGGATCCTTCCCTTCCCACTCCAAGTTCCTTTCCAGCTCAGAGGAGATGTCCTTTACCCTGGAACCGAGCAGGCAACACAGCCTTTGGGACTCATGCTCTTGGCTGCAGAGAACAGTATCTATTCCCCTAACTATACTGTCCCCTACCACTACCACATTCCTGTTTACAACCCCCACTTGAATGGCCCCCCCTTACCACGGTGCTCTGGTCAGTTTACTCATCCTCCCTGCAGTCCCTGCTCTCGTCCACACAGGTTGCAAGAACCTCGTAACTGTTGGACAAGGGCAAGGGCTGAGCCTCCTCCAATGCTACCTCCTGGATCCCCATACCTGCCTCACTCATAGTTACACCCTCCTGTCCCTGACCACGGACCAAATCTGAAGTATTTAACCTAAGGGGTGTGACTGCCTCCTGGAACACAGTGTCCAGGTAACTTTCTCCCTCCCTGATGTATCGCAGTGTCCGAAGCTCGGACTCCAGCTCATCAACTCTGAGCCGAAGTTACACGAGCTGCAGACACTTACTGCAGGTGTGGCTGTTGTGGATCAGACTGGGGTCCACAAGCTCCCACATGTTACAGCTGCAACACCTCACCTGCCCTGCCATCTCTATTGTAATTTATTTAACTAATTAGGTTTTCAAGTTTTGAAATACTCAATTGTCTATTAATAGTTTTTAATCTAGGTAATAACCTTGCTTAATTTATTAAATTTTGTTATATGCTTTCGGTCTTCACTGTAACTTAGCCCACAGTCCTATTTAACCCGAGTTGTTTATATTTTTTATGTATCAAACAGCACCTCTCGCCCCCACCTCACCGAATTCCCTCACTCACCAAATTCCTGAGTTTAGTGCTCTGTAGAATTACTGTGGTAATGTGGGGAACTAATTATTTTACAATTCTTCAAATTGAACTGCCACCTGTAGGAGCAGTTTACTTGAAAGATCTTGGAATGAATGAGCTGAGGGTATAAGATTGGAAGAGGTAGAAGTAAACAATAGGGATCATTGTAATCGTGTAAAGCACTTTAGCTTAAAATAAGAAATAGAGTGGTAGAGCTCTTGTGTATATTTCTGATTCCTCATCAGTGGCTCTCTTGATATGCCAAAAATAGAAGAAATCAGTGTCTTGACATTAAAAACATCCTTGAGCTTGAGCTCCTGCATTAGCAGAAGTTCTGATCAGCCCAAGAAATGTTATAGTTGAGTTAACTTTAACGAAGGATGGAGAAAACCCTTTTTATCTGTTTTTATCCACAGGAATTAACACAGGTTCCTATTATGCAGTTTCGACGCTTCTGAACAAGATGGTGCTGACACATTACCCAGTACGTACCCTGTCCCCTCACGGGCTTTGTTTTACTCAATGTTCGGAGAAATTGTGACTGTCATTGAAGGGTATATTTTAATCTCCCTATATTGTACACTAAGCATCCAGTGCCATCAATCATGTGGACTTAGACTTGTGTCCTGAGGCTCACGGGTCCTACAGCCTGTTCCGTCTTGTCTCACAAGAGGCAGTAGCCTGGTGATCACAGTGTCTCATTTGGATTGGGAAAATGGGAAGAGAAATGACTCTGACCTAAACGTCTATATCTCCCATTGGTTGAGCACAGGGAAGCAATGGCATAGAAGTCAAGACAACTGGCTTAACTTGCACAAAAGCAAAACACTGCAGATGCTGGAAATCTGAAATAAAAACTTGCATACACTTGGCTTAACTTCTAATGCAAAGGACACCACACCCAATACAAGCAGAAATCCTTGGATTGGTGGTGGAGAGAGAAATGAGAAAGATGCAAAAAATGTCTGTAATTCCAGGCCCTGACTGGGTCCTGATGTGCAATGTACTGGTCCATTTAGGCTCACGCTAGTTCAATACTTTTTTTTTCTACCATGCTAACCTGGAGCGGCACGAATCTCAACTGCTGATCGAGAAAAACAGGTTAAATTTTGCTGATTTAAAATTTCTGTTTACTAGCTGTTATACCTTTTTATTAATTTTGTTTAAAAACGTGTTCTTTAAAACTTGTTCCTTAACATGCAAAAGCAACCTTGAATGGGATCAGTTCAGTGGTTGCAGCATTCCGCTGCTTCCCTTCATTCATTAAACCTATTCTTACAAATAATTAGTCTCTCATCCAAATGGGGAAAATCAACTGCACTTTTGTGAATTTGGCATGTCTGGGGCATTGACCCTCTGGTGGTCTTTCACTCCAATTGTGTGTGTACATAAGCTTCAGTTTGGAAACATACCCAGTTCTTTTTCACCACCAGTTGACAGCAGTTCCCCTGTTATCACACCAAGAAACATGCTTAAATTGTTCTTCTGTAGTTTCTTCTTTTGCAAGTCTTCTTGTAAAGTTTCAGCAGAGTTTTAACTTTAGAAACCATTGCCTCCGGAAACTGAGAAGTGTTTGCGGGTTTGCATTGGAGGTTGGTCAGTCAAGGCCTATGTTGCTTCAGTTGATGAGTTTGGTTTCAAGAATTCCATCTGGTTATTAATCCTTCAGGCAATCAACTCCCATGCCTGTGGATAATTCCAGACGTCACCAGTCTTCTAAGACTGTAGTCATTCTGTTACCGAGGAAGTGCAGCTCACTAAAATGACTGAAGAATTTGCAGAAGTTCTGTCAAATATCAGCCGAGCCTCCAATTGGTGACAGTGCCAGTAATAATGATTATAGTTGATGCGATCACAACTTTCCAGCTACAATGCTGAACACCTGCGTACCAAAACAACCAAGCTGTTCCAGTGACAGCAATAAACAAATAAACTGTAACTAAAAAAAATTAAAGAAAACTTAACAACTTAAATTAAAATGTTATTCCCAGTGGTGATGAAGCACTCCAGTCCCTGCAGTGCCCACCGGTCGTGGAAGGCCTCGAGCGTGCCGACGGACACCACGTGCTCCACCTCCAGGGCCACCCGGGCACGAACGTGGCCGCGGAAGAGAGGCAGGCAGTCGGGCCGAACGACCCTCTTGACCGCCCGCTGCCTGGACCAGTTGATGGCCACTTTGGTCAGGCCCAGGAGCAATCCTATGTGGAGATCCCCCGACCTGCCCGCTCCCCTCCACACCGGGTGACCAAAGATCAGGAGCATGGGACTGAAGTGCAGCCAGAAATCGAGGAGCAGCCCCTTCAAATAATGGAAGAGGGGCTGCAACCTCTCACATTCCATATATGCATGGAACACGGACTCCTCCAGGCCACAGAAAAGACAGGGGACCCGGGAGTCCGTGAACCTACTTAAAACCTTATTGCACGGGACAGCTCCATGCAACACCCTCCAGGCCAAGTCCCCAATAGATAAAGGGAAGACTCCCGCGTAGAGAGCCCTCCATTGGGGACCCCCGCCAAGACATGTCCAGACAGCAAACGAGGATGGCAAAATGGAGAGTGTGCAAGAGCAGCCTGTACAGGAAACCCCTCTGCGCAGAATGAGCGGGATCGCCCCACGTGCTTGAGCCTCCTCAATACACCTAGTGGAGTCAGGGCCCAATGCCACTTTCAGCGACTTGATGGCTTTGGCCACGAGCTGGACGTCGGCTCAGGACAAGCGCTGCGCCCGCTCCTCCAGCGCCATCCAACCCGCTTCTCCGCCATCAAGTAGGATCCCGATTCTGGTCACCTTGCCAGACACAGCTCTGCCCTCCGCCAGCCACATGAACCCGCGTTCGTGGAGGTACGGATTCCTGAGCAGCAGTTCCTGAAGGAGAGCCGCCACTCCTGACGGGGGAGAACTCCGTCTGCAGGGACCTTGTTCCAGACCCATAGCAGTCCCTGGTAGAAGACGGGCAGCACCCGCAAGCAGGCACGGGTACCCCCCAGTTTTACAAACAGGAGCTGCGTGTCATAATTGAGGCCGTGCAGCTGGCGGAAGAAATAAGTCACCAGCGCACTCCATCTGGGAGGATCCTCAGCGTATAGGTATCTCTGCAGGGTCTGAAAACGGAAAGTCGCAGCCTGGGTGCGAAGGCACAGCAGCGCCTGACTGCCCTCCCTAAGCGGAAGACTCCAGTGTAACTATGATACAGGCATCCACTCAACGATGTGGAAAAAATTATACAGATGTGTCCTACCCAGAAAATATAAATCTAATCTGGCCAATTACCACCCTATTAGCCTCCTTCCAATCATCAGTAAACTGATGGAAGGATTCATCAATACAAACATCAAGTGGCACCCACTCATCACTAACCTGATCACCATTGCTCAGTTTTGGTTCCGTACATGGTTAGCATACATCTACTACATTACCCCTGTCTACTCTTTCTATTACTAGTTTCCCACTACCGATGTTAGGCCAACTAGTCTATAGTTAATAAGGTTTATCCCTTTCTTCCTTTTTGTTTGATGTTTGAAAGATTGTGCTCAGAGCCTCTGCTATCCCCTCTGACTTACCTCAGCATTCTAGGATACAGCCATCAGGACCCCGGGGTGTTTTCTACTTTGAGTTACACCAATTCTTTCAGTACTCCTTCCTTATCTATAGTTATCCTATCAAATTGCTCAACCTCCTCCCGTTATGCCCTATCATTCCCACTAGGTATTTTAAACTTAACCCAGAGAGTGGTGAGAATGTGGAACTCGCTACCACAAGGATTAGATGCATCGATGCATTTAAGGGGAAGCTAGATAAGCATGTGGGAGACAGGAATCGAGCTTATGCTAATGGGAGTGGGAGGAGGCTCGGCATAGACCAGTTGGACTGAATGGCCTGTTTCTGTGCTGTAAAATTCTATATAACAAAGGTTTTTTAGAACAAGTGGCTTTTGAGGTAGAGGCTGTAACATCATTGAAATGGGAATTGGTTAAGTATTGAGCTTTTGGAAGCTCCCGGTCTCCCCAGTTTGTTCATAGGGTGATGTGAGCTTCTTCCCAAACATTTCAGTTTATGTAAAGTGCCTCTTTCCATTAGGACCATTCCTAGGGGTTGGCTGTGACCTGGCGCTTTTCTCTCTGAGCAAGTTGGGCCGAGAGTGCAGTCAAACTATATATCCTTCAGGATTTGCAGCAAATTAAATGCTCAAAATTAGCCCTGCACCAGGAATTTCCTTGGGGCTTCTCCCGCTTGGCCAACTTAACTTTGGCAGAAGTTCAGCGGAACCCCGTTTACGCCGAGGTTACAGTGGCGGAGCGGGAGAATCCTTGAGGAAATTCCCGGCGCAACTGTTTAATGTAGAAGAAGCTGCACACTTCATGGAAAGATGCAAAAATGATAGACAACACAAACAGGTCTGCTAGGTGGCAATCACTGGAGAAAGAAAGGAGGGAACTTGCGTTTACACAGCACATTTCGCCACCTCAGGGCATCCCAAAGCAATTCAAAGCCAAGGACGTACTTTTGAATTGTAGTAACTGTTGTAGGAAACGTGGCAGCCAGTTTGTGCACAGCAAGGTCCCACAAAAAGCAATGTGATTATGACCAGATCATCTGTTTTGGTGATGTTGGTTGAGGGATAACCCAACTCCTCTTCGAATAGTGTTGTGGGATCTTTTACATCCAACTGAGAGGGTTGAAAGTTGTTCAATTTAATGTCTCATAGAATCATAGAAAGATAAAGATAAGATTGAGTCTGTCTCCACCACCCTTTCAGGCAGTGCATTCCAGATCATAACCACTCGCTGCGTAAAAAAGTTTTTTCTTACGTCGCCTTTGGTTCTTCTTCGCCTTATCTGAGGAAGGATGTTCTTGCCATGGAGGGAGTGCAGCGAAGATTCACCAGGCTGATACCTGGGATGGCAGGAATGACGTATGAGGAGAGATTGGGTCGATTGGGCTTATACTCACTGGAGTTTAGAAGATTGAGAGGGGATCTCATCGAAACCTATAAAATTCTGTCAGGCCTGGACAGACTAGATGCAGGAAGGATGTTCCCGATGGCCGGGGAGTCCAGAACCAGGGGTCATAGTCTAAGGATAAGGGGTAAGCCATTTAGGACTGAAATGAGGAGGAATTTCTTCACCCAGAGAGTGGTGAACCTGTGGAATTCTCTGCCACAGAGGGCGGTGGAGGCCAGTTCATTAAATATATTCAAGAAGGAGTTAGATATATTTCTTAAGGCTAAAGGGATCAAGGGGTATGGGGAGAAAGCAGGGACAGGGTAGTGAATTTGGATGATCAGCCATGATCTCATTGAATGGCGGAGCAGGCTCGAGGGGCCGAATGGCCTACTCCTGCTCCTATCTTCTATGTATGTTTCTATCTATGTTTGTCAATCACCTTAATTCTGTGTCCTCTGGTTCTCAACCCTTCCACCAATGGGAACAGTTTCTCTCTATCTACTCTGTCCAGACCCATCATGATTTTGAGCACCTCTATCAAATCTCCTCTCAATCTTCTCTGCTCCAAGGAGAACAACCCCAGCTCCTCCAGTCTATCAACGTAACTGAAGTCCCTCATCCCTGGAATTATTCTCTCAAATCTTTTCTGCACCTTCTCTAAAACCTTCACATCCTTCCTAAAGTGTGGTGCCGAGAATTGGACACAGTGCTGCAGTTGGTGCCAAACCAGTGTTTTATACAGGTTCATCATAATTTCCTCACTTTTGTTCTCTATGCCTCTGTTCATGAAGCCCAGGATCCCGTAAGCCTTTTTAACTGCTTTCTCAACCTACCCTGCCACCTTCAATGATTTGTGCACACATACACCCAAGTGTCCCCTTTAAGATTGTACCATTTAGTTTATATTTCCTCTCCCCATTCTTTCTACCAAAATGTATCACTTCACACTTTTCTGTGTTAAATTTCATCTGCCACGTGTCCACCCATTTCACCAGCCTGTCTGTCTTCCTGAAGTCTATCACTCTCCACCTCACTGTTCACTTTACTTCTAAGTTTTGTGTCATCTGCAAATTTTGAAATTGTGCCCTGTGCACCCAAGTCCAAGTCATTAATATATATCAAGAAAAACAGTGATCCTAGTACCGGCCCCTGGGGAACACCACTGTGTACCTTCCTCCAGTCCGAAAAACAGCCGTTCGCCACTACTCTGTTTCCTGTCACTTAGCCAATTCTGTATCCATGCTGCCACTGTCCCTTTTATTCCATGGGCTTCCACTTTGCTGGCAAGCCTATTATATGGTACTTTATCAAAAGCCTTTTGGACATCTATGTACACCACATCAACCGCATTGCCCTCATCAACCCTCTCTGTTATCTTATCAAAAAATTCAATCAAGTTAGTTAAACACAATTTGCCTTTAACAAATCTGTGCTGGCTTTCCTTAATTAATCCACACCTGTCCAAGTGACTGCTAATTTTGTCCCTGATTATTGTTTCTAAAAGCTTCCCCACTACCGAGGTTAAACTGACTGGCCTGTAGTTCCTGGGTTTATCTTTACACCCTTTTCTGAACAATGGTGTAACATTTGCAATTCTCCATTCCTCTGGCACCACCCCCGTATCGATGGAGGATAGGAATATTATGGCCAGTACCTCCGCGATTTCCGCCCTCAATTCCCTCAGCATCCTCGGATGCATCCCATCCACTCCTGGTGACTTATCTACTTTAAGTAGAGCTAGCCTTGCTAATACCTCTTTATCAATTTCTATCCTATCAAGTGTCTCCACAACCTCCTCCTTCACTGTCTATGGCAGCATCCTCTTCCTTGGTGAAGACAGAGGCAAAGTACTCATTTAGTACCTCAGCCATACCCTCTGCCTCCATGCGTAGGCCTTTTTGGTCCCACCCCTCCTCTTACTACCATTTTACTATTTATATGCCTATACAAGACTTTTGGATTATCTTTATGTTGGCTGCCATTCTATCCTCGTACCTTCTCTTTGCCCCTTTTATTTTCTTTTTCACTTCTCACAGAATCACAGAAACCCCACAGTGCAGATAGAGGCCATTTCAGCCCATCGAGCCTGCACCGACACATATCCCACCCGATCCCCGTAACCCCTACACCAACACATATCCCACCCTATCCCCGTAACCCCATGTATTTAATCCCCCTAACACTAAGGGTCAATTTATCATAGCCAATCAACCTAACCCGCACATCTTTGGACTGTGACCTTTCTATATTTAGCCTGATTCTCAGATGTATTCTCGACCCGACATCTGTCATACGCACTCTTTTTCTGCTTCATCATATTCTCTATCTGTTTCGTCATCCAGGGAGCTCTGGCTTTAGTTGCCCTGCCTTTCCCCCTCGTGGGAATGTACCTCGACTGTACCTGAACTATTTCCTCTTTAAAGGCAGTCCATTGTTCCATTACAGTTTTGCCTGCCAATCTTTGGTTCCAGTTTACCCGGGCCAGATCCGTTCTCATCCCACTGAAATTGGCCTCCCCCCAGTTAAACATTTTTACTCTAGATTGCTCTCTCATCCGAAAGACGGCACCTCCAACAGTGCGGCCTAGATTATGGCCTCCAGTCTTGTATCCACAAAGTGCTACTACTGAGCCAACATCCTACAATACGCCACACAGGAGGACATTGAGCAGGTGGCTCGATAACCCTCAATCCCACTTCTCAACCGATACCGCTTCAGCTCATTTTTAAGGGTGATCCCAGGTCAATTATCTTCTGTAAGTAAGAAAAGACCTCACTTATTTGTACCTTATCTGTATCTTTCATTATTGTAGAGCCCCAGAGCATGCCTTCACTCAGTGAAAGTGTGTGCTTATAACTAGAAACATTAATTAATGTGCAAAAAAATGGTGAAGAATAATTTTCTTGATGTGCTGAGAACAAAATTAACTGCTGTCAATATTCGGAGAAAGGAACCTAAGGTGCATTTTTGGACTGAGGGGAGAAATGAAGAGCCACCTGCTCAATGTCCTGTGTGGAGTGTTGTTTGATGTTGGAGGTTATCCGCTGTTTAGATCCGTGGTTTTCCAGCTTTCCTGTGGGGGGTATGCTGCAAATATTGACACACTCCTGCGGACTTCCTGCCATAACATTTCTGAAAGCGGGTGTGAGCAATCCAGAGGTGAAGTGCACTATCACTGCAGAAAATGTATTTTATTTTGGGAATTGCAACGATCTGTGGCAAAAGACACAGGAAAAAAATCTACCTGTCACTACTGCTGTCAATAACTACTGTACTGACACAAAGAGTGAAAGCAGACCCCACGATACACTGCCGCTGAGCTGATGGCTTCTAGCTCCTTGCAGTTATCTACTGCCATTGAGTCGTCAAATATGAAATATTGTTCCATCAGAATTACAGAAATTCAGATTTCGTGTGGTGAACTTGTAGGCACCCTGGGAACCCAATTTGAAAGTCACTGATTTAATTGATTGTCTATTCACGTGTTGAAAAGTAGTATAGGCAACATATAAGAACATAAGAAATAGGAGCAGGAGTAGGCCATTTGGCCCCTCAAGCCTGCTCTGCCATTTATTGAGATCATGGCTGATCTGATATAAGAACATAAGAAATAGGAGTAGGACATAAGTAATATGTTGAACATAAGAAAAATTGGGGATGAGAATAGGCTGTTTAACCCCTCAAAACTCATCCCTCTAGTATTCTAATTCTCCTATTACAACATCCAACTGTTTTTGCCTTGTTATCCTGCCTCACAGATTATTCCAAACCTTTCTCTCTCTTCTGAGTAAGGAACTTCTTCCTGATATCCATTCCACATTTATTGTTCACTAATTTCCACTTGTGACATCTAATCCTACTAATCTGGTTTATTTTATATCTATTTAATATCATATACTTTTGCGAGGTTTTAATTCCTGTGAAAATCGAATCAAGACCTCCTCATAGTCTGATGTTCTTCCTCGTTCAGCCTCTCCACACACTACTGGAATGAGCCCGGCCTGAAACTCATTCTGGGGAAACTGCATAGTGGGTGATGCTGCGACTGCTCCCAAATGGGTGGCGCCATGGTTCCCACATTCCTGCACCACATAGCAGCCGTGGACACCTGTTGGAGTAGTTCATTGGTTCTGTGACTACTGTCATCTTCGCGCTGGTTGTTTTTGGTCTGAGTTTTTTTCAACAGCAAAATTCATCAACGCCTTTCTATTTTCATTTAATTGAAGAACCCCTCTTCACCCCAAAATCATCACCTTCATTATTTTTTCTCCATTTTTTGGTTATCCAGATAACTTCACGTACACTGATTGGCAAATACTTATTTCAATTAACGCTGACCCACACCATTACAATGTTAGATTCCATGTTCTCCAAAGCATACAAACAGCGCACAAAATGCAATAGGCCTTTTCCCATTGTAGATGAGCAAGGTGGATGTTTTCTCCCCCTATGTCAAAGCACGACCCTGGGCTCAGTCAGGTTTGCTTTGACTTCTCGACTTACATAGAATCATAGAATGGTTACAGCACAGAAGGAGGCCATTTGGCTCGACGAGCCTGTGCTGGCTCTCTGCAAGAGCACTTCAGCTAGTCCCACTCCCCGCCCTTTCCCCGTAGCCCTGCAATACATCAATCTTGATTGGTTAAGTCACGATTCATTTGATACAATAGGAAATTTATAAGCAGAATTGTGAGAGGCAAAAGAAATCCAGCAACTCCAGTAGGCGTCACTGATGTCTGGTTAGTACCAGGGACAGTCAGACCCCCGCCAGGGACAGTCAGACCCCCGCCAGGGACAGTCAGACCCCCGGTTTATTCCTGAAACTTATCGAAAGCGGGGTAGGAGGGAAAATTAAATCAATGTATACAAACAATAAATGTGCAGTTAAAATTGGAGACAAACAAACAAAATACTTCCCACAGGGGCGGGGGGTGACGCAGGGCTCGCCAATCTCACCGACACTCTTTAATATTTACATTAATGGATTGGCAAAACTACTTGAACAATCTACAGCACCTGGCCTCACCCTATATGAATCCAAGGTTAAATTCCTCCTCTATGCAGACGACCTGGTTCTGCTGTCACCAACTAAGGAGGGTCTACAGCAGAACCTGGACCTGCTGGAGTCGTACTGCCAGACTTGGGCCCTGACAATAAATCCCCAAAAAACCAAAGTCCTTGTGTTCCAGCAAAGATCCAAACATCAGGGACCCAAAATAAATTTCACAGTAGGAACAACCAAAATTGAACAAACCACTCACTACACATACTTGGGCTTAAAAATCAGTTCTACGGGAAACTTCAAACTGGCTGTGAATGAACTGAAAGAGAAAGCAAGAAGGGCTTTCTATGCCATCAAAAAATCAATCCAAATAGAAATCCCAATTAGCATTTGGCTCAAAATTTTCAAATCAGTAATTGAACCAATTGCACTCTATGGCAGTGAGGTATGGGGACCGCTAACACAACAAGAATTTGCAAAATGGGACAAACACCCAATTGAGATCCTACATGCAGAATTCTGTAAAAGTATCCTCCGGACTCAAAGGAAAACAGTAAACAATGCATGCAGGGCGGAACTAGGCCAATATCCATTAATAATCACTATCCAAAAAAGAGCCACCAAATTTTGGAATCACCTACAAATGAGCAACCCCCAATGCTATCACTATGACGCCCTGAAATGCCAAGAGCTGACCATAAAGAAAAATACCCTCAGTCAACTAGTCCTGGGACTCAGTGAAGTAACTACTAACAACACTAACAATAACCAGTCCCAGGACAGTGACAGGGTAACACAAAGAATTCGACCCAACACAATCGTCGCTAAGCAAAAGGAAAAATATCTGACATATTGGGCAGAAACAACAAAAACCCAAAGCAAACTCAATTGCTACTTGGCCCTAAACAGACAATACAACATAGCTGATTACCTGACCATGGTAAAGGATAACAAACTGAGAAGAACCTTGACAAGGTACAGACTTAGCGAACATAGCCTAGCAATCGAAAAAGGCAGACACAGGCAAACCAGGCTGCCAAGAGAAGACATGATATGCTCTCACTGCAGTCTGGGAGTAGTTGAGACAGAGATGCACTTCCTCACAGCCTGTGGAAAATATCAGGACATCAGGGAGAATTTCTACCAAAAATTCTCCCAAATATGCCGCATTGAGGCGCTGGAGCTGCGGGTGGATGGGTTGTTGAGCATTCACGATGCTGAGAGGGTCGTGGATAGCACGTTTAGTGAGTTGGTCACACCGCAGGGAAGGGCTGCACAGGAAGACAGGAAATGGGTGACCACCAGGCGGAGCAATAGAAGCAGGCAGGTAGTGCAGGAGACCCCTGTGACCATTCCCCTCTCAAACAAGTATACCGCTTTGGATACTGTTGAGGGGGATGACTCACCAGGGGAAGGCAGCAGCAGCCAACTTCCTGGCACTGGGGGTGCTCCTGCTGCCCAGGAAGGGGGGAAAAAGAGTGGGAGAGCAATAGTGGTAGGGGATTCTATAGTAAGGGGAACAGATAGGCGTTTCTGTGGCCGTAGACGTGAATCCAGGATGGTTTGTTGCCTCCCTGGTGCCAGGGTCAAGGATATCACTGAGCGGCTGCAGGGCATTCTGGAGGGGGAGGGTGAACAGCCAGAGGTCGTGGTCCACATTGGTACCAACGACATAGGTAAAAAGAGGGATGAGGTCCTGCAGCAAGAATTTAGGGAGCTAGGTGAAGGATTAAAGAGCAGGACCTCAAAGGTTGTAATCTCTGGATTACTCCCGGTGCCACGTGCTAGTGAGTATAGGAATAGGAAGATAGAACAGATGAATGCGTGGCTAAAGGGATGGTGCAGGAGGGAGGGCTTTAGTTTCCTGGATCACTGGGTCTGCTTCTGGGAAAGGTGGGACTTGTACAAGTCGGACGGTTTACACCTGAACCAGAGGGGAACCAATATCCTTGGGAGGTTTGCTAGCACTGCTGGGGGGGGTTTAAACTAACTTGGCAGGGGGATGGGGTACAGAGTGGAGCTATAGTAGGGGGTGATTTACAGCCAAATACAGAGGAAAAAACAAGTCAGCTGGGAAGGCAGAGCAAATATGTGAAGGCAAAAGGGAATATGGCAGGGCTGGAAGGCATTTATTTTAATGCAAGGAGTCTTGCAAATAAGGTGGATGAACTGAAGTTGTTGAACACATGGGAGTACGATATTGTTGCCATCACGGAGACATGGTTGAGGGAGGGTCAGGACTGGCAGCTCAATATTCCGGGGTATAGAATCTTCAGGCGAGACAGAGGGGGGTGTAAAAGGGGAGGGGGTGTTGCAATATTAATTAAGGAGTCAATTACTGCTGTAAGGAGGGATGATATATTAGCGGGTTCCTCTAATGAGGCCTTATGGGTAGAACTTAAAAACAAAAAGGGGGCAAGCACTTTGCTGGGAGTGTACTATAGGCCCCCAAACAGTCAGGGGGAGATAGAGGAACAGATATGTAGGCAAATCTCAGAGAAGTGTGAAAATAATAGGGTAATAATAGTGGGGGATTTCAACTTCCCCAATATAAATTGGGATAGTCAGAGTGTGAAAGGCTTAGAGGGTGCAGAATTCTTAAAGTGCATCCAGGAGAGCTTTTTGAGCCAACATGTAGAAAGTCCTACAAGAGAGGGGGCGGTACTGGGCCTAATTCTGGGGAATGTAGCCGGGCAAGTGGTGGAAGTATCAGTAGGAGAGCATTTTGGCGACGGTGACCATAATTCGGTGAAATTTAAGGTGGTCATGGAAAAAGACAAAGACGGCCCGGAAATAAGGGTTCTAAATTGGGGGAAGGCCGATTTTAATATGATAAGGCAGGATCTGGCCAAAGTGGACTGGGAGCAGCTACTTATAGGAAAATCCACATCAAAACAGTGGGAGACTTTCAGAAGGGAAATAGAGAGAGTACAGCGCCAACATGTTCCTGTAAAGGTCAAGGGTGGGACCAACAAGCAAAGGGAACCTTGGATGACAAGGGATATACAAAAATGCATTAGAAATAAAAGGGGGGCTTTTGGCAGTTACAAAAGACTAAAGACGGAAGAAGCCCTAGAGGAGTATAAAAAGTGCAGGGGCATACTTAAAAAAGAAATTAGGAGGGCGAGGAGGGGCCATGAAATAACACTGGCGAGCAAAATAAAGGAAAATCCTAAGATGTTTTATAAGTATATTAAGGGCAAGAGGATAACCAGGGAAAGGGTAGGGCCCATTAGGGACCAAAGTGGCAATCTGTGTGTAGAACCAGATGATGTAGGCGGGGTTTTAAATGAATTTTTTGCATCTGTGTTCACTATGGAGAAAGACGATGCAGACATAGAAATCGGGCAAGGGGATTGTGACATACTTGAACATATTAGCATCGAGAGGGAGGAGGTGCTAGCGGTTTTAGCAGGCCAAAAAGTGGATAAATCCCCAGGCCCGGACGAGATGTATCCCAGGCTGCTGTGGGAGGCAAAGGAGGAGATTGCAGGGGCTCTGACACAAATTTTCAGAACCTCTCTGGCCACAGGGGATGTACCAGAGGACTAGAGAACAGCTAATGTGGTACCATTATACAAGAAGGGTAGCAGGGATAAACCAGGGAATTACAGGCCAGTGAGCCTAACATCTGTGGTAGGGAAATTATTGGAAAAAATTCTGAGGGACAAAATTAGTCTCCACTTGGAGAGGCAAGGATTAATCGGGGATAGTCAGCATGGCTTTGTCAAGGGTAAATCATGTCTGACAAATCTGATTGAATTTTTCGAGGGGGTGACTAGGGAGGTGGATGAGGGAAATGCTGTGGATGTGGTTTACATGGACTTCAGTAAAGCTTTTGACAAAGTCCCGCATAGGAGACTGGTCAAGAAGGTAAGAGCCCATGGGATCCAGGGTGCCTTGGCGCGTTGGATCCTAAACTGGCTGAGTGGCAGGAGGCAGAGGGTGATGGTCGAAGGTTGCTTTTGTGACTGGAAGCCTGTGTCCAGTGGGGTACCTCAGGGATCGGTGCTGGGTCCCTTGTTGTTTGTGATCTACATAAATGATTTGGATGAGAATGTAAAAGGGATGATCAGTAAGTTTGCAGATGACACGAAAATTGGTGGGGTGGTAAATTGCAAGGGGGAAAGCCTCAGGCTACAGGACGATATAGACGGGTTGGTCAGATGGGCGGAAAAGTGGCAAATGGAATTTAACCCTGAAAAGTGCGAGGTGATGCATTTTGGACGGACAAATAAGGCAAGGGAATACACAATGAGTGGTTGGACCCTAGGAAGTACAGAGGGTCAGAGGGACCTCGGTGTACATGCACATAGATCTCTGAAGGCAGCGGAACAAGTAGATAAGGTGGTTAAAAAGGCATATGGGATACTTGCCTTCATTAGCCGAGGCATAGAATATAAGAGCAGGGAGGTTATGATGGAGCTGTACAAAACGCTGGTGAGGCCACAGCTGGAGTACTGTGTGCAGTTCTGGTCGCCTCACTATAGGAAGGATGTGATTGCCTTGGAGAGGGTGCAGAGAAGATTCACCAGGATGTTACCTGGGATGGAGCGCCTCAGCTATGAAGAAAGACTAAACAGGCTGGGGTTGTTTTCCTTGGAGCAAAGAAGGCTGAGGGGGGACCTGATTGAGGTGTACAAAATGATGAGGGGCATAGATAGGGTAGACAAAGAGGAACTTTTCCCCTTAGTAGGGGGGTCAATAACAAGGGGGCATAGATTCAGGGTAAGGGGCAGGAGATTTAGAGGGGATTTGAGGAGGAACTTTTTCACCCAGAGGGTGGTTGGAATGTGGAACTCAATGCCTAAAAGGGTGGTAGAGGCAGGAACCCTCACAACATTCAAGAAGCATTTGGATGAGCACTTGAAATGCCATTGCATACAAGGCTATGGACCAAATGCTGGAAAATGGGATTAGACTGGACAGGGATGGATGGGCGGCGCAGACACGATGGGCTGAAGGGCCTCTTTCTGTGCTGTAAAACTCTATGACTCTATGACTATGACTCTATGCCCTGAATTCAGAAATCTGAATGACAACCGAAAACTCCCTTTCCTACTGGGGGAGGAGAGAAGCTGTGTAACACTGGCGGCACACTATGTTACAGCTTGCCATGAACAGAGGGACAACCAGTAAACTAAGACAAGAATATATACAAACAAGGCGAATGTATATTTATAAACTGTATGAATAGAACCGCGTTTATGTGTTCAACCATAAATGTATTTTGATGCTTTGGCAACATAAGATGTACCTTATCATGCCAATAAAGCGATTTGAATTGTGAATTGTGACAGTCAGACCCCCGCCAGGGACAGTCAGACCCCCGCCAGGGACAGTCAGACCCCCGCCAGGTGGACTGGGAAAATAGATTAAAGGGTAAGATGGTACATGATCAGTGGTGTACATTTAAGGAGTTATTTTACAACTTCCAAAAAAAATATATTCCACTGAGGAAGAAAGGGTGTAAAAGAAAAGATAGCCATCCGTGGCTAAGTAAAGTAATTAAGGATAGTATCCGACTAAAAACAAGGGCATATAAGGTAGCCAAATCTAGTGGGAGGATGGAAGATTGGGAAGTCTTTTAAAGACAGCAAAAAATAACTCAAAGATTGATTAAGAAAGGGAAGATAGATTATGAAAGTAAATTAGCCAAAAATATAAAAACAGACAATAAAAGTTTCTATAGTTATATAAAAAGAAAAAGGGTGGCTAAAGTAAATGTTGGTCCCTTAGAGGATGAGACCGGGAAATTAATGGTGGGAAACATGGAGATGGCAAAAACACTGAACAATTATTTTGTATCAGTCTTTACAGTAGAGGACACTAAGAATATCCCAACACTGGACAAACAGGGGGCTCTAGGGGGGGAGGAACTAAATACGATTAAAATCACTAAGGAAGTGGTACTTGGTAAAATAATGGGACTCAAGGCGGATAAATCCCCTGGACCTGATGGCTTGCATCCTAGGGTCTTGAGGGAAGTGGCGGTAGGGATTGTGGATGCATTGGTAATAATTTTCCAAAACTCACTTGACTCAGCAAAGGTCCCGGCAGATTGGAAAACTGCTAATGTAACACCTTATTTAAAAAGGGTAGTAGGCAGAAGGCTGGAAACTACAGACCTGTTAGCCTAACATCTGTGGTTGGTAAAATGTTGGAGTCCATTATTAAGGAGACAGTAACGGGACATTTGGATAAACATAATTTAATAGGACAAACTCAGCATGGTTTCATGAAGGGGAAGTCATGTTTGACAAATTTGCTTGAGTTTTTTGAGGAAGTAACATACAGGGTGGATAAAGGGGAACCAGTGGATGTAGTGTATTTAGACTTCCAAAAGGCATTTGACAAGGTGCCACACAAAAGATTATTGCTCAAGATAAAAAATCACGGAATTGGGGGTAATATTCTGGCGTGGGTGGAGGATTGGCTCTCTAACAGAAAGCAGAGAGTTGGGATAAATGGTTCGTTCTCAGACTGGCAACCAGTAACTAGTGGTGTTCCGCAGGGGTCAGTGCTGGGTCCCCAACTCTTTACAATCTATATTAACGATTTGGAGGAGGGGACCGAGTGTAACATATCAAAGTTTGCAGATGATACAAAGATGGGACGGAAAGTAGTGAGTGAGGAGGACATAAAAAACCTGCAAAGGGACATAGACAGGCTAAGTAAGTGGGCAGAGATTTGGCAGATGGAATACAATACTGGAAAGTGTGAGGTTATGCACTTTGGCAGGAAAAATCATAGAGCAAGTTATTATCTTAATGGCAAGAAACTGGAAAGCACTAGTACAAAGGGATCTGGGGGTCCTGGTGCACGAAACTCAAAAAGTTAGTATGCAGGTGCAGCAAGTGATTAAGAAGGCCAATGGAATGTTGGCTTTTATTGCTAGGGGGATGGAATATAAAAACAGGGAGGTATTGCTGCAGTTGTGCAAGGTATTGGTGAGGCCACACCTGGAATACTGCGTACAGTTTTGGTGTCTATACTTAAGAAAAGACATACTTGCTCTCGAGTCAGTACAAAGAAGGTTCACTCGGTTAATCCCGGGGATGAGGGAGTGGTCATATGAGGAGAGGTTGAGCAGATTGGGACTCTACTCATTGGAGTTCAGAAGAATGAGAGGCGATCTTATTGAAACATATAAGATTGTGAAGGGGCTTGATCGGGTGGATGCGGTGAGGATGTTCCCAATGATGGGTGAAACTAGAACTAGGGGGCATAATCTTAAAATAAGGGGCTGCTCATTCAAAACTGAGATGAGGAGAAACTTCTTCACTCAGAGGGTGGTAGGTTTGTGGAATTTGCTGCCCCAGAAAGCTGTGGAAGCTACATCATTAAATAAATTTAAAACAGAAAGGGAATTAAGGGTTACGGGGAGCGGGCAGGAAATTGGACATGGGTCTAGGTTCGGAATGGTCATGGCCCTGTGGGTAGTGGAGTGGGCCCAGGGGCCGAGTAGCCTTGTTCTGCACCTACTGTGTTCTAATTCTGTGTTAGATTTCAGGAGATGGTTTTATTCCTGTTCCTGGCTTGGGTGGAGATCGCCTTTACAGAAGGTAAGTACTGTAGAAAATATAGGGACAGAGTGATCTCCTGGAAGAATTTCGATCGCCTAGATGGGTCGGAGAGGAATTTCCCAGATTTTTTTCTCCCAAATTGGCCATTGGGTCTTTATCTGGTTTTTCGCCTCTCCCGGGAGATCACATGGGTTCGGGTGGATGCAGAGTGATAGAAGATTTGAGGTTAGGATCAGATCAGCCATGATCTTATTGAATGGTGGAGCAGGCTCGAGGGGCCGATTGGCCTACTCCTGCTCCTATTTCTTATGTTCTTATGTACAGTCAGATCCCCGCCAGGTACAGTCAGACCCCCGCCAGGTACAGTCGGAGCCTCCCCAGGTTCAGTCAGAGCCTCCCCAGGTTCAGTCAGAGCCTCCCCAGGTTCAGTCAGAGCCTCCCCAGGTTCAGTCAGAGCCTCCCCAGGTTCAGTCAGAGCCTCCCCAGGTTCAGTCAGAGCCTCCCCAGGTACAGTCAGAGCCTCCCCAGGTACAGTCAGACCCCCGCCAGGTACAGTCAGACCCTCGCCAGGTACAGTCAGACCCTCACCAGGGACAGTCAGACCCCTGCCAGGTACAGTCAGAGCCTCACCAGGGACAGTCAGACCCCTGCCAGGTACAGTCAGAGCCTCACCAGGTACAGTCAGACCCCCGCCAGGTGCAGTCAGAGCCTCACCAGGTACAGTCAGAGCCTCACCAGGTACAGTCAGAGCCTCACCAGGTACAGTCAGAGCCTCACCAGGGACAGTCAGAGCCTCACCAGGGACAGTCAGAGCCATCTGCTTGGTAGACAGGGCAAATATATAAGGGCAAGGCTGGATGGCATCTATTTTAATGCAAGGAGTCTTGCAAATAAGGTGGATGAACTGAAGGTGTTGATAAACACATGGGAGTATGATATTGTTGCTGCCACGGAGACATGGTTGAGGGAGGGGCAAGACTGGCAGCTCAATATTCCGGGGTACAGAATCTTCAGGCGAGACAGAGGGGGAGGTATAAGAGGAGGGGGTGTCGCAATATTAATTAAGGAGTCAATTACTGCAGTAAGGAGGGATGATATATTAGCAGGGTCCTCTAATGAGGCCATATGGGTGGAGCTTAAAAACAAAAAGGGGGCAAGCACTTTGCTGGGAGTGTACTATAGGCCTCCAAATAGTCAGGGGGAGATAGAGGAACAGATATGTAGGCAAATCTCAGAGAATGTCCAAAGATGTGCGGGTTAGGTTGATTGGCTATGATAAATTGACCCTTAGTGTTAGGGGGATTAAATACGTGGGGTTACGGGGATAGGGTGGGATATGTGTTGGTGTTGGTGTAGGGGTTACGGGGATCGGGTGGGATATGTGTCGGTGCAGGCTCGATGGGCCGAAATGGCCTCTATCTGCACTGTGGGGTTTCTGTGATTCTGTGAAATGTGCAAATAATAGGGTAATAATAATGGGGGATTTCAACTTCCCCAATATTAACTGGGATAGTCAGAGTGTGAAAGGCTCAGAGGGTGTAGAATTCTTAAAGTGCATCCAGGAGAGCTTTTTGAGCCAGCATGTAGAAAGTCCTACAAGAGAGGGGGCGGTACTGGACCTAATTCTAGGGAATGTGGCTGGCCAAGTGGAAAAAGTGCTAGTAGGTGAGCACTTTGGTGATAGTGACCATAATATGGTAAGATTTAAGGTGGTCATGGAAAAGGACAGGGATGGGCCGGAAATAAAGGTTCTAAATTGGGGGAAGGCCGATTTTAATAGGATAAGGCAGGATCTGGCCAAAATGGACTGGGATCAGCTACTTGTAGGAAAATCCGCATCGGAGCAATGGGAGGCTTTCAGAAGGGAGATTGAGATCATACAATGGCAACATGTTCCCGTAAAGGTCAAGAGTGGTTCCAAAAACCACAGGGAACTGTGGATGTCAGGGGATATACGAGAATGGATTAGGAAAAAAAGGAGGGCTTTTGGTAGATACAAAAGGCTAAAGACGGAGGAAGCCCTAGAGGAGTACAAAAAGTGCAGGGGGATACTTAAAAAAGAAATTAGGAGATCAAGGAGGGGCCATGAAATAACACTGGCGAGCAAAATAAAGGAAAATCCGAAGATGTTTTATAAGTATATTAAGGGTAAGAGGATAACTAGGGAAAAAATAGGGCCCATTAGGGACAAAAGTGGCAATCTGTGTGTGGAGCCGGAAGATGTAGGAGGGGTTCTAAATGAATTTTTTGCATCTGTTTTCACTATGGAGAAGGACGATGTAGACATAGAAATAGGGCAGGGGGACTATGATATGCTCGAACATATTAACATCGAGAGGGAGGAGGTATTGGCGGTTTTAGCTGGCCTAAAAATGGATAAATCCCCAGGCCCGGATGAAATGTATCCCAGGCTGCTGTGTGAGGCAAAGGAGGAGATTGCGGGGGCTCTAACACATATATTCAGGACCTCTCTGGCCACAGGGGATGTGCCAGAGGACTGGAGAACCGCTAATGTAGTACCATTATTCAAGAAGGGTAGTAGGGAAAAACCGGGGAACTACAGGCCAGTGAGCCTAACATCAGTGGTAGGAAAATTATTGGAAAAAATCCTGAGGGACAAAATTTGTCTCCACTTGGAGAGGCAAGGATTAATCAGGGATAGTCAACATGGCTTTGTCAAGGGAAGATCATGTCTGACTAATTTGATTGAATTTTTTGAGGGGGTGGCTAGGTGTGTGGATGAGGGTAACGCAGTGGATGTGGTATACATGGATTTCAGTAAGGCCTTCGATAAAGTCCCGCACAGGAGACTGGTCAAGAAGGTAAGAGCCCATGGAATCCAGGGTGCCTTGGCACATTGGATACAAAACTGGCTTAGTGGCAGAAGGCAGAGGGTGATGGTCGAAGGTTGTTTTTGTGACTGGAAGCCTGTGGCCAGTGGGGTACCACAGGGATCGGTGCTGGGTCCCTTGCTGTTTGTGGTCTACATTAATGACTTGGATATGAATGTAAAGGGTATGATCAGTAAGTTCGCGGATGATACAAAAATTGGTAGGGTGGTAAATAGCGAGGAGGGTAGCCTCAGTCTGCAGGACGATATAGATGGGTTGGTCAGATGGGCGGAACAGTGGCAAATGGAATTTAACCCGGAAAAGTGCGAGGTGATGCACTTTGGGGGGACTAACAAGGCAAGGGAATACACAATGAATGGAAAGACCCTAGGCAAGACGGAGGTGCAGAGGGATCTGGGTGTGCAAGTACACAGATCCCTGAAGGCGGCGGAACAGGTGGATAAGGTGGTAAAAAAGGCATATGGGATACTTGCCTTCATTAGCCGAGGCATTGAATATAAGAGCAAGGAGGTTATGATGGAGCTGTATAAAACACTGGTTAGGCCACAGCTGGAATACTGTGTGCAGTTCTGGTCGCCACACTACAGGAAGGATGTGATCGCGTTAGAGAGGGTGCAGAGGAGGTTCACCAGGATGTTACCATGGCTGGAGCGCTTCAGCTATGAAGAGAGACTGGGCAGATTGGGTTTGTTTTCCTTGGAGCAGAGGAGGCTGAGGGGGGACATGATTGAGGTGTACAAAATTATGAGGGGCATAGATAGGATGGATGCTGAGGAGCTTTTTCCCTTAGTAGAGGGGTCAATAACTAGGGGGCATAGATTCAAGGTAAAGGGCGGGAGGTTTAGAGGGGATTTGAGAAAGAACTTTTTCACCCAGGGGGTGGTTGGAGTCTGGAACTCACTGCCTGAAAGGGTTGTGGAGGCAGAAACCCTCACAACATTTAAGAAGCATTTGGATGAGCACTTGAAATGCCATAGCATACTAGGCTACGGGCCAAATGCTGGAATATGGGATTAGATTAGACAGGGCTTGATGGCCGGCGCGGACACGATGGGCCGAAGGGCCTCTATCCGTGCTGTATTACTCTATGACTCAGAGCCTCACCGGGTACAGTCAGAGCCTCACCAGGTACACACAGACCCTCACCAGGTACAGTCAGAGCCTCACCAGGTACAGTCAGAGCCTCACCAGGTACAGTCAGAGCCTCACCAGGTACAGTCAGAGCCTCACCAGGTACAGTCGGAGCCTCACCAGGGACAGTCGGAGCCTCACCAGGGACAGTCAGAGCCTCACCAGGGACAGTCAGAGCCTCACCAGGTACAGTCAGAGCCTCACCAGGTACAGTCAGAGCCGCACCAGGTACAGTCAGAGCCGCACCAGGTACAGTCAGAGCCGCACCAGGTACAGTCAGAGCCGCACCAGGTACAGTCAGAGCCGCACCAGGTACAGTCAGAGCCGCACCAGGTACAGTCAGAGCCGCACCAGGTACAGTCAGAGCCGCACCAGGTACAGTCAGAGCCGCACCAGGTACAGTCAGAGCCGCACCAGGTACTGTCATAAGAACATAACATAAGAACATAAGAAGTAGGAGCAGGAGTAGGCCATACGGCCCCTCGGGCCTGCTCCGCCATTCAATAGGATCATGGCTGATCCGATTCTAGACTCACCTCCACTTCCCTGCCCTCTCCCTGTCACCCCTAATTCCCTTATCTGCTAGGAAACTGTCTATCTCCATTTTAAATTTATTTAATGTTGCAGCTTCCACAGCTCTCTGGGGTAGCAAATTCCATAGATTTACTACCCTCTGAGTGAAGAAGTTTCTCCTCATCTCAGTTTTGAAAGGGCAGCCCCTTATTCTAAGATTATGCCCCCTAGTTCTAGTCTCACTCATCAGTGGAAACATCCTCCCCGCATCCACCCAATCAAGCCCCCTCACAATCTTATATGTTTCGATACGATCGCCTCTCATTCTTCTGAACTCCAATAAGTAGAGTCCCAACCTACTCAACCTTTCCTCATACGTCAACCCCCTCATCTCCGGAATCAACCGAGTGAACCTTCTCTGAACCGCCTCGAGAGCAAGTATATCTTTTCTTAAATTTGGAAACCAAAACTGCACGCAGCATTCCAGGTGTGGCCTCACCAATACCCTGTATAACTGCAGCAAGACTTCCCTGTTTTTATGCTCCATCCCCCTTGCAATAAAAGCCAAGATTCCATTGGCCTTCCTGATCACCTGCTGCACCTGCATCCTAACTTTTTGTGTTTCATGCACCAGGACCCCCAGATCCCTTTGCAATGTAGCACTTTGCAGTTTCTCTCCGTTTAGATAATAACTTGCTCTTTGATTTTTTCTGCCAAAGTGCATAACCTCACACTTTCCAACATTATATTGCATCTGCCAAATCTCTGCCCACTCACTTAACCTGTCTATGTCCTTTTGCAGGTTTTTTATCTCCTTCTCACTCACTGCTTTCCCTCCCATCTTTGTATCGTCGGCAAACTTGGATATGTTGCACTCGGTCCCTTCCTCCAAATCGTTAATATAGATTGTAAAGAGTTGGGGTCCCAGCACTGACCCCTGCGGAACACCACTAGTTACTGATTGCCAGCCCGAGAACGAACCATTTATCCCAATTCTTTGTTTTCTGTTAGATAGCCAATCTTCCACCCATGCCAGTATATTACCCCCAATCCCGTGATTTTTTATCTTGATCAGCAATCTTTTGTGTGGAACCTTGTCAAATACCTTTTGGAAGTCCAAATACACTACATCCATTGGTTCCCCTTTATCCACCCTGTATGTTACGTCCTCAAAGAATTCGAGCAAATTTGTCAAACATGACTTCCCCTTCATAAAACCATGCTGACTCTGTCCTATTAAATTATGTTTATCCAAATGCTCTGTTACTGTTTCCTTAATAATGGACTCCAACATTTTGCCAACCACAGATGTTAGGCTAACTGGTCTATAGTTTCCAGCTTTTTGTCTACTTCCCTTCTTAAATAAGGGTGTTACATTAGCAGTTTTCCAATCTGCCGGGACCTTTCCTGAGTCCAGGGTTACTGATTGCCAGCCCGAGAACAAACCATTTATCCCAGCTCTTTCTTTTCTGTTAGATAGCCAATCTTCCACCTATGCCAGTATATTACCCCCACCAGGTACAGTCAGACCCCCGCCGGGTACAGTCAGACCCCCGCCGGGTACAGTCAGACCCCCGCCGGGTACAGTCAGACCCCCGCCGGGTACAGTCAGACCCCCGCCGGGTACAGTCAGACCCCCGCCGGGTACAGTCAGACCCCCGCCGGGTGCAGTCAGACCCCCCGCCGGGTGCAGTCAGACCCCCCGCCGGGTGCAGTCAGACCCCCCGCCGGGTGCAGTCAGACCCCCCGCCGGGTGCAGTCAGACCCCCCGCCGGGTGCAGTCAGACCCCCCGCCGGGTGCAGTCAGACCCCCCGCCGGGTGCAGTCAGACCCCCCGCCGGGTGCAGTCAGACCCCCCGCCGGGTGCAGTCAGACCCCCCGCCGGGTGCAGTCAGACCCCCCGCCGGGTGCAGTCAGACCCCCCGGCCGGGTGCAGTCAGACCCCCCGGCCGGGTGCAGTCAGACCCCCCGGCCGGGTGCAGTCAGACCCCCCGGCCGGGTGCAGTCAGACCCCCCGGCCGGGTGCAGTCAGACCCCCCCGCCGGGTGCAGTCAGACCCCCCCGCCGGGTGCAGTCAGACCCCCCCGCCGGGTGCAGTCAGACCCCCCCGCCGGGTGCAGTCAGACCCCCCCCGCCGGGTGCAGTCAGACCCCCCCGCCGGGTGCAGTCAGACCCCCCCGCCGGGTGCAGTCAGACCCCCCCGCCGGGTGCAGTCAGACCCCCCCGCCGGGTGCAGTCAGACCCCCCCGCCGGGTGCAGTCAGACCCCCCCGCCGGGTGCAGTCAGACCCCCCCGCCGGGTGCAGTCAGACCCCCCCGCCGGGTGCAGTCAGACCCCCCCGCCGGGTGCAGTCAGACCCCCCCGCCGGGTGCAGTCAGACCCCCCCGCCGGGTGCAGTCAGACCCCCCCGCCGGGTGCAGTCAGACCCCCCCGCCGGGTGCAGTCAGACCCCCCCGCCGGGTGCAGTCAGACCCCCCCGCCGGGTGCAGTCAGACCCCCCCGCCGGGTGCAGTCAGACCCCCCCGCCGGGTGCAGTCAGACCCCCCCGCCGGGTGCAGTCAGACCCCCCCGCCGGGTGCAGTCAGACCCCCCCGCCGGGTGCAGTCAGACCCCCCCCGCCGGGTGCAGTCAGACCCCCCCGCCGGGTGCAGTCAGACCCCCCCGCCGGGTGCAGTCAGACCCCCCCGCCGGGTGCAGTCAGACCCCCCGCCCCACCGGGTGCAGTCAGATCCCCCGCCCCACCAGGTACACTCAGACCCTCGCCCCACCAGGTGCTGCCCCTACAAGCAAATATTTTGAATGCCTGCCAAACAGCATCAATGCATCAGCCTCAGAGAGCTTGGGATGTGCTCGAAGCACCCAGCATCACAGTCTGGCAAACTGCCTTGCTGCCACTTGGTATTGTGTGTGCACCAGCTCCTGTGATGTGTGAAGGAAGCTTATTAACTCGGTCATCTCTCTTTACTCCTCCCATGTCCAATGGTCCCGCTGTGATTGGCAGATTGATGTGTTATATAGAATGTCCAATGCAGTATTATTAGCAGCAAACAGGTCAGATATTCTAATTATTAGAAGTAAGGGGAAAATACATTCCTGATCTTTGAAGACCTACAAATGTATTTGGGAGCATCATGTATCTGTAATAGCAAATCAGTCTAAGGGATGTGTAATTTTTCAAGGTTGCTCTGTGTGTAAGTGAAAATGTGTAAACATTTAATTAACCGTTGTGTAAATGTCTTTATTACAGTTTCTGCTTTTCGCTCTGGTTATGTTTGCCACAATTTGTAGAAAAAACAGGAAATGAATGTGTTAAAGATGATGATTTATTTGATGTATTTTTTCAAATGGGCCTGGAGGTCAAGACTCTTTTGCCCTTGGTTTTAGTGGTCAATCCTTTTCCTCTGATATCTTACCATCCACCCCTAGTTCTTCAATTTAGAAAAATATGGACTGATTGGGCAGCATCTTAGACACGTTGGTGTATCTGTATGCTGCGCCATGGCATAAAAGGATTATACTTTGAACCTGCATTTTCCCACTAATTTCTCCACTTTGGTTGTTCGATCCAGAGGAGATACTAAGTGGATACGAGATGCTTCCCCGTACAGACGGAAGGGAATCCAAGGGCAGGTCCTGGCCTCTCGTGCACATTCTGGCAGCTGCTTGCAAGGCAGCATTGTCAGATGCTGCAGCATATTCTTACTCACCCTTAGCCAGAGATTTGGCACTGGTAGAAATCTAACTTCTTCATTATTTTAGTTTCATTGATGTGACTACAATTTGTACTGCAACTCCTGAGTGTCTGTTTGGGACATCCATATACTGTACAAAATGATAGTGTCATCTCACCCAGTAAACAGATTCTTACAGCGGATGCCGGGTAGCTGGAGTACAGTACTACTGTGTTGGTTCCTACAGACGTACAACGCAGCTGGAAGAGTGCTGGTAGGAAGTGATGAAATGGTTCATTAAATTCAAATTCATTTTAAACGGTAACATTTAAAAGGGCCAGTTACTCAATCCAGAATGAATCCGAAACTCAAATTGCCCAATTGGAGCACAGTTTGCTTAGATGTTCTGCCAGCAATCGTGTAGGGCCCAATACAAGGCATAATGGCCTAGAAATTCAGTTGTTAGCGCCAGCCGCTAGTGCCTTAGGAGGAGGAGAAGTGGGGCGTGAAGCAGCTAGCGCCCGGGCGCGGCGCGATCTGCACCTCTCGCGAACTTCAGTCAAGATTTAGCGGCGGCGCAAAACCACAGCGCCCACTCAGCTGCGCACACAGATCCTGACGTTATTTGATGGTGCAATGCCCTTGGTGCGCCCCGAACCGGAACTTCAGTGGCGCCGCCCTTGTGTGTGCCTGGCACCCCCAGCGACTGGTTGAGTGGAACGGTTCCCAGTCGCTGTGGGACGCGGGGGGCGCTATTTAAAGGGGACTCTTCCTGCATTCTTTGTGGCAGCCATTTTGTTCCACTCCTGTGTGAGAGAGAGAGATTTGGAGAGAGACAAAGGGAGAGAGCTTTCTACTTTGACTCTGCGCTCGCACAGGTACTTCTGGCTTCAGGCCAGAGCTTTGCACTTGGATTTAACTTTCCACATAAGGAAACTCTCGTTTAACCAGCACCTAAATATCCAGAACTCTCTAATAACCGGTACAATTCTCACTCCGAAAACTACAGGATACAGTCGGTTATAAGTTTTGTTTTACTGTTAAGTAATTAAAGAGTTATGGATTACCCTCAACTGCCATTACTGTACTTAATCAAGCATCTTCCACCATCCATTTAACACAACATTCTGTAGGTGAGTATCCAATTATACTGCACATTTCTTGATTTTTTTATTTTTGTTTGTTAAAAATAGCCTCGGTAAATATACCTCTCCGTTATCCGGAATTTTTTATCAACCGGCACCGTCCCGGTCCCATCGGTGCCGGATACCAAAGAGTTTCCTGTATAATGGGGGCTGCAATGGGTGGAAACGTTGGGTTTCTGCATTGCATTCAAGGGGCTCAGAGACGCCGTGAGAGAGTGCCAGTCATGGCCAGACGGAGAAGGGCCAACAGGCGTCGGCACAGGAGGCCTTACCCACCCAGGGTCTACTGCCAGCAGTTCTCATATCTCAACATGTCTGAGGAGCAGTGTGTTCGGAGGCTGCAATTCAGAAGGGAGGTGGTCACTGAGATCTACCACCTGCTTCAGAGAGATCTGCAGCCACAGCTGAGGAGCAGGACGTCTGTCGGTGGCAGTGAAGGTGACAGTGGCTCTCAACTTATATGCCACCGGCTCCTTCCAATCCGCTATTGGGGACATTGCCAATACCTCCCAGTTCGCGGTACATTGCTGCATCCGCCAGGTGATGAATGCCCTCTTCAGAAGGAGACGTTAGTACATCTCCTTCCCCATGACCCCGGACAAGCAGCAAGAGCGTGCAATGGGATTTTCAAAAATAGCGGGCTTCCCCATGGTCCAGGGCGCCATTGACTGCACGCATGTGGCTTTGCGGGCACCTCTACAGAATGCCAAGGATTACCGCAACCAGAAGGGATACCATTCGCTCAACGCCCAGTTGGTGTGTGACCATAGGCAGCTCATACTAGCTGTCAATGCCCGCTTTCCAGGCAGCAGCCACGATGCCTTCATCCTGCGCCAGATTTCTGTGGCAGACATTTTCGAAGCCCCGGCTCACCCAGGAGGCTGGCTTGTCGGGGACAAGGGCTATCCTTTGTGCACGTGGCTGATGACCCCGCTCCATGCGCCCAGCACCCCTGCTGAAGAACGATACAATGACGGCCATCAAGCGACCAGGAACATCATTGAGCACACAGTCGGTGTGCTCAAGCAACGGTTCCGCTGTCTGGACCATTCCGGGGGAGCCCTTCAGTACTCGCCTGAGCGAGTCTTCCATTTCGTTGTAGTGTGCTGCATGCTGCACAACCTGGCTATCCTCCGGACTCAGCCACTGCCAGCAGACATTGGAGGACCACCAGATGAGGAGGAGGAGGAGCACCAAGATGGGAGGGAGGCACAAAGTGCAAGGGCCGTCCGTCGGCGGATTATTGCAAGTCGGTTCTAGGCCCCCTCTCGGAATGGCTTGTGACATTGAAAGAACATGAATGGAGCCGCTCCGCAAACCCTCAGCCGGTCAAGGCAAAAAATAGTTCAAAGTGCAAACATGGACAATCTGAATAAAGACAATTTTTTATTTTACAAACTCTGTGCCCTTCCCGCATGACAAACAAATACAGAGAAACCCCCCAAAAAAACAGTCAGACACATAACTGGCTCTCACAACCTGGAGAAAATGAAAAAAACAGTTAAACAAAAATGACCATGATCCTCGGCCTTCATATAAAAAACAAACACAACATTCTCGGCCTTCATATAAAAAAAAAACATTTTGCCACACCTTCTACTTTTTTGCCTGCGAGGGTGATCCGCCTCGCTTGCGCGATTTGCCCCTTCCCGCCCTGCAGCTCCTCCTCAATGGGACCCCAGTGGCTGCAGCAAGGCTGGGGGAAGGCTGCTGAGGGTCAGATGATGAGTCGGCAGATGCCCTTGGGGGACGGCCTGGACCAGCTCTGGGCCTGGAGGGCCCGGCTGCTGACTGCTCCAACTCTGCTTGGGCGGCAGCAGTCTGTCCTACGGGTGGTGGCAGCTGCAGTGGAGCAGTGACAGTGTTGGCAGCCTGACAGAGCACAGGCACTCCCTGGTCGGCCGATGCACTCGCACAGGCCAGCACTGAAGCATGCGCAGCAATCTGCTGAAGCACAGACTGCTGGGCTGCTGCGGCGCGGCGAGGGCCCCGGCGATTCCTGGCCGATCCAGCGAGGGTGGCAGCAGTTAGTGCCCGTGTGGCCCTGATCTGTGTCTGCATCAGACTAGCCAGTGATTGCATGGCACAACTAAGCATTTGGCTGGAAGCTGCCTGTGCTGCCCCGAAGTCCTGCAGACTCCTGGCCTGTGCTGCCCTGAAGTCCTGCAGACTCCTGGCCTGTGCTGCCCCGAATTCCTGAGCACTCCTTGCCAGTGACTCTATGGAGTCAGGCATCCTTGCCACTGCAGCCATGAGCTCAGTGTGCCTGCGCTCAGCCTGGGCGCCCATTTCACCAAGGAGCCGCACCTCCTCTGCGCTCACCGTAGCAGGACTGGAGGCCGCACTCACCCTCCGGGGAGAAGGCCGCCGAGCTTCCCCACCCCTCCCGCGTTGCTGCAGCCCGCTGGGCCCCAGAGCTTCACAGTCATCAGACCCTTCCCCCCTGCTCCCCTCCAGAGAAGACGTGTCCCCATCATGGCCATGGGCTGCCTCGGCTGAGGGTGGCACTGATGGGCCGGCTTCCTCTTCCTCCTCCTCGAATTCCGAATCAGTCGCAGTGCCAGCTTGAGGGCCCGCCTCCTCACCTGGCGATTCCTCATCTGAAAGCAGGGAGGCACAGGAGTTGCTTTAGAGTGAGGACAGGGCGGCAGCGAGGGAGGCATGAGTGCTGCAATGCACTGCATTGGTTCGAGAGTGGCAAAGGATGCTGGTGTGAGGCACAAGTGGAAAGAGAGGTCAAAAAGGTGATGACCTTACCATTGCTGTCCAGAACGGGGTCAGCATCTCCAGTGGCGACGGGGCCAATCAGCCGGCCTCCCATTATCCGCTCCACTCGCTGCTCCAGGTCGCTCAGGTCTTTAAGGTCAGGACGGCCTCCCCGGTCCGTCGCTGCTGCCTCCGATTGTGGGCCAGCTTGCCCTGCAAGAGAAAGGACGGCCTCTGAGTACAGTGTCAAGCCCTGATCTTGCCGCACTGTCTCCCATGGTGGAATAGCCCTGACAGTGCAGGCAAGATCAGGGCTTGACAATGTCGGGGCTATTCCACCATGGGAGACAGTGCAGGCAAGATGAGGGCTTGACACTGTCTCCCATGGTCGAATAGCCCTGACAGTGTCAAGCCCTCACCTTGCTTGCACTGTCTCCCATGGTGGAATAGCCCTGACAGTGTGTAAAGTGGAGAATGTGCATGTGATTTTCATGAGAGTCCCATAGCTGTTGGATGAGGGCTGGGCATTGGGGCTTTCAGGACCCTTTGGCCGTAAAGTGAGGTGCCCATGCAGGGATGAAGAGGATACTGGAAAGGGTACTCACACTGACAACCTGAGTGAGGTGGTTGAACTTTTTTCTGCACTGTGTGGGTGTCCTGGGGACCAAGCTGTTGGCGGTCACTCTGTTCGCCACCTCCCTCCAGGCTTTCCTGTACTCGCTGGGCAGCGGCCTCCTGCCACTGTCGGGGAAGAGGACAGGTCACCTGCGCTCCACTGCTCCAACCAGTAGCTTCAGGGCACCCTCGCTGAAGTGCTGCGCTCGCTCCCTGGCCTTCTCCATAGTTGTGGGCGTAGCGTTCTTGAAGCAGCTCTGTTTAGGCCTAGATTCAGGGCTGCAGTGTGCAGGGCGTGGGTGCAATCCAAATCGACCCTCCCCCTTTAAGAGCTGACCGGCGCCAGCGTGTCTGCCTTCGATCAATAACTCGCCGCACCTGCGCTGCGCCTGCCCTCGGTGGTAGCGCCTCGGCTCGCCGGCTTAGCGCCTTATGATAGTCGTGCACCGCCTGCTTTAGCGCAGCGGCAACCTCTTGGGGCGATGCAACTCAATTTTGGCGAAGGTGGCGCTAAGTTGCGCTGGCCGCTAAATTTAGCAAACGCCCGGCTGTAGCGCCCCAAACGTGGCGATACTGAATTTCTAGGCCAATGTTTTTAACTGCGTTTTAAAGGAGCTGTGTGTTTTAATAGCAAATTTGCTGTTGGTGAATTAGTGTATGATTCCTCTTCATTCTAGCACACTGGGCATACCACAGGAGTAAGTCCATGTCACACTGGGAAAAATATGAGGACAACAACCCTTTTTAAGAGTGTGTAATGTCAGTTATCCACATGATCTTCCTTTTCCACACCCTTTACAGTGTTTTTTCTGGGCTGGCATTCACTTTTTTTTCTCCATGTCAGTAGGCTGGTTACTTCCACTTTATTGCTTTTTATTTACAAACAAACATTATTCAAAGCCAATTTTAAGGCCCAAAACTCCAGGTCTGTAGGACTGTCATCATTACCAACAATTATTCTATGCCTCTTCTCTTCAATACGTGGGGCATCCACCTCTTCTGTCTGTCTGAGATTTTTGGCCTATATTCAGAGTGAGCTGGTGATATTAGGAATGAGTCCAGAGAAGATGGAAGGAAGTAGGAACCACTGAAAATGGAAATACTGCATGAGGTGCTCAATCTGGATCAACATCCTCTGGCTCCAATAGAGGGAGGGAGGGAGGGCAGACTTTCAATTGGTGCTGAACACCGGGCAGCCCCGGTGCTGATTCTGCTCCGCAGTTAAGCTCCACGGTCCAGCCCACGATACACTCCACGGTCCAGCCGAACGATACGCTCCACGGTCCAGCCCAACAATACACTCCACTGTCCAGCCCACGATACGCTCCACGGTCCAGCCCACGATACGCTCCACGGTCCAGCCCAACAATACGCTCCACGGTCCAGCCCACCGATACGCTCCACGGTCCAGCCCACGATACGCTCCACGGTCCAGCCCACGATACGCTCCACGGTCCAGCCCAACGATACGGTCCAGCCCAACGATACGCTCCGCGGTCCAGCCCAACGATACGCCCCGCGGTCCAGCCCAACGATACGCTCCGCGGTCCAGCCCAACGATACGCTCCGCGGTCCAGCCCAACGATACGCTCCGCGGTCCAACCCAACGATACGCTCCGCGGTCCAGCCCAACGATACGCTCCGCGGTCCAGCCCAACGATACGCTCCGCGGTCCAGCCCAACGATACGCTCCACGGTCCAGCCCACGATACGCTCCACGGTCCAGCCCACGATACGCTCCACGGTCCAGCCCAACGATACGGTCCAGCCCAACGATACGCTCCGCGGTCCAGCCCAACGATACGCCCCGCGGTCCAGCCCAACGATACGCTCCGCGGTCCAGCCCAACGATACGCTCCGCGGTCCAGCCCAACGATACGCTCCGCGGTCCAGCCCAACGATACGCTCCGCGGTCCAGCCCAACGATACGCTCCGCGGTCCAGCCCAACGATACGCTCCGCGGTCCAGCCCAACGATACGCTCCGCGGTCCAGCCCAACGATACGCTCCGCGGTCCAGCCCAACGATACGCTCCGCGGTCCAGCCCAACGATACGCTCCGCGGTCCAGCCCAACGATACGCTCCGCGGTCCAGCCCAACGATACGCTCCGCGGTCCAGCCCAACGAAATGCTCCGCGGTCCAGCCCAACGATACGCTCCGCGGTCCAGCCCACGATACGCTCCGCGGTCCAGCCCAACGATACGCTCCGCGGTCCAGCCCAACGATACGCTCCGCGGTCCAGCCCACGATACGCTCCGCGGTCCAGCCCAACGATACGCTCCACGGTCCAGCCCAACGATACGGTCCAGCCCAACGATACGCTCCACGGTCCAGCCCAATGATACGCCCCACGATACGCTCCACGGTCCAGCCCACGATAAGCACCACGGTCCAGCCCAACGATACTCTCCACGGTCCAGCCCAACGATACGCTCCACGGTCCAGCCCAACGATACGCTCCACGGTCCAGCCCAACGATACGCTCCACGGCCCAGCCCAACGATACGGTCCAGCCCAACGATACGCTCCACGGTCCAGCCCAATGATACGCCCCACGATACGCTCCACGGTCCAGCACACGATATGCACCACGGTCCAGCCCAACGATACGCTCCACGGTCCAGCCCAACGATACGCTCCACGGTCCAGCCCAACGATACGCTCCACGGTCCAGCCCAACGATACGCTCCACAGTCCAGCCCAACGATACGCTCCACGGTCCAGCCCAACGATACGCTCCACGGTCCAGCCCAACGATACGCTCCACGGTCCAGCCTAACGATACGCTCCACGGTCCAGCCCAACGATACGCTCCACGGTCCAGCCCAACGATACGCTCCGCGGTCCAGCCCAACGATACGCTCCGCGGTCCAGCCCTCGATACGCTCCGCGGTCCAGCCCTCGATACGCTCCGCGGTCCAGCCCTCGATACGCTCCGCGGTCCAGCCCTCGATACGCTCCGCGGTCCAGCCCGACGATACGCTCCGCGGTCCAGCCCGACGATACGCTCCGCGGTCCAGCCCACGATACGCTCCGCGGTCCAGCCCAACGATACGCTCCACGGTCCAGCCCAACGATACGCTCCACGGTCCAGCCCAACGATACGCTCCACGGTCCAGCCTAACGATACGCTGCGCGGTCCAGCCCACTAGTACTCTCCGCGGTCCAGCCCACCACTCCACGGTTCCTAATGCTGATGCAGGTATTGACTTTTGGGAGATTCCCCATCAGTAGTCAGGTATGGGTCAGCGGTCGTCGATGACAACCATAGTAGATTATATTGACAAAGTCAAAGCCTCTGTCTGCAGCGTATGATTCTGCAGTGATTACCAAGTTAATATGGAACATGGGAAAACATCAGTTTAGGGCAAGAACCCTCTTCCCCCCAACCCCCCCAAACAACAGTTGGCAAGCCATGCAGCTTCAACTTTGATTTGGAATTCCTTGTTACTGGAATTGCCTGTATCGATCAAATAAGGAGCCCCTCGTTCACCGACAGTGAGGGTGATATTCCACCGGAAACGGGCAGCAGTTGTGCGTGGTAACCGGCCAGAGGAGCCGGCTTGTGATCTGTGTGATTTTCAGGGTCGGCTCTCGTTCTCATGCGATCGGCGAGATGCTAGTGCGAAACGTGCTCCCAGTGGGCCGCAGCCAGTGTGAAACAGGCTCCCAGTGGGCCGCAGCCAGTGTGAAACAGGCTCCCAGTGGGCCGCAGCCAGTGTGAAACAGGCTCCCAGTGGGCCGCAGCCAGTGTGAAACAGGCTCCCAGTGGGCCGCAGCCAGTGCGAAATGTGCTCCCAGTGGGCCGCAGCCAGTGTGAAACAGGTTCCCAGTGGGCCGCAACCAGTGTGAAACAGGTTCCCAGTGGGCCGCAGCCAGTGCGAAACGTGCTCCCAGTGGGCCGCAGCCAGTGTGAAACAGGTTCCCAGTGGGCCGCAGCCAGTGTGAAGCAGGTTCCCAGTGGGCCGCAGCCAGTGCGAAACGTGCTCCCAGTGGGCCACAGCCAGTGTGAGACATAGAAACATAGAAGATAGGAGCAGGAGTAGGCCATTCGGCCCCTCGAGCCCGCTACGCCATTTAATGAGGTCATGGTTGATCATCCAAATTCAGTACCCTGTCCCTGCTTTCTCCCCATACCCCTTGATCCCTTTAGCCTTAAGAATATATATCTAACTCCTCCTTGAATATATTTAATGAATTGGCCTCAATTGCCTTTTGTGGTAGAGAATTCCACAGGTTCACCACTCTCTGGGTGAAGAAATTCCTCCTCATCTCTGCCCTAAATGGCTCACCCCTTATCCTTAGACTGTGACCCCTGGTTCTGAACTCCCCCGCCATCGGGAACATCCTTCCTGCATCTAGTCTGTCTAGTCCTGTTAGAATTTTATAAGTTTCAATGAGATCCCCTCTCATTCTTCTAAACTCCAGCGAATATAAGCCCAATCGACCCAATCTCTCCTCATATGTCATTCCTGCCATCCCAGGTATCAGTCTGGTGAATCTTCGCTGCACTCCCTCCACAGCAAGAACATCCTTCCTCAGATAAGGCGACCAAAACTGCACACAATACTCAAGGTGTTGTCTCACCAAGGCCCTGTACAACTGTAGCAAGACATCCTTGCTCCTGTACTCGAATCCTCTCGCTATGAAGGCCAACATACCATTTGCCTTTTTAACCGCCTGTTGCACCTGCATGCTTACCTTCAGCGACTGGTGCACAAGTACACCCAGGTCTCGTTGCACTTCCCCTTCTCCCAATCTATTGCCGTTCAGATAATAAACTGCCTTCCTGTTTTTGCCACCAAAGTGGATAACCTCGCATTTCTCCACGTTATATTGCACCTGCCATGCTTCTGCCCAATCACCCAACCTATCCAAATCATACTGGAGTTTCTCGGCATCCTCCTCACAGCACATACACACACCCAGCTTTGTGTCGTTTGCAAACTTGGAGACATTACATCTAGTTCCCTCGTCTAGATCATTAATATATATTGTGAATAGCTGGGGTCCTAGCACTGATCCCTGCGGTACCCCACTAGTCACTGCCTGCCACTCGGAAAGAGACCCGTTTATTCCAACTCTCTGCTTCCTGTCTGCCAACCAGTTTTCTATCCAAGTCAGTACCTTACCCCCAATCCCATGTGCTTTAACTTTACAAGCTAATCTCTTATGCAGGACCTTATCGAAAGCCTTCTGAAAGTCCAAATACACCACATCGACTGGTTTTCCCTTATCTATTCTACCAGTTACATCCTCAAAAAATTCCAGTAGATTAGTCAAGCACGATTTATCTTTTGTAAATCCATGTTGACTTTGTCCGATCCTGTCACTGTTTTCCAAGTGCTCTGCTATTACATCTTTTATAATAGTCTCTAGCACTTTCCCCACTACCGATGTCAGGCTTACCGGTCTATAATTCCCCGTTTTCTCTCGACCACCTTTTTTGAACAGTGGGGTTACATTCGCTACCCTCCAATCCATGGGAACTGTTCCAGAGTCTATAGAATTTTGGAAGATGACCAGCAATGCATCCACTATTTCTAGGGCCACTTCTTTAAGTAACCTAGGATGTAGATTATCAGGCCCTGGCGATTTATCGGCCTTCAATCCCATCAATTTCTCTAACACCATTTCCCGACAAATACTGATTTCATTCAGTTCCTCCCTCTCATTAGACCCTATGTTACACGACACCTCTGGGAGGTTATTTGTGTCCTCCTTTGTGAAGACAGAACCAAAGTATGTATTTAATTGGTCTGCCATTTCTTTGTTCCCCATTATAAATTCCCCTGATTCTGACTGTAAGGGACCTACGCTTGACTTCACCAATCTTTTTCTCTTCACATATCTATAAAAGCTTTTACAGTCAGTTTTTATGTTCCCAGCAAGCTTACTCTCATTCTATTTTCCCCCTCTTAATTAATCCCTTTGTCCTCCTTTGCTGAATCCTAAACTGCTCCCAATCCTCAGGTTTGCTGCTTTTTCTGGCCAATTTATATGTCCTCTCCTTGGATCTTATGCGATCCCTAATTTCCCTTGTTAGCCACGGTTGAGTCACCACCTTTGTTTTATTTTTATGCCAAACCGGGATGAACAAATTCTGTAGTTCATCCATGCGATCTTTAAATGTTTGCCATTGCCTATCCACCGTCAACCCTTTAAGTAACGTTCCCCAATCCATCCCAGCCAACTCGCACCTCATACCATCGTAGTTTCCTTTATTTAAATAGTCTCTGAGTCAAATACTTCACTCTCCATCTTAATGAAGAATTCGATCATATTATGATTGCTCCGCCCCAAGGGGCCTCATACAACAAGATTGCTAATTAACCCTTTCTCATTACATAATACCCAGTCTAAGATGGCCTGATCTCTAGTTGGTTCCTCGACACATTGGTCCAGGAAACCATCCCGTAAACACTCCAGGAATTCCTCCTCTACAGTATTGTTACTAATTTGATTAACCCAATGTATATGTAGATTAAAGTCACCCATGATAACTGCAGTGCCCTTATTGCACGTGTCTCTAATTTTCCTGATTAATGCCATCCCCAACCTCAGCATTACTGTTTGGAGGTCTGTATACAACTCCCACTAACGTTTTCTGCCCCATGGTATTTCTCAGCTCTGCCCATACAGATTCCACATCATCAGAGCTAATATCCTTCCTTACTATTGTTAATCTCCTCTTTAACCAGCAATGCTACCCCACCTCCTTTTCTTTTTTGCCTGTCCTTCCTGAATACGAATGCTCCTCGCATTAAACACAAAGCCTTCAGGCTTGTTTTTGTAACACTCTTAGACCTTTTAGAATTATTATTCACTGTGGCCATGTTTGATTTAAACCCTTGATTTCTCTGACTGCCATTTTTGCTTTTCTCCTTGTCTTTTGCTTCTATCCTTGCTTCCCTTTCCTCTGTCTCCCTGCACAGGTTCCCAACCCCCTGCCATTTTAGTTTAAACCCTCCCCAACAGCACTAGCAAACACTCCCCCTAGGACATCGGTCCCGGCCCTGCCCAGGCTCCCAGTGGGCCACAGCCAGTGTGGAACAGGCTCCCAGTGGGCCACAGCCAGTGTGGAACAGGCTCCCAGTGGGCCACAGCCAGTGTGGAACAGGCTCCCAGTGGGCCACAGCCAGTGTGAGACAGGCTCCCAGTGGGCCACAGCCAGTGTGAGACAAGCTCCCAGTGGGCCGCAGCCAGTGTGAGACATGCTCCCAGTGGGCCGCAGCCAGTGTGAGACAGGCTCCCAGTGGGCCGCAGCCAGTGTGAGACAGGCTCCCAGTGGGCCGCAGCCAGTGTGAGACAGGCTCCCAGTGGGCCACAGCCAGTGTGAGACAGGCTCCCAGTGGGCCACAGCCAGTGTGAAACAGGCTCCCAGTGGGCCACAGCCAGTGTGAGACAGGCTCCCAGTGTGAGACAGGCTCCCAGTGGGCCACAGCCAGTGTGGAACAGGCTCCCAGTGGGCCACAGCCAGTGTGGAACAGGCTCCCAGTGGGCCACAGCCAGTGTGAAACAGGCTCCCAGTGGGCCACAGCCAGTGTGGAACAGGCTCCCAGTGGGCCACAGCCAGTGTGAGACAGGCTCCCAGTGGGCCACAGCCAGTGTGAGACAGGCTCCCAGTGGGCCACAGCCAGTGTGAAACAGGCTCCCAGTGGGCCACAGCCAGTGTGAGACAGGCTCCCAGTGTGAAACAGGCTCCCAGTGGGCCACAGCCAGTGTGAGACAGGCTCCCAGTGTGAGACAGGCTCCCAGTGGGCCACAGCCAGTGTGGAACAGGCTCCCAGTGGGCCACAGCCAGTGTGAAACAGGCTCCCAGTGGGCCACAGCCAGTGTGAGACAGGCAGCCAGTGTGAGACAGGCAGCCAGTGTGAGACAGGCAGCCAGTGTGAGACAGGCTCCCAGTGGGCCACAGCCTGTGTGAAACAGGCTCCCAGTGGGCCGCAGCCAGTGTGAGACAGGCTCCCAGTGGGCCGCAGCCAGTGTGAGACAGGCTCCCAGTGGGCCGCAGCCAGTGTGAGACAGGCTCCCAGTGGGCCACAGCCAGTGTGAGACAGGCTCCCAGTGGGCCACAGCCAGTGTGAAACAGGCTCCCAGTGGGCCACAGCCAGTGTGAGACAGGCTCCCAGTGTGAGACAGGCTCCCAGTGGGCCACAGCCAGTGTGGAACAGGCTCCCAGTGGGCCACAGCCAGTGTGGAACAGGCTCCCAGTGGGCCACAGCCAGTGTGAAACAGGCTCCCAGTGGGCCACAGCCAGTGTGGAACAGGCTCCCAGTGGGCCACAGCCAGTGTGAGACAGGCTCCCAGTGGGCCACAGCCAGTGTGAGACAGGCTCCCAGTGGGCCACAGCCAGTGTGAAACAGGCTCCCAGTGGGCCACAGCCAGTGTGAGACAGGCTCCCAGTGTGAGACAGGCTCCCAGTGGGCCACAGCCAGTGTGGAACAGGCTCCCAGTGGGCCACAGCCAGTGTGAAACAGGCTCCCAGTGGGCCACAGCCAGTGTGAGACAGGCAGCCAGTGTGAGACAGGCAGCCAGTGTGAGACAGGCTCCCAGTGGGCCACAGCCTGTGTGAAACAGGCTCCCAGTGGGCCACAGCCAGTGTGAAACAGGCTCCCAGTGGGCCACAGCCAGTGTGGAACAGGCTCCCAGTGGGCCACAGCCAGTGTGGAACAGGCTCCCAGTGGGCCACAGCCAGTGTGGAACAGGCTCCCAGTGGGCCACAGCCAGTGTGAGACAGGCTCCCAGTGGGCCACAGCCAGTGTGAGACAGGCTCCCAGTGGGCCACAGCCAGTGTGAAACAGGCTCCCAGTGGGCCACAGCCAGTGTGAGACAGGCTCCCAGTGTGAGACAGGCTCCCAGTGGGCCACAGCCAGTGTGGAACAGGCTCCCAGTGGGCCACAGCCAGTGTGAAACAGGCTCCCAGTGGGCCACAGCCAGTGTGAGACAGGCAGCCAGTGTGAGACAGGCAGCCAGTGTGAGACAGGCAGCCAGTGTGAGACAGGCTCCCAGTGGGCCACAGCCTGTGTGAAACAGGCTCCCAGTGGGCCACAGCCAGTGTGAAACAGGCTCCCAGTGGGCCACAGCCAGTGTGGAACAGGCTCCCAGTGGGCCACAGCCAGTGTGGAACAGGCCCCCAGTGGGCCGCAGCCAGTGTGAGACAGGCTCCCTGTGTGAATTTTTTATTCATTCTCGGGATGTGGGAGTCGCTGGCAAGGCCGGCATTTATTGCCCATCCCTAGTTGCCCTGAGAAGATGGTGGTGGGCCGCCTTGCACTGCGGAGGGTGGGTTTGATGCAACTGAATGGCTTGTTACACCAGCTCAGAGAGCAATTAAGAATCAACTAGTGTGGGACTGGAGTCACATATAGGCCAGACTGGATAAGGATGGCAGGATTCCTTCCCTAAAGGACATTAGTTGAACCAGTTGGGATTTTACGATAATCTGACAGCTTCATGGTAACTTTTACTGATACCAGCTTTTTATTTCCAGATTTTTTCAATGTGAATTCAAATTCTCAAACGACCACGGTGGGATTTGCACTGGTGTTCCCTAGATTATTAGCCCAGACGTCTGGTTTACTAGTCCAGTAACATAGCTACTACACTACCTTACCCATCTACATATCGCTAGAAATGGCCACCACCGGACTTGTACTGCCGGCAGGCAGGCAGTCAGAGATTAAAATGGTGTTGGGGTCGAAATGATGTCACTTGACCTTTACTTGCTTGTATGCACGAGGCTCCCCTTTGTTTCCAACAGCAACTCTGACCACCAGGATTCAAGTCTGCCTGAAAATCAGAACAGACATCAAATAGCTAGAACCTTTTTTTGTGTACACTAGTCCTCTCTACAGCATTTCACCAATATTGCCATTCTCCTCGTCCTTCCTAAAAATATTAAAACCTGACCTGTTTATTTGCTACTCCTGCCTTGCGATGCGCTTTACCTAATGAGACATTGGAGGAACCCATTGGTAATGCTATTCATTTCCAAACTTTGTCTTCAGTGACTTTTCCCAAGTATCAACGTGGATTTATTCTTGTGCTGTATGCCAGTGGTTTTCATTTGAAGAATGAAGAAGATTCTCAGGTTTATTTCTGTGCTGTAAACAAATTGTTTTCAATTAAGAATGTAGGTAATGTAATTTAGCTGTTAGTGATCACTGTCAGATTAACCCAGATGTTTTGAAGAGCAAGAGACTAAAGAATCAGTGTGATCTGCCAGATGTAGGAGGGGTTCTGCAACTATTGAAGGGGAAGCAAAGCTATTCAATTTGATCAGCTGAGGGACCTGGAACTGAACAGTCCAGTGCATCTGCACCATGCCCCAGTTTTTAGCAGAATGTATTGTAACAGGACACGACAGGCACGATGGGCTGAATGGCCTCCTTCTGTGCAGTAAGATTCTGAACAGAGAGACTCACAATGCTGTCTGCCAGACCCACAGCAAAGGCAGATCTATACCTCTGTACCTTTTTATTTTGAGGGTAAGACTCTTTAAGGTAGTTTCCATTCCTACTGGAATCGCCACACACTATCCCTGTTTGAGAGGTAGGAGGGTCACCTGCTCCTCATCCTTAGTCTGGAGATTGGCTCTTGGGATGTTCATGACTGCAGTCTGAGTTCACTCTTCCTCCACAACTTTTTCCTCCTCCCTTTTTTTGTGGGCGGATATTTGGCTTCTGCTGTTGCCTCTCCAGGAGAGTACAGTTGAGTTTGGTAGCTTGCACTATGGCAGTGTGTTGGGTCTCTATTCTCCACAACATTGTCACATGGGGTTTTAGTTTTTCAATTTGGCCAACCTTAGTCCAGCGGATGCCAGGCCACAGCAAAAACTTATCCACTTATTTGTCCAGTTGCCAGTTAAGGAAATGCAAACATCTCATTGGTGATGTTTCTCATTGGTGACTACCCATCTGAGATCACAAGATATGTGTTGGGACAATGAATCCACAATGATTCGTTTACACTTGCTTGTTAGCAGGGGAAGGAAAATTCCTGGCAAAACCAAGTGAAATAAGGGCTCATGTAATGTATTAGGAAAAGTAGTAAGTGCTTTGCTGGCCTATTCTGTACTTTTTCCATCTATTGACTGGATGGGGTGTTCACACATGCAGTTTGCCTTTGAGGTATTTGTGACTGGTTATGAACTTCATAGTGTTGCTTGTGTTTTGGAGGCACTTCGAACCTGCTGTCTTATCAAGCCACGAGAATAGAGATACAAGACTCCCTCCCTAACCTAGCTGTTTGAATGTTGATGGTCTGAGATGTTGAAACATAGAAAATCTCATGGCAACTGTCCTAGCGGTTGTATCTGATAATGTATCTCTCTTCAAGATACTTGTCAAATTTTACCTTGAAGAGATCTAACCTAGTGGATTGAAATCTGAAGAAATCAACTTTCAGCAACAAGAATAACTGAAGACAGAAATAATCCAGAAATCCAATGATGTTATTTTTGAATGAACCCTGTTTTATAGAAACCTGATTTCAGATTCAATGTTGGTGGCCTACAGTGTGAGTATGAGTGCAGACCAGATATGTGTGAATGTGTGAAAAATGACAACGTGTGATGAATAAATGTGAACTTGAGCCCTCTACCAACAGGAACTGGTACTGATATTATTAACTTGAGGAATCTGCTGATTATGTTCTGCTTTCTCTCAGGGCGAAGAATTGAATGCTGGGAGGATTGGGCTGACTATCGTGGTTTCGGGAATGGTTGGCTCCCTTATCTGTGGAATCTGGTTGGACAAAACCAAAACGTACAAGTAAGAGTTAACTCCAATCAGCTCCCAAAATTGGGCACTGGTTTCCCTTTCCCAGAAATATTTATCCACGTTCTGATTAGCACCCACACCTTTGGAGAGGGGAAAGAAAGGGGCATGTGACTACCCATCTGAGATCACAAGATATGTGGTGGGACAATGAATCCGCAATGATTCATTTACACTTGCTTGTTAGCAGGGGAAAGAAAAATCCTGGCAAAACCAAGTGCCCTAAATCAGTGAGCACAGAATACTCTGACTAGAGGTATAATGAGCCTGTAGTATAATGCAAGGATGCCTGTTGCTGGGGTTTTATTCTGTGGAGGGATTTCACTGTATTGCCAACAGAGTAACCCAGTTTTGTGTCCAAGATTCCTTGTGTGATGAGCGTTCGTGCCCAGAGTTGTCTGTTGAATGATGGCGAAGTACTTCCCCGAGGGACGGGTTATTTGTACCTCCCATGGACAGGTCACTGCCCTGTGTCTCGCTCAGGGTGGTGCAAAGAACCCAATAGATGGAGGGAAATGCATGAAAATCAATGAGGCTTTAATTTAAACACAGTTGTAACAATTCATTCTTTGTATGTTTAATATTCTTAGATTGGCTTCTCTCTGAGTACAGCATTACAGGCTCTCTGAGTTGATGTTACCTGGGTTGTTTTGCAATCCCAGTACTACACACCTGTCTCAGGTATTTCTTGCTGAGACAGATTATAATTTTTTGAGTATGTGTTAGAGTTGCCAACTGATTTTTTAGTTGCCTGGCTGGCATTTTGAAATTGTTAGCAGTTGACTATTGTAACTAGCAATACTATAACTTTTTAATATTGTGTGCCTTTAAATCGTTTTTTTTTAAACTACTTTTTTGCTGTTTAAAATTGGCAACCTCTGGAGATTTGAAAAACCTGGCTGGACTAATGATAAGCCAGCCAGGTAGCAACCCCAGTCTGTGCCTGTCTATCCTGGACATGTGAGAAGTGTTTAGATTAAGGCATTGGTTCCGTCTGTTTCAATGTGAAGTGCCTGAATGTACTGATAGTAACCAATGAAAGCTGTAGTTATTGAAAACACTGTAGAATAATAGCAAGCCACTGCACCCTGTTTAGAATCTACATCCTAACAATGTAATCTATATGTGTCTGAGCAGACTTTGTCAGAGCTGTCTTTGTACACAGGGAGCTGTATGTAGTTTGCTGTTTACTGATGTACAGTTAGTTTCAACACCTCGAAGGTTAGACTTTTAAATGAAGGAGTTTGAAATCTAAGGTTTTACACTGCTGATCTGTATTGTGTGCATTTTGTTTCCACCACTGTTATGTCTCTTTGCTGGCCTTGGGAAGGAATCTATTCCAAACAACCTTAACTGGGAAATAACATGTAAGTATCTTAAACAGCCCTCAAGGTTGGAGTTAAAGTCCATCGGAATCCTTTTTTTTTTGGTTTGTGTCTGAAAAAGAAACTGAAAAAATGTCTGTAAATCTGGAAGCTTGGTTTACTGTTGCTCATCGGCCTGGAATCTGCATCCGTGCTGTGATAGGAAATCCACTACTCACCTCAAAACTTGAACTATCTCAGCAACAGTGCTTCAGCTTCCCACTAGCAACTTCAGCAGCTTGGAGCTAAGGGGGTGTCGATGCATATTCCCACCTGTCACTGGCCTGTCCCATCTTTAAATTTAATTCCATTAGTTGACCTCATTACTGTGCCTGTAGATTTATCCAACCCCACAGTGCAGAGGCCCGGCCATTTCAACCCAGCTACAACCTAGCGATGGTGGCAGCAACAACAGAAGACAGACTTTAAAATGTTGCCAGTTCTCAGGTGGGCAGGGGGGATGGTGTTGGTTAAACAGTTATTTGGGGCGATGATTAAACAGTTATTTGGGGAGATGATTAAACGGTTATTTGGGGCGATGATTAAACGGTTATTAGGGGTGTTGGTTAAACAGCTATTTGGGGAGATGATTAAACGGTTATTTGGGGAGATGATTAAACGGTTATTTGGGGAGATGATTAAACGGTTATTTGGGGAGATGATTAAACGGTTATTAGGGGTGTTGGTTAAACAGTTATTTGGGGAGATGATTAAACGGTTATTTGGGGAGATGATTAAACGGTTATTTGGGGCGATGATTAAACGGTTATTTGGGGCGATGATTAAACGGTTATTAGGGGTGTTGGTTAAACAGTTATTTGGGGCGATGATTAAACGGTTATTAGGGGTGTTGGTTAAACAGTTATTTGGGGCGATGATTAAACAGTTATTTGGGGAGATGATTAAACGGTTATTTGGGGCGATGATTAAACGGTTATTAGGGGTGTTGGTTAAACAGTTATTTGGGGAGATGATTAAACGGTTATTAGGGGTGTTGGTTAAACAGCTATTTGGGGAGATGATTAAACGGTTATTTGGGGAGATGATTAAACGGTTATTTGGGGAGATGATTAAACGGTTATTAGGGGTGTTGGTTAAACAGTTATTTGGGGAGATGATTAAACGGTTATTTGGGGCGATGATTAAACGGTTATTTGGGGCGATGATTAAACGGTTATTAGGGGTGTTGGTTAAACAGTTATTTGGGGCGATGATTAAACGGTTATTAGGGGTGTTGGTTAAACAGTTATTTGGGGCGATGATTAAACGGTTATTTGGGGCGATGATTAAACGGTTATTTGGGGCGATGATTAAACGGTTATTTGGGGCGATGATTAAACGGTTATTTGGGGCGATGATTAAACAATTATTTGGGGGGGAATTGTGTGTAACTATGAGAAGAAGCAGGACACTTCAGTATTGCTGAAAGCTGTGGATGTTAAGGGATAGGGATTTGCACCTGTTGAGTAGATTTTTACAGTTCTTTCCTGGTTTGCTGCCTCTCCTCCTAATGTTGGACCTGGTGGTGTGCTTCCATTTCCCTCTCCTAAAAATGGATTAAGAAACCCTGAAATAGGATCTGTGCATACTATACCCTACTTAATTTAACTCCAGTTCTGAGTAAGATTTTGGATAATTATTAACTTGGTTAACGGTAACGTGGTGATTATGGTACTGGACTAGCAACCAGAGATTGAGGTCAAATCCTACCATGGTAAATTGTGAAATTGCATTCAATAAATCCTGTCAATTTGTGGACTGACACCAGAAATAATGACCATGAAAGCAGCTGTTGTAAAAGCCCGACTGGTTCACTAATTACAAAGTATTTAAGAATATAAGAATTAGGAGCAGGTGTAGGCCAAATGGCCCCTCAAGCTGATCCGCCATTCAATAAGACCATGGCTGAACTTCTACATCACCTCCACTTTCCTGCCTGAACCCCTTGATTCCCTTATTGCCCCAAAATCTATCGACCTCTGTCTTGAATATACTCACTGACTGAGCCTCCACAGTCCTCTGGGGTAGAGAATTCCAAAGATTCACCACCCTCTGAGTGAAGAAATTTCTCCTCACCTCAGTCCTAAATGGCCGACCCCTTATTCTGAGACTGTGACCCCTGGTCCTAGACTCCCCAGCCAGGGGAAACATCCTCCCTGCATCTACCCTGTCAAGCCCTGTAAGAATTTTATATGTTTCAATGAGATCACCTCTCATTCTTCTAAACTCGAGAATATAGGCCTAGTCTACTCAATCTCTCCTCCAGGACAGCCCTCTCATCCCCGGAATCAATTTAGTGAACCTTTATTGCATCCCCTCTAAGGCAAGTATATCCTTCCTTAAGTAAGAGGACCGAAAATGTACACAGTACTCCAGATGTGGTCTCACCAAAGCCCTATATAACTGCAACACAGAAACAGACCCTTCAGCCCAACAGGTCCACGTCTGTGTTTATGCTCCACATGAGCCTCCTCCCACCCCTCTTCATATCACCCCATCAACATATCCTTCTAATCCCTTCACCCTCATATGCTTATCTAGCTTCCCTTTAAATGCACCTATGCTATTCGCCTTGTGTTAGCGAGTTCCACATTCTCACCACTCTCGGGGTAAAGAAGTTTCTCCTGAATTCCCTATTGGATTTATTAATGACTATCTTATATTTGTGGCCCCTAGTTCTGGTCTCGCCTGCAAGTGGAAACATTTTCTCTACGTCTACCCCATCAAACCCTTTCACAATCTTGAAGACCTCCATCAGGTCACCCCTCAGTCTTCTCTTCTAATCTCCTTCAGGGAAGGGAACCAGCACCCCTACCCAGTCTGTACGTGACTCTATCCCACGCTGTGTGGTTGTCCTCAGGATAACTAAAGATGGGCAATAAATGCTGTTTTCCCAGTGTCGCCCACATCACAAGAACAAATACACAAAAACAGCATTTATTATTAGCTGTTCTTTATATTTGTAGTGTAAGTTACAAAAATATTTTTACAATTTGTGCAGGTATTTTAAGTCTTCAAAAGAATTAAGTGATTTACTGTAGGACAGAGCTCAGTCAACTGAATCTTCCCTCTATTCTGTCACAACGATTGGTGGTGCAGTAAGTAGTGTCGACGGGAGCATAAATTACAAAGAGACATTGATAGATTCAGTGAGTGGGCAAAACTGTGGCAGATGGATTTCAGCGCAGGTAAGTGTGAGGTCATCCATATGGACCAAAAAAGGATAGAACCGAGTAAATGGTGAAAAGCTAGGAACAGTGGTGGTCCAAAAAAATTTAGGGGTCCATATACACAGATCACTAAAATGTTGTAGTCAGGTACAAAAATAATCAAAAGGGCTAATGGAATGTTAGCCTTTATAACTAGAGGGCTAGAATATAAAGGGGAGGAAGTTTTGCTGCAGCTATACAAAGCCCTGGTTAGACCACATCTGGAGCACTGTGAGCAGCTCTGGGCACCGCACCTTAGACAGGATATATTGTCCTTGGAAGGAGTGCCGCGCAGATTCACCAGAATATTACCAGGGCTCCAAGGGTTAGATTATGAGGAGAGATTACAGAAACTAGGCTTGTATTCCCTGGAGTATACTGTAGAAGGTTACGGGTGATTTGATTGAGGTTTTTAGGATTTTGAAAGGGTAGATAGGGAGAAACTTTCCCCGCTGGTGAGGGAGTCTCGGACAAGGGGGCATAACCTTGCAATCAGAGCCAGGCCGTTCAGGAGAGACGTTGGGAAACACTACTTCACACAAAGGGTGGTAGAGTGTGGAACTCTCTCCCACAAAAAGCAGTCGATGTTAGCGCAATTAATCATTTCAAATCTGAGATCGATAGATTTTTGCTAGCCAAGGGTATAAAACGATAAGGAGCCAAGGCAGCTGGATGGAGTTAGGATACAGATCAGCCGTGATCCCATTGAATGGCAGAACAGGCTCGAGGGGCTGAATGGCCTCCTCCTGTTCCTGTGTCACACCTTATTCTTAATAATTACAGATGCTTATGGTTTCTCGAAACTTAGAGTATGGGAATGCTCCTCATTCACATTGCTTGCCAACCAACCACCGTGTACTTGGAAATCCAGATTTCTACTTTCTATCATCTTTCACATTTTGCACGGCCATCAGCAGATAGAATTGTGGGGAGCATCATTTACATGATTGTGAGAAAGGTAGCGCACCAGATCTTTCCTTGCACTGTGATCGCTGTAGAAGATGGCCAAGTTGGAGAACGATGTGCTCCAGCTCAGTCAGGCCAAGTGCTTAAGAACAGCTTGGAATGAGAAAGGGGCATTTGGCCCTTCAATCCATGCACAGTAGCCCATCTTCCCATCCAAGGTCTCTATAATGCCTTCCTTGTTTCCAATTAAATCGCTAGATATAGTTGTGCTTCTTGAAGTATTTCATACATAAACTGCAGACCCCCTTGCAATTCACCCTGACATCCCCTGAGATTAGTCACACAAGGATTAAAAGGAATTTCTCTTGTTTGGCAAACTATGTTTTCACCCACTGTTCTTTTTGATCCTTGGGACTCTGCCCCTTACTGTGCTCCTTTTTTACCTGTAATTTGTTTTCCCACTTTCACAATAGGCATCATTGAAGGGGTTGGAAGGTTGTTCATGTATCAACGCCTCCTCTTGTCTCACTGGCCGGTTGTGTCAAGGGGCTGGGCTCCAGGTTTCAGTCTCTGTAAATTATCTCTGTTTAAACTTCTTAATTGTTTTTCTAAATTCTGTTCTGTCGAAGGAAATGAAATGTGTTAATTACTGGACCTTTTTTAACTGCCGTTGTATTTATTCTGGTTACTGATTACCCTAATTGTTCTTATTGCATTGTACAGAATGATTATTAGTGTGTTGTTTGTGTTTGTTTACTTGCAAAAAGGATGCGAAGGAAAATCACGCAGGTAAGAATTTCATTTTTGCGTTTGAAAAAATGCAATCCCAAATTAAACAGATTAGGTCCTTTAAAATCTTACTATGGGTTAGATCTGCTGGGCCAAGATGGCCGTATGTGGAAGCTGTGTAATCTTTGTTACATTCTGCTAACTGTACATGAAACTCTAGTGAATTGGTTTATATAGAATGGTTATCTGCACCTGTAGCAAATGCACACTAAACAAAGAGATGTGTTCCGCCACCTGCAGTAACTGGCATACCAATGCTGTGGGGGCCTGCTTGGTGATTGTGAACCCTCAGGACAGTCCACTGTTGTGTAGATAAGTGTTAGTACTGATGGACACCAGTGGCTTACAGTTGAGCTTCAATAAGTTATTTGCTGATTACTTTAACGTCAGATTAATTCATTTTATTTTGTGTTTGAGTGTTGTGAATAAATGGCACACAGTGTTGCCAGTGCTCCCAATTAGTTCAGGTACATCGCCGCATTTTAAGTTTCCCACATGAATCACAAGCATTAAACCTTCTGTGAATCGCAAGTGTTGGCAACGCTGGATAGATTTCTGTTCAAAACTACTCAAATCATGTGCATGCTATTCATTCCACGTTCTTCAGCCATGTGTGCCTAGCTCACACCCTTGTACTGCTTTTAGTCTCCCAGCTGACAGCATGCCTCAAAAGATGGCGGGAAGTATGCTAAAGTTAACAGAATGGATGTGTATCACAAAACTGGAATGTGAGGGTGTTTCTTTAACTTAATCCAGGGCTATTGACCTGTCTGGCTGCCTCCTTATAGTTGTGTTGGGGAAATGGGTGGGTCTTAAGAATCCACATCAACTTCATTTGACTGGAAGGTTATGCATTTCAGTCCCAGGACTGCCCATCACTCAGACTTGCTTGTTTCAGTGGATGTGCTGTATAAAGGCTGTAAGATTGAATGCTACATGGAAAGGGAGGTGTGTGATCCTCCAACCTTGCCTGTTGGAATTGTGTGTCTGTTCAAGAGCGAGTATTGAACTCACTGAGGTACGAGCTTCAAAGAGTTACTGAGGCTGATTGAGGGAGCTGAATTTACAAACCTAGTTGATGTAGGGATAAAAACAAAAGTATTAATGCTGGAAATCTGAAATATAAAACTGTTGCAAAGGTACAATGGGTTAGTCAGTGTTTGAAGGGAGAGCCAGGTTAACATACGCTGAATCATCAATTAATGGTTATATGGGGTGAGATTTCTGTCCACTAATTTCAACAAAAGCTTGGTGTGAGTATGAAACAGTGTTCCATGATTGTATAGCAATGTACCAGGCTGGAAAACATCTACTACTTATCCAACACTTAAATTTGCTGCTACAATTAGCCTTGGCTCCTCTCTCAGCAGCCAATTCCATACATTTGTTAGCTATGCCAAAAATGGTTAATTACCCCCTCCCCCCACGTAAGTTAAAGGCCATGCCCTCTTGTAGAGTGTTTGACTTTTTTATTCGTTCCTGGGATGTGGGCATTGCTGGCCAGCAATTATTGCCCACCCCTAATTGCCCTTGAGAAGGTGGTGGTGACAACTGAGTGTCTCGCTCAGCCATTTCAGAGGGCAGTTAAGAGTCAACCACATTGCTGTGGGTCTGAGTCACATATCGGCCAGACCGGGTAAGGACGGCAGATTTCCTTCCCTAAAGGACATGAGTGAACCAGGTGGGTTTTTACGACAATCGGACAGCTTCATGGTCACTTTTACTGATACTAGCTTTTTAATTCCAGATTTATTTAATTAATTGAATTTAAATTCTCCAGCTGCCGTGGTGGGATTTGAACTGATGTGGATCATTAGTCCAGGCCTCTGGATTACAGTCCAGTAACATAACCAGTCTGCTACCGTACCCCTGTGTTAAAAATACAAATATTTATCTTGTCTGTGCCCTTTAGGGTCTTGAGTCTACTATAAGATCATCCCTGAACCACCTCCTCCAGTACAGACGATCCCACTTTCTGTGGCCTCTCCTCAACTCTGCTGACTCCCAGCTGTCAGTTCAGTTGCCCGTCACTGCATTGTCCTCTGGTCTGGGTGTATTTCTCATAATACAGTGACCAGAAAACTCATGCTGACTTTTTGTTAAAATGAATAAAGACAGGAATTTTAGTCCATATATATCTAGAGATAGCAATTAACTCTTTAACTATTAAGATTGGGTAGATTCAGGAACAAGTGCTTGTGTTAATTCAGCTACCTCGCTCAGCCAGTACCCCAATTATATCGGCAGATATTACTTTAAAAATGGAGAGAAGCAAAGGGTGTTAATTGTAATCATTTGTGGGTACAGTGTCTAATAAAGGGTGTCCGCTCTCTTGTTGGTAGCTTTCATTTCCATCGCTTTGGCTGTTACTGTATTGCTGCAATGGCCTGGATAATGTGAAGTGTGGGATAAGCTTCATTTTGACTTTCTTCAAGTCTAAATTCTGTGAAATGTGAGCAGGACATTTATTACTGACAGTAAACCATTCCATGTTCAAAAGAGAGACTGTTAACTTATGCAAGACATTTTCAGTTAAGAGGGCCAAAAAAGTCTTAAATATGTGTCTGACATCTGAAGTCCAGTTCACAATATAATATTCAGTCCTGCCGCTCCCAGAGCCTCCTCCAACCATCGCATTTTACAGCACAGGAGGAGGCCATTTGGCCCATCATGCCTGTGGCAGCTCTGAAAGAGTTATCCACTTCGCCCCTTTCCTCTACCCTATACCTTTTTATTTCTCAAATATTTATCGATTTCCCTTTTACAAGTGATATGGATTCTGCCCCACTAGTCAGGCATTATATTTGCTGACAATCCTCTGCGTATAAAAGAGCAGGTTCCCCGAAGCTCTCCCTTCATTCTTTTGGTGATGGTGATCAATTCATGCCCTCTATTTCCACTCACCGCCCAGTGAAAATACTTTCTCCTCATTTTAGCTTATCAAAAACCTTCAGAATTTTGAACATCTCGATCAGATCTCCTCTTAACCTTCTCCACTCGAATGAAAAGAGCCTTTTTTCTAGTCTCTTTTTAAATAATTCTTCTCATCCTTGGTATCCTAGTAAAACTCTCCTGCACTTTTGTCTATGACCTTAACATCTCCAATAAGTTGAACTCTAAATACAGCTGAGTGATCTGCTTAGTTGCAGCAGTCACCAATACGATGTGCCGCAGCATCACGTGTGTGCTGCTCTTTCCAGTTTACATTCGAAGATGTAAATCTTTACAATCTGCCTTTTCCGGGAGTTTCTATCTGAAAATAACAACCTCCAGACTTTAGTTCTAGGTGCAATTTGTCTTGACTTCCAACTACCTCATACTCAATAACTTCAGGCCAGTGCCAGCACTGATTGATAGAGGAAGAAGGTAAGACTTCACATTGTGGTGGCTGGGCCTCCCAATTGGAGGTGTCAACTTGTGGTTTTGAAAAAGCAGTCTGTGTGCGAAGAACAAGGGTTAAACAAAGGTTGCATTTCCAGACCTAGCATTGTAAATGAAAAGATGTTGGCTGCACTGATTAGTGGATCAGCCACTTCATGGTAGGGTTTAAAGTTACTTTGTTGTTAATAAAATGTAATAGAGTGGTGAATTTTTCAGTTCTGTTTGCTGGTGTGTTACTGTGTCCCTTCCTCAGGTAGGCTGCTGTCTTTTAACTCGCTGTTCTCCCATGTTCCTGTGTTTTATGTTTTCCAGCTGCTGGTTAGAGGCAGTATGGGAACAGAGACTTGAGTAAATGTACGCACATCCCCCTATTTATCCCAGATTATGGAGCAATCCAAATACACTTGCCTAGCTAAGTAGGATTGTAGTCCAATATTAAATAAGAATTAGAAAGTAAGAAAAATCAGGGATGAGAAAGCAACCACAGCCCATCTCTCTAACATCCTTACTCTCCCATTAAAGCCCATCTCTCTAACATCCTTACTCTCCCATTAAAGCCCATCTCTCCAACATCCTTACTCTCCCATTAAAGCCCATCTCTCCAACATCCTTACTCTCCCATTAAAGCCCATCTCTCTAACATCCTTACTCTCCCATTAAAGCCCATCTCTCCAACATCCTTACTCTCCCATTAAAGCCCATCTCTCTAACATCCTTACTCTCCCATTAAAGCCCATCTCTCCAACATCCTTACTCTCCCATTAAAGCCCATCTCTCCAACATCCTTACTCTCCCATTAAAGCCCATCTCTCTAACATCCTTACTCTCCCATTAAAGCCCATCTCTCTAACATCCTTACTCTCCCATTAAAGCCCATCTCTCTAACATCCTTACTCTCCCATTAAAGCCCATCTCTCCAACATCCTTACTCTCCCATTAAAGCCCATCTCTCCAACATCCTCACTCTCCCATTAAAGCCCATCTCTCCAACATCCTTACTCTCCCATTAAAGCCCATCTCTCCAACATCCTTACTCTCCCATTAAAGCCCATCTCTCTAACATCCTTACTCTCCCATTAAAGCCCATCTCTCTAACATCCTTACTCTCCCATTAAAGCCCATCTCTCCAACATCCTTACTCTCCCATTAAAGCCCATCTCTCCAACATCCTTACTCTCCCATTAAAGCCCATCTCTCCAACATCCTCACTCCCCCATTAAAGCCCATCTCTCTAACATCCTTACTCTCCCATTAAAGCCCATCTCTCCAACATCCTCACTCTCCCATTAAAGCCCATCTCTCCAACATCCTTACTCTCCCATTAAAGCCCATCTCTCCAACATCCTCACTCTCCCATTAAAGCCCATCTCTCTAACATCCTTACTCTCCCATTAAAGCCCATCTCTCTAACATCCTTACTCTCCCATTAAAGCCCATCTCTCCAACATCCTCACTCTCCCATTAAAGCCCATCTCTCTAACATCCTTACTCTCCCATTAAAGCCCATCTCTCCAACATCCTCACTCTCCCATTAAAGCCCATCTCTCCAACATCCTCACTCTCCCATTAAAGCCCATCTCTCCAACATCCTTACTCTCCCATTAAAGCCCATCTCTCCAACATCCTTACTCTCCCATTAAAGCCCATCTCTCTAACATCCTTACTCTCCCATTAAAGCCCATCTCTCTAACATCCTTACTCTCCCATTAAAGCCCATCTCTCTAACATCCTTACTCTCCCATTAAAGCCCATCTCTCTAACGTCCTTACTCACCCATTAAAGCCCATCTCTCTAACATCCTTACTCTCCCATTAAAGCCCATCTCTCCAACATCCTTACTCTCCCATTAAAGCCCATCTCTCTAACATCCTTACTCTCCCATTAAAGCCCATCTCTCTAACATCCTTACTCACCCATTAAAGCCCATCTCTCCAACATCCTTACTCCCCCATTAAAGCCCATCTCTCTAACATCCTTACTCTCCCATTAAAGCCCATCTCTCCAACATCCTCACTCTCCCATTAAAGCCCATCTCTCCAACATCCTCACTCTCCCATTAAAGCCCATCTCTCCAACATCCTTACTCTCCCATTAAAGCCCATCTCTCCAACATCCTTACTCTCCCATTAAAGCCCATCTCTCTAACATCCTTACTCTCCCATTAAAGCCCATCTCTCTAACATCCTTACTCTCCCATTAAAGCCCATCTCTCCAACATCCTCACTCTCCCATTAAAGCCCATCTCTCCAACATCCTTACTCTCCCATTAAAGCCCATCTCTCTAACATCCTTACTCTCCCATTAAAGCCCATCTCTCCAACATCCTTACTCTCCCATTAAAGCCCATCTCTCTAACATCCTTACTCTCCCATTAAAGCCCATCTCTCCAACATCCTTACTCTCCCATTAAAGCCCATCTCTCTAACATCCTCACTCTCCCATTAAAGCCCATCTCTCTAACATCCTTACTCTCCCATTAAAGCCCATCTCTCTAACATCCTTACTCTCCCATTAAAGCCCATCTCTCTAACATCCTTACTCTCCCATTAAAGCCCATCTCTCTAACATCCTTACTCCCATTAAAGCCCATCTCTCTAACATCCTTACTCTCCCATTAAAGCCCATCTGTCCAACATCCTTACTCTCCCATTAAAGCCCATCTCTCCAACATCCTTACTCCCATTAAAGCCCATCTCTCCAACATCCTTACTCTCCCATTAAAGCCCATCTCTCCAACATCCTTACTCTCCCATTAAAGCCCATCTCTCTAACATCCTCACTCTCCCATTAAAGCCCATCTCTCCAACATCCTTACTCTCCCATTAAAGCCCATCTCTCCAACATCCTTACTCTCCCATTAAAGCCCATCTCTCTAACATCCTTACTCTCCCATTAAAGCCCATCTCTCTAACATCCTTACTCTCCCATTAAAGCCCATCTGTCCAACATCCTCACTCTCCCATTAAAGCCCATCTCTCTAACATCCTTACTCTCCCATTAAAGCCCATCTCTCTAACATCCTCACTCTCCCATTAAAGCCCATCTGTCCAACATCCTCACTCTCCCATTAAAGCCCATCTGTCCAACATCCTTACTCTCCCATTAAAGCCCATCTCTCTAACATCCTTACTCTCCCATTAAAGCCCATCTCTCTAACATCCTTACTCTCCCATTAAAGCCCATCTCTCTAACATCCTTACTCCCATTAAAGCCCATCTCTCTAACATCCTTACTCTCCCATTAAAGCCCATCTGTCCAACATCCTTACTCTCCCATTAAAGCCCATCTCTCCAACATCCTTACTCCCATTAAAGCCCATCTCTCCAACATCCTTACTCTCCCATTAAAGCCCATCTCTCCAACATCCTTACTCTCCCATTAAAGCCCATCTCTCCAACATCCTCACTCTCCCATTAAAGCCCATCTCTCCAACATCCTCACTCTCCCATTAAAGCCCATCTCTCCAACATCCTTACTCTCCCATTAAAGCCCATCTCTCCAACATCCTCACTCTCCCATTAAAGCCCATCTCTCCAACATCCTCACTCTCCCATTAAAGCCCATCTCTCCAACATCCTTACTCTCCCATTAAAGCCCATCTCTCCAACATCCTTACTCTCCCATTAAAGCCCATCTCTCTAACATCCTTACTCTCCCATTAAAGCCCATCTCTCCAACATCCTTACTCTCCCATTAAAGCCCATCTCTCTAACATCCTTACTCTCCCATGAAAGCCCATCTCTCCAACATCCTTACTCTCCCATTAAAGCCCATCTCTCCAACATCCTTACTCTCCCATTAAAGCCCATCTCTCTAACATCCTTACTCTCCCATTAAAGCCCATCTCTCCAACATCCTCACTCTCCCATTAAAGCCCATCTCTCCAACATCCTTACTCTCCCATTAAAGCCCATCTCTCTAACATCCTTACTCTCCCATTAAAGCCCATCTCTCTAACATCCTTACTCTCCCATGAAAGCCCATCTCTCTAACATCCTCACTCTCCCATTAAAGCCCATCTCTCCAACATCCTTACTCTCCCATTAAAGCCCATCTCTCCAACATCCTTACTCTCCCATTAAAGCCCATCTCTCCAACATCCTTACTCTCCCATTAAAGCCCATCTCTCCAACATCCTCACTCTCCCATTAAAGCCCATCTCTCTAACATCCTTACTCTCCCATTAAAGCCCATCTCTCTAACATCCTTACTCTCCCATTAAAGCCCATCTCTCTAACATCCTTACTCTCCCATGAAAGCCCATCTCTCTAACATCCTCACTCTCCCATTAAAGCCCATCTCTCCAACATCCTTACTCTCCCATTAAAGCCCATCTCTCTAACATCCTTACTCTCCCATGAAAGCCCATCTCTCTAACATCCTTACTCTCCCATTAAAGCCCATCTCTCCAACATCCTTACTCTCCCATTAAAGCCCATCTCTCTAACATCCTTACTCTCCCATTAAAGCCCATCTCTCCAACATCCTTACTCTCCCATTAAAGCCCATCTCTCTAACATCCTTACTCTCCCATTAAAGCCCATCTGTCCAACATCCTCACTCCCATTAAAGCCCATCTCTCCAACATCCTTACTCTCCCATTAAAGCCCATCTCTCTAACATCCTTACTCTCCCATTAAAGCCCATCTCTCCAACATCCTCACTCTCCCATTAAAGCCCATCTCTCCAACATCCTTACTCTCCCATTAAAGCCCATCTCTCTAACATCCTTACTCTCCCATTAAAGCCCATCTCTCTAACATCCTCACTCTCCCATTAAAGCCCATCTCTCCAACATCCTCACTCTCCCATTAAAGCCCATCTCTCTAACATCCTTACTCTCCCATTAAAGCCCATCTCTCCAACATCCTCACTCTCCCATTAAAGCCCATCTCTCCAACATCCTTACTCTCCCATTAAAGCCCATCTCTCCAACATCCTTACTCTCCCATTAAAGCCCATCTCTCTAACATCCTCACTCTCCCATTGAAGCCCATCTGTCCAACATCCTTACTCTCCCATTAAAGCCCATCTCTCTAACATCCTCACTCTCCCATTAAAGCCCATCTCTCCAACATCCTTACTCTCCCATTAAAGCCCATCTCTCCAACATCCTCACTCTCCCATTAAAGCCCATCTCTCTAACATCCTTACTCTCCCATTAAAGCCCATCTCTCTAACATCCTCACTCTCCCATTAAAGCCCATCTGTCCAACATCCTTACTCTCCCATTAAAGCCCATCTCTCCAACATCCTCACTCTCCCATTAAAGCCCATCTCTCCAACATCCTTACTCCCATTAAAGCCCATCTCTCTAACATCCTTACTCTCCCATTAAAGCCCATCTCTCCAACATCCTCACTCTCCCATTAAAGCCCATCTCTCCAACATCCTTACTCCCATTAAAGCCCATCTCTCCAACATCCTTACTCTCCCATTAAAGCCCATCTCTCTAACATCCTTACTCTCCCATTAAAGCCCATCTCTCCAACATCCTTACTCTCCCATTAAAGCCCATCTCTCCAACATCCTCACTCTCCCATTAAAGCCCATCTCTCCAACATCCTTACTCTCCCATTAAAGCCCATCTCTCTAACATCCTTACTCTCCCATTAAAGCCCATCTCTCTAACATCCTCACTCTCCCATTAAAGCCCATCTCTCCAACATCCTCACTCTCCCATTAAAGCCCATCTCTCCAACATCCTTACTCCCCCATTAAAGCCCATCTCTCTAACATCCTTACTCTCCCATTAAAGCCCATCTCTCCAACATCCTCACTCTCCCATTAAAGCCCATCTCTCCAACATCCTTACTCTCCCATTAAAGCCCATCTCTCTAACATCCTTACTCTCCCATTAAAGCCCATCTCTCTAACATCCTTACTCTCCCATTAAAGCCCATCTCTCTAACATCCTTACTCTCCCATTAAAGCCCATCTGTCCAACATCCTTACTCTCCCATTAAAGCCCATCTCTCCAACATCCTTACTCTCCCATTAAAGCCCATCTCTCTAACATCCTTACTCTCCCATTAAAGCCCATCTCTCTAACATCCTTACTCTCCCATTAAAGCCCATCTCTCTAACATCCTTACTCTCCCATTAAAGCCCATCTCTCCAACATCCTCACTCTCCCATTAAAGCCCATCTCTCCAACATCCTTACTCCCATTAAAGCCCATCTCTCCAACATCCTTACTCTCCCATTAAAGCCCATCTCTCTAACATCCTTACTCTCCCATTAAAGCCCATCTCTCCAACATCCTTACTCTCCCATTTAAAGCCCATCTCTCTAACATCCTTACTCTCCCATTAAAGCCCATCTCTCCAACATCCTTACTCTCCCATTTAAAGCCCATCTCTCTAACATCCTCACTCTCCCATTTAAAGCCCATCTCTCTAACATCCTTGCTCTCCCATTAAAGCCCATCTCTCCAACATCCTTACTCTCCCATTTAAAGCCCATCTCTCCAACATCCTTACTCTCCCATTAAAGCCCATCTCTCTAACATCCTTACTCTCCCATTTAAAGCCCATCTCTCTAACCTCCTAATTTTCCCATTAAAGCCCATCTCTCTAACATCCTTACTCTCCCATTTAAAGCCCATCTCTCTAACTTCCTAATTTTCCCATTAAAGCCCATCCTAACTCTCCCATCATAGCATCTCACTGTAATTCAATATACCAGTTAATATTCTGTATTTTGATGAGGTCCCTCCTTAAGCACCTACTTTCTAGACTGTAGAAATTAAGCTTCTCATTCCTCACAGCTCAGCCCCTTTCCGCTGGGATCAGACTTATTGCTGCTCTCTCCAGTACAAGTAAATCACTTTGTGGAGCGGTGACCACAGCCAGAGTGTTGTCAGACCAGTGCACGTCAAGCCTCCACATAACTTCTGCGGACTTGGACTCTGCAGTTCTGGTGCTGCATCCCAGCATTCGATTAGTTGTTTCGCACATTATCTGATGGTCCCTGTGTTTCACATACAAAGAATGGCCACTTGGGTGAGGTACCAGAGGGTTGCTGGAGCCTAACATGAGTCAGCACCTTCAAAGAGAAGCGCAGAATTTGATGGGGAAACTATGTGCTGTTGAGAAACATTTTAATAAGGGCATATATTGAAAGTCATTTTCAGTTAACTGTCCTTGGGCCTGTAGCTACAGTGAATGGCATACTTGCAGATGAAGGAAGGCCATCTCGGCTAACATCCGTGATAACCGTGTCCTTCATCCAGTTCCATTAAATCAAGTCAGAGAGGGTACTGAAAGCAAACCCATAGATTACAGTGCCTGCCATTAAAAACAAATTGACACTGCTGCTAAAACCTAGTTCCTGACATATGAGAATCTGGCCTTTAATGCTCATTTGAAATGGGTAACATTAGAAACTGCGTTTACCATCTTTCGCTCCTCTTTTTTCTCTTTTAACCTGGCCTTGTTACTCTTACACTTTCTCTCCTTGGTACTGGACAAGATTATGAATGGTTCCGAGAGGGTAAATAATCAATTGTTTTCACTAGTTGTCAAGATAGCAGTAAGTGGGCAATATTTAGGATAAACACAACGATTAAAAGGTGGGGAACTGGTAGTGTGACTCAGAGATGGGACTATAAGACGAGGGAAGCTTGCTAAGTGTCTGTTCTCCAATCTGCTCTACTGTCTATACTGAAACAGGTTAAATAAAACATCCCAGGAGAAGAGAGCATCCTATGATTAAAAATAACGAGGAAGTTGAGCATTATAATGAATTAGTATCAGACAGTGAAAGAAAAGAGTGCTAAGTGTGTAAGTTAGCGTTCTTAAATAAAGGAGATAAAATAGTTAAAATATTAAACCATTGTGTCTAGAGATATTCATCTGAACGAACAGAATTGCAATCCAATTTTTCCAATACAACCAATTTCCCAGAGGATTTTGAAGTCAGTGTGGCAGAGCAACTTGGTAAGTTAAAGGGCTTAAGATTGAATATACATCTGGAAAGGATCATTCACAAAAATATTGTACGTTCTTGGCCGATGATTTCAAGAAAGAAGGTTCCAGGGATTGAACCCATTCGTGGCTGGTTATTTGGGGAGAGTGGAGGGGCGGTGAGGGGAGACGGGGAGTGTGTGTGGGGGGAGACGGGGAGTGTGTGTGGGGGGAGACGGGGAGTGTGTGTAGGGGGAGACGGGGAGTGTGTGTAGGGGGAGACGGGGAGTGTGTGTAGGGGGAGACGGGGAGTGTGTGTAGGGGGAGACGGGGAGTGTGTGTTGGGGGAGACGGGGAGTGTGTGTTGGGGGAGACGGGGAGTGTGTGTTGGGGGAGACGGGGAGTGTGTGTAGGGGGAGACGGGGAGTGTGTGGGGGGAGGTGGGGAGTGTGTGGGGGGAGGTGGTGAATGTGTGGGGGGGAGACGGGGATTGTGTGGGGGGGAGACGGGGAGTGTGTGGGGGGGAGACGGGGAGTGTGTGTGGGGGGAGACGGGGAGTGTGTGGGGGGAGACGGGGAGTGTGTGTGGGGGACGGGGAGTATGGGGGGGGAAAGGGGGAGTGTGTGGGGGGAGACGGGGAGTGTGGGGGGGGGAGACGGGGAGTGTGTGTGGGGGGGACGGGGAGTGTGTGTGGGGGGAGACGGGGAGTGTGTGTGGGGGGAGACGGGGAGTGTGTGTGGGGGGAGACGGGGAGTGTGTGTGGGGGGAGACGGGGAGTGTGTGTGGGGGGAGACGGGGAGTGTGTGTGGGGGACGGGGAGTGTGTGTGGGGGGAGACGGGGAGTGTGTGTGGGGGGAGACGGGGAGTGTGTGTGGGGGGAGACGGGGAGTGTGTGTGGGGGGAGACGGGGAGTGTGTGTGGGGGACGGGGAGTGTGTGTGGGGGACAGGGAGTGTGTGTGGGGGGAGACGGGGAGTGTGTGTGGGGGGAGACGGGGAGTGTGTGTGGGGGGAGACGGGGAGTGTGTGTGGGGGAGACGGGGAGTGTGTGTGGGGGGAGACGGGGAGTGTGTGTGGGGGGAGACGGGGAGTGTGTGTGGGGGGAGACGGGGAGTGTGTGTGGGGGGAGACGGGGAGTGTGTGTGGGGGAGACGGGGAGTGTGTGTGGGGGGAGACGGGGAGTGTGTGTGGGGGGAGACGGGGAGTGTGTGTGGGGGGAGACGGGGAGTGTGTGTGGGGGGAGACGGGGAGTGTGGTGGGGGGAGACGGGGAGTGTGTGTGGGGGGAGACGGGGAGTGTGTGTGGGGGGGACGGGGAGTGTGGGGGGGGGAGACGGGGAGTGTGTGTGGGGGGAGACGGGGAGTGTGTGTGGGGGGAGACGGGGAGTGTGTGTGGGGGGAGACGGGGAGTGTGTGTGGGGGGAGACGGGGAGTGTGTGGGGGGAGACGGGGAGTGTGGGGGGGAGACGGGGAGTGTGTGGGGGTACGGGGAGTGTGGGGGGGGGGGAGTGTGTGTGGGGGGGAGACGGGGAGTGTGTGGGGGGGAGACGGGGAGTGTGTGGGGGGGAGACGGGGAGTGTGTGGGGGGGAGACGGGGAGTGTGTGTGGGGGGAGACGGGGAGTGTGTGTGGGGGGGACGGGGAGTGTGTGGGGGGAGACGGGGAGTGTGTGTGGGGGGACGGGGAGTATGGGGGGGGAAAGGGGGAGTGTGTGGGGGGAGACGGGGAGTGTGTGTGGGGGACGGGGAGTATGGGGGGGGAAAGGGGGAGTGTGTGTGGGGGGGAGACGGGGAGTGTGGGGGACGGGGAGTGTGTGTGGGGGGGGACGGGGAGTGTGTGTGGGGGGAGACGGGGAATGTGTGTGGGGGGAGACGGGGAGTGTGTGTGGGGGGAGACGGGGAGTGTGTGTGGGGGGAGACGGGGAGTGTGTGTGGGGGGACGGGGAGTGTGTGGGGGGAGACGGGGAGTGGTGTGTGGGGGGAGACGGGGAGTGTGTGTGGGGGGGAGACGGGGAGTGTGGGGGGGGGGAGACGGGGAGTGTGTGTGGGGGGAGACGGGGAGTGTGTGTGGGGGGAGACGGGGAGTGTGTGGGGGGAGACGGGGAGTGTGGGGGGAGACGGGGAGTGTGTGGGGGTACGGGGAGTGTGGGGGGGGGGGAGTGTGGGGGGGGGGGAGTGTGTGTGGGGGGGAGACGGGGAGTGTGTGGGGGGGAGACGGGGAGTGTGTGGGGGGGAGACGGGGAGTGTGTGTGGGGGGAGACGGGGAGTGTGTGTGGGGGGAGACGGGGAGTGTGTGTGGGGGGGGACGGGGAGTGTGTGGGGGGAGACGGGGAGTGTGTGTGGGGGACGGGGAGTATGGGGGGGGAAAGGGGGAGTGTGTGTGGGGGGGAGACGGGGAGTGTGGGGGACGGGGAGTGTGTGTGGGGGAGACGGGGAATGTGTGTGGGGGGAGACGGGGAGTGTGTGTGGGGGGAGATGGGGAGTGTGTGTGGGGGACGGGGAGTGTGTGGGGGACGGGGAGTGTGTGGGGGGAGACGGGGAGTGTGTGTGGGGGGAGACGGGGAGTGTGTGTGGGGGGAGACGGGGAGTGTGTGTGGGGGGAGACGGGGAGTGTGTGTGGGGGGGGGCGGGGAGTGTGTGTGGGGGGAGACGGGGAGTGTGTGTGGGGGAGACGGGGAGTGTGTGGGGGGAGACGGGGAGTGTGTGTGGGGGGGGACGGGGAGTGTGTGTGGGGGGGACGGGGAGTGTGTGGGGGGGGGACGGGGAGTGTGGGGGGGAGACGGGGAGTGTGTGGGGGGAGACAGGGAGTGTGGGGGGGGGAGACGGGGAGTGTGGGGGGGAGACGGGGAGTGTGTGTGGGGGGAGACGGGGAGTGTGTGTGGGGGGAGACGGGGAGTGTGTGTGGGGGGAGACGGGGAGTGTGTGGGGGGGAGACGGGGAGTGTGTGGGGGTACGGGGAGTGTGGGGGGGGGGGACGGGGAGTGTGTGTGGGGGGAGACCGGGAGTGTGTGTGGGGGGAGACGGGGAGTGTGTGTGGGGGGAGACGGGGAGTGTGTGGGGGGGGGCGGGGAGTGTGTGTGGGGGGAGACGGGGAGTGTGTGTGGGGGGAGACGGGGAGTGTGTGGGGGGAGACGGGGAGTGTGTGTGGGGGGGGACGGGGAGTGTGTGTGGGGGGGACGGGGAGTGTGTGTGGGGGGGACGGGGAGTGTGTGGGGGGAGACGGGGAGTGTGTGTGGGGGGAGACGGGGAGTGTGTGTGGGGGGAGACGGGGAGTGTGTGTGGGGGGAGACGGGGAGTGTGTGGGGGGGGGGCGGGGAGTGTGTGTGGGGGGAGACGGGGAGTGTGTGTGGGGGGGAGACGGGGAGTGTGTGGGGGGAGACGGGGAGTGTGTGTGGGGGGGGACGGGGAGTGTGTGTGGGGGGGACGGGGAGTGTGTGTGGGGGGGACGGGGAGTGTGGGGGGAGACGGGGAGTGTGTGGGGGGAGACAGGGAGTGTGGGGGGGGGAGACGGGGAGTGTGGGGGGGGAGACGGGGAGTGTGTGTGGGGGGAGACGGGGAGTGTGTGTGGGGGGAGACGGGGAGTGTGTGTGGGGGGAGACGGGGAGTGTGTGAGGGGAGACGGGGAGTGTGTGGGGGTACGGGGAGTGTGGGGGGGGGGGGACGGGGAGTGTGTGTGGGGGGAGACCGGGAGTGTGTGTGGGGGGAGACGGGGAGTGTGTGGGGGGAGACGGGGAGTGTGTGGGGGGAGACGAGGAGTGTGTGTGGGGGGGACGGGGAGTGTGTGTGGGGGGGGACGGGGAGTGTGGGGGGGGGGGGACGGGGAGTGTGTGTGGGGGGGACGGGGAGTGTGTGTGGGGGGGGACGGGGAGTGTGTGTGGGGGGGACGGGGAGTGTGTGTGTGGGGGACGGGGAGTGTGTGTGGGGGGGACGGGGAGTGTGTGGGGGGGGGGCGGGGAGTGTGTGTGGGGGGGGCGGGGAGTGTGTGTGGGGGGGGGGACGGGGAGTGTGGGGGGGGGGAGAGACGGGGAGTGTGTGGGGGGGGGGACGGGGAGTGTGTGTGGGGGGGGACGGGGAGTGTGTGTGGGGGGGGACGGGGAGTGTGTGTGGGGGGGACGGGGAGTGTGTGTGGGGGGGACGACGGGGAGTGTGTGTGGGGGGGGGACGGGGAGTGTGTGTGGGGGGGGACGGGGAGTGTGTGTGGGGGGGACGGGGAGTGTGGGGGGGGGACGGGGAGTGTGGGGGGGGGGAGACGGAGTGTGTGGGGGGAGATGGGGAGTGTGTGGGGGGGGAGAGACGGGGAGTGTGTGGGGGGGGAGAGACGGGGAGTGTGTCTCGGGGGTGGGGGGGAGACGGGGAGTGTGTCTCGTGGGGGGGGGAGACGGCGAGTGTGTCTCGGGGGTGGGGGGAGACGGGGAGTGTGTGTCGGGGGGGGGGACGGGGAGTGTGTCTCGGGGGGGGGGAGACGGGGAGTGTGTCTCGGGGGTGGGGGGGAGACGGGGGAGTGTGTGTCGGGGGGAGACGGAGTGTGTCTCGGGGGTGGGGGGGAGACGGGGAGTGTGTGTCGGGGGGAGACGGGGAGTGTGTCTCGGGGGAGATGGGGAGTGCGTGGGGGGGGAGATGGGGAGGGCGTGGCGGGGGAGACGGGGAGGGCGTCTCGGGGGGAGATGGGGAGGGCGTCTCGGGGAGGGGGGAGACGGGGAGGGCGTCTCGGGAGGGGGGAGACGGGGAGTGCGTCTCTGGGGAGGGGGGAGACGTGGAGTGCGTCTCGGGGGGTGGGGGGGGAGACGGTGAGTGCGTCTCGGGGGGGTGGGGGGAGACGGGGAGTGCGTCTCGGGGGGGTGGGGGGAGACGGGGAGTGCGTCTCGGGGGGGTGGGGGGAGACGGGGAGTGCGTCTCGTGGGGGGGAGACGGGGAGTGTGTCTCGGGGGGTGGGGGGAGACGGGGAGTGTGTCTCGGGGGGCGGGGGGAGACGGGAGTGCGTCTCGGGGGGGGTGGGGGGGTGGGGGGAGACGGGGTGCGTCTCGTGGGGGGGAGACGGGGAGTGCGTCTCGGGGGGGTGGGGGGGTGGGGGGAGACGGGGTGCGTCTCGTGGGGGGGAGACGGGGAGTGCGTCTCGGGGGGGTGGGGGGGTGGGGGGAGACGGGGTGCGTCTCGTGGGGGGGAGACGGGGAGTGCGTCTCGGGGGGGTGGGGGGGAGACGGGGAGTGCGTCTCGGGGGGGTGGGGGGAGACGGGGAGTGTGTCGGGGGGGTGGGGGGAGACGGGGAGTGTGTCTCGGGGGCGTGGGGGGAGACGGGGAGTGTGTCTCGGGGGGGTGGGGGGAGACGGGGAGTGTGTCTCGGGGGGTGGGGGGAGACGGGGAGTGCGTCTCGTGGGGGGGGAGACGGGGAGTGCGTCTCGTGGGGGGGAGACGGGGAGTGTGTGTCGGGGGGAGACGGAGTGTGTGTCGGGGGGGGAGACGGGAGTGTGTGTCGGGGGGGAGACGGGGAGTGTGTGTCGGGGGGGAGACGGGGAGTGTGTGTCGGGGGGGAGACGGGGAGTGTGTGTGGGGGGGGACGGGGAGTGTGTGTGGGGGGGAGACGGGGAGTGTGTGTGGGGGGGGAGACGGGGAGTGTGTGTGGGGGGGGAGACGGGGAGTGTGTGTCGGGGGGGAGACGGGGAGTGTGTGTCGGGGGGGAGACGGGGTGTGTGTGTCGGGCGGGGGGGGAGACGGTGAGTGTCTCGGGGGGGGGGTGGTGGGGAGTGTGTGTGGTGCTGAGAGACGGGGAGTGTGTCTCGGGGGTGGGGGGGAGACGGTGAGTGTCTCGGGGGGGGGGGGTGGTGGGGAGTGTGTGTGGTGCTGAGAGACGGGGAGTGTGTCTCGGCGGGGGGGAGATGGGGAGTGTGTCTCGGGGGGGGGAGACGGGTAGTGTGTCTCGGGGGGGGGGGGGGGAGACGGGGAGTGTGTCTCGGGGGGGGGAGACGGGGAGTGTGTGTCGGGGGGGGAGACGGGGAGTGTGTCTCGGGGGGGAGACGGGGAGTGTGTCTCTGGGGGGGGGAGACGGGGAGTGTGTCTCGCGGGGGGGGAGACGGGGAGTGTGTCTCGGGGGGGAGACGGGGAGTGTGTGTCGGGGGGGAGACGGGGAGTGTGTGTCGGGGGGGAGACGGGGAGTGTGTCTCGGGGGGGAGACGGGGAGTGTGTGTCGGGGGGAGACGGGGAGTGTGTCTCGGGGGGGGGGAGACGGGGAGTGTGTCTCGGGGGGGAGACGGGGAGTGTGTCTCGGGGGGGGGAGACGGGGAGTGTGTCTCGGCGGCGGAGGGGAGACGGGGAGTGTGTCTCGGGGGAGAGACGGGGAGTGTGTCTCGGCGGGGAGACGGGGAGTGTGTCTCGGGGGGGGAGACGGGGAGTGTGTGTCGGGGGGGAGACGGGGAGTGTGTCTCGCGGGGGAGACGGGGAGTGTGTCTCGGGGGGGGAGACGGGGGGGGCGGTGGGGGAGTGTGTGTGGTGCTGAGAGACGGGGAGTGTCGGTGCAGAGACGGGGTTCGGACGGGAGAACCCCGGGGATTGATTCCCCCCACCCCCCCCCCACACTCCAAACACCTACCCGTGGTTACGGCCTCTTGTCCAGGGTTCCCCGCACGACTGGAAGCCAGCCTGTCAATCAGGCTGACATGGGCGCGGCGCCCGTCCATGACATCACACGCAGACTTCCATGTGTCCCGTGCTCTCCTGGCCACTCCACTCCCCCTCCCCCCAACCACTCGGGGCAGGTTAAATACATAACATTCCAGCCCATGACTTAGATATGAATAAAGCCAAGATTGAAAGTCTGTTGGCAGTAAGGATCCTGATGCAAAATAACCAGTTAGGAGAACCCATGGCATGATCGGTATTGAAAATGGAAAGAATATCACACTGGTGAAATACAGGGCCTGCCCTGGGAGTGTTTGATAGGACAGTGTAGAGGGAGCTTTACTCTGTATCTAACCCGTGTTGTACCTGCCCTGGGAGTGTTTGATGGGACAGTGTAGAGGGAGCTTTACTCTGTATCTAACCTGTGCTGTACCTGCCCTGGGAGTGTTTGATGGGACAGTGTAGAGGGAGCTTTACTCTGTATCTAACCCGTGCTGTACCTGCCCTGGGAGTGTTTGATGGGACAGTGTAGAGGGAGCTTTACTCTGTATCTAACCTGTGCTGTACCTGCCCTGGGAGTGTTTGATAGGACAGTGTAGAGGGTGTTTTACACAATCTAACCGCTGTGCTTGCCCTGGGAGTGCCGAATGCACCAACATCCTTAAGTTTAATGAATTTTTAAAAATTGCGCCATTTATAATGGAAAAAGTATGAACTGATAATATTGTGGTGTTGTTTAGGCTCCTGCTTGGGGCACACTCAGAACATTATCTCTGTCTTATTGGCTAACTTTTATTTTTCTTTCTTTTTCTTCCCACTACAGGTAATTTGTCTGTGTTGGTCTCTTTATCTCCTCGTACTAATATTTATTTTTCTTGCTCTATTGCTCCATCTCTGTCTCAGTGTCTGTCTCTGTCTTTCTCTCTGTCAGTCTGTTTCTCTGTCTGTGTCTCTTGTTCTCTGTCTGTGCCTCTCTCTGTCTGTTTGTGTGCGTCTCTCTGCCCCTCTGTACGTCTGTATCTCTTTCTCTGTATCTGTCTGACTGTCCCTGTGTGTGTGTGTGTCTCTCTCTCTCTCTCTCTGACTCTGTCTGTGCATGTGTCGGCAATAGCAGAGTTGTGGGCCCACCATCACAAGCAGATTTTTCAGCTACAATTCACCACCCAAGCATGTCCCTTGCACCTGATATGTAAATCAATGGGATTTGGTTTCAATTTAAATGGGTATTGTCCTCATGTTTGCCAAGTGTTATTTTGTGCTGGGGTGAATGAATTCCGTGAAAGAGAAGGCGTTGTTTCCATCCTGGTCATCTCATGCACAAGTGCTGCGTTGTAACCAATTGATGTCATCACTCATATTGAACAATTGTAAACCAGCAAAAAAATGAAACCTTTAACCCTTATATTGCCAGCTCCAGGGAATTCTGTGCTCGCTGGGCCAATCATGATTTTTAAACCCTTCAGCTTGCAAAATATGGTGCTGAAAGATAATGAGAAGTTAGCAGTAGCTACAGTGTATTTAGAATTCCATTAATAAATATATACTTATTATTGAAAAATGTAAAACTCAATTTCTGCTCTGCCTCTTCCTTTATTCCCTGTTTTCATCATTTGGTACCTGTTATTTTAAGTTTATGCATTTATTTCTGACCTGTATTTTATAAGGGTGATTTTGCAATCCTGCACTCACAGCAAGTGCATCTTAGGAAATTGCTGGCACCAAGCTGCTGATTTTTCTACAATTAATTTTAATTATTCTAAGCTGCATTATCTGCAAGCATCGGATCACAGAATCAACCCTTGTACTCTAACTGCTGGTTTCCTTCTTCTCAGTGATCTCCTTCGCTGTTTCTGCTGCCTCTCCTGTCGTCTTCCATTCTTCTTTGCTCTAGGACATAAATGGACCCTTTTTAAAAGTCAGATACAGCACACCCTACTCAGTGGATTAAACACTAATACAGAAGCAAAATACTGCGGATGCTGGAAATCTGAAATAAAAGCAGAAAATGCTGGAAATACTCAGCAGGTCAGGCAGCATCTGTGGAGAGAAACAGAGTTAATGTTTCGGGTCGATGACCAGATGCTGCTGAGTATTTCCAGCATTTTCTGCTTTTATTCTACTCAGTGGATATGGGTTATAAAGTTGGGTAAACCAGGCAGATTACATAGAATCATAGAATGGTTACAGCACAGAAGGAGGCCATTTGGCTCATCGAGCCTGTGCCGGCTCTCTGCAAGAGCCCTTCAGCTAGTCCCACTCCCCCATCCTTTCCCCATAGCCCTTCAGCTAGTCCCACTCCCCCACCCTTTCCCCGTAGCCCTTCAGCTAGTCCCACTCCCCCACCCTTTCCCCGTAGCCCTTCAGCTAGTCCCACTCCCCCATCCTTTCCCCATAGCCCTTCAGCTAGTCCCACTCCCCCACCCTTTCCCCGTAGCCCTTCAGCTAGTCCCACTCCCCCATCCTTTCCCCATAGCCCTTCAGCTAGTCCCACTCCCCCATCCTTTCCCCATAGCCCTTCAGCTAGTCCCACTCCCCCATCCTTTCCCCGTAGCCCTGCAAAATTTTTCCTTCCGGTACTTGTCCAACACCTTTTTGAAAGCAGTGATTGAGTCTGCCTCCACCACCCTTTCATGCAGTGCATTCCAGAACCTAACCACTCGCTGAGTAAAAAAGTTTTTCCTCGTGTCGCCTTTGGTTCTTCTGCCAATCACCTTAAATCTGTGTCCTCTGGTTCTCGACCCTTCCACCAATGGGAACAGTTTCTCTCTATCTACTCAGTCTAGATCCCTCATGATTTTGAACACCTCTATCAAATCTCCTCTCAACATTCTCTGCTCCAAGGAGAACAACCCCAGCTTCTCCAGTCTATCCACGTCACTGAAGTCTCTCATCCCTGGAACCATTCTTGTAAATCTTTTCTGCACCCTCTCTAAGGCCTTCACATCCTTCCTAAAGTGCGGTGCCCAGAATTGGACACAATAGTCCAGTTGAGGCCAAACCAGTGTTTTGTAAAGGTTCATCATAACTTCCTTGCTTTTGTACATCTATGCCTCTAATTATGAAGCCCAGGATCCCATATGCTTTTTTAACCGTTTTCTCAACCTGCCCTGCCACCTTCAACGATTTGTGCACATATACCCCCAGGTCTCTCTATTCATGCCTCCCCTTTAGGATCAGTAACTAGTGGTGTTCCGCAGGGGTCAGTGCTGGGACCCCAACTCTTTAGAATCTATATTAACGATTTGGAGGAGGGGACCAAGTGCAACGCATCCAAGTTTGCCGACGATACAAAGATGGGAGGGAGAGCAGTGAGTGAGGAGGACTTAAAAAACCTGCAAAAGGACATAGACAGGCTAAGTGAGTGGGCAGAAATTTGGCAGATGGAATATAATATTGGAAAGTGTGAGGCTATGCACTTTGGCAGAAAAAATCAAAGAGCAAGTTATTATCTAAATGGAAAGAAACTGCAAAGTGCTACAGTACAAAGGGATCTGGGGGACCTGGTGCATGAAACACAGAAGGTTAGTATGCAGGTACAGCAGGTGATCAGGAAGGCCAATGGAATCTTGGCTTTTATTGCTAGGGGGATGGAGTATAAAAACAGGGAGGTCTTGCTGCAGTTATACAGGGTACTGGTGAGGCCACACCTGGAATACTGTGTGCAGTTTTGGTTTCCATATTTAAGAAAAGATATACTTGCACTCGAGGCAGTTCAGAGAAGGTTCACCCGGTTGATTCCGGAGAGGAGGGGTTGACTTATGAGGAAAGGCTGAGTAGGTTGGGCCTCTACTCATTGGAATTCAGAAGAATGAGAGGCGATCTTATCGAAACATAAGATTGTGAGGGGGCTTGATCGGGTGGATGCGGGGAGGATGTTTCCACTGATGGGTGAGACTAGAACTAGGGGGCATAATCTTAGAATAAGGGGCTGCCCTTTCAAAACTGAGATGAGGAGAAACTTCTTCACTCAGAGGGTAGTAAATCTATGGAACTTGCTACCTCAGAGAGCTGTGGAAGCTGCGACATTAAATAAATTTAAAACGGAGATAGACAGTTTCCTAGCAGATAAGGGAATTAGGGGTTACGGGGAGAGGGCAGGGAAGTCGACGTGAGTCTAGGTTCGGATCAGCCATGATCCTATTGAATGGCGGAGCAGGCCCGAGGGGCCGTATGGCCTACTCCTGCTCCTACTTCTTATGTTCTTATGATTGTACCCTTTAGTTTATATTGCCTCTCTCTCGTTCTTCCTACCAAAATGTATCACTTTGCACTTTTCTGCGTTTAATTTTATCTGCCATGTGTCCGCCCATTTTACCAGCCTGTCTATGTCCTCTTGAAGTCTATCACTATCCTCCTCACTGTTCACTATACTTCCAAGTTTTGTGTCATCTGCAAATTTTGAAATTGTGCCCTGAACACCAAAGTCCAAGTCATTAATATATATCAAGAAAAGCAGTGGTCCTAGTACCGACCCCTGGGGAACACCACTGTATACCTTCCTCCAGTCCGATAAACAACCGTTCACCACTACTCTCTGTTTCCTGTCACTTAGCCAATTCTGTATCCATGCTGCCAGTCCCTTTTATTCCTTGGGCTTCAACTTTGCTGACATTCTCCTTAATTAATACTGCCACCCCACCTCCTTTCTTTCCTTCCCTATTTTTCCTGAACACCTTCTATCCAGGAATATTTAGTACCTAATCCTGTCCTTTTTTGAGCCAGGTCTCCGTTATCGCCATGACATCATATTCCTATGTGACTATCTGTACCTGCAGCTCACCAACCTTATTACCACACTTCGTGAGTTTACATACATGCATTGTAAACCTATCTTCGACCTTCTTGTAGTCTCTTTTAGTCTGACCTCACCTAATACCACACTCTTACTCTAGTGCTATCTGTCTCTCCCCATCCTTTGTGCACTTTGTTTCTCCTTTCGAATGCTACATTCTGGTGCCCATCCCCCTGCCAATTAGTTGAAATCCTCCCCAACAGCACTAGCAACCCCACCCCCACAAACAAACATGTAACATAAGTATATTTTTATTTGATGTGTTTGCAAATCCTCTGTTACCGTCTTTCTCCGCCTCTCCTCACTCTCTGGCACTCCTCTATCTCACTCTTCAGTTCTGTGACAAACAAGTAAAAAAGTTTGACCTGATTTGTCTCGTTATGCTGGACATTGTGTAATCTGGATGGTGTACACCAATCTTTTCGCTGCATATTGGTTACACTGTACTTCGAATGAATTGAGATCATCTTACTTTTGATACAATCCTTCCATTTATATATTTTTTTATGTTTTAATTGAAGCCAGTACCCCAGGAGATGTTGAACAATTGCTAAAAGGGGTTACTGTGTCTGTCAGTGTTAAGGAGTTGGATTAAACTATTAACAAATGTTACTTTGCCATCAACAGTCTGTTACTTGAACTCCCCAAGCTGTGGATCAGTAACGGTTCAATTTCATCAGTACTCATTGATTAAACAAAATATTGAAGCCAAGTAAATAGGGAGGGGGATGTCCATTAATTCTAAGAACTATTTCTCCTCCCCTGAAGGTGCTGATTCTTGTTGCGTTGCAGTTCCTCAGGCTCCAGTAGCTCTCCAGTACCACCTTCAGATAGGAGCTAGACAGTGAGTGTCAGCAGGCCATTTAGCTGAGGGGAGGGTGTGAGTATCGCAGACAAGCCTGATCCTGTCCTCAACTAATACCCATAGCTGCACCTTCCAGCAGGGATCAGTGGATCACAGGTACCAGTGGGATTGCTGGCCGTTTCTCCTCTTCCTCCCTCCCTGCCCCCCACCCCCCTCCCAGCCTACTGTAGCCCCCTCCCCTCCCCTCCCCTATCTAAGATCAGCTCATGTAATGCAGACCTAGATTGAGTTTGAAGGCTCAGCATCGTGCACCATGAGATCAGCCGTCCGCACAGGTTGGAATTGAGCCTGGGCCCTTTGGCACTCTCTGGTTTGCTCCCAGACTGATGGTGCATTTACCCACTGAGATCAACTGTTTGAATTTTAAAAGGGGTTCTTGCTGTGAGGCTCCTGCTTTAAATTTACATGCACACCATTTAAGATGTGCTGCTTTGACAGCCCCATTTATTAGGTCAGTTTTGATGGGAAATTGAATTGATGCTCTACATATTTTGAGCACTGTGTGTGAAACAAATTGAGTTTTCCATTTGTGGAGGTTTCAACACACCATTAAAGATGGTAATAAAATGAAAATGCACTTAATCGTGTTTGATATCCATTGCTCCAAAAACCTCTCGCACAACTGTGTGTCTGCATATGTTTTTGTATGTGTCACTAATGCTTAGCTTTCCTGAGTGTTGTGTGCACCCTCCGTGTAACAGGACTGGCAGCACAGTTGTTCAGTGGCATCTGGGTGAAACCAGTTGTGACTGATGCAAACAGGGAGCACTCTGGATGCTGCTGAACACAGCATGACTGACCACTTGCTCGATCTGGTGGGGATTGGCTGAACACTCGCTGTAATGTCGGGAGGGGTGGGGGGGGGGGTGCGGCAGTGAAGACTGATGTTCACTTCCTTGCTCGGGAAGCTGCTGAGTACAGCAGGGTTGACCACATGGTCACTCTGCTGTGGGATGGCTACTCAGTGTGGGTGCTGTGGAACACAGCAGGCTGACCACTTCCTCGCTGTGACAGGAGCTGACCGCTTGCTGTGGTGGGGAATGACTGCTCGCTCTCCAAACAGCTTTTATTTTTGTTTGCTTATCTTTCCCTTCTTAGGCCTCCTTTTCTTCCCCTCCCCAGCTCCACTCTTTGGCTGAGAGAGGGTGGGCAGGCAGGCCACCTCCACCTAGGCCCCTGCAATGCTTCTTGTGGTTAATTGCTGTGGTAGCAGTCCCATCCCTGGGACTCAGTGTAACCTAGATTATTCTTTCTTGTTAGAACAGTTCCATCCACTTTGTAACTGGGTGCTAGAAGGACCACAAGAGCGGCCTGAGTTGACTTCCTCCGATTTTCCCTCTTCTCTATTCGGTGCCCTTGCCTTTCGTGGTCCAGCTGAGGTCAGGAGTTCAGCGTATGAAGAATCGTAGTGCACGAACCTGCATCCTACTACTCCGCGGAACAGCACGTTGGTACAATGCCAGGCCGCCTAATCTTTTAATGTAACAAAGCAATGCTGCTGCTGCTGCTGCCAATAACTTGATCAGGGTTTGCCTTCAAAAAGCTGAGTGTGAGGATCTCGACCTCAGTTTGAAAGGGCTACCCCAGATATTAAACACAAGCATTTCCTGCTCTGCACAACCATGAGCTAGTGGCTGCATGAAGTCAGAGTGGACAGAAGCAGAGCTTTGTGTGCTGGACTGACTGTACCAGAAGAATGTGCTTCTATTAACTGTCGTGTGTGGTTTAGGAAGGTTTGTGTGGCAAATGCCAACTTAGGACGTCTGCTTTAATGTTTATTCACTTGATAATATTGCTGACAGGAAATAAAACTGTATGTGGCAGCCTCCTTTAAAAGGGGAAGGCAGCTCCAGGGGTAATTACTGTCACTGATGGGGAAGATGAGGAAACTCAGCTACAGTTTATCTTTGAGATCAATAAAGCTAACTGTCCATTTGATGAAGCAGATCAAGGCCACTTCATCCCCAGTGCATCTGCTCGGTAATGGGAGTTTTACAGGAGCCCTGCAGATAAAGATAATCCAAGGCAGAAACTCATTTAAAAAGCCGGTGGCAATGGGTGGGCAAGTAACCATCAGTGATGGCTTTTACCTTTGGAAAATTGCAGAAGCTGACTGGTAACAATGCACCATTGTTAAATATGGTTAGCCAACACAACAGCGATCCTCTGAAACTGTTTATCTTTCTCCTTTTTTCTCAGACAGACCACATTGGCCGTTTACTTCTTTGCCTTCGCAGGGATGGTGGTCTTCACGTTCACACTTAACTTGGGTCACCTGTGGGTGGTTTTCCTGACTGCTGGAATGCTGGGGTAAGTAGCAGCATTTCTTTACCCTGTTGGATTATAAATGAATACAGATAGAGACCCCTGGGGGGTGGACGTACACAAGTCTTTGAAGGTGGCAGGACAAGTTGAGAAGGCTGTAAAAAAGCCGTACGGGATCCTTGGCTTTATTAATAGAGGCAGAGAATACAAAAGCAAGGAAGTTATGCTAAACCTTTATAAAACACTGGTTAGGCCTCAGCTGGATATTGTGTTCAATTCTGGGAACCGCACTTTAGGAAGGATGTCAAGGCCTTGGAGAGGGTGCAGAGGAGATTTACTAGAATAGTCCCAGGGATGAGGGACTTCAGTCACGTGGAGAAGCTGGGGTTGTTCTCCTTAGAGCAGAGAAGGTTAATGGGAGATTTGATAGAGGTGTTCAAAATCATGAGGGGTTTAGACAGAGTAAATAAAGAGAAATTGTTCCCAGTGACAGGAGGGTTGGTAACCAGAGGACAGAGATTTAAGGTGATTGGCAAAAGAAGCAGAGGCCACATGAGGAAACATCTTTTTATGCAGCAAGTTGTTGTGATCTGGAATGTGCTGCATGAAAGGAGCTAGATTCAATATTAACTTTCAAAAGGGAATTGGATAAATACTTGGAAGTGGAAAATTTGCAGGGTAACGGGGAAAAGAGCCGGGGAGTGGGACAAAGCTGTTCCAAAGAGCCAGCATAGGCAGGATGGGCTGAATGGCCTGTGCTGTATCATTCTATGAGTAGACTGCTTGGTGGAAGGGGTGGGGTTAGAGTCATAGAGTTATACAGCACAGAAAGAGGCCCTTCGGCCCATCGTGTCCACGCCGGCCATCAAACCCTGTCTATTCTAATCCCATTTTCCAGCATTTGGTCCATAGCCTTGTATGCAATGGCATTTCAAGTGCTCATCCAAATGCTTCTTGAATGTTGTGAGGGTTCCTGCCTCTACCACCCTTTCAGGCAGTGAGTTCCAGATTCCAACCACCCTCTGGGTGAAAAAGTTTTTCCTCAAATCCCCTCTAAACCTCCTGCCCCTTACCTTGAATCTATGCCCCCTGGTTATTGACCCCTCTACTAAGGGGAAAAGTTCCTTTCTATCTACCCTATCTATGCCCCTCATAATTTTGTACACCTCAATCAGGTCCCCCCTCAGCCTTCTTTGCTCCAAGGAAAACAACCCCAGCCTGTCCAGTCTTTCTTCATAGCTGAAGCGCTCCAGCCCAGGTAACATCCTGGTGAATCTCCTCTGCACCCTCTCCAAAGCAATCACATCCTTCCTATAGTGTGGCGACCAGAACTGCACACAGTATTCCAGCTGTGGCCTTACCAGCGTTTTGTACAGCTCCATCATAACCTCCCTGCTCTTATATTCTATGCCTCAGCTAATGAAGGCAAGTATCCCATATGCCTTTTTAACCACCTTATCTACCTGTCCTGCTGCCTTCAGGGATCTATGTACATGCACACCAAGGTCCCTCTGATCCTCTGTCTTTCCTAGGGTCCTACCATTCATTGTGTATTCCCTTGCCTTGTTAGTCCGTCCAAAATGCATCACCTCACACTTTTCAGGGTTAAATTCCATTTGCCACTGTTCTGCCCATCTGACCAACCCGTCTATATCGTCCTGTAGCCTGAGGCTTCCCTCCTCGCTATTTACCACTCCGCCAATTTTCGTGTCATCTGCGAACTTACTGATCATACCTTTTACATTCACATCCAAATCATTAATGTAGACCACAATCAGCAAGGGACTCAGCACCGATCCCTGTGGTACCTCACTGGACACAGAGATGGGATGCTTTGTGTGAGAGAGAGAATTATTTTAAGTTGAGAAAGAGCACATCATGCAGAACAGCATCAAGGTTGAAGAAAATAGGAGAGAACATAAAAAAAATGAGGGAGGATAGAAGGCCACTGTAGTGGTGATTCTGGACTAATAATCCAGAGGCCTGGACTAATCATCAAGAGAGTATGAGTTCAGTTCCCACCTCAGCAGTTTGAGAATTTGAATTCAGTTTTAAAAAAGTCTGGAAATAAAAAGCTGCTATTAATAAAAGTGAGCATGAAGTTGTCGGATTGTTGTTCATACTGTGTGATACTTGTTAAGTTAACTATTGTTCCTCATGCTGTCACTCTCTCTTATTTAATTTTCAGGTTCTTCATGACTGGTTACCTGCCTCTTGGCTTTGAATTTGGTGCAGAACTTACCTACCCTGAGTCTGAGGGAACGTCTTCGGGCCTGCTTAATGAATCTGCACAGGTACAACGCACTTGCACATCATTCATCCTCTTTTGTTGATCTCCACGTACCTCTAGGATTGATGCATCGTCTAGCCAGGGGAAATCACTGGGACGGTGTTTAAATTTGAAGACATCCTGAACATTGTATGGTTGTTCCTCCCTGCTCCCTCCCAATACCATTCAAGCTATGTCCACAGGCCAGTCCTTTATTCTTTTATTATTTCCTATTGTTGCAACAGTGTCATTGTTGTTGTCTTCTCATATGCTGAAGTTCCAGAAGAATATTGTTCTGCTGTGGGATTGGCTAATTTCAACTGGTGAAGTTTCATTGTCGCCCTCATCATGAAATTTAGCATTGACATGTCATCTTACTACAGTATGTTGAAAATAAAAATGCTTCAGTACATGCCCACACCAAGCGTTGAAAGAGGTGGCTATAGAGATAGTGGATGCATCGGTTGTCATTTTCCAAAATTCCATAGATTCTAGAACGGTTCCCACGGATTGGAAGATAGCAAATGTAACCCCACTATTTAAGAAAGGAGGGAGAGAGAAAACGGGGAACTACAGACCAGTTAGTCTGACATCAGTCGTAGGGAAAATGCTTGAATCTATTATTAAGGACATGGTAACAGGGCACTTAGAAAATAATAATAGGATTGGGCAGAGTCAGCATGGATTTATGAAAGGGAAATCGTGTTTAACAAATCTGTTCATTTTTTGAGGTTGTAACTAGCAGAATAGATAAGGGGGAACCAATGGATGTGGTGTATTTGGATTTTCAGAAGGCATTCGATAAGGTGCCACACAAGAGGTTATTAAACAAAATTGGGGCTCATTGCTAGCATGGATTGAGGATTGGTTAACGGACAGAAAACAAAGTAGGAATAAACAGGTCATTTTTGGGTTGGAAGGATGTAACTAGTGGATCGCAAGGATCAGTTCTTGGACCTCAGCTATTCACAATCTATATCAATGATTTGGATGAGGGGACCAAATGTAATATATCCAAGTTTTTTAAAATTTGTTCATGGGATGTGGGCGTCGACAGTGATTCCAAGTAGGGGGTTGAAATGGCACCTAGTTCCTAGAATCTTAGAGGTTTACAGCACAGAAGGAGTCCATTTATGTTGCAAGGAACGATTAAAGGAATCGTGTTTGTTGGAAATGAGAGGTGACTTTTGAGGCGGCCTAATTGAAGTTTTCAAGATTATGTAGTGGATTGACAAAGTTAATTAAGATAAATTGGTGGGGAAGGGTTCACATCCCAAGGGACTCGAGTTAAAAATGACGAAGGTGGTAATAAGAAAGAAGTCAGGCAGCTTTTTCATCCAAAGGGTAATTGTGTTACTGGGGAAAGGCATTGAAATGTCCAGTATCAGTGGTCCAAGAGATGATCGTTTTCTGGAGAACGTGGAGATCACATTACGGAGTGAGTTGATAACGAAGTGAGAATGAAGATCTCTAAAATGGAAATTTGGTGAGATGGGGATGGGCTTGTGGGTAAGCAGTACACATTGTGCTTTTTATTAAAATCTAAGCTTAAATTTCAGTTTACCCCTGTGTAACTGCAAGTCAGTTAGCAGCTAACTGTCAGTCAACTAGCCGGGTGCTTATTAGATACTATGTAGTTGGGGCTAAAACTGGTTTGTGTCTGAAAGGTATATAAAAAGAGCTCGTTGTGAGAGTTCGAGCTGAGAGCTAAGAGCACATCACGGAATGAGATGGAAACAGAGTAAGGACTTTCAAATGGGAATTTGGTATGAGCGGGATGGAATTGCTAAGTAAATTAGCGGATATTATACAAAAATAATGTAAATATTTGAGGTGCGTTGTCCCTGTCTGATTCGAGCGTGGGTGAGAAATGCCCAACTATGACATGGACAGTTGAATCCTGGTTGACAGTCTGTTGGGATGGAATTGATGTGGTGATTTTATAGGGTCAGCTATTCACTCTGCACCCCAGCAAGTTGATGAGGAAAAGTCAAAGGAATCAAGGAAAGTTGCCTGTGTTGGGCAACTCAAAGAGAGCCTAGCCGTTGGAAGCTAGAACAAAGAGTGATTTGGCAGCGTGATTTCGTCAAGCGGTCTATTCACCAGTTTTGGTGAACGAGGAAGATGTGGAGGAGCTATGTTGCAGAGGACTGGTAACCAGCTCATGGCTGATCTGTATCTTCACTACATCGACCCGTCTTAGTTCCTTAACACTTAATACCCTTGGCAAACAAAAATCTCTGTTTTGAAATTTTCAATTGACAACAGCTTTTTGGATGAGAGAGTTGCAGATTTCCACTACCATTTGTGTGAAGAAGTGCTTCCTGACATCACCCCTGAATGTTAAGGGTCCCTTCACATTCAGCCATCAACGCTATTGCTATCTGCCACAATGCTGACTTAATTTGCCTTGAAGATACCCACATGTTGCTAGATGAAGTTGATCGCTTCGCTATTTGATCTCTAAATGGAACCAGTCAGGCAAGCTAATTGGACTTTGTTTAGAAACTGTTGAACAAATAGAAACATAGAAACATAGAAGATAGGAGCAGGAGTAGGACATTCGGCCCTTCGAGCCTGCTCCACCATTCAATGAGATCATGGCTGATCATCCAAATTCAGTACCCTGTCCCTGCCTTCTCCCCATATCCCTTGATCCCTTTAGCCTCAAGAAATATATCCAACTCTTTCTTGAATATATTTAATGAACTGGCCTCAACCGCCCTCTGTGGCAGAGAATTCCACAGGTTCACCACTCTCTGGATGAAGAAATTCCTCCTCATTTCAGTCCTAAATGGCTTACCCCTTATCCTTAGACTATGACCCCTGGTTCTGGACTCCCCAGCCATCAGAAACATCCTTTCTGCATCTAGTCTGTCCAGACCTGACAGAATTTTATAGGTTTCGATGAGGTCCCCTCTCAATCTTCTAAACTCCAGTGAGTATAAGCCCAATTGACACAATCTCTCCTCGTACGTCATTCCTGCCATCCCAGGTATCAACCTGGTGAATCTTCGCTGCACTCCCTCCATGGCAAGAACGTCCTTCCTCCGGTAAGGTGACCAAAACTGCACACAATACTCAAGGCGCGGTCTCACCAAGGCCCTGTACAACTGCAGCAAGACATCCTTGTTCTTGTACTCGAACCCTCTTGCTACGAAGGCCAACATACCATTTGCCTTCTTAACCGCCTGCTGCACCTGCATGCTTACCTTCAGCGACTGGTGCACAAGAACACCCATGTCTCTTTGCACTTCCCCTTCTCCCAATCTATTGCCATTCAAATAATAATCTGCCTTCCTGTTTTTGCCACCAAAGTGGATAACCTCACATTTATCCACATTATAGTGCATTTGCCGTGTTTCTGCCCAATCACCCAACCTGTCCAAATCGTACTGGAGTTTCATGACATCCTCCTCACAGCATACCCTCCCACCCAGCTTTGTGTCGTCTGCAAATTTGGAGATATTACATCCAGTTCCCTCATCCAGATCATTAATATATATTGTGAACAGCTGGGGTCCTAGGACCGATCCTTGCGGTACCCCACTAGTCACTGCCTGCCACTCGGAAAACGACCCGTTTATTCCAACTCTTTGCTTTCTGTCCGCCAACCAGTTCTCTATCTAAGTCAATACCTTGCCCCCAATCCCATGTGCCTTAATTTTGCACGCTAACCTCTTATGCGGGACCTTATCGAAAGCCTTCTGAAAGTCCAAATACACCACATCCACTGGTCCTCCCTTACCTATTTTACCAGTTACATCCTCAAAAAATTCCAGTAGATTAGTCAAGCATGATTTACCTTTTGTCACTGCTTTCCAAGTGCTCTGCTATTACATCTTTTATAATGGACTCTAGCATTTTCCCCACTACCGATGTCAGGCTTACCGGTCTATAATTCCCCGCTTTTTCTCTGCCACCTTTTTTGAATAGTGGGGTAACATTAGCTACCCTCCAATCCATGGGTACTGTTCCAGAGTCTATTGAGTTCTGGAAGATGACCAGCAATGCATCTACTATTTCTAGGGCCACTTCCTTAAGTACCCTGGGATGTAGATTATCAGGCCCTGGGGATTTATGGGCCTTCAGTCCCATCAATTTTCCTAACACCATTTCCCTACAAATACTGATTTCTTTCAGTTCCACCCTTTCATCAGACCCTATGTTCCGCGGTATTTCTGGGAGGTTATTTGTGTCCTCCTTTGTGAAGACAGAACCAAAATATGTAATTAGTTGGTCCGCCATTTCCTTGCTCCCCATTATAAATTCCCCCGATTCTGACTGCAAGGGACCTACGCTTGACTTCACCAATCTTTTTCTCTTTACATATCTATAAAAGCTTTTACAGTCAGTTTTTATGTTCCCAGCAAGCTTACTCTCATATTCTATTTTCCCTTTCTTAATTAATCCCTTTGTCCTCCTTTGTTGAATCCTAAACTGCTCCCAATCCTCAGGATTATTGCTTTTTCTGGCCAATTTGTATGTCCTCTCCTTGGATCTTATGCTATCCCTAATTTCCTTTGTTAGCCACGGTTGAGTCACCTTTTTTGTTTTATTTTTATGCCAAACTGGGATGAACAACTTCTGTAGTTCATCCATTCGGTCTTTGAATGTTTGCCATTGCCTATCCACCGTCAACCCTTTGAGTGCCATTCCCCAATCAATCCTACCCAACTCGCTCCTCAGACCATCGTAGTTTCCTTTATTTAAATTGAGGACCCTAGTTTCTGAGTCAACTACTTCACTCTCCATCGTAATGAAGAATTCGATCATATTATGATCGCTCCGACCCAAGGGGCCTCGTGCAACAAGATTGCTAATTAATCCTTTCTCGTTACATAATACCCAGTCTAAGATGGCCTGATCTCTGGTTGGTTCCTCGACATATTGGTCCAGAAAACCATCCTGTAAACACTCCAGGAATTCCTCCTCCACATTGTTGTTACTGTCCCACAGCATAACATCCTAATCAAGGAAGCTTACAAATGCTTTTGTGGCACCCCTACAGAGTTGCAAGAAGATGGTACCAAAATAGGAAGTATAATTAATTCTTTAAAATACCAAATTAAACTTCAACGGCATATTGATGAGTTAGGGGAATGGGCTAGAAAGTGGCAGTTGCATTTCAGTATCAGTATGAGGTGATGCACTTTGGTAAAAAGAAATATCGGCAGTAATTAAAGTGAATGGAAGAAGGCTCAGTGCTGGGGAAGTGCCGAGGGATTTTGAGCGACAGCAAAAGCAAGGAGTGACGTCACAGGACTGCAGGTAGGTGATTGGTGGGTGAGTATTAGTGTTTTATTCTCTAACGTAACTAGATAAACTAATTAATATAACTATAGATAATGGTGTGAATAAAGACGTTAACTGAGAGAGCGAGGGAAGCAGCCGGAGATAAAGGTAGGCCCGACTTTTAAGACTCTTGGGGAGGGGGGGCGGGAATTCGGTTGGTTAGCGCCTCCGGGGGCGGGCGCTAGGAACTTAGCGCCCGAGCGCGGTGATTTTAGCGCTGCTCACGAAATTGACCAGTCGTTTTGCAGCAGCGCTAAACACTACCGCCACGAGCTCCTGCGCCCGCAGATCGCGGCGCCCCGGTAGCACCCCGGACCGAATATTGAGTCGCGCCCCCTGCCTTACCGCCTGCCACTAGGAACGACAAGTAGATGGGAACGTTTTCAAGTCGGAAAGAGGCTGGGGGAGCGCTATTTTAAGGCGGGTGCTTCCTACCTTTTCTTGTCAGCAAAATTTTTGGAACACGCAGGTTGAGAGGGAGAGAGACGTCTGGAGAGATTCGACGCTGTCCAAAGGAGTTTTGGACCCTGAGAACCACTTTGGAGATTCCTAAGCGCCAAGCTCTTTCCCTGGGCCTATCCATTAGTGCGTCCAACACAATTGCTTTCGAGGTCTCTCCAGGCCGAGATTCAAGGCTGCACTGAGCAGGGTGTGGCTGGCCAGCAAGATGGCTCCTCCCCTTTAAGAACTGGACGGCGCCAGTCTGTCTGGCTTCCATGGTAACTGACATCGCCTGAGCTTCGGTAGCGCTCTGAGGTAGCGCCTCGCTCCCCGACGTTAGCGCCTTGAGAGGTGTGTAACGCTCAAATCACCTCCGATAGAGGCGGACTTTGCAGTAGGAGGCGGTAATTAGCGCCGGGTGCTAAACTTTGTGCCCAGCCAATATTAGCGCCCCAAAATGGGCAATACCCAATTTTTCCCCCTTAGTCTTAAGTTTATTCCTGTAAGTTAGTCTATTAAATAGAGGCATGGCAGGGCAGCTCAGTCCCACGGAATGCACATCCTGCACCATGTGGGAAATCCAGGACGCTTCCCATGTCCTGGCCAACCACGTGTGCAGGAAGTGTCGTCGGCTGGAGGAGCTCGAGCTCCGGGTTTCGGAGTTTGAGCAGCAGCTGGCATCATTGCGGTTCATTCGTGAGGCTGAGAGCTACGTGGATAGCACGTTTCTGGAGGTGGTCACTGCTAAGGAGTGTGCAGGCAGAGAGGGAATGGGTGACCACCAGACAGAAGAGGAGGACCAGGCAGGTAGTGCAGGAGTCCCCGGAGTGCATTGCGCTCTCCAACCAGTATTCGGTTCCGAGTACTGATGAGGGCGATGGTTCCTCTGGGGAGTACAGCCAGAGCCAAGTCCATGGCACCACAGGTGGCTCAGCTGTACAGGGGGGGGAGGAAGCAAAGTGGAAGAGCAATAGTGGTAGGGGATTCGATAGCTAGGGGAGCAGACTGGCGTTGCTGCGGCCGCAGATGTGATTTCAGGATGGTATGTTGCCTCCCTGGTGCTGGGGTCAAAGATGTAACTGAGCGGCTGCAGGACACTCTGAGGGGGGTAGGGTGAACAGCCAGAGGTTGTGGTCCATATCGGTACCAACGACATAGGCAGAAAGCGGGATGAGGTCCTGCAAGCAGAATTTAGGGAGCTAGGAAAGAGATTAAAAAGCAGGACCTCAAAGGTAGGAATCTCCGGATTACTCCCGGTGCCATGCGCGAGTGAGTACAGAAATAGGAGGATAGAGCAGATGAATGCATGGCTGAAGAGATGGTGCAGGAGGGAGGGCTTCAGATTACTGGGGGAGGTGGGACCTGTACTGGCCGACGGGTTGCACCTCAACAGGGCTGGAACCAATATCCTCGTGGGGAGGTTTGCTAGTGCTGTTGGGGAGGGTTTAAACTAATTTGGCAGGGGGATGGGCACCAGGATGTAACATTAGAAAGGGGAAATAAAGTGCTCAAAGGATTGGGAGAGGCAGAGAGCGCTAAAGTAAGAAATAGTGAGGTATTAGGTGGGGTCAAACTAAGAGAGAACACAGGATGGTCTAAGATAGGTTTACAGTGTATGTATGTGAACGCATGAAGCCTAGTAAACAAGGTCAGTGAGCTGCAGGCGCAAATAGCCACATGGGAATATGATGTTGTGGCAATAACTGAGACCTGGCTCAAAAAGGACAGGATTGGGTATTAAATATTCCTGGTTATAAAGTGTTCAGGAAAGATAGGGTAGGAAAGATAGGAAGTGGGGTGGCAGTATTGGTTAAGGAAAATGTTAGTGCTGGAGAGGGAGGGTGTCCTGGAGGGGTCAAGGATAGAATCTATATGGCCAGAGTTAAGAAATAATCGAGGTGCCATTACACTACTGGGTGTATTCTATAGACCACCAAATAGTGGGAAAGATGTGGAAGAGCAAATTTGCAGAGAAATTACAGAGAGGTGCAGGAACTATAGAGTAGTGATAATGGGGGACTTCAACTATCCCAATATAGACTGGGACTGTAACAGTGTAAAGGGCAGAGAAAGGGAAGAATTTCTGAAGTGTGTTCAGGAGAACTTTCTTGATCAGTATGTTTCCGGCCCGACGAGGGAGGAGGCATTGCTGGATCTGGTCCTGGGGAATGAGGTAGGTCAAGTGGAGCAAGTGTCAGTAGGTGAGCATTTAGGGAACAGTGATCATAGTATCATAAGGTTTAGAATAGCTATGGAAAAGGACAAGGAACAATCTAGAGTAAAAATACTTAATTGGAGGAAGGCCAATTTCAGTGGGATGAGAACGGATCTGGCCCGGGTAAACTGGAATCAAAGATTGGCAGACAAAACTGTGATGGAACAACGGGCTGCCTTTAAAGAGGAAATGGTTCAGGTACAGTAGAGATACATTTCCATTAGGGGGAACGGTCGGGCATCTAAAGTCAGGGCTCCCTGGATGACGAAACAGATAGAGAATTTGATGAAGCCGAAAAAGAGCGTGTATGACAGAGGTCAGGTTGCAAATACATCAGAGAATCAGGCTGAATATCGAAAGGTCAGAGAAATGAAAAAGAAAATAAGAGGGGCAAAGAGAAGGTATGAGAATAGAATGGCAGCCAACATAATAGATAATCCAAAAGTCTTCTATAAGCATATAAATAGTAAAAGGGTAGTAAGAGGAGGGGTGGGGCTGATTAGGGACCAAAAAGGAGACCTATGCATGGAGGCAGAGGGTCTGGCTGAGGTACTAAACGAGTACTTGCATCTATCTTTACCAAGGAAGAAGATGCTGCCAAAGTCATAGTGAAAGAGAAGGTAGAGGAGATACTGGATGGGATAAAAATTGATAAAGAGGAGGTACTAGAAAGGCTGGCTGTACTTAAAAGTAGATAAATCACCAGGAGCGGATGGGATGCATCCTAGGATGCTGAGGGAATTGAGGGCGGAAATCGCAGAGGTACTGGCCATAATATTCCAATCTTCCATAGATACGGGGGTGGTGCCAGAGGACTGGAGAATTGCAAATGTTACACCATTGTTCAGAAAAGGGTGCAAAGATAAACCCAGGAACTACAGGCCAGTCAGTTTAACCTCAGTAGTGAGGAAGCTTTTAGAAACAGTAATCAGGAACAAAATTAACAGTCACTTGGATAGGTGTGGATTAATTAAGGAAAGCCAGCACAGATTTGTTAAAGGCAAATCATGTTTAACCAACTTGATCAAGTTCTTTGATGAAGTTCTTTGATGAAGTAACAGAGAGGGTTGATGAGGGCAATGCAGTTGACGTGGTGTACAGGGACTTCCAAAAGGCATTTGATAAATTGCCACATAATAGGCTTGCTAACAAAGTGGAAGCCCATGGAATAAAAGGGACAGTGGCAGCATGGATACGAAACTGGCTAAGTGACAGGAAACAGAGAGTAGCGGTGAACGGTTGTTTTTCGGACTGGAGGAAGGTATACAGTGGTGTTCCCCAGGGGCCGGTACTAGGACCACTGCTTTTCTTGATATATATTAATGACTTGGACGTGGGTGCACAGGGCACAATTTCAAAATTTACAGATGACAAAACTTGGAAGTAGAGTGAACAATGAGGAGGAGCATCTTGGTAATAATACTGTAGATATATTTCTTAAGGCTAAAGGGATCAAGGGATATGGGGAGAAAGCAGGGACAGGGTACTGAGTTTGGATGATCAGCCATGATCTCATTAAATGACGGAACAGGCTCGAGGGGCCGAATGGCCTACTCCTGCTCCTATCTTCTATGTTTCTATGAGAGTGATAGACTTCAAGAGGACAGGCTGGTGAAATGGGCTGACACGTGGCAGATGACATTTAACGCAGAATAGTATGAAGAGATACATTTTGGTAGAAAGAATGAAGAGAGGCAATATAAACTAAATGGTACAATCCTAACCGAGAGACCTGGGGGTTTGTGTGCACAAATCGTTGAAGGTGGCAGGGCTGGTTGAGAAAGCAGTTAAAAAGGCTTACGGGATCCTGGGCTTCATAAATAGAGGCATAGAGAACAAAAGTGAGGAAATTATGATGAACCTGCATAAAACACTGGTTCACCCCCAACTGGAGTACTGTGTCCAATCCTGGGCACCGCACTTTAGGAAGGATGTGAAGGCCTTAGAGAAGTTATAGAAAAGATTTACGAGAATTATTCCAGGAATGAGGGACTTCAGTTACGTTGATAGACTGGAGAAGCTGGGGTTGTTCTCCTTGAAGCAGAGAAAATTGAGAGAAGATTTGATAGAGGTGTTCAAAATCATGAGGGGTCCAGACAGAGTAGATAGAGAAACTGTTGGCAGAAGTGTTGAGAACCAGAGGACACAGATTTAAGGTGTTTGGCAAAAGAACCAAAGGCAACGTAAGAAAAAACGTTTTTATACGCAGCGAGTGGTTAAGATCTGGAATGCACTGCCTGAAAGGGTGGTGGAGGCAGATTTAATCTTATCTTTCAAAAGGGAGTTGGATAAGTATCTGAAGGAAAACATTTGCCGGGCTACGGGGAAAGAGCAGGGGAGTGGGACTAGCTGAGAGTCGGCACGGGCTCGATGGGCTGAATGGCCTCCTTCCGTGCTGTAACCATTCTATGATCCTAGGTTCACAGGACATTAAAGGCAGCATCTCGGTAATAATGCTGTAGAAAAACCACATAGAATTGTAAGTTTTATCACAAGAGATGGAGATGTAATGGTGAATCTATATAAAACTTTAGTAAGATCACAGTTGGAGTCTGTGTGCAGTATTGGGCTCCACACGATAGGAAGGATATTGAGGCTTTAGAGAGGGTGCAGCACAGACTCACTCAGAGGCTGCCTGGTAGGAGGAAACACAAATACAAAGAAAGATTTGAAAAATTGAGGCACTATTCATTAGAACAGCATCGATTACAGGGCAATATGATAGAAGTGTTTAAAATGATGAAAGGATGTGACAGGGTAGGTAGAAACAGACTGTTCCAGTAGTTGAGGGTCTAGAACAAGGGGCCGTAGATACAAGATTCAATGTAGGAGATTTGGAGGCTGTGGGATTCACTTAAACGGTTAGTGGTTGAGGCAGAAACTATGACAACATTTAAGCTTAAATTGGATATGTGGATGAAGGGATGTGGGGCCAGGTGGGTCAATGTGATTAGGACTATGTGCTGGCATGGAGGGTAAACACTGGCATGGACTGGGTGGGCTGAATGGCCTGTTTCCGTGTTGTAACTTCAATGTATAACAGGTATTGAGATCTATCACAATGGGATGAGCTTGTTGAGCCTAATGGCTCTCTGACTCCTCCTCTTCCTCAATTTTCCGCTGCCTGTGACATTGTTGGCCATTTCAGCCTCCTGTCGCCTCTGTCCTATGCAGTTCCACCTCTGGCACAGTTCTCATCTGGATCAACTCAAGCTGGTGCAATGCAGGCATTGCATTGTTTCCAGTGGCTTCTGTGTTACACACAGTGTACCCCAGGACTCCATCCTTGGTCTCCTCCTCTTTGTCATTTCCGTATTAGCCCTCAGTGATTATCATCTGAAAGCCTGGGTCAGCTTCCACGTGTATGCTGAGGACACCCAGCTTTAGCACTCTACCTCCTCCATTGATCTCCAGGAGGTTTCTGAGTACTCGACTGCCTTCCCACCATCAAAACTTCCTCGAGCTTAATGTTGGCAAAATTGAAGCAGTCTCTTTGCCTGCTGCCAGTACCTAATATGCCTCTTGCCTTAGCGTCGTTGATTGCCAACTCTGGCTGGATCAGGAGGTGCAGAACCTTTGCTGGCCTGCTCGACCATGCGCTAAGCTTCCTCTCCCACATTCATTCTGGTACCAAGGCCATTTTCTTCCACCTCTGTAATGTTGCCTGTCTCCGCCCTTCCCCCTTCCCCACTACCACCAAATCCCTTTTTTTTTAATTCATTGATGGGATGTGGGAGTCGCTGGCTGGCTAGGCCTGCATTTAGTGCCCATCCCTAATTGCCCTTGAGAAGATGGTGGTGAGCCGCCGCCTTGAACCGCTGCAGTCCATATGGTGTAGGTACACCCACAATGCTGTTAGGAAGGGAGTTCCAGGATTTTGGCCCAGCGACAGTGAAGGAACGGCGATACAGGTCCAAGTCAGGATGGTGTGTGGCTTGGAGGGGAACTTGTAGGTGGTGATGTTCCCATGCGTCTGCTGCCCTTGTCCTTCTAAGTGGTAGAGGTCGCGGGTTTGGAAGGGTGCTGTTGGAGGAGCTTTGGCGAGTTGCTGCAGTGCATCTTGTAGATGGTACACACTGCAGCCACAGTGTGCCGGTGGTGGAGGGAGTGAATGTTGAAGGTGGTGGATGGAGTGCCAATCAAGCGGGCTGCTTTATCCTGAATGGTGTTGAGCTTCTTGAGTGTTGTTGGAGCTGCACTCATCCAGGCAAGTGGAGAGTATTCCATCACACTCCTGACTTGTGCCTTGTGGAAAGGCTTTGGGGAGTCAGGAGGTGAGACACTCGCCGCAGAATTCCCAGCCTCTGGCCTGTTCTTGTAGCCACAGTATTTATATGGCTGGTCCAGTTCAGTTTCTGATCAATGGTAACCCCCAGGATGTTGATAGTGGGGGATTCAGCGATGGTAATGCCATTGACTGTCAAGGGGAGATGGTTAGAGTCTTGCTTGTTGGAGATGGTCATTGCCTGGCACTTGTGTGGTGCGAATGTTACTTGCCACTTGTCAGCCCAAGTCTGAATGTTGTCCAGGTCTTGCTGCATATGGACACGGACTGCGTCAGTATCTGACGAGTCTCGAATGGTGCTGAACAGTGTGCAATCATCAGCGAACATCCCCACTTCTGACCTTATGATAGAGGGAAGGTCATTGATGAAACAGCTGAAGATGGTTGGGCCTAGGACACTGCCCTGAGGAACTCCTGCAGTGATGTCATGTGATTGAGATGAATGACCTCCAACAACCACAGCCAACTTCCTTTGTGCTAGGTATGATTCCAACCAATGGAGAGTTTTCCCCTTGATTCCCATTGACTTCAGTTTTGCTAGGGCTCCTTGATGCCACACTCGATCAAATGCTGCCTTGATGTCAAGGGCAGTCACTCTCACATCACCGCTTGAGTTCAGCTCTTTTGTCCATGTTTGGACCAAGGCTGTAATGAGGTCAGGAGCTGAGTGGCCCTGGCGGAACCCAAACTGAGCGTCAGTGAGCAAGTTATTGCTGAGTAAGTGCCGCTTGATAGCACTGTCGACGACACCTTCCATCACTTTGCTGATGATTGAGAGTAGACTGATGGGATGATAATTGGCCGGGTCGGATTTGTCCTGCTTTTTGTAGACAGGACATACTTGGGCAATTTTCCACATTGCCGGGTAGATGCCAGTGTTGTAGCTGTACTGGAACAGCTTGGCTAGGGGCGCGGCTAGTTCTGGAGCACAAGTCTTCAGTACTATTGTAAGGCCCAATTTCTCTACCTCTCCAGTTGGCCTTCTTGCCTCAATCCCCCATATGTTACAACTGATTCAAAATGCTGCTGTCATCATCCTTACCTATATCAATTCTATCACTTCAGCCCTCGACAAACTTCACTGGCTCGCTTACTTTCAAATCCCTTCATAGCCTTGCCCTGCCTTGCTTTAGTAATCTGCTCCTGCCTTACATTCTCACCTGCACCCTCTGCTCCTAGTCTCGCACTCCACCATTGGTAATCACTCATTCAACCACTATGTTCCTGTCCCCTTGAATTCCTTGCCTAGTTTGCCCCACCTTGCTGCCTCCTTATTTCCAAACACCTCCTCAAAACACTCTGACTATGCCTCCAGTTGCCCGCATTATGATCTTAGTTTTGCCTTCCTCAGCATCCACAATTCTTTGCGTCTGAATGTAAGTCTTGGAGACGTCTCCCTGCAGGTGGAGCACTATTGCAGCTGCTGCTTTTCTGTTTCCAACAGTTCTTGGGTTCCTTTCCTCGGCCTTTTTTTCCCCTTTTGAAAATAGGTTTACTTCATCTTTCCCCTCTTCAAAGCTCAGAGATGTAAAACTGGAATCCTTTCTGCTGCCCCTGAATATGCCAACCTCTCCCAGACTCAGTACTCCATGTTGAGTATCAGTTCCACTTCCTTGGAACTCATACTCTTCACTGTTATCATATCTACCATTTTACTGCTGATGCGTATTGCTTTCTAACTCTCTGTATTAAATGCCATTCTTCTTCATCCCACATATAGCAAGAGCGAACCCCGCTTGTTGATCAGAAAATCACGAGGGATGACGTCTCTTTAAACAGTTTGACAATGGTGCCCGTGTGACTTTCCCTTCCCACGCGATATAAAGGCCCCTGCGCTGGGCTGACACAGCAGTTAGTTTCCCTGTCATCAGTAATTGGGACACACCTCGTTGTCATTTCATGTGAAACAGTTCTTGTAATTATCTTATAAATATCTTGTTTCTTGTTTTTATTTGTTATCTTGCACATTGTATGGTGAAAAGGATGAGTTTTCAGCACTATAGCCTTACTTCTTCTTAGGCAGTCCCTCAGAACCGAGGATGACTTGACAGTCTTAACAGATACTCGGGTGAGTGATTTCACATCAGCTGAGGAACTGGTATTTCCACTGCCTTCAGGACCTTTTATGCAAAATGACGTAAAGTGTGGTCTGTATGGAAATTCACGGGACTCACCGGAGGGTGTTGTGCTGCAGTAAATCACTTGCCCTAACCATTGCTGATGGCCACAGTCCGAGCTTCAGAGCCTCTTGAGCATCCATGACATCCAGTGCCTTTCATAAAGCCAGTGTGGTGCTGGCTGGCCTTGAACGCTACACCCTTGTGAAGCCCCTGCAGTTCTCACAGGAACTTCCTGGCAGTTCCCCTTCACCAGTGGCAGAGTGTTGGATAACTGAAGTCACGTTCACGTTGAAAACTGCAATGCTGGCTGTTGCCACGGAAATACAACTGCAACCAACAGTGATATGGGGAAGCAGGCACTGGCAGCAGACAGGATCACCAATCGTATTGAGCGTTCATTAAAGTAAATGCACACTGACTTCGAGAGATCTGTGTGAAGCTTGTGGGACAAGTTTAATCTTCCTATCTTCTTTTGATGAGACCGTGACGTTTGAGCATCTATGTTACAAAGTCAATTAGTTGCTATGAAAATCGGCTCAAAAAGTTATGAGTCTGCTGGCTGTTATATAGAGTTAGTCAGTGTGTGTTTATCATTTCCCTCCCTCCCATTTTATGTCATGTTAACACCATTGGAATTCTCCTGGTCAGAGAGCAGGCTGGCGGCACCTGCTAATACCCCTAGGATGTACACCAAGGTGGCACAGGATGACGACTGCCAGTTTACTTTTCTCTCTCGTGGTACAAACAGCAACTACCTCGGAAGTGCTTTCAATCACTTGGTGTTGCTGTATAGCAGCTGATCTGGAGAGGCTCCTCTGACATCTCTCTCGCTCTCGGGCAGGATACAAGAAAAAGCTCGTTAGTGCTCCTGGCATAATACTAGCCTCTCTTTTCTCTCTTTCTGTCTCTGTCTTTCTATCTTTCTCTCTGTCTCTCGCTCTGTCTCTGTCTGTCTATCTATCTGTCTTTCTCTCGATCTCTCGCTCTGTCTCTGTCTTTCTATCTTTCTCTGTCTTTCTATCTTTCTGTCCGTCTATCTCTCTCTCTCTCTGTCTTTCTCTCTCTCTGTCTTTTCTCTCTCTCTCTCGCTCTGTCTCTGTCTTTCTATCTTTCTGTCTGTCTATCTCTCTCTGTCTTTCTCTCTCTCTGTCTTTTCTCTCTCTCTCTCGCTCTGTCTCTGTTTTTCTATCTCTCGCTCTCTGTCTTTCTCCCTGTCTCTGTCTCTCTCTCCTACTTTGGTCATTCCTTTTCTGAAGTTCCCTCTTGTTCCTCCTAAACTGCAAGTACCTCATCCTACACACTCTTCCTCCTTCCTACATCCTCATTCTGTTTAATTTGGGACCCTTCACGCTAACTGCTACTGCCACTTATTCTTTCGCAGGTCCTCAAACTGTGAAACTCACTCCCTCCCTCCCTCCTAGAATGCTCAAGCTTTTAAACCCGAGCTTAGTGTCTCCATTAACCTCATCTTTTATCACCTCTGGTTTCTTGCACTTTGGCTCGAAGCTAAACTTTCTGAACTTTAAAAAAAATTGATGCTTAGTAAACATCTGGGAGCAAGTTTTTTGCCTTCTTGTCCCTTCCTTTTAAGACTTGATTTCCAAGATGCTACCCCATCTGATCCCAAACATTATTACAAATTTGAAAACATGGTGCTAAAAAAGTGCGGTGATATCCTTAAATTGTGTTCATTGTTTTGTATTTTAGGTTTTTGGAATCATTTTTACCATTTCACAGGGTAAGCTGATTGATCACTTTGGAACTGTGGCAGGAAACATTTTCATCTTTGTATTTCTCTTGGTGGGAACTATTCTAACAGGTAAGAAAGAGCTGGCATTTATATAGAATCATTAGGTTAAATGCATTGCTGGTAATAGGACTGTGGGACAGAAGCTTTAATACTTTAAATATAAATGCACATTGCATTAATTTATCTAATACATTTAAAACCACAACTTTCATTCTACTTTAAGGCAGGAGCAGTGAACTATTGGCCTTTTGTTTGTGTTGGCAATTCAGCCCTTCTGCACTGGATTGAGGCCCCACGACTCCGCATCCTGTCACCACACACCTCTTACTCTTCTCCTGAAAAAGTTTTCACCGAGAATGTTCATGTCTAAACTTAAGCCACTGTCTCTGCTATAGCGACGATATCGTGCCCTTCCATAGTTGTTAATGCTTCTAACTCCAATTTTGCTTTGAATGCTTTGTGCATTCACACAAACTCCACACAATGCTGACTCCAAACTTTTGGAATGTTGACCCATATTTTTTTCCTGGTTTTCTCATTTAATTTGTTGCCGCCCTTTGTCACTTTCGAGCAGTATTTTTATCCCTCACCACATCAGAGTCAGTTCCTTTTCTGTCTTCTAAAGTCAGAATCAGGGGAATGTATAATGGGGAACAAAGAAATGGCAGACCAATTAAATACATATTTTGGTTCTGTCTTCACAAAGGAGGACACAAATAACCTCCCAAAGATGTCGGGGAACATAGGGTCTAATGAGAGGGAGGAACTGAAAGAAATCAGTATTTGTAGGGAAATGGTGTTGGGGAAGTTGACGGGATTGAAGGCCGATAAATCCTAAGGGCCTGATAATCTACATCCTAGGGTACTTAAGGAAGTGGTCCTGGAGATAGTAGATGCATTGCTGGACATCTTCCAGAACTCGATAGTACCCATGGATTGGAGGGTAGCTAATGTTACCCCACTATTCAAAAAGGGTGGTAGAGAAAAAGCGGGGAATTATAGACCGGTAAGCCTGACATCGGTAGTAGGGAAAATGCTGGAGTCCATTATAAAAGATGTAATAGCAGAGCACTTGGAAATCAGTGACAGGATCAGACAAAATCAACATGGATTTACAAAAGGTAAATCGTGCTTGACTAATCTACTGGAATTTTTTGAGGATGTAACTGGTAAAATAGATAAGGGAGAACCAGTGGACGTGGTGTATTTGGACTTTCAGAAGGCTTTCGATAAGGTCCCGCATAAGAGATTAGCGTGCAAAATTAAGGCACATGGGATTGGGGGCAAGGTATTGACTTGGATAGAGAACTGGTTGGCAGATAGAAAGCAAAGAGTTGGAATAAACGGGTCGTTTTCCGAGTGGCAGGCAGTGACTAGTGGGGTACCGCAAGGATCGGTCCTAGGACCCCAACTGTTCACAATATATATTAATGATCTGGACGAGGGAATTGGATGTAATATCTCCAAATTTGTAGACAACACAAAGCTGGGTGGGAGGGTATGCTGTGAGGAGGATGTCGGGAAACACCAGTACGATTTGGACAGGTTGGGTGATTGGGCAGAAACATGGCAAATGCACTATAATGTGGATAAATGCGAGGTTATCCACTTTGGTGGCAAAAACAGGAAGGCAGATTATTATTTGAATGGCAATAGATTGGGAAAAGGGGAAGTGCAACGAGACCTGGGTGTCCTTGTGCACTAGTCGCTGAAGGTAAGCATGCAGGTGCAGCAGGCGGTTAAGAAGGCAAATGGTATGTTGGCCTTCGTAGCGAGAGGGTTTGAGTACAGGAACAAGGATGTCTTGCTGCAGTTGTACAGGGCCTTGGTGAGACCGCACCTTGAGTATTGTGTGCAGTTTTGGTCGCCTTATCTGAGGAAGGATGTTCTTGCCATGGAAGGAGTGCAGCGAAGATTCACCAGGCTGATACCTGGGATGGCAGGAATGACGTATGAGGAGAGATTGTGTCGATTGGGCTTATACTCACTGGAGTTTAGAAGATTGAGAGGGGATCTCATCGAAACCTATAAAATTCTGTCAGGCCTGGACAGGCTTGATGTAGGAAGGATGTTTCTGATGGAGGGGAGTCGAGAACCAGGGGTCACAGTCTAAGGATAAGGGGTGAGCCATTTAGGACTGAGATGAGGAGGAAGTTCTTCACCCAGGGTGTGGTGAACCTGTGGAATTCTCTACCACAGAAGGCAGTTGAGGCCAATTCATTAAATATATTCAAGAAGGAGTTGGATATATTTCTTAAGGCTAAAGGGATCAAGGGATATGGGGAGAAAGCAGGGACAGGGCACTGAATTTGGATGATCAGCCATTAAATTAAATGGTGGAGCAGGCTCGAGGGTCCGAATGGCCGACTCCTGCTCCTATCTTCTATGTTTCTATACATCAAATCTACAGCACAGAAACAAGCTATTCGGCCCAACTGCTCTATGTCGGTGTTTTAACTTTACACTAGCCTTCTCCCACTCGAATTACCGCTTCCCACACAGTCCCCCCCCCACCCCCCGTATCTCTCTATTTCCACCCTGCCCCCGTATCACTCGTTGATTCCGGAGATGAGGGGGTTGATTTATGAGGAAAGGTTGAGTAGGTTGGGCCTCTACTCATTGGAATTCAGAAGAATGAGAGGCGATCTTATCGAAACAGATAAGATTGTGAGGGGGCTTGATCGGGTGGATGCGGGGAGGATGTTTCCACTGATGGGTGAGACTAGAACTAGGGGGCATAATCTTAGAATAAGGGGCTGCCGTTTCAAAACTGAGATGAGGAGAAACTTCTTCACTCAGAGGGTAGTAAATCTATGGAATTTGCTACCCCAGAGAGCTGTGGAAGCTGCGACATTAAATAAATTTAAAACTGAGATAGACAGTTTCCTAGCTGATAAGGGAATTAGGGGTTACAGGGAGAGGGCAGGGAAGTGGACGTGAGCCTAGGTTCGGATCAGCCATGATCCTATTGAATGGCGGAGCAGGCCCGAGGGGCCGTATGGCCTACTCCTGCTCCTACTTTTTATGTTCTTATGTTTTATGTTCTTATCCCTCTATTCCCTTCTCCTTCATGTATGCATCAGGTGTCCCCTTAAATTTGTCAAACGCATCTGCTTCAGCCACCCCATGTGGCAGTAAGTTCCACATTCTTACCACTCTCTGTGTATAGAGATAGTTGATCACTGTGTGTGAAGAAAACCTTCCTGAGATGGGCCCTACATTTGCCTTTCACTAGTTTAAACCTGTTGCCCTCCTAATGCCCCATGTCCTACTCTTGCAAGTTAACTGAAAGTAATTTTTCAGATTTACCTTTTGCATAATGTTTATAATCTTGTGTACCTCTACAGGATTGTCTCTCTGTCACCTCAAGGCTGACGAGCCCTAGATTCTCTGGTCTTTCCCCATATCAGACGTCTAAGACTGGGAATTATTCTTGTGTTCTTACACTGCCTTCAAATCTTTCCCCTGTGTCTTAGTGACCAGTACTGGGCACTCACTCTCGGTGTGGTCTGACCAGAGCACTATACAGCTTGATTAGAACTGCCTCCGGCTTGTATTCTACTGTTTTGGTTACATAGTTCAATGTTCTTTTTGCTTTGAATGTTGCTGTGCATTGATTGGACATTTTGAGCATTGAACCTATGAAGGGTCCCAGGTCTGCTTCAGCACCATTCGTGGAGTATGTGTGTTGCCGATCTTTCCTTTCTATGTGATGTACTTTACATTTGCCTGCATTAATTTTTTGTCCTGCCTGTAAGATGGAAGAACGGGAGCAGAGAAAAGGAATAAAAATGAATTGACAATGTCCCTATTTGTATTTAACAGCTGTAATTAAACCGGACCTCAGGAGACTGAGGGCGAACATGCATGTGCCACAGGACACTGTGAGTAAAGCCCCGCTCCCGCTTCCAGCCTTCATATATATCTGGCATGCTTAGCTTTGCTTGGGAAAAAGCCTTTCTGTGGAATTCTCTGGAGAAGCAGTGGATAGATTTTCCAATTGGTTATGCTCGATTAACAGGCACAAAATAGTTGGCATAAATGTTGCAAAATTGCATGGACGTTTAAATAACATCATTGGGGCTCATTTTAATATAATCAGCTGCAAATTGATCAAATTCAAAGAGAAATGGATCGGGTGCCAGTTTCCTGCTCAGCAAGCACCCGATCCATTTCTCCTTGAATTTGACCAATATGCAACTGATTATATTAAATTGAGCCCCAATTATGTTATTTAAATATCCATGCAATTTTGCAACAATTACGCCAATATCGTGTTCAGTCATCTACCAAATAAAATGGGGTGCTGGGTGTGCTGTTTATTAAAGTGCATTTAAATGCCCCTGGAGTTAGATTTGCAGCAGAATTTTTTAGATTATTCTGAACCTTCCTTTTTTGTTTCTTTCCAGTTTACATTTAGTTGGTCAGGAGGGTTGAGTGTCCAGAACTGCCCCTGAGGTTTTGGGACAGTGGGTTTCCCAGTGGCAATCTCCCTGCACTAGAGATAGACTATGCCCACCTGCCACCCACATTCACTGCCAGAGGCACGTCTACCTGTCAGGACCTCTCTAGAACTGACTGAACGGGCTCCGGGTCGGCAGACAGGTGGTTTCAGAGCTGTGGCACCTGCTGTAAGGACACCCTGCAGCTAACATACATCGTGGAACTGGCAGTACCAGTAGTTGTGGTCAGCTGTGTCCTTGTCCTCTTTCTCCACCTCCTTTCAGGCATGCTTCCTGTGGAGCGGGTGCCCTGCCATGTAAGCAGGGCTATCAACCTCACACCCACCTCATTCTCTGCACCACCTCCAATCGTCAACCCTCAAACAAGTGATTAAAGTGTCGTGCCACTCCACCACTTTGCTACAGATTTCGCTTACTGTCTCCACATATAGTGCGCTAGCCACTGGGCATTTTTGTTATCCAAATGACCTTTGTAAAGGCCAACAAAACTACCTTTGAAATCTCCCATCATCCCTTCTAATCATCCCTTTAAGGACTGCTACCAATCGGAGATTCGATCGGACAATCATGCCCCAATATCTCTTGTCTAGAGAAAACAAAGTGCAGTTATAATGTGAATTGCAGTTATTGTCCATCGTGATAGCACTGGGAGATGTGGAGTCACAAGAACACTTCCTATGGTCATGTTCTGCCATTGTCTGGGGCTTCTCGTGGAGTTTTAACGTGTAAAGGCAGCACACAGTTAGTGGGAATCCAACACACCCTGCTGCCCCAACAAAGGGGACTGACACTGAAATGACCGCTCCGTTCCGAAACCTCTTCCTATCGTTCTCTTTCATTTCATGAAAAGTAGGAATGCTCTTTGTGTAGACTTGTGAGAATCATACTAACTCTTTCAAGGAAGGAGATTTGTTTGAGCCTGTTGGGCATTGTGGACTGTTTTTGTGAAGAGCTTTTAACAGAACTTTAAACGTGTTTAATATCATTTAAATGTTTTTGTTTGTTTCTCCTGGTTCAGCAAACTAGCATCTGTGTCGGGTGATCCGCCCTGGGTGGTGTAGAGTCACGAGAATCTGGCCCTTCCTGTAGTCACAGTCTACCACGTGCACTTGCTGGGCCCTAAGTAACCCTAGTTTCGGTAGTTGACATGAATCACATGGTGATTACAATGGCAATCGGTGATAGAGTCATAGAGTTATACAGCACAGAAAGAGGCCCTTCGGCCCATCGTGTCTGCGCCGACCATCAATCCCTGTCCAGTCTAATCCCATTTTCCAGCATTTGGTCCATAGCCTTGTATGCAATGGCATTTCAAGTGCTCATCCAAATGCTTCTTGAATGTTATGAGGGTTCCTGCCTCTACCACCCTTTCAGGCAGTGAGTTCCAGATTCCAACCACCCTCTGGGTGAAAAAGTTCCTCCTCAAATCCCCTCCAAACCTCCTGCCCCTTACCTTGAATCTATGCCCCCTTGTTATTGACCCCCCTACTAAGGGGAAAAGTTCCTCTTTATTTACCCTATCTATGCCCCTCATCATTTTGTACACCTCAATCAGGTCCCCCCTCAGCCTTCTTTGCTCCAAGGAAAACAACCCCAGCCTGTTTAGTCTTTCTTCATAGCTGAGGCGCTCCATCCCAGGTAACATCCTGGTGAATCTTCTCTGCACCCTCTCCAAAGCAATCACATCCTTCCTATAATGAGGCGACCAGAACTGCACACAGTACTCCAGCTGTGGCCTCACCAGCGTTTTGTACAGCTCCATCATAACCTCCCTGCTCTTATATTTTATGCCTCGGCTAATGAAGGCAAGTATCCCATATGCCTTTTTAACCACCTTATCTACCTATCCTGCTGCCTTCAGGGATCTATGTACATGTACACCAAGGTCCCTCTGACCCTCTGTACTTCCTAGGGTCCTACCACTCATTGTGTATTCCCTTGCCTTATTTGTCCGTCCAAAATGCATCACCTCGCACTTTTCAGGGTTAAATTCCATTTGCCACTTTTCCGCCCATCTGACCAACCCGTTTATATCGTCCTGTAGCCTGAGGCTTTCCTCCTCGCAATTTACCACCCCACCAATTTTCGTGTCATCTGCAAACTTACTGATCATACCTTTTACATTCTCATCCAAATCATTTATGTAGATCACAAACAGCAAGGGTCCCAGCACCGATCCCTGAGGTACCCCACTGGACACAGGCTTCCAGTCACAAAAACAACCTTCGACCATCACCCTCTGCCTCCTGCCACTCAGCCAGTTTAGGATCCAACGCGCCAAGGCACCCTGGATCCCATGGGCTCTTACCTTCTTGACCAGTCTCCTATGCGGGACTTTGTCAAAAGCTTTACTGAAATCCATGTAAACCACATCCACAGCATTTCCCTCATCCACACACCTAGTCACCCCCTCGAAAAATTCAATCAGATTGGTCAGACATGATTTACCCTTGACAAAGCCATGCTGACTATCCCCGATTAATCCTTGCCTCTCCAAGTGGAGACTAATTTTGTCCCTCAGAATTTTTTCCAATAATTTCCCTACCACAGATGTTAGGCTCACTGGCCTGTAATTCCCTGGTTTATCCCTGCTACCCTTCTTGAATAATGGTACTACGTTAGCTGTTCTCCAGTCCTCTGGTACATCCCCTGTGGCCAGAGAGGTTCTGAAAATTTGTGTCAGAGCCCCTGCAATCTCCTCCTTTGCCTCACACAACAGCCTGGGATACATCTCGTCCGGGCCTGGGGATTTATCCACTTTTTGGCCTGCTAAAACCACTAGTACCTCCTCCCTCTCGATGCTAATATGTTCAAGTATGTCACAGTCCCCTTGCCCGATTTCTATGTCTACATCGTCTTTCTCCATAGTGAACACAGATGCAAAAAATTCATTTAAAACCCCGCCTACATCATCTGGCTCTACACACAGATTGCCACTTTGGTCCCTAATGAGCCCTACCCTTTCCCTGGTTATCCTCTTGCCCTTAATATACTTATAAAACATCTTAGGATTTTCCTTTATTTTGCTCGCCAGTGTTATTTCATGGCCCCTCCTCGCCCTCCTAATTTCTTTTTTAAGTATGCCCCTGCACTTTTTATACTCCTCTAGGGCTTCCTCTGTCTTTAGTCTTTTGTAACTGCCAAAAGCCCCCCTTTTTTTCCTAATGCATTTTTGTATATCCCTTGTCATCCAAGGTTCCCTTTGCTTGTTGGTCCCACCCTTGACCTTTACAGGAACATGTTGGCGTTGTACTCTCTCTATTTCCCTTCTGAAAGTCTCCCACTGCTTTGATGTGGATTTTCCTATAAGTAGCTGCTCCCAGTCCACTTTGGCCAGATCCTGCCTTATCATATTAAAATCGGCCTTTCCCCAATTTAGAACCCTTATTTCCGGGCCGTCTTTGTCTTTTTCCATGACCACCTTAAATCTCACCGAATTATGGTCACTGTCGCCAAAATGCTCTCCTACTGACACTTCCACCACTTGCCCGGCTACATTCCCTAGAATTAGGTCCAGTACCGCCCCCTCTCTTGTAGGACTTTCTACATGTTGGCTCAAAAAGCTCTCCTGGATGCACTTTAAGAATTCTGCACCCTCTAAGCCTTTCACACTTTGACTATCCCAATTAATATTGGGGAAGTTGAAATCCCCCACTATTATTACCCTATTATTTTCGCACTTTTCTGAGATTTGCCTACACATCTGTTCCTCTATCTCCCCCTGACTGTTTGGGGGCCTATAGTGCACTCCCAGCAAAGTGCTTGCCCCCTTTTTGTTTTTAAGTTCTACCCATATGGCCTCATTAGAGGAACCCGCTAATATATCATCCCTCCTTACAGCAGTAATTGATTCCTTAATTAATATTGCAACACCCCCTCCTCTTTTACACCCCCCTCTGTCTCGCCTGAAGATTCTATACCCCGGAATATTGAGCTGCCAGTCCTGACCCTCCCTCAACCATGTCTCCGTGAGAGCAACAATATCGTACTCCCATGTGTTCAGCAACAACTTCAGTTCATCCACCTTATTTGCAAGACTCCTTGCATTAAAATAAATGCCTTCCAGCCTTGCCATATTTCCTTTTGCCTTCACATATTTGCTCTGCCTTCCCAGCTGACTTGTTTTTTCCTCCGTATTTGGCTGTAAATCACCCCCTACTATAGTTCCACTCTGTATCCCATCCCCCTGCCAAGTTAGTTTAAACCCCCCCCAGCAGTGCTAGCAAACCTCCCCGCAAGGATATTGGTCCCCCTCTGGTTCAGGTGTAAACCGTCCGACTTGTACAAGTCCCACCTTTCCCAGAAGCAGACCCAGTGATCCAGGAAACTAAAGCCCTCCCTCCTGCACCATCCCTTTAGCCACGCATTCATCTGTTCTATCTTCCTATTCCTATACTCACTAGCACGTGGCACCGGGAGTAATCCAGAGATTACAACCTTTGAGGTCCTGCTCTTTAATCTTCCACCTAGCTCCCTAAATTCTTGCTGCAGGACCTCATCCCTCTTTTTACCTATGTCGTTGGTACCAATGTGGACCACGACCTCTGGCTGTTCACCCTCCCCCTCCAGAATGCCCTGCAGCCGCTCAGTGACATCCTTGACCCTGGCACCAGGGAGGCAACAAACCATCCTGGATTCACGTCTACGGCCACAGAAACGCCTATCTGTTCCCCTTGCTATAGAATCCCCTACCACTATTGCTCTCCCACTCTTTTTCCTCCCTTCCTGGGCAGCAGGAGCACCCCCAGTGCCAGGAAGTTGGCTGCTGCTGCCTTCCCCTGGTGAGTCATCCCCCTCAACAGTATCCAAATCGGTATACCTGTTTGAGAGGGGAATGGTCACAGGGGTCTCCTGCACTACCTGCCTGCTTCTATTGCTCCGCCTGGTGGTCACCCATTTCCTTTCTTCCTGTGCAGCCCTACCCTGCGGTGTGACCAACTCACTAAACGTGTTATCCACGACCCTCTCAGCATCGTGAATGCTCAACAACCCATCCACCCGCAGCTCCAGCGCCTCAATGCGGTCTGCTAGTAGCTGCAGCTGGATGCATTTCCGGCACACGTGGTCATCAGGGGCACCGGCAGTGTCCCTGAATTCCCACATAGAGCAAGAGGAGCATAACATGGGGCTGGGCTCTCCTGGCATGACTTACCCTTTTTTAAATTAAATCACTATCACCAATTAAAGATCTCTCTAAGGCGCTTGTATGGTCTACCAACAGTCCCTGCTACACCAGAAAAGACCCTAGTAACTATAAACTACAGAGTTAAAGTTTAAAAAAGAGAAATACTCACCAACCAATCACTTACCTGCTCCCTGGTGACGTCACACTCTGATTACTTTTTACACCTCTCCCCGCTGCTGAGTTGGTTCGCCTCGCTGCTCCCTGCTCCAAACTGGTCGGGCCTCGGTGCTCTCTCCGGTTTTTATACCGGGCTCCTCCTCGCCTCACTGCTCCCTGGAACTGGTCGGGCCTCGGTGCTCTCTCCGGTTTTTATACCAGGCTCCTCCTCGCCTCGCTGCTCCCTGCTCTGAACTGGTCGGGCCTCGGTGCTCTCTCCGGTTTTTATACCGGGCTCCTCCTCGCCTCGCTGCTCCCTGCTCCGAACTGGTCGGGCCTCGGTGCTCTCTCCGGTTTTTATACCGGGCTCCTCCTCGCCTCGCTGCTCCCTGCTCCGAACTGGTCGGGCCTCGGTGCTCTCTCCGGTTTTTATACCGGGCTCCTCCTCGCCTCGCTGCTCCCTGCTCCGAACTGGTCAGGCCTCGGTACTCGCGCCGGTTTTTATACCGGGCTCCTCCTCGCCTCGCTGCTCCCTGGAACTGGTCGGGCCTCGGTGCTCTCTCCGGTTTTTATACCGGGCTCCTCCTCGCCTCGCTGCTCTCTCCGGTTTTTATACCGGGCTCCTCCTCGCCTCGCTGCTCCCTGGAACTGGTCGGGCCTCGGTGCTCTCTCCGGTTTTTATACCGGGCTCCTCCTCGCCTCGCTGCTCCCTGGAACTGTGAAAGGTTGCTTGGTGGTGGTTGCTTCTGTAGGTAGTCTCGGATTGGATGTTGGTCTTGGGCGATATGGCCGAGTGCATGGCTTGTGTCGACCTGTAGCTCCTCACGCACAGTAGCAGCAGTAACTGTCAATTGATGTTTGATCATTAATGTCTAATGACATGTAGCGTGTGTATTACAGAGCATAGGAGCAAATCACCACCTCGATTACGGTTCTACAGCTGCCACGATTTCCTCATACATCTTCCCTCTTCGCTTGTTGTCATCGGAGGTAGGAATTAGAATCACCTTTTGCTTAATGGTTGACTTTAGGTTTGAGTCACCTGCTCTAACTGCCCACAGTAACCAACACTGAAGCAATACTGAGGAAGTGTCAGGAACTCCCATTTTCTAGTCATACATTGTTGGTGTAGCTCTCAGTCCCTTCTGAAGAATGAATGATGCACTATGTAGTGGAATGTCCCTTATCTGTGTGCTGCAAGTATCTGCCTTAGGCCTTGTGTCACAATTCACGCATAATACATCCTTGAATCAGCGGGCATTTAGTGCGATGTGAATCGAAGTTTAGTAATGGGAAATGTGTTTGCTCACTTAATCCACCCTGCCTCCGAGACATGGCCTCTTGTAAATCGATAGAGTACTTATCTTCTATATGCCTGTATGTTCCTACGTTAATGTACTGCCGTAATCCCCGCCATTGAGCATTACAACAGTGAAAGGAACACAGTTGCCCATCATTTTACACATACCGTGCACGGTTTTACATTAAAAATGAACCTAAAGTCCAGGTACACATAATATGCAAGTACACTTAATGTGCTAGTTTTTACATTGATTTTTACATAAAACGTTCTTTTTCCATTATTCTTAAAAGCAGATTAGTGTCATTATAGAGGCGGTGCTCGTCTGTGCACACTCCTTTCACTTGAAAACCTAGCAGACAGCGCCCTTCGCACCTCGGCACAATAGTGTACACCTAATCGAGAATCACACCGCGTTGTACTCTAGGATTTGTTTGCAAAGCCCCCAGCCTTTGTGCCCAGGCATCTTGTGTCTCATTCTTGCAATCGTGGACTGTGTTGTTGTCCTAATGTATGTGAAGGATAAACTAATGAAGAAATGACCTTTCCTCAGTACACTCTTCCTCATTCTCTGATTGAAGCTTATTGTCCTTTGATATCATGCTGCTGTCTTGTTTCTCTCTCTCTCTCTCTTGACATTTGCCATCTCCCTCTCCTCTAAGACTCTCCTTAAAGCCCACCTCTTTGACCAAGTTTTTAGTCACCCCTCCTAATATCCCCTTCTTTGGCTCAGTGTCAATTTTTATCTGATTACACTCCTGTGAAGTGCCTTGGGGCGGTTTTCTACATTAAAGCCACGATATCTTGATAATCCTGAAGGCTGTCTCTGTCGCGAGTAACTACTGGTGGCTGCAGTGTAGGAATGTTACAGGAAGGATTAGATTGTTCCCGTTAGTGCAGCTTTGCAAAACACATTAGTGTATTATTGTATATGTCATTTTGACGGGAGGGGGAAGGAGTGAAATGGCCTGCCTGTCTGGAAAGATAGCTAAAATAGCCTGTTCCTGAGGTAAGGGAGTAGAACGGTCATCCATCAGAATAATGCTTGTGTTTCTAACTCGTCATACCTCGCGAGCCTCTTCATCCATTTTGGACATGGCAAACGTCTAGACCAATTATTTGAGTGCCCCTGGCCTGTACTCATCATTGGCCGGTTCAGAGCATAAGAAGGCAAACTTGATAGAGGCACAGAGTGGGTGGAGCAACAAAAACCTATAGACGGTCAAAATGCGGGAGATACGGCCTCCGAGTTGTGAGGGGTTGCATACAGGAGGATATGATGTACCTCAACTTCTAGATCACCTTTAATAAAGTTCCACTTGAAAGGCTGCTACACAATGTGAAGGCAGAGGGTATTCTCAGTAAAAGTGGAGGCAGATACGAATTGGCTAAAAACAGGAAGCAACAGGTACGACTCAGACCAGTGAGGTAAGGCTGGAGAGATGTACTGAGGGGAGTGTCCCAGGGATCGGTGCTGGGAGATGTACTGAGTGGGGCGTTCCAGGGATCGGTGCTGGGAGATGTACTGAGTGGGGTGTCCCAGGGATCGGCGCGGGGAGATGTACTGAGTGGGGCATTCCAGGGATCGGTGCTGGGAGATGTACTGAGTGGGGTGTCCCAGGGATCGGTGCTGGGTGATGTACTGAGTGGAGTGTCCCAGGGATCGATGCTGGGAGATGGACTGAGTGGAGTGTCCCAGGGATCGGTGCTGGGAGATGTACTGAGTGGAGTGTCCCAGTGATCGGTGCTGGGAGATGTACTGAGTGAAGTGTCCCAGGGATCGGTGCTGGGTGATGTACTGAGTGGAGTGTCCCAGGGATCGGTGTTGGGAGATGTACTGAGTGGAGTGTCCCAGGGATCGGTGCTGGGTGATGTACTGAGTGGAGTGTCCCAGGGATCGGTGCTGGGAGATGTACTGAGTGAAGTGTCCCAGGGATCGGGGCTGGGTGATGTATTGAGTGGAGTGTCCCAGGGATCGGTGCTGGGAGATTTACTGAGTGGAGTGTCCCAGGGATCGGTGCTGGGTGATGTACTGAGTGAAGTGTCCCAGGGATCGGTGCTGGGTGATGTATTGAGTGGAGTGTCCCAGGGATCGGTGCTGGGAGATTTACTGAGTGGAGTGTCCCAGGGATCGGTGCTGGGTGATGTACTGAGTGGAGTGTCCCAGGGATCGGTGCTGGGAGATTTACTGAGTGGAGTGTCCCAGGGATCGGTGCTGGGTGATGTACTGAGTGGAGTGTCTCAGGGATCGGTGCTGGGTGATGTACTGAGTGGAGTGTCCCAGGGATCGGTGCTGCGTGATGTACTGAGTGGAGTGTCTCAGGGATCGGTGCTATTGTGATGTACTGAGTGGGGTGTCCCGGGGATCGGTGCTGGGACATGTACTGAGTGGGGTGTCATAGAAACATAGAAGATAGGACCAGGAGTAGGCCATTCGGCCCCTCGAGCCTGCTCCGCCATTCAATGAGATCATGGCTGATCATCCAAATTCACTACCCTGTCCCTGCTTTCTCCCCATATCCCTTGAGCCCCTTAGCCTTAAGAAATATATCTAACTCCTTCGTGAATATATTTAATGAATTGGCCTCAACTGTCTTCTGTGGTAGAGAATTCCACAGGTTTACCACTCTCTGGGTGAAGAAATTCCTCCTCATCTCAGTCCTAAATGGCCTACCCCTTATCTTTAGACTGTGACACCTGGTTCCTGATTCCCCCGCCATCGGGAACAGCCTTCCTGCATCTTGTCTGTCTAGTCCTGTTAGAATTTTATAAGTTTCAATGAGATCCCCTCTCATTCTTCTAAACTCTAGCGAATATAAGCTTAATCGACCCAATCTATCTTCATACGTCATTCCTGCCATCCCAGGTATCAGCCTGGTGAATCTTCGCTGCACTCCCTTCCAAGAACATCCTTCCTCAGATAAGGCGACCAAAACTGCACACAATGCTCAAGGTGTGGTCTCACCAAGGCCCTGTACAACTGCAGCAAGACATCCTTGCTCCTGTACTCGAATCCTCTCGCTATGAAGCCCAACATACCATTTGCCTTCTTAACCGCCTGCTGCACCTGCATGCTTACCTTCAGCGACTGGTGCACAAGGACACCCAGGTCTCATTGCACTTCCCCTTTTCCCAATCTATTGCCATTCAGATAATCTGCCTTCCTGTTTTTGCCACCAAAGTGGATAACCTCACATTTATCCACATTATACTGCATCTGCCCAATCGCCCAACCTGTCCAAATCGTACTGGAGTTTCTCTGCATCCTCCTCACAGCACACACACCCACCCAGCTTTGTGTTGTCTGCAAACTTGGAGATATTACATCTAGTTCCCTCATCTAGATCATTAATATGTATTGTGAATAACTGGGGTCCTAGCACCGATCCCTGCGGTACCCCACTAGTCACTGCCTTCCACTCGGAAAATGACCCGTTTATTCCAACTCTTTGCTTTCTGTCTGCCAACCAGTTCTCTATCCAAGTCAATACCTTGCCCCCGATCCCATGTGCCTTAATTTTACACGCTAATCTCTTATGCGGGACCTTATTGAAAGCCTTTTGAAAATCCAAATACACCACATCCACTGGTTCTCCCTCATCTATTTTACCAGTTACATCCTCAAACATTTCCAGTAGATTAGTCAAGCACGATTTACCTTTTGTAAATCCATGTTGACTTTGTCCGATCAGGTCACTTTTTTCCAAGTGCTCTGCTATTACATCCTTTATAATGGACTCTAGCATTTTCCCCACTACCGATGTCAGGCTTACCGGTCTGTAATTCCCCGTTTTCTGTCTACCACCCTTTTTGAACAGTGGGGTAACATTAGCTACCCGCCAATCCATGGGGGAATTAAAAACCAGAGCATGTCAGGAAGGGACAGAATGTATACTGATAAAGGTAAAGTAGTAAAAAGGGTAAAAGCAGGAATAAATGATCAGAAAACATATTTGAAAGTTCTTTATCTGAATGCACACAGCATTCGTAACAAATTTGACAAGTTGACGGTGCAAATAACTACACATGGGTATGATCTGGTGGCCATTACGGAAACATGGCTGCAAGATAATCATGACTGGGAACTAAACATGCAAGGGTATTTGACAATTAGGAAGGACAGACAGGAAGGAAAGGGAGGTGGGGTTGCTATGTTAATCAAGGATGGAATCACTGCAATAGTCAGAAATGATATTGGGTCAAAGGATCAGGATAGTGAAACAGTTTGGGTGGAGATAAGGAATAATAAGGGGAAAAAGTCACTAGTGGGCGTAGTTTATAGGCCTCCTAACAGTTGCAACTCTGTTGGTCGGAGTATAAATCATGAAATAGTTGGGGCTTGTAATAAGGGAACAGCTATAATCATGGGGGATTTTAACTTTCATACTGAGTGGACTAATCAAATTGGGCATGGCAGCATTGAGGAAGAGTTCATAGAGTGTATTAGGGACGGGTTCCTTGAGCAGTATGTAACTGAACCAACCAGGGGACAGGCAATCTTAGATCTGGTCCTGTGTAATGAGACAGGATTAATAAAAAATGTCCTAGTAAAGGATCCCCTTGGAATGAGTAACCATAATATGGTTGAATTCCAAATTCAGTTTAAGGGTGAGAGAGTTGGATCACAAACCAGCGTACTAAGCTTAAATAAAGGAGACTATGAAGGTATGAGAGTAGAATTGACTAAAGTGGACTGGGAAAACAGATTCAAGTGTAAGACGGTACAAGAGCAGTGGTCTACATTCAAGGAGATATTTCACATCTTTCAAGATAAATATATTCCGCTGAGGAAAAAAGGGAGTAAAAGAAAAGACAGCCATCCGTGGCTTAGTAAAGTAATAAAAGATAGTATTCGACTGAAAACAAGGGCATATAAATTAGCCAAATCTCGTGGGAGGATAGAAGATTGGGAAGCATTTAAAAGCCAGCAAACAATAACTAAAAGATTAATTAAGAAAGGGAAGATAGATTATGAAAGTAAACTAGCAAAAAATATAAAAACAGATAGCAAGAGTTTCTACAGCTATATAAAAAGAAAAAGGGTGGCTAAAGTGAACGTTGGTCCCTTAGAGGACGGGACCGGGAAACTAGTGGTGGGGAACATGGAGATGGCAAAGATGCTGAACAAATATTTTGTATCAGTCTTTACAGTAGAGGACACTAAAAATATCCCAACACTGGACAAACAGGGGGCAATGGGGGGGAGGAGCTAAACACGATTAAAATCACTAAGGAGATGGTACTCAGTAAAATAATGGGACTTAAGGCAGATAAATCCCCCGGACCTGATGGCCTACATCCTAGGGTCTTGAGAGAAGTGGCGGTAGGGGTTGTGGATGCATTGGTGATCATTTTCCAGAACTCCCTGGACTCAGGAAAGGTCCCAGCAGATTGGAAAACTGCTAATGTAACACCCTTATTTAAGAAGGGAAGTAGACAAAAAGCTGGAAACTATAGACCAGTTAGCCTAACATCTGTGGTTGGCAAAATGTTGGAGTCCATTATTAAGGAAACAGTAACAGAGCATTTGGATAAACATAATTTAATAGGACAGAGTCCGCATGGTTTTACGAAGGGGAAGTCATGTTTGACAAATTTGCTCAAATTCTTTGAGGATGTAGCATACAGGGTGGATAAAGGGGAACCAGTGGACGTAGTGTATTTGGACTTCCAAAAAGCATTTGACAAGGTTCCACACAAAAGATTACTGATCAAGATAAAAAATCACGGGATTGGGGGTAATATACTGGCATGGGTGGAAGATTGGCTATCTAACAGAAAACAAAGAGTTGGGATAAATGGTTCGTTCTCGGGCTGGCAATCAGTAACTAGTGGTGTTCCGCAGGGGTCAGTGCTGGGACCCCAACTCTTTACAATCTATATTAACGATTTGGAGGAAGGGACCGAGTGCAACATATCCAAGTTTGCAGATGATACTAAGATGAGAGGGAAAGTAGTGAGTGAGGAGGACATAAAAAAAACCTGCAAGGGGACATAGACAGGCTAAGTGGGCAGAGATTTGGCAGATGGAATACAATACTGGAAAGTGTGAGGTTATGCACTTTGGCAGGAAAAATCATAGAGCAAGTTATTATCTTAATGGCAAGAAACTGGAAAGTACTGAAGTACAAAGGGATCTGGGGTCCTGGTGCACGAAACTCAAAAGGTTAGTATGCAGGTGCAGCAAGTGATTAAGAAGGCCAATGGAATGTTGGCTTTCATTGCTAGGGGGATAGAATATAAAAATAGGGAGGTATTGCTTCAGTTGTACAAGGTATTGGTGAGACCGCACCTGGAATACTGCGTACAGTTTTGGTGTTCGTACTTAAGAAATGACATACTTGCTCTCGAGTCAGTACAAAGAAGGTTCACTCGGTTAATCCCGGGGATGAGGGGATGGACATATGAGGAGAGGTTGAGTAGATTGGGACTCTACTCATTGGAGTTCAGAAGAATGAGAGGCGATCTTATTGAAACATATAAGATTGTGAAGGGGTTGGATCGGGTGGATGCGGGGAGGATGTTCCCGATGATGGGTGAAACTAGAACTAGGGGCCATCGTCTTAGAATAAGGGGCTACTCTTTCAAAACTGGGATGAGGAGGAACTACTTCACTCAGAGGGTGGTAGGTCCATGGAATATGCTGCCCCAAAAAGCTGTAGAAGCTACATCATTACAAAAATTTAAAACAGAAATAGACAGTTTCCTAGAAGTAAAGGGAATTAAGGGTTACGGGGAGCGGGCAGGAATTTGGACATGAGTCTAGGTTCGGATCGGACATGGCCCTGTGGGTAGCGGAGCGGGCCCAGGGGCCGTGTAGCCTGATCCTGCTCCTATTTCGTGTGTCTAATTCTGTTAGATTCAGGAGATGGTTCTGTGATAGTAGATTGGCGGTTAGGATCAGATCAGCCATGATCTTATTGAATGGCGGAGCAGGCTCGAGGGGCCGATTGGCCTACTCCTGCTCCTATTTCTTATGTTCTTATGCGGTGAGGATGTTTCCACTGATGGGTGAGACTAGAACTAGGGGGCATAATCTTAGAATAAGGGGCTGCCCTTTCAAAACTGAGATGAGGAGAAACTTCTTCACTCAGAGGGTAGTAAATCTATAGAATTTGCTACCCCAGAGAGTTGTGGAAGCTGCAACATTAAATAAATTTAAAATGGAGATAGACATTTTCCTAGCAGATAAGGGAATTAGGGGTTACGGGGAGAGGGCGGGGAAGTGGACCTGAGTCTAGATTCAGATCAGCCATGATCCTATTGAATGGCGGAGCAGGCCCGAGGGACCGTACGGCCTACTCCTGCTCCTATTTCTTATGTTCTTATGTACTGTTCCAGAGTCTATCGAATTTTGGAAGATGACCAGCAATGCATCTACTATTTCTAGGGCCACTTCCTTAAATACCCTAGAATGTAGATTATCAGGCCCTGGGGATTTATGGGCCCTCAATCCCATCAATTTCCCTAACACCATTTCCCTACAAATACTGATTTCTACCAGTTCCTCCCTGTCATTAGACCCTATGTTCCCCCACATCTCTGGGAGGTTATTTGTGTCCTCCTTTGTGAAGACAGAACCAAAATATGTATTTAATTGGTCTGCCATTTCTTTGTTCCCCATTATAAATTCCCCTGATTCTGACTGCAAGGGACCTACGCTTGACTTCACCAATCTTTTTCTCTTCACATATCTATAAAAGCTTTTACAGTCAGTTTTTATGTTCCCAGCAAGCTTACACTCATTCTATTTTCCCTTTCTTAATTAATCCCTTTGTCCTCCTTTGTTGAATCCTAAACTGCTCCCAATCCTCAGGTTTACTGCTTTTTCTGACCAATTTATATGTCCTCTCCTTGGACCTTATGCTATCCCTAATTTCCCTTGTTAGCCAATGTTGACTCACCTTTTTGTTTTATTTTTATGCCAAACAGGGATGAACAAATTCTGTAGTTTATCCATGCGATCTTTAAATGTTTGCCGTTGCCTATGCACCGTCAACCCTTTAAGTAACATTCCCCAATCCATCCTTGCCAACTCGCGCCTCATACCATCGTAGTTTCCTTTATTTAAATTCAGTACCCAAGTCTCTGAATTAGCTACTTCACTCTCCATCTTAATGAAGAATTCTATCATATTATGATCGCTCCTCCCCAAGGGGCCTCGCACAACAAGATTGCTAATTAATCCTTTCTCATTACATAATACCTAGTCTAAGATGGCCTGATGTCTAGTTGTTTCCTCGACATATTGGTCCAGGAAACCATCCCGTATACACTCTAGGAATTCTTCTTCCACAGTATTGTTACTAATTTGGTTTGCTACCAATCTATATGTAGATTAATGTCACCCATGATAACTGCTGTGTCCTTATTGTACGCATCTCTAATTTCCCGTTTAATGCCATCCCCAACCTCAGCATTACTGTTTGGGGGGTCTGTATACAACTCCTATGAACGTTTTCTGCCCCATGATATTTCTCAGCTCTACCCATACAGATTCCACATCATCAGAGCTAATATCCTTCCTTATTATTGTGTTAATCTCCTCTTTAACCAGCAATGCTACCCCACCGCCTTTTCCTTTTTGCCTGTCCTTCCTGGATATTGAATACCCCTGGATGTTGAATTCCCAGCCTTGGTCACCCTGGAGCCATGTTTCCGTAATCCCAATCATATCATATCCGTTTACATCTATTTGCGCAGCTCATTCATCCACCTTATTACGAATGCTCCTTGCATTAAGACACAAAGCCTTCAGGCTTGTTTTTTTAACACTCTTAGACCTTTTAGAATTATTGTTTACTGTGGCCCTGTTTGATTTACACCCTTGATTTCTCTGACTTCCACTTTTGCTTTTCTCCTTCTTGTCTTTTGCTTCTATCCTTGCTTCCCTTTCCTCTGTCTCCCTGCACAGGTTCCTAACCCATTGCCATTTTAGTTTAAACCCTCCCCCAGAGCACTAGCAAACACTCCCCCTAGGACATCGGTCCCGGTCCTGCCCAGGTGCAAACCGTCCAGTTTGTACTGGTCCCACCTCCCCCAGAACCGGTTCCAATGTCCCAAGAATTTGAATCCCTCCCCCTTGCACCATTCTTCTAGCCACGTAGTCATCTGAAATATCCTTCTATTTCTACTCTTGAGTAGCACGTGGCACTGGTAGCAATCCTGAGATTACTACCTTTGAGGTCCTGTTTTTTAATTTACCTCCTAACTCCCTATATTTAGCTTTTAGGACCTCATCCCGTTTTTTACCTATATTGTTGGTACCTTTATGCACCACGACAGCTGGCTGTTCACCCTCCCCCTCCAGAATGCTTTGCAGCCGCTCTGAGACATCCTTGACCCTTGCACCAGGGAGGCAACATACCATCCTGGAGTCTCGTTTGCAGCCGCAGAAACGCCTATCTATTCCCCTTACAATAGAATCCCCTATCACTATAGCTCTCCCGCTCTTTTTCCTCCCGTCCCGTGCAGCAGAACGACCCATGGTGCCAGGAAGTTGGCTGCTGCTGCCTTCCCCCGATAAGCCATTCTCCCCAACAATATCCAAAGTGGTATATCTGTTTGAGAGGGGGATGGCCACAGGGGACTCCTGCACTACCTGCCTGCGCCTACTACTTTGCCTGGCGGTCACCCATTCTCTTCCTGCCTGTGCAGCCTTTACCTGCGCTGTGACCAACTGATTAAACGTGATATCCACGACGTCCTCAGCCTCGCGAATGCTCCAGTATGTATCCATTCGCAGCTCCAGCGCCGCAATGCCGTCTGTCAGTAGCTGCAGCTGGATACACTTCCCGCACACATGGTCATCAGGGACACAGGAAGTGTCCCTGATTTCCTACATGGTGCAGGAGGAGCATGCCACGGGGCCGAGCTGTCCCAGGGATCGGTGCTGGGACATGTACTGAGTGGGGTGTCCCGTGGATCGGTGCTGGGAGATGAACTGAGTGGGGTGTCCCGTGGATCGGTGCTGGGTGATGTACTGAGTGGGGTGTCCCGGGGATCAGTCCTGGCGATGTGCTGAGTGGGGTGTCCCGGGGATCGGTGCTGGCGATGTGCTCTACCTCCTAATCTGTCTCCTTATTGTGAATATTAATCGGCAATGTGAAACCTTGAAGATCCAAGTACATAATATCAACGGTGGTTCCCTGCCCTCTCCAAGGCCTTGACATCCTTCCTAAAGTGCGGAGCCCAGAATTGGACACAATACTCCAACTGGGGCCTAACCAGTGATTTATAAAGGTTCAGCATAACTTCCTTGCTTTTGTAACTCTATGGGGGGAATTTGAACTTTTGGATCTGCCGGGAGCGGAGGGGCCAGATAGCGCGCCGGAAATCCGGCTCTCCCTGCACGCTGTGGAGTTAAAACCTCACATCACTGACAGGCTTGGCTTCCAGTTGGGTGAGAAATGCTGGAGAAGAGGCTGCACCCTAGGTAGGTCCGATCCCCGACCAGGTGGGTGGAGGGGGCTTCAATTCTGGGGGAGTCCAATCCCCGATCCCGGGGTGGTCTGATCCCTGGCCCCGGCGGGGGGGGGGGGGGGGGGCTGATGATGGGGAATCTTGGGGGGCTTGGACAAAGCGCTCTTGCTCCTTCTGGCCCACAAGATTGCTCCCCGAGGGGGTACTTGCCTCGCTGCATCTGCCGGGTTTCCTGAGGCCCGGGAACCCTGGCCAGACACAGTTAAACCTGCAAAGCAGGTTAAATCAGAGGCCTCCAGCCTTATTATCATATTTAAAGTGCCAACCCACCTCCTGGGAGCTTATGGGATGTGGGCATCGCTGGCAAGGCCAGCATTTATTGCCCATCCCTAATTGCCCTTGAGAAGGTGGTGGTGAGCCGCCGCCTTGAACCACTGCAGTCCGTGCGGTGATGGTGCTCCCGCAGTGCTGTTAGGGAGGGAGTTCCAGGATTTTGACATTGAAGGAACCGTGGTATATTTCCAAGTTATGGTGGTGTGTGGAATTTGGAGGTGGTGGTGTTCCCATACACCTGCTGCCCTTATCCTTCTAGGTGGAAGAGGTCGCAGGTTTGGGAGGTGCTGCCGAAGAAGCCTTGGCGAGTTGCTGCAGTGCATCTTGTAGATGGTACACACTGCAGCCACGGTGCGCCGGTGATGGAGGGAGTGAATGTTTATGGTGGTGGATGGGGTGCCAATCAAGCGGGCTGCTTTGTCCTGGATGGTGTCGAGCTTCTTGAGTGTTGGAGCTGCACTCATCCAGGCAAGTGGAGAGTATTCCATCACACTCCTTACTTGTGCCTTGTAGATGGTGGAAAGGCTTTGGGGAGTCAGGAGGTGAGACACTCGCCGCAGAATACCCAGCTTCTGACCTGCTCTTGTTCCCACAGTATTTATGTTCCTATGTAACAGGCACGAGGGGTGAATGAGCTCTTCCTGTTCCTTTTCCTATTCACTCTAACTGTTCACATTATCCTGACAAAACTCTAACTGTGAGCTTTTACTTTTTCCTTCAGTTGTGTGCACGCATTTAAAAGTCTTGCATCATTTGTTGTTTGATCTCTGGCTGTGGAGAAGTGTGGCCAGCAAATTGAGTGACAGGCGCCTCTGGACTTGGGCCTGTGCCCCTCCAGTTGGACGTGCAGACTGGCTTCTAAATCATGTGGTGATGGTTTGGACTCCAGCTGGCCTATAAACAGAGACTGCTGCAGCTGCTGGTTTCGGTCAGTCAGTCCTTAATGCATGCTTTGTTTTTTTTCACATCTCACAGCGGTTAGCCAGCAAGGCAGAGGAGGGAATCTGCAGTTCCATAATCTTAAACGAAGCAGCACTGTGAAGAGAAGTCCAGCTAACCAGCCAAGTCCGCGGATAGAGCCATGGTCGCTCAGCCAGCACCGACAGCCTCGCCTGCAAGGGTGGCAGGGACTGCTTTATATCTGCAGATTCTCTTTGGAACTGATTTGCCAAAGTCTAATGTTTTGAATATGTATCGTGATCACTTCTCTTGCAGCAAATGTTGATGCGTTTTCTAACTGTTGCTTCTCCTCAAAATCACTCCATCTGCACTCCCAGAAACTCGTCCCCCTCTGGGAAAACACTCCCAGAAACTCGTCCCCCTCTGGGAAAACACTCCCAGAAACCCGTCCCCCTCTGGGAAATCGCTCCCAGAAACCCATCCACTCTGGGGAAAACACTCCCAGAAACTCGTCCCCCTCTGGGAAAACACTCCCAGAAACCCGTCCCCCTCTGGGAAATCGCTCCCAGAAACTCGTCCCCCTCTGGGAAATCGCTCCCAGAAACCCATCCACTCTGGGAAATCACTCCCAGAAACTCGTCCCCCTCTGGGAAATCGCTCCCAGAAACTCGTCCCCCTCTGGGGAAATCGCTCCCAGAAACTCGTCCCCCTCTGGGAAATCGCTCCCAGAAACTCGTCCCCCTCTGGGAAATCGCTCCCAGAAACCCATCCACTCTGGGAAATCGCTCCCAGAAACTCGTCCCCCTCTGGGAAATCGCTCCCAGAAACCCGTCCACTCCGGGAAATCGCTCCCAGAAACTCGTCCCCCTCTGGGAAATCGCTCCCAGAAACTCGTCCCCCTCTGGGGAAATCGCTCCCAGAAACTCGTCCCCCTCTGGGAAATCGCTCCCAGAAACTCGTCCCCCTCTGGGAAATCGCTCCCAGAAACCCATCCACTCTGGGAAATCGCTCCCAGAAACTCGTCCCCCTCTGGGAAATCGCTCCCAGAAACCCGTCCACTCCGGGAAATCGCTCCCAGAAACCCGTCCCCCTCTGGGAAATCGCTCCCAGAAACCCGTCCACTCCGGGAAATCGCTCCCAGAAACTCGTCCCCCTCCGGGAAAACACTCCCGGAAACTCGACCCCTCCGGGAAAACACTCCCAGAAACTCGTCCCCCTCTGGGAAATCACCCCCAGAAACCCGTCCCCCTCTGGGAAATCGCTCCCAGAAACCCGTCCCCTCCGGGAAATCACTCCCATAATCTGACTCATTGTGCTGCTTTTTTCCTATTTCTTGAGCATCAATAAAATCTCTTGTCTTCTGAGGGACATGTGCTGGCACAGAGCGGGGTTGCTGTACATATACCGTGGGTGCCGGGGCCTCAGTCAGATGTTTTTGGAATGCTCCCTTTGCAGGTGTAACTACACAGCACAACACTGAAGGATTTACAGTGACCTTGTTTTGCGGCACAAACCACACCTGCACACACCTGGAAAGAATCCAAAATTCTGCTTAACATTTTGTCAGGATTCTGAACGCCATAGAAATAATAAACTGGTACCTGCTGCAACTTGTAGCCCGAGTCTGGACGTACAGCAGTGAGGAGCGAGTCTGTAAGCTGCTTGTGCTGTTGCGGTGGGGGACAAACCCAGTGATTCAGTGTAGACTCATCATTGTACTTTTAAATATAAAGCCTACTAGGTTAGGCCTCAGTGCAAATGTTTTACATGAGGACAAGGAAGGGCCGATTGGCCTGCAGTGCTGCATCATCCTATCATTCTATGAAGTAAGGACAGTAAGGGCACTTCATGATTTCATCTCTTGACCCACAAGTCTTGCTGCTCCCAACTCTTCACTCTTTCGGAAGGCTGCGTCTGTTCTAGCCAATGAAAGAGCGATATTTGTCAGCTGTGGCTCCAAGGCTGAGGCGTGATCCCCTGTCAATTATGATTACTGTTTGATTACAGGCCTGTATGTATAGATCATGTGCCCCTTCGGAGGGTTCTGGACATCTCTTGCAGGTTCTGCGCTAGTCAGGCCCACCTGTATTCGAATTCCCAGTAAGACCAATAGTGAGATTTTATTCATCTACATTTGGAAAATAGCAGTACAAATCGCAGGATCTGTTGTTGGTATTTCAAATTGAAAGAATGGTGTAGGGTTCAGAATTATAAATAAAATCTCAGCAATGACTGTAAAAATGTGATTGATTCAGTCTTTCGTTACCTTGAAATGAGCACCAGCTCCAGCAGCATGTGAATGAGCTGTAAAGCCTGTAGACAGGTTACCACCACCTTTGGTACAATGTGCTCTTTACACAATCTGTATCTCTAACCTAACTACACAACCATAGAAGTTTACCAGACAGGAGGAAGCCATTCAGCCCACCATGTCTGTGCCAGTCTTACAGCGACTTAATCATGTAGTGCCAATTGCAACAGAAAAAGGATTTGCTTAAAGGAGTAGTCTGTGGGCTTGGGGAAGTACATTCCGTGAGGGTCCTCAGTGGTTCCGATGAGGTTCCTCAGTACGTTAACATAGACATAGAAGATAGGAGCAGGAGTAGGCCATTCGGCCCCTCGAACCTGCTCCGCCATTCAATGAGATCATGGCTGATCATCCAAATTCACTACCCTGTCCCTGCTTTCTCCCCATATCCCTTGATCCCTTTAGCCTTAAGAAATATATCCAACTCCTTCTTGAATATATTTAATGAATTGGCCTCTACTGCCTTCTTTGGCAGAGAATTCCACAGCTTCACCACTCTCTGGGTGAAGAAATTCCTCCTTCATTTCTGTCCTAAATGGCTTACCCCTTATCCTTAGACTGTGACCCCTGGTTCTGGACTCCCCAATCATCGGGAACATCCTGCATCTAGTCTGTCCAGTCCTGTCAGAATTTTATAAGTTTCAATGAGATCCCCTCTCATTCTTCTAAACTCCAGCAAGTATAAGCCCAATTGACCCAATCTCTCCTTATACGTCATTCCTGCCATCCCAGGTATCAGCCTGGTGAATCTTCGCTGCACTCCCTCCATGGCAAGAACATCCTTCCTCAGATAAGGCGACCAAAACTGCAAAGGTGTGGTCTCACCAAGGCCCTGTACAACTGCAGCAAGACATCCTTGTTCCTGTACTCGAACCCTCTCACTACGAAGGCCAACATACCATTTGCCTTCTTAACCGCCTGCTGCACCTGCATGCTTACCTTCAGCGACTGGTGCACAAGGACACCCAGGTCTCGTTGCACTTTGCCTTCTCCCAATCTGTTGCCGTTCAGATAATAATCTGCCTGCCTGTTTTTGACACCAAAGTGGATAACCTCATATTTATCCATGTTATATTGCATCTGCCATGCTTCTGCCCAATTACCCAACCTGCCCAAATCATACTGGAGTTTCTCAGCATCCTCCTCACAGCACACACGCCCACCCAGCTTTGTGTTGTCTGCAAACTTGGAGATATTACATCTAGTTCCCTCGTCTAGATCATTTATATATATTGTGAATAGCTGGGGTCCTAGCACCGATCCCTGCGGTACCCCACTAGTCACTGCCTGCCACTTGGAAAAAGACCCGTTTATTCCAACTCTGCTTTCTGTCTGCCAACCAGTTCTCTATCCAAGTCAATACCTTGCCCCCAATCCCATGTGCCTTAACTTTACACGCTAATCTCTTATGCGGGACCTTATCGAAAGCCTTTTGAAAGTCCAAATACACCACACCCACTGGTTCTCCCTTATTTATTCTACCAGTTACATATTCAAAAAATTCCAGTAGATTAGTCAAGCACGATTTACCTTTTGTAAATCCATGTTGACTTTGTCCGATCCTGTCACTGTTTTCCAATGAGGATCCTCAGTGGTCCCGTGCTGGTCCTCAGTACGTTCCGATGAGGGTCCTCAGTACGTTCCGATGAGGGTCCTCAGTACGCCCGATGAGGGTCCTCAGTACGTCCCGATGAGGGTCCTCAGTGATTCCGATGAGGGTCCTCAGTGGTTCCGAAGAGGGTCCTCAGTACGTCCGATGAGGGTCCTCAGTACGTTCCGCTGAGGGTCCTCAATGGTTCCGATGAGGGTCCTCAGTACGTTCCTAGGAGGGTCGTCAGTACGCTCCGATGAGGGTCCTCAATGGTTCCGATGAAGGTGCTCAGTACGTTCCGATGAGGGTCCTCAGTGGTTCCGATGAGGGTCCTCAGTACATCCGATGAGGGTCCTCAGTACGTTCCGATGAGGGTCCTCAGTGGTTCCGATGAGGGTCCTCAGTACATCCGATGAGGGTCCTCAGTACGTTCCGATGAGGGTCCTCAGTGGTTCCGATGAGGGTCCTCAGTACGTTCCGATGAGGGTCCTCAGTGGTTCCGATGAGGGTCCTCAGTACGTTCCGATGAGGGTCCTCAGTGGTTCCGATGAGGGTCCTCAGTACGTTCCGATGAGGGTCCTCAATGGTTCCGATGAGGGTCCTCAGTACGTCCGATGAGGGTCCTCAGTACATCCGATGAGGGTCCTCAATGGTTCCGATGAGGGTCCTCAGTACGTCTGATGAGGGTCCTCAGTACGTTCCTATGAGGGTCCTCAGTACGCTCCGATGAGGGTCCTCAGTACATCCGATGAGGGTCCTCAGTACGTCCGATGAGGGTCCTCAGTACGTTCCTATGAGGGTCCTCAGTATGCTTCGATGAGGGTCCTCAGTATGCTTCGATGAGGGTCCTCAATGGTTCCGATGAGGGTCCTCAGTACGTCCGATGAGGGTCCTCAATGGTTCCGATGAGGGTCCTCGGTACGTCCGATGAGGGTCCTCGGTACGTCCGATGAGGGTCCTCAATCGTTCCGATGAGGGTCCTCAGTACGTCCGATGAGGGTCCTCAGTACGTCCGATGAGGGTCCTCAGTACGTCCGATGAGGGTCCTCAATGGGTCCGATGAGGGTCCTCAGCCCGATGAGGGTCCTCAGTAAGTCCGATGAGGGTCCTCAGTAAGTCCGATGAGGGTCCTCAGTAAGTCCAATGAGGGTCCTCGGTACGTCCGATGAGGGTCCTCAGTAAGTCCAATGAGGGTCCTCGGTACGTCCGATGAGGGTCCTCAGTGGTTCCGATGAGGGTCCTCGGTACGTCCGATGAGGGTCCTCAGTACGTCCGATGAGGGTCCTCAATGGGTCCGATGAGGGTCCTCGGTAAGTCCGATGAGGGTCCTCAGTGGTTCCAATGAGGGTCCTCGGTAAGTCCGATGAGGGTCCTCAGTGGTTCCGATGAGGGTCCTCGGTACGTCCGATGAGGGTCCTCAGTACGTCCGATGAGGGTCCTCAATGGGTCCGATGAGGGTCCTCAGTACGTCCGATGAGGGTCCTCAATGGGTCCGATGAGGGTCCTCGGTAAGTCCGATGAGGGTCCTCAGTGGTTCCAATGAGGGTCCTCGGTAAGTCCGATGAGGGTCCTCAGTGGTTCCGATGAGGGTCCTCGGTACGTCCGATGAGGGTCCTCAGTACGTCCGATGAGGGTCCTCAATGGGTCCGATGAGGGTCCTCGGTAAGTCCGATGAGGGTCCTCAGTGGTTCCAATGAGGGTCCTCGGTAAGTCCGATGAGGGTCCTCAGTGGTTCCGATGAGGGTCCTCGGTACGTCCGATGAGGGTCCTCAATGGGTCCGATGAGGGTCCTCAGTACGTCCGATGAGGGTCCTCAATGGGTCCGATGAGGGTCCTCGGTGGTTCCAATGAGGGTCCTCGGTAAGTCCGATGAGGGTCCTCAGTGGTTCCGATGAGGGTCCTCGGTACGTCCGATGAGGGTCCTCAGTACGTCCGATGAGGGTCCTCAATGGGTCCGATGAGGGTCCTCGGTAAGTCCGATGAGGGTCCTCAGTGGTTCCGATGAGGGTCCTCAGTAAGTCCGATGAGGGTCCTCAGTGGTTCCGATGAGGGTCCTCGGTAAGTCCGATGAGGGTCCTCGGTACGTCCGATGAGGGTCCTCGGTCTGCTTCCTCTTGGATGACCTGATAGTTCCATGTCTGTGGAAACTGCTCTGCCTCAGGTCGTCATGCCGACCAGAACTGCACGCAGTGGTCTAACCAAGGTTCGATACAGGTTTAGCATAACTTCTCTACTTTTGAATTCTATCCCTCTAAAAATAAACCCTAGTGCTTGGTTTGCTTTTTTTATGGCCTTGCTTTGTGATCTGTGTATTTGTACTCCGAGATCCCTTTGTTCCTCTACCCCACCTAGACTCACACCCTCCAAGTGATGTGACCTCCCTATTCTTACTACCAATATGTAATACCTCACATTTATCTGTGTTGAACTTCATTTGCCAATTATATGGCCATTCTGCAAGTTTATTAATGTCCTCCTGTAACTTGTTGCAGTCCTCCTCAGTGTTGACTATCCCCCCAATTTGGTGTCATCGAAAGATGAGGTGCTGTTCCTCGAGCTTACGTTGAGCTTCATTGGAAGAGTGTAAGAGGCCGAGGACAGAGTGGGAGTGGAGCGGAGAATTAAACAGGCGACTGGAAGCTCGGGGTCACCCTTACAGACTGAACGGAGGTGTTCCGCAAAGCGGTCACCCAATCTGCGTTTGGTCTAAGAAGAAATAGGAGCAGGCCGTTCGGCCCCTCGAGCCTGCTCTGCTATTTAATGAGATCATGGCTGATCTGATTTTGGCCTCAACTCCACTTTCCTGCTCCCCATAACCCTTGACTCCCCTGTTGCTCAAAAATTTATCTCAGCCTTGAATATATTCAATGACTCCGCTTCCACAGCTCCCTGGGGTAGAGAATTCCAAAGATTCACAACCCTGAGAGAAGAAATTCCTGCTCATCTCCGTCTTAAATGGGCGACCCCATTTTCTGAGACTGTGCCCCCTCGTTCTAGATTCCCTGATGAGGGGAAACATCCTCTCAGCATCTACCCTGTCCAACCCCCTCAGAATCTTAGATGATTCAATAAGATCACCTCTCATTCTTCTAAATGCCAGTGAGTATAGGCCCAACCTGCTCAATCTAACCTTTCCTCATAAGACAACCCCTTCATCCCAGGAATCAACCTCGTGAACCTTCTCTGAACTGCCTCCAATGCAAGTATATCCCTCCTTAAATAAGGGGATCAAAACTGTACGCAGTACTCCAGGTGCAGTCTCACCAATACCCTGTACAGTTGTAACAGGACTTCCCTACTTTTACATTCCATTCCTTTTGCAATAAAGGCCAACATTCCATTTGCCTTCCTAATTACTTGCTGTACCTGCATGTTAACTTTTTGTGTTTCACGTACGAGAACACCCAGATCCCTCTGTACCGCCGCATTCTGTAGTCTTTCTCCATTTAAATATTTTTCTTTTGTATTCCTACCGAAGTGGATAACTTCACATTTTCCCACATTATACTCCATCTGCCAGATTTTTGCCCACTCACTTAGCCTATCCATATCCTTTGGAGATTCTTTGCGTCCTCCACACAATTTGCTTTCCCACCTATCTTTGTATCATCAGCAAATTTGGCTACAGTACACTCGGTCCCTTCATCCAAGTCATTAATATAGATTGTAAATAGTTGAGGCCCCAGCACTGATCCCTGCAGCACACCACTAGTTACATTTTGCCAACCTGAAAATGACCCATTTATCCCAATGCTCTGTTTTCTATTAGTTAGCCAATCCTCTATCCATGCTAATATTACCCCCAACCCCGTGAGCTCTTATCTTGTGCAGTAACCTTTTAAGAACATAAGAAACAGGAGCAGAAGTAGGCCAATTGGCCCCTTGAACCTGCTCCGCCATTCAATAAGATCATGGCTGATCCAATCTTGGCCTCAACTCCACTTTCCCGCTCTCTCCCCACACCCCTTGACTCCCTTGTAGTTCAAATGTCTGTCAATCTCCACCTTGAATATATTCAATGAATTCGCCTCTCTGGGGTAGAGAATTCCAAAGATTCACGACCCTCAGAGAAGAAATTCCTCCTCATCTTCGTCTTAAATGGGCGACCCCCTATTCTGAAACTATGCCCCCTAGTTCTAGATACCCCCACTAGGGGAAACATCCTCTCAGCATCGTGGATGACTTCTGGAAATCCAAATACTTTTTATGCTACTTATCCAGCTACTTTTTATGCGGCACCTTATTGAATGCCTTCTGGAAATCCAAATACACATCTACTGGTTCCCCTTTTTCCACCCTGCTCGTTACATCCTCAACACCAGCAAATTTGTCAAACATGATTTCCCTTTCATAAAACCATGCTGACTCTGCTTGACGATATTATGATTTTCTAAATTCCCTGCTACCACTTCCTTAATGAAGGACTCCAGCATTTTCCCAATGACAGATGTTAGGCTAACTGGTTGATAGTTGCCTGCTTTGTCTCCCTCCTTTCTTCAATAGGGGCGTTACATTTGCAGTTTTCCAGTCCGCTGGGACCTCTCCAGAATCCAGGGAATTTTGTTAGATTACAACCAATGCATCCACCATGTCTGCAGCCACCTCTTTTAAGGCTCTAGGATGCAGGCCATCGGGTCCAGGGGACTTGTCCACCTTTAGTCCCATTAGTTTGCCTAGTACATTTTCTCTAGTGATAGTGATTGTTTTAAGTTTCCCCCCCCACCCCCCATAGCCCCCTGATTATCCATTATTGGGATACTTTTAGTGTCTTCTACCGTGAAGACCGATACAAAATATTTGTTCAAAGTCTCCGCCATTTCTGTGTTTCCCATTATCAGTCCCCCAGACTCATCCTCTAGGGAACCAACGTTTACTTTAGCTACTTTCTTCCTTTTTATATACCTGTAGAAGCTCTTACTGTCTGTTTTTATATTTCTTGCTAGCTATCTTCTCACTTTTTATAATTTTTTTAGTCGTCATTTGCTGGGTTTTTTAAATTTCCCAATCCTCTGGCCTTCCACTATTCTTCGCAACATTGTAAGCCTTTGTTTTCAATTTGATAACATCCTTTACTTCCTTAGTTAGCCACAGATGGTTCATCCTTCTCTTAGAGTCTTTCTTTCTCGCTGGAATATATCTTTGCTGAGAGTTATGAAATATCTCCTTAAATGTTTGCCACTGCTTTTCCACAGTCTTACCCTGCAATATATTTTCCCAGTCCACTTTAACCAAGTCTGCCTTCATACATTTTTAATTACCTTTATTTAAGTTCAGGACACTAGTTTGTGACCTAGCTTTCTCGCCCTCACACTGAATTTGAAATTCTACCATGCTATGATCACTCTTCCCAAGAGGATCCTTCACTTCAAGATCATTAATTAATCCAGCCTCGTTACACATTACCAGATCTAAAATAGTGTTCTCCCTGGTTGGTTCTACAACATATTGTTCCAAGAAACCATCCCGCATACACTCTAAGAACTCCTTTTCCTTTCTGCCTATCCTTACGAAATAGCAAATACCCCTTAATATTCAGTACCCAGCCTTGGTCACCTTGTAACCACGTCTCTGTAATAGCTATCAGATCATACCCATTTATTTCTATTTGTGCTGTCAACTCATCTATCTTGTTATGAATGCTGCGTACATTCAGATATAGAGCTTTTAATTTTGTCTTTATACCATTTTTCCCATCTCTGACCCCTCTTTCTGATGCACTCTTATGTGTATACGCTCTGTCCCTTCCTGTCACACACTGGTTATCATTACCCCTATCGATACCCTGCACTTTGCCTTCTCATTTTTCTTTGACTTTTTAAATTTCTGCTCAGCAGATCCCCCCCCCCTCACTATTTAGTGTCCTGTGAGGTGAGATACAACAACAACTTGCATTTATATAGCACCTTTAATGTAATAAAATGCCCCAAGGCGCTTCACAGGAGTATTATATAACATTTGACCCGAGCCACATGAGCTATTTGGGCAGATGACCAAAGAGAGAAGTTTTAAGGAGCATCTTAAAGGAGGAAAGAGAGGTGGTGAGGCGGAGAGGTTTAGGGAGGAAATTCCAGAGCTTAGGCCTTAGCAGCTGAAGGCACGGCCACCAATGGTGGAGCAATTAAAATTGGGGATGGACAAGAGACCAGAATTAGAGAAGTGGAGAGATCTTGGAGGGTTATAGGTTGGAGGAGATTACAGAGATAGGAAGGGGCGAGGCCATGGAGGGATTTAAAAACAAGGATGAGAATTTTAAAATCAAGGCATTAACTGGGAGCCAATGTAGGTCAGCGAGCACGGGGAGGAATGGGATTTGGTGTAAGTTAGGACACAGGCAGCCGAGCTTTGGATGACAAGTTTACAGAGGGTAGAACGTGGGAGGCCAGCCAGGAGTGCGTTGGAAGAGTCAAGTCTAGAGGTAAAAATGATTGGATGAGGGTTTCAGCAGCGGATGAGCTGAGGCAGGGACGGTGTCTGGTGATGTTCCAGAGATGGAAATAGGCGGTCTTATGTGATCGGAAGCTCATCTCGGAGTCAAATATGACACCAAGGTTGCGAACAGTCTGGTTCAGCATCACAGTTGCCACGGAGAGGGATGGAGTCAATGGCTAGGGAACGGAGTTTGTGGCGCGAACCGAAGACAACGGCTTTGGTCTTCCCAATACTTAGTTGGAGGAAATTTCTGCTCATCCAGAACTGGATGTCAGACAAGCAGTCTGACAATTTAGAGACTAGCAGGGTTGAGAGAGGTGGTGGTGAGGTAGAGCTGGGTGTCAGCGTATATGTGGAACCTGACGCTGTGATTTTGGATGATGTCGCCGAGGGGCAGCATGTAGATGAAAAATAGGAGGGGGCCAAGGACAGATCCTCGGGGGACACCAGAGGTAATGGGAGCAGGAAGAGATTGAATAGAATGGGCCTATATTCTCTGGAATTTAGAAGAATGAGAGGCAATCTCATTGAAACATATAAAATTTTTAGAGGGCTTGACAGGGTGGAGGCTGAGAGGCTATTTCCCCTGGCTGGAGAGTCTAGAACCAGGGGTCATAGTTTCAGGATAAGGGGTCGGCCATTTAGGACTGAGATGAGGAGAAATTTCTTCCCTGAGGGTTGTGAATCTTTGGAATTCTCTACCCCAGAGGGCTGTGGAGGCTCAGTCATTGAGTATATTCATGACAGAAGTCAATAGATTTTTGGATATGAAGTGAATCAAGGGATATCGGGATAGTGCAGGAAAGTGGAGATGAGATAGAAGATTAGCCATGATCTTATTGAATGGCGGAGCAGGCTCGAAGGGCCAAATGGCCGACTCCTGCTCCTATTTCTTATGTGGCAGCAGTGGTGGAAACACATTCAATAGTAACAAAGAATTGGATAAATCCTTGAAGGGGAAAATTACAGGGTTATGAGGATGTGTGTGTGTTGGTGGATGGAGTGTGTCGGGGATGTGTGTGTGTCGGGGGTGGCTGGGGATGTGTGTGTGTGTGGGGGTGGCTGGGGATGTGTGGGGGTGGCTGGGGATGTGTGTGTGTGTGGGGGGGGGAGTGGGAGTGGGGGTGGCTGGGGATGGGTGTGTGGGAGTGGGGGTGTAGTTGGAGGGGAGGGTCAGGATTGGGCTCGGGTAATGCCCTGCGCTTGAATATGCTGCCTCTGCTCCTGCTCTGGGTTCACGGATGAAGAATGTCGACACAAGTGAGACAATGGAAGGTACTGGAGCCCATGGGACTGGACCCCAGCGATAGGCAGCACCTTCAGGAGAGATGATGGGGAAAATATTCATCGTCTGACTTCTACCTGCGACACTTATCAAAGCATCACATCCCTTACAGACTTTATCGTGATGCTGTGGGTTACGGTGAATTTATCATTCACTTTCAGCATAAAAATATAAAATGTATTTTAATAACAAAAAATTCAGCTTTTATACAACTCCAAGAAATGGCAATTTCTCCTTGTACTCCAAAGAGAGCCATGGATTGTAATCGGAACTCCTCCATTCCTGGTGAACTGGAAAAATGGTAATAAATTTGGACAAGGCAATGTCTTGTGAAATCCTCTTTAATGTGGTCCCTGACTTACAATTTTTGAAATGTTTGTGTGCGATTATAACTACACCAACACGCGATCACTGCATCTGTGAATTGTTACAGACTTGAAATGTTCACATGCACGGGGCAGGTAATAGTAAATTAGAAACCATTACAAACAATTTATTTTCACAATCAGAATTTAGTGATGGAAAGAAAGACTCCCATTTCTACGGTGACTTTCATAAGCTCAGGACTTACCAAAGTGCTTTACAGCCAATTAATTACTTTTGAAGAATAGTCACTTATGTAGAGGAATGAAATTGTTGCGGGTTCAGTGGGCAGAGTGCCTGGGCAGGTGGACAGCAGGGACGGGATCGCCCTTCCGCTTGGTCTGGCCTGTACTGTCATTCCGATTGCTCAAGCCCTCCGAGCAGGCTTTAGATCCTCTTCTTCGATCGAATGGAATTCCCCTCCTGGGAGTCCTCCATATACTGAAGTCCAATCAGCATTCCCAGGGTGGAGAAACCTACAGGTCACAGGGAACAAAGGTCAGTGGAAGGAAGTGTAACAAATACAGGACCACAGGTATACACCAACACCCTGAACTTCTCAGCACAAAAGGAAGGGTTACCAACAACAAGATTACGCCAGTCTCAAACACGAGTTCTACTTACTGGCCACTAACAGGGGTGCCATGATGCCTATCGTGATAGGAGCTGTGTGATAAACAAACGACTCAGACAGGAAGTGACAGAGAGCCAGAATAAAGGTCCAGAGTGTGATGTGATACAATCTGTGGGAAGAGAAAGAAACAGTTAGCACCCCAAATGGGTCACGGGTTAGATACAGAGTAAAGCTCCCTCTACACTGTCCCATCAAACACTCCCAGGGCAGGTACAGCACGGGTTAGATACAGAGTAAAGCTCCCTCTACACTGTCCCATCAAACACTCCCAGGGCAGGTACAGCACGAGATAGATATAGAGTAAAGCTCCCTCTACACTGTCCCATCAAACACTCCCAGGGCAGGTACAGCACAGGTTAGATACAGAGTAAAGCTCCCTCTACACTGTCCCATCAAACACTCCCAGGGCAGGTACAGCACGGGTTAGATACAGAGTAAAGCTCCCTCTACACTGTCCCATCAAACACTCCCAGGGCAGGTACAGCACGGGTTAGATACAGAGTTAAGCTACCTCTACACTGTTCCATCAAACACTCTCAGGGCAGGTACAGCACGGGTTAGATACAGAGTAAAGCTCCCTCTACACTGTCCCATCAAACACTCCCAGGGCAGGTACAGCACGGGTTCGATACAGAGTAAAGCTCCCTCTACACTGTCCCATCAAACACTCCCAGGGCAGGTACAGCACGGGTTAGATACAGAGTAAAGCTCCCTCTACACTGTCCCATCAAACACTCCCAGAGCAGGTACAGCACGGCTTAGATACAGAGTAAAGCTCCCTCTACACTGTCCCATCAAACACTCCCAGAGCAGGTACAGCACGGGTTAAATACAGAGTAAAGCTCCCTCTACACTCGTCCAGAGTCCCACGGATACCTACGTTCTGTTGTGAATATCCACCGCACATGTGCACCGAATGATGGAGGACAGCAGAGTCCAGATCCCAAATGTCCTCGCCTGGAGACCGTTCACTACACAGAAACAAAAGCAAAATAAAACCAACAGCAGCTCAACCGTAAAATATTCTAAAACCAGCAGGACAGATGGGAGAAGAGATTGGATAGTCTCTACTGGAAACCCCCCAGCTCACACTCAGTACGACAACAATGCTCACACTCACTGTGAGACACCCCAGCTCACACTCACTGCGGGACCCCCAGCTCACTCAGATGTCCAGCTCACGCTCACTGCGGGACCCCCAGCTCACACTCACTGCGGGACCCCCCCCCCAGCTCACACTTACTGCGGGACCCCCAGCTCACACTGTGGGACCCCCCAGCTCACACTCACTGCAGGACCCCCAGCTCACACTCACTGCAGGACCTCCAGCTCACGCTCACTTCTGGACCCCACAGCTCACGCTCGCTGCGGGAACCCCAGCTCACACTCGCTACAAACCCCAACCCCGGCTCACACTCGCTGCGGGACCCCCAGCTCACACTCGCTGCAGGACCCCCAGCTCACACTCGCTGCGGGACCTCCAGCTCACACTCACTACGAAACACCCCCCCCACAGCTCACACTCACCGCGGGACCTCCAGCTCACACTCACTGCGGGACACCCCAGCTCACACTCACTGCGGGACACCCCAGCTCACACTCACTGCGGGACCCCCAGCTCACACTCACTGTGGGACCCCCCAGCTCACACTCACTGCGGGACCACGCAGCTCACACTCACGGCAGGACACCACAGCTCACACTCACTGCGGGACCCCCAGCTCACACTCACTGCGGGACCCCCCAGCTCACACTGCGGGACCCCCAGCTCACGCTCACTGCGGGACCCCCAGCTCACGCTCACTGCGGGACCCCCAGCTCACACTCACTGCGGGACCACGCAGCTCACACTCACGGCAGGACACCACAGCTCACACTCACTGCGGGACCCCCAGCTCACACTCACTGCGGGACCCCCCAGCTCACACTGCGGGACCCCCAGCTCACGCTCACTGCGGGACCCCCAGCTCACGCTCACTGCGGGACCCCCAGCTCACGCTCACTGCGGGACCCCCCAGCTCACCTCACTGCGGGACCCCCCAGCTCACACTCACTGCGCGACCCCCCCCCAGCTCACACTCACTGCAGAACCCCCCAGCTCACACTCACTGCGGGACCTCCAGCTCACGCTCACTTCTGGACCCCACAGCTCACGCTCGCTGCGGGAACCCCAGCTCACACTCGCTACAAACCCCAACCCCAGCTCACACTCGCTGCGGGACCCCCAGCTCACACTTGCTGCAGGACCCCCAGCTCACACTCGCTGCGGGACCTCCAGCTCACACTCGCTGCGGGACCCAAGCTCACACTCACTACGAAACACCCCCCCCACAGCTCACACTCACTGCGGGACCTCCAGCTCACACTCACTGCGGGACACCCCAGCTCACACTCACTGCGGGACCCCCAGCTCACACTCACTGCGGGACCCCCCAGCTCACACTCACTGCGGGACCCCCCAGCTCACACTCACGACGGGACCCCCAGCTCACACTCACTGCGGGACCCCCAGCTCACGCTCACTGCGGGACCCCAAGCTCACGCTCACTGCGGGACCCCCCAGCTCACGCTCACTGCGGGACCCCCCAGCTAACACTCACTGCGCGACCCCCCAGCTCACACTCACTGCGGACCCCCCCAGCTCACACTCACTGCGGGACCCCCAGCTCACACTCACTGCGGGACCCCCAGCTCACACTCACTGCGGGACCCCCCAGTTCACACTCACTGCGGGACCCCCCAGCTCACACTCACGGCGGGACCCCCAGCTCACACTCACGGCGGGACCATGCAGCTCACACTCACGGCAGGACACCACAGCTCACACTCACTGCGGGACCCCCAGCTCACACTCACTGCGGGACCCCCCAGCTCACACTCACTGCGGTACCCCCAGCTCACGCTCACTGCGGGACCCCCAGCTCACGCTCACTGCGGGACCCCCAGCTCACGTTCACTGCGGGACCCCCAGCTCACGCTCACTGCGGGACCCCCCAGCTCACCTCACTGCGGGACCCCCCAGCTCACACTCACTGCGCGACCCCCCCCAGCTCACACTCACTGCGGAACCCCCCAGCTCACACTCACTGCGGGACTCCCAGCTCACACTCACTGCGGGACCCCCAGCTCACACTCACTGCGGGACCCCCCCAGTTCACACTCACTGCGGGACCCCCAGCTCACACTCACTGCGGGACTCCCAGCTCACACTCGCAGCGGGACCCCCAGCTCACACTCACTGTGGGCCACCCCCCAGCTCACACTCACTGTGGGGCCCCCCCAGCTCACACTCACTGCGGGACCCCCAGCTCACACTCACTGTGGGCACCCCCCCCCCCCAGCTCACACTCACTGCGGGACCCCCAGCTCACACTCACTGCGGGACCTCCAGCTCACACTCGCTGCGGGACCCAAGCTCACACTCACTACGAAACACCCCCCCCCCCACAGCTCACACTCACCTCGGGACCTCCAGCTCACACTCACTGCGGGACACCCCAGCTCACACTCACTGCGGGACCCCCAGCTCACACTCACTGCGGGACACCCCAGCTCACACTCACTGCGGGACCCCCCAGCTCACACTCACGACGGGACCCCCAGCTCACACTCACTGCAGGACCACACAGCTCACACTCACGGCAGGACCCCCAGCTCACACTCACTGCGGGACCCCCAGCTCACACTCACTGCGGGACCCCCAGCTCACGCTCACTGCGGGACCCCCCAGCTCACGCTCACTGCGGGACCCCCCAGCTAATGCTCACTGCGCGACCCCCCAGCTCACACACACTGCGGACCCCCCCAGCTCACACTCACTGCGGGACCCCCAGCTCACACTCACTGCGGGACCCCCAGCTCACACTCACTGCGGGACCCCCAGCTCACACTCACTGCGGGACCCCCAGCTCACACTCACTGCGGGACCCCCAGCTCACACTCACTGCGGGACCCCCCAGTTCACACTCACTGCGGGACCCCCCAGCTTACACTCACGGCGGGACCCCCAGCTCACACTCACTGCGGGACCACGCAGCTCACACTCACGGCAGGACACCACAGCTCACACTCACTGCGGGACCCCCAGCTCACACTCACTGCGGGACCCCCCAGCTCACACTGCGGGACCCCCAGCTCACGCTCACTGCGGGACCCCCAGCTCACGCTCACTGCGGGACCCCCAGCTCACGCTCACTGCGGGACCCCCCAGCTCACCTCACTGCGGGACCCCCCAGCTCACACTCACTGCGGGACCCCCAGCTCACACTCACTGCGGGGCCCCCCAGTTCACACTCACTGCGGGACCCCCAGCTCACACTCACTGCGGGACTCCCAGCTCACACTCGCAGCGGGACCCCCAGCTCACACTCACTGTGGGGCCCCCCCAGCTCACACTCACTGTGGGGCCCCCCCAGCTCACACTCACTGCGGGACCCCCAGCTCACACTCACTGTGGGCCCCCCCCAGCTCACACTCACTGCGGGACCCCCAGCTCACACTCACTGCGGGACCTCCTGCTCACACTCATGGCAGGACCCACAGTTCACGCTCACTGCGGGACCCCTCAGCTCACACTCACTGCGGGACCCAAGCTCACACTCACGGTGGGACATCCCAGCTCACTCGCACTGCGGGACCCCCCCGCTCACACTCACTGCGGGACACCCCAGCTCACTCTCACTGCGGGACCCCCAACTCACTCTCACTGCGGGACCCCCAACTCACGCTCACTGCGGGACCCCCCAGCTCACGCTCACGGCGGGACCCCCCCAGCTCACACTCACGGCGGGAAACCCCAGCTCACACTCACGGCAGGACACCCCCAGCTCACACTCACTGCGGGACACCCCAGCTCACTCTCACTGCGGGACACCCGAGCTCACTCTCACTGCGGGACACCCCAGCTCACACTCACGGCGGGACACCCCAGCTCACACTCACGGCGGGACACCCCCAGCTCACACTCACTGCGGGACCCCCCAGCTCACACTCACGGCGGGACCCCCAGCTCACACTCACGGTGGGACCCCCCAGCTCACACTCACTGCAGGATCCCCCAGCTCACACTCACTGCGGGACCCCCAGCTCACACTCACGGCGGGACTCCCCAGCTCACACTCACGGCGGGACACCCCAGCTCACACTCACGGTGGGACACCCCAGCTCACACTCACGGCGGGACACCCCAGCTCACACTCACTGCGGGACACCCCAGCTCACACTCTCTGCGGGACCCCCCAGCTCACACTCACGGCGGGACCCCCAGCTCACACTCACTGCGGGTCCACGCAGCTCACACTCACGGCAGGACACCACAGCTCACACTCACTGCGGGACCCCCAGCTGACACTCACTGCGGGACCCCCCAGCTCACACTCACTGCGGGACCCCCAGCTCACGCTCACTGCGGGACCCCCCAGCTCACGCTCACTGCGGGACCCCCCAGCTCACGCTCACTGCGGGACCCCCCAGCTCACACTCACTGCGGACCCCCCAGCTCACACTCACTGCGGGGCCCCCAGCTCACACTCACTGCGGGACCCCCAGCTCACACTCACTGCGGGACCCCCCAGTTCACACTCACTGCGGGACCTCCCGCTCACACTCGCTGCGGGACCCCCAGCTCACACTCGCTGCGGGACCCCCAGCTCACACTCGCTGCGGGACCCCCAGCTCACACTCACTGCGGGACCTCCAGCTCACACTCACTGCGGGAACCCCCAGCTCACACTCACTGCGGGGCCCCCCAGCACACACTCACTGCGGGACCCAAGCTCACACTCACGGCGGGACATCCCAGCTCACTCGCACTGCGGGACCCCCCAGCTCACTCTCACTGCGGGACCCCCCCGCTCACACCCACTGTGGGACCCCCCAGCTCACTCTCACTGCGGGACCCCCCCGCTCACACTCACTGCGGGACCCCCCAGCTCACTCTCACTGAGGGACCCCCCAGCTCACTCTCACTGTGGGACCCCCCCGCTCACACTCACTGCGGGACCCCCCAGCTCACTCTCACTGCGGGACCCCCCAGCTCACGCTCACGGTGGGACCCCCCAGCTCACGCTCACGGCGGGACCCCCCAGCTCACGCTCACTGCAGGACCCAAGCTCACTGCGGGACCCCCAGCTCACGCTCACTGCGGGAGCCCCCAGCTCACCCTCACTGCGGGACCCCCCAGCTCACACTCACTGCGGGACCCCCCAGCTCACGCTCACTGCGGGACCCCCCAGCTCACGCTCACGGCGGGACCCCCCCAGCTCACGCTCACGGCGGGAAACCCCAGCTCACACTCACGGCAGGACACCCCCAGCTCAGGCTCACTGCGGGACCCCCAGCTCACACTCACAGCAGGACACCCCAGCTCACACTCACTGCTGGACCCCCCAGCTCACACTCACTGTGGGACCCCCAGCTCACACTCACTGCGGGACACCCCAGCTCACACTCACGGCGGGACACCCCAGCTCACACTCACGGCAGGACACCCCCAGCTCACACTCACTGCGGGACCCCCCAGCTCACACTCACGGTGGGACCCCCAGCTCACACTCACTGCGGGACCACGCAGCTCACACTCACGGCGGGACACCCCAGCTCACACTCACTGCGGGACCCCCAGCTCACACTCACTGCGGGACCCCCCAGCTCACACTCACTGCGGGACCCCCAGCTCACACTCACTGCGGGACCCCCAGCTCACACTCACTGCGGGACCCCCCAGCTCACACTCACGGCGGGACACCCCAGCTCACACTCACGGCAGGACACCCCCAGCTCACACTCGCTGCAGGACCCCCCAGCTCACACTCACGGTGGGACCCCCAGCTCACACTCACTGCGGGACCACGCAGCTCACACTCACGGCGGGACACCCCAGCTCACACTCACTGCGGGACCCCCCAGCTCACACTCACTGCGGGACCCCCAGCTCACGCTCACTGCGGGACCCCTCAGCTCACACTCACTGCGGGACCCAAGTTCACACTCACGGCAGGACATCCCAGCTCACTCGCACTGCGGGACCCCCCAGCTCACTCTCACTGCGGGACCCCCCCGCTCACACTCACTGTGGGACCCCCCAGCTCACTCTCACTGCGGGACCCCCCCGCTCACACTCACTGCGGGACCCCCCAGCTCACTCTCACTGAGGGACCCCCCAGCTCACTCTCACTGTGGGACCCCCCCGCTCACACTCACTGCGGGACCCCCCAGCTCACTCTCACTGCGGGACCCCCCAGCTCACGCTCACGGCGGGACCCCCCAGCTCATGCTCACGGCGGGACCCCCCAGCTCACGCTCACTGCAGGACCCAAGCTCACTGCGGGACCCCCAGCTCACGCTCACTGCGGGAGCCCCCAGCTCACCCTCACTGCGGGACCCCCCAGCTCACACTCACTGCGGGACCCCCCAGCTCACGCTCACGGCGGGACCCCCCCAGCTCACACTCACGGCGGTAAACCCCAGCTCACACTCACGGCAGGACACCCCCAGCTCACGCTCACTGCGGGACCCCCAGCTCACACTCACAGCGGGACACCCCAGCTCACTCTCACTGCGGGACCCCCCAGCTCACACTCACTGCAGGATCCCCCAGCTCACATTCACTGCGGGACCCCCAGCTCACACTCACGGCGGGACTCCCCAGCTCACACTCACGGCGGGACACCCCAGCTCACACTCACGGTGGGACACCCCAGCTCACACTCACGGCGGGACACCCCAGCTCACACTCACTGCGGGACACCCCAGCTCACACTCACTGCGGGACCCCCAGCTCACACTCACTGCCGGACCCCCCAGCTCACACTCACTGCGGGACCCCCAGCTCACACTCACTGCGGGACCCCCAGCTCACACTCACTGCGGGACCCCCCAGTTCACACTCACTGCGGGACCCCCCAGCTCACACTCACGGCAGGACCCCCAGCTCACACTCACTGCGGGTCCACGCAGCTCACACTCACGGCAGGACACCACAGCTCACACTCACTGCGGGACCCCCAGCTGACACTCACTGCGGGACCCCCCAGCTCACACTCACTGCGGGTCCCCCAGCTCACGCTCACTGCGGGACCCCCCAGCTCACGCTCACTGCGGGACCCCCCAGCTCACGCTCACTGCGGGACCCCCCAGCTCACGCTCACTGCGGACCCCCCAGCTCACACTCACTGCGGGGCCCCCAGCTCACACTCACTGCGGGACCCCCAGCTCACACTCACTGCGGGACCCCCCAGTTCACACTCACTGCGGGACCTCCCGCTCACACTCGCTGCGGGACCCCCAGCTCACACTCGCTGCGGGACCCCCAGCTCACACTCGCTGCGGGACCCCCAGCTCACACTCACTGCGGGACCTCCAGCTCACACTCACTGCGGGAACCCCCAGCTCACACTCACTGCGGGGCCCCCCAGCACACACTCACTGCGGGACCCAAGCTCACACTCACGGCGGGACATCCCAGCTCACTCGCACTGCGGGACCCCCCAGCTCACTCTCACTGCGGGACCCCCCCGCTCACACTCACTGTGGGACCCCCCAGCTCACTCTCACTGCGGGACCCCCCCGCTCACACTCACTGCGGGACCCCCCAGCTCACTCTCACTGAGGGACCCCCCAGCTCACTCTCACTGGGGGGCCCCCCCGCTCACAGTCACTGCGGGACCCCCCAGCTCACTCTCACTGCGGGACCCCCCAGATCACGCTCACGGCGGGACCCCCCAGCTCACGCTCACGGCGGGACCCCCCAGCTCACGCTCACTGCAGGACCCAAGCTCACTGCGGGACCCCCAGCTCACGCTCACTGCGGGAGCCCCCAGCTCACCCTCACTGCGGGACCCCCCAGCTCACACTCACTGCGGGACCCCCCCAGCTCACGCTCACTGCGGGACCCCCCAGCTCACGCTCACGGCGGGACCCCCCCAGCTCGCGCTCACGGCGGGAAACCCCAGCTCACACTCACGGCAGGACACCCCCAGCTCACGCTCACTGCGGGACCCCCAGCTCACACTCACAGCGGGACACCCCAGCTCACACTCACTGCGGGACCCCCCAGCTCACACTCACTGTGGGACCCCCAGCTCACACACACTGCGGGACACCCCAGCTCACACTCACTGCGGGACACCCCAGCTCACACTCACGGCGGGACACCCCAGCTCACACTCACGGCGGGACACCCCCAGCTCACACTCACTGCGGGACCCCCCAGCTCACACTCACAGTGGGACCCCCAGCTCACACTCACTGCGGGACCACGCAGCTCACACTCACGGCGGGACACCCCAGCTCACACTCACTGCGGGACCCCCAGCTCACACTCACTGCGGGACCCCCCAGCTCACACTCACTGCGGGACCCCCAGCTCACACTCACTGCGGGACCCCCAGCTCACACTCACTGCGGGACCCCCAGCTCACACTCACAGCGGGACACCCCAGCTCACACTCACTGCGGGACCCCCCAGCTCACACTCACGGCGGGACACCCCAGCTCACACTCACGGCAGGACTCCCCCAGCTCATACTCGCTGCAGGACCCCCCAGCTCACACTCACGGTGGGACCCCCAGCTCACACTCACTGCGGGACCACGCAGCTCACACTCACGGCGGGACACCCCAGCTCACACTCACTGTGGGACCCCCAGCTCACACTCACTGCGGGACCCCCCAGCTCACGCTCACTGCGGGACCCCCAGCTCACGCTCACTGCGGGACCCCCAGCTCACACTCACGGCGGGATCCCCGTGACACGCACACTGTGGGACCCCCCAGCTCACCCTCACTGCGGGACCACCCAGCTCACGCTCACTGCGGGACACCCCAGCTCACGCTCACTGCGGGACACCCCAGCTCACGCTCACTGCGGGACACCCCAGCTCACACTCACGGCGGGACACCCCAGCTCACACTCACGGCGGGACACCCCAGCTCACACTCACGGCGGGACACCCCAGCTCACACTCACGGCGGGACACCCCAGCTCACACTCACGGCGGGACACCCCAGCTCACACTCACGGCGGGACACCCCAGCTCACACTCACGGCGGGACACCCCAGCTCACACTCACGGCGGGACACCCCAGCTCACACTCACGGCAGGACACCCCCAGCTCTCACTCACTGCAGGACCCCCCAGCTCACACTCACTGCGGGACACCCCAGCTCACACTCACTGCGGGACACCCCAGCTCACACTCACTGCGGGACACCCCAGCTCACACTCACTGCAGGACACCCCAACTCACACTCACGGTGGGACACCCCAGCTCACACTCACGGCGGGACACCCCAGCTCACTCTCACGGCAGGACACCCCAGCTCACTCTCACGGCGGGACACCCCAGCTCACACAAACGGCGGGACACCCCAGCTCACACTCACTGCGGGACACCCCAGCTCACACTCACGGCGGGACACCCCAGCTCACACTCACGGCAGGACACCCCAGCTCACACTCACGGCGGGACACCCCAGTTCACACTCACGGCGGGACACCCCCGCTCACACTCATGGCGGGACCCCCCAGCTCACACTCACGGCGGGACCCCCCAGCTCACTGGCCTTATTCTGTCTCTGTCCCCACCCGCCGCCTCGGGTCTCAGAGCCCACCTTACCCCCCCGGCGCCCCTTTCCTTACCGAGTGCCGGCTTTCCCGTGTACAGTTTCTCCGATAAGAAGCTGTGGTCTCGGTAACTCTGAATTGTGTTGCCTGCGGCGATGACAGCGACCATCACTAACCAACTGCGGAGCACGTTGAGAAACCGACTCATCCTGGTACATGGAGGGAAGAAAGACAGTTAGTGAGAGAGAGGGAGGGAGGGAGGGAGACGGTGGGAGGGGGAGGGAGAGAGACGGTGGGAGGGAGAGAGATGGTGGGAGGGAGAGAGACGGTGGGAGGGGGCGGGAGAGAGACGGTGGGGGGGGAGGGAGACGGGGGGAGGGAGACGGGGGGAGGGGGAGAGACGGGGGGAGGGGGAGAGACGGGGGGAGGGGGAGAGACGGGGGGAGGGGGAGAGACGGGGGGAGAGAGACGGGGGGAGGGAGAGAGACGGGGGGAGGGAGAGAGACGGGGGGAGGGAGAGAGACGGGGGAGGGAGAGAGACGGGGGAGGGAGAGAGACGGGGGAGGGAGAGAGACGGGGGAGGGAGAGAGACGGGGGAGGGAGAGAGACGGGGGGAGGGAGAGAGACGGGGGGAGGGAGAGAGACGGGGGGAGGGAGAGAGACGGGGGGAGGGAGAGAGACGGGGGGAGGGAGAGAGACGGGGGGAGGGAGAGAGACGGGGGGAGGGAGAGAGACGGGGGGAGGGAGAGAGACGGGGGGAGGGAGAGAGACGGGGGGAGGGAGAGAGACGGGGGGAGGGAGAGAGACGGGGGAGGGAGAGAGACGGGGGGAGGGAGAGAGACGGGGGGAGGGAGAGAGACGGGGGGAGGGAGAGAGACGGGGGGAGGGAGAGAGACGGGGGGAGGGAGAGAGACGGGGGGAGGGAGAGAGACGGGGGGAGGGAGAGAGACGGGGGGAGGGAGAGAGACGGGGGGAGGGAGAGAGACGGGGGGAGGGAGAGAGACGGAGGGAGGGAGAGAGACGGGGGGAGGGAGAGAGACGGGGGGAGGGAGAGAGACGGGGGAGGGAGAGAGACGGGGGAGGGAGAGAGACGGGGGAGGGAGAGAGACGGGGAGGGAGGGGAGACGGGGAGGGAGGGAGACGGGGGAGGGAGAGAGACGGGGGAGGGAGAGAGACGGGGGAGGGAGAGAGAGAGAGAGATGGGGAGAAGGAGAGATAGAGACACGGGGATAGAGAAAGAGATGGGGAGAAGGAGAGATAGAGATGGAGAGAAAGAGACACGGGGAGAGAGAGTAAGAGAGAAAGACGGGGTGAAGGAGAGAGAGTGAGAGAGAAAGACGGGATGAAGGAGAATGTGAGAGAGACGGAGAGAAAGAGGGGGAGAGACGGAGCAGAGAGAGAGGTGGAGAGAAAGAGAGACAGGAGAAAGAGACAGCTTGACAGGGGGAGAGAAAAAGAGAGAGAAAGCGATGAGAAGAGAGTAAAGAGACGGGGAGAGGGAGAGAGGGAAGAGAGCGATTCAGAGACAGAGATACAGAGACAGAGAGAGACAGAGAAAGAGATACAGAGACAGAGACAGAGAGAGAGACAGAGAGAGAAAGAGATACTTGGACAGACGGGAAAAAATTCAGTTGGTTTGCGCCTCCAGTTAGCGCTTGGCGGGGGCACTAATGGAGTGCTGATGCAGTAGCGCCGGGGTGAGGTGCATCCAGCGCCGCACGCCAAATCCGCCCCCCCCCCATAGCGCCGCCGTTAACAGTTACCGCCAGGGACTTCAACACCAGGCAGATTGTGACGTCAGTGAACGTGCAACACTCACTGGGCGCCCCAAATTCACTGTCGCCCCCACCTTAGCGCTTTGCCCCGACAGCGGCAGGGAGAGGAGGCGTCAAGCAGGTGGATGCCAGCTCCAGGGGCAGTATTTAAAGGGATCATGAGTAATGAGTCGCAGCTCTCAGGTTTGTGCAGTTTCACTGCTTCCTTAATAACAACAGAAAATGCTGGAAAAACTCAGCAGGCCAGGCAACATCCGTGGAGAGAAAATAGAGTCGACGTTTCGGGTCAAACCCTTTTTCAAAACTGGAAAGGAAATGAAATAGATCGAAGGCAGGGCTGGGAGAGAACATAAGAAGTGAAGAGACATTAAGAGGTATTCAAAACGAGACGAGATGGTGATAGGACTCGTGGAGACAAAAGACGGCTCTAGATTAGGTGTGAAATGCGCTGGCAGAATGGGAGACAGCTGCCATGTGGGAGAGAGAAAAAAAAGGGGGGGTGGGGAAAGGACCAAAACAAAGGTGTGGATAAAATATAAGCAAAAATGTGATAGGGGCCGAGGTTATGATCTGGAATTGTTGAACTCGATATTGAGTCCGGAAGGCTGTAAAGTGCCTAATCGGAAGATGAGGTGCTGTTCCTCGAGTTTACGGTGAGCTTCTGTGCAACAATGCAAGAGGCCGAGGACAGTGAGGTCCGAGTGGGAATGGGGCGGTGAATTAAAGTGACAGGCGACCGGAAGCTCAGGGTCACCCTTACGGACTGAACGGAGGTGTTCTGCAAAGCGGTCGCCCAATCTGCGTTTGGTCTCCCCAATGTAGAGGAGACCACATCGTGAGCAGCGAATACAGTATACTAAATTGCAAGAAGTGCAAGTAAATCGCTGTTTCACCTGGAAGGGGTGTTTGGGGCCCTGGACAGTGGGAAGGGGGGAGGTATAAGGGCAGGTGTTGCATCTCCTGCGCTTGCACGGGAAGGTGCCGGGCGAAGGGGAAGGGGTGCTGGGCGTGATAGAGGAGTGGACTAGGGTGTCTCGGAGGGAGCGGTCCCTACGGAATGCTGAAAGGGGAGGGGAAGATGCGTTTGGTGGTGGGATCACTTTGGAGGTGGTGGAAAAGGCGGAGGATGATCCGTTGAATGTGGAGGCTGGTGGGGTGAAAGGTGAGGACAAGGGGAACCCTGTCGTGGTTCCGGGAGGGAGGGGCAGGGGTGAGGGCAGAAGTGCGGGAGATAGAACGGACACGGTCGAGGGCTGTGTCAACCACAGTAGAGGGGAATCCTCGGTTGCGGAAAAAGGAAGACATGTCGGAAGCACTGGTGTGGAAGGTGGCATCGTCAGAACAGACGCGGCGGACACGGAGAAACTGGGAGAATGGAATAGAGTCCTTACAGGAAGCAGGGTGGGAGGAAGTGTAGTCCAGGTAGCTGTGGGAGTCAGTGGGCTTGTAGTGAAAGTTGGTCAATAACCTATCCCCAGAGATGGAGACGGAGAAGTCGAGGAAGGGAAGGGAAGAGTCAGAGATGGACTATGTGAAGGTGAGGGAAGGGTGGAAATTGGAGGCAAAGTGAATGAAATTGTCAAGTTCAGGGCGAGAGCAGGAAACGGCACCGATACAGTCATCAATGTACCGGAAGAAGAGGTGAGGGAGGGGACCCGAGTAGGACTAGGTTAGATCCAAAACGTCGACTCTATTTTCTCTCCACGGATGTTGCCTGGCCTGCTGAGTTTTTCCAGCATTTTCTGTTGTTATTTCAAATTTCCAGCATCTGCAGTATTTTGCTATCGTGCTATTCACTGCTTCCTTGTCAGTTTGAGATTGAATTAATCTGTTGCATAGTCATTGCACAGTTGTTTAGTATCAGTAGTGTTGTGGCTACTAACAATTAGTTACATTTATTCTCACAACATATCAAACTGCTACGCTTCCTTACATTAATGGGGGCTGTACTGGCAGTCGGCCTCGCCCTCCAGGATCTACGGTGGAGGGAGCGCAGGCAGCGAGAAAGATGAAACATGTGGCCAGAGGGAGGAGGGGGGCCATGAGGACTCTCAACAGGAGGCCTTACCCTCCGAGGGTATTCCGACAGCAATTCTCCTACCTTCAATTAAGCAAGGAGCAGTATCTTAGAAGGCTTTGCTTCAGGAAGGAGGTGGTCACAGAACTCTGCCACCTCCTGCAACCAGACCTCGAGCCTCAGATCAGGGCGACCACGGCTCTCTCAGTGGTAGTCAAGGTCACCGTCGCCCTCAATTTCTTTGCCAGCAGATCCTTCGAGTCTGCAACAACAACAACTTATACTTATATAGCGCCTTTAACGTAGTAAAACATCCCAAGGTGCTTCACAGATGTATTATATGACAAAAAAGTTGACACCGAGCCACATAAGGAGAAATTTGGTCAGGTGACCAAAAGCTTGGTCAAAGAGGTAGGTTTTAAGGAGCATCTTAAAGGAGGAAAGAGAGGTAGCGAGGCGGAGAGCTTTAGGGAGGGAATTCCAGAGCTTAGGGCCTAGGCAACAGAAGGCACGGCCACCAATGGTTCTGTAACGTTCGTGTGTAATTGAGACACGAACTGCAGGAGTTGGTTATAACAGGTGTTTACTGAATGGAGACAAAACTGGAACTACTATACAAAGTTACTTCACAGGCTTATATACAGGGGTGGTCACTACTGGTACTGCAGTATACAGGGGCTGCAGAATATAGTTCCTTCTTCAAAGTACATACACTACAATTCCTCCCCTTTTAGCTAAACAGTACATGACATTCGATTAATAATTAAATAACATATTTACAATTACAGTTGCTAGGTACATTAGCTGAAGTTAAGCAATTATAAATTCAGTCTTTGAGGAGGCTTCCTGATTCTGTCCGGATAACGCCTCTTTGGGGTATCAGGTTCTTCTGGCAAAGTTGATTCGGGATCAACGTCGTTGTTTGGTTCGTCTGCTTCCAATATCACCGATTCTGAGGTAGATGCAATTGGTACTTCGGTTTCATCACCAGGTGTATCGGATCGTGGTGTGGATTTGACGTTTTCCAGTGACTCTAGAATCTGGTCAGCATGGCGTCTTACAATGCTCTCTCCAACGTCCACGGTATACATTAGAGGTCCTTGCCGTGTGCAGATCGTTCCTGGCTGCCATTTCTCTGTGCGGTAGTCCCGGGCCAAAACTGGTTGGCCTATCTTAAAACTCCTGGTTGGCCTTTCATTCATATTCTGAAACTGCCTGTTCTCCACATCTCTTCTGATGTTTGGCTTAACCAAATCCAAGCGGCATCTTAGTCTTCGATTGAAGAACATCATGGCTGGAGTTTGGTTGGTAACCGCATGTGTCGCATTCCGGTAGGCAAACAAGAAGTTATCCACCTTGTGTTGTAGGGGTATGTCTTCATTACACATTGCCTTGATAGCCTTCTTGAATGTTTGAACGAACCTCTCAGCCAATCCATTGGTGGCTGGATGATATGGGGCGGATGTGTAATGCTTAACACCATTGTTCTTTAAGAACCTCCGGAACTCTTCAGACACAAACTGTGGTCCATTGTCGGAGCAAATCTGTTCAGGCAGCCCATTTCTGGCGAATATGGTTCATAAGACTGTGATAGTTTTTTCTGTGGTGGTTGAGGACATTTTTATTACCTCTGGCCACTTTGAATGTGCATCCACCGCAATTAAAAACATCGAGTCCATGAATGGACCAGCAAAATCAATGTGCACCCTTTGCCATGGAGATGAGGGCCACTCCCATGGATGTAGAGGGGCTTGTGGTGGGGCGTTTTGGACCTTCTGGCATCCTGTACAGCTCTTGGTCATCTCTTCGATTTCTCTATCGATTCCCGGCCACCACACAAACACTCTGGCTAAGTTCTTCATTTTTACCCCTCCCAGATGACCCTCATGAAGCTCATTGAGCACTCTATCCTTCAATTTGGGTGGAATTACTACTCTGGATCCACACATCAAGGATCCTCGGCACACTGACAGCTGTTCTCTTCTCGGCGAGAATGCTGGCAACAGTGGTTCGCCATGTGCTGGCCATCCCTTCACCGTTAAATCATAGACCCTGGAGAGTGTCGGGTCATTTCGTGTTTCCTTTTCTATGTTTGCATTCGTCACAGGTAGACATTCGACTATGGTCGAGTGGAATATCTCCACAGGATCCACTGCAGGTGCTTCTTCCACCGTCGGCAACGGTAGGCGCGACAATCCATCAGCATTCCCATGCTGTTTAGTTCCTTTGTACTCGATGTCATATTGGTGTGCCCCTAGGAAAAGGGACCACCTCTGTAGCCGTTGTGCTGTCATTATCGGGACGCCCTTCTGAGGGTTGAAAATGGAGACAAGAGGTTGATGATAAGTTAGTAGAGTAAATTTCTGTCCGTGCAGGTAGTGATTGAACTTCTTTACCCCCCACACCAGGCTGAGGGCCTCTCTGTCAATCTGGGCGTAGTTACGCTCGGCTGAAGTTAACGAGCGTGACGCAAAAGCTATCGGCCTCTCTGAACCATCAAGGAATTTATGTGGCAGTACCGCTCCAATGCCGTAGGGAGACGCATCACACGCCAGTCTTATCGGTAGTGATGGGTTGTAGTGAGCCAATACTTCTCTTGAAGTGATCAGGTCTTTACACTTCTGAAAGGCCCGCTTACATTCATTGCTCCATTTCCATGTTACTCCAGTTTGTAGTAGGGCGTTCAGTGGGTGCAGAATTTATGGTAGTAATTCACCAATCCGATGAATGACCTCAGTTGCGACACATTTTCAAGCGCTGGAGCCTTAACTACTGCTTCAATTTTGTCAGGGGACTTATGTAACCCCTCTTCATCAATCACGTGGCCACAATACGATATCTGTTTCTTAAAAAACTCGCACTTGGAGCGATTGGCTCGTAGCCCATGTTCTCTTAGTCTAGTGAGCACCTGCTCTAGGTTGGCAAGGTGTTCACTGTCATTTTCACCTGTCACTAGGATGTCGTCCAAGTAACACTGAGTCCCCGGAATCCCTTGCAGGGCTTGTTCCATCGCTCTTTGCCATATCGCCGGAGCTGATGCTACTCCGAATACCAGTCGATTATACTGGTAAAGACCTTTGTGAGTGTTTATCGTGAGATATTTCCTAGAGGATTCTTCAACCTCCATCTGCAAATATGCTTGTGCTAGATCAATTTTTGTAAAACGCTTCCCTCCAGATAGTGAGGCGAAAATATCTTCTATCCTCGGGAGAGGATACTGTACTGTGTGAAGGACTGGGTTCACAGTCACCTTGAAGTCCCCACAGATGCGAACCTTCCTTGGCTCCTCAGACTTATTGTTTAACGTTTTCTTCATGACAGCAACGATGGGTGTCGCCCACTCGCTCCAGTCTACCTTAGATAACACGCCTGCATTCTCCAGATTCTCCAGCTCTGCCTCGACGGCTGGGCGAATCGCATATGGTACCGGTCTTGCTTTGAAAAACTTGGGAATTGCATTCTCTTCTATTTTTATCGAGGCGGTTATGCCTTTAAGAGTTCCCAGTTCTTGTTGAGATACCTCTTTAGCGTTAGCTAAGATTTTTGACAATCGTCCAGGTGTGACGTCGTCATCCTTTTTACCAGCCACAGTCAGTGCCTGAATGGAGTGCCAGTCTAAACTTATCTTTCTGATCCATTCACGTCCCAATAACGGTGGTCCACCATCTTGCAGTATGTACAGATACAATTTCTGTATTTCGTTGCCGTTGTATTCGACAGGCACCCTTATTTTCCCTCTGGGGTATACTTTCTGCCCCGTATACGTCTTCAAGACAATGGCTGTGTCTTTCAAGGGTATGTGTGAGAATAGCCGCTCGTAGTCTCGTCGATTCATGACGGTCAGGGCTGATCCTGTATCCAATTCCATTTTGACTTGGGACCCTGCTATCGTGAGGGTGACCCAAATGGTTCGGTGATCCTCTTTTGCGCTTACGTTGTGTAGTTTGAGACAGCTTAGTCTCTTGTTCCCGGATTCACTATCGCTCTTCTGGTCTTCGGAACTACTGTCCGTCATCTTTTGTACTTTCCTGTACTGTTCCTTAGTAGCCTTTTTGTTGTCGTTAGTCTTCTTCCCGGACCTGCAAACTCGTGCAATGTGTCCCATCTTTCCGCATTGCCTGCATGTTTTGTCCTTGGACCAGCAGTCCTTCTGGTCATGGGTTGTTCTGCCGCAGCGATAACATTTTTCAAATCCCCGTGTCATTTCATGGGTGCCGTATTCCTGTGGCTTTTGCTGTATTTCCGCAGCTCCCCTTGCTGTTGCCTCGTACGATACTGCCACGCTGAAAGCCTTATCTAGCGTCAGCTCTTTCTCCGAGAGTAACCTCTTCTGGGTTCCTTCACTCAGGAGTCCACAGACAAATTTGTCCCGTAGGGTATCTGCCAGTCCTGCTCCGAACTGGCAGTGCTTTGATAGCTTGCGTAGTTCCGTAAGGTAATCAGCATTGCTCTCATCTTTATGCTGATTTCTCTTGTGGAATTTAAATCTTTCTGCTATCAGCAGCGGTGTAGGATTTAGGTGTTCCTGTAGGATATCAACAATTTCGTTAAAACTCTTCACCATCGGTTTGACTGGAGTGATCAGGTTCCGCAATAGGCCGTACGTTCTTGCGCCCATTAAGTTTAGTAGTACCGATGCCTTTTTCTCATCGGCTACTTCATTTGCCTTGCAATATACTTCGACTCTTTCCACATACGTGGTCCAGTCTTCTATTGCATTATCGAAGGCAGTGATATTGCCAGTCTTCGGCATCTTGGAGATCTAAGATGGCGCCTCCCGCGCTTTGCCTTCTTCCCCGATTGAACAAAATGGCGCCTCCCGCGCTTTGCCTTCTTCCCCGCTGGATTAAGATGGCGCCTCCCGCGCTTTCTGTCTTTTCCGCTGCTGCTAGCGCTGTTGCTGGCGTTTTTAAGCCTTGATGGCGACGCCCTAAGGTCTTCGCGCACTTCCCCCCCGCGCTGCTGCCAACGCCACTCTCCGCGGTCCCCGTGGCAAACTGCAGCTCCTCGCGGCTTTCTGCGCTTCTAATTTCTTTTATTTTCAGTACTGTTCCCGTCGTCAGAGCAGACCCTATGGGACACTTTCCTCCCTCTTCTCGGGTCTGTACGCTGCCCGGCTTCGTAGCACCGGCCGCGCCCTGTGTGCTCCACCCTCTCTCTCTCTCTCCTCTTCCCGACAACGCTGCTCGGCCCCGTTGAAAAGCCACCCGATCGAGCTCTAGCCTGCCGCAGCCCAGGAAGGATCAGTGTACTACCTGCCACCAGCCCGATTAGCTGAAACACCATAGACTGGATAACCAAGCCCAGCTCTCGACAGCCTCTCCTGCAAATCTTCTAATTCGATGAATCAGAGGCGGTTGCCCATGGTCGACGCCCGTTTCTTCTGTTTGTTTTTTTATTCTTTTTGGATTTCTTCCTTCTGGCCTCGACCTCTAACAACTTCGCTGCAGGGATGGATACCCGTGAGGTGGTGCAGAACTGTAGGTAAGTTCGGATCTGTTCGTCGCCAGTGTAACGTCCGTGTGTAATTGAGACACGGACTGCAGGAGTTGGTTATAACAGGTCTTTACTGAGTGGAGACAAAACTGGAACTACTATACAAGGTTACTACACAGGCTTATATACAGGGGTGGTCACTACTGGTACTGCAGTATACAGGGGCTGCAGAATATAGTTCCTTCTTCAAAGTACATACACTACAGGTTCAGTGATTATAATCGAGCAGCGCAGATATCTCGGGGGTTGTGGGGCTGGAGGAGATTACAGAGATAGGATGAGAATTTTTTTAATGGATGTGTTGCTGGACGGGGAGCCGATGGAGGTCAGTGAGCTGGGGGCGATGGGTGAACGGGACTCGGTGCGAGTTAGGACACAGACTGCCGATGGAGGTCAGTGAGCTGGGGGCGATGGGTGAACGGGACTCGGTGCGAGTTAGGACACAGACTGCCGATGGAGGTCAGTGAGCTGGGGGCGATGGGTGAACGGGACTCGGTGCGAGTTAGGACACAGACTGCCGATGGAGGTCAGTGAGCTGGGGGCGATGGGTGAACGGGACTCAGTGCGAGTTAGGACACAGACTGCCGATGGAGGTCAGTGAGCTGGGGGCGATGGGTGAACGGGACTCGGTGCGAGTTAGGACACAGACTGCCGATGGAGGTCAGTGAGCTGGGGGCGATGGGTGAACGGGACTCGGTGCGAGTTAGGACACAGACTGCCGATGGAGGTCAGTGAGCTGGGGGCGATGGGTGAACGGGACTCGTGCGAGTTAGGACACAGACTGCCGATGGAGGTCAGTGAGCTGGGGGCGATGGGTGAACGGGACTCGATGCGAGTTAGGACACAGACTGCCGATGGAGGTCAGTGAGCTGGGGGCGATGGGTGAACGGGACTCGGTGCGAGTTAGGACACAGACTGCCGATGGAGGTCAGTGAGCTGGGGGCGATGGGTGAACGGGACTCGGTGCGAGTTAGGACACAGACTGCCGATGGAGGTCAGTGAGCTGGGGGCGATGGGTGAACGGGACTCGTGCGAGTTAGGACACAGACTGCCAATGGAGGTCAGTGAGCTGGGGGCGATGGGTGAACGGGACTCGTGCGAGTTAGGACACGGACTGCCGATGGAGGTCAGTGAGCTGGGGGCGATGGGTGAACGGGACTCGTGCGAGTTAGGACACAGACTGCTGATGGAGGTCAGTGAGCTGGGGGCGATGGGTGAACGGGACTCGATGCGAGTTAGGACACAGACTGCCGATGGAGGTCAGTGAGCTGGGGGCGATGGGTGAACGGGACTCGGTGCGAGTTAGGACACGGACTGCCGATGGAGGTCAGTGAGCTGGGGGCGATGGGTGAACGGGACTCGGTGTGAGTTAGGACACGGACTGCCGATGGAGGTCAGTGAGCTGGGGGCGATGGGTGAACGGGACTCGGTGCGAGTTAGGACACGGACTGCCGATGGAGGTCAGTGAGCTGGGGGCGATGGGTGAACGGGACTCGGTGCGAGTTAGGACACGGACTGCCGATGGAGGTCAGTGAGCTGGGGGCGATGGGTGAACGGGACTCGGTGCGAGTTAGGACACGGACTGCCGATGGAGGTCAGTGAGCTGGGGGCGATGGGTGAACGGGACTCGGTGCGAGTTAGGACACGGACTGCCGATGGAGGTCAGTGAGCTGGGGGCGATGGGTGAACGGGACTCGGTGCGAGTTAGGACACGGACTGCCGATGGAGGTCAGTGAGCTGGGGGCGATGGGTGAACGGGACTCGGTGCGAGTTAGGACACGGACTGCCGATGGAGGTCAGTGAGCTGGGGGCGATGGGTGAACGGGACTCGGTGCGAGTTAGGACACGGACTGCCGATGGAGGTCAGTAAGCTGGGGGCGATGGGTGAACGGGACTCGATGCGAGTTAGGACACAGACTGCCGATGGAGGTCAGTAAGCTGGGGGCGATGGGTGAACGGGACTCGATGCGAGTTAGGACACACTGGATGAGTGAGTGCAGTTTTGGGGTCTCTGCCCCGGAGACTCCCTGAGCCCGGGGGCGGGGCTCTGATGCCCCCCATGGTGGATTGGCCCGCCAGCACTAACCAGTGAGGCACCCGCACCGCGCGCTCCCGCTGACCCCAGCCCCTCGCCCCGCGCGCTCCCGCTGACCCCATACCGCGCGCTCCCGCTGACCCCAGCCCGCGCACCCGCTGACACCAGCCCGCGCGCTCCCGCTGACACCAGCCTCCGCCACGCGCGCTCCCGCTGACCTGTTGTGCTCTCCCGCCCCGCGCGCTCCCGCTGACCTGTTGTGCTCTCCCGCCCCGCGCGCTCCCGCTGACCTGTTGTGCTCTCCCGCCCCGCGCGCTCCCGCTGACCTGTTGTGCTCTCCCGCCCCGCGCGCTCCCGCTGACCTGTTGTGCTCTCCCGCCCCGCGCGCTCCCGCTGACCTGTTGTGCTCTCCTTTCCCGCGCGCGTTCCTCGCTGCCCCAAGACCAAGGGCCCGGAAACACCCGCCCCCGGCACCGATTGGCTGGCATTAATCCCCGGGCCTGATTGACGCTCCTCCTGCCCAATCGGAGCAGAGCTTTCTCGGTCCACCAGCTGACGCTTCGGCTTCGCGTCCTGATTGGCTGAAGGAGCCCGGCCCGGGGCGGGATTGGGAGTCCCGCCCATTGCCTGAGCCGGTTCACCCTGGGCCCAGTGTTCCCGGGCTGTGCGAGAGGCGGCCCCGTCCGGGGTACTTCACATTGTGGGCTCAACTCAGTTCAGCACAACCCGGCTCAATCCAACCCAGCTGGCAATCTCACTCTCCATTGCCCCTGTTCCCGGTGTTGACAGTTGCCCCTGTTCCCGGTGTTTATTCTACAGTTGCCCCTGTTCCCGGTGTTGACAGTTGCCCCTGTTCCCGGTGTTTATTCTACAGTTGCCCCTGTTCCCGGTGTTTATTCTACAGTTGCCCCTGTTCCCGGTGTTTACTCTACAGTTGCCCCTGTTCCCGGTGTTTATTCTACAGTTGCCCCTGTTCCCGGTGTTTATTCTACAGTTGCCCCTGTTCCTGGTGTTTACAGTTGCCCCTGTTCCCGGTGTTTATTCTACAGTTGCCCCTGTTCCCGGTGTTTACTCTACAGTTGCCCCAGTTCCTGGTGTTTATTCTACAGTTGCCCCAGTTCCCGGTGTTTATTCTACAGTTGCCCCTGTTCCCGGTGTTTATTCTACAGTTGCCCCTGTTCCCGCTGTTTATTCTACAGTTGCCCCTGTTCCCGGTGTTTATTCTACAGTTGCCCCTGTTCCCGGTGTTTATTCTACAGTTGCCCCAGTTCCTGGTGTTTACTCTACAGTTGCCCCAGTTCCCGGTGTTTATTCTACAGTTGCCCCTGTTCCCGGTGTTTATTCTAGAGTTGCCCCAGTTCCCGGTGTTTATTCTACAGTTGCCTCTGTTCCCGCTGTTTAGTCTACAGTTGCCCCTGTTCCCGGTGTTTATTCTACAGTTGCCCCAGTTCCTGGTGTTTACTCTACAGTTGCCCCAGTTCCCGGTGTTTATTCTACAGTTGCCTCTGTTCCCGGTGTTTATTCTACAGTTGCCCCAGTTCCCGGTGTTTATTCTACAGTTGCCCCAGTTCCCGGTGTTTATTCTACAGTTGCCCCTGTTCCCGGTGTTTACTCTACAGTTGCCCCTGTTCCTGGTGTTTACTCTACAGTTGCCCCAGTTCCCGGTGTTTATTCTACAGTTGCCCCATGATATACCTATCAATTCCTCCAATAAAAGGCGAAGAGTTACGAAGGTGACTAAAGGTTTTTATTGACTAAATAACAGAGCCCACTCTCGTGGGTGATCCGATCCAAGCAGGAGGAATACCAGCCAGTCGCTCACCTTTATACCTGGCCTGGTGGGTGGAGCCAAGGCGGAGTCGGCAGTGGTCATCCCAGGTATAGCAGTGTGGCAAGAGGCGACCTCGTACCGTGATACAATAGTGGTCAGTGATACAGTTATAACGAACAGTGGTGAACAGTGCTAACTACTAACAGTGATACAATAGTGAACGTGGTTTACCACATTCACCCCTTGTTTAGAATTAAGTCCGGCGGGGTGAAGTGTACTACCAATTCTGGTAGGTCAGTCTGTCCGGAGGCTTCGTAAGCCTCTCCGATCGCCGCAGCGGTGGTGTTGCCTTATCCGGTGCTGGTGCCTTATCCGGTGTTGATGCTGGTGTTTGCGTGGTCGGCGAGGGCTCGTGGGGTTCCGGCATGCCGTCTACCTGGACTGAGGTTGGGGGGGGTGGTGGCGGTGTTTCCGGATCGGCTGAGGGTGCGAGGTCTCGTAGGGAGACAGTGTCCTCCCGCCCGTCTGGGTACGCCACGTAGGCGTACTGGGGGTTGGCGTGCAGGAGGTTCACCCTCTCGACCAGGGGGTCCGTTTTATGGGTCCTCACGTGTTTCCGCAGCCAGACCGGCCCCGGGGCGGTCAGCCAGGTTGGTAGAGTGGTTCCCGTAGTCGACTTCCTGGGGAAAACGAACATTCGTTCATGGGGGGTGGTGTTAGTGGCCGTGCAAAGTAATGACCGGATGGAGTGCAGCGCTGTCGGGAGGACTTCTTGCCAGCGGGAGGTTGGGAGGCCCTTAGACTTTAAGGCTAAGAGGACGGCCTTCCATACCGTCGCGTTCTCTCTTTCCACCTGACCGTTACCTCTGGGGTTGTAGCTGGTGGTCCTGCTTGCTGCAATACCTCTCTCTAGGAGGAATTGCCGGAGTTCCTCGCTCATGAAGGAGGAGCCCCGGTCGCTGTGTATATAGTTCGGGAACCCGAACAAGGCGAAGAGGGCATTCAGGCACTTAATGACCGTGCTACTGGTCATGTCGGGGCAGGGGAAGGCAAAGGGGAAACGGGAGTACTCATCAACGATGTTGAGGAAGTACACATTACGGTCAGAGGACGGGAGGGGCCCCTTAAAGTCGATGCTCAGGCGCTCGAAGGGGCGGGTGGCCTTGATCAGGCTTGCTCGGTCCGGCCTATAGAAGTGCGGTTTGCACTCCGCACAGGTCTGGCAGTTCCTGGTCATGGTCCTGACCTCCTCGATGGAGTAGGTCAGGTTGCGGGCCTTAATGAAATGGTAGAGTCTGGTGACTCCGGGGTGGCAGAGCTGGTCGTGGAGGGTCTGAAGCCTATCGATATGCGCGCTGGCGCATGTCATTCGTGAAAGGGCATCAGGGGATTCGTTCAGCTTGCCTGGCCGGTACAAGATCTCATAATCGTAGGTGGAGAGCTCGATTCTCCATCTCAAAATCTTGTCATTCTTGATTTTGCCCTTCAGCTTGTTATTAAACATGAAAGCCACCGAACGCTGGTCGGTGAGGAGGGTAAATCGTTTGCCTGCCAGGTAGTGCCTCCAGCGCCGTACTGCCTCCACGATCGCCTGGGCCTCTTTCTCGACCGACGAATGTCGGATCTCGGGGCCCTGTAGGGTCCTTGAGAAGAAGGCCACTGGCCTCCCCTCCTGGTTTAGGGTGGCGGCTAAGGCGAAGTCGGATGCGTCGCTCTCCACCTGAAAGGGGATGGACTCGTCCACTGCGTGCATCGTGGCCTTGGCTATGTCTCCCTTAATGAGGGAGAAGGCCGCGCACGCCTCCTCCGTGAGGGGGAAGGAAGTGGCTTTCAGGAGGGGTCTGGCTTTGTCCGCGTAATTGGGTACCCATTGGGCATAGTAGGCGAAAAGCCCCAGGGTTCTCCTAAGTGCTTTAGGGCAGTGGGGGAGGGGTAGCTCCATGAGGGGGCGCATTCTTTCTGGGTCGGGGCCGATGATTCCGTTCTCCACTACGCAGCCGAGGATGGCAAGGCGCGTGGTGTTAAACACGCATTTCTCCTTATTGTAGGTGAGGTTCAGCCGTTGGGCCGTACGGAGGAATTTCTCCAGATTCGCGTCATGTTCCTGCCGGTCGCGGCCGCAGATAGTGACGTTATCTAGGTAGGGGAATGTAGCCTGCAGTTCGTTCTGGTCAACCATCTGGTCCATCTCCCTTTGGAAGACCGAGACCCCATTAGTGACACCGAAGGGGACCCTAAGGAAGTGGTATAGGCGCCCATTCGCCTCGAAGGCGGTATACTGGCGGTCCTCAGGGTGGATAGGGAGTTGGTGGTAGGCCGACTTCAGGTCGATGGTCGAGAATACTTTATACTGTGCAATCTGATTGACCATGTCAGATATGCGGGGGAGGGGGTATGCGTCCAGCTGGGTATATCTGTTTATGGTCTGGCTGTAGTCGATGACCAGGCGGTTTTTATCGCCGGTCTTTACGACTACGACCTGGGCACGCCAGGGGCTGCTGCTCCCCTCGATAATGCCCTCTTTCAGGAGGCGCCGCACCTCAGAGCTAATGAAGGCTCTGTCCCCGGCGCTATACCGCCTGCTTTTGGTAGCGACGGGTTTGCAGTCAGGGGTAAGGTTAGCAAACAGAGAGGGTGGCGGGACCTTGAGGGTGGAGAGGCTGCAGGTGTTACGCGGTGGGCGGTTTAACGTTTGCTGGTTGTTGACTGTGAGTGGGGGGAGGGGTCCACCGTATGCTAGGGTTACGCTTTGGAGGTGGGATTGGAAGTCCAGCCCTAGTAGGACGGCAGCGCAGAGATGGGGGAGGACGAGGAGTTTAAAGTTTTTATACTCCGTGCCCTTAACCGACAGGGTCACGACACAGTAGCCGCTGATGTCCGTGGCGTGGGACCTCGATGCCATCGAGATTCGGCTGCGCGTTGGTAGGACAGAGAGGGAGTAGTGGCTCACCGTGTCTGGGTGGATGAAGCTCTCCGTGCTTCCGCTGTCGAACAGGCAGGTCGTGGCGTGGCCGTTCACTTTGATGTCCATCATTGACTTGGACAGATGGTGCGGGCGGGCTTGGTCCAGGGTGACGGAAGCTAGTGTGTAGCCGAGCGAGTCGTTGTCATCTGCGGGCGAGGCGGTCGGGCGTGGTGAGTAAAATGGCGTCTCCCACGAGGTAGGGCCCCATGAGGCACTATTGGGGTCGGTTGCCTTAATCAAAGATGGCCGCCCCCATGACTCATGTGTGGGGATGCTGGCCTCAGTTGCCCTAAACAAAGATGGCCGCCCCCATGACTCATGTGTGGGGATGCTGGCCTCAGTTGCCCTAAACGAAGATGGCCGCCCCCATAGTTCGCATGCGGCACTGCTGGCCTCTGAGGATCCGCTCCTGCAGGCCTTGGAGAAGTGGCCTTTCTTCAGGCAGGTTTTACATATGGAGTTCTTGGCTGGGCAGCGCGACCTCGGGTGCTTCTCCTGGCCACAAAAAAAACAGCCGGCGGCCCGATCGCGGATGCCCGATGTCGGGGCCGGTGCCGGGGGTGGCGGGGCCGGTCGGGTCCGGGACGCCGACGCAGAGGTAGGTCCCGGGGGCGGCGCTGGGAAGGGTGCTGTGGTAGGGGTCGGGCCCGAGTCCCAGGGTCGCGAGCAGTACCTGGTGAATGCTTCCTGATCTTGGTGGGCCACTTCCAGGGAGATAGCGAGGGCTTCAGCTTTTTCCATGCTGAGGTCTTTAGCTTCCAGCAGTCTTTGCCGTGAGTACTCGGACCGTAGGCCTTTCAGGAATGCGTCGCGGATATTATCTTCAGTATTTTCGGCTGCCGACACCGATTTAAACTCACAGTTCCTGGCGAGTGCATATAGCGCCTGTGAGAATTCGGCTACTGATTCTCCTGGCTGTTGCGGCCGTGATCTTAGGAGGTGCCTAGCGTACATGTAGTTTACCGGGGTCCGGTACTTCTGTTTCAGCAGGTTGATGGCGGTCTCGTAGGTAGTCATGTCCTCGATGAGAGTGTATACTCTCGGGCTCAGTTGTGCCTGCAGGACACTTAGTTTGGATGCCTGAGGGACGCTGGATTCTCTCAGGTATGATTCGAAGCAGACCAGCCAGTGTTTAAAGTCTGCGGCTGAGTTTGCTGCTCGTGGGTTCAGGTCCAGGTACGGCGGTCTGAGGGCTCGCAGCCAAGCTGGCTGGTGTGGCTGTGCTCCTGGGAGCTGCGCTGGTGGCTCCTCCGCCGGTTGTGACTCGTTGTTGGACATCATTAAATTTAGTCAATAAAATTGATATACCTATCAATTCCTCCAATAAAAGGCGAAGAGTTACGAAGGTGACTAAAGGTTTTTATTGACTAAATAACAGAGCCCACTCTCGTGGGTGATCCGATCCAAGCAGGAGGAATACCAGCCAGTCGCTCACCTTTATACCTGGCCTGGTGGGTGGAGCCAAGGCGGAGTCGGCAGTGGTCATCCCAGGTATAGCAGTGTGGCAAGAGGCGACCTCGTACCGTGATACAATAGTGGTCAGTGATACAGTTATAACGAACAGTGGTGAACAGTGCTAACTACTAACAGTGATACAATAGTGAACGTGGTTTACCACACCCCAGTTCCCGGTGTTTATTCTACAGTTGCCCCAGTTCCCGGTGTTTATTCTACAGTTGCCTCTGTTCCCGCTGTTTATTCGACAGTTGCCCCAGTTCCCAGTGTTTATTCTACAGTTGCCCCTGTTCCCGCTGTTTATTCTACAGTTGCCCCTGTTCCCGCTGTTTATTCTACAGTTGCCCCTGTTCCCGCTGTTTATTCTACAGTTGCCCCTGTTCCCGGTGTTTATTGTACAGTTGCCCCTCTTCCCGGTGCTTATTCTACAGTTGCCCCTGTTCCCAGTGTTTATTGTACCGTTGCCCCTGTCCCCGGTGTTTTATTCTACAGTTGCCCCTGTTCCTGGTGTTTATTGTACAGTTGCCCCTGTTCCCGGTGTTTATTCTACAGTTGCCCTTCTTCCCGATGTTCACAGTTGCCCCTGTTCCCGGTGTTTATTCTACAGTTGCCCCAGTTCCCGATGTTTACTCTACAGTTGCCCCAGTTCCCGGTGTTTATTCTACAGTTGCCCCAGTTCCCGGTGTTTATTCTACAGTTGCCCCTGTTCCCGGTGTTTAATCTACATTTGCCCCTGTTCCCGGTGTTTATTCTACAGTTGCCCCTGTTCCCGGTGTTCATTCTACAGTTGCCCCTGTTCCCGGTGTTTATTCTACAGTTGCCCCTGTTCCCGGTGTTAATTCTACAATTGCCCCTGTTCCCAGTGTTTATTGTACAGTTGCCCCTGTCCCCGGTGTTTTATTCTACAGTTGCCCCTGTTCCTGGTGTTTATTGTACAGTTGCCCCTGTTCCCGGTGTTTATTCTACAGTTGCCCCTGTTCCCGAAGTTCACAGTTGCCCCTGTTCCTGGTGTTTACTCCACAGTTGCCCGTGTTCCCGGTGTTTATTCTACAGTTGCCCGTGTTCCCGGTGATTATTCTACAGTTGCCCCAGTTCCCGATGTTTATTCGACACTTGCCCCAGTTCCCGGTGTTTATTCTGCAGTTGCCCCTATTCCCGGTGTTTATTCTACAGTTGCCTCTGTTCCCGCTGTTTATTCTACAGTTGCCCCAGTTCCCGGTGTTTATGCTACAGTTGCCCCTGTTCCCGCTGTTTATTCTACAGTTGCCCCTGTTCCCGCTGTTTATTCTACAGTTGCCCCTGTTCCCGGTGTTCATTCTACAGTTGCCCCCGCTCCTGGTGTTTATTCTACAGTTACCCCTGTTACCAGTGTTTATTGTACAGTTGCCCCTGTCCCCGGTGTTTTATTCTACAGTTGCCCCTGTTCCTGGTGTTTATTCTACAGTTGCCCCTGTTCCCAGTGTTTATTGTACAGTTGCCCCTGTTCCCAGTGTTTTATTCTACAGTTGCCCCTGTTCCCGATGTTCACAGTTGCCCCTGTTCCTGGTGTTTACTCTACAGTTGCCCCTGTTCCCGGTGTTTATTCTACAGTTGCCCCAGTTCCCGATGTTTATTCTACAGTTCCCCCTGTTCCCGGTGTTTATTCTACAGTTGCCCCTGTTCCCAGTGTTTATTGTACCGTTGCCCCTGTCCCCGGTGTTTTATTCTACAGTTGCCCCTGTTCCTGGTGTTTATTGTACAGTTGCCCCTGTTCCCGGTGTTTATTCTACAGTTGCCCTTCTTCCCGATGTTCACAGTTGCCCCTGTTCCCGGTGTTTATTCTACAGTTGCCCCAGTTCCCGATGTTTACTCTACAGTTGCCCCAGTTCCCGGTGTTTATTCTACAGTTGCCCCTGTTCCCGGTGTTTAATCTACATTTGCCCCTGTTCCCGGTGTTTATTCTACAGTTGCCCCTGTTCCCGGTGTTCATTCTACAGTTGCCCCTGTTCCCGGTGTTAATTCTACAGTTGCCCCTGTTCCCGGTGTTTATTCTACAGTTGCCCCTGTTCCGAGTGTTTATTCTACAGTTGCCCCTGTTCCCAGTGTTTATTGTACAGTTGCCCCTGTCCGCGGTGTTTTATTCTACAGTTGCCCCTGTTCCTGGTGTTTATTGTACAGTTGCCCCTGTTCCCGGTGTTTATTCTACAGTTGCCCCTGTTCCCGATGTTCACAGTTGCCCCTGTTCCTGGTGTTTATTGTACAGTTGCCCCTGTTCCCGGTGTTTATTCTACAGTTGCCCCTGTTCCCGATGTTCACAGTTGCCCCTGTTCCTGGTGTTTATTGTACAGTTGCCCCTGTTCCCGGTGATTATTCTACAGTTGCCCCTGTTCCCGGTGTTTATTCTACAGTTGCCCCTGTTCCCGATGTTCACAGTTGCCCCTGTTCCTGGTGTTTATTATACAGTTGCCCCAGTTCCCGGTGTTTATTCTGCAGTTGCCCCTATTCCCGGTGTTTATTCTACAGTTGCCTCTGTTCCCGCTGTTTATTCTACAGTTGCCCCTGTTCCCGGTGTTTATTCACCAGTTGCCCCAGTTCCCGGTGTTTACTCTACAGTTGCCCCAGTTCCCGGTGTTTATTCTACAGTTGCCCCTGTTCCCGCTGTTTATTCAACAGTTGCCCCTGTTCCCGCTGTTTATTCTACAGTTGCCCCTGTTCCCAGTGTTTATTCTACAGTTGCCCCGTTCCCGGTGTTTACATTTGCCCCTGTTCCCGGTGTTCATTCTACAGTTGCCCCCGTTCCTGGTGTTTATTCTACAGTTACCCCTGTTCCCAGTGTTTATTGTACAGTTGCCCCTGTCCCCGGTGTTTTATTCTACAGTTGCCCCTGTTCCTGGTGTTTATTCTACAGTTGCCCCTGTTCCCGGTGTTTATTGTACAGTTGCCCCTGTTCCCAGTGTTTATTCTACAGTTGCCCCTGTTCCCGGTGTTTATTCTACAGTTGCCCCAGTTCCCGGTGTTTATTCTACAGTTGCCCCGGTTCCCGATGTTTATTCTACAGTTGCCCCTGTTCCCGGTGTTTATTCTACAGTTGCCCCTGTTCCCGGTGTTTATTCTGCAGTTGCCCCTGTTCATGGTGTTCATTCTACAGTTGCCCCTGTTCCCGGTGTTTACAGTTGCCCCTGTTCCCGGTGTTTACTCTACAGTTGCCCCAGTTCCCGGTGTTTATTCTACAGTTGCTCCTGTTCCCGGTGTTTATTCTACAGTTGCCTCTGTTCCCGGTGTTTATTCTACAGTTGCCCCAGTTCCCGGTGTTTATTCTACAGTTGCCCCTGTTCCCGGTGTTTATTCTACAGTTGCCCCTGTTCCCGGTGTTTAATCTACATTTGCCCCTGTTGCCGGTGTTCATTCTACAGTTGCCCCTGTTCCCGGTGTTCATTCTACAGTTGCCCCTGTTCCCGGTGTTTATTCTACATTTGCCCCTGTTCCCGGTGTTCATTCTACAGTTGCCCCTGTTCCCGGTGTTCATTCTACAGTTGCCCCTGTTCCCGGTGTTCATTCTACAGTTGCCCCTGTTCCCGGTGTTTATTCTACATTTGCCCCTGTTCCCGGTGTTCATTCTACAGTTGCCCCTGTTCCCGGTGTTCATTCTACAGTTGCCCCTGTTCCCGGTGTTTATTCTACAGTTACCCCTGTTCCCAGTGTTTACTCTACAGTTGCCCCTGTTCCCGGTGTTTATTCTACAGTTGCCCCTGTTCCCGATGTTTACAGTTGCCCCTGTTCGCGGTGATTATTCTACAGTTGCCCCAGTTTCCGATGTTTATTCTACACTTGCCCCAGTTCCCGGTGTTTATTCTACAGTTGCCCCAGTTTCCGATGTTTATTCTACACTTGCCCCTGTTCCCAGTGTTTATTCTACAGTTGCCCCTGTTCCCGATGTTTACAGTTGCCCCTGTTCCCAGTGATTATTCTACAGTTGCCCCAGTTCCCGATGTTTATTCTACACTTGCCCCAGTTCCCGGTGTTTATTCTGCAGTTGCCCCTGTTCCCAGTGTTTAATCTACAGTTGCCCCTGTTCCCGCTGTTTATTCTACAGTTCCCTCTGTTCCCAGTGTTTATTCTACAGTTGCCCCTGTTCCCGGTGTTTATTCTACAGTTGCCTCTGTTCCCGGTGTTTACTCTACAGTTGCCCCTGTTCCCGGTGTTTACAGTTGCCCCTGTTCCCGGTGTTTACAGTTGCCCCTGTTCCCGGTGTTTATTCTACAGTTGCCCCAGTTCCCGATGTTTACTCTACAGTTGCCCCTGTTCCCGGTGTTTATTCTACAGTTGCCCCTGTTCCCGGTGTTTATTCTACAGTTGCCCCAATGCCCGGAGGTTATTATACAGTTACCCCTGGTCCCAATGTTTACTCTACAGTTGTCCCTGTTCCCGGTGTTTAACCTACAGTTGCCCCTGTTCCTGGTGTTTAATCTACAGTTGCCCATGTTCCCTGTGTTTATTCAACATTTGCCCCTGTTCCCGGTGTTTATTCTACAATTGCCCCTGTTCCTGGTGTTTATCCTACAGTTACCCCTGTTCCTGCTGTTCACAGTTGCCCCTGTCCCTGGTGTTTATTCTACAGTTGCCCCTGTTCCCGGTGTTTAATCTACAGTTGCCCCTGTTCCCGGTGTTTATTCTACAGTTGCCCCTGTTCCCGGTGTTTATTCTACAGTTGCCCCTGTTCCCGGTGATTATTCTACAGTTGCCCCTGTTCCCGGTGTTTAATCTACAGTTGCCCCTGTTCCCGGTGTTTATTCTACAGTTACCCCTGTTCCCGGTGTTTATTCTACAGTTGCCCCTGTTCCCGGTGTTTATTCTACAGTTGCCCCTGTTCCCGGTGTTTAATCTACAGTTGCCCCTGTTCCCGGTGTTTAATCTACAGTTGCCCCTGTTCCCGGTGTTTATTCTACAGTTGCCCCTGTTCCCGGTGATTATGCTACAGTTGCCCCTGTTCCCGGTGTTTATTCTACAGTTGCCCCTGTTCCTGGTGTTTATTCTACAGTTGCCCCTGTTCCCGGTGTTTATTCTGCAGTTGCCCCTGTTCCTGGTGTTCATTCTACAGTTGCCCCTGTTCCCGGTGTTTACAGTTGCCCCTGTTCCCGGTGTTTACTCTACAGTTGCCCCTGTTCCTGGTGTTTATTGTACAGTTGCCCCTGTTCCCGGTGTTTATTCTACAGTTGCCGTTGTTCCCGATGTTCACAGTTGCCCCTGTTCCCGGTGTTTAATCTACATTTGCCCCTGTTCCCGGTGTTTATTCTACAGTTGCCCCTGTTCCCGATGTTCATTCTACAGTTGCCCCTGTTCCCGGTGTTCATTCTACAGTTGCCCCTGTTCCCGGTGTTTATTCTACAGTTACCCCTGTTCCCAGTGTTTACTCTACAGTTGCCCCTGTTCCCGGTGTTTATTCTACAGTTGCCCCTGTTCCCGATGTTTACAGTTGCCCCTGTTCCCGGTGATTATTCTACAGTTGCCCCAGTTTCCGATGTTTATTCTACAGTTGCCCCTGTTCCCGGTGTTTATTGTACAGTTGCCCCTGTTCCCGGTGTTCATTCTACAGTTGCCCCTGTTCCCGGTGTTAATTCTACAGTTGCCCCTGTTCCCGGTGTTTATTCTACAGTTGCCCCTGTTCCCAGTGTTTATTCTACAGTTGCCCCTGTTCCCAGTGTTTATTCTACAGTTGCCCCTGTCCCCGGTGTTTTATTCTACAGTTGCCCCTGTTCCTGGTGTTTATTGTACAGTTGACCCTGTTCCCGGTGTTTATTCTACAGTGGCCCCTGTTCCCGATGTTCACAGTTGCCCCTGTTCCTGGTGTTTACTCTACAGTTGCCCGTGTTCCCGGTGTTTATTCTACAGTTGCCCCTGTTCCCGATGATTACAGTTGCCCCTGTTCCCGGTGATTATTCTACAGTTGCCCCAGTTCCCGATGTTTATTCTACACTTGCCCCAGTTCCCGGTGTTTATTCTGCAGTTGCCCCTATTCCCAGTGTTTATTCTACAGTTGCCTCTGTTCCCGCTGTTTATTCTACAGTTGCCCCGTTCCTGGTGTTTATTCTACAGTTGCCCCAGTTCCCGGTGTTTATTCTACAGTTGCCCCTGTTCCCACTGTTTATTCTACAGTTGCCCCTGTTCCCGCTGTTTATTCTACAGTTGCCCCTGTTCCCGGTGTTTATTCTACAGTTGCCCCGTTCCCGGTGTTTACATTTGCCCCTGTTCCCGGTGTTCATTCTACAGTTGCCCCCGTTCCTGGTGTTTATTCTACAGTTACCCCTGTTCCCAGTGTTTATTGTACAGTTGCCCCTGTCCCCGTTGTTTTATTCGACAGTTGCCCCTGTTCCTGGTGTTTATTCTACAGTTGCCCCTGTTCCCAGTGTTTATTGTACAGTTGCCCCTGTTCCCAGTGTTTATTGTACAGTTGCCACTGTCCCCGGTGTTTTATTCTACAGTTGCCCCAGTTCCCGGTGTTTATTCTGCAGTTGCCCCTGTTCCCAGTGTTTATTCTACAGTTGCCCCTGTTCCCGATGTTTACAGTTGCCCCTGTTCCCAGTGATTATTCTACAGTTGCCCCAGTTCCCGATGTTTATTCTACACTTGCCCCAGTTCCCGGTGTTTATTCTGCAGTTGCCCCTGTTCCCAGTGTTTAATCTACAGTTGCCCCTGTTCCCGGTGTTTATTCTACAGTTGCCTCTGTTCCCGGTGTTTACTCTACAGTTGCCCCTGTTCCCGGTGTTTACAGTTGCCCCTGTTCCCGGTGTTTACAGTTGCCCCTGTTCCCGGTGTTTATTCTACAGTTGCCCCAGTTCCCGATGTTTACTCTACAGTTGCCCCTGTTCCCGGTGTTTATTCTACAGTTGCCCCTGTTCCCGGTGTTTATTCTACAGTTGCCCCTGTTCCCAGTGTTTACTCTACAGTTGCCCCTGTTCCCGGTGTTTATTCTACAGTTGCCCCTGTTCCCGGTGTTTATTCTACAGTTGCCCCTGTTCCCAGTGTTTACTCTACAGTTGCCCCAGTTCCCGATGTTTACTCTACAGTTGCCCCTGTTCCCGGTGTTTATTCTACAGTTGCCCCTGTTCCCGGTATTTATTCTACAGTTGCCCCAATGCCCGGAGGTTATTATACAGTTACCCCTGGTCCCAATGTTTACTCTACAGTTGTCCCTGTTCCCGGTGTTTAACCTACTGTTGCCCCTGTTCCTGGTGTTTAATCTACAGTTGCCCCTGTTCCCTGTGTTTATTCCACATTTGCCCCTGTTCCCGGTGTTTATTCTACAATTGCCCCTGTTCCCGGTGTTTATTCTACAGTTACCCCTGTTCCTGGTGTTTACAGTTGCCCCTGTCCCTGGTGTTTATTCTACAGTTGCCCCTGTTCCCAGTGTTTAATCTACAGTTGCCCCTGTTCCCGGTGTTTATTCTACAGTTCCCTCTGTTCCCGGTGATTATGCTACAGTTGCCCCTGTTCCCGGTGTTTATTCTACAGTTGCCCCTGTTCCCGGTGTTTATTCTGCAGTTGCCCCTGTTCCTGGTGTTCATTCTACAGTTGCCCCTGTTCCCGGTGTTTACAGTTGCCCCTGTTCCCGGTGTTTACTCTACAGTTGCCCCTGTTCCTGGTGTTTATTGTACAGTTGCCCCTGTTCCCGGTGTTTATTCTACAGTTGCCCTTGTTCCCGATGTTCACAGTTGCCCCTGTTCCCGGTGTTTATTCTACAGTTGCCCCTGTTCCCGGTGTTCATTCTACAGTTGCCCCTGTTCCCGGTGTTCATTCTACAGTTGCCCCTGTTCCCAGTGTTTATTCTACAGTTACCCCTGTTCCCAGTGTTTACTCTACAGTTGCCCCTGTTCCCGGTGTTCATTCTACAGTTGCCCCTGTTCCCGGTGTTCATTCTACAGTTGCCCCTGTTCCCAGTGTTTATTCTACAGTTACCCCTGTTCCCAGTGTTTACTCTACAGTTGCCCCTGTTCCTGGTGATTATTCTACAGTTGCCCCAGTTTCCGATGTTTATTCTACACTTGCCCCAGTTCCCGGTGTTTATTCTGCAGTTGCCCCTGTTCCCAGTGTTTATTCTACAGTTGCCCCTGTTCCCGATGTTTACAGTTGCCCCTGTTCCCAGTGATTATTCTACAGTTGCCCCAGTTCCCGATGTTTATTCTACACTTGCCCCAGTTCCCGGTGTTTATTCTGCAGTTGCCCCTGTTCCCAGTGTTTATTCTACAGTTGCCCCTGTTCCCGCTGTTTATTCTACAGTTCCCTCTGTTCCCAGTGTTTATTCTACAGTTGCCCCTGTTCCCGGTGTTTATTCTACAGTTGCCTCTGTTCCCGGTGTTTACTCTACAGTTGCCCCTGTTCCCGGTGTTTATTCTACAGTTGCCTCTGTTCCCGGTGTTTACTCTACAGTTGCCCCTGTTCCCGGTGTTTACAGTTGCCCCTGTTCCCGGTGTTTATTCTACAGTTGCCCCAGTTCCCGATGTTTACTCTACAGTTGCCCCTGTTCCCGGTGTTTATTCTACAGTTGCCCCTGTTCCCGGTGTTTATTCTACAGTTGCCCCTGTTCCCGGTATTTATTCTACAGTTGCCCCAATGCCCGGAGGTTATTATACAGTTACCCCTGGTCCCAATGTTTACTCTACAGTTGTCCCTGTTCCCGGTGTTTAACCTACAGTTGCCCCTGTTCCTGGTGTTTAATCTACAGTTGCCCCTGTTCCCTGTGTTTATTCCACATTTGCCCCTGTTCCCGGTGTTTATTCTACAATTGCCCCTGTTCCCGGTGTTTATTCTACAGTTGCCCCTGTTCCCGGTGTTTATTCTACAGTTACCCCTGTTCCTGGTGTTTACATTTGCCCCTGTCCCTGGTGTTTATTCTACAGTTGCCCCTGTTCCCGGTGTTTAATCTACAGTTGCCCCTGTTCCCGGTGTTTATTCTACAGTTCCCTCTGTTCCCGGTGATTATGCTACAGTTGCCCCTGTTCCCGGTGTTTATTCTACAGTTGCCCCTGTTCCCGGTGTTTATTCTGCAGTTGCCCCTGTTCCTGGTGTTCATTCTACAGTTGCCCCTGTTCCCGCTGTTTATTCTACAGTTGCCCCTGTTCCCGGTGTTTACTCTACAGTTGCCCCTGTTCCTGGTGTTTATTGTACAGTTGCCCCTGTTCCCGGTGTTTATTCTACAGTTGCCGTTGTTCCCGATGTTCACAGTTGCCCCTGTTCCCGGTGTTTAATCTACATTTGCCCCTGTTCCCGGTGTTTATTCTACAGTTGCCCCTGTTCCCGATGTTCATTCTACAGTTGCCCCTGTTCCCGGTGTTTATTCTACAGTTGCCCCTGTTCCCGATGTTTACAGTTGCCCCTGTTCCCGGTGATTATTCTACAGTTGCCCCAGTTTCCGATGTTTATTCTACACTTGCCCCAGTTCCCAGTGTTTATTCTGCAGTTGCCCCTGTTCCCAGTGTTTATTCTACAGTTGCCTCTGTTCCCGCTGTTTATTCTACAGTTGCCCCTGTTCCCGGTGTTTATTCTACAGTTGCCCCAGTTCCCGGTGTTTACTCTACAGTTGCCCCAGTTCCCGGTGTTTATTCTACAGTTGCCCCTGTTCCCGCTGTTTATTCTACAGTTGCCCCTGTTCCCGCTGTTTATTCTACAGTTGCCCCTGTTCCCGGTGTTTATTCTACAGTTGCCCCTGTTCCCAGTGTTTATTCTACAGTTGCCCCTGTTCCCGGTGTTTACATTTGCCCCTGTTCCCGGTGTTCGTTCTACAGTTGCCCCCGTTCCCGGTGTTTATTCTACAGTTACCCCTGTTCCCAGTGTTTATTGTACAGTTGCCCCTGTTCCCAGTGTTTATTGTACATTTGCCCCTGTCCCCGGTGTTTTATTCTACAGTTGCCCCTGTTCCCGGTGTTTATTCTACAGTTGCCCCTGTTCCCAGTGTTTATTGTACAGTTGCCCCTGTTCCCAGTGTTTATTGTACAGTTGCCACTGTCCCCGGTGTTTTATTCGACAGTTGCCCCTGTTCCTGGTGTTTATTGTACAGTTGCCCCGTTCCTGGTGTTTACTCTACAGTTGCCCCTGTTCCCGATGTTCACAGTTGCCCCTGTTCCTGGTGTTTACTCTACAGTTGCCCCTGTTCCCGGTGTTTACTCTACAGTTGCCCCTGTTCCCGGTGTTTATTCTACAGTTGCCCCTGTTCCCGGTGTTTATTCTACAGTTGCCCCTGTTCCCGGTGTTTATTCTACGGTTGCCCCTGTTCCCGGTGTTTATTCTACAGTTGCCCCTGTTCCCGGTGTTTATTCTACAGTTGCCCCTGTTCCCGGTGTTTATTCTACAGTTGCCCCTGTTCCCGGTGTTTACATTTGCCCCTGTTCCCGGTGTTCATTCTACAGTTGCCCCTGTTCCCAGTGTTTATTCTACAGTTGCCCCTGTTCCCAGTGTTTACATTTGCCCCTGTTCCCGGTGTTCATTCTACAGTTGCCCCTGTTCCCAGTGTTTATTCTACAGTTGCCCCTGTTCCCAGTGTTTATTGTACAGTTGCCCCTGTCCCCGGTGTTTTATTCTACAGTTGCCCCTGTTCCCGGTGTTTATTCTACAGTTGCCCCTGTTCCCAGTGTTTATTGTACAGTTGCCCCTGTCCCCGGTGTTTTATTCTACAGTTGCCCCTGTTCCTGGTGTTTATTGTACAGTTGCCCCTGTTCCCGGTGTTTATTCTACAGTTGCCCCTGTTCCCGATGTTCACAGTTGCCCCTGTTCCTGGTGTTTACTCTACAGTTGCCCCTGTTCCCAGTGTTTATTCTACAGTTGCCCCTGTTCCCGATGTTTATTCTACACTTGCCCCAGTTCCCGGTGTTTATTCTGCAGTTGCCCCTGTTCCCAGTGTTTAATCTACAGTTGCCCCTGTTCCTGGTGTTAATTCTACAGTTGCCCCTGTTCCCGGTGTTTATTCTACAGTTGCCCCTGTTCCCGGTGTTTAATCTACATTTGCCCCTGTTCCCGGTGTTTATTCTACAGTTGCCCCTGTTCCCGCTGTTTATTCTACAGTTCCCTCTGTTCCCAGTGTTTATTCTACAGTTGCCCCTGTTCCCGGTGTTTATTCTACAGTTGCCCCAGTTCCCGATGTTTACTCTACAGTTGCCCCTGTTCCCGGTGTTTATTCCACAGTTGCCCCTGTTCCCGGTGTTTATTCCACAGTTGCCCCTGTTCCCGTTATTTATTCTACAGTTGCCCCAGTGCCCGGAGGTTATTATACAGTTACCCCTGTTCCCAATGTTTACTCTACAGTTGCCCCTGTTCCTGGTGTTTAATCTACAGTTGCCCCTGTTCCCTGTGTTTATTCCACATTTGCCCCTGTTCCCGGTGTTTATTCTACAATTGCCCCTGTTCCCGGTGTTTATTCTGCAGTTACCCCTGTTCCTGGTGTTTACAGTTGCCCCTGTCCCTGGTGTTTATTCTACAGTTGCCCCTGTTCCCGGTGTTTACAGTTGCCCCTGTTCCCAGTGTTTATTCTACCGTTGCCCCGTTCCAGATGTTTATTCTACATTTGCCCCAGTTCCCGGTGTTTATTCTACAGTTGCCCCTGTTCCTGGTGTTTATTCTACTGTTCCCGGTGTTTATTCTACAGTTGCCTCTGTTCCCGGTGTTTACTCTACAGTTGCCCCTGTTCCCGGTGTTTATTCTACTTTTCCCCCCGTTCCTGGTGTTTATTCTACAGTTGCCCCGTTCCAGATGTTTATTCTACAGTTGCCCCTGTTCCTGGTGTTTGTTCTACAGTTCCCTCTGTTCCCGGTGTTTATTCTACAGTTGCCCCAGTTCCCGATGTTTACTCTACAGTTGCCCCAGTTCCCGGTGTTTATTCTACAGTTGCTCCTGTTCCCGGTGTTTATTCTACAGTTGCCCCTGTTCCCGGTGTTTATTCTACAGTTGCCCCTGTTCCCGGTGTTTATTCTACAGTTCCCTCTGTTCCCAGTGTTTATTCTACAGTTGCCCCTGTTCCCGGTGTTTATTCTACAGTTGCCCCAGTTCCCGATGTTTACTCTACAGTTGCCCCTGTTCCCGGTGTTTATTCCACAGTTGCCCCTGTTCCCGGTGTTTATTCCACAGTTGCCCCTGTTCCCGTTATTTATTCTACAGTTGCCCCAGTGCCCGGAGGTTATTATACAGTTACCCCTGTTCCCAATGTTTACTCTACAGTTGCCCCTGTTCCTGGTGTTTAATCTACAGTTGCCCCTGTTCCCTGTGTTTATTCCACATTTGCCCCTGTTCCCGGTGTTTATTCTACAATTGCCCCTGTTCCCGGTGTTTATTCTACAGTTACCCCTGTTCCTGGTGTTTACAGTTGCCCCTGCCCCGGTGTTTATTCTACAGTTGCCCCTGTTCCCGGTGTTTATTCTGCAGTTGCCCCGTTCCCGGTGTTTATTCTACAGTTGCCCCAGTTCCCGGTGTTTACATTTGCCCCTGTTCCCGGTGTTCATTCTACAGTTGCCCCTGTTCCTGGTGTTTATTCTACAGTTGCCCCTGTTCCCAGTGTTTATTGTACAGTTGCCCCTGTCCCCGGTGTTTTATTCTACAGTTGCCCCTGTTCCCGATGTTCACAGTTGCCCCTTTTCCTGGTGTTTACTCTACAGTTGCCCCTGTTCCCAGTGTTTATTCTACATTTGCCCCTGTTCCCGATGTTTATTCTACACTTGCCCCAGTTCCCGGTGTTTATTCTGCAGTTGCCCCTGTTCCCAGTGTTTAATCTACAGTTGCCCCTGTTCCCGGTGTTTATTCTACAGTTGCCCCTGTTCCCGATGTTTATTCTACACTTGCCCCAGTTCCCGGTGTTTATTCTGCAGTTGCCCCTGTTCCCAGTGTTTAATCTACAGTTGCCCCTGTTCCCAGTGTTTATTCTACATTTGCCCCTGTTCCCGATGTTTATTCTACACTTGCCCCAGTTCCCGGTGTTTATTCTACAGTTGCTCCTGTTCCCGGTGTTTATTCTACAGTTGCCCCTGTTCCCGGTGTTTATTCTGCAGTTGCCCCTGTTCCCAGTGTTTAATCTATATTTGCCCCTGTTCCCGGTGTTTATTCTACAGTTGCCCCTGTTCCCGTTGTTTATTCTACAGTTCCCTCTGTTCCCAGTGTTTATTCTACAGTTGCCCCTGTTCCCGGTGTTTATTCTGCAGTTGCCTCTGTTCCCGGTGTTTACTCTACAGTTGCCCCTGTTCCCGGTGTTTATTCTGCAGTTGCCTCTGTTCCCGGTGTTTACTCTACAGTTGCCCCTGTTCCCGGTGTTTATTCTACAGTTGCCCCTGTTCCCGGTGTTTATTCTACAGTTGCCCCTGTTCCCGGTGTTTATTCTGCAGTTGCCTCTGTTCCCGGTGATTATGCTACAGTTGCCCCTGTTCCCAATGTTTACTCTACAGTTGTCCCTGTTCCCGGTGTTTAACCTACAGTTGCCCCTGTTCCTGGTGTTTAATCTACAGTTGCCCCTGTTCCCGGTGTTTATTCTACAATTGCCCCTGTTCCTGGTGTTTATTCCACATTTGCCTCTGTTCCCGGTGTTTATTCTACAATTGCCCCTGTTCCTGGTGTTTACTCTACAGTTGCCCCTGTTCCCTGTGTTTATTCCACATTTGCCTCTGTTCCCGGTGTTTATTCTACAGTTGCCCCTTTTCCTGGTGTTTACTCTACAGTTGCCCCTGTTCCCGGTGTTTATTCTACAGTTGCTCCTGTTCCCGGTGTTTATTCTACAGTTGCCCCTGTTCCCGGTGTTTATTCTGCAGTTGCCCCTGTTCCCAGTGTTTAATCTATATTTGCCCCTGTTCCCGGTGTTTATTCTACAGTTGCCCCTGTTCCCGTTGTTTATTCTACAGTTCCCTCTGTTCCCAGTGTTTATTCTACAGTTGCCCCTGTTCCCGGTGTTTATTCTGCAGTTGCCTCTGTTCCCGGTGTTTACTCTACAGTTGCCCCTGTTCCCGGTGTTTATTCTGCAGTTGCCTCTGTTCCCGGTGTTTACTCTACAGTTGCCCCTGTTCCCGGTGTTTATTCTACAGTTGCCCCTGTTCCCGGTGTTTATTCTACAGTTGCCCCTGTTCCCGGTGTTTATTCTGCAGTTGCCTCTGTTCCCGGTGATTATGCTACAGTTGCCCCTGTTCCCAATGTTTACTCTACAGTTGTCCCTGTTCCCGGTGTTTAACCTACAGTTGCCCCTGTTCCTGGTGTTTAATCTACAGTTGCCCCTGTTCCCGGTGTTTATTCTACAATTGCCCCTGTTCCTGGTGTTTATTCCACATTTGCCTCTGTTCCCGGTGTTTATTCTACAATTGCCCCTGTTCCTGGTGTTTACTCTACAGTTGCCCCTGTTCCCTGTGTTTATTCCACATTTGCCTCTGTTCCCGGTGTTTATTCTACAATTGCCCCTGTTCCCGGTGTTTATTCTACAGTTACCCCTGTTCCTGGTGTTTACAGTTGCCCCTGTCCCTGGTGTTTATTCTACAGTTACCCCTGTTCCCAATGTTTACTCTACAGTTGTCCCTGTTCCCGGTGTTTAACCTACAGTTGCCCCTGTTCCTGGTGTTTAATCTACAGTTGCCCCTGTTCCCTGTGTTTATTCCACATTTGCCTCTGTTCCCGGTGATTATGCTACAGTTGCCCCTGTTCCCGGTGTTTATTCTACAGTTGCCTCTGTTCCCGGTGTTTATTCTGCAGTTGCCCCTGTTCCTGGTGTTCATTCTGCAGTTGCCCCTGTTCCCGGTGTTTACAGTTGCCCCTGTTCCAGGTGTTTACTCTACAGTTGCCCCAGTTCCCGGTGTTTATTCTACATTTGCCCCTGTTCCCGGTGTTTATTCTGCAGTTGCCTCTGTTCCCGGTGTTTATTCTACAGTTGCCCCTGTTCCCGGTGTTTATTGTACAGTTGCCCCTGTCCCCAGTGTTAATTTTGCAGTTGCCCCTGTTCCCTGTGTTTATTCCACATTTGCCTCTGTTCCCGGTGATTATGCTACAGTTGCCCCTGTTCCCGGTGTTTATTCTACAGTTGCCTCTGTTCCCGGTGTTTATTCTACAGTTGCCCCTGTTCCCGGTGTTTATTCTACAGTTGCCCCTGTTCCCGGTGTTTACTCTACAGTTGCCCCTGTTCCCGGTGTTTATTCTACAGTTGCCACTGTTCCCGGTGTTTATTCTACAGTTGCCCCTGTTCCCGGTGTTTAATCTACATTTGCCCCTGTTCCCGGTGTTTATTCTAGTTGCCCCAGTTCCGAATCTTTATTCTACAGTTACCCCTGTTCCTGGTGTTTACAGTTGCTCCTGTTCCCGGTGTTTAATCTACAGTTGCCCCTGTTCCCTTTGTTTATTCCACATTTGCCCCTGTTCCCGGTGTTTATTCTACAGTTGCCCCTGTTCCTGGTGTTTACAGTTGCCCCTGTCCCCGGTGTTTATTCTACAGTTGCCCCTGTTCCCGGTGTTTATTCTACAGTTGCCCCTGTTCCCGGTGTTTAATCTACAGTTGCCCCTGTTCCCGGTGTTTATTCTACAGTTCCCTCTGTTCCCGGTGATTATTCTACAGTTGCCCCTGTTCCTGGTGTTTATTAGAGTCATAGTCATAGAGTTTTACAGCACAGAAAGAGGCCCTTCGGCCCATCGTGTCTGCGCCGCCCATCCATCCCTGTCCAGTTTAATCCCATTTTCCAGCATTTGGTCCATAGCCTTGTATGCAATGGCATTTCAAGTGCTCATCCAAATGCTTCTTGAATGTTGTGAGGGTTCCTGCCTCTACCACCCTTTCAGGCATTGAGTTCCACATTCCAACCACCCTCTGGGTGAAGAAGTTCCTCCTCAAATCCCCTCTAAACCTCCTGCCCCTTACCCTGAATCTATGCCCCCTTGTTATTGACCCCCCTACTAAGGGGAAAAGTTCCTCTTTATCTACCCTATCTATGCCCCTCATCATTTTGTACACCTCAATCAGGTCCCCCCTCAGCCTTCTTTGCTCCAAGGAAAACAACCCCAGCCTGTCCAGCCTCTCTTCATAGCTGAGGCGCTCCATCCCAGGAAACATCCTGGTGAATCTTCTCTGCACCCTCTCCAAAGCAATCACATCCTTCCTATAGTGAGGCGACCAGAACTGCACACAGTACTCCAGCTGTGGCCTCACCAGCGTTTTGTACAGCTCCATCATAACCTCCCTGCTCTTATATTCTATGCCTCGGCTAATGAAGGCAAGTATCCCATATGCCTTTTTAACCTAATCATCTGGCTCTACAAACAGATTGCCACTTTGGTCCCTAATGGGCCCTACCCTTTCCCTGGTTATCCTCTTGCCCTTAATATACTTATAAAACATCTTAGGATTTTCCTTTATTTTGCTCGCCAGTGTTATTTCACGGCCCCTCCTCGCCCTCCTAATTTCTTTTTTAAGTACGCCCCTGCACTTTTTATACTCCTCTGGGGCTTCTTCCGTCTTTAGTCTTTTGTAACTGCCAAAAGCCCCCCTTTTATTCCTAATGCATTTTTGTATATCCCTTGTCATCCAAGGTTCCCTTTGCTTGTTGGTCCCACCCTTGACCTTTACAGGAACATGTTGGCGTTCTACTCTCTCTATTTCCCTTCTGAAAGTCTCCCACTGTTTTGATGTGGATTTTCCTATAAGTAGCTGCTCCCAGTCCACTTTGGCCAGATCCTGCCTTATCATATTAAAATCGGCCTTCCCCCAATTTAGAACCCTTATTTCCGGGCCGTCTTTGTCCTTTTCCATGACCACCTTAAATCTCACCGAATTATGGTCACTGTCGCCAAAATGCTCTCCTACTGACACTTCCACCACTTGCCCGGCTACATTCCCTAGAATTAGGTCCAGTACCGCCCCCTCTCTTGTAGGACTTTCTACATGTTGGCTCAAAAAGCTCTCCTGGATGCACTTTAAGAATTCTGCACCCTCTAAGCCTTTCACACTCTGACTATCCCAATTTATATTGGGGAAGTTGAAATCCCCCACTATTATTACCCTATTATTTTCGCACTTTTCTGAGATTTGCCTACATATCTGTTCCTCTATCTCCCCCTGACTGTTTGGGGGCCTATAGTACACTCCCAGCAAAGTGCTTGCCCCCTTTTTGTTTTTAAGTTCTACCCATATGGCCTCATTAGAGGAACCCGCTAATATATCATCCCTCCTTACAGCAGTAATTGACTCCTTAATTAATATTGCAACACCCCCTCCCCTTTTACACCCCCCTCTGTCTCGCCTGAAGATTCTATACCCCAGAATATTGAGCTGCCAGTCCTGACCCTCCCTCACCCATGTCTCCGTGATAGCAACAATATCGTACTCCCATGTGTTCAACAACAACTTCAGTTCATCCACCTTATTTGCAAGACTCCTTGCATTAAAATAAATGCCTTCCAGCCCTGCCAGATTCTCTTTTGCCTTCACATATTTGCTCTGCCTTCCCAGCTGACTTGTTTTTCCCTCTGTATTTGGCTGTAAATCACCCCCTACTACAGCTCCACTCTGTACCCCATCCCCCTGCCAAGTTAGTTTAAACCCCCCCCCAGCAGTGCTAGCAAGCCTCCCCGCAAGGATATTGGTTCTACAGTTGCCCCTGTTCCCGGTGTTCATTCTACAGTTGCCCCTGTTCCCGGTGTTTACAGTTGCCCCTGTTCCCGGTGTTTATTCTACCGTTGCCCCGCTCCAGATGTTTATTCGACATTTGCCCTAGTTCCCGGTGTTTATTCTACAGTTGCCCCTGTTCCTGGTGTTTATTCTACAGTTCCCTCTGTTCCCGGTGTTTACTCTACAGTTGCCCCTGTTCCCGGTGTTTATTCTACAGTTGCCTCTGTTCCCGGTGTTTACTCTACAGTTCCCTCTGTTCCCGGTGTTTATTCAACAGTTGCCTCTGTTCCCGGTGTTTACTCTACAGTTGCCCCTGTTCCCGGTGTTTATTCTACTTTTCCCCCAGTTCCCGGTGTTTATTCTACAGTTGCCCCTGTTCCCGGTGTTTATTCTACAGTTGCCCCTGTTCCCGGTGTTTATTCTACAGTTGCCCCAGTTCCCAGTATTTAATCTACAGTTGACCCAGTTCCCGGTGTTTATTCTGCAGTTGCTCCTGTTCCCGGTGTTTATTCTACAGTTGCCCCTGTTCCCGGTGTTTATTCTACAGTTGCTCCTGTTCCCGGTGTTTATTCTACAGTTGCCCCTGTTCCCGGTGTTTATTCTACAGTTGCCCCTGTTCCCAGTGTTTCCTCTACAGTTGCCCCAGTTCCCAGTGTTAATTGTACAGTTGATCCTGTTCCCGGTGTTTATTCTACAGTTGCCCCTGTTCCCGGTGTTTATTCTACAGTTGCTCCTGTTCCCGGTGTTTAATCTACAGTTGCCCCAGTTCCCGGTGTTTATTCTACAGTTGCCCCTGTTCCCAGTGTTTACTCTACAGTTGCCCTAGTTCCCAGTGTTAATTGTACAGTTGATCCTGTTCCCGGTGTTTATTCTACAGTTGCCCCTGTTCCCAGTGTTTACTCTACAGTTGCCCCTGTTCCCAGTGTTAATTGTACAGTTGATCCTGTTCCCGGTGTTTATTCTACAGTTGCCCCTGTTCCCTGTGTTTATTCTGCAGTTGTCCCGTTCCCTGTGTTTATTCTACAGTTGCCCCTGTTCCCGGTGTTTATTCTACAGCTGCCCCAGTTCCCAGTGTTAATTGTACAGTTGCCCCAGTTCCCAGTGTTAATTGTACAGTTGCCCCTGTTCACGGTGTTTATTCTACAGTTGATCCTGTTCCTTGTGTTTACTCTACAGTTGCCCCAGTTCCCAGTGTTAATTGTACAGTTGATCCTGTTCCCGGTGTTTATTCTACAGTTGCCCCTGTTCCCGGTGTTTATTCTACAGTTGCCCCTGTTCCCAGTGTTTACTCTACAGTTGCCCCAGTTCCCAGTGTTAATTGTACAGTTGATCCTGTTCCCGGTGTTTACTCTACAGTTGCCTCAGTTCCCAGTGTTAATTGTACAGTTGATCCTGTTCCCGGTGTTTATTCTACAGTTGCCCCTGTTCCCAGTGTTTACTCTACAGTTGCCCCAGTTCCCAGTGTTAATTGTACAGTTGATCCTGTTCCCGGTGTTTATTCTACAGTTGCCCCAGTTCCCAGTGTTAATTGTACAGTTGCCCCTGTTCCCGGTGTTTATTCTACAGTTGCCCCTGTTCCCTGTGTTAATTGTACAGTTGCCTCTGTTCCCGGTGTTTACTCTACAGTTGCCCCAGTTTCCAGTGTTAATCTGCAGTTGCCCCAGTTCCCGGTGTTTATTCTACAGTTGCCCCTGTTCCCAGTGTTTACTCTACAGTTGCCCCAGTTCCCAGTGTTTACTCTACAGTTGCCCCAGTTCCCAGTGTTTACTCTACAGTTGCCCCAGTTCCCAGTGTTAATTGTACAGTTGCCCCTGTTCCCAGTGTTTATTCTACAGTTGCCCGTGTTCCCGGTGTTTATTCTACAGTTGCCCCTGTTCCCGGTGTTTACTCTACAGTTGCCCCTGTTCCCGGTGTTTATTCTACAGTTACCCCAGTTCCCGGTGTTTATTCTACAGTTGCCCCTGTTCCCAGTGTTTATTCTACAGTTGCCCCAGTTCCCGGTGTTTATTCTACAGTTGCCCCTGTTCCCAGTGTTTATTCTACAGTTGCCCCTGTTCCCGGTGTTTATTCTACAGTTGCCCCAGTTCCTGGTGTTTATTCTACAGTTGCCCCAGTTCCCGGTGTTTATTCTACAGTTGCCCCTGTTCCCGGTGTTTATTCTACAGTTGCCCCAGTACCCAGTGTTAATTGTACAGTTGCCCCTGTTCCCAGTGTTTATTTTACAGTTGCCCCTGTTCCCGGTGTTTATTCTGCAGTTGCCCCGTTCCCGGTGTTTATTGTACGGTGAAAGTAGGCGTTGCTCCTTTCGAGGCAGAGACAGGAGAAATTATTAAGCGGAATTAGGAAATTGCAGAGACGTTAAACAAATATTTTCTCCAAAAGCAAAGTTGCTGGAAATCTGAAATAAAACAAAATGCTGGAAATACTCAGCAGGTCAGGCAGCATCCGTGGAGAGAGAAACAGAGTTAACGTTTCAGGTCTGGGACCCTTCATCAGAACTGGAAAAAGCTGGAGATGTAACAGATTAAGCAGGTGCAGAGACAGGGAGGGGGGGGTGGTTAGGAGGGGAGGAAGGAATTGAAGCAACATACTGTGCTTAGGTAAGAGGCAGGAAAGATAAAATGTTGCAAATGGTAATTGTTAGATCCGTGTATTTTGATGTTGTGTGTCCTTCAATAACTAGACACACGACTGCAGGGAACAATCAACAGGTATTTACTGGATGAGGGTTACTCTAAAACTAAACGTTCAGATCCCTACTCAGGGTTTATATACAGGTGTGGTCACTGCCGGTACGACCTCTTCATTACAGGAATGATGGGTGTAGCCCACTCGCTCCAGTCCACTTTAGACAGTACTCCTGAATGTTCCAAACCTTCCAGCTCTGCTTCGACAGCTGGGCGGATCGCATAAGGCACCGGTCTGGCCTTAAAAAACTTTGGGCTTGCATTTTCCTCTATTTTGATCATCGCTGTTATGCCTTTTAGTGTTCCAAGTCCCTCCTGGAACACTTGTGCGTCAGTTAGCATTTTTTACAGTCGTCCAGGTGTGGCGTCGTCATCCTTTTTGGCATCTACAGTCAGTGCTTGTATGGAATGCCAATCTAGCTGTATCTTCCGGATCCATTCACGTCCTAGTAGTGGTGGTCCTCCATCTGGCAATATATATAGGTCCATTTTTGGTGTTTCCTTACCGTTATATATAACGTTCACCCTTATTTTTCCTTTGGGGTAGACTTTTTGCCCCGTGTACGTCTTCAAGACAATCTCTGTATCTCTCAAGGGTCTATGTGAGAATAGCCGCTTGTAGTCCCTTCGGTTTATGACTGTTAGGGCTGATCCTGTGCCCAATTCCATTTTCACTTGGACTCCAGCTATCTTGAGCATGACCCAGATAGTTTGGTGATCCTCCGTTTTCATAGAGTCATAGAGTCATAGAGTAATACAGCACGGATAGAGGCCCTTCGGCCCACCGTGTCCGCGCCGGCCATCAAGCCCTGTCTAATCTAATCCCATATTCCAGCATTTGGCCCATAGCCTTGTATGCTATGGCATTTCAAGTGCACATCCAAATGCTTCTTAAATGTTGTGAGGGTTTCTGCCTCCACAACCCTTTCAGGCAGTGAGTTCCAGACTCCAACCACCCTCTGGGTGAAAAAGTTCTTTCTCAAATCCCCTCTAAACCTCCCGCCCTTTACCTTGAATCTATGCCCCCTAGTTATTGACCCCTCTACTAAGGGAAAAAGCTCCTCAGCATCCATCCTATCTATGCCCCTCATAATTTTGTACACCTCAATCATGTCCCCCCTCAGCCTCCTCTGCTCCAAGGAAAACAAACCCAATCTGCCCAGTCTCTCTTCATAGCTGAAGCGCTCCAGCCCTGGTAACATCCTGGTGAACCTCCTCTGCACCCTTTGATCACCTTATGTAGTTTCAGACAACCCAGCTCCTTGCTTCCGGAGTCTGTATCACTTTTCTGTTCGTCTGAACTACTCTCCGTCACCTTATGTACCTTCTTGTACTTCTCCTGTGGAGATTTCTTGCTGCTGGTTTTCTTTCCTGGCCTGCAGACTCTTGCTATGTGTCCTATTTTTCCACACTGTCTGCACACTTTGTGCTTGAACCAGCAATCATTGTGGTCGTGTGTTGTTCTGCCGCAGCGATAGCACTTCACTGTTCCGTATGACATTTCATTTGTGCCATATTCTTGCGGTCTCCGTTGTATCTCTGCAGCGCACCGTGCGGCTGCTTCATGTGATACTGCCATGCTGAAAGCCTTGTCCAGCGTAAGATCCTTTTCTGATAGAATCCATTTCTGGGTTCCTTCGCTTTGAAGCCCACACACAAACTTGTCCCTTAAAGTATCTGCTAGTCCCGTTCCAAACTGGCAGTGTTTCGATAGCTTGTGCAGTTCCGCTAAATACTCAGCATTACATTCATCTTTATGCTGGTTCCTTTTGTGAAACTTAAATCTTTCTGCTATCAGCAGCGGTGTGGGGTTTAAGTGGTTCTGTAGGATTGACACTGTTTCCAAAATCCTTTTCCACTGGCTTCTCTGGGGTTACTAGGTTTCGCAGTAAGCCATATGTTTTTGCACCCATTGAATTCAACAATACCAGCGCTTTCCTCTCATCTGGCACTTCATTCGCCTTGCAGTACACTAATTACAATTAACACTTTTAACATGCAACATTAGCTGAAAGTAGTCTATTTATAAATTCAGTCTTTGGGGAGGCTTCCTGATTCTTTCTGGATAACGCCTTTCCCGAGTGTCTTGCTCTTGGTGCGGAGGCGATTCTAACACCCTGTCGTCAGTTGATTCATCAGCTTCCAATGCTATTGTTTCTGAGGTAGATGCGACCTGTACGTCGGGTTCCTAACCAGGTACGTATGGCCGAGACATGGGGTTGACTCGTTCCTGTGACCCTAGGATCTGGTCAGCATGGCATCTCACAATGTTCTCCCCAACATCCACTGTGTACATTAGTGGCCCCTGCCGTGTGCATATCGTTCCTGGTTGCCATTTCTCTGTTCGGTAGTCGCGGGCCAAGACTGGTTGCCCTACATTGAAGCTCCTTGTCGGCTTCTCATTGATGTGCTGGAATTGCTTACTCTCAACATCTCTTCGTACGTTTGGTCTGAACAAATCCAGACGAGATCTCAACCTTCGGTTAAAGAACATCATGGCCGGGGCCTGGTTGGTGACTGCATGTGTCGCATTTCTGTAGGCTAACAGGAAATTGTCCACCTTATGCTGCAGTGGAATGTCGTCATTGCACATGGCCTTTACTGCTTTTTTAAAGGTTTGTACGAACCTCTTAGCCAATCCATTTGTGACTGGATGATACGGGGCGGATGTGTAATGCCTTACCCCATTCCTTTTCATAAATCTTCGAAACTCTTCGGACACAAACTGTGGTCCGTTATCAGAGCAAATCTGCTCTGGCAAGCTGTTCCTGGCAAAAATGGTCCATAGGACTGCAATAGTTTTCTCTGTGGTGGTGGAGGACATTTTGATCACCTCAGGCCATTTCGAGTGCGCATCCACGGCTATTAAAAACATTGAGTCCATGAATGGACCAGCAAAATCAATATGCACCCGTTGCCATGGAGATGAGGGCCACTCCCATGGGTGTAGAGCGGCATGTGGTGGTGCATTTTGGACCTTCTGGCATCCTGAGCAGCTCTTTGTCAGGTCCTCGATTTGCTGATCGATCCCCGGCCACCACACATAAGCCCTAGCAAGGCTTTTCATTTTCACCCCTCCCAGATGACCTTCGTGAAGCTCATTGAGCACTCTCTCCCTTAACTTGGGTGGAATTACCACTCTGGATCCACACATCAAGGTCTCCTGGCATACTGACAGCTGTTCTCTTCTGGATGAGAATGCTGGCAACAGTGAGTCGCCATGTGCTGGCCATCCCTTCACCGTCAAATCATATACCCGAGACAGTGTCGGGTCATTTTGGGTCTCCTTCTCTATACCAGCGTTAGTTACTGGCAAGCATTCAATTATAGTCGAATGAAATATTTCGACAGGATCCACTGCTGGTGCTTCCTCCGCAGTAGGCAGTAGGCGTGATAGCCCATCAGCGTTTCCATGCTGTTTCGTGCCCTTATACTCGATTTCATATTGGTGCGCCCCTAGAAAAAGGGACCATCTTTGTAGCATTGCGCAGTCATTACCGGAACATCCTTCTTTGGATTAAAGATGGAGACAAGTGGTTGGTGGTCAGTCAGCAAGGTGAACTTCTGCCCGTGCAGATAGTGATTGAACTTTTTCACTCCCCACACTAGGCTGAGGGCCTCCCTGCCAATCTGGGCGTAGTTACGCTCGGCTGAGGTTAGTGACCGAGACGCAAAGGCTACTGGCCTCTCCGAGCCGTCCGGGAATTTGTGCGACAGCACCGCTCTAATGCCATAGGGTGATGCATCACACGCCAACCGAATTGGTAGTGCTGGGTTGAAATGAGCCAACACCTCTATTGATGTGATCAATGCTTTGCTCTTCTGGAAAGCTCGTTGACATTCATCACTCCACTTCCATGGTACCCCCGTTTGCAGTAGGGTGTTCAGTGTGTGTAGTACGGTAGACAAATTCGGCAAGGACTTATGGTAGTAGTTCACCAGCCCGAGGAACGACCTCAGTTGTGACACATTTTCTGGTGCTGGGGCCTTGACTACTACCTCAATCTTTTCAGGGGACTTATGTAACCCCTCTTCATCGATGACGTGGCCACAATACGAGATCTGTTTCTGGAAAAACTCGCATTTGTGGCGATTAGCTCGGAGCCCATATTCCTTCAATCTCGTGAGCACCTGCTCCAGGTTGGCGAGGTGACCACTGTCATTTTCGCCCGTGACCAGGATGTCGTCCAAATAACACTGGGTCCCTGGAATCCCTTGCAGGACTTGTTCCATTGCCCTTTGCCAAATAGCCGGAGCTGATGCTACCCCGAACACCAGCCGGTTGTATTGGTAGAGACCTTTATGAGTGTTGATCGTGAGGTACTGTTTCGAGGCTTCTTCTACCTCCATTTGCAGGTACACCTGGGCCAGATCAATCTTAGTGAAGCGTTTCCCTCCAGATAGCAAGGCGAAAATATCTTCAATCCGCGGAAGTGGATATTGTACAGTGTGAAGGACTGGGTTCACTGTCACCTTAAAGTCCCCACAGATGCGAACCTTCTTTGGTTCCCCAGGCATATTACTGAATGACCTCTTCATTACAGGAACGATGGGTGTAGCCCACTCGCTCCAGTCCACTTTGGACAGTACCCCTGAACGTTCCAAACCTTCCAGCTCTGCTTCGACGGCGGGGCGGATCGCATAAGGCACCGGTCTGGCCTTAAAAAACTTTGGGCTTGCATTTTCCTCTATTTTGATCGTCGGCTGTTATGCCTTTTAGTGTTCCGAGTCCCTGCTGGAACACTTCTTGTACGTCAGTTAGCATTTTTGACAGTAATCCAGGTGTGACGTTGTCATCCTTTTTGGCATCTACAGTCAGTGCTTGTATGGAATGCCAATCTAGCTGTATCTTCTGGATCCATTCACGTCCTAGTAGTGGTGGTCCTCCATCTGGCAATACATATAGGTCCATTTTTGGTGTTTCCTTGCCGTTATATATAACGTTCACCCTTATTTTTCCTTTGGAGTAGACTTTTTACCCCGTGTACGTCTTCAAGACAATCTTTGTATCTCTCAAGGGTATATGTGAGAATAGCCGCTTGTAGTCCCTTCGGTTTATGACTGTTAGGGCTGATCCTGTGTCCAATTCCATTTTCACTTGAACTCCTGCTATCTTGAGCGTGACCCAGATAGTTTGGTGATCCTCCGTTTTGATCACATTATGTAGTTTCAGACAACCCAGCTCCATGCTTCCGCAGTCTGTATCACTCTTCTGTTCATCTGAACTACTCTCCGTCACCTTATGTACCTTCTTGTACTTCTCCTGTGGAGATTTCTTGCTGCTGGTTTTCTTTCCCGACCTGCAGACTCTTGCTATGTGTCCTACTTTTCCACACTGTCTGCACACTTTGTCCTTGAACCAGCAATCATTATGGTCGTGTGTTGTTCTGCCGCAGCGATAGCACTTCACTGTTCCGTATGACATTTCATTTGTGCCATATTCTTGCGGTCTCCGTTGTATCTCTGCAGCGCCCCGTGCTGCTGCTTTGTGTGATACTGCAATGCTGAAAGCCTTGTCCAGCGTAAGATCCTTTTCTGATAGAGGCCGTTTCTGGGTTCCTTCACTTTGAAGCCCACACACAAACTTGTCCCTTAAAGTATCTGCTAGTCCCGTTCCAAACTGGCAGTGTTTTGATAGCTTGCGCAGTTCTGTTAAATACTCAGCATTACTTTCATCCTTATGCTGGTTCCTTTTGTGAAACTTAAATCTTTCTGCTATCAGCAGCGGTGTGGGGTTTAAGTGGTCCTGTAGGATTGACACTATGTTTTCAAAATCCTTTTCTACTGGCTTCTCTGGGGTTAGTAGGTTTTGTAGTAAGCCATACGTTTTTGCACCCATTGAATTCAACAATACCAGCGCTTTCTTGTCATCTGGCACTTCATTCGCCTTGCAGTATACTTCTATGCGTTCGACATATGTCGTCCAATCTTCGACTTCATTGTCGAACGCTGTGATACTGCCACTCTTCGGCATTTTTGGGTGTGGTTAGACTGGCTTAAAATGGCATCTCCCGCGCTTTCCTTTCTTCCCCGCTGCGGCTTAAAATGGCGTCTCCCACACTGCTGCCAACGCCGCTCTCAGCGGTCCTCGTGGCAAATGGCGACGCCCTGTGGGTTTCATGCACTGCTCCTGCGCTGCTGCTCTCTGCGGTCCTCGTGGCAATGGCAGCACCTCACGTTTTCCTGCGCGCCTCTCTCCCCCGTTGACACTGCTCAGCCCTTGACCACCGGCTGCGCTCTGCTCTCTCTCGCCTCTCTCCCCCGTTGATGCTGCTCGGCCCTTGACCACCGGCTGCGCTCTGCTCTCTCTCGCCTTTCTCCCCCGTTGACGCCGCTCAGCCCTGAACACCGGCTGCGCCCTGTGCGCTCTGCCCTCTCTCTCTCCCCCGTCGACGCTGCTCGGCCTTTTTCTGTGCCGCTCGGTCGGGCTCTAGCCCATCGCTGTCCGGGAAGGGTCTGCGCAGTACCTGTTGCTAGCCCGTTTCACTGGACCACCGTGACTGGAAAGCTAAGCCTGGCTCTCGACAGCCTCCCCTGCGATGCTCAAATCTCCGCTGGATGACTGGGCGGTTGCCCGTGGTCGACGCCCGTGCTTCTGGACTCGACCTTCTTCCACTGTTCTCCAGGAGCAACTCCCTGGGAGGTGATGCAGAGTTGCAGGTAGGTTCGAACTTGCTCGTCGCCACTGTTACGTCCGTGTAATAATAAGAAAAGGACTGCAGAGAACGGTACAACAGGTGTTTACTCAACGTGGTTCAAACTGCAACTGAAACAACAGATTACTACTCAGCGTTATATACAGGTGTGGTCACTGCCGGTACTACAGTATACATGAGCTGTAGAAAGTAGTTCCCCCCTTAAAGGTACATACACTACAGGCAGATTATTATCTGAACAGCAATAGATTGGGAGAACGGGAAGTGCATCGAGACCTGGGTGTCCTTGTGCACCAGTCGCTGAAGGTAAGCATGCAGGTGCAGCAGGCGGTTAAGAAGGCAAATGGTATGTTGGCCTTCGTAGTGAGAGGATTCGAGTACAGGAACAAGGATGTCTTGCTGCAGTTGTACAGGGCCTTGGTGAGACCACACCTTGAGTATTGTGTGCAGTTTTGGTCGCCTTATCTGAGGAAGGATGTTCTTGCCATGGAGAGAGTGTAGCGAAGATTCACCAGACTGATACCTGGGATGGCAGGATTGACGTATGAGGAGAGATTGGGTCGATTGGGCTTATACTCACTGGAGTTTAGAAGAATGAGAGGGGATCTCATTGAAACTTATAAAATTCTAACAGGACTAGACAGACTAGATGCAGGAAGGATGTTCCCGATGGTCGGAGAGTCCAGAACCAGGGGTCATAGCCTAAGGATAAGGGGTAAGCCATTTAGGACAGAGATGAGGAGGAATTTCTTCACCCAGAGAGTGGTGAACCTGTGGAATTCTCTACCACAGAAGGCAGTTGAGGCCAATTCATTAAATATATTCAAGAAGGAGTTAGATATATTTCTTAAGGCTAAAGGGATCAAGGGATATGGGGAGAAGGCAGGGACAGGGTACTGAATTTGGATGATCAGCCATGATCTCATTGAATGGCGGAGCAGGCTCGAGGGGCCGAATGGCCTACTCCTGCTCCTATCTTCTATGTTTCTATACACTATGGCCCTGAAATTGCAGTGTCTGACGGCACACTCTGACTATGTCCTCGTAATCCCTTTGAAATGCCCCACAAGTTCCGGATTGCTGCTTGAGCATGCGCGAAACCTGGAACTTGCGGACTGTCAACGTACGTGATGACAGGCCATCCGCGGGGGCTCCAAAAAAGCAACCGCTGGTGCAGAGTTGGGCTATTTGCCAGCAATTGCAAACGTAAGCCTATGGTTGATGCAAGCAGGCATAGGGCAATTTCTAGGCCTGGCCCGGGAATCCTCAGAGAGTCGTTTGTGACCTCAGAGCCGATCTGAATTGGAACAGCATTTGCTAAGATACCGAGCTCTGGAACCCGGCGAGCGTTGTCTTGGGATTCTGTCAGTAACCTTTTTCTGTGGAGACGCGTGTAGTCCGTTCCCGGGGACTGAACGGTGGCTGCACTTTGGAATAACACAGGTGGGGGCGCAGCACAATGGCCGCTGGAAGGGGGCGAAAACAAACAATATTTTGGCCCCCGGTGAAACAAAAATATGAGGGAAAATTGTTTAAAGCTGGAAAAAAAGGGAAAAGTGATATTGAATGGCCCGCGGTAAGTTATAGTCATAACGGCACAGAAGGAGGCCATTTGGCCCATCGAGTCGGTGCCGGCTCTCTGTAGAGCAATCCAGTCAGTCCCATTCCCTCGCTCTATCCCCGTAGCCCTGCAATTTTATTTCCCTCAAGTGCCTATCCAGTCTCCCCTTGAAAACATTGAGTGTCTCCGCTTCCACCACTTCCGTCAGCAGCGAGTTCCAGGTCCTCACCACTCGCTGCGTAAAAAAGATTTTCCTCACATCCCCCCTGTATCTCTTGCCCAAAGCCTTAAATCTGTGTCCCCTAGTCCTTGTACCATCAACTAGTGGGAACAGCCTTTCCCCGTCTAGCCTATCCAAACCCATCATAATCTTGTACACCTCTATCAAATCACCCCTCAACCTCCTTTGCTCTAATGAAAAGAAATCCAGCTTCTCCAACCTGTCCTTGTAGCTAAGATCCCCCATCCCCGGAACCATTTTGGTAAATCTCTGCACCCTCTCAAGGGCCTTCACATCCTTCCTAAAGTGTGGTGACCAGAACTGGACGCAATATTCCAGTTGTGGCCTAACCAGCGCTTTATAAAGGTTCAGCATAACTTCTCTACTTTTGTACTCAATACCTCTATTTATGAAGCCCAAGATCCCATATGCTTTTACGATAGCAAAATACTGCAGGTGCTGGAAATCCGAAATAACAACAGAAAATGCTGGAAAAACTCAGCAGGTCAGGCAACATCCGTGGAGAGAAATTTGAGTTGATGTTTCGGGTCGAAACCCTTCTTCAAAACTGGAAAGAAAAGAAAATAGCCTGCCAGTACACTTCACACCTAATCTCAGCTGCCTTTTGTCTCCACGGGTCTATTACCATCTCGTCTGGCTTCGAATACCTTTTATTGTCTCTTTTGCTTCTTTTGTTCGATCGCAGTCTTGCCTTCGATCTATTTCATTTTCTTTCCAGTTTTGAAGAAGGGTTTCAACCCGAAACGTCAACTCAAATTTCTCTCCATGGATGTTGCCTGACCTGCTGAGATTTTCCAGCATTTTCTGTTGTTATATCCCATATGCTTTGTTAACCACTCGCTCAATATGTCCTGCCACCTTCAGGGACCTATGCACATTAACTCCCAGGTCCCTCTGTCCCTGCACACTCTTTAAAACTGTGCCATTAAGTGTATATTGCCTCTCCCTGTTCCTTCTGCCAAAATGCATCACCTCCCACTTCTCTGTATTAAATTCCATCTGCCACTTGTCTGCCCATTCTGCTAGCCTTTCTATGTCCTGTTGCAGTCGATTGGTATCATCCTCACTGTTTGCCACACCCCCAAGTTTGGTGTCATCGGCAAATTTAGAAATTCTACTCTGTATTCCAATATCCAGGTCATTTATATATATCAAAAAATGCAGTGTCCCCAGTACTGACCCTTGGGGAACACCACTGTCTACCATCCTCCAGTCTGAAAAACAGACATTTACCACAACTCGCTGTTTTCTGTCCTTAAGCCAATTCCTTATCCAAGCTGCAACTGACCCACCTATTCCATGAGCCTCAATTTTGTTAACCAGCCTTCTATGTGGTTTTTGTCAAACGCCTTCTGAAAATCCATGTAGACAACATCCATTGCATTCCCTTTATCAATCCTCTCTGTTACTTCATCAAAAACTTCAATTAGATTAGTCAAACATGATCTGCCTTTTACAAATCCACGTTGGCTCTCCTTAATTAGCTTAAACCTCTCCAAGTGCCCATTATTTTTTTCCTTGATTATTGTTTTTAAAACTTTACCCACCACTGATGTTAAACTGACTGGCCTGTAGTTACTGGGATTGTCCTTACACCCTTTCTTGAAAAATGGTATCACATTTGCCACTTTCCAATCCTCAGGCACCTCCCCCGCATCTAGGGAAGATTGGAAAATTGTGGCAAGCCCTTCCGTTATCTCCTCCCCCAATTCCCTTAGCAACCTGGGATGCAAGCCATCTGGACTAGGCGACTTGTCCACTCTCCGCATACCCAGCCTTTCTAGTACATCCTGTCTATCAATTTTCACCCCTTCCATTGCTTCTACCTTTTCTACTTCTACCGATATTTTGTCAGCATCCACCTCCTTGGTAAATACCAATACAAAGTACTCATTGAGTATTCTAGCCTTGCCCTGCGCCTCTAAGCATATATCACCTATTACTACCTGCTTACTGTTTACATGCCGGTAGAAGATTTTTGGGTTCCCTTTTATGTTGACCGCAATTCTACTCTCATAATCTCTCTTTGCCAATCTTATTTTCATCTTCACTTCCCCTCTCAACTTATTGTATTTGGTCTGGTTCTCCCTTGAAGAATTCACCTGATATGCATCATACACCCTCTTTTTTTGTTTCATCATCTTCTCTATCTCCCTCGTCATCCAAGGAGCCCTTGCTTTGGTTCCCTTATCCTTCCCTCTTGTTGGAATGTACCTAGCCTGTACTTGGAACATCTCCTCCTTAAAGATCACCCATTGTTCCGTGACAGTTTTTCCTGTCAGTCTTTGGTTCCATTTTACCCTGGCTAGATCCTTTCACAGCCCATTGAAGTTAGCCCTATTCCAGTTTAGAAGTTCCATTCTAGATTGTTCCTTGCAGTAATAGTAGGGGATTTCAACTTCCCTAATATTAACTGGGATAAAATTGGGTGAAAGGTATAGAGGGAGCAGAATTCTTAAAATGCATTCAGGAGAACTTTTTTGGCCAGTACGTAGCAAGCTCAACAAGAGAGGGGGCGGTTCTGGACCTAGTTTTAGGGAATGAAGCTGGGCAGGTGGAAAGGGTATCAGTGGGAGAACATATTGGTGGCAGCGATCATAATTCAGTTAGATTTAGCGCAGTTATGGAACAGGACAAGGATGGACCAGGAATAAAAATTCTCAATTGAGGAAAAGCTCATTTTACTAAGCTGAGAGGTGATTTAGCCAAAGTGGACTGGAGACAGAAACTTGAAGGTAATCCGTGTCAGAGCAGTGGGAGGCATTCAAGGAGGAGATAGTGAGGGTTCAGAGCAACTATGTTCCCTTAAAGAAAAAGGGTGGGACTAACAAATCTAAAGCTCCCTGGATGTCAAGGAGCATACAGGGTAGGATAAAGAAAAAAAGGGAAGCTTATGACAGATACTGAGGACTCAATACTGCAGAAAGCCGAGAGGAGTATAGAAAGTGCAGGGGTGAAATCAAAAAGGAAATTAGGAAAGCAAAGAGAGGGCATGAAAAAATATTGGCAAGTAAAATCAAGGAAAACCCAAAGATGTTTTATAAATACATTAAGAGCAAGAGGATAACTAAAGTAAGAGTAGGGCCTATTAGGGACCATAAAGGTAACCTGTGTGTGGAGGAGGAAGACAGGGGTGTGGATCTTAATGAATATTTTGTGTCTGTTTTCACAAAAGAGAGGGACGATGCAGACATTGCAATCAGGGAGGTGGAGTGTGAAATATTAGATGAAATAAACATAGTGAAAGAGGAAGTATTAAGGGGTTTAGCATCTTTGAAAGTGGATAAATCCCCAGGCCCGGATGAAATGTATCCCAGACTGTTAAGAGAAGTAAGAGAGGAAATAGCAGAGGCTCTGACCATCAGTTTCCAATCCTCTCTGGCTACAGGTGTGGTGCTGGAGGACTGCTAACGTGGTACTGTTGTTTAAAAAGGGAGAAAGGGATAGACTGAGTAATTACAGGCCAGTCAGCCTAACCTCAGTGGTGGGAAAATTACTGGAAAAAATTCTGAGGGACAGGATAAATCTTCATTTAGAAAGACACGGATTAATCAGGAACAGTCAGCATGGATTTGTTAAGGGAAGATCGTGTCTGACTAACTTGATTGAATTTTTTGAGGAGGTAACAAGAGGGGTCGATGAGGGTAGTGCGTTTGATGTAGTCTATATGGATTTTAGCAAGGCTTTTGATAAGGTCCCGCATGGCAGACTGGTCACAAAAGTAAAAGCCCATGGGATCCAAGGCAAAGTGTCAAGTTGGATCCACAATTGACTCAGAGGCAGGAAACAAAGGGTAACGGTCGAAGGGTGTTTTTGTGACTGGAAGGCTGTTTCCAGTGGGGTTCCGCAGGGCTCAGTACTGGGTCCCTTGCTTTTTGTGGTATATATCAATGATTTGGACTTAAATGTAGGAAGTATGATTAAGAAGTTTGCAGATGATACAAAAATTGGCCGTGTGGTTGATAATGAAGAAGGAGGCTGTAGACTGGAGGAAGATTGTTGCGTTTGCAAAGATAATCGAGAGGCCTTATGTAGAACTCAACTCATGTCGCTTTTAATGGCTGATGTAACCACACTCTTACAGGCAAAAGCAATCGAATACCTATATCCAATGTCAGACATAATATAACGATAACAGCACTATCAAACTTCATGTGCTCAGGCCAAGGCAATCGAGTACCTATCACCAATGTCAGACATAACATTTCCTCCCCCCTCACAGAATTTCAAACATGAAATGTAGTGACAAAGTCCTGTAGGTGGCCAGGGCGAGAACGTGTACGAACAGGCCGAGGTGCGGACTGGTAAGGAGCAGGCCGAGGTGGGGACTGGTGAGGAGCAGGCCGAGGTGGGGACTGGTGAGGAGCAGGCCGAGGTGGGGACTGGGGAGGTTTTGGCTGAGGCACAATATCTGCTTGAGGGTTGGCTGGCTGAGCCACATGTGCATCCCGCCACTCTGGGGGTAAGGCTTGGGGATTAGATCCATGTAATCCCGCATCAGGGGGTGCTGGCACCTTCCGAAGGCGGCTGGCATGCCACCGAGAGCCGTCAGTGAGGCAGAAAGTGGCTGGTCCAAGTTGGCGGCTGATTTGGAGAGGGGAGGAGCAGAATGAGGCCATCTTATTGTTGCGGTGAGGCCTGCGGACTCTGACCTAATCGGAGACTGAGATGTTGGGCGCCTTGGCCCTCTTCGACTGGTCGAAGCGGAGTTTCATCTTCTCCTGCTGTCTAGCGACAGTGGCTTGAGCCCGTGGAGCAGGGCTCTGAGCTAGCGAGGGGCGGAGCCTGCCAAGGGGCAGCATGAGCTCACGGCCTAGCATGAGGGATGCGGGTGAGACCCCTGTAGTGGAATGCTGGGAGGCTCTGTAGTGCAGCAGTGTGTGGAGGAGGGCTTTGTCAAATGCACACCCCTGGGATAGGTGTGCTCTGAGGCCATTTTTCAGTAGCTGGTTAAAACGCTCCACCCCCCCCCCCCCCATTTGACTCGGGGTGGTATATGTGACGGATGCCCTTGCTCTCAAGGTAAGAGAGTTCCAAAGAGACCATTTGGGGGCCATTGCCTGTGGTGATGGCCTTTGGATGCCCCCAGCGGGAGAAGAGGGACTCAAGGATATCGATGATGACCCGAGAGGTGACGGAGCCCACGGCAGTGACCTCTGGCCATTTTGAGTGCAGGTCATAGGTCACCACTAGGAACCGTTGATGGTGGGGGACACCATGGATCTCCCCGCAGACATCCAGCTGCAGGTGCTCCCAGGGCTGAGAGGGCCAGGCAAAGGGTTGCAGGGGTGGAGGAGCTTGGTTGCCAGTCTTGCCACTTACAAGGCAGGCTGCACAGTCCTTGACCAGGGCCTCGATTTCCCTGTCGACACTTGGCCACCACACTAGGTCTCAGCATCGTTGTTTGAGCTTCACTATGCCCAAGTGGCCCTCGTGCGCCATGGATAAAACACGCGCACGAAGGGCACTTGGGACCACAGTGCAGAGCCCACGTGCAACACAGGAGTCATTCCAGCAGGAGAGCTTCTCTTTAACTCTGGAGTAGGCAGACAGTTCCTCAGGCACCTTGTGAGGCCAGCCATCTCTGATGAAGGTGCACAGCTGGGAGAGGGCCGGATCCTGTTAAGAGGCCTCTTTGAGCTCCTGGAGAGAGACTGTGGTTTGGAGAGGCGTGTGCAGCATCTGGACGATATCCTGTTCCACATGTTCAAACCCGACGAGTGGGGCTGGGGCAGAGACAGTGCGGGAGAGCAGATCTGCAACAACATTGTCACGTCCTGGTGTGAACTGGAGACTGAAATTGTATTGGCGGTCAGACCAGCGGTGTAGACGCAGTGGTCTGTGGCCCGTGCTGGATGTCGACAGCAGGGCAGTGAGAGCCTGGTGATCGGTTCGCAGAGTGAAGGCACGGCCATACGTTTACATGTGCCACCGCTCACATGCCCAGACGCACGCCAGCGCCTCACGCTCGCCTACTGAGTACTTCTGTTCAGTGGGGCTAAGGGCTCGGGAGGCAAAGGTGATTGGTTTCTCCACTCCATTCTGTATCTGTGATAACGCTGCCCCCACAGCTGCAGCGGACGCGTTGCAGGTGACGAGGGTGGGGCTGGTGACGTCAAAGTGAGCCAACACTGGAGGCGACGTGAGCTGTGATTTGAGGAGGTGAACAGCTTCCGTACAGGCTTGTGACCACACCCAGGGCTCATCCTTTCGCAGGAGCTGGGGCTGTGGTGGCTGAGTACTAGGGCAAAAACTTCAGGTAGTACCCAGTCATGCCAAGGAAGGAGGCAACCTGTGCTGCAGAGCTGGGTTCTGGGATGCTGTGAATGGCATCCACGTTTGACTGGAGTGGGGATATACCGTCAGCCAACAACTGAAACCCCACAAATTTGATCTCTGAAACAGCAAAGACACACTTTTCGCCATTCAGTGTGAGCTTGTGTTTTGCTAGAGCTGTGAAAACTCTGTGAAGGCGTTCGTCGTGAGTGGAGGTCGAGGGCCCATGCACGACGATGTCATCCAGGTAGATGGCCACCCCAGGAATGCCCGCGAGCACAGAGGACATCACCTTTTGGAAGCAGCTGGGTGCAGAGCTAAGTCCAAATGGCATCCTGGTGTACCGAAAGACGCCAGCATGTGTCACAAAAGCAGTGAGGTCCCTGCTGCTGGGGTGGAGGGGAACCTATAGATAGCCCTGTTGAAGGTCCAGTTTCGAGAACAGGATGGAACCATAGAACTGCGCTGTGAGTTCCTCTGACATGGGCAGTGGATATTTGTCAGGGATTACGGCCTTATTCACTGCACGAAGATCGACACAGACGCGTAGACCACCTGACTTTTTCTTTGTGACCACCAGGTTGGAGACCCATGGGGAGGCATCAACTGGTTCAATGATGCCAGCTTCCAGTAGCTGCTTTAGTTCAGCTGTGACCCCGTCACGGAGAGCAAGCGGGATGCGGCGCAGTGGCTGAATGACGGGTAGCGGTGGAGTCAACCATGGGCTGGTGGGTGAAGGCAGTCAGGCAGCCCAGACCCTCGAAGAGTGCTGGCCATGTTTGGCACCACAGTGAGGCGACGTGCAGAATCGCAGACCCACCGGTGTCCAAGAAAGAAAAACCCAGGTCAGTGAAAAGATCCAGTCCCATCAGGTTAGCTCCTTGGCGTGCCACATGAAAACAAAAATCTGGCAAAACTTTTGTTCCATAGCGTACAGTGAGGTTGACTGAGCCCACTAGTCCAATTTTTGAATTACCATACCCGCAAAGGGCAGTGGAGGGCGCAGAGAGTGGCAGGGAGCTGAAAAAATGTTTGAACGTGTCCACATTCAGCAGTGAGACGCTGGCACCGATCCAACAACAGAGGGATGCACACATCATTCAGGTTAATTGTGCATGACTTGAAAGCCACTACTGGCCCAGAGCTCACGTTGTGAATTATAGTGCTTGAGGACTGAGAGTGTTCATTTGTAGCAACAGGGGCAGAGCGGCAAACATTGGCAAAGTGATTTTGTTTTCCACAATTGCGACAGGCTTGGCCGCGCTCGGGGCAATTCTGCGCTCTGGTAGCATGTGAACGAGATCCACAGTTTCCACACTGTTGCCGCGGTAGCGCGCGTTGCTGCCCTCGTGCGAGCATTACAGTGTCAGAGCTGTCGGGGCCGAGGGCGCTGTTACTGGGTGTGTGTGCTAGTTTCGCTGCACATTCGGCTGCAGACTCCACTTGAAAGGCAATGTTAACTGCCTGTGACAACGACAGATCGTCGGACTCGAGTAACAGTCTTTCACGCACTCTCACGTTGTTGGTGTGCTCTATTAATTGATGGTGTGGAGATGCCAGAGTTGGACTGGGGTGGACAAATGTAAGAAGTCACACAACACCAGGTTATAGTCCAACAGCTTTATTTGAAATCACAAGCTTTCGGAGCGCTGCTCCTTCTTCAGGTGAAGTGGAGAAATGCATAAAGACACAGCTTATATAGTCAGAGAATCATGTCAGATGTTTACAGGTAACCTTTCCAACTGCCATTTATCACACCTCGGCAGAGAGATAATCACAGCAGTCAAAGGTGTGAATGGTGTCCAAACAGGTCAGTCAGGGAAACATTACATCAAAGAACAATGAGGTGGGGTCACAAGGGGTCAAATATTGCAGATGCTGGGGTCTGTATGAAAAACAAAAAAACAGACAAAAAACATTTTTTTTTTTTTGGCCGGAAATCACAGCAGGTCCGGCCGCATCTGTGTAGAGAGAACAAGCCAATGTCGACTCGAGTCTGGATGACCCTGCATCAGGTGGGGTTACATGTAGCGTGACATGAACCCAAGATCTCGGTTGAGGCCGTCCTCATGGGTGCGGAACTTGGCTATCAGTTTCTGCTCGACGATTTTGCGTTGTCGTGTGTCTCGAAGGCCACCTTGGAGAATGCTTACCCGAAGATCGGAGGCTGAATGTCCTTGACTGCTGAAGTGTTCCCCGACTGGGAGGGAACACTCCTGCCTGGTGATTGTTGCGCGGTGTCCGTTCATCCGTTGTCGCAGTGTCTGCATGGTCTCGCCGATGTACCATGCTCCGGGGCATCCTTTCCTGCAACGTATGAGGTAGACAACGTTGGCCGAGTCACATGAGTATGTACCATGTACCTGGTGGGTGGTGTCCTCACGTGTGATGATGGTATCTGTGTTGATGATCTGGCATGTCTTGCAGAGGTTGCTGTGGCAGGGTTGTGTGGTGTCGTGGTCGCTGTTCTCCTGAAAGCTGGGTAATTTGCTGCGAACGATGGTCTGTTTGAGGTTAGGCGGCTGTTTGAAAGCGAGTAGTGGAGGCGTGGGGATGGTCTTAGCGAGGTGTTCGTCGTCATCGATGACATGTTGAAGGCTGCGAAGAACATGGCGTAGTTTCTCCGCTCCGGGGAAGTACTGGACGACGAAGGGTACTCTGTTGGTTGTGTCCCGTGTTTGTCCTCTGAGGAGGTCTATGCGATTTTTCGCTGTGGCCCGTCGGAACTGTCGATCGACGAGTCGAGCATCATATCCCGTTCTTACAAGGGCGTCTTTCAGTGTCTGCAGGTGTCCATCGCGTTCCTCCTCGTCTGAGCAGATCCTGTGTATTCGCAGGGCTTGTCCATAGGGGATGGCTTCTTTAACATGGTTAGGGTGGAAGCTGGAGAAGTGAAGCATCGTGAGGTTGTCCGTGGGCTTGCGGTAGAGTGAAGTGCTGAGGTGTCCATCTTTGATGGAGATTCGTGTGTCCAGGAATGAGACTGATTCTGAGGAGTAGTCCATGGTGAGTTTGATGGTGGGATGGAACTTGTTGATGTTATCGTGTAGTCTTTTCAGTGATTCTTCGCCGTGGGTCCATAGGAAGAAAATGTCGTCGATGTATCTGGTGTATAGCGTTGGTTGGAGGTCCTGTGCAGCGAAGAAGTCTTGCTCGAACTTGTGCATGAAGATGTTTGCGTATTGGGGTGCGAATTTGATCCCCATGGCTGTTCCGTGTGTTTGGGTAAAGAACTGGTTGTCGAAGGTGAAGACATTGTGGTCAAGGATGAAGCGGATGAGTTGTAGGATGGCGTCTGGAGATTGGCTGTTGTTGGTGTTGAGTACTGAGGCTGTCGCAGCGATGCCGTCATCGTGGGGGATACTGGTGTAGAGTGCCGAGACGTCCATCGTGGCGAGGAGTGTTCCTGGTTCAACTGGTCCGTGGGTGCTGAGCTTCTGTAAGACTGACTATATAAGCTGTGTCTTTATGCATTTCTCCACTTCACCTGAAGAAGGAGCAGCGCTCCGAAAGCTATTAATTGATCACGCACCATCTCGTCTTGTAGTGCACCGAACTTGCACGAGCTAGCTAACCCCCTCAAATTAGCCACGTATTGATGCACAGACTCGCCGGGGAGTTGGTGACGCTGTCTAAAAATGAATCGCCGCAGGAGGGCACTTTGTGGGGCAGAGAAGTGTGTGCTTAACAGAGCCACAGCCACATCATATGTTTGAATTGAGTCTGCTGTGCATAATGTCCCAAGAACACGCTGGCCCTCCGCTCCCAAGCAATGGGATAACAGTGCCTTTTTCCATGCTGTACTCACATTTTCTAGTCCGAGAGCGATGAGGTAGGTTTCAAAGGACTGTAACCAGTGAACCCATGGGATCGGGGGCTCACCGGGTAGTGCAAGGAAGGGAGGAGGTGGTGGAAGAGAGATTTCAGCCATCCTCATCGCCAAATGTTGCATTTGCAAAGATAATCCAGAGGCCTTATGTAGAACTCAACTCATGTCGCTTTTAATGGCTGATGCAACCACACTCTTACAGGCAAAAGCAATCGAATACCTATATCCAATGTCAGACATAATATAATGATAACAGCACTATCAAACTTCATGTGCTCAGGCCAAGGCAATCGAGTACCTAGCCCCAATGTCAGACATAACAAAGATATCAATGGACTGGTCTGGTGGGCAGAACAGTGGAATTCAATCCAGAGAAGTGTGAGGTAATGCAGTTGGGGAGGGCTAACAAGGCAAGGGAATACACTATAAATGGTAGGACACTGAGAAGTGCAGAGGATCAGAGGGACCTTGGTGTGCATGTCCACAGATCCCTGAAGGTAGCAGGCCAGGTAGATAAGGTGGTTAAGATGGCATATGGGATACTTGCCTTTATTAGCTGAGGCACAGAATATAAGAGCAGGGGGGTTATGCTTAAACTGTATAAAACACTAGTTAGGCCTCAGCTAGAGTACTGTGTGCAGTTCTGGTCACCACATTACAGGAAGGATGTGATTGCACTAGAGAGGGTGCAGAGGAGATTTATGAGGATGTTGCCGGGGCTGAGGAATTTTAGCTATGAGGAAAGATTGGAGAGGCTGGGGTTGTTTTCTTAGGCTGAGGGGAGACCTAATTGAGGTGTATAAAATTGGATATGCACTTGAAGTGCCGTAACCTACAAGGATACGGACCAAGTGCTGGAAATTGGGATTAAGCTGGATAGCTCTTTGTCGGCTGGGATGGACAAGATGGGCCGAATGGCCTCCTTCTGTGCTGTAAATTTCTATGATTCTATGATCCCTTTGTTCCTCTACCCCACCAAGACTCGCTCCCTCCAAGTAATAATTCACCTCCCTATTCTTCTTACCAAAATGTAATTATCCTTTAGTGGCCCTTGCCCCGGATGTTTATTCTTTAGTTGCCCCAGTCCCGGGTGTTTATTCCTTTGTGGCCGTTGTTCTGGGTGTTTATTCTTTAGTGGCCCCTGTCCTGGGTGTTTATCCTTTAGTGGCCCCTGTCCTGGGTGTTTATCCTTTAGTGGCCCCTGTCCTGGGTGTTTATCCTTTAGTGGCCCCTGTCCTGGGTGTTTATCCTTTAGTGGCCCCTGTCTCAGGTGTTTATTCTTTAGTTGCCCCTGTCCCAGGTGTTTATTCTTTAGTTGCCCCTGTCCTGGGTGTTTATCCTTTAGTGGCCCCTGTCTCAGGTGTTTATTCTTTAGTTGCCCCTGTCCTGGGTGTTTATCCTTTAGTGGATCCTGTCCTGGGTGTTTATCCATTAGATGCCTGTGGAAATGGAAGCTATGTAAGAAAACTGAAATAAAATGAAGGAGTCACCATATGTAAGGGATAATGGATAAATAATGCAGAGGTTCAGGAATGTTCTAAACAGAGGGCTCATAGGTAACCTCGTCAGACACGAGTGAGGTCACTACAGACGCTAGTTAACAAACAATGGGTCAATTAGAGAAAATGGATGAAGTAAGACGTAAATTAATCAAGGAGATGAGACAGGATGTGGAATAGGGCAAACTAATCATCAGGATGCAGGGACAGTAACAAATGTGTAACCAAAGAGATGGGACAGATTATAGGATAGTATAAACCAGGGGGAAAAACCCCAGATAGAGTGACAACTTGGGAGCGACAACCTGGGAGCGAGAATCTGGCCGCAAGAGACCTAGGAGCAACACTCGACAGCAGGGACCTGGGGACAAACCTTACCTAGAGGGTTGGGCAGAGATTGATCACCTCGGACCAAATCAGGGTAATCTATATATATAAAGCGGCTCTTCTGTCTGTCTGTCCCGATGTCTGTCTGTCTGTCTGTCTGTGTTCTATACGTTTGAAAGTTACAGAGCGTACCGACGCGCGCGTCGCCTCAAAAGAAAGCTTGCGATTCCGGACCGGTCATAGGCGTATTTACGTTTCGGCCGGACAAAAACCGCGCCCGCGGTATCCGAAAAACGTTCAGCGTTCCGCTCATTAGCATCTCATTAGCGACCGTGTGACGTCGAGGTCGACCAATCGGACGGCGGGTTCCTGGCGCGTGCCGTCCGACAGTTGAGTGTCGAGTGACTCGACGATTGACCAATCCTACGCTTCGGTGACCTGACCGGTCAACCAATCGGTGCGTGTGTGGGCGGGCCTTATCCTTCTGAACCGAGGTGAGTGGCCGCCATCTTGATTTTTCACGATTTTTTCCCCCCACACTTTCTGTGTGTTAGGGAACTAAGGTAAATATTTTAATGATGTGTTAGGGAATTAATTAACAATTTATTTCAGTTTTATATTGTGTTTAGCAACCCCCTCCTCCTCCTCCTCACCCTCGCGCAGGGGGGACTCGGTGCTGGTCTTCAGGCCCGCTGCAGGCAGGCTTGAAGCTCCAAAAATTTCTCAATTCAATTCAATTCAAATGCTTTATTGGCATGAAAGTTTACAGAGAACCATATTGCCAAAGCTTACATAGCAAAAAGGTACAGTTTTCCAACATTCTGTAGGTGTCAATCGATTTGACATTTGTTGGGTACATACAATATTACTTTTAAACAATATTAATTTTAAACAGTCTTTGTACTTCATTTGGTACGTTCAATATTAATTTTAAACAGTCTTAATTTTAAACAGTCCTCAGGTTGTGACATGTTGTTACATATTTGGCCCCAAGGTATGGTCTGTCTCCTTCTCCTAGGACTAATCTCAATTTTGACAGGTCATCCAATTCCTTGAAATCTGGGGTTGTTTGGCTTAGCTTGTTGAATAATATGTTTCTTGATGTGTTGAATTTTTCGCATTTTAGGAGGAAATGCATCTCTGTTTCAACCTCGCCGGCCAGACATTGATCGCATATTCTATTCTCTCTAGGCTGCCAGGATTTCTTGTATCTGCCTTTTTCAATTTCCAGTTGGTGGTCGCTTAGTCTGTACCTGGTGAGGGTCTGTCTCTGTTTTGTGTCTCTGATGGTCGTGAGGTAGTCTGCCAGTTTATATTCTCTTTTTAGGGCCCGGTAACATTCTAATCTGCTTTGGCTTTCGGTTATTTTGTTCCAATGTTCCAGGTAGGTTTCTTTGCATTTTATAATGATTTGGTTCACTCGGATTGGTGTTTGGACGGCTGTGTTGGTCTGGGGCTGGTCAGGGTCCGGCTGAGTACTTAGTTTCAGTAGCAGCTGACTCAGGGGACTCTTTTCTGGGTTTAGCTCTTGGGTCTGAAAGGCTTTGAAATGAAGGGTGTCTGGGGAGCTAGATTTGAGGTGATTTAGGAAGTTTAGTGCTCGTTTTTGGATGTTTATTATCAGTGGGTATCTGCCTAGTTCGGCTCTGCATGCATTTGTTGGCGTTTTTCTTTGGGTGCGAAGGATGCTTCGGCAGAATTCTGCATGTAGGGCTTCTATTGTGTGTTTTTCCCATTTAGTGTAGCTTTGGTGATTTAGCGGGCCCCATACTTCACTACCGTACAGTGCAATGGGCAGGATTATGCTGTCAAATATTTTGAGCCAGATTTTGATTGGGATTTGGATGTTGTAGAATTTTCTTTTTATTGCATATAGGGCTCTTCGTGCTTTTTCTTTTAGTGCATTCACTGCTATGCTGAAGCTCCCTGATGCTGTAATAGTTAGACCAAGGTAGGTGTAGCTCATAGTGTGTCCTATAGTGGTATCACTGAGGGTAAACTGGTATTTGTTTTCCTGACATCTGGGCCTTTTTTGAAAAATCATGATGTTGGTTTTCTTTAGATTTACTGTTAGAGCCCAATTTTGGCAGTATTTGTCGAGTAGGTCTAGTTGTTGCTGTAATCCCTGTTCTGTGGGAGACAGCAGAACCAGGTCGTCCGCATAGAACAGGGATTTCACTTCTCCATCCAGGAGACGGAGACCTGGTGACTCGCTTTGCTCCAGCATGTCTGCTAATTCATTTATGTATATGTTGAACAGGGTCGGGCTCAAATTGCAGCCCTGCCGGACGCCTCTTCTCTGGGTGAAGAAATCGGTGCGTTTGTCTCCAATTTTGACCCCGCATTTGTTTTTCAGATACATTGATTTAATAAGGTCATAGACTTTGCCCCCTATTCCACACTGAAGAAGTTTATAATAGAGCCCTTCGTGCCATATAGAGTCAAAGGCTTTCTTGAAGTCGATGAGACAGGCGAATATTTTCCCATTTTTTGTTTGGTGTATATGTTTTTCAATGAGGGTGTGAAGGGTATAGATATGGTCGGCGGTGCGGTGTTTCTCTCTCTCTCTTCCCTCTCGCTCTCTCCTTCTCCTCTTCCCCCTCTCTCCTTCTCCTCTTCCCTCTCTGTCTCTCTCTACTTCCCCCTCTCAGGTTTGACGGTGTCGGGGCCCGAAGTGAGCCGCTCTAACGGCCGCCAGCCCGCGGGGTTTCCCTGCCTACTCCCCGCGGGCCGCCTCGCGCCGCTGGCACTAACCGCGCATGCGCCGCCCGCCCGCGAGAGCCGGCTCTGGCTTTTTTTTAAACGGCTGTCCCCGAACTCAATCGGCGTCAGCCACGAGGGTCAGGGTGCGCGCGCAGCAGGAGCAGCTGAGACGCGGCAGTCTCTCTGTTCCGCGCTCGGCTCGGGCAGGGGGCGGGTCTCAGCCGCAATCGGCGATCTGGAGGGCGGGGCTCCGGAGAGTGGGACGCCGCTGCTCGGGAGGGCGGGGGGCGGGGCTCAGGACATCGGGGGGCGGGATCTCGGCCTTGGTGAGCAGGAAGGGTTACCCCGGCAACCGGCAAACTTCAAGCCGGCTCGGCCGGGGCTCGGAGTGCGGGAGGGCGGGGCTCTCAGCCGCAATCGGCGATCTGGAGGGCGGGGCTCCGGAGAGTGGGACGCCGCTGCTCGGGAGGGCAGGGGGCGGGGCTCGGGACATCGGGGGGGCGGGACATCGTGAGATCGCGGGCCCGGACTACAGATCGGGGGGGCGAGGCTCGGGAGAGATCGGGGGGGCCACCCTCAGGGGGGGGCGGGGCTCCGGAGATCGGGGGGGCGGGGCTCCGGGGGGGGCAGGGCTCGGGAGATCGGGGGGGTGGGGGGCCGTACTCCTGAGAAGGGGGGGCGGGGCTCGGGATATCGGGGGGGGCGGGGCTCGGGAGATCGGGGTGGGGGCGGAGCTCGGGATATCGGGGGGGGCGGTGGCTCGGGAGATCGAGGGGGCGGGGCTCGGGGTGATGGGGGCGGGGCTCAGGGACTCTCCCCCTTCCCTCCCCCTTCCTCCCCTCCCTCCCTCCCCTCCCCTTCCTCCCCTCTCCAATCTCTCTCTCTCACACTCCCAATCTCCTCTCTCTCACACCTCCCCTATCTCTCTCTCACACTCCCAATCTCTCTCTTTCTCTCAACACTACCCAATCTCGTCTCTCACACTCCCAATCTCTCTCTCTCTCACACTCCCAATCTCTCTCTCTCACACTCCCAATCTCTCTCTCTCACACTCCCTATCTCTCTCTCACACTCCCAATCTCTCTCTCTCTCACACTCCCAATCTCTCTCTCTCACACTCCCTATCTCTCTCTCTCTCTCACACTCCCAATCTCTCTCTCTCACACTCCTATCACTCTCTCTCTCACACTCCCAAATCTCTCTCTCTCACACTCCCAATCTCTCTCTCTCACACTCCCTATCTCTCTCTCACACTCCCAATCTCTCTCTTCTCTCACACTCCCAATCTCTCTCTCACACTCCCAATCTCTCTCTCTCTCACACTCCCAATCTCTCTCTCTCACACTCCAATCTCTCTCTCTCACACTCCCTATCTCTCTCTCACACTCCCAATCTCTCTCTCTCTCACACTCCCAATCTCTCTCTCTCACACTCCCTATCTCTCTCTCTCTCTCACACTCCCAATCTCTCTCTCTCACACTCCCAATCTCTCTCTCTCTCACACTCCCAATCTCTCTCTCTCACACTCCCAATCTCTCTCTCTCACACTCCCTATCTCTCTCTCACACTCCCAATCTCTCTCTTTCTCTCACACTCGCAATCTCTCTCTCTCACACTCCCCAATCTCTCTCTCACACTCCCAATCTCTCTCTCTCACACACTCCAATCTCTCTCTCTCACACTCCCAATCTCTCTCTCTCTCACACTCCCAATCTCTCTCTCTCTCACACTCCCAATCTCTCTCTCTCACACTCCCAATCTCTCTCTCACACTCCCAAACTCTCTCTCTCACACTCCCAATCTCTCTCTCTCACACTCCCAATCTCTCTCTCACACTCCCAATCTCTCTCTCACACTCCCAATCTCTCTCTCACACTCCCAATCTCTCTCTCTCTCACACTCCCAGTCTCTCTCTCTCACATTCCCAATCTCTCTCTCTCACACTCCCAATCTCTCTCACACTCCCAAACTCTCTCTCTCACACTCCCAATCTCTCTCTCACACTCCCAATCTCTCTCTCACACTCCCAAACTCTCTCTCTCTCACTCCCAATCTCTCTCTCTCTCATGCTCCCAATCTCTCTCTCACACGCTACCAATCTCTCTCTCTCTCTCACTCCCAGTCTCTCTCTCTCACACTCCCAATCTCTCTCTCTCTCACACTCCCAATCTCTCTCTCTCTCTCACACTCCCAATCTCTCTCTCTCTCTCTCACACTCCCAATCTCTCTCTCTTTCACACTCCCAGTCTCTCTCTCTCACACTCCTAATCTCTCTCTCTCTCACTCCCAGTCTCTCTCTCTCACACTCCCAATCTCTCTCTCTCACACTCCCAGTCTCTCTCTCTCTCACACTCCCCAATCTCTCTCTCTCTCTCACACTCCCAATCTCTCTCTCACACTCCCAATCTCTCTCTCACACTCCCAATCTCTCTCTCTCACACTCCCAATCTCTCTCTCTCACACTCCCAATCTCTCTCTCTCACACTCCCAATCTCTCTCTCTCACACTCCCAATCTGTCTCTCACACTCCCAATCTCTCTCTCTCTCACTCCCAATCTCTCTCTCTCACACTCCAATCTCTCTCTCTCTCTGTCACATCCCAATCTCTCTCTCTCTCACACTCCCAATCTCTCTCTCTCTCACACTCCCAATCTCTCTCTCTCACTCCAGTCTCTCTCTCTCACACTCCCAATCTCTCTCTCTCACACTCCCAGTCTCTCTCTCTCACACACTCCCAATCTCTCTCTCTCACACTCCCAATCTCTCTCTCACACTCCCAATCTCTCTCTCTCACACTCCCTGTCTCTCTCTCACACACTCCCAGTCTCTCTCTCACACTCCCAGTCTCTCTCTCTCACACTCCCAATCTCTCTCTCTCACACTCCCAATCTCTCTCTCTCACACTCCAATCTGTCTCTCACACTCCCCAATCTCTCTCTCTCTCTCACTCCCAATCTCTCTCTCTCACACTCCCAATCTCTCTCTCTCTCTGTCACATTCCCAATCTCTCTCTCTCTCACACTCCCAATCTCTCTCTCTCTCTCACACTCCCAATCTCTCTCTCACATCCCAATCTCTCTCTCTCATACTCCCAATCTCTCTCTCTCTCACACTCCCAATCTCTCTCTCTCCTCACACTCCAATCTCTCTCTCTCTCACACTCCCAATCTCGCTCTCTCTCACACTCCCAATCTCGCTCTCTCTCTTCCCCCCCCACTCGCTCTCTCTCTTCCCCCCCACTCGCGCTCTCTCTCTTCCCCCCCCACTCGCGCTCTCTCTCTTCCCCCCCCACTCGCGCCTCTCTCTCTTCCCCCCACTCGCTCTCTCTCTTCCCCCCCCACTCGCTCTCTCTCTTCCCCCCCCACTCGCTCTCTCTCTTCCCCCCCACTCGCTCTCTCTCTTCCCCCCACTCGCTCTCTCTCTTCCCCCCCACTCGCTCTCTCTCTTCCCCCCCACTCGCTCTCTCTCTTCCCCCCCACTCGCTCTCTCTCTTCCCCCCCACTCGCTCTCTCTCTTCCCCCCCACTCGCTCTCTCTCTTCCCCCCCACTCGCTCTCTCTCTTCCCCCCCACTCGCTCTCTCTCTTCCCCCCCACTCGCTCTCTCTCTTCCCCCCCACTTCGCTCTCTCTCTTCCCCCCCACTCGCTCTCTCTCTTCCCCCCCCACTAGCTCTCTCTCTTCCCCCCCTCCCCCACTCGCTCTCTCTCTTCCCCCCCACTCGCTCTCTTCCCCCCCCACTCGCTCTCTCTCTTCCCCCCCCACTCGCTCTCTCTCTTCCCCCCCCACTCGCTCTCTCTCTTCCCCCCCACTCGCTCTCTCTCTTCCCCCCCACTCGCTCTCTCTCTTCCCCCCCCAGTCGCTCTCTCTTCCCCCCCCAGTCCTGCTCTCTTCCCCCCCAGTCGCTCTCTCTTCCCCCCAGTCGCTCTCTCTTCCCCCCAGTCGCTCTCTCTTCCCCCCAGTCGCTCTCTCTTCCCCCCCAGTCGCGCTCTCTTCCCCCCCAGTCGCTCTCTCTTCCCCCCAGTCGCTCTCTCTTCCCCCCAGTCGCTCTCTCTTCCCCCCAGTCGCTCTCTCTTCCCCCCAGTCGCTCTCTCTTCCCCCCAGTCGCTCTCTCTTCCCCCCAGTCGCTCTCTCTTCCCCCCAGTCGCTCTCATCTTCCCCCCAGTCGCGCTCTCTTCCCCCCAGTCGCTCTCTCTTCCCCCCCCCAGTCGCTCTCTCTTCCCCCCCAGTCGCTCTCTCTTCCCCCCAGTCGCTCTCTCTTCCCCCCAGTCGCTCTCTCTTCCCCCCCAGTCGCTCTCTCTTCCCCCCCAGTCGCTCTCTCTTCCCCCCAGTCGCTCTCTCTTCCCCCCAGTCGCTCTCTCTCTTCCCCCCAGTCGCTCTCTCTTCCCCCCAGTCGCTCTCTTCCCCCCAGTCGCTCTCTCTTCCCCCCCAGTCGCTCTCTCTTCCCCCCAGTCGCTCTCTCTTCCCCCCAGTCGCTCTCTCTTCCCCCCCAGTCGCTCTCTCTTCCCCCCAGTCGCTCTCTCTTCCCCCCCAGTCGCTCTCTCTTCCCCCCAGTCGCTCTCTCTTCCCCCAGTCGCTCTCTCTTCCCCCAGTCGCTCTCTCTTCCCCCAGTCGCTCTCTCTTCCCCCAGTCGCTCTCTCTTCCCCCCAGTCGCTCTCTCTTCCCCCCAGTCGCTCTCTCTTACCCCCAGTCGCTCTCTCTCTTACCCCCAGTCTCTCGCGCGCTCCCTCTTACCCCCAGTCTCTCGCGCTCTCTCTCTTACCCCCCAGTCTCTCGCGCTCTCTCTCTTACCCCCAGTCTCTCGCGCTCTCTCTCTTACCCCCAGTCTCTCGTGCTCTCTCTCTTACCCCCAGTCTCTCGCTCTCTCTCTCTCTTCCAACAACAACATGCCCTCGAAAAAGCCTCGGCACCGCCGGGCACCCCCAGCTAGTATCTATATAAGTTGTGAGTCTTATATTTTGGAATTGTACTTTAAACTGCGAACGGTGTTTGTTAAGCATTTATTAAAGATAAATCTTTGTACACGAAACCTGTTGCCTGTGTGTTTGTTCAGACCAAAACTTACATTTGAACCTAAAAGGAAAATTGCGACCCTATTTGTTCGATCTTTCGAACATCTAGCGAAATCTGAGCAACAATTGGCGAACCCACATGGGACTTTAGAACTTTGTTTTGGACAAAATATACCACAGTAAGGGGCTGAACAAGCGACAGACAATATCTGTTAGAGTCGGATAAGGTTTTAAAGCAGTAACTATGGTGGAACGTGACGCGTCTAAAGGGGAGACCTCCCAGGATTGGGAAGAACAATTTAATCGGTTAATGGTAGGAAAATATAAGGACTGGGTGGTGACGATCGCCGGTCCAAGTTTCAAAGGAGGTCAGACCTTCTTTGAGCAAAATAATAAAAAGGAAAAAATGAAACGAAATTTTTTTAAATATTTTCTGATGGCAGCCTGTTACTCCGAACTAATGAGCGAGTGAGCATTAACACACAGTCAGGGTCAGACCCAAAACCAATTGCAGTCTGATTTAGACCAGCTCTGGAATCAGGTTAAAAATTTGCAAAAGGAAAATGAGGAATTACGTACTGATAAAAGATTGCACACTCTCCATATGGCCTCTAGTATGACTGCAGTCGAAGCAAGAATCAAACATTACACCGAATGCAAGAACAACTAGGCGAGTCCACAAGGGATCGCTGTGCCCTAGAGGAAAGTGTCAGGATTTAAAATCAGCCCTCAAGGTCATACAACAGTCACACCAGCGGGGAAAATACGATAAAATGGATCATACCCACTGTCGTCAAGAAACAGAAGTATTAAAGTCACAATTATCCTCACACAGAGGTGTTTGCGCTTTCTCCGACGGAGGCGGAGAGGGTATCGACTACTCAACTCTGGCCGAGGTTGCCCAGAACTATGAGAAGGACCAATCAGGAGAAAGGGACTACAGCCCCCCCCCCCCGACCCGTCATGGTCCGATCCCCCGCCACCCTATAGAAATAATAAAGGTCCTACTGCCCCAGAGGGGCCGTCACCCCCACTGCCCATGAACCCTATGGTCAGTGTTCGGACACAGGAAAGGACCGACGGTCAAGCGGTAGACGATGTGCCCAACTGACCCATCAAGTATGCCACCCCCTTTTACTCTCTCCCAATTGAATGATATTGCCAAAAACGTACCCGAGTTGGATGGGCAGATTAATTTTGAATTCTGGAGGGCCGCGGTTCTCCAGGGCGCTGAGACTCCGGGACTAGATGAGGGAGAGCCTGAGGAAACGAGTGACTTTGCGTTTGGGACCCGTTATATTCGGGGCCATGCCCCAACCCCAGAGAACAGGGCAGGGCACCATCGTTGAAATGTGGATCGCCATTAAGGAGGCGGCAGGAGTTAACAGCAAGGATCCCGTTGTGGAACTAGCTAACTTTAAACAGGGTGATGAAGAACACCCCCGCGCTGATGCGGAACGCTTGTGGGTGGTTTTCTGTCACCTGATGGGAACATTGAACCGCGACAATCTGGATAATGGTCCTCCTGCCACCTGGTTTAAGTCCCTCATTTCCCATGCCTCCGATTCCGGTAAAAGCTCTTCGACCCCACCGACAACTCATAATGAGGCCTGGGTCTTAAGGCCTATGACCAGGGCTTGGCAGGACGATCAAAATCAATCCTCTCCCCAACCACAAGATAAAATCCACGCTTTCCGCTCAGACCCAGATAGAAATGACCCGCCAACATGGAGGACTGAGGGATCTCCAAGGTATCCGGTAGCAGACCAGGGAGATGGGGATATGGACCACTCAGGGGACCCTGTTCTAACTGCGGAAAGACGGGACATTGGCAAAGGGAGGGTTAGGCGCCAAGAAGTAACCGGCCCGGCGCTGTGGGATGCTCCGGGCCAATGACACCCTTCCATCAGCACCCGGCACTCGAGCCCGGGGCCAACAATGACTGGGTCCGACCTCGGAGGTGGTGTGTAAGGCAGGATGTGACAATCATGGACAGCCTATAGTCTCAGGTGTCGTAGGAGGTGGCGATACCACGTCTTTATGGGTCACAGGCGGATGCAGAACGTGTCTGGGAAACCAGCACACCCTCTCGCACAACGACTTAACTAATCAAGAAATTCTCCTTCGCGGCTTTACCGGCCATGGGCAGACCGCTACAATCACTGAGTCATTGGAGCTTCAACTGGGAAGTTTCAAATTTAAGCAGCCTGCCTGTCGGTGCCACAGGTGCAGGGGGAATCGGCAATAATTGGTATTGACTGCATGAGAATATATAATTTGGCTTATGACCCAGCAAACCGATGTATTTGGAGAATGTGCGAAACTTGTGTTGACGGGTTAATACCCACGGGGACGTATGACGCGCGTATGCTGCATGAAAACTTTTACTTTTGTCCCTTCTACTATAACAGACGACCCGGAAATACAGGATACTTTAACCCAAAACTCAAATGTTTTCACCACCCACAAACACGAGTGTGGCCGGATGGCAGGACCGGTCTCAATCATGGGACCCGATCCCCCGCCCCAGAAGCAGTATAACATTCCCGTAGAGGCAGAAAAGGACTTGGACAATATTATTCACAGTCTCGTGAATCAAGGCGTGCTCCGACCCATTGCTTCTACCAATAACTCACCCATTTGGCCCGTTCAAAAACCCGCTAAGTCCTGGAGAATGACTATAGATTACCGAGCCTTGAATAAGGTTACGCCTTCCGTGGCACCCACTGTTGCCACTGCCCCAGAGGCCGCAACAAAACTTTCCCCAACTGCGAAAATCTTTACTGTCCTGGACATCAGTAATGGGTTTTGGTCCATACCCTTGACAAAAGAATGCCAGTACAAATTTGCTTTTACTCACGAGGGACGGCAGTACACTTGGACCCGGTTGCCTCAAGGTTTCCACAACAGCCCCTCAATATTCTCAAACATACTGGCAAATAGTTTGAAGGGATTTTCCCAGCCCTCAGCACTCATTGAGTATGTAGATGATGTCCTCTTCCAAACTGACACCATGGGGGAACATAAGGTCCTGTTACAGGAACCATTTAAAACCCTCCACAAGATTGGGGTAAAGGTAAACACTAAAAAGGCGCAGATTGCGAAACGGTCAGTGCATTACCTGGGAATGCAAGTCACAGAGGGACTAAGGGAGGTAACGGAAGAGCGAAAAAGGTCCGCACCCAAGTTGCCTACCCCCACAGATGTAAAATCCCTCCGGTCCCTTTTAGGGATCACCGGATATTGCCGGGACCACATTGAGGACTACTCTTTACTGGCAAAACCCTTATATAACTTACTAAAGAAGGGAGTGGCAGGGGAATGGTCCCAACAACATACGGATTCCTTTAACCAGCTAACATTAGCCTTGACCCAAGCCCCTTCACTACGCAGCCCCGACATGTCTCTGAGTTTTTATCTGGAGACTGCCGCTTGTGAGGCCGGCCTATCAGCGGTATTATTACAGGAACACTCTGGGAAGCTCCAGCCTGTTGGTTACACTTCTAGAGTTCGGTCCCCTGTTCAGTTAGCGTTCTCACCCAGTGAGAAAAATCTACTCAGTGTGTTTTGGACTGTGCACAAATTCTCTCCAATCATCAGACTTAACCCTTTGATTATCCTAACCGCACACACGCCTATAAAAATGCTTATGGATGGTAGCCTTAAAGATGGCTCGGTCAGTTCACAACGAATGGCCAGATGGACACTACTCCTACAAGGGAGGGATATCAATGTTAAATATCAGCCTAAATTGACGAACTTAGCGCAGAACATACTGTACCCAGGAGACCCGCACAAATGTAAAATTTTGTCATCAAGTGACCTTGATGGCCCCTTTCAGACAAAATTTAGGGAGGGTGACGGTGACCAGAAAATCAAAACCCACGTCTATGTGGATGGTTCATCAACTGTGGTTAATGGACAACAATGTACCAGAGTTGGGGTGGTAACTATGACTGAGGATGGGAAAAGAGTTCTAGAACAGACCCCTATAAATTGGAAGGACACAAAGGAGCACAAAGAGCCGAATTAAGCCCCCAAATCATTTCCTCCACCGGTGGTAATCCATTCGGACAGTAGTTACACCTGCAACAGTTTGACAGACTTTTTGCCCATTTGGTGAGCCAGAGGCTTTACTTCGGCAGATGGAAAACCACCAACAACCGGCCCACTCCTCAAGGTTATCTTCGACACAGCCACCAAGAACCAAGGGCAGTATATAATCAAAAAGGTGAAAGCTCATGTAAAATCTACTCTGCTAGGGAACCAGTTCGCTGACGAGACAGCAAAGCAAGGAGCCATCGACGGCTACCCATGGGACCCCCTACCAGGAAGCACAAATATACCAACAGAAATTCTCTCGGCTGTCGAGGTATCCCCCAAAACAGTAATAGATCTAAAGGAAAGTCAAGGTACAGATCCAGACTTAAAGGCTATTCAGTTGGGAAAACCCAACCCTGACCCCTACAGTCACCATAGAACAGGTCTAACTTTGCATCAAGGTGTGGTGCTGAAAGAGGGAAAATATGTCGTCCCAAAGATGGAAAGGGCTGAAATGATTTACCAATTCCATGATGTGGGAGGGCACCAGGGAACAGACAGGACTGTGGCCAAAATAAGGGACGTGTGTTGGTGGCCAGGGATACAACCAGATGTAGAGAAGTATGTCAAGAATTGTTTAATCTGTTAGCAAAATAATCTGGGGAAGTACAAAAACCAGGCCAAGTTGGGACACACTCGACAAGGAAAGGGCCCTTGGACTCAACTCCAGATAGATTACATAGGTCCATTGCCCAGATAGATTACATAGGTCCATTGCCCAGATAGATTACATAGGTCCATTGCCCAGATAGATTACACAGGTCCATTGCCCAGATAGATTACATAGGTCCATTGCCCAGATAGATTACATAGGTCCATTGCCCAGATAGATTACATAGGTCCATTGCCCAGATAGATTACATAGGTCCATTGCCCAGATAGATTACACAGGTCCATTGCCCAGATAGATTACACAGGTCCATTGCCCAGATAGATTACACAGGTCCATTGCCCAGATAGATTACATAGGTCCATTGCCCAGATAGATTACATAGGTCCATTGCCCAGATAGATTACATAGGTCCATTGCCCAGATAGATTACATAGGTCCATTGCCCAGATAGATTACATAGGTCCATTGCCCAGATAGATTACACAGGTCCATTGCCCAGATAGATTACACAGGTCCATTGCCCAGATAGATTACACAGGTCCATTGCCCAGATAGATTACACAGGTCCATTGCCCAGATAGATTACACAGGTCCATTGCCCAGATAGATTACATAGGTCCATTGCCCAGATAGATTACACAGGTCCATTGCCCAGATAGATTACATAGGTCCATTGCCCAGATAGATTACATAGGTCCATTGCCCAGATAGATTACATAGGTCCATTGTCCAGATAGATTACATAGGTCCATTGCCCAGATAGATTACATAGATCCATTGCCCAGATAGATTACACAGGTCCATTGCCCAGATAGATTACATAGGTCCATTGCCCAGATAGATTACATAGGTCCATTGCCCAGATAGATTACACAGGTCCATTGCCCAGATAGATTACATAGGTCCATTGCCCAGATAGATTACATAGGTCCATTGCCCAGATAGATTACATAGGTCCATTGCCCATTTGCTCGGGAGGAAAGAAATACATCCTGGTAATTGTAGACGTGTTTTCAAAATGGATTGAGGTCTTTCCAACTAATAACAATTCGGCTGCCACCACCGCAAAAATCCTAATGGAGGAAGTGTTCTCCCGATGGGGATTGCCGGAAGGTATCGATTCAGATCGGGGACCCACTTTGTGGGAAAGTTTATGCAAATGGTCATGCAGTTAGCTGGGGTAAAACAGAAATTTCACGTCACATACCATCCAGAGTCCAGTGGAATAGTGGAGAGAATGAACAGAACCCTAAAAACCATGATAAGGAAAATGGTCCAACAAAATCACACCTCCTGGAATCGGGCACTCCCCTATGTATTAATGACCATCCGTAATACGGTAGCTGCATCCACCGGTTATTCACCACATGAATTAATGACTGGGAGAATTATGAGAGGTGTTGAAGCCTTCATGGGATTAGACCTAAATGAAATCCAGAAAACCTCCTTGTCCTCCGAGAAATACATGTCCAATTGGGTCAAACACCTGGAGGTTGCCAAAAGGACGGCTGCAGTAAACATGGGAAATAGGCATCAAAAGAGCAAGGCCTACTTTGATGGGAAGGCCCATCCTTGGGAATTAAAGATAGGGGATCAAGTGATGGTCAAGGCCCAAAGGGAAGGAACCTTTTTGAGCCCTAAATACGCTGGACCCTTTAGTGTCATGGAAAAAGCTAGCGCCTCAGTGTATAAGATTATGGATGGACAAGGGAAATACCGATGGCGCCATATTAATCAGTTAAAACCCTTTGGGAAAATGGGCTCCTTCCACATGCACCATGTCATGTTGGACGCGGGGGAGGACGATACTGAAGGCCCAGCCACCGCCAGCCTCCCTGTGCCAGGGGCTCTCGAACTGGCAAACATGAACAGGCCTGGCTCAGACACAGAAGAGTCGGAGGGGGAAACGGGGTCCAGCACTGAACTGGGATCCGATCAGTTGGGATCCGACTCTGACGATCCAACTGGAGACCTTGCCCAGGGATTACAGAGGTTGTTTTTGGAATCTCTGAGCTTGGCCTCTCGAACCAAGTCTTTAATCCGACCCGTCAACTGGACTAGAAACCATCCTCTACCCCCGCCCAGTCCAGGATGACCCAAACAGTTGCGTCGGGTATCAGAAAAGATAGAACTGTAAATAAGAGCAGTTGCTACCCTGATCTTTTTCTTTCGAGGTAACTGATTATTGCACATGGAAATCCCAGTACCCACCCTTCTGGGGCACTGTGGTCTGGTGTTTGGCTGTATCCTCCTCGCTGAGAACTCGGATGTAACTATTACCGCAGACGGACGGAACAGTCAGAACTGTGCCCAAGACAACAATGCAAGTTTTCACACACCCACCAATGGCAACAACAAGTGCAGGTGTAGCAGCCAAGGAAAAACCTGCTATGAGACGGCAACGGAAACTCAACTGAACTTTGTGTGTATTGCTTGTACGGGAAAAGATGTTAAGGCTATAGTATGGGTGGCTATGCAGAACACAGGGGGTACCCATAGGGTTCTATCGGGGGCAAATCCTGTTGGTTCAGAGTATGAAATGAATTGTACTAAGATAGATAAACAACTGTGTTGCAACATAAGCAAGACAAGCACCTCCTTACAGATTATGGTGGGATGTAGCAGCAATTCAACTGTAAGAAACCTAATCAGTACCCCGGTTCCAGTTTGGGACTGCCCCGAACACGAGCCGGGACCCAAGGGAGGAGTAATATTAAGAAACACGACCAAAATTGTTTATGATAATATACAATATGAATTAATACCTATAGTACTGAATATAATCGATGTACAATTGCCCGATTGGTGCCCGGAGGGAACCAAAGATTGTATCAGGACTTGACTTCGATGTTGCTCAAGGGAGAGATAGGAGGGAAGCAGGGAAATGAAACAAAGAGGGTTACTGAATGATGCAGGGACAGTCTATGGAGCAGGAATGGCCACTGTAAATACTCCAGATATAACGAATTTAAACTCCAAGGTTAAAACCTTAACCCAGCAAGTCAAAATGTTATTGGAATAATCAAAGACAAGAGTCACAGGCAGGACAGGAAAGTATAGGGATCCAAACACAACAGGTGAAGGTGTTAGAAGGACATGCACGGACTATTAATCAACTTATTAACACAGCCAAAAAGGCGGCGACCGAAACCCAACAACAAACACTGTGCATGACATATGGCAATCGGATGCTGGGCCAGCTGAGAGAAAACTTAATGCTGGAAAACGTGAAGAAGTACCCACTTAGATCAACAATACTCAAATCCGGGGTCTGATAAAGCAGAATGTTCCTGCTACTATCAGTGACTGTGAACTAAGGAAACTCAGCGGGGTATGGTTCAACGAGGAATGTACGGGCCCCCGTGGAAGTACTGCTGTAGGGATGGTGATAGGAGTCCCCATGATAGGACACCAGGAAGGAATGTCATTATTTGAGGTCCAAACCATAGGCACTATACAAAAAGGAGTACGGGTGGCCGTGGCAGGAATGAGGCCATATGCTGTGAAGCAGAACGATACTCTAGTGGGAACTGCATTGGGACAATGTGCCACTACAGAAAGAACAGTAATATGCCCATACAAAATTTACCCGACCCGCACCACGCGATGTGGATTTAAGGGAAATACGGCCATAAATTGCTCCCTGATCATGGAGAATGCGATTCACAAACCTATCACTCGAAGCGCTTATATGGGTGACGGAACATATTGTTTTACCACCGCTGAAGCTAGTTACCATTATGAGAATAAGGACTGCCTTATCCAAAAACCAACCTTCTGCACGCTCCCCCGATACCGATGAGAATAGGAAATTATCAACATCCAGAGGCATGCAACTGTTAATCTTAATGTGTCAATAGACCTGAAGAATCGCTTGACGAAATATTTCACAAAAATCGACATCAACATCCAGCTAGAGGAAGAACATATAACAGAAATTAGACATAAGCTTGATCTTGTTCACAAAATCTACGAAAGGGTGGAAATGAATACCCAGGACATTGACCAAAAGATTAAACAAATCAAAATCAATACTTGGTGGGACGACCTTTGGAATTGGGGTGAAAATGTGAACATACACCCCTGGGTGAGACTCGTGTCCCTCCTGACTGTAATTATGATCATGCTAGTGTTCATATGCCTATGTTTCACCTGGGTAAGCATGAAAAGACTAGAGAAAAGGCTGAAGGCTCGAGTGGAATCAATGGAAGCGTATCAGGCTTTACAAAGGACAAAGGACACACCCCGATGATGGTAAACAGCCTTATGGTGATTGTTAGATCCGTGATTCTGAGGATATGCTGTTATTCAATAATCACACGGATGCTGTAACTTAATAAACAGGTCTTTACTGGAGGAGGGTAGTCTCAAGACTGGGGGTACAGAGGCATGCGCAAAGCTTATATACAGGTGTGGTCACTGCCGGTACTACAGTATACAGGAGCTGTAAAAGTAGTTCTGACTTAAAGGCACATACACTACAATTCCTCCCCTTTTAGATTAGTAGTACCCCTAATATTCAAATAACAATTAACACTTTAACATGTACATTAAACAACAATAGTCCATTTATAGATTCAGTCTTTGGGGCGGCTTCCTGACCCTTTCGGAATAGCGCCTTTCCAGTGGTTCTTGTTCTTGGTGCAGAGGTGATTCTGACCCCTTTTCATCGGGTAGTTCATCGGGTTCCACTGCTACTGGTTCTGAGGTAGATGCTACCGGTATGTCGGGTTCATCCCCAGGTACTCGAGACATGGGGTTGACGCTTTCCTGTGACGCTAAGATCTGATCGACGTGGCGTCTCACAATGTTCTCCCCGACATCCACTGTGTACATTAATGGCCCCTGCCTTGTGCATATCGTTCCGGGTTGCCATTTCTCTGTTCGATAGTCATGGGCCAAGACTGGTTGCCCTACATTGAAGCTCCTTGTCGGCTTCTCATTGATGTGGTGGAATTGTCCTCAACATTTCTTCGCACATTTGGTCTGAGCAAGTCCAGACGAGATCTCAGCCTTTGGTTAAAGAACATCATGGCCGGGGTCTGGTTGGTAACTGCATGTGTCGCGTTTCGGTAGGCTAATAAGAAATTGTCCATCTTATGCTGTAGTGGAATTTCATCGTCACACACGGTCTTTATTGCCTTCTTAAACGTTTGTACAAACCTCTCAGCCAATCCATTTGTGGCTGGATGATACGGGGCGGATGTGTAATGCCTTACCCCATTCCTTCTCATAAATTTTTGAAACTCGTCTGACACAAACTGTGGTCCATTATCAGAGCAAATCTGCTCTGGCAAACCGTTTCTGGCAAATATGGTCCGTAGGACTGCAATCGTTTTCTCTGTAGTGGTTGAAGACATTTTTATCACCTCAGGCCACTTTGAATGAGCATCCACTGCTATTAAGAACATTGAGTCCATGAATGGACCAGCGTAATCAATATGCACCCATTGCCATGGAGAGATGGGCCACTCCCATGGGTGTAGAGGGGCATGTGGTGGTGCATTTTGGACCTTCTGGCATCCTAAGCAGCTCTTAGTTAGGTCTTTGATTTGTTGATCGATTCCTGGCCACCACACATAAGCCCTACCAAGGCTTTTCATTTTCACTCCCCCCAGATGACCTTCATGTAGCTCATTTAGCACTCTCTCCCTTAACTTGGGTGGAATCACCACTCTGGATCCACACATCACTGTCCCCTGGCATACTGACAGCTGTTCTCTTCTGGATGAGAATGCTGGCAACAGTGAGTTGCCATGTGTTGGCCATCCCCTCACCATCAAATCATATACCCGAGACAGCGTCGGATCATTGCGGGTCTCCTCTATATCCACGTTCGTTACTGGCAATCATTCAATTATTGATGAATAAAATATCTCGATAGGGTCCACTGCTGGTGCTTCCTCCACAGTAGGCAGTGGCAGGCGCGATAGCCCATCAGCGTTCCCATGCTGTTTCGTGCCTTTATATTCTATTTCATATTGATTTGCCCCTAGAAACAGGGACCATCTTTGTAACCGCTGTGCAGTCATCACTGGAATGCCCTTCTTTGGATTAAAGATGGAGACAAGTGGTTGGTGGTCAGTCAGCAAGGTGAACTTCTGCCCATGCAGATAGTGGTTGAATTTTTTTACTCCCCATACTAGGCTGAGGGCCTCCCTGTCAATCTGGGCGTAGTTGCGCTCGGCTGAGGTTAGTGACCGAGACGCAAAGGCTACTGGCCTCTCCAACCCGTCTGGGAATTTGTGCAACAGCACTGCTCCAATACCATAGAGTGATGCATCACATGCCAAACGAATTGGTAGTGCTGGGTTGAAATGAGCCAACACCTCTTTTGATGTGATCAATTCTTTACACTTCTGGAAAGCTCGTCTATGTTCGTCACCCCTGTTTGCAGTAGGGTGTTCAGTGGGTGTAATACCGTGGACAAATTTGGTAAGAACTTGTGGTAGTAGTTTACCAGCCCGAGGAACGACCTCAGTTGTGACACATTTTCCGGTACTGGAGCCTTGACTACTGCCTCAATCTTGTCAGGGGACTTATGTAACCCCTCTTCATCGATGACGTGGCCACAATACGAGATCTGTTTCTGGAAAAACTCGCACTTGTGGCGATTAGCTCGTAGCCCATACTCTTTTAATCTGGTGAGCACCTTCTCCAAGTTGGCGAGGTGATCACTGTCATTTTCGCCCGTGAACAAGATGTCGTCCAAATAACACTGGGTCCCTGGAATCCCTTGCAGGACCTGATCCATCACCCTTTGCCAGATAGCCGGAGCCGAGGCTACTCCAAAAACCAGCCGGTTGTATTGATAGAGACCTTTATGAGTGTTAATCGTAAGGTATCGTTTCGAAGCTTCTTCTACCTCCATTTGCAAGTACGCCTGGGCTAGATCAATTTTGGTGAAGCGTTTACCTCCAGATAGCGAGGCGAAAATATCCTCAATTCGTGGAAGCGGATATTGTACCGTGTGAAGGACTGGGTTCACTGTCACCTTAAAATCCCCACAGATGCGGACCTTCTTTGGTTCCCCAGGCGTATTACTCAACGACCTCTTCATTACAGGAACGATGGGTGTAGCCCACTCGCTCCAGTCCACTTTGGACAGTACTCCTGAACGTTCCAACCCTTCCAGATCTGCTTCAACAGCTGGTCTGATCGCATAAGTCACTGGTCTGGCCTTAAGAAACTTTGGGCTTGCATTTTCCTCTATTTTAATCGTTGCTGTTATGCCTTTTAGTGTTGCGAGTCCCTCCTGGAACACTTCTTTTGCGTCAGTTAGCATTTTTGACAGTCGTCCAGGTGTGACGTCATCATCCTTTTTGGCCTCAACCTTCAGTGCCTGTATGGAATGCCAATCTAATTGTATCTTCCGGATCCATTCACGTCCTAGCAGTGGTGGTCCTCCATCTGGCAATACATATATATCCATTTTAGGTATTTCCTGGCCTTTATATATCACTTTCACCCTTATTTTTCCTTTGGGGTAGACTTTTTGCCCCGTATATGTCTTCAAGACAATCTCTGTAGCTTTCAAGGGTATATGTGAAAATAGCCGCTTGTAGTCCCTTTGATTTATGACTGTTAGGGCTGATCCTGTGTCCAATTCCATTTTCACTTGGACTCCATCTATCTTGAGTGTAACCCAGATAGTCTGGTGATCCTCCATTTCGGTTACCTTATGTAGTTTCAGACAACCCAGCTCCTTGCTTCTGGAGTCTGTGTCACTTTTCTGTTCGTCTGAACCACTGTCCATCACCTGGTGTACCTTGTACTTCTCCTGTGGAGATTTCTTGCTGCTGGTTTTCTTCCCAGACCTGCAGACTCTTGCTATGTGTCCTGCTTTCCCACACTGTCTGCACACTTGGTCCTTGAACCAACAATCTTTCTGGTCATGTGTTGTTCTGCCGCAGCGATAGCACTTCCCTGTTCCATAGGACATTTCATTGGTGCCATATTCTTGCGGTTTCCGTTGTATCTCTGCAGCGCCCCTTGCAGCTGCTTCATGTGATACTGCCATACTGAAAGCTTTGTCCAGCGTAAGATCCTTTTCTGATAGAAGCCGTTTCTGGGTTCCTTCACTTTGTAGCCCACACACAAACTTGTCCCTTAATGTATCTGCTAGTCCCGCTCCAAACTGGCAGTGTTTCGATAGCTTGTGCAGTTCCGTTAGGTACTCAGCATTGCTTTCATCTTTGTGTTGGTTCCTTTTATGGAACTTGAATCGTTCTGCTATCAGCAGCAGTGTGGGGTTTAAGTGGTCCTGTAGGATTTCTACTATGCTTTCAAAATTCTTGTTCACCGGTTTCTCTGGGGTTATTAGATTTCGCAGTAACCCATACGTTTTTGCACCCATGGAATTTAACAAAACCAGTGCTTTATTAGCGTCTGGCACTTCATTCGCCCTGCAGTACACCTCAATATGTTCCACATATGTCACCCAATCTTCGACTTCATTGTCGAACGTAGAGATACTGCCACTCTTCGGCATCCCTGGGTGTGAGTTAACTGTCAAAAATGGCGTCTCCCGCGCTTCCCCTTCTTCTCCGCTGGCACAAAATGGCATCTCCCACGCTTTCCTTCCTTCTCGCGCTCGCCCTTCTTCTCCGCTGCGGCTTCTAAAAATGGCGTCTCCCGCGCTCTTCCTTCTTCTCCCCGTGGACCCTGTTCAGCCCGTGAGCCCTGGCTGTGCTCTGCGCGTTCTTCTTTTTTTTTAATCGACGCCGCTCGGTCTTGAACCCGGCTGTTTCTTTACCCTCTCTCTCTCCGGTTTGTTTTCTTTTTCTCGACGCCGCTCGGTGTTCAACCCCCGGCTGCACCCTGCATGCTTCACCCTTTGTCTTACCCCATCGACACTGCTCGGCTTTCTCTCTGCCGTCGGTCGGCTCCAGCCACCGCTGCTCGGGAAGGGTCTGCGCTGGACCTGTCGTCAGTCTCTTGCTGATCGTCGTGGCTGGGGAACCAAGCCCGGCTCTCCACAGCCTCCCCTGCGATGTTCACTCTCTGCCTGACGACTGGGCAGTTGCTCGTGGTCGACGCCCGTGTTCCTGGCCTCGACTTTTTTTTTGTTGCAGGTAGATTCGAATCGACACTCGTCGCCACTGTTAGATCCATGATTCTGAGGATATGCTGTTATTCAATAATCACACGGATGCTGTAACTTAACAATAAACAGGTCTTTACTGGAGGAGGGTAGTCTCAAGACTGGGGGTACAGAGGCATGCGCAAAGCTTATATACAGCTGTGGTCACTGCCGGTACTACAGTATACAGGAGCTGTAAAAGTAGTTCTGACTTAAAGGCACATACACTACAGTGATCAAATCATTTGGTCAAATGATAATGATCAAAGGGAGGAATGTGAGAATGGAAGCTATGTAAGAAAACTGAAATAAAATGGAGGAGGGATAATGGATAAATAATGTAGAGGTTCAGGAATGTTCTAAACAGAGGGCTCATAGGTAACCTCGTCAGACACGAGTGAGGTCACTACAGACGCCAGTTAGCAAACAATGGGTCAATTAGAGAAAATGGATGAAGTAAGACGTAAACTAATCAAAGAGATGAGACAGGATGTGGAATAGGGTAAACTAATCATCAGGATGCAGGGACAGTAACAAATGTGTAACCAACGAGATGGGACAGATTATAGGATAGTATAAACCAGGAGGAAAAACCCCAGATAGAGAGCGACAACCTGGGAGCGACAACCTTGCCACAAGAGACCTAGGAGCAACACTCGACAGCAGGGACCTGGGGACAAAACCCTACGTAGAGGGTTGGGTAGAGATTGATCACCTCGGACCAAATCAGGGTAATATCTATATAAGTTGTGAGTCTTATGTAATGTATATACCTTTAAGTGGGGAACTATCTTTTACATCTCATGTATGCTGTAGTACCGGCAGTGACCACACCTGTATATAGCCCTGAGTAGTAATCTGTACAGATCAGTTGCAGTCTGAGCCACGTTGAGTAAACACCTATTGTACCGTTCTCCGCAGCCTGTGTCTTCTTATACACGGACATAACATTGGCGACGAGGCAGGTTCGAACCTACCTGCAACTCTACATCACCTCCCGGGGATTCATTCCTGGAGATCAGTGGATTGGAGGCCAAGGCCAGCGACTCGGCGTCGACCACGGGCAACCGCCCAGTCATCCAGCAGAGACTCGAGAATTGCGGGGGAGACTGTCGAGAGCCAGGCTTGGCTTTCCAGTCGAGGTGGTCCAGCAAAACGGGCTGGCAACAGGTAGTGCGCAGACCCTTCCCGGACAGCGGCGGGCTAGAGCCCGACCGAGCGGCACAGCAAAGGGCCGAGCAGCGTCGACGGGAGAGAGAGAGAGAGGGCAGAGCACACAGGGCGCAGCCGGTGTTCAGGGGCCGAGCAGCGTCGGTGAGAGGGAGAGAGAGACACGCAGGAGAAGTGCGCGAAACCTACAGGGCGCCGCCATTGCCATGAGAACCGACGGGAGCGGCGTTGGCAGCAGCGGGGGAGGAAGTAAAGCGCGGGAGACGCCATTTTAAGCCATTGGGAGATGCCATTTTAAACCACACCCAAAATGCCGAAGAGTGGCAGTATCACCGCATTTGACAATGAAGTCGAAGATTGGACTACATATGTCGAACGAATAGAGGTGTACTGCAAGGCAAATGGGGTGTCAGATGACAAGAAAGCATCGGTATTGTTAAATTTAATGGGTGCAAAGACGTATGGTTTATTACGAAATCTAGTAACCCCAACTGTAATGTATGTACCTTTAAGGGGGAGAACTACTTTTTACAGCTCCTGTATCCTGTAGTACCGGCAGTGACCACACCTGTATATAAACCCTGAGTGGTGCTCTGTACAGTTAGTTGCAGTTTGAACCCTCATTCAGTAAACACCTGTTGATCGTTCCCTGCAGTCTTTGTCTGATTATTGAAGGACACCACATTAAGATACCCGGATCTAACATTGGCGACGAGAAGATTCGAACCTACCTGCATCTCTGCATCACCTCCCAGGGATTCGCTCCTGGAGAACAGTGGAAGGAGGTCGAGTCCAGAAGCACGGGCATCGCAGGGGAGGCTGTTGAGAGCCAGGCTTGGCCTTCCAGCCACGGTGGTCCAGTGAAACGGGCTGGCAACAGGTACTGCGCAGACCCTTCCCAGACAGCGGCGGCTAGAGCCGACCGAGCGGCACAGAAAGGGCCGAGCAGCGTCGACAAGGAAGAGAGAGAGGGCAGAGCGCACGGGGCGCAGCTCGCATTCAAGGGCCAAGCAGCATCAACGAGAAAGAGCAGAGCGCAGCCGGTGTTCGGGACCGAGCGGCGTCAACGGGGGAGAGAGGCGAGAGAGAGCAGAGCGCAGCCGGTGTTCAGGGGCCGAGCAGCGTCAATGGGGGAGAGAGGCGTGCAGGAAAATGCGAGGCGCTGCCATTGCCACGAGGACCGCAGAGAACGGCATTGGCAGCAGCGCAGGAGCAGCGTGCAAGGCCCACAGGGCGTCGCCATTTGCCAGGAGGACCGCCGAGAGCAGCGTTGGCAGCAGCGCGGGAGACGCCATTTTAAGCCGCTGCGGGGAAGAAAGGAAAGCGCGGGAGACGCCATTTTAAGCCGCAGCGGGGAAGAAAGGAAAGCGCGGGAGACGCCATTTTAAGCCGCAGCGGGGAAGAAAGGAAAGCGCGGGAGACGCCATTTTAAGCCAGTCTAACCGCACCCAAAAATGCCAAAGAGTGGCAGTGTCACAGCGTTCGACAATGAAGTCGAAGATTGGACGGCATATGTCGAACGCATAGAAGTATACTGCAAGGCGAATGAAGTGCCAGATGACAAGAAAGCGCTGGTATTGTTGAATTCAATGGGTGCAAAAACGTATGGCTTACTACGAAACCTAGTAACCCCAGAGAAGCCAGTAGGAAAGGGTTTTGAAAACATAGTGTCAATCCTACAGGACCACTTAAACCCCACACCGCTGCAGATAGCAGAAAGATTTAAGTTTCACAAAAGGAACCAGCATAAGGATGAAAGTAATGCTGAGTATTTAACAGAACTGCGCAAGCTATCGAAACACTGCCAGTTTGGAACGGGACTAGCAGATACTTTAAGGGACAAGTTTGTGTGTGGGCTTCAAAGTGAAGGAACCCAAAAACGGCTTCTATCAGAAAAGGATCTTACGCTGGACAAGGCTTTCAGCATGGCAGTATCACATGAAGCAGCCGCAAGGGGTGCTGCAGAGATACAACAGAGACTGCAAGAATATGGCACAAATGAAATGTCATACGGAACAGTGAAGTGCTATCGCTGCGGCAGAACAACACACGACCATAATGATTGCTGGTTCAAGGACAAAGTGTGCAGACAGTGTGGAAAAGTAGGACACATAGCAAGAGTCTGCAGGTCGGGATAGGAAACCAGCAGCAAGAAATCTCCACAGGAGAAGTACAAGAAGGTACATAAGGTGACGGAGAGTAGTTCAGACGAACAAAAGAGTGATACAGACTGCGGAAGCATGGAGCTGGGTTGTCTGAAACTACATAATGTGACCAAAACGGAAATCACCAAACTATCTGGGTCACGCTCAAGATAGCAGGAGCCCAAGTGAAAATGGAATTGGACACAGGATCAGCCCATCAGTCATAAACCGAACGGACTACAAGCAGCTATTCTCACATATACCCTTGAGAGATACAAAGATTGTCTTGAAGACGTACACGGGGCAAAAAGTCTACCCCAAAGGAAAAATAAGGGTGGACGTTATACATAACGGCAAGGAAACACCAAAAATGGACCTATATGTATTGCCAGATGGAGGACCACCACTACTAGGATGTGAATGGATCCGGAAGATACAGCTAGATTGGCATTCCATACAAGCACTGACTGTAGATGCCAAAAAGGATGACAACGTCACACCTGGACGACTGTCAAGAATGCTAACTGATGCACAAGAAGTGTTCCAGCAGGGACTCGGAACACTAAAAGGCATAACAGCAACGATCAAAATAGGGGAAAATGCAAGCCCAAAGTTTTTTAAGGCCAGATCGGTACCTTATGCGATCCGCCCAGCCGTTGAAGCAGAGCTGGAAGGTTTGGAATGTTCAGGAGTACTGTCCAAAGTGGACTGGAGCGAGTGGGCTACACCCATCGTTCCTGTAATGAAGAGGTCATTGAGTAATACGCCTGGGGAACCAAAGAAGGTTTGCATCTGTGGGGACTTTAAGGTGACAGTGAACCCAGTCCTTCACACTGTACAATATCCGCTTCCACGGATTGAAGATATTTTCGCCTCGCTATCTGGAGGGAAACGCTTCACTAAGATTGATCTGGCCCAGGTGTATCTGCAAATGGAGGTAGAAGAAGCCTCGAAACAGTACCTCACGAGCAACACTCATAAAGGTCTCTACCAATACAACCGGCTGGTGTTCGGGGTAGCATCAGCTCCGGCTATTTGGCAAAGGGCAATGGAACAAGTCCTGCAAGGGATTCCAGGAACCCAGTGTTATTTGGACGACATCCTGGTCAAGGGCGAAAATGACAGTGATCACCTCGCCAACCTGGAGCAGGTGCTCACTAGATTGAAGGAATATGGGCTCCGAGCTAATCGCCACAAATGCGAGTTTTTCCAGGAGCAGATCTTGTATTGTGGCCACGTTATTGATAAAGAGGGGTTACATAAGTCCCCCGAAAAGATTGAGGCGGTAGTCAAGGCTCCAGCACTGGAAAATGTGTCACAACTGAGATCGCTCCTCGGGCTGGTGAACTACTACCATAAGTTCTTGCCGAATTTGTCTACCGTACTACACCCACTGAACACCCTACTGCAAACGGGGGTACCATGGAAATGGAGTGACGAATGTAAACGAGCTTTCCAGAAGAGCAAAGCATTGATCACATCGAAAGAGGTGTTGGCTCATTTCAACCCAGCACTACCAATTCGGTTGGCGTGTGATGCATCACCCTATGGCATTGGAGCGGTGCTGTCGCACAAATTCCCGGACGGCTCGGAGAGGCCAGTAGCCTTTGTGTCTCGGTCACTAACCTCAGCCGAGCGTAACTACGCCCAGATTGACAGGGAGGCCCTCAGCCTAGTGTGGGGAGTGAAAAAGTTCAATCACTATCTGCACGGGCAGAAGTTCACCTTGCTGACTGACCACCAACCACTTGTCTCCATCTTTAATCCAAAGAAGGGCGTTCCGGTGATGACTGCGCAACGGCTACAAAGATGGTCCCTTTTTCTAGGGGCGCACCAATATGAAATCGAGTATAAGGGCATGAAACAACATGGAAACACTGATGGGCTATCACGCCTGCCACTGCCTACTGCGGAGGAAGCACCAGCAGTGGATCCTGTTGAAATATTTCATTCGGCTATAATTGAATGCTTGCCAGTAACTAACGCTGGTACAGAGAAGGAGACCCGAAATGACCCGACACTGTCTCGGGTATATGATTTGACGGTGAAGGGATGGCCAGCACATGGCGACTCACTGTTGCCAGCATTCTCATCCAGAAGAGAACAGCTGTCAGTATGCCAGGGGACCTTGATGTGTGGATCCCGAGTGGTAATTCCACCCAAGTTAAGGGAGAGAGTGCTCAATGAGCTTCACGAAGGTCATCTGGGAGGGGTGAAAATGAAAAGCCTTGCTAGGGCTTATGTGTGGTGGCCGGGGATCGATCAGCAAATCGAGGACCTGACAAAGAGCTGCTCAGGATGCCAGAAGGTCCAAAATGCACCACCACATGCCCCTCTACACCCATGGGAGTGGCCCTCATCTCCATGGCAACGGGTGCATATTGATTTTGTTGGTCCATTCATGGACTCAATGTTTTTAATAGCCGTGGATGCGCACTCGAAATGGCCTGAGGTGATCAAAATGTCCTCCACCACCACGGAGAAAACTATTGCAGTCCTACGGACCATTTTTGCCTGGAACGGCTTGCCAGAGCAGATTTGCTCTGATAACGGACCACAGTTCATTTCCGAAGAGTTTCGAAGATTTATGAAAAGGAATGGGGTAAGGCATTACACATCCACCCCGTATCATCCAGCCACAAATGGATTGGCTGAGAGGTTCGTACAAACCTTTAAAAAAGCAGTAAAGGCCATGTGCGATGACGACATTCCACTGCAGCATAAGGTGGACAATTTCCAGTTAGCCTACAGAAATGCGACACATGCAGTCACCAACCAGGCCCCGGCCATGATGTTCTTTAACCGAAGGTTGAGATCTCGTCTGGATTTGCTCAGACCAAATGTACGAAGAGATGTTGAGAATAAGCAATTCCAGCACATCAATGAGAAGCCGACAAGGAGCTTCAATGTAGGGCAACCAGTCTTGGCCCGCGGCTACCGAACAGAGAAATGGCAACCAGGAATGATATGCACACGGCAGGGGCCACTAATGTACACAGTGGATGTTGGGGAGAACATTGTGAGACGCCATGCTGGCCAGATCATAGAGTCACAGGAACGAGTCAACCCCATATCTCGGCCATACGTACCTGGTGAGGAACCCGACGTACAGGTCGCATCTACCTCAGAAACAATAGCATTGGAAGCTGATGAATCAACTGACGATAGGGTGTTAGAATCGCCTCCGCATCAAGAGCGAGACACTCGGGAAAGGCGTTATCCAGAAAGAATCAGGAAGCCTCCCCAAAGACTGAATTTATAAATAGACTATTTCCAGTTAATGTTGCATGTTAAAAGTGTTAATTGTAATTAGTTTGATATTCAATTGTTAAATGAGTGTTATGGTACTGTTAATCTAAAAGGGGAGGAATTGTAATGTATGTACCTTTAAGGGGGAGAACTACTTTTTACAGCTCCTGTATCCTGTAGTACCGGCAGTGACCACACCTGTATATAAACCCTGAGTGGTGCTCTGTATAGTTAGTTGCAGTTTGAACCCTCATTCAGTAAACACCTGTTGATCGTTCCCTGCAGTCTTTGTCTGATTATTGAAGGACACCACATTAAGATACCTGGATCTAACACCAATGAAGCCAATGGAAAAGAGTTTTGAAGACATAGTAACAATATTAAACGGACATTTAAACCCCACACCGCTGCTGATAGCAGAAAGATTTAAGTTTCACAAACGGAACCAGCATAAGGATGAAAGCAATGCTGATTATTTAACAGAACTGCGCAAACTATCGAAACACTGCCAGTTTGGAGCGGGACTGGCAGATACCTTAAGGGACAAGTTTGTGTGTGGGCTTCAAAGTGAAGGAACCCAGAAACGGCTTTTATCTGAAAAGGACCTTACGCTGGAAAAGGCTTTCAGCATTGCGGTATCATATGAAGCAGCAGCACGGGGTGCTGCAGAGATACAACAGAGACCGCAAGAATATGGCACAAATGAAATGTCATATGGAACAGAGAAGTGCTATCGCTGCGGCAGAACAACACACGACCAGAATGATTGCTGGCTCAAAGACAAAGTGTGCAGACAGTGTGGAAAGGTAGGACACGGTGGGATATGTGTTGGTGTAGGGGTTACGGGGATCGGGTGGGATATGTGTCAGTGCAGGCTCGATGGGCCGAAATGGCCTCTATCTGCACTGTGGGGTTTCTGTGTTCTGTGTTCTGTGACACATAGCACGAGTCTGCAGGTCCGGAAAGAAAGCCAGCAATAAGAAACCGACCAAGGGAAAGTACAAGAAGGTACATAAGATAACGGAGAATAGTTCAGACGAACAAGAGAGTGATAATGACTCTGAAAGCAGGGAACTGAGTTGTCTGAAACTACATAATGTGATCACAACGGAGGATCACCGAACCATTTGGGTCACTCTCAAGATAGCAGGAGTCCAGGTAAAGATGGAATTGGACACAGGATCAGCCCTAACAGTCATAAACCGACGGGACTACGAGCGGCTATTCTCACACATACCCTTGAGAGACACAAAAATTATTTTGAAGATGTACACGGGGCAAAAAGTCTACCCCAAAGGAAAAATAAGGGTGACTGTCATATATAACGGTAAGGAAACACCAAAACTAGACCTGTATGTATTGCAAGATGGAGGACCACCATTACTGGGACATGAATGGATCCGGAAAATACAACTGGATTGGCATTCCATACAGGCACTGACTGTGGCTGACAAAAAGGATGACGACGTCACACCTGGGCGACTGTCAAAGATCCTAACTGATGTGAAAGAAGTGCTCCAGCAAGGAATCGGAACACTAAAAGGCATGACAGCGACGATTAAAATTGAAGAAAACGCAAGCCCAAAATTTGTTAAGACCAGACCGGTACCTTATGCGATCCGCCCAGCCGTCGAAGCAGAGCTGGAGAGTTTGGAACGTTCAGGTGTACTGTCCAAGGTAGACTGGAGTGAGTGGGCTACACCCATCGTCCCTGTGATGAAAAAGTCGTTGAGCAGCACGCCTGGGGAACCAAGGAAAGTTCGCATCTGTGGGGACTTTAAAGTAACAGTGAACCCGACCCTTCGCACCGTACAATATCCACTTCCGCGGATTGAATATATTTTTGCCTCGCTATCTGGAGGGAAACGCTTCACTAAGATTGATCTGGCCCAGGCGTATCTGCAAATGGAGGTAGAAGAAGCATCAAAAAAATACCTCACAATCAACACCCATAAAGGTCTCTACCAATACAACCGGCTGGTATTCGGGGTAGCATTAGCTCCGGCTATTTGGCAGAGGGCAATGGAACAAGTCCTGCAAGGGATCCCAGGGACCCAGTGTTATTTGGACAACATCCTGGTCACGGGCGAAAATGACAGTGATCACCTTGCCAACCTGGAGCAGGTGCTCACTAGATTGCAGGAATATGGGCTCCAAGCTAACCGCCCCAAATGCGGCCATGTTATCGATAAAGAGGGGTTACATAAGTCCCCAGAGAAGATTGAGGCAGTAGTCAAGGCTCCAGCACTGGAAAATGTGTCACAACTGAGGTCGTTCCTCGGGCTGGTAAACTACTACCATAAGTTCTTGCCAAATTTGTCTACAATACTACACCCTCTGAACACCCTACTGCAAACTGGGGTGCCATGGAAGTGGAGTGACGAACGTAGACGAGCTTTCCAGAAGAGCAAAACACTAATCACATCGAAAGAGGTATTCAGTCATAGAGTCATAGAGTTTTAAAGCACAGAAAGAGGCCCTTCGGCCCATCGTGTCTGCGCCGCCCATCCCTCCCTGTCCAGTCTAATCCCATTTTCCAGCATTTGGTCCATAGCCTTGTATGCAATGGCATTTCAAGTGCTCATCCAAATGCTTCTTGAATGTTGTGAGGGTTCCTGCCTCTACCACCCTTTCAGGCAGTGAGTTCCAGCTTCCAACCACCCTCTGGGTGAAAAAGTTCCTCCTCAAATCCCCCCTAAATCTCCTGCCCCTTACCCTGAATCTGTGCCCCCTTGTTATTGACCCCCCTACAAAGGGGAAAAGTTCCTCTTTAACTACCCTATCTATGCCCCTCATCATTTTGTACACCTCAATCAGGTCCCCCCTCAGCCTTCTTTGCTCCAAGGAAAACAACCCCAGCCTGTCCAGTCTCTCTTCATAGCTGAGGCGCTCCATCCCAGGTAACATCCTGGTGAATCTTCTCTGCACCCTCTCCAAAGCAATCACATCCTTCCTATAGTGAGGCGACCAGAAATGCACACAGTACTCCAGCTGTGGCCTCACCAGCGTTTTGTACAGCTCCATCATAACCTCCCTGCTCTTATATTCTATGCCTCTGCTAATGAAGGCAAGTATCCCATAAGCCTTTTTAACCACCTTATCTACCTGTTCCGCTGCCTTCAGGGATCTATGTACATGTACACCAAGGTCCCTCTGACCCTCTGTACTTCCTAGGGTCCTACCACTCATTGTGTATTCCCTTGCCTTATTTGTCCGTCCAAAATGCATCAACTCGCACTTTTCCGGGTTAAATTCCATTTGCCACTTTTCCGCCCATCTGACCAACCCGTTAATATTGTCCTGTAGCCTGAGGCTTTCCTCCTCGCAATTTACCACCCCACCAATTTTCGTGTCATCCGTGAACTTACTGATCATACCCTTTACATTCTCATCCAAATCATTAATGTAGATCACAAACAGCAAGGGACCCAGCACCGATCCCTGAGGTACCCCACTGGACACAGGCTTCCAGTCACAAAAGCAACCTTCGACCATCACCCTCTGCCTCCTGCCACTCAGCCAGTTTAGGATCCAACGCGCCAAGGCCCCCTGGATCCCATGGGCTCTTACCTTCTTGACCAGTCTCATGTGCGGGACCTTGTCAAAAGCTTTACTGAAGTCCATGTAAACCACATCCACAGCATTTCCCTCATCCACACACCTAGTCACCCCCTCGAAAAATTCAATCAGATTGGTCAGACATGATTTACCCTTGACAAAGCCATGCTGACTATTCCCGATTAATCCTTGCCTCTCCAAGTGGAGACTAATTTTGTCCCTCAGAATTTTTTCCAATAATTTCCCTACCACAGATGTTAGGCTCACTGGCCTGTAATTCCCTGGTTTATCCCTGCTACCCTTCTTGAATAATGGTACTACATTAGCTGTTCTCCAGTCCTCTGGTACATCCCCTGTGGCCAGAGAGGTTCTGAAAATTTGTGTCAGAGCCCCTGCAATCTCCTCCTTTGCCTCACACAACAGCCTGGGATACATCTCGTCCGGGCCTGGGGATTTATCCACTTTTTGGCCTGCTAAAACCGCTAGTACCTCCTCCCTCTCGATGCTAATATGTTCAAGTATGTCACAGTCCCCTTGCCCGACTTCTATGTCTACATCGTCTTTCTCCATAGTGAACACTGAGGCAAAAAATTCATTTAAAACCCCACCTACTTCATCTGGCTCTACACACAGCTTGCCACTTTGGTCCCTAATGGGCCCTACCCTTTCCCTGGTTATCCTCTTGCCCTTAATATACTTATAAAACATCTTAGGATTTTCCTTTATTTTGCTCGCCAGTGTTATTTCATGGCCCCTCCTCGCCCTCCTAATTTCCTTTTTAAGTATGCCCCTGCACCTCTTATACTCCTCTAGGGCTTCTTCCGTCTTTTGTCTTTTGTAACTGCCAAAAGCCCCCCTTTTTTTCCAAATGCATTTTTGTATATCCTTTGTCATCCAAGGTTCCCTTTGCTTGTTGGTCCCACCCTTGACCTTTACAGGAACATGTTGGTGTTGTACTCTCTCTATTTCCCTTCTGAAAGCCTCCCACTGTTTTGATATGGATTTTCCTATAAGTAGCTGCTCCCAGTCCACTTTTGCCAGATCCTGTCTTATCTTATTAAAATCGGCCTTCCCCCAATTTAGAACCCTGATTTCAGGGCCGTCTTTGTCTTTTTCCATGACCACCTTAAATCTCACCGAATTGTGGTCACTATCGCCAAAATGCTCTCCTACAGACACTTCCACCACCTGCCCGGCTACATTCCCTAGAATTAGGTCCAGTACCGCCCCCTCTCTTGTAGGACTTTCTACATGTTGGCTCAAAAAGCTTTCCTGGATGCACTTTAAGAATTCTGCTCCCTCCAAGCCTTTCACACTCTGACTATCCCAATTTATATTGGGGAAGTTGAAGTCCCCCACTATTACTACCCTATTATTTTCACACTTTTCTGATATCTGCCTGCATATCTGTTCCTCTATCTCCCCCTGACTGTTTGGGGGCCTATAGTACACTCCCAGCAAGGTGCTTGACCCCTTTTTGTTTTTAAGTTCTACCCATATGGCCTCATTAGAGGAACCCGCTAATTTATCATCCCTCCTTACAGCAGTAATAGACTCCTTAATTAATATTGCAACACCCCCTCCCCTTTTACACCCCCCTCTGTCTCGCCTGAAGATTCTATACCCCGGAATATTTAGCTGCCAGTCCTGACCCTCCCTCAACCATGTCTCTGTGATAGCAACAATATCGTACTCCCATGTGTTCAACAACAACTTCAGTTCATCCACCTTATTTGCAAGACTCCTTGCATTAAAATAAATGCCTTCCAGCCCTGCCATATTCCCTTTTGCCTTCACATCTTTGCTCTGCCTTCCCTGCAGACTTGTTTTTTCCTCCTTATTTGGCTGTACATCACCCCCTACTATAGCTCCACTCTGTATCCCATCCCCCTGCCGAATTAGTTTAAACCCCCTCCAGCAGTGCTAGCAAACCTCCCCGCAAGGATATTGGTTCCCCTCTGGTTCAGGTGTAAACCGTTCGACTTGTACAAGTCCCACCTGTCCCAGAAGCAGACCCAGTGATCCAGGAAACTAAAGCCCTCCCTCCTGCACCATCCCTTTAGCCACGCATTCATCTGTTCTATCCTCCTATTCCTATACTCACTAGCACGTGGCACTGGGAGTAATCCAGAGATTACAACCTTTGAGGTCCTGCTCCTTAATCTTGCCCCTAGCTCCCTAAATTCTTGCTGCAGGACCTCATCCCTCTTTTTACCTATGTCGTTGGTACCAATGTGGACCACGACCTCTGGCTGTTCACCCTCCCCCTCCAGAATGCCCTGCAGCCGCTCAGTGACATCCTTGACCCTGGCACCAGGGAGGCAACAAACCATCCTGGATTCACGTCTACGGCCACAGAAACGCCTATCTGTTCCCCTTACTATAGAATCCCCTATGACTATTGCTCTCCCACTCTTTTTCCTCCCCTCCTGGGCAGCAGGAGCGCCCCCAGTGCCAGGAAGCTGGCTGCTGCTGCCTTCCCCTGGTGAGTCATTCCCCCCAACAGTATCCAAAACGGTATACTTGTTTGAGAGGGGAATGGTCACAGGGGTTTTCTGCACTACCTGCCTACTTCTATTGCTCCGCCTGGTGGTCACCCATTTCCTTTCTTCCTGTGCAGCCCTTCCCTGCGGTGTGACCAACTCACTAAACGTGCTATCCACGAACTTCTCAGCCTCGTGAATGCTCCACAACCCATCCACCCGCAGCTCCAGCTCCTCAATGCGGTCTGCTAATAGCTGCAGATGGATGCATTTCCTGCATACGTAGTCACCAGGGGCAGTGTCCCTGAATTCCCACATGGAGCAGGAGGAGCACATCACGGGGCTGGGCTCTCCTGGCATGACTTTCCCCTTAATTAATTTAAATTAATTTACTATCACCAATTAAAGATATCTCTAAGGCTCTTGTATAGTCTACCAACAGTACCTGCTACACCAGAAAAGACCCTAGTAACGATAAACTACAGAGTTAAAGTTTAAAAAAGAGAAATACTCACCAACCAATCACTTACCTGCTCCCTGGTGACATCACACACTGACTATTTTTTACCTCTCTCCCCGCTGCGGAGTTGGTAAGCCTCGCTGGTCGTGGGTTTTTATACCCGGCTGCTCCTCCTCTGCTCCCGCTGCTCCGAGTGCTCTCGGGCCTCGCTGGTCGTGGGTTTTTATACCCGGCTGCTCCTCCTCTGCTCCCGCTGCTCCGAGTGCTCTCGGGCCTCGCTGGTCGTGGGTTTTTATACCCGGCAGCTCCTCCTCTGCTCCCGCTGCTCCGAGTGCTCTCGGGCCTCGCTGGTCGTGGGTTTTTATACCCGGCTGCTCCTCCTCTGCTCTCACTGCTCCGAGTGCTCTCGGGCCTCGCTGGTCGTGGGTTTTTATACCCGGCTGCTCCTCCTCTGCTCCCGCTGCTCCGAGTGCTCTCGGGCCTCGCTGGTCGTGGGTTTTTATACCCGGCTGCTCCTCCTCTGCTCCCGCTGCTCCGAGTGCATTACAACCCGGCATTACCAATTCGGTTGGCATGTGATGCGTCACCCTACGGCATTGGAGCGGTGCTGTCGCACAAATTTTCGGACGGCGCAGAGAGGCCAATAGCCTTTGCGTCACGATCACTAACCTCAGCCGAGCGTAACTACGCCCAGATTGACAGGGAGGCCCTCAGCCTAGTGTGGGGAGTGAAAAAGTTCAATCACTATCTGCACGGGCAGAAATTCACCTTGCTGACTGATCACCAGCCTCTTGTCTCCATTTTTAATCCGAAGAAGGGCGTTCCGGTGATGACTGCGCAACGACTACAAAGATGGTCACTTTTTCTAGGGGCGCACCACTATGAGATTGAATATAAGGGCACGAAACAGCATGGAAATGCTGATGGGCTATCACGCCTGCCACTGCCTACTGTGGAGGAAGCACCAGCAGTGGATCCTGTCGAAATATTCCATTCGACTATAGTTGAATACCTACCGGTAACTAACGCTTGTATCGAAATGGAAACCCGAAATGACCCGACACTGTCTCGGGTATATGATTTGACGGTGAAGGGATGGCCAGCACATGGCGACTCACTGTTGCCAGCATTCTCGACAAGGAGAGAACAGCTGTCAGTGTGCCGGGGGACCTTGATGTGTGGATCCCGAGTGGTAATTCCACCCAAGTTAAGGGATAGAGTGCTCAATGAGCTTCATGAGGGTCATCTGGGAGGGGTAAAAATGAAACGCCTAGCCAGGGCTTATGTGTGGTGGCCGGGAATTGATAAACAAATCGAGAACCTGACCAAGAGCTGCTCAGGATGCCAGAGAGTCCAAAATGCACCACCACAGGCCCCTCTACACCCATGGGAATGGCCATCATCTCCATGGCAATGGGTGCATATTCATTTTGCTGGTCCATTCATGGACTCAATGTTTTTAATAGCCATGGATGCGCACTCGAAATGGCCTGAGGTCATCAAAATGTCCTCCACCACCACAGAGAAAATGATTGCAGTCCTACGGACCATTTTTGCCAGGAATGGCTTGCGAGAACAGATTTGCTCCGACAACGGACCACAGTTTGTGTCCGAAGAGTTCCGGAGGTTCTTGAAAAAGAATGGGGTAAGGTATTACACATCCGCCCCGTATCATCCAGCCACAAATGGATTGGCTGAGAGGTTCGTACAAACCTTTAAGAAGGCAATAAAGGCTATGTACAATGACAACATTCCACTGCAGCACAAGGTGGACAATTTCCTGTTCGCCTACCGGAATGCGACACATGCAGTCACCAACCAGGCCCCAGCCATGATGTTCTTTAACCGAAGGTTAAGATCTCGCCTGGATTTGCTCAGACCAAACGTACGAAGAGATGTTGAGAGTAAGCAATTCCAGCACATCCATGAGAAGCCAACAAGGAGCTTCAATGTAGGGCAACCAATCTTGGCCCGCGACTACCGAACAGAAAAATGGCAGCCAGGAACGATATGCACACGGCAGGGCCCACTAATGTACACAGTGGACGTTGGGGAGAGCATCGTGAGACACCATGCTGACCAGATCCTAGAGTCACAGGAACAAGTCAACCCCATGCCTCGCCCATACGTACCTGGTGATGAACCCGACGTACAGGTCGCATCTACCCCAGAAACAGTAGCATTGGAAGCTGATGAACCAACCGACGACAGGGGGCCAGAATCGCCTCCGCACCAAGAGCAAGACACTCGGGAACGGCGCTATACAGAAAGGATCAGGAAGCCTCCCCAAAGACTGAATATATAAATAGACTATTTTCAGCTAATGTTGCATGTTAAAAGTGTTAATTGTAATTAGTTTGATATTTAATTGTTAAATGAGTGTTATGGTACTGTTAATCTAAAAGGGGAGGAATTGTAATGTATGTACCTTTAAGTGGGGAACTATCTTTTACAGCTCATGTATACTGTAGTACCGGCAGTGACCACACCTGTATATAGCCCTGAGTAGTAATCTGTACAGATCAGTTGCAGTGTGAGCCACGTTGAGTAAACACCTGTTGTATCATTCTCGGCAGTCTGTGTCTTCTTATACACGGACGTAACATCTTATATTTTGGAATTGTACTTTAAACTGCGAACGGTGTTTGTTAAGCATTTATTAAAGATAAATCTTTGTACGCGAAATCTGTTGCCTGTGTGTTTGTTCAGATCAAAACTTACATTTGAACCCTAAAAGGATAATTGCGAACCTATTTGTTCGATCTTTTGAACATCTAGCGAAATCTGAGCAACAATGCCCCATGTCCTGTCTGTTTATTCTTTAGTTGTCCCTGTCCCGCTTAGTGATTCTTTAGTTGCCCCGGTCCCGGGTGTTTATCTTTTAGTTGCCGCTGTCCAGGGTGTTTATGCTTTAGCTGCCCCTGTCGCAGGTGTTAATGATTTAGTGACCCCGTCCCGGATGTTTATTCTTTAGTGGCCCCCTGTCCCCAGTGTTTATTCTTTAGTTGCCCCAGTTCCGGGTGTTTATGATTTGTTGGCCCTGTCCCGGGTGTTTATTCTTTAGTGGTTCCTGTCCCGGGTGTTTATTCTATAGTGGTCCCTGTCATAGAGTCATAGAGTCATACAGCACAGAAAGAGGCCCTTCGGCCCATCGTGTCCACGCCGGCCATCAAACCCTGTCTATTCTAATCCCATTTTCCAGTACTTGGTCCGTAGCCTTGTATGCTATGGCGTTTCAAGTGCTCATCTAAATGTTTCTTGCATGTTGTGCGGGTTCCTGCCTCTACCACCCTTTCAGGCGGTGAATTCCAGATTCCAACCACCCTCTGGGTGAAAAAGTTTTTCCTTAAATCCCCTCTAAACCTCCTGCCCCTTACCTTGAAACTATGCCCCCTGGTTATTGACCCCACTACTAAGGGGAAAAGTTCCTTTCTATCTACCCTATCTATGCCCCTCATAATTTTGTACACCTCAGTCAGGTCCCCCCTCAGCCATCTCTGCTCTAAGGAAAACAACCCCAGCCTGTCCAGTCTCTCTTCATAGCTGAAGTGCTCCAGCCCAGGTAACATCCTGGTGAATCTCCTCTGCACCCTCTCCAATGCAATCACATCCTTCCTATAGTGCGGCGACCAGAACTGCACACAGTATTCCAGCTGTGGCCTAACTAGCGTTTTGTACAGCTCCATCATAACCTCCCTGCTCTTGCCTGCATTAGCCGAGGCATAGAATATAAGTATCCCATATGCCTTCTTAACCACCTTTTCTACCTGTCCTGCTACCCTCAGGGATCTATGTACATGCACACAAACGTCCCTCTGATCCTCTGTCCTTCCTAGGGTCCTACCATTCATTGTGTATTCCCTTGCCTTGTTAGTCCTCCCAAAATGCATCACCTCACACTTTTCAGGGTTAAATTCCATTTGCCACTGTTCTGCCCATCTGACCAACCCGTCTATATCGTCCTGTAGCCTGAGGCTTCCCTCCTCGCTATTTACCACTCCACCAATTTTCGTGTTATCTGCAAACTTACTGATCATACCTCCTACATTCATATCTAAATCATTAATGTACACTACAAACAGCAAATGACCCAGCACCGATCCCTGCGGTACACCACTGGACACAGGCTTCCAGTCACAAAAACAACCCTCGACCATCACCCTCTGCCTCCTGCCACTAAACCAATTTTGGATCCAATGTGCCAAGTTGCCCTGGATCCCATGGGCTCTTACCTTCTTGACCAGTCTCCCATGCGAGACTTTGTCAAAAGCCTTACTGAAGTCCATGTAGACTACATCAACTGCACTACCCTCATCCATACACCTCGTCACCCCTCAAAAAATTCAATCAAATTGGTTAGACATGATCTCCCCTGACAAAGCCATGCTGACAATCCTTGCCTCTCCAAGTGGAGACTAATTCTGTCCCTCAGAATTTTTTCCAATATTTCCCTACCACTGATGTTAGGCTCACTGGCCTGTAATTCCCTGGTTTATCCCTACGACCCTTCTTGAATAATGGTACTACGTTAGCTGTCCTCCAGTCCTCTGGCACCTCCCCTGTGGCCAGAGAGTTCTGAAAATTTGTGTTAGAGCCCCTGCAATCTCTGCCCTTGCCTCACACAGCAGCCTGGGATACATCTGGGCCTGGGGATTTATCCACTTTTAAGCCAGCTAAAACCACTAGTACCTCCTCCCTCTCCATGCTAATTTGTTCAAGTATATCACAATCGCTTGCCTGATTTCTATGCCTACATCAGTCTTCTCCATAGTGAAGACAGATGTAAATTATTCATTTAAAACTTCACCTACATCTTCTGGCTCTACACACAGATTGCCACTTTGGTCCCTAAAGGGCCCTACTCTTTCCCTGGTTATCCTCTTGCCCTTAATATACTTATGATTTTCCTTTATTTTGCCCGCTAGTGTTTTTTCATGCCCGCTCTTCGCTCTCCTAATTTCTTTTTTAAGTACCCCCCAGCACTTTCTATACTCCTCTAGGGCTTTCACTGTTTTTAGTCCTTTGTATCTGCCAAAAGCCTCCCTTTTTTTCCTAATCCATTCTTGTATATCCCTCGACATCCAGGGTTCCCTGGGCTTGTTGGTCCCACCCTTGACCTTTACGGGAACATGTTGACGCTGTACTCTCTCCATTTCCTTTCTGAATGACTCCCACTGCTCTGATGTGGATTTTCCTACAAGTAATTGATCCCAGTCCACTTTGGCCAGATCCTGCCTTATATTAAAATCGGCCTTCCCCCAATTTAGAACCTTTATTTCCGGTCCATCTTTGTTCTTTTCCATGACTACCTTAAATCTCACTGAATTATGGTCACTGTCACCAAAATGCTCTCCTACTGACACTTCTACCACTTGCCCGGCTACATTCCCTAGAATTAGGTCCAGTACCGCCCCCTCTCTTGTAGGACTTTCTACTTTCTACATGCTGGCTCAAAAAGCTCTCCTGGATGCACTTTAAGAATTCCGTACCCTCTAAGCCTTTCACACACTGACTATCCCAGTTAATATTGGGGAAGTTGAAATCCCCTACTATTATTACCCTAATATTTCTACACTTCTCTGAGATTTGCCTACATATCTGTTCCTCTATCTCCCCCTGACTGTTTGGGGGCCTATAGTACACTCCCAGGAAAGTGCTTGCCCCCTTTTTGTTTTTAAGTTCTACCCATATGGCCTCATTAGAGGGACCTGTTAATATATCATCCCTCCTTACAGCAGTAATTGACTCCTTGATTAATATTGCGACACCCCCTCCTCTTTTACACGCCCCTCTGTCTCGCCTGAAGATTCTATACCCCGGAATATTGAGAAGCCAGTCCTGCCCCTCCCTCAACCATGTCTCTGTGATAGCAACAATATCATACTCCCAATGTTCATCAACACTTTCAATTCATCTGCCTTACTCGTAAGACTCCTTGTGTAGTGTATGTGCCTTTAAGAGCCCCAGGTGTGCTGTGGTGCCGGTGATTGCCACTCGGGCTATATAAGCCTGTGTATTGTGTATATCCATTAGAACCCCCCCCAGACTTTGCTTAGTAAATACCTATGAACCAACTCCTGTCTTCAGTGTCTTTATCAACACACGGACACTACAGTGGTGATGAAGTGGAAACGGACTTACCTGCAATTCGGCAGCACCTCAACGGCATCGATTCCTCGGGCATCCTGAAGACTCAAGGAAGTGAGAGAAGCTGTGGTTTCACCAGCTGGCCAAGCTGGTGGCAGGTACTGCGCTAATCCTTCCTGGGCATCAGGCTGGGGCTCCAGCGGCGGGCTCTACAGCTGAGACAGGCAGCAAAATCAGAGGCAAGCAATAACGGACTGGGAGGGAGCACTCGGGAGACGGCCGGCGCGGCAAGCAGGTCAGCGTTCAGACCTGGAGAGAAACTCCGGCGGGAACGAGTCTCCAACAATAAATAAAAAAATAAAACAAACGGAAACCGCAGTAAACAGCGTTGTCATCGGCAGCAGCGGCGGGAAAGCACGGGAAGTGCCATATCTTTTATACAGAAAAGAAAGAAAAGCGCGGGAAGCGCCATATCTTTTCTAAGATGCCTAATTTTGGCAATATTGATGTTTTTGATAACGAGATAGAGGATTGGACCACATATGTGGAAAGAGTGGAGGTAAATGGAATAGAAGATGAAAAAAAAGCTTCAGTACTTCTGGATCTAATGGGCGCAAAGACATACAAGCTGTTACAAAACTTAATCACCCCAGCCGAACCGATGGACAAGAATTTTAAGGAGATTGTTGATACCCTACACTGCCAATTCAAGGCAGGACTGGCAGATTCTCTGCGAGACAAATTTGTCTGCGATCCCCTAAGTGTAGAAACACAAAAAAAGCTATCTTCTGAGAAAAATTTAACACTGGACAAGGCTTTCAGTGCAATAGGAGCTGCAGAGATACAGCAAAGGCCACAGGACTTCGGCACCCATGAAATGACACGGGGTTTCGAGAGATGTTATCGCTGCGGCAGATCCACCCATGACCAGAGGAACTGCTGGTTCAAGGAAAAAGCATGCAGGCGATGCGGAAAGATGGGACACATTCCACGTGTGTGCCGATCTGAAAACAAAAAATCCACTAACAGGAAAAGAATCAATAAGGAAAAGCACAGAAAGGTACAAATGATGACGGACAGTAGCTCCGAAGACCAGAAGAGTGATAGCGACTCCGGGAACAAGAGACTAAACTCTCTCAAATTACATAATGTAATTGCCAAAGAAGATTACCAGACCATTTAGGTTACTCTCACAATAGCAGGGTCCCCAGTTAAAATGGAGCTAGATACAGGATCAGCTCTGACCGTCATAAATCGATGGGATTACGAGCGGCTATTTACGCATATACCTTTAAAAGACACATCCATTATCTTGAAAACATATACGGGGCAGAAAGTATACCCCAAAGGAAAAATAAGGGTGCCTGTTGTATACAACGGCAAGGAAATACAGAAGTTGTATTTATACGTTCTACAAGATGGTGGTCCACCGCTGTTGGGACATGAATGGATCAGAAAAATAAGTTTAGACTGGCACTCTATTCAGGCACTGATGGTGACCAGTAAGGAAAAAAATGATGATGACGTCATACCTGAACGATTAAAAGACATCTTGGCCAACGCCAAGGAAGTGTTTCAAGAGAAACTAGGAACCTTGAAAGGCATCACCGCCTCAATAAAAGTGGAAGATGCAGCAATTCCCAAGTTTTTTAAGGCAAGACCGGTGCCATACGCAATTCGTCCAGTAGTCCAGGCAGAGCTGGAGAATTTGGAAAAGGCAGGCGTATTATCTAAAATAGATTGGAGCGAGTGGGCAACACCCATCGTCCCAGTCATGAAGAAAGCATTGAAGAATGATAAATCTGAAGAACAGAGAAAAATTCGCATCTGTGGAGGCTTCAAGGTGACTGTAAACCCGGTCCTTCACACGGTACAGTATCCTCTTCCGAGGATAGAAGATATTTTCGCCTCACTATCCGGAGGGAAACGTTTCACCAAAATTGACTTGGCACAGGCATATCTACAGATGGAGGTTGAAGAGGCCTCTAAAAAATATCTCACGATAAATACACACAAAGGTCTGTACCAGTACAATCGACTGGTTTTCGGAGAAGCATCCGCTCCAGCTATCTGGCAAAGAGCTATGGAGCAAGTCCTCCAAGGGATTCCGGGGACTCAATGCTACCTAGACGACATCCTTGTAACAGGAGAAAATGACAACGAGCACCTTGCCAATTTAGAGCAGGTGCTCACTAGGCTGAGAGAACGGGGCCTACGAGCAAATCGCCCCAAGTGCGAATTTTTCCGAAATCAAATATCATATTGTGGCCACATAATAAATAAGGAAGGGTTGCATAAGTCACCTGAAAAAATTGAGGCGGTCATAAAAGCCCCAGCACCTGAAAATGTTTCACAATTAAGGTAGTTCCTGGGATTAATAAATTACTATCATAAATTTTTACCGAACTTATCAACTCTTCTACACCCTCTTAATGAACTGCTACAAACAGGAGTAATTTGGAAATGGAACGAAGACTGCAAACGTGCCTTCCATAAATGCAAAGACTTAATCACATCCAAAGAAGTTTTGGCTCATTACAACCCATCACTGCCAATCAGACTGGCGTGCGATGCATCCCCTTACGGCATAGGAGCAGTATTATCGCATAAATTCCCTGATGGCTCGGAACGGCCGATAGCTTTTGCGTCACGCTCATTGAACTCAGCTGAGCGTAACTATGCCCAAATCGACAGGGAAGCACTCAGCCTGGTATGGGGAGTAAAGAAATTCAACCATTACCTACACGGACAAAAAATTTACCTTGTTGACTGACCATCAACCCCTCATCTCCATATTCAACCCTAAAAAGGGTGTTCCCATTATGACAGCGCAAAGGCTACAGAGGTGGTCCCTTTTTCTAGGGGCACACCAATACAACATAGAATACAAAGGGTCAAAACAGCATGGGAATGCTGACGGTTTATCGCGCCTACCGTTGCCAATGGTAGAAGAGGCACCTACAGTAGACCCAATGGAAATGTTCCACTCTACCATAGTGGAATGTCTACCAGTAACAAATTCTGCCATTGAAAGGGAAACGAGAAATGACCCAACTCTTTCACGGGTCTACGATTTAACAGTGAAGGGATGGCCAGCACATGGCGAACCACTGTTGCCAGCATTCTCGCAAAGAAGAGAACAGCTGTCAGTGTGTCAAGGAACCTTGATGTGTGGATCCAGAGTGGTAATTCCACCCAAACTCCAGGATAAAGTGCTAAAGGAGCTTCACGAGGGGCATCTGGGTGGAGTGAAAATGAAGAGCATTTGTATGGTGGCCAGGTATCGATGGAGACATCGAAGAAATGACCAAGAGCTGCCTAGGATGCCAGAAGGTCCAAAACGCTCCACCACAAGCCCCTCTACATCCATGGGAGTGGCCCTCATCTCCCTGGCAAAGGGTACACATCGACTTTGCTGGTCCATTTATGGACTCAATGTTCTTAATCGTGGTTGATGCACACTCCAAGTGGCCGGAGGTAATAAAGATGTCCTCCACCACCACGGAAAAAACCATCACAGTATTAAGGAACATATTTGCCAGGAATGGGCTGCCGGAACAGATCTGTTCTGATAATGGACCGCAATTTGTGTCCGAAGAATTCAGAAAGTTCTTAAAAAACAATGGGGTTAAGCACTACACGTCCGCCCCATACCATCCCGCCACCAATGGATTGGCTGAAAGGTTTGTCCAGACCTTCAAGAAGGCCATAAAGGCCATGGGTAATTGTTGTGTATATATGTTATTATGTTATGTTTAATGGGGAATATATACTGTTAAGCTAAAAAGGGAGGATTGTGGTGTATGTAACCGTTCCACCTTTAAGAGAACTATTTTAAGAGATGCACTACTTTATCTTGGCTGCTGTATACTGTGATACCGGTGGTGACCACACCGGTATATAAGTGCTGTGTAATGATTTATTGGGCAGTTCAGCCTGACCTCCGACTAGTAAAGACCTGTTGAATTTACTCTTGTGGTCTGTGTGCAGTGATTCTTATTAACAATAACTAGAACACACAGACTTAACAGTGGCGACGAGGACGATCTTACCCTGCGGCAGAGATATATCCAAGGCAGTTTAACGGGCGTCGAGAAGAGGCATCCGCCCTCATCATCCTGCTGAGAAAAGACTCGGGTCTGAAGAGCAAGGAAGAATCCTGACACGAAGCCTTCCATCAGCAACAGGCAGTGATCATCCCTTCTATCATGGTGGTGGATTGCGAGGATGCCTAAGCGTGGTAACATCAATGATTTCGATCCCGATGTTGAAGATTGGGCCACGTATGTAGAATGCATAGAGATTTATTGTAAGGCAAATAAAATATCAGATGAAGATAAAGCACTAACCTTACTAAACTCAATGGGTGCGAAGACATACGGGCTATTGAAGCATCTTCTATCACCAGCTAAACCGGCGGATCAGGCTTTCACTAATATTGTTGCTGTCCTGAGAAATCATTTGAACCCCACACCGCTGATGTTAGCGGAACGATTTAAATTTTATACGAGAACGCAACTGAAAGAGGAAAGCAACGCGGAGTATTTAATTGAACTGCGTAAGCTAGCGAAATACTGTCAGTTTGGGGATAGACTGACAGAGGCACTGAGAGACAAATTCGTGTGTGGATTGTCGAAAGAAGGAACACAAAAGTGGCTGCTTGAAGAGAATGATCTTACACTTGATAAGGCTGTCACTATTGCAGCATCGCACGAAGCCGCAGCGAGAGGCACTGCGGAAATGCAGCTGAAGGCAGCAGTACTCAGCGTAGATCAAATGGCTTTGGGTACAGCGAAATGTTATCGTTGTGGAAAGACAACACACGATCAGAACCAATGCTGGTTTAAAAATCAGGAATGTAGAAAATGTGGCAAGCTTGGTCACATAGCTAAAGTATGCCGGTCAGGAAAGAAGACCAGCAACAAAAAGTCACCGCAGGAAAAGTGCAGAAAGGTACATAAGGTGGCTGAGAAGAGTTCGGATGAACAGAATTCGGATTCAGACTCCAACAGCAAGGAACTGGGTAGTCTGAGAATTCACAATGTGAGTAAGGAAGCTAACCTACAAACTATCTGGGTCACACTTCAGATAGCAGGAGTCCAAGTGAAGATGGAATTGGACACCGGATCGGCATTGACGGTCATGAATAAGCAAGATTACAAAAGGTTATTCACACATATTCCCCTACGGGATGCGGAGATAGTATTGCAGACATACACGGGGCAAAGAGTATACCCCATCGGAAAGATAAAAGTCAAGGTGGTACACAAGGGCAAAGAACACCAAGGAATGGACATATATGTACTACCTGAGGAAGGTCCACCACTTCTGGGACAGGAGTGGATCAGGAAAATAAATATGGACTGGCACTCCCTAAAAGCAATAACGGTAGATTCCGGAAGAAAAGATGTCAAACCTGAACGATTGTCCAGAATATTGGATGAGGCTAAAGAGGTGTTCCAACAGGGACTGGGAACACTGAGAGGAATTACGGCAAAAATCAAGATTGCAGAACATGCAAACCCAAAATTTTTCAAAGCCAGACCGGTACCTTATGCGATACGACCTGCTGTGGAATCTGAGCTGGAAGGGCTAGAACGTTCAGGTGTATTGTCTAAGGTGGACTGGAGTGAGTGGGCCACGCCCATTGTTCTCGTCATGAAGCGTTCGTCGAGTAACAAGCCAGGGGAACCGGGGAAGGTCCGCATCTGTGGAGACTTCAAGATCACGGTTAATCCGGTGCTTCACACGGTGCAATATCCGCTTCCGCGGATTGAGGATATCTTTGCTTCATTGTCTGGCGGGAAACACTTCACCAAGATAGACCTGGCGCAAGCGTACTTACAGATGGAAGTTGAGGAAGAGTCGTGCCAGTATCTCACAATCAACACGCACAGAGGCTTGTATCAATATAATAGACTGGTTTTTGGAGTGGCTTCGGCTCCAGCAATTTGGCAGAGAGCCATGGAGCAGGTATTACAGGGAATTCCAAGCACTCAATGTTACTTGGACGATATCCTGATTACAGGAGATGACGATGAGGAACACCTTGCAAATTTGAAACTGGTGCTCACCAGATTGAAGGAATATGGACTTCGAGTTAATCGCCAGAAATGTGAGTTCTTTCAGAAACGGATCTCGTACTGTGGTCATGTCATTGACCAGGAGGGGCTGCACAAGTCACCTGACAAGATCGAAGCTGTTGTGAAGGCTCCCGCTCCGGAAAATGTATCCCAGTTGAGGTCGTTCCTAGGGTTGATTAACTATTACCATAAGTTTCTGCCAAATCTATCCACGGTGCTGCACCCGCTGAACGCTCTTTTGCAGAAAGAAGTACCATGGAAGTGGAGCGAGGACTGTAAGAAGGCCTTTCGCAAAAGCAAGGCATTGATCACCTCAGAGGAAGTGTTGGCTCACTTCAACCCAACGCTACCTATTCGTTTAGCTTGTGATGCTTCTCCTTATGGTATTGGAGCAGTACTCTCACACAAGTTGCCAAATGGCTTGGAAAGGCCAGTCGCATTTGCATCCAGATCATTGACCTCCGCTGAGCGCAACTATGCTCAGATAGATAGGGAGGCTCTCAGCCTTGTGTGGGGAGTAAAGAAGTTTAATCATTACCTGCAGGGCCAGAAGTTTACGCTGCTGACAGACCACCAGCCGTTGGTATCCATTTTTAACCCTAAGAAGGGTGTTTCGGCAATGACAGCACAGAGGCTCCAGAGATGGTCCCTTTTCCTAGGGGCAAATCAATATCAGATAGAATTCAAAGGTACAAAGCAGCATGGTAATGCTGATGGGCTGTCGCGCCTGCCACTACCTACTGAGGAGGAGGCACCGACGGTTGACTCGGTGGAGTTATTTCACTCGACCATCATCGAATGTTTACCTGTCACCAATGCAAATATTGAAAGGGAGACTAGGAATGACCCGACACTGTCCCGGGTCTACGAATTGACAGTAAAGGGATGGCCAGCCCATGGTGATCCACTGTTACCGGCATTCTCAGCAAGACGAGAACAGCTGTCCATCTGTCAGGGAACATTGATGTATGGAACAAGGGTAATTATCCCTCCTAAGTTAAGAGAGAGAGTTCTAAAGAACTACATGAAGGTCATCTGGGGGGAGTCAAGATGAAAAGCCTTGCTAGGGCTTATGTGTGGTGGCCGGGTATCGACCAACAGATAGAGGATCTGACAAAAAGCTGCTCAGGGTGCCAAAAAGTCCAAAATGCACCTCTGATTGCACCGCTGCATCCATGGGAATGGCCTTCAACCCCATGGCAACGTGTACATATTGACTTTGCTGGTCCATTCATGGACTCCATGTTTTTAATTGCGGTGGACACACATTCTAAATGGCCAGAAGTGATTAAAATGACTACCACTACCTCGGAGAAGACGATCGCGGTGCTAAGAACGATATTTGCAAGAAATGGATTGCCAGAGCAAATATGTTCAGACAACGGACCACAGTTTGTGTCAGAGGAATTCCAGAAATTCCTGAAGAAGAATGGGGTGAAACATTATACCTCTGCCCCATATCATCCAGCTACGAATGGGCTGGCCGAGAGGTTTGTACAGACGTTCAAAAAGGCAATAAAGGCCATGAGCGAAGATCAGATTCCACTGCAACACAAGGTGGACAATTTCCTACTGGCATATCGAAACGCCACCCATGCAACAACAAACCAAAGTCCTGCCATGATGTTCTATAACAGGAGGTTGCGGTCCAGGTTGGACTTGTTAAAACCAAATGTGCGGAGGGAAGTCGAAAACAAACAGTTCCAGCATATCAATAACAAGCCCACTCGGAGTTTTGAAATAGGACAACCGGTGTTAGCCAGGGACTATAAAAACGAGAAATGGCAATCTGGAACAATTCGGGCCAGACAAGGACCCCTGATGTACACGGTAGATGTTGGTGAAAATGTAATGCGACGTCATGCTGACCAACTGGTGGGATCGAGAACAAGGGTCGAACCCATGGTTACGACAGAGACAACCGTGGAGGAAGTTAGTGAACCTGAAGCATCTACCTCAGAAGTGAATATACCTGATGATGATGTCCTATCCATAGGGGATCAACTAGATGAGTCACCCCAGCAATGAGAACCAGAGACCCCTGAAAGGCGTTATCCGTCTCGGATCAAGAGGCCTCCTCAGAGACTGAATCTGTGAACTGTTTTTACATGAAGTTGTGTATATATGTTATTATGTTATGTTTAATGGGGAATATATACTGTTAAGCTAAAAAGGGAGGATTGTGGTGTATGTAACCATTCCACCTTTAAGAGAACTATTTTAAGAGATGCACTACTTTATCTTGGCTGCTGTATACTGTAATACTGGTGGTGACCACACCGGTATATAAGTGCTGTGTAATGATTTATTGGGCAGTTCAGCCTGACCTCCGACTAGTAAAGATCTGTTGAATTTACTCTTGTGGTCTGTGTGCAGTGATTCTTATTAACAATAACTAGAACACACAGACTTAACAGTAATGAAGACATAAAACTTCAGCACAAGGTGGATAACTTCTTATTCGCATACAGGAATGCAACACATATGGTTACCAACCAAACTCCCGCCATGATGTTCTTCAATAGAAACCTAAGATGCCGGCTGGATTTGGTCAAGCCCAACATCAGAAGGGACGTGGAGAACCGGCAGTTTCAAGGCATGAATGAAAGGCCAACTAGAACCTTCCAGATAGGTCAACAAGTTTTGACTCGGGACTACCGTACCGAGAAATGGCAGCCTGGAACTATCTGCACACGACTAGGACCACTAATGTATACCGTGGACATCGGAGAAAGCATAATAAGGCGCCATGCTGACCTAATCATAAAGTCATCCGAAATGGGACAACCTACACCACAACTGTATACATCTAACGATGAAGTAGAGATGCCCATATCTACCTCCGATCCGGTGATACTGGAACCCGATGAACCCGACACTGGCATTCAAGCCGAATCAGCCTTGCCAGAAGTACCTACTACACCACCAGAAACTACTACACCCCCGAGGCGTTATCCGGACCGAGTCAGGAAGCCTCCTGAGAGACTGACTTATAATTAATTAACTACAGCAATGTATATTATTTTGCTTATAACATGTAAATTAATAATTACTTAAAATATGATGTACTGGTTAGCTAAAAGGGGAGGAATTGTGGTGTATGTGCCTTTAAGAGCCCCAGGTGTGCTGTGGTGCCGGTGATTGCCACTCGGGCTATATAAGCCTGTGTATTGTGTATATCCGTTAGAACCCCCCCCCCCAGACTTTGCTTAGTAAATACCTATGAACCAACTCCTGTCTTCAGTGTCTTTATCAACACACGGACACTACACCTTGCATTAAAATAAATGCCATCCAGCCTTGCCATACTCCCTTGTGCCGTTACATATTTGCTCTGCCTTCCAGGCTGACTTGTTTTTTCCTCTATATTTGGCTGTGCATCACTACTATAGCTCCACTGCGTATCCCACCCCCCTGCCAAGTTGGTTTAAACCCCCCCCAACAGTACTAGCAAACCTCCCCGCAAGGATGTTGGTCCCGTTCCGGTTCAGGTGCAAACTGTTCGACTTGTACAGGTCCCACCTTCCCCAGAAACAGACCCAGTGATCCAGGAAGCTAAAGCCCTCCCTCCTGCACCAACTCTTTAGCCACGCATTCATCTGCTCTATCCTCCTATTTCTATACTCACTAGCACGTGGCACCGGGAGTAATCCAGAGATTACAACCTTTGAGGTCTTGCTTTTTAATCTGCTACCTAGCTCCCTAAATTCTTGTTGCAGGACCTCATCCCTCTTTCTACCCATGTCGTTGGTCCCAATGTGAACCACGACCTCTGACTGTTTGCCCTCCCCCTTCAGAATGCCCTGCAACCGTTCAGTGACATCCTTGACCCTGGCACCAGGGAGGCAACATACCATCCTGGAGTCACATCTGCGGCCACAGAAATGCCTGTCTGCATCCCTCACTATTGAGTCTCCTACCACTATTGCCCTTCCACTCTTACTCCTCCCCCCTTGTGCAGCTGTGCCGCCCACTGTCCTGGGTGTTTATTCTTTAGTGACCCCTGTCCAGGTTGTTTATTCTTTAGTGGCCCCAGTCCTGGGTGTTTATCCATTAGAGGCCCATGTCCCGGGTGGTTATTCTTTAATTGTCCCTGTCCCAGGTGTTTATTCTTTTGTGGCCGTTGTCCCGGGTGTTTATTCTTTAGTGGCCTTTGTCCTGGGTTTTTATCCTTTAGTGGCCCCTGTCCTGGGTTTTTATCCTTTAGTGGCCCCTGTCCCGGGTGTTTATTACTTAATTGCCCCTGTCTCGTGTGTTTATTCTTTAGTGGCCCCTGACCCGGGTTTTTATTCTTTAGTTGCCCCTGTACCAGGTGTTTATAGAAATATAGAAACATATTGTCCCCTGTCCTGGGTGTTTATTCTTTAGTGGCCCTTGTCCCAGGAGTTTATCCTTTAGTGGCCCCTGTCCCAGGTGTTTATCCTTTAGTGGCCCCTGTCCCAGTTTATCCTTTAGTGGCCCCTGTCCCGGGAGTTTATCCTTTAGTGGCCCCTGTCCCAGGTGTTTATCCTTTCATGTCCCCTGTCCTGGGTGTTTATTCTTTAGTTGCCCTGTCCTGGGTGTTTATTCTTTAGTTGCCGTATCCCGGATGTTTATCCTTTAGTTGCCCTGTCCTGTGTGTTTATATCTTCGTTGCCCCTGTCTCGGGTGCTTATTCCTTAGTGGCCCCTGTCTGGGTTTTTATTCTTTACTGTCCCCTGTCCTTGGTGATTATTCTTTAGTTGCCCCTTTCCCAGGTGCTTATTCTATATTGTCCCCGGTCCCGCATGTTTATCCTTTAGGAGCCCCTGTTCCAGGTGTTTATACTTTAGTTGCCCATGTCCTGGGTGTTTATTTTTTAGTGTCCCTGTCTCGGGTGTTTATTCTTTAGTTGCCCCTGTCCCGGGTGTTTATTCTTTAGTGGCTCCTGTCCCGGGTGTTTATTCATTAGTGGCCCCTATCCCAGGTGTTTATTCTTTAGTTGCCTCTGTCCTGGCTGTTTATTCTTTAGTTGCCCCGTCCCAGGTGTTTATTCTTTAGTTACCGCTGTCTCGGGTGTTTATCCTTTAGTGGCCCCTGTCGCTGGCATGCGCCGTATACCCGGAAGTTAGCCCTGTCCTGTCTGTTTATCCTTTCATTGCCCCAGTCCTGGATGTTTATTCTTTAGTTGCCCCTGTCCCAGGTGTTTCTTCTTTAGTTGCCTCGGTCCCAGGTGTTTATCCTTTAGTAGCCCCTGTCCGGGTGTTTATTCTTTAGTGGCCCCTGTCCCAGGTGTTTTTCCTCTAGTGGCCCCTGTCCCGGGTGTTTATCCTTTAGTGGCCCCTGGCTCAGGTGTTTATCCTTTAGTGGCCCCTGTCGCAGGAATGCACAGTATACCTGGAAGTTACCCCTGTCCTGTCTGTTTATCCTTTAGTTGCCCCTGTCCTGGATATTGATTCTTCAGTTGCCCCTGTCTCAGGTGTTTATTCTTTATTGTTCCCTGTCCCGGGTATTTATTCTTTAGTGGCCCCTGTCCAGCATGTTTATCATTTAGTTCCCCCTGTCCCGGGTGTTTATTCTTTTTTGGCTCCTGTCCTGGGTGTTTATTCTTCAGTGGCCCCTGCCCTGGGTGTTTATCCTTTAGTGGCCCCCCTCCCAGGTGTTTATTCCTTAATTGCCCGTCTCAGGTGTTTATTCTTTAGTGGCCTCTGTCCAGGTTTTTTAATCTTTAGTTGCCCCTGTCCCAGGTGTTTATTCTTTAGTTGCCCCTGTCCCAGGTGTTTATTCTTTAGTTGCCCCTGTCCCGGGTGTTTATTCTTTAGTTGCCCCTGTCCCAGGTGTTTATTCTTTAGTGGCCCCAGTCCCGGGTGTTTATTCTTAATGGCCTGTGCTGCGGGTATTTATCCTTTAGTTGCTCCTTGATATACCTATCAATTCAGTTCATGAAAAGCGACGAGTTAAGTTAGTAACTATAGGTTTTTATTGGCTAAATAACAGAGCCCACCCTCGTGGGTGATCGGATCCAACAAGGAGGAATACCAGCCAGTCGACCACCTTTATACCTGGGCAAGCAGGCGGAGCCATGGGCGGAGTCAGCTGTGGTCAGCCCAGGTATAACAGCGTGACAAGAGGTGACCTTGTGTAGTGATACAACAGTGTAAACAGTGATAACCATAGTGTAACGATATAAACAGTGATAACCATAGTGTAACAATAGTGAACGATAAAAGTGGTTTACCACATTCACCCCTTGTTTAAATTTGAGTCCGGCGGGGTGAAGTGTACTACCAGTTCGGGTATGTCAGTCTGTCCGGAGGCCTCGTAAGCCTTTCTGATCGGCGCAGCAGCGGCGGCGGTGGTGCAGTATCCGATGTTAATGCTGGTGTCTGCGTGGTCGGCGAAGGCTCATGGGGTTCCGGCATGCCGTCTACCTGGGCTGGATTTGGGGGGGTGGTGGGGGGTAATGGTGGTGTCTCAGGGGTGCCCGAGGGTGCGAGGTCTCGTAAGGAGACTGTGTCCTCCCGCCCGTCTGGGTATGCCACATAGGCGTACTGGGGGTTGGCGTGCAGGAGGTTCACCCTCTCGACCAGGGGGTCCATTTTATGGGCCCTCACGTGCTTTCGCAGCAAGACGGGCCCCGGAGAAGTCAGCCATGTTGGTAGCGAGGTTCCCGTAGTCGACTTCCTGGGGAAAACAAACATTCGTTCATGGGGGGTGGCGTTAATGGCAGTGCAAAGCAGTGACCGGATGGAATGCAGTGCTGCCGGGAGGACTTCCTGCCAGCGAGAGGTTGGGAGGCCCTTAGACTTTAGGCTAAGAGAACGGCCTTCCAGACAGTCGCGTTCTCTCTTTCCACCTGGCCGTTCCCTCGGGGGCTGTAGCTGGTGGTCCTGCTTGCAGCAATACCTCTCGCTAGTAGGAACTGGCGAAGTTCCTCGCTCATGAAGGATGAGCCCCGGTCGCTATGTATATAGTTCGGGAACCCGAACAAGGCGAAGAGGTCGTTCAGGCATTTGATGACTGTGGTACTGGTCATGTCTGGGCAGGGGAAGGCAAAGGGGAAACAGGAGTATTCATCAATAATGTTGAGGAAGTACACATTACGGTCAGAGGATGGGAGGGGCCCCTTAAAATCGATGCTCAGGCGCTCGAAGGGGCGGGTGGCCTTGATCAGGCTTGCTCTGTCCGGCCTAAAGAAATGCGGTTTGCATTCGGCACAGGTTTGGCAGTTCCTGGTCATGGTCCTGACCTCCTCGATGGAGTAGGGCAGCTTGCGGGCCTTAATGAAGTGGTAAAGTCTGGTGACCCCGGGGTGGCAGAGGTCGTTGTGGAGGGTCTGCAGTCTATCAATTTGCGCGTTGGCGCATGTACTTCGTGATAGAGCATCTGGGGGTTCGTTCAGTTTACCAGGCCAGTACAAGATATCATAATCGTAGGTGGAGAGCTCGATTCTCCACCTCAAGATCTTGTCGTTCTTGATTTTGCCCCTCAGCTTGTTATTAAACATAAAAGCGACCGAGCGCTGGTCGGTGAGGAGGGTAAATCGTTTGCCTGCCAGGTAATGCCTCCAGCGTCGTACTGCCTCCACGATCGCCTGGGCCTCCTTCTCGACCGAAGAGTGTCGGATCTCAGGGCCCTGGAGGGTCCTTGAGAAGAAGGCCACAGGTCTCCCCGCCTGGTTAAGGGTTGCAGCTAGGGCGAAGTCGGATGCATCGCTCTCCACTTGGAAAGGGATAGACTCATCCACCGCGTGCATTGTGGCCTTAGCAATGTCTCCCTTTATGAGGGAGAAGGCTGCGCATGCTTCTGCCGTCAGGGGGAAGGAGGTGGACTTCATGAGGGGTCTGGCTTTGTCCGCATAATTGGGCACCCATTGGGCATAGTAGGCGAAGAGCCCCAGGGTTCTCTTCAGCGCCTTTGGACAGTGGGGGAGGGGAAGCTCCATGAGGGGGCGCATTCTTTCGGGGTCGGGGCCGATGACTCCGTTCTCTACTATGCAGCCGAGGATGGCAAGGCGCGAGGTGTTAAACATACATTTCTCCTTATTGTAGGTGAGGTTCAGCCGTTGGGCCGTACGGAGGAATCTCTCCAGATTAACATCATGGTCCTGCCGGTCGCGGCCGCAGATGGTAACGTTATCTAGATAAGGGAACGTGGCATGCAGCCCATTCTGGTCAACCATCCGGTCCATCTCCCTTTGGAAGACCGAAACCCCGTTGGTGACGCCGAAGGGAACCCGAAGGATGTGGTAGAGGCGGCCATTCGCCTCGAAGGCGGTATACTGGCGATCCTCAGGGCGGATAGGGAGTTGGTGATAGGCCGACTTAAGGTCGATGGTAGAGAATACCCGGTACTGTGCAATCTGATTGACCATATCAGATATGCGGGGAAGGGGGTATGCGTCCAGCTGGGTGTACCGGTTTATGGTTTGGCTGTAGTCGATGACCAGGCAGTTTTTATTGCCGGTCTTAATGACTACGACCTGGGCACGCCAGGGGCTGGTGCTCCCCTCGATGATGCCCTCCTTCAGGAGACGCTGCACCTCACAGCTAATAAAAGCTCTGTCCCCGGCGCTGTACCGCCTGCTCTTGGTAGCGACGGGTTTACAGTCGCGGGTGAGGTTAGCGAACAGGGAGGGTGGCGGGACCTTGAGGGTGGATAGGCCGCAGGTGGTACACGGTGGGCGGTTTAAAAGCTGCTGGTTGTAGACTGTGAGTGGGGGGAGGGGTCCACCGTATGCCAAAGTGACACTTTGAAGGTGGGATTGGAAATCCAGCCCTAGTAGGACGGCAGCGCAGAGCTGGGGCAGGACGAGAAGTTTAAAATTTTTATACTCCGTGCCCCTAACCGACAGGGTCACAACACAGTAGCCGCTGATGTCTGTAGAATGGGACCTCGACGCCATCGAGATCCGGTTGCGCGTTGGCCGGACAGTGAGGGAGTCGTGGCTCACTGTGTCTGGATGGATGAAACTCTCCGTGCTTCCGCTTTCGAACAGGCAGGTCGTGGCGTGGCCGTTTACTTTGATGTCCATCATGGACTTGGACAGGTGATGCGGGCGAGCTTGGTCAAGTGTGACGGAGGCTAGTGTATGGCTGAGCGAGCTGCTGTAGTCTGCGGGTGAGGCGGTGGTCAGGTCTGGAGACAAGGTGGCGGTCGAGTGTGGTGAACAAAATGGCGGTGCCCACGACGTTGAATAAAATGGCGGAGAAGATGGCTGCCCCCACAACTCACATGAGGCACTGCCGGCGTCGGTGGCCTTGATCAAAGATGGCCGCCCCATGACTCACACGAGGGGATACTGGCATCTGTGGCCTTGATGAAAGATGGCCGCCCCCACAACTCGCATGAGGCACTGCTGGCGTCTGTGGCTTTCCCCCTGCAGGCCTTCGCGAAGTGGCCTTTCTTGTGGCAGTCGGAGCAGGTCGCGTTTCTTGCAGGGCAGCGCGCCCTCGGGTGTTTCGCCTGGCCACAGAAAAAGCAGCCGGCGGCCCGATCGCAGGACTCCGATGTTGCAGCCGGTACCGGGGGTGGCGGTCCCGATCGGTTCCGGGACACCGACGCTGTGGTAGGTCCCAGAGGCGGCGGTGCGAGGGGTATTGCGGCCGGGGTCGGGCCCGAGTCCCAGGGTCGTGCAGCACAGTACCTGGAGTACGCCTCGAGGTCCCGATGGGCCACTTCCAAGGAGCGAGCGAGGATAGCAGCTGTTTTCAGGTCGAGGTCCTTTGATTCCAGCAGTCTTTGCCGTGAGTATTCTGACCGAAGGCCTTTCACGAAGGCATCTCGGATGTTTCCATCTGTATGTTCTGCAGCTGTTACGGCTTTAAAGTCACAGTCCCTGCCGAGTATTTGCAGCGCCCATAAGAAATCATCAACCGACTCTCCTGGCTGTTGCGAGCGGGATCTTAGGAGATGCCTGGCGTACATTGAGTTTACAGGGCTCCGATACTGTTCTTTGAGCAGGTTGAGGGCGTCCTCGTATGTGGCAATGTCCCGGATGAGTGCAAATACTTTAGGGCTCACCTGAGCGGTCAGAACTCTTAGTTTGGATGCCGGAGGCACGCCGGATTCTCCCAGGTAGGCTTCGAAGCAGCTCAGCCAGTGTTCGAGGTCGAGGGCTGAATTCGCAGCCTGTGGGTTTAGATCCAGGTACGGCGGCCGGAGGGCTCATAGCCAGGCCGGCTGCTGGGGCTGTTGTAGATGGCCGTTTGGCTGGGGCTGTACGTCTGACTGGTCGTTTGGCTGCTCCGTTGTAGACATTTCAAAATTTAGCCAATAAAATTGATATACCTATCAATTCAGTTCATGAAAAGCGACGAGTTAAGTTAGTAACTATAGGTTTTTATTGGCTAAATAACAGAGCCCACCCTCGTGGGTGATCGGATCCAACAAGGAGGAATACCAGCCAGTCGACCACCTTTATACCTGGGCAAGCAGGCGGAGCCATGGGCGGAGTCAGCTGTGGTCAGCCCAGGTATAACAGCGTGACAAGAGGTGACCTTGTGTAGTGATACAACAGTGTAAACAGTGATAACCATAGTGTAACGATATAAACAGTGATAACCATAGTGTAACGATAGTGAACGATAAAAGTGGTTTACCACACTCCTGTCCTGGCAGATTATTCTTTAGCGGGGGTTTATTCTTCAGTTGCCTCTGTCCTGGGTGTTTATTATTTAGTACTCCCAGTCCTGGGTGTTTATTCCTAGTGGCCCATGTCACAGGTGTTTATCCTTTAGTTGCCCCTGTCCTGGCAGATTATTCTTTAGTGGCCCCTGTCCCGGGTGTTTATTCTTTAGTTTCCTGTCCCAGGTGTTTATTCTTTAGCATCCGCTGTCCTGGGTGTTTATCCCTTAGTTGCCCGTGTCCTGTGTGTTTATTTTTTAGTGTCCTTGTCTTGGGTGTTTATTCTTTAGTTTCCCCTGTCCTGGGTGTTATTTTTTAGTTGCCCCTGTCCTGGCTGTTTATTCTTTACTTGCCCTTGTCCCAGGTGTTTATTATTTTGTTGCCACTGTCCAGGGTGTTTATTCTTGAGTTGTCCTGGGTGTTTTATCCTTTATTGGCCCCTTTCTCGGGTGTTTTTTTAGTTACCCCATCCTGGGTATTTATTCTTTCATTGCCCCTGTCCCAGGTGTTTATCCTTTCATGTCCCCTGTCCTGGGTGTTTATTCTTTAGTTTCCATATCCCGGGTGTTAATCCTTTAGTTGCACCTGCCCCGTGTGTTTATATTTTCGTTGCCCATCCCAGGTTTTTGTTCCTTAGTGGCCCCTGCCCCAGGTGATTATTCTTTAGTTGCCCCTGTCCCAGGTGTTTATTTTTATTGTCCGTTGTCCAGGGTTTTTATTTTTATCCTTTAGTTACCGATGTCCTTGGTTTTTATTTTTTAGTGTCCCTGTCTCGGGTGTTTAATCTTCAGTTTCACCTGTCCCGGGTGTTTATTATTTAGTGGTCCATGTCCCGGGTGTTTATTTTTTAGTTGCCCCTGTCCTGGGTGTTTATTCTTTAATTGCCCATGTCCCGAGTGTTTATTCTTTTGTTGCCACTGTTCTGGGTGTTTATCCTTTAGTTGCTCCTGTCCCAGGTGTTTATTTTTTAGTTGCCCCTTTCCCAGGTGTTTATTCTTTAGTTGCTATATCCGGGTGTTTATCCTTTAGTGTCCCCTGTCCTGGGTGTTTATCCAAATGACATCCTTTGTGACTGTGATAAATTATCCCTCCTTGTCCTTCTTGACTTGTCTGCAGCCTTTGACATGGTTGACCACTCCATCCTTCTCCAACGCCTCTCCACCGTCGTCCAACTGGGTGGGACTGCACTCACCTGGTTCCATTCTTATTTATCTAATCGTAACCACAGAATTACCTGCAACGGCTTCTCTTCCCGCTCCCACATCGTTACCTCTGGTGTCCCCCAAGGATCTATCTTTGGCTCCCTCCTATTTCTCATCTACATGTTGCCCCTACATCATCCGAAAACATTGGCCCAGAAATTCGGGTCGGGAGGCTTCCCGCGGGTGCAAGCCCTCGACCTGCACTTACCTAGCGCACTTGCCACTGTGTTGTGGGCCCGCATGGGATTCCGATCCTGGGCCTCATCCAGCTGCCGGCGCGCAGTGCTTGCGTATCCCAGGGGCGCAGTTAGTTCGAAGCATCCCCTGGGATCACGTGGGCCATGGAGAGCCAATTGTAGCAGGGAATCTCCATTCATAAATTTGACAGGAAGACCTGTCAAATCTATGAATAGAGATCGGCCCCAAAACCTAATTAAAACTTCAAATAAACTTTTTTTTAAATCACATTTTTAAAATAACTATAAATTACATAAAATAACTATTTTAAACAATAATTTAAATTTTTGAAAAAATTAATTACAGTTTTTAACGGGGCTAAAAATAAACTTACCTTTCTTTAAAGTATTTAAAAATAATAAACCTGTGGAAAAAATGTTTTAATTTTACTTAATTCACCACTTACCTTGTTAAAAGCAGGCCTTGCACCTGCTTTTTAGGTGCGCAGCTGCTGGAGACTTACCCTCCCGGAGAAACCTGCAAAAAAAAACGGAAGCTCCAGGCGTACGCGCTGCCTCTCTGGTGCACGCGTTTGACCTGTGAACCCCTTCCTTCAAGGGAACGGAAATTCCGGTTTCCAACGCATGCGCAGTGCATGCACGAAAAAAAAAAGGTGACCCAACCATGGCTAACAAGGGAAATTAGGGATAACATAAGGTCCAAGGAGAGGGCATATAAATTGGCCAGAAAAAGCAATAATCCTGAGGATTGGGAGCAGTTTAGGATTCAACAAAGGAGGACAAGGGGATTAATTAAGAAAGGGAAAATAGAATATGAGAGTAAGCTTGCAGAGAACATAAAAACTGACTGTAAAAGCTTTTATAGATATGTGAAGAGAAAAAGATTGGTGAAGTCAAGCGTAGGTCCCTTGCAGTCAGAATCGGGGGAATGGGGAACAAAGAAATGGCAGACCAACTAAATACATATTTTGGTTCTGTCTTCACAAAGGAGGACGCAAATAACCTCCCAGAGATGCCGGGGAACATAGGGTCTGACGAAAGGGTGGAACTAAAAGAAATCAGTATTTGTAGGGAAATAGTGTTAGGAAAATTGATGGGACTGAAGGCCGATAAATCCCCAGGGCCTGATAATCTACATCCCAGGGTACTTAAGGAAGTGGCCCTAGAAATAGTAGATGCATTGCTGGTCATCTTCCAGAACTTGATAGACTCTGGAACAGTACCCATGGATTAGCTAATGTTACCCCACTATTCAAAAAAGGTGGTAGAGAAAAGGCGGAGAATTATAGACCGGTAAGCTTGACATCGGTAGTGGGGAAAATGCTAGAGTCCATTATAAAAGATGTAATAGCAGAGCACTTGGAAAGCAGTGACTGGATCGGACAAAGTCAACATGGATTTACAAAAGGTAAATCATGCTTGACTAATCTACTGGAATTTTTTGAAGATGTAACTGGTAAAATAGATAAGGGAGAACCAGTGGATGTGGTGTATTTGGACTTTCAGAAGGCTTTCGATAAGGTCCCGCATAAGAGATTAGCATGCAAAATTAAGGCACATGGGATTGGGGGCAAGGTATTGACTTGGATAGAGAACTGGTTGGCGGACAGAAAGCAAAGAGTTGGAATAAACGGGTCATTTTCCGAGTGGCAGGCAGTGACTAGTGGGGTACCGCAAGGATCGGTCCTAGGACCCCAGCTGTTCACAATATATATTAATGATCTGGACGAGGGAATTGGATGTAATATCTCCAAATTTGCAGACAACACAAAGCTGGGTGGGAGGGTATGCTGTGAGGAGGATGTCGTGAAACTCCAGCACGATTTGGACAGGTTGGGTGATTGGGCAGAAACATGGCAAATGCACTATAATGTGGATAAATGTGAGGTTATCCACTTTGGTGGCAAAAACAGGAAGGCAGATTATTATTTGAATGGCAATAGATTGGGAGAAGGGGAAGTGCAAAGAGACCTGGGTGTTCTTGTACACCAGTCGCTGAAGGTAAGCATGCAGGTGCAGCAGGCGGTTAAGAAGGCAAATGGTATGTTGGCCTTCGTAGCAAGAGGGTTTGAGTACAAGAACAAGGATGTCTTGCTGCAGTTGTACAGGGCCTTGGTGAGACCACACCTTGAGTATTGTGTGCAGTTTTGGTCGCCTTACCTGAGGAAGGACGTTCTTGCCATGGAAGGAGTGCAGCGAAGATTCACCAGGCTGATACCTGGGATGGCAGGAATGACGTATGAGGAGAGATTGTGTCGATTGGGCTTATACTCACTGGAGTTTAGAAGATTGAGAGGGGATCTCATCGAAACCTATAAAATTCTGTCAGGCCTGGACAGACTAGGTGCAGGAAGGATGTTTCTGATGGCCGGGGAGTCCAGAACCAGGGGTCATAGTCTAAGGATAAGGGGTAAGCCATTTAGGACTGAAATGAGGAGGAATTTCTTCACCCAGAGAGTGGTGAACCTGTGGAATTCTCTGCCACAGAGGGCGGTGGAGGCCAGTTCATTAAGTATATTCAAGAAAGAGTTGGATATATTTCTTAAGGCTAAAGGGATCAAGGGATATGGGGAGAAGGCAGGGACTGGGAACTGAATTTGGATGATCAGCCATGATCTCATTGAATGGCGGAGCAGGCTCGAAGGGCCGAATGGCCTACTCCTGCTCCTATCTTCTATGTTTCTATGTTTCTATGACACTTTCGTTGGCCCTACGTGTGAGTACACAGTGCGTACTCACCCGTGGGGACCCGAATTTCTGGCCCAATTGCGTCAGTTTCGACATGTACGCTGACGGCACCCAGCTCTACCTCACCACCACTTCTCTCGACCCCTCCACGGTCTCTAAATGGTCAGACTGCTTGTCCAACCTTCAGTTCTGGATGAGCAGAGATTTTCTACAATTAAATATTGGGAAGACCGAAGCCATTGTTTTCGGTCCCTGCCACAAACTCTGTTCCCTAGCCACTGACTCCATCCCTCTCCCTAATATCTGTCTGAGGCTGAACCAGACTGTTTGCAACCTTGGTGTCATATTTGACCCTGAAATGAGCTTTCGACCACATATCCGCAGCATAACTAAGAACGCCTATTTCCACCTCCGTAACATCACCCGTCTCCGCCCCTGCCTCAGCTCATCCGCTGCTGAAACCCTCATCCGTGCCTTTGTTACCTCAAGACTTGACTATTCCAACACACTCCTGGCCGGTCTCCCACATTCTACCCTACGTAAACTTGAGGTCATCCAAAACTCGGCTGCCCGTGTCCTAACTCGCACCAAGTCCCGTTCGCCCAACACCCCTGTGCTCGCTGACCTACATTGGCTCCTGGTTAAGCAGCGCCTCATCCATGTTTTCAAATCCCTCCATGGCCTCACCCCTCCCTATCTCTGTAATCTCCATCAGCCCCACAACCCCCCGAGATATCTGCGCTCCTCTAATTCTGCCCTCCTGAGCATCCCTGATTATAATCGCTCTGTTGAGATACCGCGGCAAACGTGGGAGTCGAGACCAGAGCTATTGAAAACACAACTGCTTTATTCCAACCACATGACAAACAGGAACTAGAAAAGCCCGCGCATCCACTTAAATACTTCCCAGACAGGAAGTGCTCCCGGCAGCCTGTCCCTGCAGAAAACAAGTTGCTGGAGGAAAGGGCCCCCGGCTGGGGGCTTCTGCTTAGACTGTCTGTGCCGCCGTGAGCGGATTATGTCCAGTGGTGGCGTGTCGCCACAGAGCTCCCCCCAGAATCCGCTTAGGAGGAGTGGACGAGTCGTGACGGTGGTCTAATGGTTCTGCCGCAGCGGCTCTGAGTGGTCGCCGGTCTGGTTGGTTGGGTCGGGCGGTTCGCCGCCGGCTGTGCTGGCTTGCCGGGGGGACGGCCTCTAGTTGGAGGCTGGGCCACGGGGACCTGTTCCCCTGGTTCTGTGTGTGCTGGTTTGAGCCGGTCGATGGAGACTGTCTCGACCCTGTCGCCGAGTCGCAGCTTGAAGACCTTGTCCCCGGTTTGTAGTACCTCGTACGGACCGTTGTATGGGGGTCGCAGGGGCCCACGGTGCGCGTCGTGTCGCACGAAGACGAAGCGCGCCTGCTGTAAATTTGGCGGGACGTGAGGTGCGAGTTCGCCGTGTCGGTTGACCGGAAGTGGGGCGAACTGCTGAGCGGAAGAGAAAGAGTCGAGCCGCTGCTGTTCGGCCGACCAAGGCTTGGTAGGCTCCGGAAGGAATTCGCCTGGGACGCACAGCGGTTGTCCGTAGACTAACTCCGCTGCCGAGGACTGGAGGTCTTCCTTGACCGCGGTGCGTAGGCCGAGTAGCACCCACGGTAGGCGGTCAGTCCAGGTACTGTCCTGCAGGCCGGCGCGGAGTGAGGCCTTGAGTGACCTGTGGAAGCGTTCACAAAGTCCGTTGGCCTGCGGGTGGTACGCCGTGGTGCGGTGGAGCGTCACCCCGAGGTTGCGTGCTGTGGCCGTCCAGAGTTCGGAGGTGAACTGGGCGCCTCTGTCAGAGGTTATGTCGGCCGGTACGCCGAACCTCGCAACCCAGGTGTTAACGAACGCCCTGGCGATGTCGGCTGTGGTGGTGGAGGTCAGCGGCACTGCCTCAGGCCAGCGTGTGTAGCGGTCGACCATCGTGAGGAGATAAGTTTGGCCTTGCGATGGCGGCAGGGGACCGACGATGTCGACGTGTACGTGGTCGAAGCGGCGGCTGGGTACCTCGAAGTCTCCCAGGGGTGCTTTGGTGTGCAGCTGTACCTTAGCCCGTTGGCAGGCGAGGCAGGAGGTGGCCCAAGTCCGAACATCTCTGCTGAGGCCGCGCCAGACGAAGCGCTTGGAGAGGAGTTTGACGGATGCGCGGGAACCCGGGTGAGAGAGCCCGTGGAGCGCGTCGAAGACGCGGCGGCGCCAGGTCTCAGGGACGACCGGCCTGGGTTGGCCGAGTGAGACGTCGCACGTGACTGCCGTGGCTTCGGGCCCGTGCGCGACCTTGGCTAGGCGTAGCCCTGGCAGGCTGGTAGCCGCCGAGAGGAGGTCTGGGTCCGTGAGCTGGGCCGCTGCTAGTTGTGCGTAGTCGACCGCGAGGTGATTCGCACAGACGGCGGGACGGGAAAGGCAGTCGGCGACCACGTTGTCTCTACCGGAGACGTGCTGAATGTCCGTAGTAAACTCGGAGACGGCCGCGAGCTGGCGTTGCTGCCTAGCGGACCAGGGTTCGGTGTGCTTGGCCATCGCGTATGTGAGTGGCTTGTGGTCCACATACGCGGTGAAGGGGCGGCCTTCCAGGAGGAACCTGAAATGGCGGACCGACAGGTGGAGTGCGAGAAGCTCGCGGTCGAAAGTGGAGTATTTGACCTCCGGGGGGCGCAGTTGGCGGCTGTAGAAGGCAAGTGGCTGCCACGCGCCATTGACCCACTGCTCGAACACGGCCCCGACCGCGTGGTCGGAGGCGTCGGTGGTGAGCGCGACCCGGGCATCGGCCCTCGGGTGCGCGAGCAGAGTGGCGTCGGCGAGCGCGTTTTTGGTGGCGTCGAAGGCGGCTGCCGTGTCAGTGGTCCAGGCTACGTCCATCTTGCCGGATTTTCCTCGGAGGGAGTCGTATAGGGGCTTCATGAGGGCTGCGGCTCTGGGGATGAACCTGTTGTAGAAGTTCACCATCCCGAGGAACTCCTGGAGGCCCTTGATGGTTGTGGGGCGGGAGAATTGCTGGACGGCCTGCACCTTGTTGGGCAGGGGGACGGCCCCGGCAGGGGTGATGTGGTGACCGAGAAAATCGATCTCGGTTTGGCCGAATTGGCACTTCGCCGGGCTGAGGATGAGCCCGTGTTGGGCTAGGCGCCCGAACAGGATGCGAAGGTGTTCGAGGTGTTCCTGTTTGGAGGAGCTGGCCACGAGAATGTCGTCTAGATAGACGAATAGGAAGTTCAGGTCCCGGAGGACTGAGTCCATAAGGCGCTGGAAAGCCTGTGCTGCATTCTTGAGGCCGAAGGGCATCCTCAGGAACTCGAACAGGCCGAATGGGGTGATGACGGCCGTTTTGGGGATGTCCGCGGGGTGTACGGGGACTTGGTGGTAACCGCGCACCAGGTCGACTTTGGAAAAGACGGTTCGTCCGGCCAGTCGGGCCGAGAAGTCCTGGATGTGTGGCACCGGGTATCGATCGGGGGTGGTGGCGTCGTTGAGGCGGCGGTAGTCCCCGCAAGGGCGCCAGCCTCCGCCGGGCTTGGGGACGATGTGGAGGGGCGAGGCCCAAGGGCTGCTGGAGCGGCGGATGATGCCGAGTTGTTCCATGTTGGTGAACTCGGCCCGCGCGATTTCCAGCTTGGCCGGGTTGAGTCTGCGGGCGTGGGCAGAAACTGGGGGGCCGGTGGTGGGGATATAGTGTTCCACACCGTGCTTGGCGGCTTTGGCCGAAAAGGTCGGGTTAGTGAGGGCGGGAAACTCAGCTAGGAGTGCCGAGTAGTCGTCCGTGGCTCTGGCGAGGCAGTAGGTCGTCAGGCCGGCCGAACGGGCCGGGGTAAAGGCGCCGGGGATGAGGGCCATAGTGTTGATGTCGACGAGGTGGTGCCTCGGAATGTCGACAAGGAGGCCGTGGGCGCGTAGGAAGTCGGCGCCGATCAGTGGGCAGAGGACCTTGGCTGTGAGGAACTCCCAGCGGTAGCGGCGGCCCGCGAGGTCGAGCGTGACCATGCGGGTGCCATATGTGCGGATTTCAGAGCCGTTGGCTGCAGCCAGTGTGATACCCCGTGTGCCGCGTTGGATCTCGAGGGCGGAGGCGGGGGTGATGCTGTGCTGGGCCCCTGTGTCGCACAGAAATCGGCGGTTGGTTCTGTCGTCAGTGACGTACAGTAGGGGCTCCTTCTGCCCCGCGGCCATCGCGGGGGCCGGTGCGGGGGGGGGTTTGAAGGTACACGGTGGCGTGCAGCGTTGAGCCCTAGCGCCAAAACGGGTGTGGTAGTAGCAGTGACCCGGAGTGGTAGGGCGGTCGGGCCTAGCGGCCCGGGAAGACCACGTGGTCGTTGCCGTGAGGTCGGGCGCGACGTCGCGAGCGGCCTGTGCAGAGAGCAGCCGGTCGGCCTTTTCGGCTATATCATTCAGGTCCGTGGAGTCAGACTCCACAATGAGCGGGCGGATGCTGGCGGGGAGCTGCCGAATGAAAAGCGTGCGAAAAAGGGCGCCGGGATTTTTGTCGTCTGAGAGGGACAGCATGTGGGAAAGCAGGTCTGATGGTGAAGCGTCACCAAGGCCGGGGAGGTCCAGGAGTTGGCAGTGGCGCTGGTAAGAGGACGTTTGAAATTTTTTAAGTAGCGCCGCCTTCAGATATTCGTACTTGCCCTCCGTTGGTGGATTCTGCAGCGCTGCCCAAACCTTGGGGACTGTAGCGTAGGTGAGCGAGGCGACGAGGTAGTCGTACTTCGTGGCGTCGACTGTAATGCCTTTCAGCCGGAATCTGGACTCAGCTTGAACGAACCAGGCTTTGGCGAGGTTCTCCCAAAAGTCTGGTAATTTAACCGTGACTGCGTTTGTATCCGCCATGCTAGCTTAGGATTCGTCCTGAGCGTCGGGGTCACCAGTGTTGAGATACCACGGCAAACGTGGGAGTCGAGACCAGAGCTATTGAAAACACAACTGCTTTATTCCAACCACATGACAAACAGGAACTAGAAAAGCCCGCGCATCCACTTAAATACTTCCCAGACAGGAAGTGCTCCCGGCAGCCTGTCCCTGCGGGAAACAAGTTGCTGGAGGAAAGGGCCCCTGTCTGGGGGCTTCTGCTTAGACTGTCTGTGCCGCCGTGAGCGGATTATGTCCAGCGGTGGCGTGTCGCCACAGCTCAACCATTGGTGGCCATGCCTTCTGTTGCCTAGGCCCTAAGCTCTGGAATTCCCTGCCTAAATCTCTCCGTCTCTTTACCTGTCTTTCCTCCTTTAAGATAGTCCTTAAAACCTACCTCTTTGACCACCTTCTTAGGCAGTCCCTTGGAACCGAGGATGACTTGCTTCCACATTAAAAATGAGTTCTCAGGTGACTGATGAGTCCAATGCGGGACCTGCAGTCTCTGTCACAGGTGGGGCAGATGGTGGTTGAAGGGACGGGTGGGTGGGATGCTTGGGTTGACGTGCGCTCCTTCCACTGTTTGCGCTTGGCTTCCGCTTGCTCCCGGCGAAGAGACTCGAGGTGTTCGGCGCCTTCCCGGATGCTTCTTCTCCACTTTGTGCGGTCTTGGGCCAGGGATTCCCAGGTGTCGGTGGGGATGTTACACTTTTTCAAGGAGGCTTTGAGGGTGTCCTTGAAGCGTTTCCTCTGCCCACCTGGGGCTCTCTTGCCGTGCTGGAGCTCCGAGTAGAGCGCTTGTTTTGGGACGATGCGACCCGTCCATCAGAGCTGATGGAGCGTGGTCAAAGCTTTGAAGCTGGGGATGTTGGCCTGAGTGAGAACACTGATGTTGGTGCGCCTATCCTGCCAATGAATTGGCAGGATCTTGCAGAGGCAGCGTTGGTGGTACCTCTCCAGTGCTTTGAGGTGCCTGCTGTACATGGTCCATGTCTCTGAGGCATACAGCAGGGCGGGTATCACTGTTGCTCTGTGGACCATGAGCTTAGTGCCGGGTTTGAGGTCCTGGTCTTCAAACACTCTCTTCCTCAGGCGACTGATGGCTGCACTGGCACACTGAAGGCGGTGTTGGAGTTCATCATCGACGTCTGCCCTTATTGACAGTAGACCCCCGAGGTATGGAAAGTGGTCCACGTTGTCCAAGGCCTTGTCGTGGATTTTGATAATCGGGGGGCAGTACTCTTTGACCAAGCTTTTGGTCACCTGCCCTAATTTCTCCTTATGTGTCAAATTTTTTGTCTTATAATACTCCTGTGTAGCATAGAAAACATAGAAGATAGGAGCAGGAGTAGGCCATTCGGCCCTTCGAGCCTGCTCCGCCATTCAATGAGATCATGGCTGATCATCCAAATTCAGTACCCTGTCCCTGCCTTCTCCCCATATCCCTTGATCCCTTTAGCCTTAAGAAATATATCCAACTCTTTCTTGAATATATTTAATGAACTGGCCTCCACCGCCCTCTGTGGCAGAGAATTCCACAGGTTCACCACTCTCTGGGTGAAGAAATTCCTCCTCATTTCAGTCCTAAATGGCTTACCCCTTATCCTTAGACTATGACCCCTGGTTCTGGACTCACCGGCCATCATAAACATCCTTTCTGCATCTAGTCTGTCCAGGCCTGACAGAATTTTATAGGTTTCGATGAGATCCCCTCTCAGTCTTCTAAACTCCAGTGAGTATAAGCCCAATCGACACAATCTCTCCTCATACGTCATTCCTGCCATCCCAGGTATCAGCCTGGTGAATCTTCGCTGCACTCCTTCCATGGTAAGAACGTCCTTCCTCAGATAAGGCGACCAAAACTGCACACAATACTCAAGGTGCGGTCTCACCAAGGCCCTGTACAACTGTAGCAAGACATCCTTGTTCCTGTACTCGAACCCTCTTGCTACGAAGGCCAACATACCATTTGCCTTCTTAACCGCCTGCTGCACCTGCATGCTTACCTTCAGTGACTGCTGCACAAGAACACCCAGGTCTCTTTGCACTTCCCCTTCTCCCAATCTATTGCCATTCAAATAATAATCTGCCTTCCTGTTTTTGCCACCAAAGTGGATAACCTCACATTTATCCACATTATAGTGCATTTGCCATGTTTCTGCCCAATCACCCAACCTGTCCAAATTGTACTGGAGTTTCACAACATCCTCCTCACAGCTTACCCTCCCACCCAGCTTTGTGTCATCTGCAAATTTGGAGATATTACATTCAATTCCCTCGTCCAGATCATTAATTAATATATATTGTGAACAGCTGGGGTCCTAGGACCGATCCTTACGGTAGCCCACTAGTCACTGCCTGCCACTTGGAAAACGACCCGTTTATTCCAACTCTTTGCTTTCTGTCCGCCAACCAGTTCTCTATCCAAGTCAGTACCTTGCCCCCAATCCCGTGTGCCTTAATTTTGCACGCTAATCTCTTATGTGGGACCTTATCGAAAGCCTTCTGAAAGTCCAAATACACCGCATCCACTGGTTCTCCCTTATCTATTTTACCAGTTACATCCTCAAAAAATTCCAGTAGATTAGTCAAGCATGATTTACCTTTTGTAAATCCATGTTGACTTTGTCCGATCCTGTCACTGCTTTCCAGGCGCCTTGGGACATTTTACTACATTAAAGGCACCATATAAAACAAGTTGTTGTTGTTAGTGGCCCCTGTCCGGGGGTGTTTATATTTTAGTTGCCCATATCCCGGGTGTTTATTCCTTAGTGGCCCCTGTCCCGGGTGTTTATACTTTACTTGCCCCAGCCCCGGGTGTTTATTCGTTACTTGCCCCTCTACCAGGTGTTTATTCTGTAGTGGCCTCAGTCCCGACTGTTTATTCTAGCAGTGTCAGCTGTGGCTCATTGGGTAGCACACTCACCACGGAGTCAGAAGACTCCAGAGACTTGAGCACATAAATCTAGGCTGATACTCCAGTGCAGTGCTGAGGGAACGTTGCACTGTCGGAGGTGCCCTCTTTCGGATGAGATGTTAAACCGAGGCCCTGTCTGCTCTCAGGTGGACGTAAAAGATCCCACGGCACTATTTCGAAGAAGAGCAGGGGAGTTCTCCCGGTGTTCTGGACAATATTTATCCCTTAATCAACATAACAAAAACAGTTTATCTGGTCATTATCACATTGCTGTTTGTGGGAGCTTGCTGTGCGCAATTGGCTGCCACATTTCCCACATTAAAACATTGACTCCACTTCAAAAGTACGATAGCAAAATACTGCAGATGCTGGAAATCCGAAATAACAACAGAAAATGCTGGAAAAACTCAGCAGGCCAGGCAACATCCGTGGAGAGAAAATAGAGTCAACGTTTCGGGTTGTCAAGACTAGAGAAGCACAGGAAATGAAATAGATTAAAAGGCCAGAATGGGGGCTGGGAGAGAACAAAAGAGAAGTGAAGAGACATTAAGAGGTATTCAAAACGAGACGAGATGGTGATAGGACTAGTGGAGACAAAAGACGGCTCTAGATTAGGTGTGAAATGCGCTGGCAGAATGGGAGACAGCTGCCATGTGGGAGAGAGAAAAAGAGGGGGGGGGGGAAAGGCCAAAACAAAGGTGTGGATACAAAATATAAGTAAAAATGTAATGGGGGCCGAGGTTATGATCTGAAATTGTTGAACTTGATGTTGAGTCCGGAAGGCTGCAAAGTGCCTAATCGGAAGATGAGGTGCTGTTCCTCGAGCTTACGCTGAGCTTCTGTGGAACAATGCAAGAGGCCGAGGAGGGTGAGGTCCGAGTGGGAATGGGGCGGTAAATTGAAATAACAACAGAAAATGCTGGAAAAACTCAGCAGGTCAGGCAACATCCGTGGACAGAAATTTGAGTTGACGTTTCGGGTCGAACCCTTCTTCAAAACTGGAAAGAAAAGATAGATCGGAGGCAGGGCTGCGAACAAGGTTGAAGAGCCAAACGGAGATCCCGTCGAAGAGAAGAGCAGAACTTCTTCAAGGTAGGCATTCCTAGAAGAGGTGTGGCAGTGAATTGAAGTGACAGGTGACCGGAAGCTCGGGGTCACCCTTACAGACTGAACGGAGGTGTTCCGCAAAGCGGTCACCCAATCTGCGTTTGGTCTCCCCAATGTAGAGGAGACCACATGGTGAGCAGCGAGTGCAGTAAACTAGATTGTAGTCGCCCCTGTCGCCCAGGCACAGAATACCCGGAAGTTGGTGGCGCGGGAACTACATTTCCCACAATGCCGCGGGCGGGGAATCCGTGGTGCGCATGCCCCGGGTGGAGGCGGTTCCCGTCTCCATAGCAACGGGGCCTAGCGGGCAGGCGGAGAGCGAGCCGCGGGACAGGCGTGGGATGAGGGAGGCGGCCGGGGCCGGAGCCCAGCGCAGGCTGCGGGTGCTGCCGGAGACGGCGCAGGCCGGGCTGCGCTCGGGGGTGGCGGTGCCCTCGCTGGCCCGGTGCCTGGAGGAGCTGCTGCTCAACAGCCTGGCGGCGGGCTGCGGCTGCGCGGCGGCTCGCGTGGACGCGCAGGCCGGGCGCGTGCAGGTGGCGGACAACGGCGCGGGGCTGGAGCGCGCGTCCCTGGAGCTGGCGGGCACGCGCTACCACAGCAGCCGCGGCCCGGGGGAGGGGCCTGGGGAGAGTGCTAGGCCTGGAGAGGGGCCTGGGCCTGGGGAGAGTGCTAGGCCTGGGGCTAGTCCTAGGCCTGGAGAGGGGGACGGGCCTGGGGAGAGTCCTAGGCCTGGAGAGGGGCCTGGGCCTGGGGAGAGTGCTAGGCCTGGGGAGAGTCCTAGGCCTGGAGAGGGGCCTGGGCCTGGGGAGAGTGCTAGGCCTGGAGAGGGGCCTGGGCCTGGGGAGAGTGCTAGGCCTGGGGAGAGTCCTAGGCCTGGAGAGGGGCCTGGGCCTGGGGAGAGTGCTAGGCCTGGAGAGGGGCCTGGGCCTGGGGAGAGTGCTAGGCCTGGGGAGAGTCCTAGGCCTGGAGAGGGGCCTGGGCCTGGGGAGAGTGCTAGGCCTGGGGAGAGTCCTAGGCCTGGAGAGGGGGACGGGCCTGGGGAGAGTCCTAGGCCTGGAGAGGGGCCTGGGCCTGGGGAGAGTGCTAGGCCTGGGGAGAGTCCTAGGCCTGGAGAGGGGGACGGGCCTGGGGAGAGTCCTAGGCCGGGAGCAGGAGAGGGGCCTGGGCCTGGGGAGAGTGCTAGGCCTGGAGCTGGGCTTGGGGAGAGTGCTAGGCCTGGAGAGGGGCCTGGGCCTGGGGAGAGTCCTAGGCCTGGAGAGGGGCCTGGGGAGAGTGCTACGCCGGGGGCAGGAGAGGGGCCTGGGCCTGGGGAGAGTGCTAGGCCGGGGGAGGGGGACGGGCCTCTGCCTGGGCCTGGGGGTCGCGGCGAGGCACTGGCCAGTATTGCACACCTCTCAGGCCTGCTGGAGATAGTGAGCAGGCCGCAGCGTGGCTCCGGCCGGACCTGGGTCAAATTATTCCGCAATGGGCAGGCCCGGCCAGTGTACGAGGCTGAGACGGCAAGGCCCAGCCCCGGCACCACCGTCACCATCTGCAACCTCTTTTACCGGCTGCCGGTGAGGCGGCGCCGCCTGGGCCGGCCCCTGGAATGGGAACAGATCCGGCGCTGTGTCCAGGCCCTCAGTCTTCTGCACCCAGGCGTCTCCTTCACCGTGCGGGATGAGGCCTCCGCTGCGGCCGGAGGCTCGCTGGTGGTGAGGCTGCCCAAAGCCAGCGGCCTGCAGGCCCGCTTCGCCCAGATCTACGGCCCGAAGATGGCGGCAGCACTGGGCCGCGTCCAGCACTCGAGCGACAGCTTCCAGCTGAGCGGCTTCATCAGCCGCCAGGGCCACCACAGCAAGGCCCAGCGGCTGGTGTTCGTCAACGGGCGGCTGGTGCTGAAAACCCGCATCCACAAGCAGCTGGACTCGCTGCTCAGGCGGCACAGCCTGATCTGTAGACCAGTGCCTGGCACCGGGCCCCAGGCAGGCCCCAACCTTCACCCCGTCTATATCATCAACATCGGCTGCGATCATGACCAGTATGATGCCTGCTGGGAGACAGGCCGCACACTGCTGGAGTTCACCGCCTGGGACCAGCTACTGAGTTGCCTGGAGGAGGGAGTCCGGGCCTTCTTGCTGCGGGAACAGCTGCTGGTGGAGCCCACAGAGGAGCAGGGACCCGCCCGGCTGGCTGCTGTCAGCACAGGCCTCGGTCTCTCGCACGAAAGGGCAGCAGTACAGTCCAAGTCTGTGCACCGGCAGACTGTAGGCCCAGAGACCCCTGGGCAGGAGGCAGACACTGAGCCCAGTGATGCTTTCTCTAGGGGGGAGGCTACAGTTGGGAAGGTCTGGGTGTCTTGTGATGAGGATGACCATCCAGCAGAGCCAGCCTTGCACCCTGGAGAGTGTGGCCTCCCCTCCACAGAAGCCCCAAGGCAGAGCCTTCGTTCTGCTGGTCAGGAGGCAGCTGCTTGTGGCAAGTCCCCGTGGGAAGAGGAGGGAAGCACCTCCCTCAGGGACCTGAGTACGTCTGCCAGCCCTGAGACACAACTCACTGAGCTGGCACAACCCGGCACAGTCAGTGCGGGCGCAGGGGGAGACGCAATTTGCCAGCTCGCAGCTGCGTATGAGAGCGAGACCATGTCCAGCACCGAGAGTTCATCACAAGAGGGGGAGCAGGCAGGGGTGGGCGATGGCGAGGTTCAGAGGGTGCGGGAGAGGGAGGAGCAGGCAGGGGAGGGGGAGCGGGTAGGAGAGGGGGTGCAGGCAGTGGGGGTGGAACTGGGTATCACGGGTCTCATAACCCACGTTGTCCCCAGGAAAATGAAAGGCCCAGATACTGAAAGTGGAAACCCTTCAGACTGGGGCACCGTCTGTCATCCTGGCCCAGTGAGTGCCTGGGATATTCTTAATGTGCGAACGAGGAAGGGAGATGGACAGCTCATGTCTGGTGACAGAACACTCTCGAATGTAGCCAGGGAATGTGGAAACGCTCTTCCCCGAGGGTCTGTGACTGACTGCCGGGGAATTCAGGGTACCTGTCAGTACCGTAATCATTCTGGGAGCTCTGCTGAATCAGTACCAACATCTGGGAAGTTTAATTTACTAAAAGATCTCGCCGATTCGGAGTATAGAAATCTTGCCAATTGTGAACCTGTCAGTTGTCAGGCAAGATTCCACAGGAAACTGAGCATGTCTCTAATAACTGGTTCGCTGGATGTATTTAGGAGAAACTATGGGAAGATCTTTGATGAGCAGGACAGAGGAGGCTCCTCTCAAGACAGTGAGACCATTCAGCACAGTGCTGGTGATCCAGTCATGAGACCATCAGTAGATAGTGTGACAGTAACTAAGGGAGCAGAGAGTCCGTACCAGAGTCCAGGTACAGAATATGCTGTTTCTGCAACTAGTTACCAAAGTGAGAGTTTACGGCGTGACCAGTGTGATTGTGCTGGGTTTTTAAGGAGTTTGTGTTCTGATGGAACTTGCTCGGCAGCTAGTCGTGTGGTCAAAGCACGGGCCAGTCTGATTGCGTGGCCTGGTTATTCACAAGCCAAGAAAACCTTTCCATTTGATAAGGAGCCTCCAAGAACCCTGGCTGCAAAGTTGTCCAGATTAAAGGACCTTAAAAAAGGACAGCCTACTGAAGAGAAGGGTGGGGGGTCCAAAGTGGAGAGTTCTGCAGACCCATGCCAACTTCGCCAGAGTCACGAGGGCCTCCTGCAGCCCAAAAAGGAGTCTGTAAAATGTGCATCTCTCGAGCCAGTGTGCTCAGCAGCTCGGGTGATCTCTCAACACTGTGCCCTTGGAGAGAAGGTGACGGGAGAGGAATGGCAGGCAAGCAGCAGAGGCGCAGCAATAGAAAGTGTCCATGGTATGGTTAACGGGGAGACTTGTTCAGATAACTTGTGTTGCACTGCCACAGATGAAAGGACAGGAAATGGAACTATTCCTCAGTCTGAGCTCAATGTTGGGGACCAATCCCAAAGTGACAGAGCAAATGAGGGGAACTTGAACCCTTTGGAAGATTCTGTGGCTATGCGGAAGGAGCCAAACCCTGTTTATGTTCACACTAAATCAATACTTGATGGACAGTTACCAGCAAGTTGTATAGAGACCTGTAAAGGTCAGAGTGATGCATTGAAAAGTTTTGCTTCCGACTGGCTACAGTACTTTGATGGATCCCAGGGGAGGATGGTGTATGTAAACAGCGTGACTGGACTGAGTAGCTACGAAGTTCCACCAGAGGCCCAGACACAGGCCGCCTGCATAAAGGACTTCACAACAATGGCGGTTAATGTCCTCACTAAGACCGGTGAGTGTTTTAAAGAAATGTAGAGGCATCACTTTCTAAATGGAATATAATGTGGAGAAATGTGAAGTCATCCACTTTGTTTGGAAAAATAGAAAAGCAGAGTATTTTTTAAATGGTGAGAGATTGGGAAATGTTGGTGTTCAGAGGGACCTGGGTGTCCTTGTACACGAATCACTGAAAGTTAACATGCAGGTACAGCAAGCGATTAGGAAAGCAAATGGTAGGTTGGCCTTTATTACAAGAGGATTTGAGTATAAGAGTAAAGACGTCTTAGTGCAATTATATCGGGCCCTGGTGCGCGCACACCTGGAGTATTGTGTACAGTTTTGGTCTCCTTACCTAAGAACATAAGAAATAGGAGCAGGAGTAGACCATTCGGCCCCTCGAGCCTGCTCCGCCATTCAATAAGATCATGGCTGATCTTCTACCTCATCTCCACTTTCCTGCTCCAACCCCATATCCCTTGATTCCCTTAGTGCCCAAAAATCTATCGATTTCTCTCTTGAATATACTCAAAGACTCAGCATTCACAGCCCTCTGGGGCAGAGAATTCCAAAGATTCACCACCCTCTGAGTGAAGAAATTCCTCCTCATCTCAGTCTTAAATGGCCGACCCCTTACCCTGACACGATGCCCCCTAGTTCTAGACACTCCAGCCAGGGGAAACAACCTCTCGGCATCTACCCTGTCAATCCTCTTCAGAATCTTGTATGTTTCAATGAGATCACCTCTCATTCTTCTAAACTCGAGAGTATCATCCCATTCTACACAATCTCTCATCACAGGACAGCCCTCTCATCCCAGGAATCAATCTAGTGAACCTTTGTTGCACCGCCTCCAAGGCAAGTATATCCTTCCTTAGATAAGGAGATCAAAACTGTGCACAATATTCCAGGTGTGGTCTCGGGGAGAAAGGAATAGAAGGATATGCAGATAGGATGAGGTGAAGTAAGATAGGAGGAGGCTCGTGTGGAGCATAAACACCAGCATAGACCATGGGCCAAATGGCCTGTTTCTGTGCTGTAAATACTATAAGTAGTAGGAGATTAAACATGAAAGCCACCCTGTGTATTTCCGATATTCTCGCCGAGGGGTAGCTGTGACTTTCTGCTCCCTATATCCCTCGCCCTTCACACTCTCCCTATATCCCTCACCCTTCACACTCTCCCTATATCCCTTGCCCTTCACACTCTCCCTGTATCCCTCGCCCTTCACACTCTCCCTATATCCCTCACCCTTCACACTCTCCCTATATCCCTCACCCGTCACACTCTCCCTATATCCCTCGCCCTTCACACGCTCCCTATATCCCTCGCCCTTCACACTCTCCCTATATCCCTCACCCTTCACACGCTCCCTATATCCCTCACCCTTCACACACTCCCTATATCCCTCGCCCTTCACACTCTCCCTATATCCCTCGCCCTTCACAATCTCCCTATATCCCTCACACTTCACACTCTCCCTATATCCCTCGCCCTTCACACTCCCTATATCCCTCGCCCTTCACACTCCCTATATCCCTCGCCCTTCACACTCTCCCTATATCCCTCACACTTCACACTCTCCCTATATCCCTCACCCTTCACACTCTCCCTATATCCCTCGCCCTTCACACTCTCCCTATATCCCTCACCCTTCACACGCTCCCTATATCCCTCGCCCTTCACACTCTCCCTATATCCCTCGCCCTTCACACTCTCCCTATATCCCTCGCCCTTCACACTCTCCCTATATCCCTCACCCTTCACACGCTCCCTATATCCCTCACCCTTCACACTCTCCCTATATCCCTCGCCCTTCACACTCTCCCTATATCCCTCGCCCTTCACACTCTCCCTATATCCCTCACACTTCACACTCTCCCTATATCCCTCACCCTTCACACTCTCCCGATATCCCTCACCCTTCACACTCTCCCTATATCCCTCACCCTTCACACTCTCCCTATATCCCTCACCCTTCACACTCTCCCTATATCCCTCACCCTTCACACGCTCCCTATATCCCTCGCCCTTCACACTCTCCCTATATCCCTCGCCCTTCACACTCTCCCTATATCCCTCGCCCTTCGCACTCTCCCTATATCCCTCGCCCTTTACACTCTCCCTATATCCCTCGCCCTTCACACTCTCCCGATATCCCTCGCCCTTCACACTCTCCCTATATCCCTCACCCTTCACACTCTCCCTATATCCCTCACCCTTCACACGCTCCCTATATCCCTCGCCCTTCACACTCTCCCTATATCCCTCGCCCTTCACACTCTCCCTATATCCCTCGCCCTTCGCACTCTCCCTATATCCCTCGCCCTTTACACTCTCCCTATATCCCTCGCCCTTTACACTCTCCCGATATCCCTCGCCCTTCACACTCTCCCTATATCCCTCACCCTTCACACTCTCCCTATATCTCTCGCCCTTCACACGCTCCCTATATCCCTCACCCTTCACACGCTCCCTAGATCCCTCACCCTTCACACTCTCCCTATATCCCTCGCCCTTCACACTCTCCCTATATCCTTCACACTCTCCCTATATCCTTCACCCTTCACACTCTCCCTATATCCCTCACCCTTCACACGCTCCCTATATCCCTCGCCCTTCACACTCTCCCTATATCCCTCGCCCTTCACACTCTCCCTATATCCCTCGCCCTTCGCACTCTCCCTATATCCCTCGCCCTTTACACTCTCCCTATATCCCTCGCCCTTTACACTCTCCCGATATCCCTCGCCCTTCACACTCTCCCTATATCCCTCACCCTTCACACTCTCCCTATATCCCTCACCCTTCACACGCTCCCTATATCCCTCGCCCTTCACACTCTCCCTATATCCCTCGCCCTTCACACTCTCCCTATATCCCTCGCCCTTCGCACTCTCCCTATATCCCTCGCCCTTTACACTCTCCCTATATCCCTCGCCCTTTACACTCTCCCGATATCCCTCGCCCTTCACACTCTCCCTATATCCCTCACCCTTCACACTCTCCCTATATCTCTCGCCCTTCACACGCTCCCTATATCCCTCACCCTTCACACGCTCCCTAGATCCCTCACCCTTCACACTCTCCCTATATCCCTCGCCCTTCACACTCTCCCTATATCCTTCACACTCTCCCTATATCCTTCACCCTTCACACTCTCCCTATATCCCTCACCCTTCACATGCTCCCTATATCCCTCGCCCTTCACACTCTCCCTATATCCCTCACCCTTCACACTCTCCCTATATCCCTCACCCTTCACACTCTCCCTATATCCCTTGCCCTTCACACTCTCCCTGTATCCCTCGCCCTTCACACTCTCCCTATATCCCTTGCCCTTCACACTCTCCCTGTATCCCTCGCCCTTCACACTCTCCCTGTATCCCTCGCCCTTCACACTCCCTATATCCCTCACCCTTCACACTCTCCCTATATCCCTCGCCCTTCACACTCTCCCTATATCCCTCGCCCTTCACACTCTCCCTATATCCCTCGCCCTTCACACTCTCCCTATATCCCTCGCCCTTCACACTCTCCCTATATCCCTCGCCCTTCACACTCTCCCTATATCCCTCGCCCTTCACACTCTCCCTATATCCCTCGCCCTTCACACTCTCCCTATATCCCTCGCCCTTCACACTCTCCCTATATCCCTCGCCCTTTACACTCTCCCTATATCCCTCGCCCTTCACACTCTCCCTATATCCCTCACCCTTCACACTCTCCCTATATCTCTCGCCCTTCACACGCTCCCGATATCCCTCACCCTTCACACGCTCCCTAGATCCCTCACCCTTCACACTCTCCCTATATCCCTCGCCCTTCACACTCTCCCTATATCCTTCACACTCTCCCTATATCCCTCACCCTTCACACGCTCCCTATATCCCTCGCCCTTCACACGCTCCCTACATCCCTCACACTTCACACTCTCCCTATATCCTTCACACTCTCCCTCTATCCCTCACACTTCACACTCTCCCTATATTCCTCACACTTCACCCACTCCCTATAACCGTGACAGGTGGTCAGTGATGGGCAAGTATATAACTGTTACAGGCGGTCAGTAATGGGAAAGTCTATAACTTTATTCCTGTATTGAAATGTGCTGCAGATTATGATAGCTGTCCCCACCCTGGGACGTTGATTGTGATCCACGGGAGGTTTGATCAGTTGTTAGCTCGAGGTGGGGGAAATTTTCCACCCCTGCCACAGTACTGAAACGGCTCCTATCAACATCACAAATGACATCCTTTGTGACTGTGACAGAGGTAAGATATCCCTCCTCATCCTCCTTGACCTATCATAGAATGGTTACAGCACAGAAGAATGCCATTGGGCCCGTCGAGCCCGTGCTGGCTGGCTCTGCAAGAGCACTTCAGTTAATCCCACTCCCCCGCCCTTTCCCCCATAGCCCTGCAAATTTTTTTCCTTCAGGTACTTGTCCAAGTCCCTTTTGAAAGCAGTGATTGAGTCTGCCTCCACCACCCTTTCAGGCAGTGCATTCCAGATCATAACCACTCAGAGTAAAAAAGTTTTTCCTCATGTCGCCTTTGGCTCTTCTGCCAGTCACCTTGAATCTGTGTCCTCTGGTTCTCGACCCTTCCACCAATGGGAACAGTTTCTCTCTATCCAGACCCCTCATGATTTTTAACACTTCTCTCAAATCTCCCCTTAATCAACTCTGCTCTAAGGAGAACAACCCCAGCTTCTCCAGTCTATTCACGTAACTGAAGTCCCTCATCCCTGGAATCATTCTCGTAAATATTTTCTGCACCCTCTCTAAGGCCTTCACATCCTTCCTAAAGTGCGATGCCCAGAATTGGACACAATACTCCAGTTGAGGCTGAACCGGTATTTTATACAGGTTCATCATAATTTCCACGCTTTTGTACTACAATGTCTCGCTCTATTCATGAAGCCCAGTATCCTGTAAGCTTTTTTAACCGCGTTCTCAACCTGCCCTGCCACCTTCAATGATTTGTGCACATATACCCCCAGGTCTCTCTGTTCATGCACCCCCTTTAGGATTGTACCCTTTACTTTATATTTCCCCTCATTTTTTCTACCAAAATGTATCACTTTGCATTTTTCTGCGTTAAATTTCATCTGCCACGTGTCCGCCCATTCCACCAGCCTGTCTATGTCCTCTTGAAGTCTATCACTCTCCTCCTCACTGTTCACTATACTTCCAAGTTTTGTGTCATCTGTAAATTTTGAAATTGTGCCCTGTACACCCAAGTCCAAGTCATTAATATATATCAAGAAAAGCAGTGGTCCTAGTACCGACCCCTGGGAAACACCACTGTGTACCTTCCTCCGGTCTGAGAAAAAACCGTTCACCACTACTCCCTGTTTCCTGTCACTTAGCCAATTTCGTACCCATGCTGCCTCTGTCTCTTTTATTCCATGGGCTTCAACTTCGTTGGCAAGCCTATTATGTGGCACTTTGTCGAACGCCTTTTTGAAATCCATGTGCACCACATCACCCGCATTGCCCTCATCAACCCTCTCTGTTACCTCATCAAAAAATTTGATCAAGTTAGTTAAACACGATTTGCCTTTAACAAATCCATGCTGGCTTTCCTTAAGTAATCCACACTTGTCCAAGTGACTGTTAATTTTGTCCCTGATTATTGTTTCCAAAAGCTTCCACACTACCGAGGTTGAACGGACTGGCCTGTAGTGTACAGCGGGCACCTCAAAGCACTGGAGAGGTACCACCAACGCTGTCTCCACAAGATCCTGCCAATCCATTGGCAGGATAGGCGCACCAACGTCAGTGTTCTTGCTCAGGCCAACATCCCCAGCATCGAAGCTTTGACCATGCTCAATCAGCTCCGATGGACGGGTCACATTGTCCGCATGCCCGATACGAGACTCCCAAAACAAGCGCTCTACTCGGAGCTCCGACACAGCAAGAGAGCCCCAGGTGGGCAGAGGAAACGCTTCAAGGACACCCTCAAAGCCTCCTTGAAAAAGTGTACCATCCCCACCGACACCTGGGAATCCCTGGCCCAAGACCGTACAAAGTGGAGGAGAAGCATCCGGGGAGGCGCCGAACACCTTGAGTCTCTTCGCCGGGAGCAAGCGGAAGCCAAGCGCAGGCAGCGCAAGGAGCGCACGTCAACCCAAGCACCCCACCCACCCGCCCCTTCAACCACCGTCTGCCCCACCTGTGACAGACTGTAGGTCCCGCATTGGACTCATCAGTCACTTGCGAACTCATTTTTAATGTGGAAGCAAGTCATCTTCGGTTCCGAGGGACTGCCTAAGAAGTTGTTGCTGGGTTTATCTTTACACCCTTTTTTGAACAAGGGTGTAACATTTGCAGTTCTCCAGTCCTCTGTCACCACCCCAGCTTCTAAGGAGGATTGGAAGATTATTGCCAGTAACTCCGCGATTTCTTCCTTCACTTCCCTCCGCGTCCTAGGATACATCCCATCTGGTCCTGGTGACTTAGCTACTTTAAGTACAGTCAGCCTTTCTAGTACCTCTTTATCAATTTTTATCCCATCCAGTATTTCCTCTACCTCCTCCTTCACTATGTCTATGGCAGCATCTTCTTCCTTGGTGAAGACAGATGCAAAGTACTCATTTAGCACCTCAGCCAGACCCTCTGCCTCCATGTGTAGGTCTCCTTTTTGGTCCCTAATTGGCCCCACCCCTCCTCTTACTACCCGTTTACTATTTATATACCTATAGAAGACATTTGGATTACCTTTATGTTGGCTGCCATTCTATTCTCACACCCTCTCTTTGCCCCTCTTATTTTCTTTTTCACTTCTCCTCTGAACTTTCTATATTTAGCCTGAACCTCAGATGTATTCTCGACCTGATATCTGTCATCCACGCTCTTTTTCTACTTCATCATACTCTCTATTTTGTCATCCAGGGAGCTCTGACTTTAGTTGCCCTGCCTTTCCCCCTAGTGGGAATGTACCTCAACTGTACCCGAACTATTTCCTCTTTAAAGGCAGCCCATTGTTCCATTAGTTTTGTCTGCCAATCTTTGATTCCAATTCACCCGGGCCAGTTCCATTCTCATCCCACTGAAATTGGCCTTCCTCCAATTAAGTATTTTTACTCTAGATTACTCCCTGTCCTTTTCCATAGCTATTCTAAACCTTATGATATTATGATCACTGTTTCCTAAATGTTCCCCTACTGACACTTGCTCCACTTGACCCACCTCATTCCCCAGGACCAGATCCAGCAAAGCCTCCTTCCTCGTTGGGCTGGAAACATACTGATCAAGAAAGTTCTCCTGAACACACTTCAGAAATTTTTCCCCTCTCTGCCCTTTACACTATTACTACCCCAGTCTATATTAGGATAGTTGAAGTCTCCCATTATCACTACTCTATAGTTCCTGCACCTCTCTGTAATTTCTCTGCAAATTTGCTCCTCCATATTTTTCCCACTAGTTGGTGGTCTATAGACTACACCTAGTAGTGTAATGGCACCTCGATTATTTCTTAACTCTAGCCATATAGGTTCTGTCCTTGATCCTTCCAGGACATCCTCTCTCTCCAGCACTGTAACATTCTCCTTAACCAATACTGCCACACCGCCTCCTATCTTTCCTAAACACCTTATATCCAGGAATATTTAATACTAAATCTTGACCTTTTTTCAGCCAGGTCTCCGTTATTGCCACGACATCATATTCCTATATGGCTATTTGCGCCTGCAGCTCACCAACCTTGTTTACTACACTTTGTGCGTTCACATACATGAGTGTAAACCTATCTTAGACCATCCTGTGTTCTCTCTTAGTCTGACCCCACCTAATACCTCACTATTTCTTACTTTAGTGCGATCCGTCTCTCCCAATCCTTTGTGCCCTTTGTTTCTCCTTTCTAATGCTGCATCCTGGTGCCCATCCCCCTGCCAACTTAGTTTAAACCCTCCCCAACAGCACTAGCAAACCTCCCTGCGAGGATATTGGTTCCTTTCCCTGTTGAGGTGCAACCCATCCGGCCTGTACAGGTCCCACCTTCCCCAGAACTGACCCCAATGCCCCAGGAATCTGAAGCCCTCCCTCCTGCACCATCTCTCCAGCCACTCATTCATCTGCTCTATCCTCCTATTTCTATACTCGCTCGCGCGTGGCACCAGGAGTAATCCAGAGCTTACCACCAAGTTCCCCTTCAAGTCACACACCATCCTGACTTAGAAGTATATCGCCGATCCTTCATCGTCGCTGGGTCAAAATCCTGGAACTCCCTACCTAACAGCACTGTGGGAGTACCTTCACCACACGGACTGCAGCGGTTCAAGAAGGCGGCTCACCACCACCTTCTCAAGGGTAATTAGGGATGGGCAATAAATGCTGGCCTTGCCAGCAACGCCCACATCCCATAAACAAATAAATAAATAACTACCTTTGAGGTCCTGCTTTTTAATCTCTTTCCTAGCTCCCTAAAATCTGCCTGCAGGACCTTATCCCTCTCTCTACCTATGTCGTTGGTACCGATATGGACCACTCTGCTGTTCACCTTACCCACCTCAGTATATTCTGCAGCCGCTTGGTGACATCCTTAACCCTGGCACCAGAGAGGCAACATACGATCCTGGAATCACTGCAGCCGCAGAAACGCCTGTCCGCTCCGCTAACTATCGAAAACCCTACCACTGTTGCTCTCCCACTCTTCCCCCTCCCCTCTTGTCTGCAGCCTTTGACATGGTTGACCACTCCATCCTCCTCCAACGTCGTCCAGCTGGGTGGGGCTGCACTCGCCTGGTTCCATTCTTATCTATCTAATCGTAGCCAGAGAATCACCTGCAATGGCTTCTCTTCCCGTTCCTGCACCCTTACCTCTGGTGTCCCCCAAGGACCTATCCTTGGCCCTCTCCTATTTCTCATCTACACGCTGCTTCCTGGCGACATCATCCAAAAACACAGCGTCAGTTTCCACATGTACGCTGACGACCCCCAGCTCTACCTCACCACTTCTCTCGACCCCTCCACGGTCTCTAAATTGTCAGGCTACTTGTCCGACATCCAGTTCTGGACGAGCAGAAATTTTCTCCAATTAAATATTGGGAAGACCGAAGCCATTGTTTTTGGTCCCTGCCACAAACTCAGTTCCCTAACCATGGACTCCATCCCTCTCCCTAATATCTGTCTGAGGCTGAACCACACTGTTCGCAACCTTGGTGTCATATTTGACCCTGAAATGAGTTTCCAACTACATACCCGTGGCAGAACTAAGACCGCATATTTCCACCTCCGTAACATCGCCCGTCTCTGCCCTTGCCTCAGCTCATCCGCTGCTGAAACCCTCATCCGTGCCTTTGTTACCTCTGGACTTAACTATTCCAACGCACTCCTGGCTGGCCTCCCACGTTCTACCCTACGTAAATTTGAGGTCATCAAAAACTCGGCTGCCCGTGTCCTAACTTGCACCAAGTCCTGTTCACCCATCACCCCTGTGCTCGCTGACCTACATTGGCTCCCGGTTAAGCAACGCCTCGATTTCAAAATTCTCATCCTTGTTTTCAAATCCCTCCATGGCCTCGCCCCTCCCTATCTCTGTAATTTCCTCCAGCCCCCACAACCCCTCTAATTCTGCCCTCTTGAGCACCCCTGATTATAATCGCTCAACCATTGGTGGTCGTGCCTTCTGTTGCCTCGGCCCTAAGCTCTGGAATTCCCTGCCTGAACCTCTCCATCTCTCCACCTCTCTTAAGATGCTCCTTAAAACCTATCTCTTTGACCAAGCTTTTGGTCATCTGCTCTAATTTTTCCTTATGTGGCTCGGTGTCAAATTTTTTTGTCTTATAATACTCCTGTGAAGCGCCTTGGGACGGTTTACTACGTTAAAGGGGCTATATAAATACACGTTGTTGTTGTAAATTGGGTCCTTTTAGGGTCCAGGTGGCTTCAAAATGACACTCTTGGCGATGGAAGCCTTGAAGCCAGCCCATGGGAGAATCGGTAACCGATACCTGAACCAGTTGGTCTGCAGAACTACAGGCATCGCTCACCGACTGACCAGCCGGCCTGGCTCACTAACAGAACCTGGAGGCTGGGATTGCCTCCTCTCAGCTCCAGGTAACACTGTGAGCCAATGCCGCTATCGGTAGGGTGGTCCTCGCTAAACAAGCCAGTAAGTCTAAGTTCTAGCTAAACTGCATAGTTCTAACTGGGTGAACTCCAGCAGTCTTCCTGTGCACACCTTGGGTTCCTAAACCTTGGGTTCCTAAACCTTGGCTCTGCCAACCTGCAGCCAAGCTGTCTGGGCTTGGCTAGTAGCATGTGTCCCTCTGGCGAGAGAATGCACACCATGTTGGACAAACAGAACCTTTGAGGTATGTGTGGATTGAATTGGAGACTCTTCAATAAATTGATAGTTTTCCATGTGTGTCAGACAGACAACTGATCCAAAAGAAAACCTTCAAGTGACCATAATATGTTTGAATTTTACATTTAGTTTGAGAGTGATGTAGTCCAATCTGAAACTAAGGTCTTCAATCTAAACAGAGGAAACTACAAGGGTATGAGGGACAAGTTGACCATGGTAGATTGGGAGACTACACTAAAAGGTATGAAGGTGGACATACAATGGCTAACATTCAAGGAAATAATGCATAATTTGCAACAAACATATATTCCTCTAGGGCATAAAAATCCAAAAGGAAAAGTGATCCAACCATGGTTAACAAAAGAAATTAAAGCTAGTATTAAGTCAAAGGAGGAAGCATATAAATTTGCCAGAAAAAGCAGTCAGCCTGAGGATTGGGATCTTTTTAGAAATCAGCAAAGGGGGACCAAGAAATTGATGATGAAAGGGAAAATGGAATATGAGCACAAACTAGCGAAAAATATAAAAACGGATTGTAAAAGCTTCAATAGGTATGTGAAAAGGAAAAGACTGGCGAAGGTAAATGTAGGTCCTTTACAGTCAGAGACGGGAGAATTTATAATGGGGAATGAGGAAATAGAAGAGAAATTAAATAAATACATAGAAGATAGGAGCAGGAGTAGGCCATTCGGCCCCTCGAGCCTGCTCCGCCATTCAATGCGATCATGGCTGATCATCCAAATTCAGTACCGGTCCCTGCTTTCTCCCCATACCCCTTGATCCCTTTAGCCTTAAGAAATATATCCAACTCCTTCTTGAATATATTTAATGAACTGGCCTCCACGCGCCTTCTGTGGTAGAGAGTTCCACAGGTTCACCACTCTCTGGGTGAAGAAATTCCTCCTCATTTCTGTCCTAAATGGCCTACCCTTTATCCTTAGACTGTGTCCCCTGGCTCTGGACTCCCCGACCATCGGGAACATTCTTCCTGCATCTAGTCTGTCCAGTCCTGTCAGAATTTTATAAGTTTCAATGAGATCCCCTCTCATTCTTCTAAACTCCAGCGAGTACAAGTCCAATCGACCCAATCTCTCCTCATACGTCATTCCTGCCATCCCAGGTATCAGTCTGATGAATCTTCACTGAACTTCCATGGCAAGAACATCCTTCCTCAAATAAGGCGACCAAAACTGCACACAATACTCAAGATGTGGTCTCACCAAGGCCCTGTACAACTGCAGCAAGACATCCTTGTTCCTGTACTCAAACCCTCTCGCTACGAAGGCCAACATACCATTTGCCTTCTTAACTGCCTGCTGCACCTGCATGCTTACCTTCAGCGACTGGTGCACAAGGACACCCAGGTCTCGTTTCACTTCCCCATCTCCCAATCGATTGCCATTTAGATAATAATCTGCCTTCCTGTTTTTGCCACCAAAGTGGATAACCTCACATTTATCCACATTATATTGCATCTGCCATGTTTCTGCCCAATCACCCAACATGTTCAAATCATCCTGGAGTTTCTCGACATCCTCCTCACAGCACACATGCCCACCTAGCTTTGTGTCATCTGCAAATTTGGAGATATTACATCTAGTTCCCTTGTCCAGATCCTTTATATATATATTGTGAATAGCTGGGGTCCAAGTCAAGCACGATTTACCTTTTGTGAATCCATGTTGATTTTGTCCGATCCTGTCACTGTTTTCCAAGTGCTCTGCTATTATATCTTTTATAATGGACTCTAGCATTTTCCCCACTACCGATGTCAGGCTTACCGGTCTGTAATTCCCCGTTTTCTCTCTACCACTTTTTTTGAATAGTGGGGTAACATTAGCTACCCTCCAATCCATGGGTACTGTTCCAGATTCCATCGAATGTTGGAAGATGATCAGCAATGCATCTACTATTTCTAGGGCCACTCCCTTAAGTACCCTAGCATGTAGATTATCAGGCCCTGGGGATTTATCGGCCATCAATCCCATCAATTTCCCTAACACCATTTCCCTACAAATACTGATTTCTTTCAGTTCCTCCCTTTCATCAGACCCTATGTTCCCCGGCATCTCTGGGAGGTTATTTGTGTCCTCCTTTGTGAAGACAGAACCAAAATATGTATTTAGTTGGTCTGCCATTTCTTTGTTCCCCATTATAAATTCCCCTGATTTTGACTGCAAGGGACCTACGCTTGACTTCACCAATCTTTTTCTCTTCACATATGTATAAAAGCTTTTACAGTCAGTTTTTATGTTCCCTGCAAGCTTACTCTCATATTCTATTTTCCCCTTCTTAATTAATCCCTTTGTCCTCCTTTGTTGAATCCTAAACTGCTCCCAATCCTCAGGATTATTGCTTTTTCTGGCCAATTTATATGTCCTCTCCTTGGATCTTATGCTATCCCTAATTTCCCTTGTTAGCCACGGTTGAGTCACCTTTTTTGTTTTATTTTTATGCCAACCTGGGGTGAACAAATTCTGTAGTTCATCCATGCGGTCTTTGAATGTTTGCCATTGCCTATCCACCGTCAACCCTTTGAGTGACATTCCCCAATCAATCCTACCCAACTCGCGCCTCAGACCATCATAGTTTCCTTTATTTAAATTTAGGACCCTAGTCTCTTCGTCAACTACTTCATTCTCCATCTTAATGAAGAATTCGATCATATTATGATTGCTCCGACCCAAGGGGCCTCGTACAACAAGATTGCTAATTAATCCTTTCTCGTTACATAATACCCAGTCTAAGATGGCCTGATCTCTGGTTGGTTCCTCGACATATTAAGAACATAAGAAGTAGGAGCAGGAGTAGGCCATACAGCCCCTCGGGCCTGCTCCGCCATTCAATAGGATCATGGCTGATCCGAACCTAGACTCACGTCGACTTCCCTGCCCGCTCCCCGTAACCCCTAATTCCCTTATCAGCGAGGAAACTATCTCCGTTTTAAATTTATTTAATGTCGCAGCTTCCACAGCTCTCTGAGGTAGCAAATTCCATAGATTTACTACCCTCTGAGTGAAGAAGTTTCTCCTCATCTCAGTTTTGAAAGGGCAGCCCCTTATTCTAAGATTATGCCCCCTAGTTCTAGTCTCCCCCATCAGTGGAAACATCCTCACCGCATCCACCCGATCAAGCCCCCTCACAATCTTATATGTTTCGATAAGATCGCCTCTCATTCTTCTGAATTCCAATGAGTAGAGGCCCAACCTACTCAACCTTTCCTCATAAGTCAACCCCTTCATCTCAGGAATCAACCGAGTGAACCTTCTCTGAACTGCCTCGAGAGCAAGTATATCTTTTCTTAAATATGGAAACCAAAACTGCACGCAGTATTCCAGGTGTGGCCTCACCAGTACCCTGTATAACTGAAGCAAGACTTCCCTGCTTTTATACTCCATCCCCCTTGCAATAAAAGCCAAGATTCCATTGGCCTTCCTGATTACCTGCATACTAACCTTCTGTGTTTCATGCACCAGGACCCCCAGATCCCTTTGTACTGTAGCACTTTGCAGTTTCTTTCCATTTAGATAATAACTTGCTCTTTGATTTTTTCTGCCAAAGTGCATAACCTCACACTTTCCAACATTATATTCCACTGCCAAATTTCTGCCCACTTACTTAGCCTGTCTGTGTCCTTTTGCAGGTTTTTTATGTCCTCCTCACTCACTACTTTCCCTCCCATCTTTGTATCGTCGGCAAACTTGGCTACGTTGCACTCGGTCCCTTCCTCCAAATCGTTAATATAGATTGTAAAGAGTTGGGGTCCCAGCACTGACCCCTGCGGAACACCACTCGTCACTGATTGCCAACCCGAGAATGAACCATTTATCCCAACTCTCTGTTTTCTGTTAGATAGCCAATCTTCCACCCATGCCAGTATATTACCCCCAATCCTGTGATTTTTTATCTTGTGCAGTAATCTTTTCTGTGGCACCTTGTCAAATGCCTTCTGGAAGTCCAAATACACCACATCCACTGGTTTCCCTTTATCCACCCTGTTTGTTACATCCTCAAAGAATTCGAGCAAGTTTGTCAAACATGACTTCCCCTTCATAAAACCATGCTGACTATGTCCGATTAAATTATGCTTATCCAAATGTCCTGTTACTGCTTCCTTAATAATGGACTACAACATTTTGCCAACCACAGATGTTAGGCTAACTGGTCTATAGTTTCCAGCCTTTTGTCTACTTCCCTTTTTGAATAAGGGCGTTACATTAGCAGTTTTCCAATCTGCTGGGACCTTTCCTGAATCCAGGGAGTTTTGCAAAATTACCACTAATGCATCCACAATCCCTACCGCTACTTCTCTCAAGACCCTAGGATGTAAGCCATCAGGTCCAGGGGATTTATCCGCCTTAAGTCCCATTATCTTACCGAGTACCACCTCCTTAGTGATTTTAATCGTGTTTAGCTCCTCCCCCCCATAGCCCCCTGTTTGTCCAGTGTTGGGATATTTTTAGTGTCCTCCACTGTAAAGACTGATACAAAATATTTGTTCAGCGTTTTTGCCATCTCCATGTTCCCCAACACTAATTTCCCGGTCTCGTCCTCTAAGGGACCAACATTCACTTTAGCCACCCTTTTTTCTTTTTATATAACTGTAGAAACTCTTGCTATCTGTTTTTATATTTTTTGCTAGTTTACTTTCATAATCTATCTTCCCTTTCTTAATTCATCTTTTAGTTATTGTTTGCTGGCTTTTAAATGCTTCCCAATCTTCTATCCTCCCACTAGATTTGGCTACTTTATATGCCCTTGTTTTCAGTCGGATACTATCCTTTATTACTTTACTTAGCCACGGATGGCTGTCTTTTCTTTTACACCCCTTTTTCCTCAGTGGAATATATTTTTCTTGAAAGTTGTGAAATATCTCCTTGAATGTACACCACTGCTCATGTACTGTCTTACACCTTAATCTATTTTCCCAGTCCACTTTAGTCAACTCTGCTCTCATACCTTCATAGTCTCCTTTATTTAAGCTTAGTACGCTGGTTTGAGATCCAACTCTCTCACCCTCCATTTGAATTTGGAATTCAACCATGTCATTCCAAGGGGATCCTTTACTGGGACATTTTTTATTAATCCTGTCTCATTACACAGGAGCGGATCTAAGATTGCCTGCCCCCTGGTTGGTTCAGTAACATACTGCTCAAGAAACCCGTCCCTAATGCACTCTATGAACTCTTCCTCAAGGCTGCCCTGCCCAATTTGATTTGTCCAGTCAATATGAAAGTTAAAATCCCCCATGATTATAGCTGTTCCCTTATTACAAGCCCCAACTATTTCCTGATTTATACTTCGACCAACAGAGTTGCAACTGTTAGGAGGCCTATAGACTACGCCCACTAGTGACTTTTTCCCCTTATTATCACCCAAACCGTTTCACTATCCTGATCCTTTGACCCAATATCATTTCTCACTATTGCAGTGATTCCATCCTTTATTAACATAGCCACCCCACTTCCCTTTCCTTCCTGTCTGTCCTTCTTAATTGTCAAATACCCCTGGATGTTTAGTTCCCAGTCGTGGTCACCTTGCAGCCATGTTTCTGTAATGGCCACCAGATCATACCCATGTATAGTTATTTGTACCGTCAACTCGTCTATTTTGTTACGAATGCTGCGAGCATTCAGATAAAGAACTTTTAAATATGTTTTGTGACAATTTATTCCTGGTTTTCCTTTATTTTTATACATTCTGTCCCTTCCTGACACGCTCTGGTTTTTAATTCCCCCACTGCTACACTGCTCTATTGCCTTCTCCGCTGACATTTTTATTTTTTGCTCTCTTGAAACCTCCCCCCCACTAATTAGTTTAAAGCCCTCTCTACTGCCCTAGTTATTCGATTTGCCAGGACTCTAGTCCCAGCACTGGCCAAGTGAAGCCTGTCCCAATGGAACAGCTCTCTCCTGTCCCAGTACTGGTGCCAGTGTCCCAAGAAGCAAAACCCATTTCTCCCACACCAGTCTTTGAACCACACATTTAACTCTCTGATTTTATTTACCCTAGCCAAATTTGCTCGTGGCTCAGGTAGTAATCCAGAGATTATTACCCTTGTGGTTCTGCTTTTTAATTTGGCCCCTGGCTGCTCATACTCCCTCAGCAGAACCTCTTTCCTTGTCCTATCTATGCCGTTGGTAGCAACATGGACCACGACAACTGGATCCTCCCCCTCCCACTCCAAGTTTCTCTCCAGCCCAGAGGAGATGTCCTTAACCCTGGCACCGGGCAGGCAACACAGCCTTCGGGACTCGCTCTCGGCTGCAAAGAACCCTATCTATCCCCCTAATGATACTATACCCTACCACTACAACATTTCTTTTTACTCCCCCCACTTGAATGGCCCCCTGCTCCACGGTGCTGTGGACGGGTTGCTCATCCTCCCTGCAGTCCCTGTTGCTGTCCTCACAGGGAGTAAGAGTCTCGAACCTGTTGGACAAGAGCAAGGGCTGCGGCTCCTCCAACACTACCTCCTGGATCCCCGTACCTGCCTCACTCATAGTCACACCCTCCTGTCCCTGACCACAGACTACATCTGAATTAGTTACTCTAATTGGTGTGACTACTTCCTGGAACAGAGTCCAGGTAACTCTCCCCCTCCCTGATGTGTCGCAGTGTTTGAAGCTCGGACTCCAGCTCATCAACACGGAGCCGGAGTTCCTCGAGCAGCCAACACTTACTGCAAATGTGATCACCGTGAGCATCAATGGTGTTCACCAGCTCCCACATATTGCAGCAGAAACACATCACCTGCTCTCCCATTCTATGTAGTTAATTAAATTTATTAATATTATTTTTAAATACCCTCTGCCCCGTTTCTAGATGGTGAATATCACACCTTAGAAACTATAAACCACAGAGTTTAAGTTTAAAAAGAGAGAAATACTCACCAACCAATCACTTACCTGCTTTCTGGTGACGTCACACTTTGATTTCTTTTTACTTCTCTCCTTCCCTCTGAGTTCCGAGTTCGGAGACTGGTACGCCTTACCTGGTCTCTGGAGCCTTTTATAGCCCCGCTGCTGCCGCTGAATTCCCGCCGACGCTCTGAGGCCTTACCTGGTCTTTGGAGCCTTTTATAGCCCCGCTGCTGCCGCTGAATTCCCGCCGACGCTCTGAGGCCTTACCTGGTCTCTGGAGCCTTTTATAGCCCCGCTGCTGCCGCTGAATTCCCGCCGACGCTCTGAGGCCTTACCTGGTCTTTGGAGCCTTTTATAGCCCCGCTGCTGCCGCTCGAGTTTCCCGCCGACGCTCATATTGGTCCAGGAAACCATCCCGTAAACACTCCAGGAATTCCTCCTCCACAGTATTGTTACTAATTTGGTTAGCCCAATCTATATGTAGATTAAAGTCACCCATGATGACTGCTGTGCCCTTATTGCACACTTTAATTTCCCTTTTAATGCCATCCCCAACCTCCGCCTTACTGTTTGGAGGTCTATATACCACTCCCACTAACGTTTTCTGCCCCTTGGTATTTCTCAATTCTACCCATACAGATTCCACATCATCAGAGCTAATATCCTTCCTTACAATTGTGTTAATCCCTTCTTTAACCAGTAATGCTACGCCACCTCCCTTTCCTTTTTGCCTATCTTTCCTGAATATCGAATACCCCTGGATGTTGAGTTCCCATCCTTGGCCATCCTTGAGCCACGTTTCCGTAATCCCAACCAAATCATATTCGTTTACCTCTATTTGCGCAGCCAATTCATCCACCTTATTACGAATGCTCCTCGCATTAAGACACAAAGCCTTCAGGCTTGTTTTTTTAATGCTCTTAGACCTATTAGAATTATTATTTACTGTGGCCACGTTTGATTTAAACCGTTGATTTCTCTGACTGCCACTTTTGTTTTTCTCCTACCTATCTTTTGCTTTTATCCTTGTTTCCCTTTCCTCTGTCTCCCTGCTCAGGTTCCCAACCCCCTGCCATTTTAGTTTAAACCCTCCCCCAGAGCACTAGCAAACACTCCCCCTAGGACATCGGTTCCAGCCCTGCCCAGGTGCAAACCGTCCGGTTTGAACTGGTCCCACCTCCCCCCAGAACCGGTTCCAATGTCCCGGGAACTTGAATCCCTCCCCGTTGCACCATTCCTCTAGCCACGTAATCATCTGAAATATCCTTCTATTTCTACTCTGACTAGCACGTGGCACTGGTAGCAATTCTGAGATTACTACCTTTGAGGTCCTATTTTTTTAATTTACCTCCTAACTCCCTATATTCAGCTTTTAGGACCTCATCCCGGTTTTTACCTATATCGTTGGTACCTATATGCACCACGACAACTGGCTGTTCACCCTCCCCTTCCAAGATGTTCTGCAGCCGCTCTGAGACATCCTTGACCCTTGCACCAGGGAGGCAACACACCATCCTGGAGTCTCGTTTGTGGTCGCAGAAACGCCTATCTATTCCCCTTACAATAGAATCCCCTATTACTATAGCTCTACCCCTCTTTTTCCTCCCGTCCTGTGCAGCAGAGCCACCCCTGGTGCCAGGAAGTTGGCTGCTGCTGCTTTCCTCTGATAAGCCATCCCCCCCAACAGTACTCAAAGTGGTGTATCTGTTTGAGAGGGGGATGTCCACAGGGGACCCCTGCACTACCTGCCTGCGCCTAGTACTCTGCCTGTTGGTCACCCCTTCCCTTTCTGCCTGTCCAACCTCTACCTGCGGTGTGTCCAACTGCGTAAACGTGCTATTCACGACGTCCTGAGCATCGCGAATGCTCCAGTATGCATCCAATCGCAGCTCCAGCTATGCGGTCTGTCGGTAGCTGCAGCTGGATGCACTTCCTGCACACGTAGTTGTCAGGGACACAGGAAGTGTCCCTGAGTTCCCACATAGCGCAGGAGGAGCATACCACATGGCCGGGCTGTCCTGCCATGACTTACCCTTTAATTAATTGAAATTAAATTAAATCAATCAATCCCACCAATTACACTACAGTTAAATGGTTTACCAACAGTCCCCGCTACACCAGAGAGACCTTAGTAACTATAAACCACTATAAATACTTTGTTTCTGGCTTCACGGAGGAAGACACAAAATACCTCCCAGAAATACGAGAAAACCAAGGGTGTGGCGAGAATGAGGAACTTAAAGAAATTATTATTAGTAAAAAAAAAAGTACCAGCAAAATTAATGGGACTAAAAGTCGATAAATCCCAAGGACCGGATGACCTACATCCTAGGGTTTTGAAAGAGGGGGCCATTGGGATAGTGGACGCATTGGTTGTCATCTTCCAAAATTCTATAGATTCTGGAAGGATGTTCCCGATGGCGGGGGAGTCCAGAACCAGGGGTCACAGTCTAAGGATAAGGGGTAAGCCATTTAGGACAGAGATGAGGAGGAATTTCTTCACCCAGAGAGTGGTGAACCTGTGGAATTCTCTACCACAGAAGGCAGTTGAGGCCAATTCATTAAATATATTCAAGAAGGAGTTAGATATATTTCTTAAGGCTAAAGGGATCAAGGGATATGGGGAGAAAGCAGGGACAGGGTACTGAATTTGGATAATCAGCCATGATCTCATTGAATGGCGGAGTAGGCTCGAGGGGCCGAATGGCCTACTCCTGCTCCTATCTTCTATGTTTCTATGGAACGGTTCCTGCAGATTGGAGGATAGCAAATGTTTAAGAAAGGAGGGAGAGAGAAAACGGGGAACTACAGACCTGTTAGCCTCACATCAGTAGTTGGGAAAATGCTGAAATCTATTATAAAGGATGCAATAACTGGGCACTTAGAAACTAATAGTAAGATTGGGCAGAGCCAACATGGATTTATGAAAGGGAAATCCTGTTTAACAAACCTATTGGCGTTCTTTAAGGATGTAACTAGTGGAGTAAACAAAGGGGATCCGGTAGATGTGGTGTATTTGGATTTTCAGAAGGCCTTCGATAAGGTTCCACACAAGAGGTTGGTGAACAAAATTAGGGCACAGGGAATTGGGGGTAATATACTAGCATGGATTGAGAATTGGTTAATAGACAGAAAACAAAGAGTAGGGAAAATCGGGTCTTTTTCAGGATGGCAGGCTGTGACTAGTGGGGTACCGCAAGGATTGGTGCTTGGGCCCCAGCTATTCACAATCTATATCAATGATTTGGAATAGGGAACTAAATGTAACATTTTCAAATTTGCTGATGATACAAAGCTAGGTGGCAGTGTCAGTTGTGAAGAGGATGTGAAGAGGCTGCAGGGGGATCTCGACAGGCTCAGTGAGTGGGCGAGAACATGGCAGATGGAACATAATGTGAATAAATGTGAAGTTACCCACTTTGGTAGAAAAAACAGAAATGCAGAGTATTTCCTAAATGGTGAAAGATTGGGGAATGCAGATGCTCAAAGGGACCTGGGTGTCCTTGTACATGAGTCACTGAAAGTGAATGTGCAGGCGCAGCAAGCCATTAGGAAGGCAAATGGTATGTTGGCCTTCATTACAAGAGGATTTGAGTACAGGAGTAAAGAAGTCTTACTCCAATTATAGGGCCTTGGTGAGACCACACCCAGAATACTGTGTACAATTTTGGTCTCCTTACCTAAGGAGGGATATACTTGCCATAGAGGGAGTGCAACGAAGGTTCACGAGATTGATTCCTGGGATGGCGGGACTGTCGTGTGAGAAGTGATTGAGTAAACTAGGCCTGTATTCTCTTGAATTCAGAAGAATGAGAGGGGATCTCATTGAAGCATACAAAATTATTACAGGGTTTGATAGGATGGCTGCTGGGAGAATGTTTCCCTTGGCTGGGGAGTCTAGAACCAGGGGCCACAGCCTCAGGATAAAGGGTAGGCCATTCAGGACTGAGATGAGAAGAAATTTCTTCACAAAGAGGGTGGTGAATCTTTGGAATTCTCTGCCCCAGAAGGCCGTGGAGGCTCAGTCATTGGGTATGTTCAAAACAGAAGTCGATAGATTTCTGACTAGTAAAGGCATCAAGGGATATGGCGATAGGGCCAGTGAATGGAGTTGAGGCAGAAGATCAGCCACAATCTCATTGAATGGCGGAGCAGGCTCGAAGGGCCGAATGGCCGACTCCTGCTCCTATTACTTATGTTCTTCACATCTCTGTGGTGGGAGTTTGGGTGTAAGAATCGCCTGGAATTTCTGCAGGAGTACTCCCGATGTAACTTTTAGACAGCTGTTCACACTGTTCCTCCGGGAGACCCCCAAAGATTGGGTGGGAGATCGAGACCCCTGTCTCTACCCCATTATCTCTTTCCATTGCATGTGTGTTGTGAGTTATTTCATCAATCCAAACAGAACTGGTACAGACAAACTAGACTAATCCATGAGCAGCAATCCTCAATACACAACGCAAAGCTAGGTATGCACTTGACATACATATGTAAATATATCTATGATAAATTAAAATATTTGCATGGCTTGCAGTTCCTGTGTTACACTTGCTTCCTGTAACACATTCATAGAATGGTTACAGCACAGAAGGAGGCCATTCAGCCCATCGAGCCCACGCTGGCTCTCTGCAAGAGCCCTTCAGCTAGTCCCAGTCCACCGCCCTTTCCCCGTTGCCCTTCAGCTAGTCCCAGTCCACCGCCCTTTCCCCGTTGCCCTTCAGCTAGCCCCAGTCCACCGCCCTTTCCCCATTGCCCTTCAGCTAGTCCCACTCCACCGCCCTTTCCCCGTTGCCCTTCAGCTAGTCCCAGTCCACCGCCCTTTCCCCGTTGCCCTTCAGCTAGTCCCAGTCCACCGCCCTTTCCCCGTTGCCCTTCAGCTAGTCCCACTCCACCGCCCTTTCCCCGTTGCCCTTCAGCTAGTCCCAGTCCACTGCCCTTTCCCCGTTGCCCTTCAGCTAGTCCCAGTCCACCGCCCTTTCCCCGTTGCCCTTCAGCTAGTCCCACTCCACCGCCCTTTCCCCGTTGCCCTTCAGCTAGTCCCACTCCACCGCCCTTTCCCCGTTGCCCTTTTGCATTTTGTTAATAACACCTCTGTTATAAAACTGCATCTTCTGACTTACCAGGAACATTGCCACAAAGGATTTGCTGTTAGCTGTAACATTAAATGTCTTGCATCTAGAATGCACTCCCTCTGTCACACTTACTTCCGGTGTCACACTTTTGCCCTAACACTAATGATTGGTTCAAGGTAAAATCAGCAGCAAGTCAGAATTGAAGAGGTCGGGAAGGTATGAACAGATAGCAAGGAAACTGCCAATGAGAAACTATAAAGGTCTTTTGAAAATGACCAATCCTGAATGAGACAGGAGAATCCACTCATAAAAAAAACAAAAAAAAGTGAAGTGAACAAATTCAATCTATAAATGCTTTTTAATAAAAAGGTTCATCTGCATTTTTTCTCAACTGAAATTTCTAATGCCCAAAATAAGGTTTCAACCAAAAATAACAAAACGTTACATATTTCACAATAACGCTGAAACTTACCCATTGAATTGTCATTAAAGTTTTTACTTCAAAGATGAGGCTTGGACTGGAAATTTCTGCCACGGCCCTTGGCTCTCTGAGCTGCAGATAGATCCTGCAGCCTGAGCATTTGCAGTGTGCACTATTGCCTTGGGTGTATAAGAACATAAGAAATAGGAGCAGGAGTCGGCCATTTGGCCCCTCGAGCCTGCTCTGCCATTCAATAAGATCATGGCTGATCTTCTACCTCATCTCCACTTTCATGCACTATCTCCATATCCCTTGATTCCTTAATATCCAAAAATCTATCGCTCTCTGTCTTGAATATACTCAATGACTGAGCCTCCACAGCCCTCTGGGGCAGAGAATTCCAAAGATTCACCACCCCCTGTGTGAAGAAATTTCTTCTCATCTCAGTCCTGAATGGCCGACCCCTTATTCCGAGACTGTGACCCCTGGTTCTAGATTCCCCAGCCAGGGGGAACATCCTCCCTGCATCTACCCTGTCAAGCCCTGTAAGAATTTTGTATGTTTGAATGAGATCACCTCTCATTCTTCTAAACTCTAGAGAATATAGGCCTAGTCTACTCAATCTCTCCTCGTAGGACAATCCTTCCATCCCAGGAACCAGTCTGGTGAACCTTCGTTGCACTCCCTCTATGACAAGTATATCCTTCCTTAGGTAAGGAGACCAAAACTGTACACAATACTCCAGGTGTGGTCTCACCAGGGCCCTATATAATTGCAGTAAGATGTCTTTACTCTTATACTCAAATCCTCTTGTAATAAAGGCCAACATACCATTTGCTTTCCTAATTGCTTGCTGTATCTGCATGTTAACTTTCAGTGATTCGTGTACAAGGACACCCAGATCCCTCTGAACACCAACATTTCCCAATCTCTCACCATTTAAATAATACTCTGCTTTTCTATTTTTCCTACCAAAGTGGTTAACTTCACATTTCTCCACATTATATTCCATTTGCCATGTTCTTGCCCACTCACTTATCCTGTCTATATCCCCTTGAAGCCTCTTTGCATCCTCCTCACAACTTACATTCTCACCCAGCTTTGTATCATCAGCAAACTTGGATATATTACATTTGGTTCCCGCATCCAAATCATTAATGTAGATTGTGAATAGCTGAGGCCCAAGTCACTGATCCTTGCACTACCCCACTAGTTACAGACTGCCAAACCGAAAATGACCCGTTTACTTCTATTCTCTGTTTTCTGTCAGGAGATTCATTTTGAATTTACCCCCTTCAAGCGCAGACCGTGTCCTCTGGTCTCTGCCTGTGGCCCTGAACTTGTCTTCAGGTCTTTGTCTCTGTTGGTTAGCTGTGTCCTCACCTCTGTCTTTCATAGCCTTGTTTCCAACAAGCCAATCACTATCTCCCACCTGTGTCACTCCTCTGACGCAGCCCCCACCTCCACTCCCCAAGACTGAGCAGTGCAAGCTCTGGCATAAACCAGACAAGCAAGACCCTGTCTCGTTCTCCTCAGCCAATACCACTAACTATTTCAGGATAACCATGGAACATAGAGAGTCCTGGAAGTTAGGATAATCCCAGGCTCCTCTTCTCAATGACCAGTTGCTTTCTTCATTCCCTTGCCTGTCACTTCAAATAGCAAGTTCCAGGAGCTCATAGAGTTCTTCATATTGAAGATAAAGACCATTTGTACAGCTGTCTCCATCGCTTCCTTGCCCTCTATCCCTAATCTCTCCCCAGGCTCCTGCCTACTCTAATTCTGCGCCTTCAGCTTTTTATACTTTATCTCCTATATCCTGGCTCCAAACATATCCACGAGATACCATAAGTACCCTTATCATTCCCCTTACCACTCAACTCCTAATTAGTCCTATTCCTGCCCTCAAGGTACATAGAATAATGGACACCTCACTCTGTCTCATAACTTCAAAACCATCGTCATCACCACCGTCTAAAAAAAGCACTCAGCCCATCTAGTTACACCTATCAGGAAAGGCTGAACAGGCTGGGTCTCTTTTCTCCAACACAGATCCTCCATTATGATAGCAAAATACTGCGGATGCTGGAAATCCGAAATAACAACAGAAAATGCTGGAAAAACTCAGCAGGCCAGGCAACATCCGTGGAGAGAAAATAGAGTCAACCTTTCGAGTCAAACCCTTTGTCAAGACTGGAAAGGCACAGGAAATGAAATAGATTGAGCGGCCAGGCTGGGAGAGAACAAAAGAGAAGTGAAGAGACATTAAGAGGTATTCAAAATGAGACGAGATGGTGATAGGACTAGTGGAGACAAAAGACGGCTCTAGATTAGGTGTGAAATGTGCTGGCAGAATGGGAGACAGCTGCCATGTGGGAGAGAGAAAAAGGGGGGGGGGAAAAGGGCTAAAACAAAGGTGTGGCTAAAAATACAAGTAAAAATATAATAGGGGCCGAGGTTATGATTTGAAATTGTTGAACTCGATATTGAGTCCGGAAAGCTGTAAAGTGCCTAATCGGAAGATGAGGTGCTGTTCCTCGAGTTTACGGTGAGCTTCTGTGGAACAATGCAAGAGCCTGAGGGCGGTGAGGTCCGAGTGGGAATGGGGCGGTGAATTAAAGTGACAGGTGACCGAAAGCTCAGGGTCACACTTACGGACTGAACGGAGGTGTTCCGCAAAGTGGTCACCCAATCTGCGTTTGGTCTCCCCAATATAGAGGAGACCACATCGTGAGCAGCGAATACAGTATACTAGATTGCAAGAAGTACAAGTAAATCGCTGTTTCACCTGGAAGGGGTGTTTGGGGCCCTGGACAGTGGGACGGGGGGAGGTATAAGGGCAGGTGTTGCATCTCCTGCGCTTGCACGGTAAGGTGCCGGGCGAAGGGGAAGGGGTGCTGGGGGTGATAGAGGAGTGGACTAGGGTGTCTCGGAGGGAGCGGTCCCTACGGAATGCTGGGAGGGGAAGATGTGTTTGGTGGTGGGATCACTTTGGAGGTGGCGGAAATGGCGGAGAATGATCCGTTGAATGTGGAGGCTGGTAGGGTGAAAGGTGAGGACAAGGGGAACCCTATCGTGGTTCCGGGAGGGAGGGGCAGGGGTGAGGGCAGAAGTGCGGGAGATAGAACGGACATGGTCGAGGGCCGTGTCAACCATGGTCCAGGGCCCCAAACACCCCTTCCAGGTGAAACAGCGATTTAGTTGTACTTCTTGCAATCTAGTATACTGTATTCGCTGCTCACGATGTGGTCTCCTCTACATTGGGGAGACCAAACGCAGATTGGGTGACCGCTTTGCGGAACACCTCCGTTCAGTCCGTAAGGGTGACCCTGAGCTTCCGGTCGCCTGTCATTTTAATTCACCGCCCCATTCCCACTCGGACCTCACTGTCCTCGGCCTCTTGCATTGTTCCACGGAAGCTCAGCGTAAACTCGAGGAACAGCACCTCATCTTCCGATTAGGCACTTTACAGCCTTCCGGGCTTAATATCGAGTTCAACAATTTCAGATCATAACCTCGGCCCCCATTACATTTTTACTTGTATTTTTATCCACACCTTTGTTTTGGCCCTTCCCCCCCCCCCTTTTTCTCTCTCCCACATGGCAACTGTCTCCCATTCTGCCAGCGCATTTCACACCTAATCTAGAGCCGTCTTTTGTCTCCACCAGTCCTGTCACCATCTCGTCTCGTTTTGAATACCTCTTAATGTCTCTTCACTTCTCTTTTGTTCTCTCCCAGCCTGGCCACTCAATCTATTTCATTTCCTGTGCCTTTCCAGTCTTGACAAAGAGTTTGACTCGAAACATTGACTCTATTTTCTCTCCACGGATGTTGCCTGGCCTGCTGAGTTTTTCCAGCATTTTCTGTTGTTATTACAGATCCTCCATTGTCCAGCTCTGTGGGGCAGCCTTTACATATATCCATTTCAACCTATCCAAACACAGCTAGTACATCGCTTGTCATGGCTTCTCTTCACGCCCACCCCCACCAACACTGTTACCTCTGGAATCTCCCAAGGATCCAAGGCCAATTGTAGCCCCATTATCCCAACCGAGATCAGTCAACTCACTGGGCTGGGGGATGTAAGCTGGGGGGGGCTTGCTGGTCTGTGTGTCTCAGGCCCAAAGGTGCTTTAATTAGGGTAGCTCTGGTGATTGACTTGAGTTCATCCAGTCATCAGAGCTCGATAATCAAGACAACTAACTCATTTATCATCCTGTCAATTCCCAGACACACATATGTAGCCCTTCCTGTTTAAAGAAAGGTTCTGCCTGATCAGTTTCTGGCTGTACACATGGAGTGTAAACTAACTCTTTGCTTTCTCTGCAGGCTTCCAGTACCAGTGCTACCCATTCCGCAGCCATAGCCTGAGTCCTTTCCTACCACGGCCACGTGAAGAGAGGCAGAAAGGCAGAACCGGTGAGGAGGTCAGTGGTGGTAGAGGTGAGTGTGGTTTGGCAAGGGTCCATGTGGGGCAGAGATTCATAGATTTTTGGACGCTAAAGGGATCAAGAGATATGTGGATAGTGCAGGAAAGTGGAGTTGAGATAAAAGATCAGCCATGATCTTACTGAATGGTGGAGCAGGCTCGAAGGGCCGAATGGCCGACTCCTGCTACTATTTCTTATGTTTTTGTCTTAAAATGCTCCTGTGCAGTGCCTTGGGACGTTATACTACGTTAAAGGCGCTATATAAATACAAGTTGTTGTTGTTCTTATGTTCTCCCTTCCTCCTACAAGCTCAGGTGTTTAAAAACTAAGCCTAGCGTTACCTAACCATTGCCAAGTCAGGTAGAGTCCTGCACCGTGAGCCTGGGTGTCTCAATATAAGTGTGAATATGCATTGCAGTGCTGAGTGTGGCAGTGGGTGAGAAGGCCAGCTCAGGCTGAAACTATACATCCAGCATCAGCCTGTGAACAGTCCTGGAGAGAGTTGGAATTGGAGATGAGGGAGTGGAGCTTTGAGCGTGAACTGCTAAAGGACTATCTATTCCCCTGACTATTGAATCGCCCACTACTCCAACTCTATTCTTGTTTCTTATCCCCCGGGTTGTCCATTGCTCCATGATTTCACGCTTCCTCTGAGTCACTGTCCATCTCATACTCGTCCAACACAAACTCGGGGCTTCCCTCCAACTTCCCCCACACTGAGAGCGGATACCCCCCACACAATGCGGATACCCCCCACGCTGAGAGCGGATACCCCCACACAATGCGGATAACCCCCACACAATGCGGATACCCCCCACGCTGAGAGCGGATACCCCCACACAATGCGGATACCCCCCACGCTGAGAGCGGATACCCCCACACTGAGAGCGGATACCCCCCACACTGAGAGCGGATACCCCCCACGCTGAGGGCGGATACCCCCCACACTGAGAGCGGATACCCCCACACAATGCGGATACCCCCCACGCTGAGAGCGGATACCCCCACACTGAGAGCGGATACCCCCACACTGAGAGCGGATACCCCCACGCTGAGAGCGGATACCCCCCACGCTGAGAGCGGATACCCCCCACGCTGAGAGCGGATACCCCCCACGCTGAGAGCGGATACCCCCACACTGAGAGCGGATACCCCCACACTGAGAGCGGATACCCCCACACAGAGCGGATACCCCCACACAATGCGGATACCCCCACGCTGAGAGCGGATACCCCCACACTGAGAGCGGATACCCCCCACACTGAGAGCGGATACCCCCACACAATGCGGATACCCCCACGCTGAGAGCGGATACCCCCCACGCTGAGAGCAGGTACCCCCCACGCTGAGAGCGGATACCCCAACGCTGAGAGCGGATACCCCCACGCTGAGAGCGGATACCCCCACACTGAGAGCGGATACCCCCCACGCTGAGAGCGGATGCCCCCACGCTGAGAGCGGATGCCCCCCACGCTGAGAGCGGATGCCCCCCACGCTGAGAGCGGATACCCCCACACTGAGAGCGGATGCCCCCCACGCTGAGAGCGGATGCCCCCCACGCTGAGAGCGGATACCCCCCACGCTGAGAGCGGATACCCCCCACGCTGAGAGCGGTTACCCCCCACGCTGAGAGCGGGTACCCCCCACGCTGAGAGCGGGTACCCCCCACGCTGAGAGCGGATACCCCCACGCTGAGAGCGGATACCCCCACGCTGAGAGCGGATACCCCCACGCTGAGAGCGGGTACCCCCCACGCTGAGAGCGGATACCCCCCACGCTGAGAGCGGATACCCCCACGCTGAGAGCGGGTACCCCCCACGCTGAGAGCGGATACCCCCACGCTGAGAGCGGGTACCCCCCACGCTGAGAGCGGATACCCCCACACTGAGAGCGGATACCCCCACACAATGCAGATACCCCCACACAATGCGGATACCCCCACACTGAGAGCGGATACCCCCACACAATGCGGATACCCCCACACAATGCGGATACCCCCACACTGAGAGCGGATACCCCCACACAATGCGGATACCCCCACACAATGCGGATACCCCCACACTGAGAGCGGATACCCCCACACAATGCAGATACCCCCACACAATGCGGATACCCCCACACTGAGAGCGGGTACCCCCACGCTGAGAGCGGATACCCCCCACACAATGCGGATACCCCCACACAATGTGGAAACCCCCACACAATGCGGATACCCCCCACGCTGAGAGCGGATACCCCCCACGCTGAGAGCGGATACCCCCCACGCTGAGAGCGGATACCCCCCACACAATGCGGATACCCCCACGCTGAGAGCGGATACCCCCACGCTGAGAGCGGATACCCCCACGCTGAGAGCGGGTACCCCCCACGCTGAGAGCGGATACCCCCCACACAATGAATGCGCTGATGGTGATTGTGTGGGTTTGTTCTGTTTGGACAGGTGCCCAGTTGGGATCAAGTGATTCGCTACGTTCACTGTTTCTGGAGTGGATGAACCCGGTCTTTCTCCGCCCACCAGAGGTAGGATCTGCCACCTGTGGGCTGTTTGCTGCATTATTAACCATTATAAGTTGCCTGTGACCTAACTCGCACCAAGTCCCATTCATCCATCACTCCTGTGCTCACTGACCTACATTGGCTCCCGGTCCAGCAACGCTTCGATTTTAAAATTCTCATCCTTGTTTTCAAATCCCTCCATGGCCTCGCCCCTCCCTATCTCTGTAATCTCCTCCAGCAATCTACAACCCACCGAGATATCTGCGCTCCTCCAATTCTGGCCTCTTGTGCATCCCTGATTTTCATCTCTCCACCATTGGCGGCCGTGCTTTCAGCTGCCAAGGCCCTAAGCTCTGGAATTCCCCCCCTAAACCTCTCCGCCTTGCTATGTCTCGTTCCTCCTTTAAGACGCTTCTAAAAATCATCTACTTCAACCAAGAGTTCCTGTTCTTATGTGGCTCGGTGTCAAATTTTGTTTGATAACGCTCCTGTGAAGCGCCTTGGGATGTTTTCCTAAGTTAAAGGTGCTATATAAATACAAGTTGTGTTGTGTTGAAGTAATCTGGACTCTCTAAGAGTAAAGTAAGGGAGGACATTGATGGCCAGGAAATAAATAGAGTTATAGAACAGGAGTTTAAAAAGATGGTTAAAAATAAAGTGAGAGGAACTGCTGTTAAAAATGAGTTAATCTGTCTGTACAGCAATACACACAGTGTCCGTAATAAAACAGGGAAGCTGGAGGCAATCATGCGTTGCGAGGAACCAGACATAGTAGCAATTACTGAGACATGGCTACAGAAAAATCAGGACTGGGAATTAAACATTGCAGGGTATAACATATTTAGAAAAGATAGAGAGGGAAAAAGGGGAGGTGGAGTTGCTGTACTTATTAGGGATGACATATTGGCAGTAGAAAAAAGGGACGTAGATATCAGCAAGACAAAAATAGAATCCATATGGATAGAGATAAAAGATAATAAAGGATCAATCAAACTAATAGGCGTAGCCTACAGAGCACCTAATATTGGAAGGGAGGTGGAGGAAGAAATATACAGACAAATTAGAGAAATGAATAAAAAACAAAGAATAATAATCATGGGGGATTTCAACTACCCCGATATTAATTGGACAGAAGAGGTAGGTAAAGGGGATAAGGGAATGGAGTTCCTGCAATGTGTACAGGACTCCTTTCTAACCCAATATGTAAAAAGCCCAAAGCCCAACAAGGGAGAATTTGCTATTGGATCTAGTTATGGGGAATGAGCCAGAGCAGATAAAAGAAGTAAAAATAGGGAAACATATAAGCAATAGTGACCATAATATAATACGCTTTAAGATGATAATAGAGAAGGACATAAGTATGACAAAAAACAGGTTAATAGATTGGAGAAAAGCTGATTTTGAGGTGCTGAGAATAGAACTTGGGAAGATAAAATGGGCAACAATATAGGGTGAGATGGAGCATTGCAGCAAGGAAGATTGAGAAGAGCGTTGGTGCGATGAAATAGCCTTGCTTGTCCCCGGTCCGTACATGAATTGGGTCAGTGGTGGATCTGTTGGTCAGGCTCACGACTTGCATATTGTCGTGAAGCAGGCGGAGGATGGTGACAAACTTTTGAGGGCAGCCGAATTTGAGGAGGACACTCCATAATCCTTCACGGTTGACAGTGTCAAAGGCCTTTGTGAGGTCAAAGAAGGCCATGTACAGTGATTGGTGCTGTTCCCTGCATTTCTCTTGTAGTTGACGCGCAATGAAGATCATGTCCATTGAGCCCCTTAGTGAACGGAGTCCAGATTGTGACTCTGGGAGGAGCTCTTCAGCCAATGAGAGAAGGCAATTGAGGAAGATTCTTGCGATGACTTTCCCTGTGGCAGACAGCAGGGAAACTCCTCTGTACACTAAACATCTGTAAGACAAAGGTCCTCTACCAACCTGCCCCCGCAGCACTGCCCCCCGATTATCAAAATCCACAACGAGGACTTGGACAATGTGGACCACTTTCCATACCTCGGGAGTTTACTGTCAACAATGCCTTCAGTGTGCCAGTGCAGCCTTCGGTCGCCTGAAGAAGAGAGTGTTTGAAGACCAGGACCTCAAACGCGGCACTAAGATCATGGTCTACAGAGCAGTAGTGATACCCGCCCTCCTGTATGCTTCAGAGAGATGGACCATATTCAGCAGGCATCTCCAAGCACTAGAGAGGTACCACCAACGCTGCCTCCGCAAGATCCTGCAAATCCATCGGCAGGATAGGCGCACCAACGTCGGTGTTCTTGCTCAGGCTAACATCCCCAACATCGAAGCTCTGTCCACATGCCCGATACAAGACTCCCAAATCAAGGGCTCTATTCGGAGCTCCGACATGGCAAGGGAGCCCCAGGTAGGCAGAGGAAGCGCTTCAAGGACACCCTCAAAGCCTCCTTGAAAAAGTGCAACATCTCCACTGACACCTGGGAATTCCTGGCCCAAGATCGCACAAAGTGGAGGAGAAGCATCCAGGAAGGCCTCGAGTCTCTTCGCCGGGAGCAAGTGGAAGCCAAGCGCAAACAACGGAAGGCAACCCAAGCACCCCACCCTGCCCCTTCAACCACCGTCTGCCCCACCTGTGACAGAGACTGTAGGTCCCGCATTGGACTCATCAGTCACCTGAGAGCTCATTTTTAGTGTGGAAGCAAGTCATCCTCGGTTCCGAGGGACTGCCTAAGAAAGAAAGAACAGTAATCGTGGGGGACTTTAATCTATAGACTTGGCAAACCAAATTTGCAGCAATAGTGTGGAGGACGAATTCATGGAATGTATGCAAGATAGTTTTCTAGATCAGTATGTTGAGGAACCACTAGGGATCAGGCTATTTTAGATCCAGTTTTGTGCAACGAGAAAGTGTTAATTAATAACCTTGTAGTAAAGGGGCCTTTAGGGAAGAGTGACCATAATATGATAGAATTTTATATTGAGTTTGAAAATGATTTAGTTCAATCTGAAACTAGGGTCTTAAATCTAAACAAAGCAAACTACGTAGGTATGAGGGGCGAGTTGGTTAAGGTAGATTGGGAAACTACGTTAAAAGGTGTGACGGTAGAGAAGCAATGGTGGGAAACTTTCAAATGTTGGTGTTCAGAGAGATTTGGGAGTCCTCGTGCAAGAAACACAGAAAGCTAGCATGCAATTACAGCAAGCAATAAGGAAGGCAAATGGCTTGTTGGCCTTCATTGCAAGGAGATTGGAGTATAAGAGTAAGAAAGTCTTGCTACAATTGTACAGGGCCTTGGTGAGACCACACCTGGAGTACTGTGCACAGTTTTGGTCTCCTTATCTAAGGAAGGATATACTTGCCTTGGAGACGGTGCAACAAAGGTTCACTAGATTGATTCCTGGGATGAGAAGGCTGTCCTATGATGAGAGATTGTGTAGAATAGGCCTTTACTCTCTGGAGTTTAGAAGAATGAGAGGTGATCTCATTGAGACATATGAGATTCTGAAGGGGATCGACAGGATAGATGCCGAGAGGTTGTTTCCCATGGCTGGAGTGTCCAGCACTAGGGAGCATAGTCTCAGGATGAGGGGTCGGCCATTTAAGACCGAGATGAAGAGGAATTTCTTCACTCAGAGGGTTGTGAATCTTTGGAATTCTCTGCCCCAGAGTGCTGTGAATGCTGAGTCTTTGAGTACATTCAAGGCTGAGATCGATAGATCTTTGGACTCTAGGGGAATCAAGGAGATCGGGCGGGAAAGTGGAGCTGAGGTCGATGATCAGCCATGATCTTATTGAATGGCAGGGCAGGCTCGAGGGTCTATATGGCCCACTCCTGCTCCTATTTCTTATGTTCTTATGGCTAGCACTTAAAGAATGAATACATTATTTTACAACAATTATACATTTCTTTAAGGCACATAAACCCCACAGGAAAAGTGGTCCAACCGTGGCTAATAAGAGAAGTTAAAGATAGTATCAGATCAAAGGAAGAGGCTTATAATTTTGCCAAAAAGAGTAGTAAGCCTGAGGATTGGGAGGATTTTAGAATTCAGCAAAGGAGGACCAAGAAATTGATAAAGAAAGGGAAACTAGAATATGAGAGTAAACTAGTGAGAGACATAAAAACAGACTAAAAGCTTCTATAGGTATGTAAAAAGGAAAAGATTAGCGAAAGTAAATGTGGGTCCCTTACAGGCTGAGACAGGAGAAATTATAATGGGGAATAAGGAAATGGCAGAGAAATTAAACAAATACTTTGTGTCTGTCTTCACGGAAGAAGACGCAAAAAACTTCCCTGAAATAGTGGAGAACCAACGGTCTAGTGAGAATGAGGAACTGAAAGAAATTCATATTAGTAAAAAAAAAGTACTGGAGAAATTAATGGGACTGAAAGCTGATAAACCCTCTGGACCTGATGGCCTACATCCTAGGGTTTTGAAAGGGGTGGCTACAGAGATAGTGGATGCATTGGTTGTCATTTTGAAAATTTCAATAGATTCTAGAACGGTTCCCGTGGATTTGAAGGTGGCAAATGTAACCCCACTATTTAAGAAAAGAGGAAGAGAGAAAACGGGGATCTACAGACCAGTTAGCCTGACATCAGTAGTAGGGAAAATGCTAGAATCTATTATTAAGGACGTGGTAACAGGGCACTTAGAAAATAATAATAGGATTGGGCAGAGTCAACACGGATTTATGGAAGGGAAATCGTGTTTGACAAATCTGTTACGTTTTTGAGGTTGTAACTAGCAGAATAGATAAAGGGGAATCAGTGGATGTGGTATATTTGGATTTTCAGAGGCCACACAAGAGGTTATTAAACAAAATTAGGGCTCATGGGATTGGGGCTACTATACCAGCATGGATTGAGGATTGGTTAATGGACAGAAAACAGAGTAGGAATAAACGGGTCGTTTTCGGTTTGGCAGTCTGTAACTAGTGGGGTACCACAAGGATTAGTGACTTGGGCCTCAGCTATTCACAATCTACATCAATGATTTGGATGCGGGGACCAAATGTAATATATCCAAGTTTGCTGATGATACAAAGCTGGGTGGGAATGTAAGTTGTGAGGAGGATGCAAAGAGGCTTCAAGGGGATATAGACAGGCTAAGTGAGTGGGCAAGAACATGACAAATGGAATATAATGTGGAGAAATATGAAGTTATCCACTTTGGTAGGAAAAATAGAAAAGCAGAGTATTTTTTAAATGGTGAGAGATTGGGAAATGTTGGTGTTCAGAGGGACCTGGGTGTCCTTGTACACGAACCACTGAAAGTGAACATGCAGGTACAGCAAGCAATTAGAAAAGCAAATGGTATGTTGGCCTTTATTACAAGAGGATTTGAGTATAAGAGTAAAGACGTCTTACTGCAATGATATAGGGCCCTGGTGAGACCACACCTGGAGTATTGTGGACAGTTTTGGTCTACTTACCTAAGGAAGGATATACTTGCCATAGAGGGAGTGCAAAAAAGGTTCACCAGACTGGTTCCTGGGATGGGGGGATTGTCCTATGAGGAGAGATTGAGTAGACTAGGCCTATATTCTCTAGAGTTTAGAAGAATGAGGGGTGATTTCATTGAAACACACAATATTCTTACAGGACTTGACAGGGTAGATGCAGGGAGGATGTTTCCCCTGGCCGGGGAGTCTAGAACCAGGGGTCACAGTCTCAGAATAAGGGGTCGGCCATTCAGGACTGAGATGAGGAGAAATTTCTTCACTGAGGGTGGCGAATCTTTGGAATTCTCTACCCCAGAGGACTGTGGAGGCTCAGTCGTTGAGTATATTCAAGACAGAGATCGATAGTATATAAAATTATGAGGGGCCTAGATAGAGTGGATAAGAAGGGTGGTAGAGGCAGAGACCCTCAACACATTTAAAAAGTACTTAGATATGCTTTTGAAGTGCCGTAACCTACAGGGCTACGGACCAAGCGCTGGAAAGTGGGATTAGGCTGGAGAGCTCTTTGTCGGCCGGCACGGACAAGATGGGCCGAATGGCCTCTTTCTGTGTTGTAAATTTCTATGATTCTATGATAGATTTTTGAATATTAAGGGAATCAAGGAATATGGGGATAGTGCAGGAAAATAGAGATGAGGTAGAATAGCAGCCATGATCTTATTGAATGGCTGAGCTGGCTCCAAGGGCCAAATGGCCGACTCCTGCTCCTATTTTTTATGTTCTTATGTTGTTATATAGCTTGTCCTGTTGGATTGAGCCTAATCATAGAGTCATAACGGCACAGAAGGAGGCCATTCGGCCCATCGAGTCCGTGCCGGCTCTCTGTAGAGCAATCCAGTCAGTCCCATTCCCCCGCTCTATCCCCGTAGCCCTGCAAGTTTATTTCCTTCAAGTGTCTATCCAGTCTCCCCTTGAAAACATTGAGTGTCTCCGCTTCCACCACTTCCGTCGGCAGCGAGTTCCAGGTCCTCACCAATCGCTGCGTAAAAAAGTTTTCCCTCACGTCCCCCCCTGTATCTCTTGCCCAAAACCTTAATTCTGTGTCCCCTAGTCCTTGTACCGTCAGCTAGTTGAAACAGCCTTTCCCCGCCTAGCCTAACCAAACCCGTCATAATCTTGTACACCTCTATCAAATCACCCCTCAACCTCCTTTCCTCTAATGAAAACAAATCCAGTTCTCCAACCTGTCCTTGTAGCTAAGATCCCCCATCCCCGGATAAATCTCCTCTGAACCCTCTCAAGGGCCTTCACATCCTTCCTAAAGTGTGGTGCCCAGAACTAGACGCAACCAGCGCTTTATAAAGGTTCAGTATAACCTCTCTACTTTTGTACTCAATACCTCTATTTATGAAGCCCAAGATCCCACATGCTTTGCTAACCATACTCTCAATATGTTCTGCCACCCTCGGGGACCTATGCACATTAACTCCACGGTCCCCCTGTCCCTGCACACTCTTCAAAACTGTGCCATTAAGTGTATATTGCCTCCCCCTGTTCCTTCTGCCAAAATGCATCACCTCACACTTCTCTGTATTAAATTCCGTCTGCCACTTGTCTGCCCATTCTGCTAGCCTTTCTATGTCCTGTTGCAATCAATTGATATCATCATCACTGTTTGCCACCCCCTCAAGTTTGGTATCATCGGCAAATTTAGAAACTCTACTCTGTATTCCAATATCCAGGTCATTTATTTATATATATATACTAGCTGAAGTGCCCGGCGGGCCGAGGCTTTTTCGAGGGCATGTTGTTGTTGGAAGAGAGAGAGAGAGCGACTGGGGGGAAGAGAGAGAGAGCGACTGGGGGGAGGGGAAGGGAGGGGGAGGGGGGGAGGGGAGGGCAGGGCGGGGCGGAGGGGAGGGGAGGGGGGGGACGGGGGGGGAGGAGGGAGGAGGGGGGAGGAGGAGAGAGGAGGGGGGGAAGAAGGGGCGGGGGGAGGAGGGAGGAGGAGAGAGGAGGGGGGAGGAGGAGAGAGGAGCGGGGGGGAGAGGAGGGAGGGGGGGAGGAGAAGGGGGAGAGTCCACGAGCCCCCTGATCCCCGTCCCCCCAAACTCCCGAGCCCCCTGATCCCCACCCCCCCGAACTCCAGAGGTTGGCCCCCCCGAGACTCGCCTCCCCCCCCCCCCCCCCCCCCCCCCCACCAACCAAGCACCGAACTCCGGAGGCGCGATTTTCCGAGCACCGGCCTCCCGAGCTGGCTTCAAGATTGCGGCTGTGCGAGACGGCCGGAGGGCCCGGTTGCCAGGGTAACCGCTGACGCTGACCAAGCCCCGCCCCCCGGCCGAGCCAGAGAGAGAGACGCCGCATCTCAGCTGCTCCTGCTGCGCGCGCACCCTTTAGTAAGGTAGCGGCGCTGGGCTGAGGCCCGCCCCTCCAGCCTTCGAGTGGGGCCGGGAGGTGCCTAGCTTGGGCGTGGGTGCGGAGGAGACGCCGAGGCTTGGAGGCCTACCTGGAAAAACGGGGAAAGGTAGGAAAATTAATGAGATGAGATAAGTTAATTTCTAAATCATTTTTTTGAAAAACAATATGTGTTTTAAAAGCAACGTTTTTTTTAAAGACGCAGAAAGCGGGAAAAAGAAAGGAAAAGTTTGGAATCAAGATGGTGGCGACTCACCTCGGTTCAGAACGATAAGGCCCGCCCACACACGCACCGATTGGCCCGGCGGCACACGCCAGCAACCCGGCGTACGATTGGAGGGCGACTGGGGGGAAGAGAGAGAGCGACTGGGGGGGAAGAGAGAGAGCGACTGGGGGGGAAGAGAGAGAGCGACTGGGGGGGAAGAGAGAGAGCGACTGGGGGGAAGAGAGAGAGCGACTGGGGGGAAGAGAGAGAGCGACTGGGGGGAAGAGAGAGAGCGACTGGGGGGAAGAGAGAGAGCGACTGGGGGGAAGAGAGAGAGCGACTGGGGGGAAGAGAGAGAGCGACTGGGGGGAAGAGAGAGAGCGACTGGGGGGAAGAGAGAGAGCGACTGGGGGGAAGAGAGAGAGCGACTGGGGGGAAGAGAGAGAGCGACTGGGGGGAAGAGAGAGCGGGTGGGGGGAAGGGAGGGCGGGTGGGGGGGAAGGGAGGGCGGGTGGGGGGAAGGGAGGGCGAAGGGGAGGGGGGAAGGGGGACGGGGGGGAAAGGGGGGGGAAGGGGCCACTCTCGGAGCCCCCGCCCCGCACTCTCGAGAGCCATGCTCTCCAAGCCCCAGCCGCCCCGCTGTCCGAGCCCCGCCCCCCCCGCCCGAGCCCCGCCCCCCCCCCGCCCGAGCCCCCGCCCCCCCCCCGCCCGAGCCGAGCGCGGAACACTCACCAAGGCCGAGAGCACTGTCGAGAGCCCCGCCCCCCCACCCGCCCGAGCCGAGCGCGGAACATTCACCAAGGCCGAGAGCACTGTCGAGAGCCCCACCCGCCCGAGCCGAGCACGGAACACTCACCAAGGCCGAGAGCACTGTCGAGAGCCCCGCCCCCCCCCCGCCCGAGCCGAGCGCGGAACACTCACCAAGGCTGAGAGCACTGTCGAGAGCCCCGCCCCCCCCCCCCGCCCGAGCCGAGCGCGGAACAGAGACGCCGCGTCTCACCTGCTGCTGCTGCGCGCGTACCCTGACCCTCGTGGCTGACGCCGTTGCCCTGGGTAACGTGACACGGGGGGGGGGGTGGGGTGAGGAGCTTAGCAGAAGCCCAATCACCTAGCTCGGGCGTGGCTGGGCAAGAAAGGCGCAGGCTTTCAGGCCTAAGAAAAAAACGGGGAAAGGTAGGAAAAAGAATGTTCAGGTTAGAGAAAATATTTACAAATGAGTGATTTTTTTTAAAAACAATTTAATAAATTCAATTTTATTTTGGTGGAAATGTATATTTGAAAAGAAAGACGCAGAAAGCAGGAAAAAGACTGGAAGCAAGATGGCGGCGACTCACCTCGGTTAAGAACGATAAGGCCCGCCCACACACGCACCGATTGGTCGACCGTCAGGTCACCAAAGCGTAGGATTGGTCAATCGTCCCGTCACTCGACCGTAGGAGGGCCCGGCCGCACGCGGCAGCAAGCCGCCATACGATTGGTCGAGCTCGAGGTCACTCTGTCGCTAATGAGCGGATAATGAGATGCTAATGAGCGGAATGTTAAGGTTTTTGGGATACCGCGGGCGCGATTTTAGCCCGGCCGAAACGTAAATACGCTTAAAACCATCTCGGAAGCGTAAGCTTTCTTTGGAGGTAACGCGGCGCGTAGGTACGCCCTGTAACTTTCGAGCGCATAGCCCGCCAGACGCACACGCGATGACAGACAGAATGACAGAATGCCAGACAGACAAAAGGACAGACAGAAGGACCGATTTATATATATAGACTAGCTGGAGTGCCCGGCGGTGCCGAGGCTTTTTCGAGGGCATTTTGTTGTTGGAAGAGAGAGAGAGAGAGCGACTGGGGGGAAGAGAGAGAGCGACTGGGGGGAAGAGAGAGAGCGACTGGGGGGAAGAGAGAGAGCGACTGGGGGGAAGAGAGAGAGCGACTGGGGGGAAGAGAGAGAGCGACTGGGGGGAAGAGAGAGAGCGACTGGGGGGAAGAGAGAGAGCGACTGGGGGGAAGAGAGAGAGCGACTGGGGGGAAGAGAGAGAGCGACTGGGGGGAAGAGAGAGAGCGACTGGGGGGAAGAGAGAGAGCGACTGGGGGGAAGAGAGAGAGCGACTGGGGGGAAGAGAAAGCGACTGGGGGAAGAGAGAGAGCGACTGGGGGGAAGAGAGAGAGCGACTGGGGGGGAAGAGAGAGAGCGACTGGGGGGAAGAGAGAGAGCGACTGGGGGGAAGAGAGAGAGCGACTGGGGGGAAGAGAGAGAGCGACTGGGGGGAAGAGAGAGAGCGACTGGGGGGAAGAGAGAGAGCGACTGGGGGGAAGAGAGAGAGCGACTGGGGGGAAGAGAGAGAGCGACTGGGGGGAAGAGAGAGAGCGACTGGGGGGAAGAGAGAGAGCGACTGGGGGGTAGAGAGAGAGCGACTGGGGGGAAGAGAGAGAGCGACTGGGGGGAAGAGAGAGAGCGACTGGGGGAAGAGAGAGAGCGACTGGGGGGAAGAGAGAGCGACTGGGGGGAAGAGAGAGCGACTGGGGGGAAGAGAGAGAGCGACTGGGGGGAAGAGAGAGAGCGACTGGGGGGAAGAGAGAGAGCGACTGGGGGGGAAGAGAGAGAGCGACTGGGGGGAAGAGAGAGAGCGACTGGGGGGGAAGAGAGAGAGCGACTGGGGGGAAGAGAGAGAGCGACTGGGGGGAAGAGAGAGAGCGACTGGGGGGAAGAGAGAGAGCGACGGGGGAAGAGAGAGAGCGACGGGGGAAGAGAGAGAGCGACGGGGGAAGAGAGAGAGCGACGGGGGAAGAGAGAGAGCGACTGGGGGGAAGAGAGAGAGCGACTGGGGGGAAGAGAGAGAGCGACTGGGGGGAAGAGAGAGAGCGACTGGGGGGAAGAGAGAGAGCGGGTGGGGGGAAGAGAGAGAGCGGGTGGGGGGAAGGGAGGGCGGGTGGGGGGGAAGGGAGGGCGGGTGGGGGGGAAGGGAGGGCGGGTGGGGGGAAGGGAGGGCGGGTAGGGGCGGGGGGGGAGGGGGGGGGCGGGGGGGAAGGGGAGGGGGGGAAGGGGGACGGGGGGGAAAGGGGGTGGAAGGGGCCGCTCTCGGAGCCCCCGCCCCGCACTCTCGAGAGCCATGCTCTCCAAGCCCCAGCCGCCCCGCTGTCCGAGCCCCGCCCCCCGCCCGAGCCCCGCCCCCCCCGCCCGAGCCCCCGCCCCCCCCCGCCCGAGCCGAGCGCGGAACACTCACCAAGGCCGAGAGCACTGTCGAGAGCCCCGCCCCCCCACCCGCCCGAGCCGAGCGCGGAACATTCACCAAGGCCGAGAGCACTGTCGAGAGCCCCACCCGCCCGAGCCGAGCACGGAACACTCACCAAGGCCGAGAGCCCCGCCCCCCCCCCGCCCGAGCCGAGCGCGGAACACTCACCAAGGCCGAGAGCACTGTCGAGAGCCCCGCCCCCCCCCCCCCGCCCGAGCCGAGCGCGGAACAGAGACGCCGCGTCTCACCTGCTGCTGCTGCGCGCGCACCCTGACCCTCGTGGCTGACGCCGTTGCCCTGGGTAACGTGACACGGGGGGGGTGGGGTGAGGAGCTTAGCAGAAGCCCAATCACCTAGCTCGGGCGTGGCTGGGCAAGAAAGGCGCAGGCTTTCAGGCCTAAGAAAAAAACGGGGAAAGGTAGGAAAAAGAATGTTCAGGTTAGAGAAAATATTTACAAATGAGTGATTTTTTTAAAAACAATTTAATAAATTCAATTTTATTTTGGTGGAAATGTATATTTGAAAAGAAAGACGCAGAAAGCAGGAAAAAGAATGGAAGCAAGATGGCGGCGACTCACCTCGGTTCAGAACGATAAGGCCCGCCCACACACGCACCGATTGGTCGACCGTCAGGTCACCAAAGCGTAGGATTGGTCAATCGTCCCGTCACTCGACCGTAGGAGGGCCCGGCCGCACGCGGCAGCAAGCCGCCATACGATTGTTTGACCTCGAGGTCACTCTGTCGCTAATGAGCGGATAATGAGATGCTAATGAGCGGAATGTTAAAGTTTTTCGGATACCGCGGGCGCGATTTTAGCCCGGCCGAAACGTAAATACGCTTAAAACCGTTTTGGAAAGGTAAGCTTTCTTTCGATGTAACGCACGCGTAGGTACGCCCTGTAACTTTCGAGCGCATAGCCGCCCAGACGCGCACCTGCAGACAGACAGACAAGGACAGACAGAAGGACCGATTTATAAATATAGATAGATATATATATATCAAAAAAAGCAGTGACCCCAGCACTGACCCTTGGGGAACACCACTGTCTACCATCCTCCAGTCTGAAAAACAGCCATTTACCACAACTCGCTGTTTTCTGTCCTTAAGCCTATTCCTTATCCAAGCTGCCACTGACCCACCTATTCCATGAGCCTCAATTTTGTTAACCAGCCTTCTATGTGGTACTTTGTCAAATGCCTTCCGAAAATCCATGTCGACAACATACAGGGTGGATAAAGGGGAACCAGTGGACGTAGTGTATTTAGACTTCCAAAAGGCATTTGACAAGGTGCCACACAAAAGATTATTGCTCAAGATAAAAAATCACGGGATTGGGGGTAATATTCTGGCGTGGGTGGAGGATTGGCTCTCTAACAGAAAGCAGAGAGTTGGGATAAATGGTTCGTTCTCAGATTGGCAACCAGTAACTAGTGGTGTTCCGCAGGGGTCAGTGCTGGGTCCCCAACTCTTTACAATCTATATTAACGATTTGGAGGAGGGGACCGAGTGTAACATATCAAAGTTTGCAGATGATACAAAGATGGGAGGGAAAGTAGTGAGTGAGGAGGACATAAAAAACCTGCAAAGGGACATAGACAGGCTAAGTAAGTGGGCAGAGATTTGGCAGATGGAATACAATACTGGAAAGTGTGAGGTTATGCACTTTGGCAGGAAAAATCATAGAGCAAGCTATTATCTTAATGGCAAGAAACTGGAAAGTACTGTAGTACAAAGGGATCTGGGGGTCCTGGTGCACGAAACTCAAAAAGTTAGTATGCAGGTGCAGCAAGTGATTAAGAAGGCCAATGGAATGTTGGCTTTTATTGCTAGGGGGTTGGAATATAAAAACAGGGAGGTATTGCTGCAGTTGTACAAGGTATTGGTGAGGCCGCACCTGGAATACTGCATACAGTTTTGGTGTCCATACTTAAGAAAAGACCCCGGGGATGAGGGGGTGGTCATATGAGGAGAGGTTGAGTAGATTGGGACTCTACTCATTGGAGTTCAGAAGAATGAGAGGCGATCTTATTGAAACATATAAGATTGTGAAGGGGCTTGATCGGGTGGATGCGGTGAGGATGTTCCCAATGATGGGTGAAACTAGAACTAGGGGGCATAATCTTAAAATAAGGGGCTGCTCATTCAAAACTGAGATGAGGAGAAACTTCTTCACTCAGAGGGTGGTAGGTTTGTGGAATTTGCTGCCCCAGAAAGCTGTGGAAGCTACATCATTAAATAAATTTAAAACAGAAATAGATAGTTTCCTCGAAGTAAAGGGAATAAAGGGTTACGGGGAGCGGGCAGGAAATTGGACATGAGTCTGGGTTCGGAATGGTCATGGCCCTGTGGGTAGTGGAGCGGGCCCAGGGGCCGTGTAGCCTTGTTCTGCTCCTACTGTGTTCTAATTCTGTTAGATTTCAGGAGATGGTTTTATTCCTGTTCCTGGCTGGGGTGGAGATCGCCTTTACAGAAGGTAAGTACTGTAGAAAATATAGGGACAGAGTGATCTCCTGGAAGAATTTCGATCGCCTAGATGGGTCGGAGAGGAATTTCCCAGATTTTTTTCTCCCAAATTGGCCATTGGGTCTTTATCTGGTTTTTCGCCTCTCCCGGGAGATCACATGGGTTCGGGTGGATGCAGAGTGATAGAAGATTTGAGGTTAGGATCAGATCAGCCATGATCTTATTGAATGGTGGAGCAGGCTCGAGGGGCCGATTGGCCTACTCCTGCTCCTATTTCTTATGTTCTTATGTAATCCTGTCTGTTGCTTCATCAAAAACTTCAATTAGATTAGTCAAACACGATCTTTTTTTAAATTCATTTTTATGGGATGTGGGCATCGCTGGCAAGGCCAGCATTTATTGCCCATCCCTAATTGCCCTTATAAAGGTGGTGGTGAGCCGCCTTCTTGAACCGCTGCAGTCCGTGTGGTGAAGGTACTCCCACAGTGCTATTAGGTAGGGAGTTCCAGGATTTTGACCCAGCGACGATGAAGGATCGGCGATATACTTCTAAGTCAGGATGATGTTTGACTTGGAAGGGAACTTGGAGGTAGTGGTGTTCCCGTGCGTCTGCTGCCCTTGTCCTTCTAGGTGGAAGAGGTCGCTGGTTTGGGAGGTGCTGCCGAAGAAACCATGGCGAGTTGCTGCAGTGCATCTTGTAGATGGTACACACTGCAGCCATGGTACGCCGGTGGTGGAGGGAGTGGTTGTTTAAGGTGGTAGAGGGGGTGCCAATCAAGCGGGCTGCTTTGTCCTGGATGGTGTCGAGCTTCTTGAGTGTTGTTGGAGCTGCACTCATCCAGGCAAATGGAGAGTATTCCATCACACTCCTTACTTGTGCTTTGTACTGTAGATGGTAGAAAGCCGTTTACAAACCCGTGTTGGCTCTCCTTAATTAGCTTAAACCTCTCCAAATGTTCGTTAATTTTTTTCTTGATTATTGTTTCTAAAACTTTACCCACCACTGATGTTAAACTGGACCGGCCTGTAGTTACCAGGATTGTTCTTACACCCTTTCTTGAACAATGGTGTCACATTTGCCACTTTCCAATCCTCGGGCACCTCCTCCACATCCAGGGAAGATTGGAAAATTATGGCAAGCCCTTCCGATATCTCCTCCCCCAATTCCCTTAGCAACCTGGGATGCAAGCCATCTGGACCAGGCGACTTGTCCACTCTCCGCATACCCAGCCTTTCTAGTACATCCTGTCCATCAATTTTCACCCCTTCCTTTGCTTCTACCTTTTCCACTTCAACTGATATTTTGTCAGCATCCACCTCCTTAGTAAACACAGATACAAAGTACTCATTGAGTATTCTAGCCTTGCCCTGCGCCTCTAAGCATATATCACCTTCTTTGTCGCTAATTGGCCCCACCCCGCTTGCTGTTTACATGCCGGTAGAAGATTTTTGGGTTCCCTTTTATGTTAACCGCCATTCTACTCTCATTCTCTCTTTGTCAATCTTATTTTCATCTTCACTTCTCCTCTCAAATTATTGTATTTGGTCTGGTTCTCCCTTGAAGAATTCACCTGACATGCATCATACACCCTCTTTTTTTGTTTCATCATCTTCTCTATCTCCCTCGTCATTCAAGGAGCCCTTTGGTTCCCTTACCCTTCCCTCTTGTTCCCTTTCAATATTTTAAATCCCTCGAAGTCGACACTGTCTAGAGTAAAAAGCCCCAGCTCACTCGACCTATTATAGTAACTGAGGGCCTTCAACTAGCTATCAGTCTAGGGGCCTCCCTCTGAACCTTTTCCAGGGCCTCTATACGACTGGCCATGTGAGGGACTCAAAACAAGCCAGTTCAGTACTAGCAGGTAAACTGTTGGGGAATGAGTGACTACCAGCTGAGAATTGAACCATGCCATGGATCATAAGAGTTTGCAGCACAAAAGAAGGTATTCGGTCTGTCCTCTCTGTGCCAGTTCTTCGCTAGAACAATCCACATTTAATCCAATAGCAAAATACTGCAGATGCTGGAAATCTGAAATAACAACAGAAAATGCTGGAAACACTCAGCAGGCCAGGCAGCATCCGTGGAGAGAGAAACAGAGTTAACGTTTCAGGTCTGGGTCCCTTCATCAGAACTGGAAAAAGCTGGAGATGTAATAGATATTAAGCAGGTGCAGAGACAGGGGTTGGGGTGGGGGGGTGAGCGGGTGGGAGGAAGGAATTGAAGGAATATACTGTGCTTATGTAAGAGGCAGGAAAGATAAAATGTTGCAAATGGGAATGGCAAGATCATACAGCATGAAAAATGGGGCAGGGGTTATAGTTTGAAATTGTTGAACTCAATGTTGAGCCCAGAAGGCTGTAAAGTGCCTAATCGAAAGATGAGGTGCTGTCCCTTGAGCTTACGTTGAGCATCATTGGAACAATGTAATAGGCCGAGGACAGAGATCAGAGTGGGAGTGAAGCGGTGAATTAAAGTGACAGGCGACCGGAAGTTCAGGGTCACCCTTACGGACTGAACGGCGGTGTTCCGCAAAGCGGTCGCCCAATCTGCGTTTGGTCTCCCCAATGTAGAGGAGACCGCATCATGAGCAGCGAATACAGTATACTAGATTGCAAGAAGTACAAATAAATCGCTGTTTCACCTGGAAGGGGTGTTTGGGGCCCTGGACAGTGGGAAGGGAGGAGATAAAATGGCATGTGTTGCATCTCCTGCGCTTGCACGGGAAGGTCCAAGGCAAAGGGGAAGGGCTGTTAGGGGTGATTGAGGAGTGGACCAGGGTGTCGCGGAGGGAGCGGTCCCTTTGGAATGCTGAAAGGGGAGATGAGGGGAAGATGTGTTTGGTGGTGGGATCACGTTGGAGGTGGCGGAAATGGCGGAGGATGATCCGTTGAATGTGGAGGCTGGTGGGGTGAAAGGTGAGGACAAGGGGAACCCTATCGTGGTTCTGGGAGGGAGGGGCAGGGGTGAGAGCAGAAGTGCGGGAAATGGAACGGACACGGTCGAGGGCTGTGTCAACGGTTGAGGAAAAAGTAAAACATGTCGGAAGCACTGGTATGGAAGGTGGCATCGTCAGAGTAGATGTGGCGGAGACGGAGAAACTGGGAGAATGGAATAGAGTCCTTACAGGAAGCGGGGTGGGAGGAAGTGTAGTCCAGGTAGCTGTGGGAGTCAGTGGGCTTGTAGTGGATGTTTGTTGAAAGCCGATCGCCAGAAATGGAGACGGAGAAGTCAAGGAAGGGAAGAGAAGAGTCGGAGATGGACCATGTGAAGGTGAGGGAAGGGTGGAAATTGGAAGTAAAGTGAATGAACTTATCTAGTTCAGGGCGAGAGCAGGAAACGACACCGATACAGTCATCAATGTACCGGAAAAAGAGGTGAGGAAGGGGACCTGAGTTGGACTGGAACAAAGAGTGTTCCACATATCCCATGAAAAGGCAGGCATAGCTCGGGCCCATGCGGGTTCCCATAGCAACACCTTTTACCTTAAAAGATGCAATGGTCTCCCCTGAACCACGCCGTGTAGCAAAGCATTCCATGCTCCTGAAATCCCCTGTGTAAAGAGATTTCTCCTAACCTCTCTCCTCACTCTCTCAGTGACAATTTGAAATTGATGGCCCGTCGTCACTGATTTCCCCAACCAGAGGGAACAGTCTTTCCCAATTCACTCATCAAAACCATTCATCATTTAAAACATTGGATTAAATCTCCACTCGGCCTTCTCTGCTGCAGTGGGAAGAGTCCCAGTGTCTCAAGTCTCTCCTCATAACTAGTTTCCCAACCCTGGGTCCCCCTGGTGAATCCACCTTATCTAATCCCAGCCCTGACCCCTGGGGTTCACCTCATCCAATCCCAGCCCTGACCCCTGGGGTTCACCTCATCCAATCCCAGCCCTGACCCCTGGGATTTCACCTCATCCAATCCCAGCCCTGACCCCTGGGGATCACCTCATCCAATCCCAGCCCTGACCCCTGGTGAATCCACCTTATCTAATCCCAGCCCTGACCCCTGGGGGGGTCACCTTATCCAATCCCAGCCCTGACCCCTGGGGGTCACCTCATCCAATCCCAGCCCTGACCCCTGGGGATCACCTCATCCAATCCCAGCCCTGACCCCTGGGGGTCACCTCATCCAATCCCAGCCCTGACCCCTGGGGATCACCTCATCCAATCCCAGCCCTGACCCCTGGGATTTCACCTCATCCAATCCCAGCCCTGACCCCTGGGGGTCACCTCATCTAACCCCAGCCCTGACCCCTGGGATTTCACCTCATCCAATCCCAGCCCTGACCCCTGGGGTTCACCTCATCCAATCCCAGCCCTGACCCCTGGGATTTCACCTCATCCAATCCCAGCCCTGACCCCTGGGATTTCACCTCATCCAATCCCAGCCCTGACCCCTGGGATTTCACCTCATCCAATCCCAGCCCTGACCCCTGGGATTTCACCTCATCCAATCCCAGCCCTGACCCCTGGGATTTCACCTCATCCAATCCCAGCCCTGACCCCTGGGATTTCACCTCATCCAATCCCAGCCCTGACCCCTGGGATTTCACCTCATCCAATCCCAGCCCTGACCCCTGGGATTTCACCTCATCCAATCCCAGCCCTGACCCCTGGGATTTCACCTCATCCCATCCCAGCCCTGACCCCTGGGGGTCACCTCATCCAATCCCAGCCCTGACCCCTGGGATTTCACCTCATCCAATCCCAGCCCTGACCCCTGGGGGTCACCTCATCTAACCCCAGCCCTGACCCCTGGGGTTCACCTCAACCAATCCCAGCCCTGACCCCTGGGGGGTCACCTCATCCAATCCCAGCCCTGACCCCTGGGATTTCACCTCATCCAATCCCAGCCCTGACCCCTAGGGTTCACCTCATCCAATCCCAGCCCTGACCCCTGGGATTTCACCTCATCCAATCCCAGCCCTGACCCCTGGGATTTCACCTCATCCAATCCCAGCCCTGACCCCTGGGATTTCAGCTCATCCAATCCCAGCCCTGACCCCTAGGGTTCACCTCATCCAATCCCAGCCCTGACCCCTGGGATTTCACCTCACCCAATCCCAGCCCTGACCCCTGGGATTTCACCTCATCCAATCCCAGCCCTGACCCCTGGGATTTCACCTCATCCAATCCCAGCCCTGACCCCTGGGATTTCACCTCATCCAATCCCAGCCCTGACCCCTGGGATTTCACCTCACCCAATCCTAGCCCTGACCCCTGGGATTTCACCTCATCCAATCCCAGCCCTGACCCCTGGGATTTCACCTTATCCAATCCCAGCCCTGACCCCTGGGATTTCACCTCATCCAATCCCAGCCCTGACCCCTACGGTTCACCTCATCCAATCCCAGCCCTGACCCCTGGGATTTCACCTCATCCAATCCCAGCCCTGACCCCTGGGATTTCACCTCATCCAATCCCAGCCCTGACCCCTTTACCCAAACTCTCCATCAATCAACTTTCTATCCAGGCTGCGACATTTCCTGATACCAACGCCTGAATTTTTCTAAGAAGCCTCTTGTGTGACATCTTATCGAACAACTTATGAAAATTCAAATGCACCACTTCTGATGCATTCCCTTTATCTCCCCAATCGGTCACTTCTTCAAAAAGCAATTACATTTTCCAAACACAGCTTGTCTTTAACAAAAGCAAAATAATCTGAAATAAAAACAGAAAATGCTGGAAATACTCAGCAGGTCAGACCGCATCTGTAGAGAGAGAAACAGAGTTAACGTTTCAGGTAAATGACCCTTCATCAGAAGGTTCTGACGAAGGGTCATCGACTTGAAACGTTAACTCTGTTTCTATCTCTACCAATGCGGTCTGACCTGCTCAGTATTTCCAGCATTTTCTGTTTTTGTCTTTAACAAATCTGTGCTGTCTGTCCTTGATTAACCCTTGCCTTTCTAAATCTGTAAAAATTGACCCAAAATAGTTAAAATCAACTAAGGGTGGCCAATGTGGATTTGTAAAAGAGAAGTCATGTCTGACAAAGTTAATTGAGTTCTTCGAGGAAATAACAGTGTATTGATAATGGAAGTACAGATAGTCAGGTAGTGAATGGTTGGGCCAGATAGTCAGGTACTAGACAGTGAACGGTTGGACCAGATCGTCAGGTACTAGACAGTGAACGGTTGGACCAGATCGTCGGGCACTAGGCAGTGAACGGTTGGACCAGATCGTCAGGTACTAGACAGTGAATGGTTGGGCCAGATAGTCGGGCACTCGGCAGTGAACGGTTGGACCAGATAGTCAGGCACTAGGCAGTGAATGGTTGGGCCAGATAGTCAGGTACTAGACAGTGAACGGTTGGACCAGATAGTCAGGCACTCGGCAGTGAACGGTTGGACCAGATAGTCGGGCACTAGGCAGTGAATGGTTGGGCCAGATAGTCAGGTACTAGACAGTGAACGGTTGGGCCAGATAGTCAGGCACTAGGCAGTGAACGGTTGGGCCAGATAGTCAGGTACTAGACAGTGAACGGTTGGGCCAGATAGTCAGGTACTAGACAGTGAATGGTTGGGCCAGATAGTCAGGCACTCGGCAGTGAACGGTTGGACCAGATAGTCAGGTACTAGGCAGTGAACGGTTGGACCAGATAGTCGGGCACTAGACAGTGAACGGTTGGGCCAGATAGTCAGGCACTAGACAGTGAACGGTTGGGCCAGATAGTCGGGCACTAGACAGTGAACGGTTGGGCCAGATAGTCAGGCACTAGGCAGTGAATGGTTGGGCCAGATAGTCAGGCACTAGGCAGTGAACGGTTGGACCAGATAGTCAGGCACTCGGCAGTGAACGGTTGGACCAGATAGTCAGGTACTCGGCAGTGAACGGTTGGACCAGATAGTCAGGCACTAGGCAGTGAACGGTTGGACCAGATAGTCGGGCACTCGGCAGTGAACGGTTGGACCAGATAGTCAGGCACTAGGCAGTGAACGGTTGGACCAGATAGTCAGGCACTCGGCAGTGAACGGTTGGACCAGATAGTCAGGCACTCGGCAGTGAACGGTTGGACCAGATAGTCGGGCACTCGGCAGTGAACGGTTGGACCAGATAGTCAGGTACTAGACAGTGAACGGTTGGGCCAGATAGTCGGGCACTCGGCAGTGAATGTTTGGACCAGATAGTCAGGCACTAGGCAGTGAACGGTTGGACCAGATAGTCAGGCACTAGACAGTGAACGGTTGGGCCAGATAGTCAGGCACTCGGCAGTGAACGGTTGGGCCAGATAGTCGGGCACTAGGCAGTGAACGGTTGGACCAGATAGTCAGGCACTAGACAGTGAACGGTTGGGCCAGATAGTCAGGCACTAGACAGTGAACGGTTGGGCCAGATAGTCAGGCACTAGACAGTGAACGGTTGGGCCAGATAGTCGGGCACTAGGCAGTGAACGGTTGGACCAGATAGTCAGGCACTAGACAGTGAACGGTTGGACCAGATAGTCAGGCACTAGGCAGTGAACGGTTGGACCAGATAGTCAGGCACTAGGCAGTGAACGGTTGGACCAGATAGTCAGGCACTAGACAGTGAACGGTTGGACCAGATAGTCAGGTACTAGACAGTGAACGGTTGGACCAGATAGTCAGGCACTAGACAGTGAACGGTTGGACCAGATAGTCAGGCACTAGGCAGTGAACGGTTGGACCAGATAGTCAGGTACTAGACAGTGAACGGTTGGGCCAGATTGTCAGGCACTAGGCAGTGAACGGTTGGACCAGATAGTCAGGTACTAGACAGTGAACGGTTGGGCCAGATAGTCAGGTACTAGACAGTGAACGGTTGGACCAGATAGTCAGGTACTAGACAGTGAACGGTTGGGCCAGATAGTCGGGCACTAGACAGTGAACGTTGGACCAGATAGTCAGGCACTAGGCAGTGAATGGTTGGACCAGATAGTCGGGCACTAGGCAGTGAACGGTTGGACCAGATAGTCGGGCACTAGGCAGTGAACGGTTGGGCCAGATAGTCAGGTACTAGACAGTGAACGGTTGGGCCAGATAGTCAGGCACTAGGCAGTGAACGGTTGGGCCAGATAGTCGGGCACTAGACAGTGAACGGTTGGACCAGATAGTCAGGTACTAGACAGTGAACGGTTGGGCCAGATAGTCAGGTACTAGACAGTGAACGGTTGGGCCAGATAGTCGGGCACTAGACAGTGAACGGTTGGACCAGATAGTCAGGTACTAGACAGTGAACGGTTGGGCCAGATAGTCAGGTACTAGACAGTGAACGGTTGGGCCAGATAGTCGGGCACTAGACAGTGAACGGTTGGACCAGATAGTCAGGTACTAGACAGTGAACGGTTGGGCCAGATAGTCAGGCACTCGGCAGTGAACGGTTGGACCAGATAGTCAGGCACTCGGCAGTGAACGGTTGGATCAGATAGTCAGGCACTAGGCAGTGAACGGTTGGACCAGATAGTCAGGTACTAGACAGTGAACGGTTGGGCCAGATAGTCGGGCACTAGGCAGTGAACGGTTGGACCAGATAGTCAGGTACTAGGCAGTGAACGGTTGGACCAGATAGTCAGGCACTCGGCAGTGAACGGTTGGGCCAGATAGTCGGGCACTAGACAGTGAACGGTTGGACCAGATAGTCAGGCACTAGGCAGTGAACGGTTGGGCCAGATAGTCGGGCACTAGACAGTGAACGGTTGGACCAGATAGTCGGGCACTAGGCAGTGAACGGTTGGGCCAGATTGTCAGGCACTCGGCAGTGAACGGTTGGACCAGATAGTCGGGTACTAGACAGTGAACGGTTGGGCCAGATAGTCGGGCACTCGGCAGTGAACGGTTGGGCCAGATAGTCGGGCACTAGACAGTGAATGGTTGGGCCAGATAGTCAGGTACTAGGCAGTGAACGGTTGGACCAGATAGTCGGGCACTCGGCAGTGAACGGTTGGGCCAGATAGTCGGGCACTAGACAGTGAATGGTTGGGCCAGATAGTCAGGTACTAGGCAGTGAACGGTTGGGCCAGATAGTCGGGCACTCGGCAGTGAACGGTTGGACCAGATAGTCAGGTACTAGACAGTGAACGGTTGGGCCAGATAGTCAGGTGCTAGGCAGTGAACGGTTGGGCCAGATAGTCGGGCACTCGGCAGTGAACGGTTGGACCAGATAGTCAGGCACTAGGCAGTGAATGGTTGGGCCAGATAGTCGGGCACTAGACAGTGAACGGTTGGGCCAGATAGTCAGGCACTAGACAGTGAACGGTTGGACCAGATAGTCAGGCACTCGGCAGTGAACGGTTGGACCAGATAGTCGGGCACTAGGCAGTGAACGGTTGGACCAGATAGTCAGGTACTAGGCAGTGAATGGTTGGGCCAGATAGTCAGGTACTAGACAGTGAACGGTTGGGCCAGATAGTCAGGTACCAGGCAGTGAACGGTTGGACCAGATAGTCGGGCACTAGGCAGTGAACGGTTGGACCAGATAGTCGGGCACTAGGCAGTGAATGGTTGGGCCAGATAGTCAGGTACTAGACAGTGAACGGTTGGGCCAGATAGTCAGGTACTAGACAGTCAACGGTTGGGCCAGATAGTCAGGTACTAGGCAGTGAACGGTTGGGCCAGATAGTCGGGCACTCGGCAGTGAACGGTTGGACCAGATAGTCAGGCACGAGGCAGTGAATGGTTGGGCCAGATAGTCGGGCACTAGACAGTGAACGGTTGGACCAGATAGTCAGGTACTAGGCAGTGAATGGTTGGGCCAGATAGTCAGGTACTAGACAGTGAACGGTTGGACCAGATAGTCAGGTACAAGGCAGTGAACGGTTGGGCCAGATAGTCGGGCACTCGGCAGTGAACGGTTGGACCAGATAGTCAGGCACTAGGCAGTGAACGGTTGGGCCAGATAGTCGGGCACTCGGCAGTGAACGGTTGGACCAGATAGTCAGGTACTAGACAGTGAATGGTTGGGCCAGATAGTCGGGCACTAGACAGTGAACGGTTGGGCCAGATAGTCGGGCACTAGGCAGTGAACGGTTGGACCAGATAGTCAGGCACTCGGCAGTGAACGGTTGGACCAGACAGTCAGGCACTAGGCAGTGAACGGTTGGACCAGATAGTCAGGCACTAGGCAGTGAACGGTTGGACCAGATAGTCAGGCACTAGGCAGTGAACGGTTGGACCAGATAGTCAGGCACTAGACAGTGAACGGTTGGACCAGATAGTCAGGTACTAGACAGTGAACGGTTGGACCAGATAGTCAGGCACTAGACAGTGATCGGTTGGACCAGATAGTCAGGCACTAGGCAGTGAACGGTTGGACCAGATAGTCAGGTACTAGACAGTGAACGGTTGGGCCAGATTGTCAGGCACTAGGCAGTGAACGGTTGGACCAGATAGTCAGGTACTAGACAGTGAACGGTTGGGCCAGATAGTCAGGTACTAGACAGTGAACGGTTGGACCAGATAGTCAGGTACTAGACAGTGAACGGTTGGGCCAGATAGTCGGGCACTAGACAGTGAACGTTGGACCAGATAGTCAGGCACTAGGCAGTGAATGGTTGGACCAGATAGTCAGGCACTAGGCAGTGAACGGTTGGACCAGATAGTCGGGCACTAGGCAGTGAACGGTTGGGCCAGATAGTCAGGTACTAGACAGTGAACGGTTGGGCCAGAGAGTCAGGCACTAGGCAGTGAACGGTTGGGCCAGATAGTCGGGCACTAGACAGTGAACGGTTGGACCAGATAGTCAGGTACTAGACAGTGAACGGTTGGGCCAGATAGTCAGGTACTAGACAGTGAACGGTTGGGCCAGATAGTCGGGCACTAGACAGTGAACGGTTGGACCAGATAGTCAGGTACTAGACAGTGAACGGTTGGGCCAGATTGTCAGGTACTAGACAGTGAACGGTTGGGCCAGATAGTCGGGCACTAGACAGTGAACGGTTGGACCAGATAGTCAGGTACTAGACAGTGAACGGTTGGGCCAGATAGTCAGGCACTCGGCAGTGAACGGTTGGACCAGATAGTCAGGCACTAGGCAGTGAACGGTTGGACCAGATAGTCAGGTACTAGACAGTGAACGGTTGGGCCAGATAGTCGGGCACTAGGCAGTGAACGGTTGGACCAGATAGTCAGGTACTAGGCAGTGAACGGTTGGACCAGATAGTCAGGCACTCGGCAGTGAACGGTTGGGCCAGATAGTCGGGCACTAGACAGTGAACGGTTGGACCAGATAGTCAGGCACTAGGCAGTGAACGGTTGGGCCAGATAGTCGGGCACTAGACAGTGAACGGTTGGACCAGATAGTCGGGCACTAGGCAGTGAACGGTTGGGCCAGATTGTCAGGCACTCGGCAGTGAACGGTTGGACCAGATAGTCGGGTACTAGACAGTGAACGGTTGGGCCAGATAGTCGGGCACTCGGCAGTGAACGGTTGGGCCAGATAGTCGGGCACTAGACAGTGAATGGTTGGGCCAGATAGTCAGGTACTAGGCAGTGAACGGTTGGACCAGATAGTCGGGCACTCGGCAGTGAACGGTTGGGCCAGATAGTCGGGCACTAGACAGTGAATGGTTGGGCCAGATAGTCAGGTACTAGGCAGTGAACGGTTGGGCCAGATAGTCGGGCACTCGGCAGTGAACGGTTGGACCAGATAGTCAGGTACTAGACAGTGAACGGTTGGGCCAGATAGTCAGGTACTAGGCAGTGAACGGTTGGGCCAGATAGTCGGGCACTCGGCAGTGAACGGTTGGACCAGATAGTCAGGCACTAGGCAGTGAATGGTTGTGCCAGATAGTCGGGCACTAGACAGTGAACGGTTGGGCCAGATAGTCAGGCACTAGACAGTGAACGGTTGGACCAGATAGTCAGGCACTCGGCAGTGAACGGTTGGACCAGATAGTCGGGCACTAGGCAGTGAACGGTTGGACCAGATAGTCAGGTACTAGGCAGTGAATGGTTGGGCCAGATAGTCAGGTACTAGACAGTGAACGGTTGGGCCAGATCGTCAGGTACTAGGCAGTGAACGGTTGGACCAGATAGTCGGGCACTAGGCAGTGAACGGTTGGACCAGATAGTCGGGCACTAGGCAGTGAACGGTTGGACCAGATAGTCAGGTACTAGGCAGTGAATGGTTGGGCCAGATAGTCAGGTACTAGACAGTGAACGGTTGGGCCAGATAGTCAGGTACTAGACAGTGAACGGTTGGGCCAGATAGTCAGGTACTAGGCAGTGAACGGTTGGGCCAGATAGTCGGGCACTCGGCAGTGAACGGTTGGGCCAGATAGTCGGGCACTAGACAGTGAACGGTTGGGCCAGATAGTCGGGCACTAGGCAGTGAACGGTTGGACCAGATAGTCAGGTACTAGGCAGTGAATGGTTGGGCCAGATAGTCAGGTACTAGACAGTGAACGGTTGGACCAGATAGTCAGGTACAAGGCAGTGAACGGTTGGGCCAGATAGTCGGGCACTCGGCAGTGAACGGTTGGACCAGATAGTCAGGCACTAGGCAGTGAACGGTTGGGCCAGATAGTCGGGCACTCGGCAGTGAACGGTTGGACCAGATAGTCAGGTACTAGACAGTGAATGGTTGGGCCAGATAGTCGGGCACTAGGCAGTGAACGGTTGGGCCAGATAGTCGGGCACTAGGCAGTGAACGGTTGGACCAGATAGTCAGGCACTCGGCAGTGAACGGTTGGACCAGATAGTCAGGCACTAGGCAGTGAACGGTTGGACCAGATAGTCAGGCACTAGACAGTGAACGGTTGGGCCAGATAGTCAGGCACTCGGCAGTGAACGGTTGGACCAGATAGTCAGGCACTAGGCAGTGAACGGTTGGACCAGATAGTCAGGCACTAGACAGTGAACGGTTGGGCCAGATAGTCAGGCACTCGGCAGTGAACGGTTGGACCAGATAGTCAGGCACTAGACAGTGAACGGTTGGGCCAGATAGTCAGGCACTAGACAGTGAACGGTTGGGCCAGATAGTCAGGCACTCGGCAGTGAACGGTTGGACCAGATAGTCAGGCACTAGGCAGTGAACGGTTGGACCAGATAGTCAGGCACTAGACAGTGAACGGTTGGGCCAGATAGTCAGGCACTCGGCAGTGAACGGTTGGACCAGATAGTCAGGCACTAGACAGTGAACGGTTGGGCCAGATAGTCAGGCACTCGGCAGTGAACGGTTGGACCAGATAGTCAGGCACTAGGCAGTGAACGGTTGGACCAGATAGTCAGGCACTAGGCAGTGAACGGTTGGACCAGATAGTCAGGTACTAGACAGTGAACGGTTGGGCCAGATAGTCAGGTACTAGGCAGTGAACGGTTGGGCCAGATAGTCAGGTACTAGACAGTGAACGGTTGGGCCAGATAGTCGGGCACTCGGCAGTGAACGGTTGGACCAGATAGTCGGGCACTCGGCAGTGAACGGTTGGGCCAGATAGTCGGGCACTAGACAGTGAACGGTTGGGCCAGATAGTCAGGTACTAGACAGTGAATGGTTGGGCCAGATAGTCGGGCACTAGACAGTGAACGGTTGGGCCAGATAGTCAGGTACTAGACAGTGAACGGTTGGGCCAGATAGTCAGGCACTAGGCAGTGAACGGTTGGGCCAGAGAGTCAGGCACTAGACAGTGAACGGTTGGGCCAGATAGTCAGGCACTAGACAGTGAACGGTTGGGCCAGATAGTCAGGCACTAGGCAGTGAACGGTTGGACCAGATAGTCAGGCACTAGACAGTGAACGGTTGGGCCAGATAGTCAGGCACTAGACAGTGAACGGTTGGACCAGATAGTCAGGCACTAGACAGTGAACGGTTGGGCCAGATAGTCAGGCACTAGACAGTGAACGGTTGGGCCAGATAGTCAGGCACTAGACAGTGAACGGTTGGGCCAGATAGTCAGGCACTCGGCAGTGAACGGTTGGACCAGATAGTCAGGCACTAGGCAGTGAACGGTTGGACCAGATAGTCAGGCACTAGACAGTGAACGGTTGGGCCAGATAGTCAGGCACTAGGCAGTGAACGGTTGGACCAGATAGTCAGGCACTAGACAGTGAACGGTTGGACCAGATAGTCGGGCACTAGACAGTGAACGGTTGGACCAGATAGTCAGGTACTAGACAGTGAACGGTTGGGCCAGATAGTCGGGCACTAGAGAGTGAACGGTTGGGCCAGATAGTCAGGCACTAGACAGTGAACGGTTGGACCAGATAGTCAGGCACTAGGCAGTGAACGGTTGGACCAGATAGTCAGGCACTAGGCAGTGAACGGTTGGACCAGATAGTCAGGTACTAGACAGTGAACGGTTGGGCCAGATAGTCGGGCACTAGGCAGTGAACGGTTGGACCAGATAGTCGGGTACTAGGCAGTGAACGGTTGGGCCAGATAGTCGGGCACTAGGCAGTGAACGGTTGGACCAGATAGTCGGGTACTAGGCAGTGAACGGTTGGACCAGATAGTCAGGCACTCGGCAGTGAACGGTTGGACCAGATAGTCGGGCACTAGGCAGTGAACGGTTGGACCAGATAGTCAGGTACTCGGCAGTGAACGGTTGGGCCAGATAGTCAGGTACTAGACAGTGAACGTTTGGACCAGATAGTCGGGCACTAGACAGTGAACGGTTGGGCCAGATAGTCAGGCACTCGGCAGTGAACGGTTGGACCAGATAGTCAGGCACTCGGCAGTGAACGGTTGGACCAGATAGTCGGGCACTAGGCAGTGAACGGTTGGACCAGATAGTCAGGTACTAGGCAGTGAATGGTTGGGCCAGATAGTCGGGCACTAGGCAGTGAACGGTTGGACCAGATAGTCAGGTACTAGACAGTGAACGGTTGGGCCAGATAGTCAGGTACTAGACAGTGAACGGTTGGACCAGATAGTCGGGCACTTGGCAGTGAACGGTTGGGCCAGATAGTCAGGCACTCGGCAGTGAACGGTTGGACCAGATAGTCAGGCACTCGGCAGTGAACGGTTGGACCAGATAGTCAGGCACTAGACAGTGAACGGTTGGGCCAGATAGTCAGGTACTAGGCAGTGAACGGTTGGACCAGATAGTCAGGCACTAGGCAGTGAACGGTTGGGACAGATAGTCAGGTACTAGACAGTGAACGGTTGGACCAGATAGTCGGGCACTAGGCAGTGAACGGTTGGACCAGATAGTCAGGCACTAGACAGTGAATGGTTGGGCCAGATAGTCGGGCACTAGGCAGTGAACGGTTGGGCCAGATAGTCAGGCACTAGGCAGTGAACGGTTGGACCAGATAGTCAGGTACTAGGCAGTGAATGGTTGGGCCAGATAGTCGGGTACTAGACAGTGAACGGTTGGACCAGATAGTCAGGTACTAGGCAGTGAATGGTTGGACCAGATAGTCGGGCACTAGACAGTGAACGGTTGGACCAGATAGTCAGGCACTAGGCAGTGAACGGTTGGACCAGATAGTCGGGCACTAGGCAGTGAACGGTTGGGCCATATAGTCAGGCACTAGGCAGTGAACGGTTGGGCCAGATTGTCAGGCACTAGGCAGTGAACGGTTGGGCCAGATCGTCAGGTACTAGGCAGTGAACGGTTGGGCCAGATAGTCGGGCACTAGACAGTGAACGGTTGGGCCAGATCGCCAGGTACTAGGCAGTGAACGGTTGGGCCAGATAGTCAGGTACTAGGCAGTGAACGGTTGGGCCAGATAGTCGGGCACTCGGCAGTGAACGGTTGGGCCAGATCGCCAGGTACTAGGCAGTGAACAGTTGGGCCAGATAGTCAGGCACTAGGCAGTGAACGGTTGGGCCAGATTGTCAGGCACTCGGCAGTGAATGGTTGGGCCAGATTGTCAGGCACTAGGCAGTGAACGGTTGGGCCAGATAGTCGGGCACTAGGCAGTGAACGGTTGGGCCAGATCGTCAGGTACTTGGCAGTGAACGGTTGGTGTGTGGTGTTACCAGATGTATTGAACCCTTTAACGTGTGTCCCATGTCTGGTGCTGGTGCTCTAGGTCGCTGTCGATGTTAGCCATGAACAGGCTGGCAGTTTGGCAGTGAAGATCCACAACATCCTGTATCCTTACCGCTTCACCAAGGAAATGATCAGCTCAATGCAGGTGAGAACCTCACACCAAGCACACACACACCGACCTGGGTGAGTGACATGCCTTTAATAAACCATCATGTTTAGGCGCTCAGATCTGGAGACAGCCCCTCAGCCTACAATCCTGCTTCATTATCAGCACTGTAATAATTCTGTCTTTCAGGTTCTTAACCAGGTGGACAATAAGTTCATTGCATGTTTGATAAATACCAGGCCCGACAAAGAGACAAAAACAGGTAAGTCTCGCTTGATGTGTGATGAGAAAGGGACAGCCCTGCGTGTTGTGTCTGGTTTGTGTTATCGGAGTTTGTTGTGAGGGGAGTGCAAGTGTTTGGTGTGAGGGGTGTGTGAGTGTTTGGTGTGAAGGGTGTGCGAGTGTTTGATGTGAGGGGTGTGTTTGGTGTGAGGGGTGTGTTTGGTGTGAGGGGTGTGTTTGGTGTGTGGGGTGTGCGAGTGTTTGGTGTGTGGGGTGTGCGAGTGTTTGGTGTGTGGGGTGTGCGAGTGTTTGGTGTGAGGGGTGTGCGAGTGTTTGGTGTGAGGGGTGTGTTTGGTGAGGGGTGTGTTTGGTGTGGGGTGTGTTTGATGTGTGGGGTGTGCGAGTGTTTGGTGTGGGGTGTGCGAGTGTTTGGTGTGAGGGGTGTGCGAGTGTTTGGTGCGAGGGGTTTGCGAGTGTTTGGTGCGTGGGGTGTGCGAGGGTTTGGTGCGTGGGGTGTGCGAGGGTTTGGTGCGAGGGGTGTGCGAGTGTTTGGTGCGAGGGGTGTGCGAGTGTTTGGTGTGTGGGGTGTGCGAGTGTTTGGTGTGAAGTGTGTGCGAGTGTTTGGTGTGAGGGGTGTGTTTGGTGTGAGGGGTGTGTTTGGTGTGTGGGGTGTGCGAGTGTTTGGTGTGTGGGGTGTGCGAGTGTTTGGTGTGAGGGGTGTGCGAGTGTTTGGTGCGAGGGGTTTGCGAGTGTTTGGTGCGAGGGGTGTGCGAGTGTTTGGTGCGAGGGGTGTGCGAGTGTTTGGTGCGAGGGGTGTGCGAGTGTTTGGTGCGAGGGGAGTGCGAGTGTTTGGTGCGAGGGGAGTGCGAGTGTTTGGTGCGAGGGGAGTGCGAGTGTTTGGTGCGAAGGGTGTGCGAGTGTTTGGTGCGAAGGGTGTGCGAGTGGTGCGAGGGGTGTGCGACGGTTTGGTGTGAAGTGTGTGCTCTTGTTTGGTGTGAAGGGTGTGCGAGGGGTGTGCGAGGGTTTGGTGCGAGGGGAGTGCGAGTGTTTGGTGCGAGGGGTGTGCGAGTGTTTGGTGCGAGGGTTTGGTGCGAGGGGTGTGCGAGTGTTTGGTACGAGGGGTGTGCGAGTGTTTGGTGCGAGGGGTGTGCGAGTGTTTGGTGCGAGGGGAGTGCGAGTGTTTGGTGCGAAGGGTGTGCGAGTGTTTGGTGCGAAGGGTGTGCGAGTGTTTGGTGCGAAGGGTGTGCGACTGTTTGGTGCGAAGGGTGTTCGAGGGGTGTGCGAGGGTTTGGTGCGAGGGGAGTGCGAGTGTTTGGTGCGAGGGGTGTGCGAGTGTTTGGTGCGAGGGGTGTGCGAGTGTTTGGTGCGAGGGGGTGCGAGTGTTTGGTGCGAGGGGTGTGCGAGTGTTTGGTGCGAGGGGTGTGCGAGTGTTTGGTGCGAGGGGTGTGCGAGTGTTTGGTGCGAGGGATGTGCGAGTGTTTGGTGCGAGGAGTGTGCGAGGGGTGTGCGAGTGTTTGGTGTGAGGGGTGTGCGAGTGTTTGGTGTGAGGGGTGTGCGAGTGTTTGGTGTGAAGGGTGTGCGAGTGTTTGGTGCGAGGGGTGTGCGAGTGTTTGGTGCGAAGGGTGTGCGAGTGTTTGGTGCGAGGGGTGTGCGAGTGTTTGGTGCGAGGGATGTGCGAGGGTTTGGTGCGAGGGGTGTGCGAGTGTTTGGTGCGAGGGGTGTGCGAGTGTTTGGTGCGAGGGGTGTGCGAGTGTTTGGTGCGAGGGGTGTGCGAGTGTTTGGTGCGAGGGGGGTGCGAGTGTTTGGTGCGAGGGGTGTGCGAGTGTTTGGTGCGAGGGGTGTGAGTGTTTGGTGCGAGGGGTGTGCGAGGGGTGTGCGAGTGTTTGGTGCGAGGGGTGTGCGAGGGTTTGGTGTGGGGTGTGCGAGTGTTTGGTGTGAGGGGTGTGCGAGTGTTTGGTGTGAGGGGTGTGCGAGTGTTTGGTGTGAGGGGTGTGCGAGTGTTTGGTGTGAGGGGTGTGCGAGTGTTTGGTGTGAGGGGTGTGCGAGTGTTTGGTGTGAGGGGTGTGCGAGTGTTTGGTGTGAGGGGTGTGCGAGTGTTTGGTGCGAGGGGTGTGCGAGTGTTTGGTGTGAGGGGTGTGAGTGTTTGGTGTGAGGGGTGTGCGAGTGTTTGGTGTGAGGGGTGTGAGTGTTTGGTGTGGGGGTGTGCGAGGGTTTGGTGTGAGGGGTGTGCGACTGTTTGGTGTGAAGGGTGTGCGAGTGTTTGGTGCGAGGGGTGTGCGAGGGTTTGGTGTGGGGTGTGCGAGTGTTTGGTGTGAGGGGTGTGCGAGTGTTTGGTGTGAGGGGTGTGCGAGTGTGTGGTGTGAGGGGTGTGCGAGTGTTTGGTGTGAGGGGTGTGCGAGTGTTTGGTGCGAGGGGTGTGCGAGTGTTTGGTGGGAGGGGTGTGCGAGTGTTTGGTGTGACGGGTGTGCGAGTGTTTGGTGTGAGGGGTGTGCGAGTGTTTGGTGTGGGGTGTGCGAGGGTTTGGTGTGAGGGGTGTGCGAGTGTTTGGTGTGAGGGGTGTGCAAGTGTTTGGTGCGAGGGGTGTGCGAGGGTTTGGTGTGGGGTGTGCGAGTGTTTGGTGTGAGGGGTGTGCGAGGGGTGTGCGAGGGTTTGGTGTGAGGGGTGTGCGAGGGTTTGGTGTGGGGTGTGCTAGTGTTTGGTGTGAGGGGTGTGCGAGTGTTTGGTGTGAGGGGTGTGCGAGTGTTTGGTGCGAGGGGTGTGCGAGGGGTGTGCGAGGGTTTGGTGTGAGGGGTGTGCGAGGGTTTGGTGTGAGGGGTGTGCGAGTGTTTGGTGCGAGGGGTGTGCGAATGTTTGGTGCTAAGGGTGTGCGAGTGTTTGGTGTGAGGGGTGTGCGAGTGTTTGGTGTGAGGGGTGTGCGAGTGTTTGGTGCGAAGGGTGTGCGAGTGTTTGGTTCGAGGGGTGTTCGAGGGTTTGGTGCGAGGGGAGTGCGAGTGTTTGGTGCGAGGGGTGTGCGAGTGTTTGGTGCGAGGGGTGTGCGAGTGTTTGGTGCGAGGGGTGTGCGAGGGTTTGGTGCGAGGGGTGTGCGAGTGTTTGGTGCGAGGGGTGTGCGAATGTTTGGTGCGAGGGGGGTGCGAGTGTTTGGTGCGAGGGGGGTGCGAGTGTTTGGTGCGAGGGGTGTGCGAGTGTTTGGTGCGAGGGGTGTGCGAGTGTTTGGTGCGAGGGGTGTGCGAGTGTTTGGTGCGAGGGGTGTGAGTGTTTGGCGCGAGGGGTGTGCGAGGGTTTTGTGCGAGGGGTGTGCGAGTGTTTGGTGCGAGGGGTGTGCGAGTGTTTGGTGCGAGGGGTGTGCGAGTGTTTGGTGCGAGGGGTGTGAGTGTTTGGTGCGAGGGGTGTGCGAGTGTTTGGTGCGAGGGGTGTGCGAGGGTTTGGTGTGGGGTGCGAGTGTTTGGTGTGAGGGGTGTGCGAGTGTTTGGTGTGAGGGGTGTGCGAGTGTTTGGTGTGAGGGGTGTGCGAGTGTTTGGTGTGAGGGGTGTGCGAGTGTTTCGTGTGAGGGGTGTGCGAGTGTTTGGTGCGAGGGGTGTGCGAGTGTTTGGTGCGAGGGGTCTGCGAGTGTTTGGTGCGAGGGGTGTGCGAGTGTTTGGTGCGAGGGGTGTGCGAGTGTTTGGTGTGAGCGGTGTGCGAGTGTTTGGTGCGAGGTGTTTGCGAGTGTTTGGTGCGAGGGGTGTGCGAGGGTTTGGTGCGAGGGGTGTGCGAGTGTTTGGTGCGAGGGGTGTGCGAGTGTTTGGTGTGAGGGGTGTGCGAGTGTTTGCTGCGAGGGGTGTGCGAGTGTTTGCTGCGAGGGGTGTGCGAGTGTTTGGTGCGAGGGGTGTGCGAGTGTTTGGTGTGTGAGGGGTGTGCGAGGGTTTGGTGTGAGGGGTGTGCGAGTGTTTGATGTGAGGGGTGTGCGAGTGTTTGGTGCGAGGGGTGTGCGAGGGTTTGGTGTGGGGTGTGCGAGTGTTTGGTGCGAGGGGTGTGCGAGGGGTGTGCGAGGGTTTGGTGCGAGGGGTGTGCGAGTGTTTGGTGCGAGGGGTGTGCGAGTGTTTGGTGCGAGGGGTGTGCGAGTGTTTGGTGCGAGTGTTTGGTGCGAGGGGTGTGCGAGTGTTTGGTGCGAGGGGTGTGCGAGGGGTGTGCGAGTGTTTGGTGCGAGGGGTGTGCGAGTGTTTGGTGCGAGGGGTGTGCGAGTGTTTGGTGCGAGGGGAGTGCGAGTGTTTGGTGCGAGGGGAGTGCGAGTGTTTGGTGCGAAGGGTGTGCGAGTGTTTGGTGCGAAGGGTGTGCGAGTGTTTGGTGCGAAGGGTGTGCGAGGGGTGTGCGAGGGTTTGGTGCGAGGGGTGTGCGAGGGTTTGGTGCGAGGGGTGTGCGAGGGGTGTGCGAGGGTTTGGTGCGAGGGGTGTGCGAGTGTTTGGTGCGAAGGGTGTGCGAGTGTTTGGTGCGAAGGGTGTGCGAGTGTTTGGTGCGAAGGGTGTGCGAGGGTTTGGTGCGAGGGTTTGGTGCGAGGGGAGTGCGAGTGTTTGGTGCGAGGGGAGTGCGAGTGTTTGGTGCGAAGGGTGTGCGAGTGTTTGGTGCGAAGGGTGTGCGAGTGTTTGGTGCGAGGGGTGTGCGAGTGTTTGGTGCGAGGGGTGTGCGAGTGTTTGGTGCGAGGGGTGTGCGAGTGTTTGGTGCGAGGGGTGTGCGAGTGTTTGGTGCGAGGGGTGTGCGAGTGTTTGGTGTGAGGGGTGTGCGAGTGTTTGGTGTGGGGGTGTGCGAGGGTTTGGTGTGGGGGGTGTGCGAGTGTTTGGTGTGAGGGGTGTGCGAGTGTTTGGTGTGAGGGCTGTGCGAGTGTTTGGTGTGAGGGGTGTGCGAGTGTTTGGTGCGAGGGGTGTGCGAGGGTTTGGTGCGAGGGGTGTGCGAGGGTTTGGTGCGAGGGGTGTGCGAGTGTTTGGTGCGAGGGGTGTGCGAGTGTTTGGTGTGTGGGGTGTGCGAGTGCTTGGTGTGAGGGGTGTGCGAGTGTTTCGTGTGAGGGGTGTGCGAGTGTTTGGTGAGAGGGGTGTGCGAGTGTTTGGTGTGAGGGGTGTGCGAGTGTTTGGTGCGAGGGGTGTGCGAGTGTTTGGTGCGAGGGGTGTGCGAGTGTTTCGTGTGAGGGGTGTGCGAGTGTTTGGTGCGAGGGGTGTGCGAGTGTTTGGTGCGAAGGGTGTGCGAGTGTTTGGTGGGAGGGGTGTGCGAGTGTTTGGTGCGAAGGGTGTGCGAGTGTTTGGTGCGAGGGGTGTGCGAGTGTTTGGTGCGAAGGGTGTGCGAGTGTTTGGTGCGAGGGGTGTGCGAGTGTTTGGTGCGAAGGGTGTGCGAGTGTTTGGTGGGAGGGGTGTACGAGGGTTTGGTGCGAGGGGTTTGCGAGGGGTGTGCGAGGGTTTGGTGCGAGTGTTTGGTGCGAGGGGTGTGCGAGTGTTTGGTGCGAGGGGAGTGCGAGTGTTTGGTGCGAAGGGTGTGCGAGTGTTTGGTGCGAAGGGTGTGCGAGTGTTTGGTGCGAAGGGTGTGCGAGTGTTTGGTGCGAAGGGTGTTCGAGGGGTGTGCGAGGGTTTGGTGCGAGGGGAGTGCGAGTGTTTGGTGCGAGGGGTGTGCGAGTGTTTGTTGCGAGGGATGTGCGAGTGTTTGGTGCGAGGGGTGTGCGAGGGTTTGGTGCGAGGGGTGTGCGAGTGTTTGGTGCGAGGGGTGTGCGAGTGTTTGGTGCGAGGGGTGTGCGAGTGTTTGGTGCGAGGGGTGTGCGAGGGTTTGGTGCGAAGGGTGTGCGAGTGTTTGGTGCGAAGGGTGTGCGAGTGTTTGGTGCGAAGGGTGTGCGAGTGTTTGGTGCGAAGGGTGTGCGAGTGTTTGGTGCGAAGGGTGTTCGAGGGGTGTGCGAGGGTTTGGTGCGAGGGGAGTGCGAGTGTTTGGTGCGAGGGGTGTGCGAGTGTTTGGTGCGAGGGGTGTGCGAGGGGTGTGCGAGGGGTGTGCGAGTGTTTGGTGCGAGGGGTGTGCGAGGGTTTGGTGCGAGGCCTGTGCGAGTGTTTGGTGCGAGGGGTGTGCGAGTGTTTGGTGCGAGGGGGGTGCGAGTGTTTGGTGCGAGGGGTGTGCGAGTGTTTGGTGCGAGGGGTGTGCGAGTGTTTGGTGCGAGGGGGGTGCGAGTGTTTGGTGCGAGGGGTGTGCGAGTGTTTGGTGCGAGGGATGTGCGAGTGTTTGGTGCGAGGGGTGTGCGAGGGTTTGGTGCGAGGGGTGTGCGAGTGTTTGGTGCGAGGGGTGTGCGAGTGTTTGGTGTGAAGGGTGTGCGAGTGTTTGGTGCGAAGGGTGTGCGAGTGTTTGGTGCGAGGGGTGTGCGAGGGTTTGGTGCGAGGGGTGTGCGAGTGTTTGGTGTGAGGGGTGTGCGAGTGTTTGGTGCGAGGGGAGTGCGAGGTTTTGGTGCGAGGGGTGTGCGAGGGTTTGGTGCGAGGGGTGTGCGAGTGTTTGGTGCGAGGGGTGTGCGAGTGTTTGGTGTGTGGGGTGTGCGAGTGCTTGGTGTGAGGGGTGTGCGAGTGTTTGGTGTGAGGGGTGTGCGAGTGTTTTGTGTGAGCGGTGTGCGAGTGTTTCGTGTGAGGGGTGTGCGAGTGTTTCGTGCGAGGGGTGTGCGAGTGTTTGGTGCGAAGGGTGTGCGAGTGTTTGGTGGGAGGGGTGTGCGAGTGTTTGGTGCGAGGGGTGTACGAGGGTTTGGTGCGAGGGGTTTGCGAGGGGTGTGCGAGGGTTTGGTGCGAGGGGTGTGCGAGTGTTTGGTGCGAGGGCTGTGCGAGTGTTTGGTGCGAGGAGAGTGCGAGTGTTTGGTGCGAAGGGTGTGCGAGTGTTTGGTGCGAAGGGTGTGCGAGTGTTTGGTGCGAAGGGTGTTCGAGGGGTGTGCGAGGGTTTGGTGCGAGGGGAGTGCGAGTGTTTGGTGCGAGGGGTGTGCGAGTGTTTGGTGCGAGGGGTGTGCGAGGGTTTGGTGCGAGGCCTGTGCGAGTGTTTGGTGCGAGGGGTGTGCGAGTGTTTGGTGCGAGGGGGGTGCGAGTGTTTGGTGCGAGGGCTGTGCGAGTGTTTGGTGCGAGGGGTGTGAGTGTTTGGTGCGAGGGGTGTGCGAGGGGTGTGCGAGTGTTTGGTGCGAGGGGTGTGCGAGTGTATGGTGCGAGGGGTGTGCGAGTGTTTGGTGCGAGGGGTGTGCGAGTGTTTGGTGCGAGGGGTGTGCGAGGGTTTGGTGTGGGGTGTGCGAGTGTGTGGTGCGAGGGGTGTGCGAGTGTTTGGTGTGAGTGGTTTGCGAGTGTTTGGTGTGAGGGGTGTGCGAGTGTTTGGTGCGAGGGGTGTGCGAGTGTTTGGTGCGAGGGGTGTGCGAGTGTTTCGTGCGAGGGGTGTGCGAGTGTTTGGTGCGAGGGGTGTGCGAGTGTTTGGTGCGAGGGGTGTGCGAGTGTTTGGTGCGAGGGGTGTGCGAGGGTTTGGTGCGAGGGGTGTGCGAGTGTTTGGTGCGAGGGGTGTGCGAGTGTTTGGTGCGAGGGGTGTGCGAGTGTTTGGTGCGAGGGGAGTGCGAATGTTTGGTGCAAAGGGTGTGCGAGTGTTTGGTGCGAAGGGTGTGCGAGTGTTTGGTGCGAAGGGTGTGCGAGTGTTTGGTGCGAAGGGTGTGCGAGTGTTTGGTGCGAGGGGTGTTCGAGGGTTTGGTGCGAGGGGTGTGCGAGTGTTTGGTGTGAGGGGTGTGCGAGTGTTTGGTGCGAGGGGTGTGCGAGTGTTTGGTGCGAGGGGTGTGCGAGTGTTTGGTGCGAGGGGTGTGCGAGTGTTTGGTGCGAGGGGTGTGCGAGTGTTTGGTGCGAGGGGAGTGCGAATGTTTGGTGCAAAGGGTGTGCGAGTGTTTGGTGCGAAGGGTGTGCGAGTGTTTGGTGCGAAGGGTGTGCGAGTGTTTGGTTCGAGGGGTGTTCGAGGGTTTGGTGCGAGGGGAGTGCGAGTGTTTGGTGCGAGGGGTGTGCGAGTGTTTGGTGCGAGGGGTGTGCGAGTGTTTGGTGCGAGGGGTGTGCGAGGGTTTGGTGCGAGGGGTGTGCGAGTGTTTGGTGCGAGGGGTGTGCGAATGTTTGGTGCGAGGGGGGTGCGAGTGTTTGGTGCGAGGGGGGTGCGAGTGTTTGGTGCGAGGGGTGTGCGAGTGTTTGGTGCGAGGGGTGTGCGAGTGTTTGGTGCGAGGGGTGTGCGAGTGTTTGGTGCGAGGGGTGTGAGTGTTTGGTGCGAGGGGTGTGCGAGGGTTTTGTGCGAGGGGTGTGCGAGTGTTTGGTGCGAGGGGTGTGCGAGTGTTTGGTGCGAGGGGTGTGCGAGTGTTTGGTGCGAGGGGTGTGAGTGTTTGGTGCGAGGGGTGTGAGTGTTTGGTGCGAGGGGTGTGCGAGTTTTTGGTGCGAGGGGTGTGCGAGGGTTTGGTGTGGGGTGCGAGTGTTTGGTGTGAGGGGTGTGCGAGTGTTTGGTGTGAGGGGTGTGCGAGTGTTTGGTGTGAGGGGTGTGCGAGTGTTTGGTGCGAGGGGTGTGCGAGTGTTTGGTGCGAGGGGTCTGCGAGTGTTTGGTGCGAGGGGTGTGCGAGTGTTTGGTGCGAGGGGTGTGCGAGTGTTTGGTGTGAGCGGTGTGCGAGTGTTTGGTGCGAGGGGTTTGCGAGTGTTTGGTGCGAGGGGTGTGCGAGTGTTTGGTGCGAGGGGTGTGCGAGTGTTTGGTGTGAGGGGTGTGCGAGTGTTTGCTGCGAGGGGTGTGCGAGGGTTTGGTGTGGGGTGTGCGAGTGTTTGGTGCGAGGGGTGTGCGAGGGGTGTGCGAGGGTTTGGTGCGAGGGGTGTGCGAGTGTTTGGTGCGAGGGGTGTGCGAGTGTTTGGTGCGAGGGGTGTGCGAGTGTTTGGTGCGAGGGGTGTGCGAGTGTTTGGTGCGAGGGGAGTGCGAGTGTTTGGTGCGAGGGGAGTGCGAGTGTTTGGTGCGAAGGGTGTGCGAGTGTTTGGTGCGAAGGGTGTGCGAGTGTTTGGTGCGAAGGGTGTGCGAGGGTTTGGTGCGAGGGGTGTGCGAGGGTTTGGTGCGAGGGGTGTGCGAGGGTTTGGTGCGAGGGGTGTGCGAGTGTTTGGTGCGAAGGGTGTGCGAGTGTTTGGTGCGAAGGGTGTGCGAGTGTTTGGTGCGAAGGGGGTGCGAGGGTTTGGTGCGAGGGGAGTGCGAGTGTTTGGTGCGAGGGGAGTGCGAGTGTTTGGTGCGAGGGGAGTGCGAGTGTTTGGTGCGAAGGGTGTGCGAGTGTTTGGTGCGAAGGGTGTGCGAGTGTTTGGTGCGAAGGGTGTGCGAGTGTTTGGTGCGAAGGGTGTGCGAGGGTTTGGTGCGAGGGTTTGGTGCGAGGGGAGTGCGAGTGTTTGGTGCGAGGGGTGTGCGAGTGTTTGGTGCGAGGGGTGTGCGAGTGTTTGGTGCGAGGGGTGTGCGAGGGTTTGGTGTGAGGGGTGTGCGAGTGTTTGATGTGAGGGGTGTGCGAGTGTTTGGTGCGAGGGGTGTGCGAGGGTTTGGTGTGAGAGGTGTGCGAGTGTTTGGTGTGAGGGGTGTGCGAGTGTTTGGTGTGAGGGGTGTGCGAGTGTTTGGTGTGAGGGGTGTGCGTGTGTTTGGTGAGAGGGGTGTGCGAGTGTTTGGTGTGAGGGGTGTGCGAGTGTTTGGTGTGGGGTGTGCGAGTGTTTGGTGTGAGGGGTGTGCGTGTGTTTGGTGTGAGGGGTGTGCGAGTGTTTGGTGTGGGGTGTGCGAGTGTTTGGTGTGAGGGGTGTGCGTGTGTTTGGTGTGAGGGGTGTGCGAGTGTTTGGTGTGAGGGGTGTGCGAGTGTTTGGTGTGGGGTGTGCGAGTGTTTGGTGTGAGGGGTGTGCGTGTGTTTGGTGTGAGGGGTGTGCGAGTGTTTGGTGTGGGGTGTGCGAGTGTTTGGTGTGAGGGGTGTGCGAGTGTTTGGTGTGAGGGGTGTGCGAGTGTTTGGTGCGAGGGGTGTGCGAGGGTTTGGTGCGAGGGGTGTGCGAGGGTTTGGTGCGAGGGGTGTGCGAGTGTTTGGTGTGAGGGGTGTGCGAGTGTTTGGTGTGTGGGGTGTGCGAGGGTTTGGTGCGAGGGGTGTGCGAGTGTTTGGTGCGAGGGGTGTGCGAGTGTTTGGTGCGAGGGGTGTGCGAGTGTTTGGTGCGAGGGGTGTGCGAGGGTTTGGTGCGAGGGGTGTGCGAGGGTTTGGTGCGAGGGGTGTGCGAGTGTTTGGTGTGAGGGGTGTGCGAGGGTTTGGTGCGAGGGGTGTGCGAGTGTTTGGTGCGAGGGGTGTGCGAGGGTTTGGTGCGAGGGGTGTGCGAGGGTTTGGTGCGAGGGGTGTGCGAGGGTTTGGTGCGAGGGGTGTGCGAGTGTTTGGTGTGAGGGGTGTGCGAGTGTTTGGTGTGTGGGGTGTGCGAGGGTTTGGTGCGAGGGGTGTGCGAGTGTTTGGTGCGAGGGGTGTGCGAGTGTTTGGTGCGAGGGGTGTGCGAGGGTTTGCTGTGGGGTGTGCGAGTGTTTGGTGTGAGGGGTGTGCAAGGGGTGTGCGAGGGTTTGGTGTGAGGGGTGTGTGAGTGTTTGGTGTGAGGGGTGTGCGAGTGTTTGGTGCGAGGGGTGTGCGAGGGTTTGGTGCGAGGGGTGTGCGAGTGTTTGGTGCGAGGGGTGTGCGAGTGTTTGGTGTGAGGGGTGTGCGAGGGGTGTGCGAGTGTTTGGTGCGAGGGGTGTGCGAGGGTTTGGTGCGAGGGGTGTGCGAGTGTTTGGTGTGAGGGGTGTGCGAGTGTTTGGTGCGAGGGGTGTGCGAGGGTTTGGTGCGAGGGGTGTGCGAGTGTTTGGTGCGAGGGGTGTGCGAGTGTTTGGTGTGAGGGGTGTGCGAGTGTTTGGTGTGGGGTGTGCGAGTGTTTCGTGTGAGGGGTGTGCGAGTGTTTCGTGTGAGGGGTGTGCGAGTGTTTGGTGCGAGGGGTGTGCGAGTGTTTGGTGCGAGGGGTGTGCGAGTGTTTGGTGCGAGGGGTGTGCGAGGGTTTGGTGCGAGGGATGTGCGAGGGTTTGGTGCGAGGGGTGTGCGAGTGTTTGGTGTGAGGGGTGTGCGAGTGTTTGGTGTGAGGGGTGTGCGAGTGTTTGGTGTGAGGGGTGTGCGAGTGTTTGGTGTGAGGGGTGTGCGAGTGTTTTGTGTGAGCGGTGTGCGAGTGTTTCGTGTGAGGGGTGTGCGAGTGTTTGGTGCGAAGGGTGTGCGAGTGTTTGGTGCGAGGGGTGTGCGAGTGTTTGGTGCGAAGGGTGTGCGAGTGTTTGGTGTGGGGGGTGTGCGAGGCTTTGGTGTGGGGGGTGTGCGAGTGTTTGGTGTGAGGGGTGTGCGAGTGTTTGGTGTGAGGGCTGTGCGAGTGTTTGGTGTGAGGGGTGTGCGAGTGTTTGGTGCGAGGGGTGTGCGAGGGTTTGGTGCGAGGGGTGTGCGAGTGTTTGGTGCGAGGGGTGTGCGAGTGTTTGGTGTGTGGGGTGTGCGAGTGCTTGGTGTGAGGGGTGTGCGAGTGTTTGGTGTGAGGGGTGTGCGAGTGTTTCGTGTAAGGGGTGTGCGAGTGTTTCGTGTGAGGGGTGTGCGAGTGTTTGGTGCGAGGGGTGTGCGAGTGTTTGGTGCGAAGGGTGTGCGAGTGTTTGGTGGGAGGGGTGTGCGAGTGTTTGGTGCGAGGGGTGTACGAGGGTTTGGTGCGAGGGGTTTGCGAGGGGTGTGCGAGGGTTTGGTGCGAGGGTTTGGTGCGAGGGGTGTGCGAGTGTTTGGTGCGAGGGGAGTGCGAGTGTTTGGTGCGAAGGGTGTGCGAGTGTTTGGTGCGAGGGGTGTGCGAGGGTTTGGTGCGAAGGGTGTGCGAGTGTTTGGTGCGAAGGGTGTGCGAATGTTTGGTGCGAAGGGTGTGCGAGTGTTTGGTGCGAAGGGTGTTCGAGGGGTGTGCGAGGGTTTGGTGCGAGGGGTGTGCGAGTGTTTGCTGCGAGGGGTGTGCGAGTGTTTGGTGCGAGGGGTGTGCGAGTGTTTGGTGTGTGAGGGGTGTGCGAGGGTTTGGTGTGAGGGGTGTGCGAGTGTTTGGTGTGAGGGGTGTGCGAGTGTTTGGTGCGAGGGGTGTGCGAGGGTTTGGTGTGGGGTGTGCGAGTGTTTGGTGCGAGGGGTGTGCGAGGGGTGTGCGAGGGTTTGGTGCGAGGGGTGTGCGAGTGTTTGGTGCGAGGGGTGTGCGAGTGTTTGGTGCGAGGGGTGTGCGAGTGTTTGGTGCGAGGGGTGTGCGAGTGTTTGGTGCGAGGGGTGTGCGAGGGGTGTGCGAGTGTTTGGTGCGAGGGGTGTGCGAGTGTTTGGTGCGAGGGGTGTGCGAGTGTTTGGTGCGAGGGGAGTGCGAGTGTTTGGTGCGAGGGGAGTGCGAGTGTTTGGTGCGAAGGGTGTGCGAGTGTTTGGTGCGAAGGGTGTGCGAGTGTTTGGTGCGAAGGGTGTGCGAGGGGTGTGCGAGGGTTTGGTGCGAGGGGTGTGCGAGTGTTTGGTGCGAAGGGTGTGCGAGTGTTTGGTGCGAAGGGTGTGCGAGTGTTTGGTGCGAAGGGTGTGCGAGGGTTTGGTGCGAGGGTTTGGTGCGAGGGGAGTGCGAGTGTTTGGTGCGAGGGGAGTGCGAGTGTTTGGTGCGAGGGGAGTGCGAGTGTTTGGTGCGAAGGGTGTGCGAGTGTTTGGTGCGAAGGGTGTGCGAGGGTTTGGTGCGAGGGTTTGGTGCGAGGGGAGTGCGAGTGTTTGGTGCGAGGGGTGTGCGAGTGTTTGGTGCGAGGGGTGTGCGAGTGTTTGGTGCGAAGGGTGTGCGAGTGTTTGGTGTGAGGGGTGTGCGAGTGTTTGGTGTGAGGGGTGTGCGAGTGTTTGGTGCGAGGGGTGTGCGAGTGTTTGGTGTGTGGGGTGTGCGAGTGCTTGGTGTGAGGGGTGTGCGAGTGTTTGGTGTGAGGGGAGTGCGAGTGTTTGGTGTGAGGGGTGTGCGAGTGTTTGGTGTGGGGTGTGCGAGTGTTTGGTGTGAGGGGTGTGCGAGTGTTTGGTGTGAGGGGTGTGCGAGTGTTTGGTGTGGGGTGTGCGAGTGTTTGGTGTGAGGGGTGTGCGTGTGTTTGGTGAGAGGGGTGTGCGAGTGTTTGGTGTGAGGGGTGTGCGAGTGTTTGGTGTGGGGTGTGCGAGTGTTTGGTGTGAGGGGTGTGCGTGTGTTTGGTGTGAGGGGTGTGCGAGTGTTTGGTGTGAGGGGTGTGCGTGTGTTTGGTGTGAGGGGTGTGCGAGTGTTTGGTGCGAAGGGTGTGCGAGTGTTTGGTTCGAGGGGTGTTCGAGGGTTTGGTGCGAGGGGAGTGCGAGTGTTTGGTGCGAGGGGTGTGCGAGTGTTTGGTGCGAGGGGTGTGCGAGTGTTTGGTGCGAGGGGTGTGCGAGGGTTTGGTGCGAGGGGTGTGCGAGTGTTTGGTGCGAGGGGTGTGCGAATGTTTGGTGCGAGGGGGGTGCGAGTGTTTGGTGCGAGGGGGGTGCGAGTGTTTGGTGCGAGGGGTGTGCGAGTGTTTGGTGCGAGGGGTGTGCGAGTGTTTGGTGCGAGGGGTGTGCGAGTGTTTGGTGCGAGGGGTGTGAGTGTTTGGTGCGAGGGGTGTGCGAGGGTTTTGTGCGAGGGGTGTGCGAGTGTTTGCGAGGGGTGTGCGAGTGTTTGGTGCGAGGGGTGTGCGAGTGTTTGGTGCGAGGGGTGTGAGTGTTTGGTGCGAGGGGTGTGAGTGTTTGGTGCGAGGGGTGTGCGAGTTTTTGGTGCGAGGGGTGTGCGAGGGTTTGGTGTGGGGTGCGAGTGTTTGGTGTGAGGGGTGTGCGAGTGTTTGGTGTGAGGGGTGTGCGAGTGTTTGGTGTGAGGGGTGTGCGAGTGTTTGGTGCGAGGGGTGTGCGAGTGTTTGGTGCGAGGGGTCTGCGAGTGTTTGGTGCGAGGGGTGTGCGAGTGTTTGGTGCGAGGGGTGTGCGAGTGTTTGGTGTGAGCGGTGTGCGAGTGTTTGGTGCGAGGGGTTTGCGAGTGTTTGGTGCGAGGGGTGTGCGAGTGTTTGGTGCGAGGGGTGTGCGAGTGTTTGGTGTGAGGGGTGTGCGAGTGTTTGCTGCGAGGGGTGTGCGAGGGTTTGGTGTGGGGTGTGCGAGTGTTTGGTGCGAGGGGTGTGCGAGGGGTGTGCGAGGGTTTGGTGCGAGGGGTGTGCGAGTGTTTGGTGCGAGGGGTGTGCGAGTGTTTGGTGCGAGGGGTGTGCGAGTGTTTGGTGCGAGGGGTGTGCGAGGGGTGTGCGAGTGTTTGGTGCGAGGGGAGTGCGAGTGTTTGGTGCGAGGGGAGTGCGAGTGTTTGGTGCGAAGGGTGTGCGAGTGTTTGGTGCGAAGGGTGTGCGAGTGTTTGGTGCGAAGGGTGTGCGAGGGTTTGGTGCGAGGGGTGTGCGAGGGTTTGGTGCGAGGGGTGTGCGAGGGTTTGGTGCGAGGGGTGTGCGAGTGTTTGGTGCGAAGGGTGTGCGAGTGTTTGGTGCGAAGGGTGTGCGAGTGTTTGGTGCGAAGGGGGTGCGAGGGTTTGGTGCGAGGGGAGTGCGAGTGTTTGGTGCGAGGGGAGTGCGAGTGTTTGGTGCGAGGGGAGTGCGAGTGTTTGGTGCGAAGGGTGTGCGAGTGTTTGGTGCGAAGGGTGTGCGAGTGTTTGGTGCGAAGGGTGTGCGAGTGTTTGGTGCGAAGGGTGTGCGAGGGTTTGGTGCGAGGGTTTGGTGCGAGGGGAGTGCGAGTGTTTGGTGCGAGGGGTGTGCGAGTGTTTGGTGCGAGGGGTGTGCGAGTGTTTGGTGCGAGGGGTGTGCGAGGGTTTGGTGTGAGGGGTGTGCGAGTGTTTGATGTGAGGGGTGTGCGAGTGTTTGGTGCGAGGGGTGTGCGAGGGTTTGGTGTGAGAGGTGTGCGAGTGTTTGGTGTGAGGGGTGTGCGAGTGTTTGGTGTGAGGGGTGTGCGAGTGTTTGGTGTGAGGGGTGTGCGTGTGTTTGGTGAGAGGGGTGTGCGAGTGTTTGGTGTGAGGGGTGTGCGAGTGTTTGGTGTGGGGTGTGCGAGTGTTTGGTGTGAGGGGTGTGCGTGTGTTTGGTGTGAGGGGTGTGCGAGTGTTTGGTGTGGGGTGTGCGAGTGTTTGGTGTGAGGGGTGTGCGTGTGTTTGGTGTGAGGGGTGTGCGAGTGTTTGGTGTGAGGGGTGTGCGAGTGTTTGGTGTGGGGTGTGCGAGTGTTTGGTGCGAGGGGTGTGCGAGTGTTTGGTGTGAGGGGTGTGCGAGTGTTTGGTGCGAGGGGTGTGCGAGTGTTTGGTGTGAGGGGTGTGCGAGTGTTTGGTGTGAGGGGTGTGCGAGTGTTTGGTGTGAGGGGTGTGCGTGTGTTTGGTGTGAGGGGTGTGCGAGTGTTTGGTGTGGGGTGTGCGAGTGTTTGGTGTGAGGGGTGTGCGAGTGTTTGGTGTGAGGGGTGTGCGAGTGTTTGGTGCGAGGGGTGTGCGAGGGTTTGGTGCGAGGGGTGTGCGAGGGTTTGGTGCGAGGGGTGTGCGAGTGTTTGGTGTGAGGGGTGTGCGAGTGTTTGGTGTGTGGGGTGTGCGAGGGTTTGGTGCGAGGGGTGTGCGAGTGTTTGGTGCGAGGGGTGTGCGAGTGTTTGGTGCGAGGGGTGTGCGAGTGTTTGGTGCGAGGGGTGTGCGAGGGTTTGGTGCGAGGGGTGTGCGAGGGTTTGGTGCGAGGGGTGTGCGAGTGTTTGGTGTGAGGGGTGTGCGAGGGTTTGGTGCGAGGGGTGTGCGAGTGTTTGGTGCGAGGGGTGTGCGAGGGTTTGGTGCGAGGGGTGTGCGAGGGTTTGGTGCGAGGGGTGTGCGAGGGTTTGGTGCGAGGGGTGTGCGAGTGTTTGGTGTGAGGGGTGTGCGAGTGTTTGGTGTGTGGGGTGTGCGAGGGTTTGGTGCGAGGGGTGTGCGAGTGTTTGGTGCGAGGGGTGTGCGAGTGTTTGGTGCGAGGGGTGTGCGAGGGTTTGCTGTGGGGTGTGCGAGTGTTTGGTGTGAGGGGTGTGCAAGGGGTGTGCGAGGGTTTGGTGTGAGGGGTGTGTGAGTGTTTGGTGTGAGGGGTGTGCGAGTGTTTGGTGCGAGGGGTGTGCGAGGGTTTGGTGCGAGGGGTGTGCGAGTGTTTGGTGCGAGGGGTGTGCGAGTGTTTGGTGTGAGGGGTGTGCGAGGGGTGTGCGAGTGTTTGGTGCGAGGGGTGTGCGAGGGTTTGGTGCGAGGGGTGTGCGAGTGTTTGGTGTGAGGGGTGTGCGAGTGTTTGGTGCGAGGGGTGTGCGAGGGTTTGGTGCGAGGGGTGTGCGAGTGTTTGGTGCGAGGGGTGTGCGAGTGTTTGGTGTGAGGGGTGTGCGAGTGTTTGGTGTGGGGTGTGCGAGTGTTTCGTGTGAGGGGTGTGCGAGTGTTTCGTGTGAGGGGTGTGCGAGTGTTTGGTGCGAGGGGTGTGCGAGTGTTTGGTGCGAGGGGTGTGCGAGTGTTTGGTGCGAGGGGTGTGCGAGGGTTTGGTGCGAGGGATGTGCGAGGGTTTGGTGCGAGGGGTGTGCGAGTGTTTGGTGTGAGGGGTGTGCGAGTGTTTGGTGTGAGGGGTGTGCGAGTGTTTGGTGTGAGGGGTGTGCGAGTGTTTGGTGTGAGGGGTGTGCGAGTGTTTTGTGTGAGCGGTGTGCGAGTGTTTCGTGTGAGGGGTGTGCGAGTGTTTGGTGCGAAGGGTGTGCGAGTGTTTGGTGCGAGGGGTGTGCGAGTGTTTGGTGCGAAGGGTGTGCGAGTGTTTGGTGTGGGGGGTGTGCGAGGCTTTGGTGTGGGGGGTGTGCGAGTGTTTGGTGTGAGGGGTGTGCGAGTGTTTGGTGTGAGGGCTGTGCGAGTGTTTGGTGTGAGGGGTGTGCGAGTGTTTGGTGCGAGGGGTGTGCGAGGGTTTGGTGCGAGGGGTGTGCGAGTGTTTGGTGCGAGGGGTGTGCGAGTGTTTGGTGTGTGGGGTGTGCGAGTGCTTGGTGTGAGGGGTGTGCGAGTGTTTGGTGTGAGGGGTGTGCGAGTGTTTCGTGTAAGGGGTGTGCGAGTGTTTCGTGTGAGGGGTGTGCGAGTGTTTGGTGCGAGGGGTGTGCGAGTGTTTGGTGCGAAGGGTGTGCGAGTGTTTGGTGGGAGGGGTGTGCGAGTGTTTGGTGCGAGGGGTGTACGAGGGTTTGGTGCGAGGGTTTGGTGCGAGGGGTGTGCGAGTGTTTGGTGCGAGGGGAGTGCGAGTGTTTGGTGCGAAGGGTGTGCGAGTGTTTGGTGCGAGGGGTGTGCGAGGGTTTGGTGCGAAGGGTGTGCGAGTGTTTGGTGCGAAGGGTGTGCGAATGTTTGGTGCGAAGGGTGTGCGAGTGTTTGGTGCGAAGGGTGTTCGAGGGGTGTGCGAGGGTTTGGTGCGAGGGGTGTGCGAGTGTTTGCTGCGAGGGGTGTGCGAGTGTTTGGTGCGAGGGGTGTGCGAGTGTTTGGTGTGTGAGGGGTGTGCGAGGGTTTGGTGTGAGGGGTGTGCGAGTGTTTGGTGTGAGGGGTGTGCGAGTGTTTGGTGCGAGGGGTGTGCGAGGGTTTGGTGTGGGGTGTGCGAGTGTTTGGTGCGAGGGGTGTGCGAGGGGTGTGCGAGGGTTTGGTGCGAGGGGTGTGCGAGTGTTTGGTGCGAGGGGTGTGCGAGTGTTTGGTGCGAGGGGTGTGCGAGTGTTTGGTGCGAGGGGTGTGCGAGTGTTTGGTGCGAGGGGTGTGCGAGGGGTGTGCGAGTGTTTGGTGCGAGGGGTGTGCGAGTGTTTGGTGCGAGGGGTGTGCGAGTGTTTGGTGCGAGGGGAGTGCGAGTGTTTGGTGCGAGGGGAGTGCGAGTGTTTGGTGCGAAGGGTGTGCGAGTGTTTGGTGCGAAGGGTGTGCGAGTGTTTGGTGCGAAGGGTGTGCGAGGGTTTGGTGCGAGGGGTGTGCGAGTGTTTGGTGCGAAGGGTGTGCGAGTGTTTGGTGCGAAGGGTGTGCGAGTGTTTGGTGCGAAGGGTGTGCGAGGGTTTGGTGCGAGGGTTTGGTGCGAGGGGAGTGCGAGTGTTTGGTGCGAGGGGAGTGCGAGTGTTTGGTGCGAGGGGAGTGCGAGTGTTTGGTGCGAAGGGTGTGCGAGTGTTTGGTGCGAAGGGTGTGCGAGGGTTTGGTGCGAGGGTTTGGTGCGAGGGGAGTGCGAGTGTTTGGTGCGAGGGGTGTGCGAGTGTTTGGTGCGAGGGGTGTGCGAGTGTTTGGTGCGAAGGGTGTGCGAGTGTTTGGTGTGAGGGGTGTGCGAGTGTTTGGTGTGAGGGGTGTGCGAGTGTTTGGTGCGAGGGGTGTGCGAGTGTTTGGTGTGTGGGGTGTGCGAGTGCTTGGTGTGAGGGGTGTGCGAGTGTTTGGTGTGAGGGGAGTGCGAGTGTTTGGTGTGAGGGGTGTGCGAGTGTTTGGTGTGGGGTGTGCGAGTGTTTGGTGTGAGGGGTGTGCGAGTGTTTGGTGTGAGGGGTGTGCGAGTGTTTGGTGTGGGGTGTGCGAGTGTTTGGTGTGAGGGGTGTGCGTGTGTTTGGTGAGAGGGGTGTGCGAGTGTTTGGTGTGAGGGGTGTGCGAGTGTTTGGTGTGGGGTGTGCGAGTGTTTGGTGTGAGGGGTGTGCGTGTGTTTGGTGTGAGGGGTGTGCGAGTGTTTGGTGTGGGGTGTGCGAGTGTTTGGTGTGAGGGGTGTGCGTGTGTTTGGTGTGAGGGGTGTGCGAGTGTTTGGTGTGAGGGGTGTGCGAGTGTTTGGTGTGGGGTGTGCGAGTGTTTGGTGTGAGGGGTGTGCGTGTGTTTGGTGAGAGGGGTGTGCGAGTGTTTGGTGCGAGGGGTGTGCGAGGGTTTGGTGCGAGGGGTGTGCGAGGGTTTGGTGCGAGGGGTGTGCGAGTGTTTGGTGCGAGGGGTGTGCGAGTGTTTGGTGTGTGGGGTGTGCGAGTGTTTGGTGCGAGGGGTGTGCGAGTGTTTGGTGCGAGGGGTGTGCGAGTGTTTGGTGCGAGGGGTGTGCGAGGGTTTGCTGTGGGGTGTGCGAGTGTTTGGTGTGAGGGGTGTGCAAGGGGTGTGCGAGGGTTTGGTGTGAGGGGTGTGTGAGTGTTTGGTGTGAGGGGTGTGCGAGTGTTTGGTGCGAGGGGTGTGCGAGTGTTTGGTGCGAGGGGTGTGCGAGGGTTTGGTGCGAGGGGTGTGCGAGTGTTTGGTGCGAGGGGTGTGCGAGTGTTTGGTGTGAGGGGTGTGCGAGGGTTTGGTGCGAGGGGTGTGCGAGTGTTTGGTGCGAGAGGTGTGCGAGTGTTTGGTGTGAGGGGTGTGCGAGGGTTTGGTGCGAGGGGTGTGCGAGTGTTTGGTGTGAGGGGTGTGCGAGTGTTTGGTGCGAGGGGTGTGCGAGGGTTTGGTGCGAGGGGTGTGCGAGTGTTTGGTGCGAGGGGTGTGCGAGTGTTTGGTGTGAGGGGTGTGCGAGTGTTTGGTGTGGGGTGTGCGAGTGTTTCGTGTGAGGGGTGTGCGAGTGTTTCGTGTGAGGGGTGTGCGAGTGTTTGGTGCGAGGGGTGTGCGAGTGTTTGGTGCGAGGGGTGTGCGAGTGTTTGGTGCGAGGGGTGTGCGAGGGTTTGGTGCGAGGGATGTGCGAGGGTTTGGTGCGAGGGGTGTGCGAGTGTTTGGTGTGAGGGGTGTGCGAGTGTTTGGTGTGAGGGGTGTGCGAGTGTTTGGTGTGAGGGGTGTGCGAGTGTTTGGTGGGAGGGGTGTGCGAGTGTTTGGTGCGAAGGGTGTGCGAGTGTTTGGTGCGAGGGGTGTGCGAGTGTTTGGTGCGAAGGGTGTGCGAGTGTTTGGTGCGAGGGGTGTGCGAGTGTTTGGTGCGAGGGGTGTGCGAGTGTTTGGTGCGAGGGGTGTGCGAGGGTTTGGTGCGAGGGGTGTGCGAGTGTTTGGTGCGAGGGGTGTGCGAGTGTTTGGTGCGAGGGGTGTGCGAGTGTTTGGTGCGAGGGGTGTGCGAGGGGTGTGCGAGTGTTTGGTGCGAGGGGTGTGCGAGTGTTTGGTGTGGGGGGTGTGCGAGGCTTTGGTGTGGGGGGTGTGCGAGTGTTTGGTGTGAGGGGTGTGCGAGTGTTTGGTGTGAGGGGTGTGCGAGTGTTTGGTGCGAGGGGTGTGCGAGTGTTTGGTGTGAGGGGTGTGCGAGTGTTTGGTGCGAGGGGAGTGCGAGGGTTTGGTGCGAGGGGTGTGCGAGGGTTTGGTGCGAGGGGTGTGCGAGTGTTTGGTGCGAGGGGTGTGCGAGTGTTTGGTGCGTGGGGTGTGCGAGTGCTTGGTGTGAGGGGTGTGCGAGTGTTTGGTGTGAGGGGTGTGCGAGTGTTTTGTGTGAGCGGTGTGCGAGTGTTTCGTGTGAGGGGTGTGCGAGTGTTTGGTGCGAAGGGTGTGCGAGTGTTTGGTGCGAGGGGTGTGCGAGTGTTTGGTGCGAAGGGTGTGCGAGTGTTTGGTGTGAGGGGTGTGCGAGTGTTTGGTGCGAGGGGTGTGCGAGTGTTTGGTGCGAGGGGTGTGCGAGGGTTTGGTGCGAGGGGTGTGCGAGTGTTTGGTGCGAGGGGTGTGCGAGTGTTTGGTGCGAGGGGTGTGCGAGTGTTTGGTGCGAGGGGTGTGCGAGTGTTTGGTGTGGGGGGTGTGCGAGGCTTTGGTGTGGGGGGTGTGCGAGTGTTTGGTGTGAGGGGTGTGCGAGTGTTTGGTGTGAGGGCTGTGCGAGTGTTTGGTGTGAGGGGTGTGCGAGTGTTTGGTGCGAGGGGTGTGCGAGGGTTTGGTGCGAGGGGTGTGCGAGTGTTTGGTGCGAGGGGTGTGCGAGTGTTTGGTGTGTGGGGTGTGCGAGTGCTTGGTGTGAGGGGTGTGTGAGTGTTTGGTGTGAGGGGTGTGCGAGTGTTTCGTGTAAGGGGTGTGCGAGTGTTTCGTGTGAGGGGTGTGCGAGTGTTTGGTGCGAGGGGTGTGCGAGTGTTTGGTGCGAAGGGTGTGCGAGTGTTTGGTGCGAGGGGTGTGCGAGGGTTTGGTGCGAGGGTTTGGTGCGAGGGGTGTGCGAGTGTTTGGTGCGAGGGGTGTGCGAGTGTTTGGTGCGAGGGGAGTGCGAGTGTTTGGTGCGAAGGGTGTGCGAGTGTTTGGTGCGAGGGGTGTGCGAGGGTTTGGTGCGAAGGGTGTGCGAGTGTTTGGTGCGAAGGGTGTGCGAATGTTTGGTGCGAAGGGTGTGCGAGTGTTTGGTGCGAAGGGTGTTCGAGGGGTGTGCGAGGGTTTGGTGCGAGGGGAGTGCGAGTGTTTGGTGCGAGGGGTGTGCGAGTGTTTGGTGCGAGGGGTGTGCGAGGGATGTGCGAGTGTTTGGTGCGAGGGGTGTGCGAGGGTTTGGTGCGAGGGGTGTGCGAGTGTTTGGTGCGAGGGGTGTGCGAGTGTTTGGTGCGAGTGGTGTGCGAGTGTTTGGTGCGAGGGGTGTGCGAGGGTTTGGTGCGAAGGGTGTGCGAGTGGTGCGAAGGGTGTGCGAGTGTTTGGTGCGAAGGGTGTTCGAGGGGTGTGCGAGGGTTTGATGCGAGGGGAGTGCGAGTGTTTGGTGCGAGGGGTGTGCGAGTGTTTGGTGCGAGGGGTGTGCGAGTGTTTGGTGCGAGGGGTGTGCGAGGGTTTGGTGCGAGGCCTGTGCGAGTGTTTGGTGCGAGGGGTGTGCGAGTGTTTGGTGCGAGGGGTGTGCGAGGGTTTGGTGCGAGGGGTGTGCGAGTGTTTGGTGTGAGGGGTGTGCGAGTGTTTGGTGTGAAGGGTGTGCGAGTGTTTGGTGCGAAGGGTGTGCGAGTGTTTGGTGTGAGGGGTGTGCGAGTGTTTGGTGTGAGGGGTGTGCGTGTGTTTTGTGTGAGCGGTGTGCGAGTGTTTCGTGTGAGGGGTGTGCGAGTGTTTGGTGCGAGGGGTGTGCGAGTGTTTGGTGCGAAGGGTGTGCGAGTGTTTGGTGGGAGGGGTGTGCGAGTGTTTGGTGCGAGGGGTGTACGAGGGTTTGGTGCGAGGGGTTTGCGAGGGGTGTGCGAGGGTTTGGTGCGAGGGGTGTGCGAGTGTTTGGTGCGAGGGCTGTGCGAGTGTTTGGTGCGAGGGGAGTGCGAGTGTTTGGTGTGAGGGGTGTGCGAGTGTTTGGTGCGAGGGGTGTGCGAGTGTTTGGTGCGAGGGGTGTGCGAGTGTTTGGTGTGAGGGGTGTGCGAGTGTTTGGTGCGAGGGGTGTGCGAGGGTTTGGTGTGAGGGGTGTGCGAGTGTTTGGTGTGAGGGGTGTGCGAGTGTTTGGTGTGAGGGGTGTGCGAGTGTTTGGTGTGAGGGGTGTGCGAGTGTTTGGTGCGAGGGGTGTGCGAGTGTTTGGTGCGAGGGCTGTGCGAGTGTTTGGTGCGAGGGGTGTGAGTGTTTGGTGCGAGGGGTGTGCGAGGGGTGTGCGAGTGTATGGTGCGAGGGGTGTGCGAGTGTTTGGTGCGAGGGGTGTGCGAGTGTTTGGTGCGAGGGGTGTGCGAGGGTTTGGTGTGGGGTGTGCGAGTGTGTGGTGCGAGGGGTGTGCGAGTGTTTGGTGTGAGTGGTTTGCGAGTGTTTGGTGTGAGGGGTGTGCGAGTGTTTGGTGTGAGGGGTGTGCGAGTGTTTCGTGCGAGGGGTGTGCGAGTGTTTGGTGCGAGGGGTGTGCGAGTGTTTGGTGCGAGGGGTGTGCGAGTGTTTGGTGCGAGGGGTGTGCGAGTGTTTGGTGCGAGGGGTGTGCGAGTGTTTGGTGTGAGGGGTGTGAGTGTTTGGTGTGGGGGTGTGCGAGGGGTGTGCGAGGGTTTGGTGTGAGGGGTGTGCGAGTGTTTGGTGTGAAGGGTGTGCGAGTGTTTGGTGTGAAGGGTGTGCGAGGGGTGTGCGAGTGTTTGGTGCGAGGGGTGTGCTAGTGTTTGGTGCGAGGGGTGTGCGAGTGTTTGGTGCGAGGGGTGTGCGAGTGTTTGGTGTGAGGGGTGTGCGAGTGTTTGGTGTGAGGGGTGTGCGAGTGTTTGGTGTGAGGGGTGTGCGAGTGTTTGGTGGGAGGGGTGTGCGAGTGTTTGGTGGGAGTGGTGTGCGAGTGTTTGGTGTGAGGGGTGTGCGAGTGTTTGGTGTGAGGGGTGTGCGAGTGTTTGGTGTGAGGGGTGTGCGAGTGTTTGGTGTGAGGGGTGTGCAAGTGTTTGGTGCGAGGGGTGTGCGAGGGTTTAGTGTGGGGTGTGCGAGTGTTTCGTGTGAGGGGTGTGCGAGGGTTTGGTGTGAGGGGTGTGCGAGGGTTTGGTGTGAGGGGTGTGCTAGTGTTTGGTGTGAGGGGTGTGCGAGTGTTTGGTGTGAGGGGTGTGCGAGTGTTTGGTGTGAAGGGTGTGCGAGTGTTTGGTGTGAGGGGTGTGCGAGTGTTTGGTGTGAGGGGTGTGCGAGGGGTGTGCGAGTGTTTGGTGTGAGGGGTGTGCGAGGGGTGTGCGAGGGTTTGGTGTGAGGGGTGTGCGAGGGTTTGGTGTGAGGGGTGTGCGAGTGTTTGGTGCGAGGGGTGTGCGAGGGTTTGGTGTGGGGTGTGCGAGTGTTTGGTGTGAGGGGTGTGCGAGGGGTGTGCTAGGGTTTGGTGTGAGGGGTGTGCGAGGGTTTGGTGTGAGGGGTGTGCGAGTGTTTGGTGTGAGGGGTGTGCGAGTGTTCGGTGCGAGGGGTGGCGAGTGTTTGGTGTGAAGGGTGTGCGAGTGTTTGGTGTGAGGGGTGTGCGAGTGTTTGGTGTGAGGGGTGTGCGAGTGTTTGGTGTGAGGGGTGTGCGAGTGTTTGGTGTGAGGGGTGTGCGAGTGTTTGGTGTGAGGGGTGTGCGAGTGTTTGGTGTGAGGGGTGTGCGAGGGTTTGGTGTGTGGGGTGTGCGAGTGTTTGGTGTGAGGGGTGTGCGAGTGTTTCGTGTGAGGGGTGTGCGAGTGTTTGGTGTGAGGGGTGTGCGAGTGTTTGGTGTGAGGGGTGTGCGAGGGTTTGGTGTGAGGGGTGTGCGAGTGTTTGGTGTGTGGGGTGTGCGGGTGTTTGGTGTGAGGGGTGTGCGAGTGTTTGGTGCGAGGGGTGTGCGAGTGTTTGGTGTGAGGGGTGTGTGAGTGTTTGGTGTGAGGGGTGTGCGAGTGTTTGCTGTGAGGGGTGTGCGAGGGTTTGGTGTGAGGGGTGTGCGAGTGTTTGGTGCGAGGGGTGTGCGAGTGTTTGGTGCGAGGGGTGTGCGAGTGTTTGGTGTGAGGGGTGTGCGAGTGTTTGGTGCGAGGGGTGTGCGAGGGTTTGGTGTGAGGGGTGTGCGAGTGTTTGGTGTGAGGGGTGTGCGAGTGTTTGGTGTGAGGGGTGTGCGAGTGTTTGGTGCGAGGGGTGTGCGAGTGTTTGGTGCGAGGGGTGTGCGAGTGTTTGGTGCGAGGGCTGTGCGAGTGTTTGGTGCGAGGGGTGTGAGTGTTTGGTGCGAGGGGTGTGCGAGGGGTGTGCGAGGGGTGTGCGAGTGTATGGTGCGAGGGGTGTGCGAGTGTTTGGTGCGAGGGGTGTGCGAGTGTTTGGTGCGAGGGGTGTGCGAGGGTTTGGTGTGGGGTGTGCGAGTGTGTGGTGCGAGGGGTGTGCGAGTGTTTGGTGTGAATGGTTTGCGAGTGTTTGGTGTGAGGGGTGTGCGAGTGTTTGGTGCGAGGGGTGTGCGAGTGTTTCGTGCGAGGGGTGTGCGAGTGTTTGGTGCGAGGGGTGTGCGAGTGTTTGGTGCGAGGGGTGTGCGAGTGTTTGGTGCGAGGGGTGTGCGAGTGTTTGGTGCGAGGGGTGTGCGAGTGTTTGGTGTGAGGGGTGTGAGTGTTTGGTGTGGGGGTGTGCGAGGGGTGTGCGAGGGTTTGGTGTGAGGGGTGTGCGAGTGTTTGGTGTGAAGGGTGTGCGAGTGTTTGGTGTGAAGGGTGTGCGAGGGGTGTGCGAGTGTTTGGTGCGAGGGGTGTGCTAGTGTTTGGTGCGAGGGGTGTGCGAGTGTTTGGTGTGAGGGGTGTGCGAGTGTTTGGTGTGAGGGGTGTGCGAGTGTTTGGTGGGAGGGGTGTGCGAGTGTTTGGTGGGAGTGGTGTGCGAGTGTTTGGTGTGAGGGGTGTGCGAGTGTTTGGTGTGAGGGGTGTGCGAGTGTTTGGTGTGAGGGGTGTGCGAGTGTTTGGTGTGAGGGGTGTGCGAGTGTTTGGTGCGAGTGGTGTGCGAGGGGTGTGCGAGAGTTTGGTGTGAGGGGTGTGCGAGTGTTTGGTGTGAGGGGTGTGCGAGGGTTTGGTGTGGGGTGTGCGAGTGTTTCGTGTGAGGGGTGTGCGATGGTTTGGTGTGAGGGGTGTGCGAGGGTTTGGTGTGAGGGGTGTGCTAGTGTTTGGTGTGAGGGGTGTGCGAGTGTTTGGTGTGAGGGGTGTGCGAGTGTTTGGTGTGAAGGGTGTGCGAGTGTTTGGTGTGAGGGGTGTGCGAGTGTTTGGTGTGAGGGGTGTGCGAGGGGTGTGCGAGTGTTTGGTGTGAGGGGTGTGCGAGGGGTGTGCGAGGGTTTGGTGTGAGGGGTGTGCGAGGGTTTGGTGTGAGGGGTGTGCGAGTGTTTGGTGCGAGGGGTGTGCGAGGGTTTGGTGTGGGGTGTGCGAGTGTTTGGTGTGGGGTGTGCGAGTGTTTGGTGTGAGGGGTGTGCGAGGGGTGTGCGAGGGTTTGGTGTGAGGGGTGTGCGAGGGTTTGGTGTGAGGGGTGTGCTAGTGTTTGGTGTGAGGGGTGTGCGAGTGTTTGGTGTGAGGGGTGTGCGAGTGTTCGGTGCGAGGGGTGGCGAGTGTTTGGTGTGAAGGGTGTGCGAGTGTTTGGTGTGAGGGGTGTGCGAGTGTTTGGTGTGAGGGGTGTGCGAGTGTTTGGTGTGAGGGGTGTGCGAGTGTTTGGTGTGAGGGGTGTGCGAGTGTTCGGTGCGAGGGGTGGCGAGTGTTTGGTGTGAAGGGTGTGCGAGTGTTTGGTGTGAGGGGTGTGCGAGTGTTTGGTGTGAGGGGTGTGCGAGTGTTTGGTGTGAGGGGTGTGCGAGTGTTTGGTGTGAGGGGTGTGCGAGGGTTTGGTGTGTGGGGTGTGCGAGTGTTTGGTGTGAGGGGTGTGCGAGTGTTTCGTGTGAGGGGTGTGTGAGTGTTTGGTGTGAGGGGTGTGCGAGTGTTTGGTGTGAGGGGTGTGCGAGTGTTTGCTGTGAGGGGTGTGCGAGGGTTTGGTGCGAGGGGTGTGCGAGTGTTTGGTGCGAGGGGTGTGCGAGTGTTTGGTGCGAGGGGTGTGCGAGTGTTTGGTGCGAGGGGTGTGCGAGTGTTTGGTGCGAGGGGTGTGCGAGGGTTTGGTGCGAGGGGTGTGCGAGTGTTTGGTGCGAGGGGTGTGCGAGTGTTTGGTGTGAGGGGTGTGCGAGTGTTTGGTGTGAGGGGTGTGCGAGTGTTTGCTGTGAGGGGTGTGCGAGGGTTTGGTGTGAGGGGTGTGCGAGTGTTTGGTGCGAGGGGTGTGCGAGTGTTTGGTGCGAGGGGTGTGCGAGTGTTTGGTGCGAGGGGTGTGCGAGTGTTTGGTGCGAGGGGTGTGCGAGGGTTTGGTGCGAGGGGTGTGCGAGTGTTTGGTGTGAGGGGTGTGCGAGTGTTTGGTGTGAGGGGTGTGCGAGTGTTTGGTGTGAGGGGTGTGCGAGTGTTTGGTGCGAGGGGTGTGCGAGTGTTTGGTGCGAGGGGTGTGCGAGTGTTTGGTGTGAAGGGTGTGCGAGTGTTTGGTGTGAGGGGTGTGCGAGTGTTTGGTGCGAGGGGTGTGCGAGTGTTTGGTGCGAGGGGTGTGCGAGGGGTGTGCGAGTGTTTGGTGCGAGGGGTGCGAGTGTGGTGCGAGGGGTGTGCGAGTGTTTGGTGCGAGGGGTGTGCGAGTGTTTGGTGTGAGGGGTGTGCGAGGGTTTGGTGTGGGGGGTGTGCGAGTGTTTGGTGTGAGGCGTGTGCGAGTGTTTGGTGTGAGGGGTGTGCGAGTGTTTGGTGGGAGGGGTGTGCGAGGGTTTGGTGCGAGGGTTTGGTGCGAGGGGTGTGCGAGTGTTTGGTGCGAGGGGTGTGCGAGTGTTTGGTGCGTGGGGTGTGCGAGTGCTTGGTGCGAGGGGTGTGCGAGTGTTTGGTGTGAGGGGTGTGTGAGTGTTTCGTGTGAGGGGTGTGCGAGTGTTTCGTGTGAGGGGTGTGCGAGTGTTTGGTGCAAGGGGTGTGCGAGTATTTGGTGCGAGGGGTGTGCGAGTGTTTGGTGCGAGGGGTGTGCGAGTGTTTGGTGTGAAGGGTGTGCGAGTGTTTGGTGGGAGGGGGGTGTGAGGGGTGTGCGAGTGTTTGGTGCGAGGGGTGTGCGAGTGTTTGGTGCGAGGGGTGTGAGTGTTTGGTGCGAGGGGTGTGCGAGTGTTTGGTGCGAGGGGTGTGCGAGTGTTTGGTGCGAGGGGTGTGCGAGGGTTTGGTGCGAGGGGTGTGCGAGGGTTTGGTGCGAGGGGTGTGCGAGTGTTTGGTGCGAGGGGTGTGCGAGTGTTTGGTGCGAGGGGTGTGCGAGTGTTTGGTGCGAGGGGTGTGCGAGTGTTTGGTGCGAGGGGTGTGCGAGTGTTTGGTGCGAGGGGTGTGCGAGTGTTTGGTGCGAGGGGTGTGCGAGTGTTTGGTGCGAGGGGTGTGCGAGTGTTTGGTGCGAGGGGTGTGCGAGTGTTTGGTGCGGGGGGTGTGCGAGGGTTTGGTGCGGGGGGTGTGCGAGTGTTTGGTGTGAGGGGTGTGCGAGTGTTTGGTGTGAGGGCTGTGCGAGTGTTTGGTGTGAGGGGTGTGCGAGTGTTTGGTGCGAGGGGTGTGCGAGGGTTTGGTGCGAGGGGTGTGCGAGGGGTGTGGTGCGAGGGGTGTGCGAGCGTTTGGTTCGAGGGGTGTGCGAGCGTTTGGTGTGTGGGGTGTGCGAGTGTTTGGTGTGAGGGGTGTGCGAGTGTTTCGTGTGATGGGTGTGCGAGTGTTTCGTGTGAGGGGTGTGCGAGTGTTTGGTGTGAGGGGTGTGCGAGTGTTTGGTGCGAAGGGTGTGCGAGTGTTTGGTGCGAGGGGTGTGCGAGTGTTTGGTGCGAGGGGTGTGCGAGTGTTTGGTGCGAGGGGTGTGCGAGTGTTTGGTGCGAGGGGTGTGCGAGTGTTTGGTGCGAGGGGTGTGCGAGTGTTTGGTGTGAGGGGTGTGCGAGTGTTTGGTGCGAAGGGTGTGCGAATGTTTGGTGGGAGGGGTGTGGGAGTGTTTGGTGCGAGGGGTGTGCGAGTGTTTGGTGCGAGGGGTGTGCGAGTGTTTGGTGCGAGGGGTGTGCGAGTGTTTGGTGCGAGGGGTGTGCGAGTGTTTGGTGCGAGGGGTGTGCGAGTGTTTGGTGCGAGGGGTGTGCGAGTGTTTGGTGCGAGGGGTGTGCGAGTGTTTGGTGCGAGGGGTGTGGGAGTGTTTGGTGCGAGGGGTGTGGGAGGGTTTGGTGTGAGGGGTGTGCGAGTGTTTGGTGTGAGGGGTGTGCGAGGGTTTGGTGTGAGGGGTGTGCGAGTGTTTGGTGTGAGGGGTGTGCGAGTGTTTGGTGTGAGGGGTGTGCGAGTGTTTGGTGTGAGGGGTGTGCGAGGGTTTGGTGTGCGAGGGTTTGGTGTGCGAGGGTTTGGTGCGAGGGGTGTGCGAGTGTTTGGTGTGAGGGGTGTGCGAGTGTTTGGTGTGAGGGGTGTGCGAGGGTTTGGTGTGCGAGGGTTTGGTGCGAGGGGTGTGCGAGGGTTTGGTGCGAGGGGTGTGCGAGTGTTTGGTGCGAGGGGTGTGCGAGTGTTTGGTGTGAGGGGTGTGCGAGTGTTTGGTGTGAGGGGTGTGCGAGTTTTTGGTGTGAGGGGTGTGCGAGTGTTTGGTGTGAGGGGTGTGCGAGTGTTTGGTGTGAGGGGTGTGCGAGTGTTTGGTGTGAGGGGTGTGCGAGTGTTTGGTGTGAGGGGTGTGCGAGTGTTTGGTGTGAGGGGTGTGCGAGTGTTTGGTGTGAAGGGTGTGCGAGTGTTTGGTGTGAGGGGTGTGCGAGTGCTTGGTGTGAGGGGTGTGCGAGTGCTTGGTGTGAGGGGTGTGCGAGTGTTCGGTGTGAGGGGTGTGCGAGTGTTTGGTGTGAGGGGTGTGTGAGTGTTTGGTGTGAGGGGTGTGCTAGTGTTTGGTGTGAGGGGTGTGAGTGTTTGGTGTGAAGGGTGTGCGAGTGTTCGGTGTGAGGGGTGTGCGAGTGTTTGGTGTGAGGGGTGTGCGAGTGTTTGGTGTGAGGGGTGTGCGAGTGTTTGGTGTGAAGGGTGTGCGAGTGTTTGGTGTGAGGGGTGTGCGAGTGCTTGGTGTGAGGGGTGTGCGAGTGTTTGGTGTGAGGGGTGTGCGAGTGTTCGGTGTGAGGGGTGTGCGAGTGTTTGGTGTGAGGGGTGTGCGAGTGTTTGGTGTGCGAGTGTTTGGTGTGAGGGGTGTTTGGTGTGAAGGGTGTGCGAGGGGTGTGCGAGTGTTTGGTGTGAGGGGTGTGCGAGTGTTTGGTGTGAGGGGTGTGCGAGTGTTTGGTGTGAGGGGTGTGCGAGTGTTTGGTGTGAGGGGTGTGCGAGTGTTTGGTGTGAGGGGTGTGCGAGTGTTTGGTGTGAGGGGTTTGCGAGTGTTTGGTGTGAGGGGTGTGTGAGTGTTTGGTGTGAGGGGTGTGCTAGTGTTTGGTGTGAGGGGTGTGAGTGTTTGGTGTGAAGGGTGTGCGAGTGTTTGGTGTGAAGGGTGTGCGAGTGTTAGGTGTGAAGGGTGTGCGAGTGTTTGGTGTGAAGGGTGTGCGAGTGTTTGGTGTGAAGGGAGTGCGAGGGGTGTGCGAGGGTTTGGTGTCAAGTGTGTGCTAGTGTTTGGTGCGAGGGGTGTGCGAGTGTTTGGTGTGAAGGGTGTGTGAGGGTTTGGTGTGGGGTGTGCGAGTGTTTGGTGTGAGGGGTGTGCGAGGGGTGTGCGAGTGTTTGGTGCGAGGGGTGTGCGAGTGTTTGGTGTGAGGGGTGTGCGAGTGTTTGGTGTGAAGGGTGTGCGAGGGGTGTGCGAGGGTTTGGTGTGAAGGGTGTGTGAGGGGTGTGCGAGTGTTTGGTGCGAGGGGTGTGCGAGTGTTTGGTGTGAGGGGTGTGCGAATGTTTGGTGTGAGGGGTGTGCGAGTGTTTGGTGTGAGGGGTGTGCGAGTGTTTCGTGTGAAGGGTGTGCGAGTGTTTGGTGTGAGGGGTGTGCGAGTGTTTGGTGCGAGGGGTGTGCGAGTGTTTGGTGTGAGGGGTGTGTGAGTGTTTGGTGTGAGGGGTGTGCGAGTGTTTGGTGTGAGGGGTGTGCGAGTGTTTGGTGTGAGGGGTGTGCGAGTGTTTGGTGTGAGGGGTGTGCGAGTGTTTGGTGTGAGGGGTGTGCGAGTGTTTGGTGTGAGGGGCGTGCGAGTGTTTGGTGTGAGGGGTGTGCGAGTGTTTGGTGTGAGGGGTGTGCGAGTGTTTGGTGTGAGGGGTGTGCGAGTGTTTGGTGTGAGGGGTGTGCGAGTGTTTGGTGTGAGGGGTGTGCGAGTGTTTGGTGTGAAGGGTGTGCGAGGGTTTGGTGTGAAGGGTGTGTGAGGGGTGTGCGAGTGTTTGGTGTGAGGGGTGTGCGAGTGTTTGGTGCGAGGGGTGTGCGAGTGTTTGGTGCGAGGGGTGTGCGAGTGTTTGGTGTTAAAGGTGTGCGAGGGTTTGGTGCGAGGGGTGTGCGAGTGTTTGGTGCGAGGGGTGTGCGAGTGTTTGGTGCGAGGGGTGTGCGAGGGTTTGGTGTGAGGGGTGTGCGAGTGTTTGGTGTGAGGGGTGTGTGAGTGTTTGGTGTGAGGGGTGTGCTAGTGTTTGGTGTGAGGGGTGTGAGTGTTTGGTGTGAAGGGTGTGCGAGTGTTTGGTGTGAGGGGTGTGCGAGTGTTTGGTGTGAAGGGTGTGCGAGGGGTGTGCGAGGGTTTGGTGCGAGGGGTGTGCGAGGGTTTGGTGTGAAGGGTGTGTGAGGGGTGTGCGAGTGTTTGGTGTGAGGGGTGTGCGAGTGTTTGGTGCGAGGGGTGTGCGAGTGTTTGGTGTGAAGGGTTTGCGAGGGGTGTGCGAGGGTTTGGTGTGAAGGGTGTGTGAGGGGTGTGCGAGTGTTTGGTGTGAGGGGTGTGCGAGTGTTTGGTGTGAGGGGTGTGCGAGTGTTTGGTGTGAAGGGTGTGCGAGGGTTTGGTGTGAGGGGTGTGCGAGTGTTTGGTGCGAGGGGTGTGCGAGTGTTTGGCATATTTGTGGACGTGTCTAACTGGTGGTTTTGTGTTGTAGGGGGTAATCTGGTGGTGTTGGTTGATCAGCATGCCGCCCATGAGCGAGTGCGACTTGAACAGCTGATTTCAGGTGAGGAAGCTGTTTGGAGGGAGCATGACGGTGCTAGCACGTGAGATTTAAATTATTTATAGGGCATGGCATTGTGCCCAGGTTATGCGATGTGTGTGACTCTGGCAAGTCAGACACATGGGATACTTGTCTTTATTAGCCAAGGCATCGAATACAAGAGCAGGGTGGTTATGCTTAAACTGTATCAACCACGAGTTAGACCGCAGCTAGAATACTGCATGCAGTTCAGGTCACCACATTACAGGAAAGATGTGATTACACTAGAGAGGATACATAGAAACATAGAAGATAGGAGCAGGAGTAGGCCATTCGGCCCTTCGAGCCTGCTCCACCATTCAATGCAATCATGGCTGATCATCCAATTTCAGTACCCGGTCACTGCTTTCTCCCCATACCCCTGGATCCCTTTAGCCTTAAGAAATATATCCAACTCCTCCTTGAATATATTTACTGCCTTTTGTGGTAGAATTCCACAGGTTCACCACTCTCTGGGTGAAGAAATTCCTCCTCATTTTTGTCCTAAATGGCTTACCCCTTATCCTTAGACTGTGACCCCTAGTTCTGGACTCCCCGACCATCGGGAACATCATTCCTGCATCTAGTCTGTCCAGTCCTGTCAGAATTTTATAAGTTTCAATGAGATCCCCTCTCATTCTTCTAAACTCCAGCGAGTACAAGCCCAATCGACACAATCTCTCCTCATACGCCATTCCTGCCATCCCAGGTATCAGTCTGGTGAATCTTCGCTGAACTCCTTCCATGGCAAGAACATCCTTCCTCAGATAAGGCGACCAAAACTGCACACAATACTCAAGGTGTGGTCTCACCAAGGCCCTGTACAACTGCAGCAAGACATCCTTGTTCCTGTACTCAAACCCTCTCGCTACGAAGACCAACATGCCATTTGCCTTCTTAACCGCCTGTTGCACCTGCATGCTTACCTTCAGCGACTGGTGCACAAGGACACCCAGGTCTCGTTGCACTTCTTCTCCCAATCTATTGCCATTCAGATAATAATCTGCCTTCCTGTTTTTGCCACCAAAGTGGATAACCTCACATTTATCCACGTTATATTGCATCTGCCATGCTTTTGCCCAATCACCCAACCTGTCCAAATCATCCTGGAGTTTCTCGGCATCCTCCTCACAGCACACACGCCCACCCAGCTTTGTGTCGTCTGCAAATTTGGAGATATTACATCTAGTTCCCTTGTCTAGATCATTAATACATATTGTGAATGGCTAGGGTCCAAGGACCGATCCCTGCGGTACCCCACTAGTCACTGCCTGCCACTCGGAAAAAGACCCGTTTATTCCAACTCTTTGCTTTCTGTCTGCCATACCTTACCCCCAATCCCATGTGCCTTAACTTTACACGCTACTCTCTTATGCGGGACCTTATCAAAAGCCTTCTGAAAGTCCAAATACACCACATCCACTGGTTCTCCCTTATCTATTTTACCAGTTACATCCTCAAAAAATTCCAGTAGATTAGTCAAGCACGATTTACCTTTTGTAAATCCATGTTGACTTTGTCCGATCCTGTCACTGTTTTCCAAGTGCTCTGCTATTACATCTTTTATAATGGACTCTAGCATTTTCCCCACTACCGATGTCAGGCTTACCGGTCTATAATTCCCCATTTTCTCTCTACCACCTTTTTTGAATAGTGGGGTAACATTAGCTACCCTCAAATCCATGGGTACTGTTCCAGATTCCATCGAATGTTGGAAGATGATCAGCAATGCATCTACTATTTCTAGGGCCACTTCCTTAAGTACCCTAGGATGTAGATTATCAGGCCCTGGGGATTTATCTGCCTTCACTCCCATCAATTTCCCTAGCACCATTTTCCTACTAATACTGATTTCTTCCAGTTCCTCCCTTTCATCAGACCCTATGTTCCCCGACATCTCTGGGAGGTTATTTGTGTCTTCCTTTGTGAAGACAGAACCAAAATATGTATTTAGTTGGTCAGCCATTTCTTTGTTCCCCATTATAAATTCCCCTGATTCTGACTGCAAGGGACCCACGCTTGACTTCACCAATCTTTTTCTCTTCACATATCTATAAAAGCTTTTACAGTCAGTTTTTATGTTCCCTGCAAGCTTACTCTCATATTCAATTTTCCCCTTCTTAATTAATCCCTTTGTCCTCCTTTGTTGAATCCAAAACTGCTCCCAATCCTCAGGTTTTCTGCTTTTTCTGGCCAATTTATATGTCCTCTCCTTGGATCTTATGCTTTCCCTAATTTCCCTTGTTAGCCACGGTTGAGTCACCTTTTTTGTTTTATTTTTATGCCAAACTGGGATGAACAAATTCTGTAGTTCATCCATGCGGTCTTTGAATGTTTGCCATTGCCTATCCACCGTCAACCCTTTGAGTGACATTCCCCAATCAATCCTACCCAACTCGCGCCTCAGACCATCGTAGTTTCCTTTATTTAAATTCAGGACCCTAGTCTCTGAGTCAACTACTTCATTCTCCATCTTAATGAAGAATTCGATCATATTATGATTGCTCCAACCCAAGGGGCCTCGCACAATAAGATTGCTAATTAATCCTTTCTCGTTACATAATACCCAGTCTAAGATGGCCTGATCTCTGGTTGGTTCCTCGACATATTAGTCCAGGAAACCATCCCATAAACACTCCAGGAATTCCTCCTCCACAGTATTGTTACTAATTTGGTTAGCCCAATCTATATGTAGATTAAAGTCACCCATGATGACTGCTGTGCCCTTATTGCACGCTTCTCTAATACAGAGGAGATTTACAAGGATTTTGCCTGGGTTGGGTAATTTTAGCCATTTCATAGAATCATAGAAAGTTACAGCACGGAAGGAGGCCATTTCGGCCCATCGTGTCCGCGCCGGCCAACAAAGAGCTATCCAGCCTAATCCCACTTCCCAGCTCTTGGTCTGTAGCCCTGCAGGTTACAGCATCCCAAGGGCACATCCAAGTACTTTTTAAATGTGGTTAGGGTTCCTGCCTCTACCACCCTTTCAGGCAGAGTTCCAGACCCCCACAACCCTCTAGGTGAAGACATTTCTCCTCAAATCCCCTCTAAACCTTCCCCCAATTACTTTAAATCTGTGCCCCCTGGTCTTTGACCCCTCTGCTAAGGTTTAGTAGTGTCCTGTGACCTGCGGGCTGTATCAGTGACCTGTGACATATTGAAAAAAAATAGGAGCAGGAGTTGGCCATTCGGCCCTTCGAGCCTGCTCTGCCATTCAATATGATCATGGCTGATCCTCTATCTCAATACCATATTCCCGCTCTCTCCCCATACCACTTGATGCCTTTTGTGTCTAGAAATCTATCGATCTCCTTTTTCAATATATTCAGTGACTTGGCCTCCACAGCCTTCTGTGATAGAGAATTCCACAGGTTCACCACCCTCTGAGTGAAGAAATTTCTCCTCATCTCAGTCCTAAATGTCCTACCCCGTATCCTGAGACTGTGACCCCTCGTTCTAGACCCCCCCAGCCAGGGGAAACCTCCTCCCTGCATCCAGTCTGTCTAGCCCTGTCAGAATTTTATACGTTTCAATGAGATCCCCTCTCATTCTTCCAAACTCTAGCGAATACAGGCCTAGTCGACCCAATCTCTCCTCATACGACAGTCCTGCCATCCCAGGAATCAGTCTGGTGAACCTTCGCTGCACTCCCTCTATGGCAAGTATATCCTTTCTTAGATAAGGAGACCAAAACTGCACACAGTACTGGTGTGGTCTCACCAAGGCCCTGTATAACTGTAGTAAGACATCCTTGCTCCTGTACTCAAATCCTCGTGCAATGAAGGCCAACATACCATTTGCCTTCCTAACTGCTTGCTGCACCTGCATGTTTGCTTTCAGTGATTCGTGTACAAGGACACCCAGGTCCCTCTGTACATCAACATTTCCCAATCTATCACCATTTAAATAATATGCTGCCTTTCTGTTTTTCCTACCGAAGTGGATAACTTCACATTTATCTACGTTATACTGCATCTGTCATGTATTTGCCCACTCACTCAACTTGTCTAAATCGCCTTGTAGCCTCTTTGCATCCTCCTCACAACTCTCAATCCCACCTAGTTTCGTGTCGTCAGTTAACTTGGAAATATTACATTTGGTTCACTCATCCAAATCATTGATATATATTGTGAATAGCTGGGGCCCAAGCACTGATCCCTGCGGTACCCCACTAGTCACCGCCTGCCACCCCAAAAAAGACCCATTTATTCCTACTCTCTGTTTCCTGTCTGTTAACCAATTTTAAATCCATGCCAGTATATTACCCCCAATCCCATGTGCTTTAATTTGCACACTCACCTCTTATGTGGGATTTTATCAAAGGCCTTCTGAAAATCCAAAGCTGCGGGATGTATCTGTGACCTGTGACCCGCGGGACATATCTGTGACCTGCAGGACGTATCTGTGACCTGCGGGACGTATCTGTGGCCTGTGACCTGCGGAACGTATCTGTGACCTGTGACCTGCGGAACGTATCTGTGACCTGGGGAACATATCTATGACCTGTGACCTGCAGAATGTATCTGTGACCTGCGGGATGTATCTGTGACGTGCGGGATATAATGTGACCTGTGACCTGCGGGATGTAATGTGACCTGTGACCTGCGGGATGTATCCGTGACCTGTGACCTGCGGGATGTATCCGTGACCTGTGACCTGCGGGATGTATCCGTGACCTGTGACCTGCGGGATGTAATGTGACCTGTGACCTGCGGGATGTGTCTGTGACCCGCGGGATGTAACTACCCTGTTTGCTCTTTTTATCTTTAATTTGTGTCTGCAGATTGCTATGAGGCGGTGCCGGGGGCTCCTGGCCACAGGAAGTTGTGCACCTCTACAGTGTGTCCACCGATGGAGATCAGCTGCACCCAGGACGAGGCCAGGCTTTTACGGTTAGTCACAGACTGATGCAAAATGAACGGCTCAGATTGAGGGGCTGCTGTTTGCTGAGGGGCAGAGCAGAAAAGGCCATCATTTCCATCGCCAGTGCTGGGCCGGGAGTCAGGCTGCAGATGCAGTCTGTAGTGCGGGTGGTGCTGTGAGAAGAGATGGGGGGTAGTGGGAAGGGGGAAGTGGGAGATTGCTGAGTGGTTCCATAGCGCTGGAACCCTGGCATCCAACACCCCAACATTCAGCCCACTGGCATCTAATACCCTAACATTCAGATGTTTATGGGTACAAGTCCCACTTCAGAGACTTGAGCACAAGAATCTAGGCTGACACTCCAGTGCAGTGCTGAGGGAGTGCTGCACTGTTGCAGGTGCTGTCTTTCGGATGAGACGTTAAACTGAGGCCCCGTCTGCTCTCTAAGGTGGACGTAAAAGATCCCGTGGCATTATTTTGAAGAAGAGCAGGAGAGTTATCCCCGGTGTCCTAGTCATTATTTATCTCAACCAACATCACTAAAACAGATGATCTGGTCATTATCACATTGCTGTTTGTGGGAGCTTGCTGTGCGCAGATTGGCTTCTGCATTTCCTACATTACAACAGTGACTGCACTTCAAAAAAAGACTTCATTGGCTGTAAAGTGCTTTGGGACGTCCTGAGGGTGTGAAAGGCGCGATATAAATGCAAGTCCTCTTTAACGTTCAGTCACTGGGCACCCAACACCCCAACATTCAGCCCCCTGGCATCAATTACCCCAACATTCGGCCCCCTGACATCAATTACCCCAACATTCGGCCCCCTGGCATCAATTACCCCAACATTCAGCCCCCTGGCATCAATTACCCCAACATTCGGCCCCCTGGCATCAATTACCCCAACATTCGGCCCCCTGACATCAATTACCCCAACATTCGGCCCCCTGACATCAATTACCCCAACATTCAGCCCCCTGGCATCAATTACCCCAACATTCAGCCCCCTGGCATCAATTACCCCAACATTCGGCCCCCTGACATCAATTACCCCAACATTCAGCCCCCTGGCATCAATTACCCCAACATTCAGCCCCCTGACATCAATTACCCCAACATTCAGCCCCCTGGCATCAATTACCCCAACATTCGGCCCCCTGACATCAATTACCCCAACATTCAGCCCCCTGGCATCAATTACCCCAACATTCGGCCCCCTGACATCAATTACCCCAACATTCGGCCCCCTGACATCAATTACCCCAACATTCGGCCCCCTGGCATCAATTACCCCAACATTCAGGCCCCTGGCATCAATTACCCCAACATTCAGCCCCCTGACATCAATTACCCGAACATTCAGCCCCCTGGCATCAATTACCCCAACATTCAGCCCCCTGGCATCAATTACCCCAACATTCAGCCCCCTGGCATCAATTACCCCAACATTCAGCCCCCTGGCATCAATTACCCCAACATTCAGCCCCCTGGCATCAATTACCCTAACATTCAGCCCCCTGACATCAATTACCCTAACATTCGGCCCCCTGGCATCAATTACCCCAACATTCAGCCCCCTGACATCAATTACCCCAACATTCGGCCCCCTGGCATCAATTACCCCAACATTCAGGCCCCTGGCATCAATTACCCCAACATTCAGCCCCCTGGCATCAATTACCCCAACATTCGGCCCCCTGGCATCAATTACCCCAACATTCAGCCCCCTGGCATCAATTACCCCAACATTCAGCCCCCTGACATCAATTACCCCAACATTCAGCCCCCTGGCATCAATTACCCCAACATTCAGCCCCCTGGCATCAATTACCCCAACATTCGGCCCCCTGGCATCAATTACCCTAACATTCGGCCCCCTGGCATCAATTACCCCAACATTCGGCCCCCTGGCATCAATTACCCCAACATTCAGCCCCCTGGCATCAATTACCCCAACATTCGGTCCCCTGGCATCAATTACCCCAACATTCAGCCCCCTGGCATCAATTACCCCAACATTCGGCCCCCTGGCATCAATTACCCCAACATTCGGCCCCCTGGCATCAATTACCCCAACATTCGGCCCCCTGGCATCAATTACCCCAACATTCAGCCCCCTGGCATCAATTACCCCAACATTCGGCCCCCTGGCATCAATTACCCTAACATTCGGCCCCTGGCATCAATTACCCCAACATTCGGCCCCCTGACATCAATTACCCCAACATTCGGCCCCCTGGCATCAATTACCCCAACATTCAGCCCCCTGGCATCAATTACCCTAACATTCAGCCCCCTGGCATCAATTACCCCAACATTCGGCCCCCTGGCATCAATTACCCCAACATTCGGCCCCCTGGCATCAATTACCCCAACATTCGGCCCCCTGGCATCAATTACCCCAACATTCAGCCCCCTGACATCAATTACCCCAACATTCGGCCCCCTGGCATCAATTACCCCAACATTCGGCCCCCTGGCATCAATTACCCCAACATTCAGCCCCCTGGCATCAATTACCCCAACATTCGGCCCCCTGGCATCAATTACCCCAACATTCAGCCCCCTGGCATCAATTACCCCAACATTCGGCCCCCTGGCATCAATTACCCCAACATTCAGCCCCCTGGCATCAATTACCCCAACATTCAGCCCCCTGGCATCAATTACCCCAACATTCAGCCCCCTGGCATCAATTACCCCAACATTCAGCCCCCTGGCATCAATTACCCTAACATTCAGCCCCCTGGCATCAATTACCCCAACATTCAGCCCCCTGGCATCAATTACCCCAACATTCGGCCCCCTGGCATCAATTACCCTAACATTCAGCCCCCTGACATCAATTACCCCAACATTCGGCCCCCTGGCATCAATTACCCCAACATTCGGCCCCCTGGCATCAATTACCCCAACATTCGGCCCCCTGGCATCAATTACCCCAACATTCAGCCCCCTGGCATCAATTACCCTAACATTCGGCCCCCTGGCATCAATTACCCCAACATTCGGCCCCCTGGCATCAATTACCCCAACATTCAGCCCCCTGGCATCAATTACCCCAACATTCAGCCCCCTGGCATCAATTACCCTAACATTCAGCCCACTGGCATCAATTACCCCAACATTCAGCCCCCTGGCATCAATTACCCCAACATTCGGCCCCCTGACATCAATTACCCCAACATTCGGCCCCCTGGCATCAATTACCCCAACATTCGGCCCCCTGGCATCAATTACCCCAACATTCAGCCCCCTGACATCAATTACCCCAACATTCAGCCCCCTGGCATCAATTACCCCAACATTCGGCCCCCTGGCATCAATTACCCCAACATTCGGCCCCCTGACATCAATTACCCCAACATTCGGCCCCCTGGCATCAATTACCCCAACATTCAGCCCCCTGGCATCAATTACCCCAACATTCGGCCCCCTGGCATCAATTACCCCAACATTCGGCCCCCTGACATCAATTACCCCAACATTCGGCCCCCTGACATCAATTACCCCAACATTCGACCCCCTGACATCAATTACCCCAACATTCGGCCCCCTGACATCAATTACCCCAACATTCGGCCCCCTGACATCAATTACCCCAACATTCGGCCCCCTGACATCAATTACCCCAACATTCGGCCCCCTGGCATCAATTACCCCAACATTCGGCCCCCTGGCATCAATTACCCCAACATTCAGCCCCCTGGCATCAATTACCCCAACATTCGGCCCCCTGGCATCCATTACCCCAACATTCGGCCCCCTGACATCAATTACCCCAACATTCGGCCCCCTGGCATCAATTACCCCAACATTCAGCCCCCTGACATCAATTACCCCAACATTCAGCCCCCTGACATCAATTACCCCAACATTCGGCCCCCTGACATCAATTACCCCAACATTCGGCCCCCTGGCATCAATTACCCCAACATTCGGCCCCCTGGCATCAATTACCCCAACATTCAGCCCCCTGGCATCAATTACCCCAACATTCGGCCCCCTGGCATCCATTACCCCAACATTCAGCCCCCTGACATCAATTACCCCAACATTCGGCCCCCTGGCATCAATTACCCCAACATTCGGCCCCCTGACATCAATTACCCCTACATTCAGCCCACTGGCATCAATTACCCCAACATTCGGCCCCCTGGCATCAATTACCCCAACATTCAGCCCCCTGGCATCAATTACCCCAACATTCGGCCCCCTGGCATCAATTACCCCAACATTCGGCCCCCTGGCATCAATTACCCCAACATTCGGCCCCCTGGCATCAATTACCCCAACATTCGGCCCCCTGACATCAATTACCCCAACATTCGGCCCCCTGGCATCAATTACCCCAACATTCAGCCCCCTGGCATCAATTACCCCAACATTCGGCCCCCTGGCATCAATTACCCCAACATTCAGCCCCCTGACATCAATTACCCCAACATTCGGCCCCCTGGCATCAATTACCCCAACATTCAGCCCCCTGGCATCAATTACCCTAACATTCGGCCCCCTGGCATCAATTACCCCAACATTCGGCCCCCTGACATCAATTACCCCAACATTCGGCCCCCTGACATCAATTACCCCAACATTCGGCCCCCTGGCATCAATTACCCTAACATTCAGCCCCCTGGCATCAATTACCCCAACATTCAGCCCCCTGGCATCAATTACCCTAACATTCGGCCCCCTGGCATCAATTACCCCAACATTCGGCCCCCTGACATCAATTACCCCAACATTCGGCCCCCTGGCATCAATTACCCCAACATTCAGCCCCCTGGCATCAATTACCCTAACATTCGGCCCCCTGACATCAATTACCCCAACATTCGGCCCCCTGGCATCAATTACCCTAACATTCAGCCCCCTGGCATCAATTACCCCAACATTCGGCCCCCTGGCATCAATTACCCTAACATTCAGCCCCCTGACATCAATTACCCCAACATTCGGCCCCCTGGCATCAATTACCCTAACATTCAGCCCCCTGGCATCAATTACCCCTACATTCAGCCCCCTGGCATCAATTACCCTAACATTCAGCCCCCTGGCATCAATTACCCTAACATTCAGCCCCCTGGCATCAATTACCCCAACATTCGGCCCCCTGGCATCAATTACCCCAACATTCAGCCCCCTGACATCAATTACCCCAACATTCGGCCCCCTGACATCAATTACCCCAACATTCGGCCCCCTGACATCAATTACCCCAACATTCAGCCCCCTGGCATCAATTACCCTAACATTCGGCCCCCTGGCATCAATTACCCCAACATTCAGCCCCCTGGCATCAATTACCCCAACATTCAGCCCCCTGGCATCAATTACCCCAACATTCAGCCCCCTGGCATCAATTACCCTAACATTCGGCCCCCTGGCATCAATTACCCCAACATTCAGCCCCCTGGCATCAATTACCCCAACATTCAGCCCCCTGACATCAATTACCCTAACATTCGGCCCCCTGGCATCAATTACCCCAACATTCAGCCCCCTGGCATCAATTACCCTAACATTCGGCCCCCTGGCATCAATTACCCCAACATTCAGCCCCCTGGCATCAATTACCCTAACATTCGGCCCCCTGGCATCAATTACCCCAACATTCAGCCCCCTGGCATCAATTACCCTAACATTCGGCCCCCTGGCATCAATTACCCCAACATTCAGCCCCCTGGCATCAATTACCCCAACATTCAGCCCCCTGACATCAATTACCCTAACATTCGGCCCCCTGGCATCAATTACCCCAACATTCAGCCCCCTGGCATCAATTACCCTAACATTCGGCCCCCTGGCATCAATTACCCCAACATTCAGCCCCCTGGCATCCAATGCAGGTGCATTCCCAGTTTTGCCTATCCAAGTTCCGCCAAAGGATTCCCAGTGGCGGGCAGTAAATCCAGGTCACTTTGTGTTTGTGGCCTGTGGCTTGGCTTCTCCCCCTCACCTCCATTGGTGAATAGCTACTATGCTGTCCAGTCCATGGGGGTCTCTTGATTTGGTAATACTCGGTGGATGAGCTCACACTGGTGTTGCTAATGGTCGCCTCCCTAACACTAACTGCAAAATGATGGGAAATGAATGAAAACTGAGCACGAAAGGAAATGGCAGGAAAATGACAAAAGCTGCTGAGAGTGTCTCTGGAAAATGTAACATGGTATTGGCCTTCCAGTAAGACGAGGGTTAAGAGAGCAAGGCAGAGAAGTACCGACAGGCCAGTATGCTGGCTGGTGTTAGGGCACTGGGAGCGTCTGAAGTGCCCTTTTGTGCCTCCACCGTTGGTCAGATCTAGATCACTGATCAATGTCTGAGTGCTGATTAGAACTGGGCCGTTGGTCGGCACTGGGCCGTGGGTCTACACTGGGCCGTGGGTCGGCACTGGGCCGTGGGTCGGCACTGGGCCGTGGGTCTACACTGGGCCGTGGGTCGGCACTGGGCCGTGGGTCGGAGCAGGTTTCTGATCAATAGTTTCTGTGTATTCCCCACAGGTTGTACTGGAAACAGCTGGAGGTTGCTGGTGTGCAGGTGGAGTTCAGAGATGCCGAGAGTCCTGGGATACTGGTCAGGAAGGTGCCAGCCTGTTTCATAGAGAGAGAAGCCAATGAGGTTCGGAGAGGGCGGCAGCCAGTCACTCAAGCGATACTGCAGGCGAGGATTTGATGGACCTTCACTTTTCTCACTCTTTCCTTCTGTGCAACTTAAGGAAGCATTGACACCGTTTTAATGTGGGGGCAAAGGGCAAAGGGCATTGAACCACTGCGCTCCCCCGCACTGCAGGGAAACCCTCACTGCTCTTCATGTTTAATTTTGCTGATGTGAGACGTTCCACTTTCAGTCCATGCTGTGTCGGAAGCTGTAGGTTTCTGAAGGCTGGGAATTAGAGGGTCACGAGAAGGTTCTAGATTTGGGTCAGGGCGACTTCAAATGAATGAGGCAGAGACTGTCCACAGTAATCCCAAATCTGTTAATGGGTAAAATGACAGGAGATGTTTAAAAAAGAGTTTAAGGTGATATAGAACCCGAGGGGTAAGAGCTCGACTTGCCAAAAAAAAAGCCATGGACGACTAAAGAGGTAAGGGACAGCTTAAAACTAAGAGAAAAACCATACGAAAATGCAAAAAATAGCACAGATACTGGTGAATGGGAAAGATACAAAGAACAGCAAAGGGTCACAAAACAGATCGAGCAACAAAAAGGGATTATGAAAGGAAACTTGCCAGGGATATCAAAATCAACACAATTTTTTTGCAATTATATTAGGAATAAGAGGGTAGTCAGGAGCAATGTTGGCCCCTTAAAAACTGCAAGTGGTGATATTATCAACGATAATAAGGAAATGGCAGACGTTGAATAATTACCTTGCGTCAGTATTTACAGTTGAGGAAGAGGGATGGCAGGGCAGCTCAGTCCCATGAATTGCACATCCTGTGCCATGTGGGAAGTCCTGGACGCTTCGCGTAGCCTGGATGACCACATGTGCGGGAAGTGTCGCCAGCTACAGCAGCTCGAGCACCGGGTTTCAGAGCTTGAGCGGCGGCTGGAGTCACTGCGGTGCATCCGCGAGGCTGAGAGTTACGTGGATAGCACGTTTCTGGAGGTGGTCACCCCGCAGCTTAAGAGTATGCAGGCAGAGAGGGAATGGGTGACCACCAGACAGAAGAGGAGGACCAGGCAGGTAGTTCAGGAGTCCCCGGAGTGCATCGCGCTCTCCAACCAGTATTCTGTTCTGAGTACTGGTGAGGGCGATGGTACCTCTGGGGAGTACAGCCAGAGTCAAGTCCTGCTGGGGAGGGTTTAAACTAACTTGGCAGGGGGTTGGGGTACAGAGTGGAGCTATAGTAGGGGGTGATTTACGGCCAAATACAGAGGGAAAAACAAGTCAGCTGGGAAGGCAGAGCAAATATGTGAAGGCAAAAGAGAATATGGCAGGGCTGGAAGGCATTTATTTTAATGCAAGGAGTCTTGCAAATAAGGTGGATGAACTGAAGTTGTTGTTGAACACATGGGAGTACGATATTGTTGTTATCACGGAGACATGGTTGAGGGAGGGTCAGGACTGGCAGCTCAATATTCCGGGGTATAGAATCTTCAGGCGAGACAGAGGGGGGTGTAAAAGGGGAGGGGGTGTTGCAATATTAATTAAGGAGTCAATTACTGCTGTAAGGAGGGATGATATATTAGCGGGTTCCTCTAATGAGGCCATATGGGTAGAACTTAAAAACAAAAAGGGGGCAAGCACTTTACTGGGAGTGTACTATAGGCCCCCAAACAGTCAGGGGGAGATAGAGGAACAGATATGTAGGCAAATCTCCGAGAAGTGCGAAAATAATAGGGTAATAATAGTGGGGGATTTCAACTTCCCCAATATAAATTGGGACAGTCAGAGTGTGAAAGGCTTAGAGGGTGCAAAATTCTTAAAGTGCATCCAGGAGAGCTTTTTGAGCCAACATGTAGAAAGTCCTACAAGAGAGGGGGCGGTACTGGACCTAATTCTGGGGAATGTAGCCGGGCAAGTGGTGGAAGTGTCAGTAGGAGAGCATTTTGGCGACAGTGACCATAATTCGGTGAGATTTAAGGTGGTCATGGAAAAAGACAAAGACGGCCCGGAAATAAGGGTTCTAAATTGGGGGAAGGCCGATTTTAATATGATAAGGCAGGATCTGGCCAAAGTGGACTGGGAGCAGCTGCTTATAGGAAAATCCACATCAAAACAGTGGGAGACTTTCAGAAGGGAAATAGAGAGAGTACAACGCCAACATGTTCCTGTAAAGGTCAAGGGTGGGACCAACAAGCAAAGGGAACCTTGGATGACAAGGGATATACAAAAATGCATTAGAAATAAGAGGGGGGCTTTTGGCAGTTACAAAAGACTAAAGACAGAAGAAGCCCTAGAGGAGTATAAAAAGTGCAGGGGCATACTTAAAAAAGAAATTAGGAGGGCGAGGAGGGGCCATGAAATAACACTGGCGAGCAAAATAAAGGAAAATCCTAAGATGTTTTATAAGTATATTAAGGGCAAGAGGATAACCAGGGAAAGGGTAGGGCCCATTAGGGACCAAAGTGGCAATCTGTGTGTAGAGCCAGAGGATGTAGGCGGGGTTTTAAATGAATTTTTTGCATCTGTGTTCACTATGGAGAAAGACGATGCAGACATAGAAATCGGGCAAGGGGACTGTGACATACTTGAACATATTAGCATCGAGAGGGAGGAGGTGCTAGCGGTTTTAGCGGGCCAAAAAGTGGATAAATCCCCAGGCCCGGACGAGATGTATCCCAGGCTGCTGTGGGAGGCAAGGGAGGAGATTGCAGGGGCTCTGACACTAATTTTCAGAACCTCTCTGGCCACAGGGGATGTACCAGAGGACTGGAGAACAGCTAACGTAGTACCATTATTCAAGAAGGGTAGCAGGGATAAACCAGGGAATTACAGGCCAGTGAGTCTAACATCTGTGGTGGGGAAATTATTGGAAAAAATTCTGAGGGACAAAATTAATCTCCACTTGGAGAGGCAAGGATTAATCGGGGATAGTCAGCATGGCTTTGTCAAGGGTAAATCATGTCTAACAAATCTGATCGAATTTTTCGAGGGGGTGACTAGTGGGGTGGATGAGGGAAATGTTGTGGATGTGGTGTACATGGACTTCAGTAAAGCTTTTGACAAAGTCCCGCATAGGAGACTGGTCAAGAAGGTAAGAGCCCATGGGATCCAGGGTGCCTTGGCGCGTTGGATCCTAAACTGGCTGAGTGGCAGGAGGCAGAGGGTGATGGTCGAAGGTTGCTTTTGTGACTGGAAGCCTGTGTCCAGTGGGGTACCTCAGGGATCGGTGCTGGGTCCCTTATTGTTTGTGATCTACATAAATGATTTGGATGAAAATGTGAAAGGTATGATCAGTAAGTTTGCAGATGACACGAAAATTGGTGGGGTGGTAAATTGCGAGGAGGAAAGCCTCCGGCTACAGGACGATATAAACGGGTTGGTCAGATGGGCGGAAAAGTGGCAAATGGAATTTAACCCTGAAAAGTGCGAGGTGATGCATTTTGGACGGACAAATAAGGCAAGGGAATACACAATGAGTGGTAGGACCCTAGGAAGTACAGAGGGTCAGAGGGACCTTGGTGTACATGTACATAGATCCCTGAAGGCAGCGGAGCAGGTAGATAAGGTGGTTAAAAAGGCATATGGGATACTTGCCTTCATTAGCCGAGGCATAGAATATAAGAGCAGGGAGGTTATGATGGAGCTGTACAAAACGCTGGTGAGGCCACAGCTGGAGTACTGTGTGCAGTGCTGGTCGCCTCACTATAGGAAGGATGTGATTGCTTTGGAGAGGGTGCAGAGAAGATTCACCAGGATGTTACCTGGGATGGAGCGCCTCAGCTATGAAGAGAGGCTGGACAGGCTGGAGTTGTTTTCCTTGGAGCAGAGAAGGCTGAGGGGGGACCTGATTGAGGTGTACAAAATAATGAGGGGCATAGATAGGGCAGATAAAGAGGAACTTTTCCCCTTAGTAGGGGGGTCAATAACAAGGGGGCATAGATTCAGGGTAAGGGGCAGGAGATTTAGAGGGGATTTGAGGAGGAACTTTTTCACCCAGAGGGTGGTTGGAATCTGGAACTCACTGCCTGAAAGGGTGGTGGAGGCAGGAACCCTCACAACATTCAAGAAGCATTTGGATGAGCACTTGAAATGCCATAGCATACAAGGCTATGGACCAAATGCTGGAAAATGGGATTAGACTGGACAGGGATGGATGGGCGGCGCAGACACGATGGGCCGAAGGGCCTCTTTCTGTGCTGTAAAACTCTATGACTCCACGGCACCACGGGTGGCTCAGCTGCACAGGGGGGGAGGAAAAAGACTGGGAGAGCAATAGTGGTCGGTGATTCGATAGTTAGGGGAGCAGACAGGTATTTCTGCAGCCGTAGACATGACTCCAGGATGGTATGCTGCCTCCCTGGCGCCAGGGTCAAGGATGTCACTGAGCGGCTGCTGGACACTCTGAGGGGGGAGGGTGAACAGCCAGAGGTCGTTGTCCATACCAGTACCAAGGACAGAGGCAGAAAGAGGGATGAGGTCCTGCAGGCAGAGTTTACATAAGAACATAAGAAATAGGAGCAGGAGTAGGCCAATCGGCCCCTCGAGCCTGCTCCGCCATTCAATAAGATCATGGCTGATCTGATCCTAACCGCCAATCCACTATGACAGGACTATCTCCTGAATCTAACAGAATTGGACACACGAAACAGGAGCAGGATCAGGCTACACGCCCCCTGGGCCCGCTCTGCTACCCACAGGGCCATGACCGATCCGAACCTAGACTCATGTCCAAATTCCTGCCCGCTCCCCGTAACCCTTAATTCCCTTTTCTTCTAGGAAACTGTCTATTTCTGTTTTAAATTTATGTAATGATGTAGCTTCGACAGCTTTTTGGGGCAGCATATTCCATGGACCTACCACCCTCTGAGTGAAGTAGTTCCTCCTCATCTCAGTTTTGAAAGAGCAACCCCTTATTCTAAGACTATGCCCCCTAGTTCTAGTTTCACCCATCATCTGGAACATCCTCCCTGCATCCACCCGATCCAACCCCTTCACAATCTTATATGTTTCAATAAGATCGCCTCTCATTCTTCTGAACTCCAATGAGTAGAGTCCCAATCTACTCAACCTCTCCTCATATCTCCATCCCCTCATCCCCGGGATTAACCGAGTGAACCTTCTTTGTACTGACTCGAGAGCAAGTATGTCTTTTCTTAAGTTTGGACACCAAAACTGTATGCAGTATTCCAGGTGCGGTCTCACCAATACCTTGTACAACTGAAGCAATACCTCCCTATTTTTATATTCTATCCCCCTAGCAATGAAAGCCAACATTCCATTGACCTTCTTAATCACTTGCTGCACCTGCATACTAACCTTTTGAGTTTCGTGCACCAGGACCCCCAGATCCCTTTGTACTTCAGTACTTTCCAGTTTCTTGCCATTAAGATAATAACTTGCTCTACGATTTTTCCTGCCAAAGTGCATAACCTCACACTTTCCAGTATTGTATTCCATCTGCCAAATCTCTGCCCACTTACTTAGCCTGTCTATGTCCCCTTGCAGGTTTTTTATGTCCTCCTCACTCACTACTTTCCCTCCCATCTTAGTATCATCTGCAAACTTTGATATGTTACACTCGGTCCCCTCCTCCAAATCGTTAATATAGATTGTAAAGAGTTGGGGACCCAGCACTGACCCCTGCGGAACACCACTAGTTACTGATTGCCAGTCTGAGAATGAACCATTTATCCCAACTCTCTGCCTTCTGTTAGATAGCCAATCCTCTATCCATGCCAGAATATTACCCCCAATCCCGTGATTTTTTATCTTAAGCAATAATCTTTTGTGTGGCACCTTGTCAAATGCCTTTTGGAAATCTATATACACTATGTCCACTGGTTCACCTTTATCCACCCTATATGTTACTTCCTCAAAGAACTCCAGCAAATTTGTCAAACATGACTTCCCCTTCATAAAACCATGCTGACTTTGTCTTATTAAATTATGATTATCCAAATGTCCTGTTACTGTCTCCTTAATAATGGACTCCAAAATTTTACCTACCACAGATGTTAGGCTAACCGGTATATAGTTTCCAGCCTTCTGTCTACTGCCCTTTTTAAATAAGGGTGTTACATTAGCAGTTTTCCAGTCTGCCGGGACCTTTGCTGAGTCCAGGGAGTTTTGGAAGATTATTACCAATGCATCCACAATCCCTACCGCCACTTCCCTCAAAACCCTGGGATGTAAGCCATCAGGTCCAGGCGATTTATCCGCCTTGAGTCCCATTATTTTACCGAGTACCACTTCCTTAGTGATTTTGATCGTGTTTATCTCCTCCCCCCCCCCCCCCCCCCCCCCCCATAGCCCCCTGCTTGTCTAGTGTTGGGATATTCTTGGTGTCCTCTACTGTAAAGACTGATACAAAATATTCATTCAGTGTTTTTGCCATCTCCATATTTCCCACCATTAATTTCCCGGTCTCATCCTCTAAGGGACCAACATTTACTTTAGCCACCCTTTTTCTTTTTATATAACTATAAAAACTCTTACTATCTGTTTTTATATTTTTTGCTAATTTACTTTCATAATCTTCCCTTTCTTAATCAATCTTTTTGTTATTTTTTGCTGTCTTTTAAAGTTTTCCCAATCCTCTATCCTCCCACTAGATTTGGCTACCTTATATGCCCTTGTTTTTAGTCGAATACTATCCTTAATTTCTTTAATTAGCCACGGATGGCTGTCTTTTCTTTTACACCCTTTTTTTCTCAGTGGAATATACTTTTTTTGGAAGTTGTAAAATAACTCCTTAAATGTACACCACTGATCATGTATCGTCTTACCCTTTAATCTATTTTCCCAATCCACTCTACTCAATTCCGCTCTCATTCCTTCATAGTCTCCTTTATTCAAGCTTAGCACGCTTGTTTGAGATACAACCTCCTCACCCTCTAATTGAATATGGAATTCAACCATGTTATGGTCACTCATTCCAAGGGGATCCTTTACTAGGACATTTTTAATTAATCCTGTCTCGTTACACAGGACCAGATCTAAGGTTGCTTGCCCCCTGGTCGGTTCAGTTACATACTGCTCAAGAAACCCATCCCTAATACACTCAATGAACTCATCCTCAAGGCAGCCCTGCCCAATTTGATTTGTCCAATTAATATGATAGTTAAAATCCCCCATAATTATAGATGTTCCCTTATTACAAGCCTCAACTATTTCCTGATTGATACTCCGTCCAACCGAGTTGCGACTGTTCGGAGGCCTATAGACTACGCCCACTAGTGTTTTTTTCCCCTTATTACTCCTTATCTCCACCCAAACTGTTTCATTATCCTGATCTTTTGACCCAATATCATTTCTCTGTATTACAGTGATTCCTTCCTTTATTAACATAGCCACCCCACCTCCCCTTCCTTCCTGCCTGTCCTTCCTGATTGTTAAATAACCTGGTATGTTTAATTCCCAGGCATTGTCACCCTGCAGCCATGTTTCTGTAATGGCCACAAGATCATACCCATATGTAGCTATTTGTGCCATTAACTCGTCTATTTTGTTACGAATGCTACGTGCATTCAGATAGAGAACTTTCAAATGTGTTTTGTGACACTTAGTTCCTGCTTTTGCCCTTTTTATTACTTTACCTTTTACTCCATACCTTCTGCCCCTTCCTGACACGCTCTGGTTTTTAATTTCCCCACTGCTACCTAAGTCTACGACCTTCTCTGTTGTCATTTTTATTATTTGTTCTCTAGGAAGCTCCCCCCCCACTAGTTAGTTTAAAGCCCTCTCTACAGCCCTAGTTATATGATCCGCCAGGACTCTAGTCCCAGCACTGGCCAAGTGAAGCCCATCCCAACGGAACAGCTCCCTCCTGCCCCAGTACTGGTGCCAGTGTCCCAGGAAGCAAAACCCATTTCTCCCACACCAGTCTTTGAGCCACGCATTTAACTCTCTGATTTTATTTGTCCTAGCCAAATTCGCTCGTGGCTCAGGTAATAATCCAGAGATTATTACCCTTGAGGTTCTGTTTTTTAATTTGACCCCTAGCTGCTCATACTCCTTTAACAGAACTAGGGAGCTAGGAAAGAGATTAAAAAGCAGGACCTCAAAGGTAGTAATCTCCAGATTACTCCTGGTGCCGCATGCTAGTGAGCACAGAAACAGGAGGATAGAACAGATGAATGCGTGTCTGGAGAGATGGTGCAGGAGGGAGGGCTTTAGATTCCTGAGGCATTGGAACCATTTCTGGGGAAGGTGGGACCTGTACAAGCTGGAAGGGTTACACCTCAACAGAGCCGGGACCAATATTCTCGCGGGGAGGTTTGCTAGTGCTGTTGAGGAGGGTTTAAACTAGCTTGGCAGCAGGATGGGCACCAGCATATAGGGGTAGAAAAGAGGAATAAGGTGAATAAAAGTGTGAGTGTGTTGGATAGTACTAGAGGCGATAGTAGTACCATACTAGATAGGAGCAGACTAAGAAAGACTACGAAAAGTTCAAAAATTGGTTTAGAATCCATGTACGTAAACGCACAAGGTGTGGTGAATAAGGTTGGTGAGCTACCAGCACAATTAGCTATCTGGCAATAACGGAAACGTGGCTTAAAAACTGAAAACTGAGCACTTAATACTCAAGGGTACAAGGTGTTCAGAAAAGATAGGGAAGGAAATAAGGGAGGTGGGGTAGCAGTGCTGATTAAGGAAGACATTATAGTGTTGGAAAGGGAGGATGTTCTTGAGGGGACAAGGACAGAATCCATTTGGTTAGAGTTGAGGAGCAAAAAGGGTATGATCACACTATTTGGGGGTATTTTATAGACCTCCAAATAGTGAGAGGGAGATAGAGGAGCAAATGTGCAGGGAAATCGCAGAGATATGCAAGAGCTATGGAGTGGTGATATTGGGGGACTTTAATTCCCCAAATATCGATTAGGATAATGCTAGGGTAAAGAGAAAGGAGGGGGAGGAATTTCTGAAATGTGTTCAGGAGAATTTCCTTCACAAATATGTTCTTGTCCCAACTAGGAATGAGGCATTGCTGGGGAATGAGGTGGGTCAGGTCGACCAAGTGTCTGTGGGAGAACACTTGGGTACAAGTGATCATCATATTATAAGATTTAGATTAGCAATGGAGAGGAGCAAGGAACAATGTATAGTGGAACTTCTAAATTGGAATAGGGCTAGCTTCAATGGGATGCGAAAGGATCTAGCCAGGGTAAAATGGAACCAAAGACTGACAGGAAAAACTGTCACGGAACAATGGGTGATCTTTAAGGAGGAGATGTAAGTACAGGCTAGGTACATTCCAACAAGAGGGAAGGGTAAGGGAATCAAAGCAAGGGCTCCTTGGATGACGAGGGCAGCACGGTGGCATAGTGGTTAGCACTGTTGCCTCACAGCGCCAGGGACCCGGGTTCGAATCTGGCCTCGGGCGACTGTCTGTGTGGAGTTTGCACATTCTCCCCGTGTTTGCGTGGGTTTTCTCCGGGTGCTCCGGTTTCCTCCCACAGTCCAAAGATGTGCGGGTTAGGTTGATTGGCTATGATAAATTGACCCTTAGTGTTAGGGGGATTAAATACGTGGGGTTACGGGGGTGGGATGTGTGTTGGTGTAGGGGTTACGGGGATCAGGTGGGATATGTGTCGGTGCAGGCTCGATGGGCTGAAATGGCCTCTATCTGCACTGTGGGGTTTCTGTGATTCTGTGAAGGCGATGAAACAAAAAAAGAGGGTGTATGATGCATATCAGGTGAATTCTTCAAGGGAGAACCAGACCAAATACAATAAGTTGAGAGGGGATGTGAAGATGAAAATAAGATTGGCAAAGAGAGAATGAGAGAGTGGAATGGCGGTTAACATAGAAACATAGAAGATAGGAGTAGGCCATTCGGCCCTTCGAGCCTGCTCCGCCATTCAATGAGATCATGGCTGATCATCCAAATTCAGTACCCTGTCCCTGCCTTCTCCCCATATCCCTTGATCCCTTTAGCCTCAAGAAATATATCCAACTCTTTCACAGAATCACAGAAACCCCACAGTGCAGATAGAGGCCATTTCGGCCCATCGAGCCTGCACCGACACATATCCCACCCTATAACCCCACATATTTTAATCCCCCTAACACTAAGGGTCAATTTATCATAGCCAATCAACCTAACCCGCACATCTTTGGACTTTCTTGAATATATTTAATGAACTGGCCTCCACCGCCCTCTGTGGCAGAGAATTCCACAGGTTCACCACTCTTTGGGTGAAGAAATCCCTCCACATCTCTGTCCTAAATGGCTTACCCCTTATCCTTAGACTATGACCCCTGGTTCTGGACTCCCCGGCCATCAGAAACATCCTTTCTGCATCTAGTCTGTCCAGACCTGACAGAATTTTATAGATTTCGATGAGATCCCCTCTCAATCTTCTAAACTCCAGTGAGTATAAGCCCAATCGACACAATCTCTCCTCATACGTCATTCCTGCCATCCCAGGTATCAGCCTGGTGAATCTTCGCTGCACTCCTTCCATGGCAAGAACGTCCTTCCTCAGGTAAGGTGACCAAAACTGCACACAATACTCAAGGTGCGGTCTCACCAAGGCCCTGTACAACTGTAGCAAGACATCCTTGCTCCTGTACTCGAACCCTCTTGCTATGAAGGCCAACATACCATTTGCCTTCTTAACCGCCTGCTGCACCTGCATGCTTACCTTCAGCGACTGGTGCACAAGAACACCCATGTCTCTTTGCACTTCCCCTTCTCCCAATCTATTGCCATTCAAATAATAATCTGCCTTCCTGTTTTTGCCACCAAAGTGGATAACCTCACATTTATCCACATTATAGTGCATTTGCCATGTTTCTGCCCAATCACCCAACCTGTCCAAATCATACTGGAGTTTCGCGACATCCTCCTCACAGCTTACCCTCCCACCCAGCTTTGTGTCGTCTGCAAATTTGGAGATATTACATCCAATTCCCTCGTCCAGATCATTAATATATATTGTGAACAGCTGGGGTCCTAGGACCGATCCTTGCGGTACCCTACTAGTCACTGCCTGCCACTCGGAAAACAACCCGTTTATTCCAACTCTTTGCTTTCTGTCCGCCAACCAGTTCTCTATCCAAGTCAATACCTTGCCCCCAATCCCATGTGCCTTAATTTTGCACGCTAATCTCTTATGTGGGACCTTATCGAAAGCCTTCTGAAAGTCCAAATACACCACATCCACTGGTTCTCCCTTATCTATTTTACCAGTTACATCCTCAAAAAATTCCAGTAGATTAGTCAAGCATGATTTACCTTTTGTAAATCCATGTTGACTTTGTCCGATCCTGTCACTGCTTTCCAAGTGCTCTGCTATTACATCTTTTATAATAGACTCTAGCATTTTCGCACTGCCGATGTCAGGCTTACCGGTCTATAATTCCCCGCTTTTTCTCTATCACCTTTTTTGAATAGTGGGGTAACATTAGTTACCCTCCAATCCATGGGTACTGTTCCAGAGTCGATCGAATGTTGGAAGATGACCAGCAATGCATCTACTATCTCTAGGGCCACTTCCTTACGTACCCTGGGATGTAGACCATCAGGCCCTGGGGATTTATCGGCCTTCAGTCCCATCAATTTTCCTAACACCATTTCCCTACAAATACTGATTTCTTTCAGTTCCTCCCTCTCATTAGACCCTATGTTCCCTGGCATCTCTGGGAGGTTATTTGTGTCCTCCTTTGTGAAGACAGAACCAAAGTATGTATTTAGTTGGTCTGCCATTTCCCATAAAAGGGAACCCAAAAATCTTCTACCGGCATGTAAACAGTAAGCATGTAAACAGTAAGCGGGTATTAAGAGGCTGGGTGGGGCCAATTAGAGACAAAGAAGGTGCTTAGAGGCAAGGCTAGAATACTCAGTGAGTACTTTGTATCGGTGTTTACTGAGGAGGTGGATGCTGACAAAATATCGGTAGAAGTGGAAAAGGTAGAAGCAATGGAAGGGGTGAAAATTGATTATCAGGATGTACTAGAAAGACTGGGTATGCTTAGAGTGGACAAGTCGTCTGGTCCACATGGCTTACATCCCAGATTGCTAAGGGAATTGGGGGAGGAGATAGCAAAAGGGCTTGCCACAATTTTCCAATCTTCCCTAGATGCAGGGGAGGTGCCTGAGGATTGGAAAGTGGCAAATGTGACACCATTGTTCAAGGATGTAAGGACAATCATAGTAACTACAGGAGGCCTTGAGTGCAGACCAGGCGCCGTGGGCACTCTGTGTCTCTGCATCACTGGGAGTCGTCAGGTTGTTTGTGAGGCACAGGCTGAATAGGGCTTTCTTAGCAGGGTCTTTGAGTGCTCCAGCGTTAATTTTCCTGCGGCATTGTTTCTGTTGCCGCTGCTGTTTTGGGGCTACATTGATGGAGATGACAGAGCGGATTAGGTGGTGGTCTGTCCAGCAGTCATCAGCTCCTGTCATGGCGCGGGTGATGCGGACGTCCTTGCGGTTCCTTGCTCGGACGATGACGTAGTCCAGCAGATGCCAGTGCTTGGAGCGAGGGTGCTGCCATGAAGCCTTGTACTTGTCTCTCTGTACTTGTACTTGGCCCCCGCCACACAGTACTGCCCCCCGACTATCAAAATCCACGACAAGGCCTTGGACAACGTGGACCACTTTCCATACCTCGGGAGCCTACTGTCAACAACGGCAGATGTCGACGATGAAGTCCAACACCGTCTTCAGTGTGCCAGTGCAGCCTTCGGTTGCCTGAGGAAGAGTGTTTGAAGACCAGGACCTCAAACCCGGCACTAAGCTCATGGTCTACAGAGCAGCAGTGATACCCGCCCTGCTGTATGCCTCAGAGACATGGACCATATATAGCAGGCACCTCAAAGCACTGGAGAGGTACCACCAATGCTGCCTCCGCAAGATCCTGCAAATCCATTGGCAGGATAGGCGCACCAACGTCAGTGTTCTCGCTCAGGCCAACATTCCCAGCATCGAAGCTCTGACCACACTAAATCAGCTTCGATGGACGGGTCACATTGTCCGCATGCCCGATACGAGACTCCCAAAACAAGCACTCTACTCGGAGCTCCGGCACGGCAAGAAAGCCCCAGGTGGGCAGAGAAAACGCTTCAAGGACACCCTCAAAGCCTCCTTGAAAAAGTGTAACATCCCCAACGACACCTGGGAATCCCTGGCCCAAGTCCGCACAAAGTGGAGGAGAAGCATCCGGGAATGCGCCGAACACCTCGAGTATCTTCGCTGGGAGCAAGCTGAAACCAAGCGCAGGCAACGCAAGGAGCGCACATCAACCCAAGCACCCCACCCACCCGCCCCTTCAACCACCGTCTGCCCCACCTGTGACAGAGACTAGGTCCCGCATTGGACTCATTAGTCACCTGCGAACTCATTTTTAATGTGGAAGCAAGTCATCCTCGGTTCCGAGGGACTGCCTAAGAAGAAGTAACTACAGGCCGGTCAGTTTATCATCAGTGGTGGGTAAAGTTTTAGAAACAATAATTAAGGAAAAAAATTAAAGGGCACTTGGAGAGGTTTAAGCTAATTAAGGAGAGCCAACGCGGATTTGTAAAAGGCAGACCGTGCTTGACTAATCTAATTGAAGTTTTTGATGAAGTAACAGAGAGGATTGATGAAGGGAATGCAATGGATGTTGTCTACATGGATTTTCGGAAGGCGTTTGACAAAGTACCACATAGAAGGCTGGTTAACAAAATTGAGGCTCATGGAATAGGTGGGTCAGTGTCAGCTTGGATAAGGAATTGGCTTAAGGACAGAAAACAGCGAGTTGTGGTAAATGGCTGTTTTTCAGACTGGAGGATGGTAGACAGTGGTGTTCCCCAAGGGTCAGTGCTGGGGCCAATTCCTTTTTTTTAAATATATATAAATGACCTGACTATTGGAATACAGAGTAGAATTTCTAAATTTGTTGATGACACCAAACTTGGGGGTGTGGCAAACAGTGAGGATGATACCAATCGACTGCAACAGGACATAGAAAGGCTAGCAGAATGGGCAGACAAGTGGCCGATTGAATTTAGTACAGAGAAGTGTGAGGTGATGCATTTTGGCAGAAGGAACAGGGAGAGGCAATACACATTTAATGGCACAGCTTTAAAGAGTGTGCAGGGACAGAGGGACCTGGGAGTTAATGTGCATAGGTCTCTGAAGGTGGCGGGACATATTGAGAGAGTGGTTAACAAAGCATATGGGATCTTGGGCTTCATAAATAAAGGTATTGAGTACAAAAGTAGAGAAGTTATGCTGAACCTTTATAAAGTGCTGGTTAGGCCACAACTGGAATATTGTGTCCAGTTCTGGTCACCACACTTTTAGGAAGGATGTGAAGGTCCTTGAGAGGGTGCAGAGGAGAGTTACCAGAATGGTTCCGGGGATGGGGGATCTTAGCTACAAGGACAGGTTGGAGAAGCTGGATTTATTTTCATTGGAGCAAAGGAGGTTGAGGGGTGATTTGATAGAGGTGTACGAGATTATGACGGGTTTGGATGGGCTAGACGGGGAAAGACTATTCCCACTAGTTGATGGTACAAGGACTAGGGGACACAGATTTAAGGTTTTGGGCAGGAGATATAGGGGGTTGTGAGAAAAAACTTTTTTACGCAGCGAGTGGTGATGACCTGGAATTCGCTGCCGACGGAAGTGGTGGAAGCGGAGACACTCAATGTTTTCAAGGGGAGACTGGATAGGCACTTGAGGTCCTCAATTTAAATAAAGGAAACTACGATGGTCTGAGGAGCGAGTTGGGTAGGATTGATTGGGGAATGGCACTCAAAGGGTTGACGGTGGATAGGCAATGGCAAACATTCAAAGACCGAATGGATGAACTACAGAAGTTGTTCATCCCAGTTTGGCATAAAAATAAAACAAAAAAGGTGACTCAACCGTGGCTAACAAGGGAAATTAGGGATAGCATAAGATCCAAGGAGAGGACATATAAATTGGCCAGAAAAAGCAATAATCCTGAGGATTGGGAGCAGTTTAGGATTCGACAAAGGAGGACTAAGGGATTAATTAAGAAAGGGAAAATAGAATAAGAGAGTAAGCTTTCAGGGAACATAAAAACTGACTGTAAAAGCTTTTATAGATATGTAAAGAGAAAAAGATTGGTGAAGTCAAGCGTAGGTCCCTTGCAGTCAGAATCGGGGGAATTTATAATGGGGAGCAAAGAAATGGCAGACCAACTAAACACATATTTTGGTTCTGTCTTCACAAAGGAGGACACAAATAACCTCCCAGAAATACCGGGGAACATAGGGTCTGATGAAAGGGTGGAACTGAAAGAAATCAGTATTTGTAGGGAAATGGTGTTAGGAAAATTGATGGGACTGAAGGCCGCTAAATCCCCAGGGCCTGATAATCTACATCCCAGGGTACTTAAGGAAGTGGCCCTAGAAATAGTAGATGCATTGCTGGTCATCTTCCAGAAGTCAATAGACTCTGGAACAGTACCCATTGATTGGAGGGTAGCTAATGTTACCCCACTATTCAAAAAAGATAGCAGAGAAAAAGCGAGGAATTATAGACCGGTAAGCCTGACATCGGTAGTGGGGAAAATGCTAGAGTCCATTATAAACGATGTAATAGCAGAGCACTTGGAAAGCAGTGACAGGATCGGACAAAGTCAACATGGATTTACAAAAGGTAAATCATGCTTGACTAATCTACTGGAATTTTTTGAGGATGTAACTGGTAAAATAGATAAGGGAGAACCAGTGGATGTGGTGTATTTGGACTTTCAGAAGGCTTTCGATAAGGTCCCGCATAAGAGGTTAGCGTGCAAAATTAAGGCACGTGGGATTGGGGGCAAGGTATTGACTTGGATAGAGAACTGGTTGGCGGACAGAAAGCAAAGAGTTGGAATAAACGGGTCGTTTTCCGAGTGGCAGGCAGTGACTAGTGGGGTACCGCAAGGATCGGTCCTAGGACCCCAGCTATTCACAATATATATTAATGATCTGGATGAGGGAATTGGATGTAATATCTCCAAATTTGCAGACGACACAAAGCTGGGTGGGAGGGTATGCTGCGAGGAGGATGTCGTGAAACTCCAGTACGATTTGGACAGGTTGGGTGATTGGGCAGAAACATGGCAAATGCACTACAATGTGGATAAATGTGAGGTTATCCACTTTGGTGGCAGAAACAGGAAGGCAGATTATTATTTGAATGGCAATAGATTGGGAGAAGGGGAAGTGCAAAGAGACCTGGGTGTTCTTGTCCACCAGTCGCTGAAGGTAAGCATGCAGGTGCAGCAGACGGTTAAGAAGGCAAATGGTATGTTGGCCTTCGTAGCAAGAGGGTTCGAGTACAAGAACAAGGATGTCTTGCTACAGTTGTACAGGGCCTTGGTGAGACCGCACCTTGAGTATTGTGTGCAGTTTTGGTCACCTTACCTGAGGAAGGACGTTCTTGCCATGGAAGGAGTGCAGCGAAGATTCACCAGGCTGATACCTGGGATGGCAGGAATGACATACGAGGAGAGATTGTGTCGATTGGGCTTATACTCACTGGAGTTTAGAAGATTGAGAGGGGATCTCATCGAAACCTATAAAATTCTGTCAGGTCTGGACAGACTAGATGCAGAAAGGATGTTTCTGATGGCCGGGGAGTCCAGAACCAGGGGTCATAGTCTAAGGATAAGGGGTAAGCCATTTAAGACTGAAATGAGGAGGAATTTCTTCACCCAGAGAGTGGTGAACCTGTGGAATTCTCTGCCACAGAGGGCGGTGGAGGCCAATTCATTAAATATATTCAAGAAAGAGTTGGATATATTTCTTGAGGCTAGAGGGATCAAGGGATATGGGGAGAAGGCAGGGACAGGGTACTGAATTTGGATGATCAGCCATGATCTCATTGAATGGCAGAGCAGGCTCGAAGGGCCGAATGGCCTACTCCTGCTCCTATCTTCTATGTTTCTATGTTTCTATAAACTTGCAGGGCTCTGTGGATAGAGCGGGGGATGGGACTGACTGGATTGCTGACACGGACTCCTTCTGTGCCATTATGACTCTAAGAGGATAGCATACCAGAAATCCCAAGGAAACTAATATTGAATCGGGGACAGGGACTCAATAAAATTAATGTAAGTAAAATAACAGTAATGAAGAAAATAATGGCACTAAAGAGTGACAAATCCCCAGGACCAGATGGTTTCCATCCCAGGGTTTAAAGGAAGTCGGTGAGCACATTGCAGATGCCCGAACTATAATCTTCCAAAGTTCTCTCGATTCAGGAAACGTTCCTTTAGATTGGAAAATTGCGCATGTCACTCCACTATTTAAGAATGGCGAGAGAGGGAAACCAGGGAATTATAGACCAGTTTGCCTAACATTTGTTATCGCAAAATTGCTGGAGTCTATAATTAAGGATAGCGTGACTGAACATATGGAAAATTTTCAGTTGATCAGAGGAAGCCAGCATGAATTTGTGAAAGGTAGGTTGTGCCTGACAAACCTGATTGCATTTTTGGAAGAGGTGACTAAAGTAGTTGACGGGCATGTCTATGGATGTTATTTATATGGACTTCCAGAAGGCATTTGCTAAAGTCCCACATAAGAGACTGTTAATTAAGATAGAAGCCCATAGAATTGAGAGCCAATTATTGACCTGGTTCGGAAACTGGCTGAGCGGCAGGAGACAGAGAGTAGGGATAATGGGTAGGTACTCAAATTGGCAGGATGTGACTAGTGGTGTCCCGCAGGGATCTGTGTTGGGGCCTCAACTATTCACAGTATTTATTAACGACTTGGATGATGGCATAGAAAGTCATATATCACAATTTGCCAATGACACAAAGATAGGTGTAATTGTAGGCAGTGTAGATGGAAGCATAACATTACAAAGGGATATCGACAGATTAAGTGAATGGGCAAAACTGGCAAATGGATTTCAATGTCAGCAAATGTGAGGTCATCCACTTTGGATCAAAAAGGATCGAACAGGGTACTTTCTAAATTGTGAAAAGCTTAAAAACAGTGGAGGTCCAAAGAGACTTGGGGGTCCAGGTACATAGATCATTAAAATGTCATCAACAGGTATAGAAAATAATCAGAAAGGTTAATGGAATACTGGCCTGTATATCTAGAGGACTGGAATCCAAGGGGGTAGAAGTTATGCTGCAGCTGTACAAAGCCCTGGTTAGACCACACCTGGAGCACTGGGAGCAGTTCTGGGCACCACACCTTCGGAAGGAGATATTGGCCTTGGAAGGAGTGCAGCGTAGGTTTACCAGAATGATACCTGGACTTCAAGGGTTAAGTTATGAGGAGAGATTATGCTAATTAGGGTTGTATTCCCTAAAATTTAGACGGTTAAGGGGTGATTTGATCGAAGTTTTCAGGATATTATGGGGAACAGATAGGGTAGATGGAGAGGAACTATTTCCACTCGTTGGGGAGTTTGGACTAGGGGCAGAGTCTAAAAATTAGAGTCAGACCTTTCAGGAGTGAAATTAGGAAACACTTCTACACAGAGAGAGTGGTAGAAGTTTGGAACTCTTCTGCAAACGGCAATTGATGCTAGATCAATTGTTAGTTTAAAATCATAGAGTGATAGCTTTCTGTTAACCAAAGGCGGGTATATGAAGTTAGATCGCAGATCAGCCATGATCTCATTGAATGGCGGAGCAAGCTCGAGGGGCTGAATGGCCGCCTCCTGTTCCTATGGTTCCACGTCTCCTGATCCAGCGACAGACCTGCAGGCACTGGACCATCCTGAGGCACAGTCCTGTGCGCACCAGGGTTCGGGGTCTGTCGATCACTGTGGGGGTTCGGGGTCTGTCGATCACTGTGGGGGTTCGGGGTCTGTCGATCACTGTGGGGGTTCGGGGTCCGTCGATCACTGTGGGGTTCGGGGTCCGTTGATCACTGTGGGGGTTCGGGGTCTGTCGATCACTGGGGGTTCGGGGTCTGTCGATCACTGGGGGTTCGGGGTCTGTCGATCACTGGGGGTTCGGGGTCTGTCGATCACTGTGGGGGTTCGGGGTCTGTCGATCACTGTGGGGGTTCGGGGTCCGTCGATCACTGTGTGGGTTCGGGGTCTGTCGATCACTGGGGGTTCGGGGTCTGTCGATCACTGTGGGGTTCGGGGTCTGTCGATCACTGTGGGTGTTCGGGGTCTGTCGATCACTGTGGGGGTTCGGGGTCTGTCGATCACTGTGGGGGTTCGGGGTCTGTCGATCACTGTGGGGGTTCGGGGTCTGTCGATCACTGTGGGGGTTCGGGGTCTGTCGATCACTGTGGGGGTTCGGGGTCTGTCGATCACTGGGGGTTCGGGGTCTGTCGATCACTGTGGGGGTTCGGGGTCTGTCGATCACTGTGGGGGTTCGGGGTCTGTCGATCTCTGGGGGTTCGGGGTCTGTCGATCACTGTGGGGGTTCGGGGTCTGTCGATCACTGTGGGGGTTCGGGGTCTCTCGATCACTGTGGGGGTTCGGGGTCTCTCGATCACTGTGGGGGTTCGGGGTCTCTCGATCACTGGGGGTTCGGGGTCCATCGATCACTGTGGGGGTTCGGGGTCCGTCGATCACTGGGGGTTTGGGGTCTGTCGATCACTGGGGGTTCGGGGTCTGTCGATCACTGTGGAGGTTCGGGGTCTATCGATCACTGTCGGGGTTCGGGGTCCGTCGATCACTGTGGGGGTTCGGGGTCTCTCGATCACTGTGGGGGTTCGGGGTCTCTCGATCACTGTGGGGGTTCAGGGTCTCTCGATCACTGTGGGGGTTCGGGGTCCGTCGATCACTGTGGGGGTTCGGGGTCCGTCGATCACTGTGGGGGTTCGGGGTCCGTCGATCACTGTGGGGGTTCGGGGTCTGTCGATCACTGTGGGGGTTCGGGGTCTATCGATCACTGTGGGGGTTTGTGTGTATCGAGAGCTGTGGGGTAATGGAGCACTCTCGATGTACCATGTTTGTAGCATGTTATCCCTTCTTTCTGAACCCCAACTTCCTCCCTAATATATGTTTTCACTTTTGCAGGAGTTTCTCAGAGAACAGATTGAGGTGAGTGGTCTCGATCTTTGGTCATGGAATGAGGAGAGTATCTGAGCTATAGGAGAGAGTGTGTGTTCTGTAGGAGTTGGCGTGTAATCTATAGGAGAGGGCGCGTGGTCTATATCATGGGGCGCATGTTCTGTAGGAGGGGCGAGTGTTCTATAGGAGGGGGCGTGTGTTCTAAAAGAGGGGATGTGTGATCTATAGGAGGGGGGTGTGATCTGTAGGAGAGGTATATAACCTACAGGAGGAGGGTATTTAATCTATTAAGGGCGAGTATATGATCTATAGGAGAGTGCTGTTTATCCATCAGTCAGAATATTGCAGATTTCACTCTGAGTGTCCCTGGACTTCACCCAGTGTTGACCCAATTGTGTGTCACTCGAAGTAAAGCCAAGTCTTTGCTTCTTCTACCCCCAGGTGCTTCAGTCAACGGGAGGTTTCCAAGGTGTGTTGTCGCGTACAGTGCTGAAGGTACTGTCCTCACAGGCCTGTCACGGTGAGTGTGAACAGGTGTGTAACAGTCCACTCTGGGGAAATGCAGTAGTAGAAACTTACATCGAGTGTACAGCATAGAAACAGGCCATTTGGCCCAACAGGTCCATGCCGGTGTTTATGCTCCACAGCAGCCTCCTCCCACCCTTCTTCATCTCAGCCCATCAGCATATCCTTCTATTCCTTTCTCCCTCATGTACTTATCTAGCTTTCCCTTAAATGTATGTATGCCATTCGCGTCAACTACTCCCTGTGGTAGGGACTGCCACATTCTCACCACTCTCTGGGTATAAAAGTTTCTCCTGAATTTCCTATTGGATTTCTCAGTAACTATCTTATATTTATGGCCCCTAGTTTTGGACTCCCCACAATTGGAAATATTTTTTCTAAATCTACCCTATCAAACCCTTTCATTATCTTAAAAACCTCTGTCAGTTCGCCCTTCAGCCTTCTCTTTTCTAGAGGAAAGAGTCGCAGCCTGTTCAGCCTATCCTCTCAGTTCTGGTATCATTCTAATAAATCTGTTTTGCACCATCTCCAGTGCCTCGATATCCTTTTTGTAATATGGAGACCAGAACTGTGCACAGTACTCTACGTGTGGTCTAACCAAGGTTCGATACAAGTTTAACATAACTTCTCTGCTGTTCAATTCGATCCCTGTGAAAATCAGCCCCAGTGCTTGGTTTGCTTTTTTTATGGCCTTATTAACCTGTGTTGCTACTTTTAGTGATTTGTGTATCTGTACTCCCGGATCCCTCTGCTCCTCTATCCCATTTAGACACTGATTTTCCAAGGAGTATGTGGCCTTCCTACCAAAATGCACCACCTCACACTTGCCTATATTGAAATTAATTTGCCAATTACCTGCCCATTCTGCAGGTTTATTAATGTCTCCCTGTATTCTGTTGCAGTCCTCCTCTGAATTAACAACATCCCCCCTCCCCCCCAAAATTTGGTATCGTGCGCAAATTTTTAAATTGCACTTCCGATTCCGAGTCCAAATTATTAATGAAAATTGCGAACAGTAATGATCTTTGTGGAACTCCATTTCCCACCTTTTGTCAGTCTGAGTAATCACCCTTAACCCCGACTCTCTCTTTTCTGTATTGCAGCTAACTTGCTATCCATTCTGCTACTTGCCTCCTGACTCTGTATGTTTTGACCTTAGTCATGAGTTTACTATGTGGTACCTTATCGAAGGCCTTTTGAAAATCCAAATATAATACATCAACTGCATTACCCTTATCTACCCTTTCTGCTACTTCTTCGAAGAATTGAATAATGTTGGTCAAGCATGACCTTCCCTTTAAAATCCATGCTGACTACTCTATTATAATTTTAGTTTCTAGTTGTTTTTCTATTACATCTTTGAGTAAAAGTGCCATCATCTTTCCTACCACCGACGTTAAGCTAATTGGTCTATAGTTCCCTGGACTTGTTCTATCTCCCTTTTTAAATATAGGAATCACATTAGCTTGACAGTAAACTGGGCAGGAGTGGGAATAAACATATCAGGTCATATGTTTAGCAGGGACAGAATAGGTAAGGGAGGAAGAGGAGCAGTGGTGATCCTGGTGAGGGAGGGGAAACCTGCTAGAGAGAGGACTAGTGTACACAACAAACTGGTTCAGGCAGAGTCAACACAGTTAGGGATCAAAGATAAAAAGGGATTGTTCCGTTAGTAGAAGTGTACTACAGACTCCCTAAATGTGGGAGGGAATTTGTAGACAGATCAGGGAGTAGAGTAGAAATAAATAAATTATTGTTGTATGAGATTTTAATGACCACAGTCATCAATTGAGAGACAAGAGAATGGAATTCTAAAAATGTGTGCAGACTGATTATTTCCTTTCAAGGGGAGAGGCATTGCTATATCCAGCTATGAGTAATGAAACAGATCAGGTTAAGTGTGGGTGAGCAGTGACCATAGTTTGATCAGGTTGATGGGTTGAGTAGTTACCTTAGTATGATCAGGTTTCAGGTCCAAATAGAAAGTGGAACAGTCAATAGAAAGCAAGGGCACCAGATTGGAAAATGAAAAATCCCAGGAGCTCGCTCGCTGGGGTGAGGTGGAAGGAGGGATTGGGACACAGGACTGTGAATCAACAGTGGGAGATTTTTAATTCCAAAATTGTAGAATAAATAGCATTAAAAAAGGAGACAACTTTAAACTGGAGGATGCTGTGAATGAATATAGAGGTTAGAAACAAACTTTTTATTTAATTCATTCCTGTGTTGTGGGCATCGCTGGCAAGACCAACATTTATTGCCCATCCCTAGTTGCCCTGAAGAATGGAGATGAGCCGCCTTGAACCACTGCAGTCCATGTGGTGAAGGCGCTCCCACAGTGCTGTTTGGTCGAGATTTCCAGGATTTTGATCCAGTGACGCTGAATTACATTACACAGGATTACATAGAATATACGTAAGAAGTCACACAACACCAGGTTATAGTCCAACAGCTTTATTTGAAATCACAAGCTTTCGGAGCGCTGCTCCTTCTTCAGGTGAAGTGGAGAAATGCATAAAGACACAGCTTATATAGTCAGAGAATCATGTCAGATGTTTACAGGTAACCTTTCCAACTGCCATTTATCACACCTCGGCAACATCGTCATCAAACCAGCAGACAAAGGAGGTGCCATCGTCATACAGAACAGAACGGACTATTGCAAAGAAGTATACCGACAACTGGACAACCAGGAACACTACAGACAGTTACCCGCAGATCCAACCAAAGAACACACCCGCCAACTCAACAGACTGATCAAAACCTTCGATCCAGACCTTCAAAGCATCCTACATGCTCTCATCCCACGTACTCCCCGCATGGGAGACTTCTACTGCCTCCCAAAGATACACAAAGCCAACACACTTGGACGTCCTATCGCATCAGGCAACGGAACCCTGTGTGAGAACCTCTCTGGATATGTCGAGGGCATCCTGAAACCCATCGTACAGGGAACCCCCAGCTTCTGTCGCGACACTACAGACTTCTTACAGAAACTCGGCACCCACGGACCAGTTGAACCAGGAACACTCCTCGCCACGATGGACGTCTCGGCACTCTACACCAGTATCCCCCACGATGACGGCATCGCTGCGACAGCCTCAGTACTCAACACCAACAACAGCCAATCTCCAGACGCCATCCTACAACTCATCCGCTTCATCCTTGACCACAATGTCTTCACCTTCGACAACCAGTTCTTTACCCAAACACACGGAACAGCCATGGGGACCAAATTCGCACCCCAATACGCAAACATCTTCATGCACAAGTTCGAGCAAGACTTCTTCGCTGCACAGGACCTCCAACCAATGCTATACACCAGATACATCGACGACATTTTCTTCCTATGGACCCACGGCGAAGAATCACTGAAAAGACTACACGATAACATCAACAAGTTCCATCCCACCATCAAACTCACCATGGACTACTCCTCAGAATCGGTCTCATTCCTGGACACACGAATCTCCATCAAAGACGGACACCTCAGCACTTCACTCTACCGCAAGCCCACGGACAACCTCACGATGCTTCACTTCTCCAGCTTCCACCCTAACCACGTTAAAGAAGCCATCCCCTATGGACAAGCCCTGCGAATACACAGGATCTGCTCAGACGAGGAGGAACGCGATGGACACCTACAGACACTGAAAGACGCCCTTGTAAGAACGGGACATGACGCCCGACTCGTCGATCGACAGTTCCGATGGGCCACAGCGAAAAATCGCATAGACCTCCTCAGAAGACAAACACGGGACACAACCAACAGCGTACCCTTCGTCGTCCAGTACTTCCCCGGAGCGGAGAAACTACGCCATGTTCTTCGCAGCCTTCAACATGTCATCGATGACGACGAACACCTCGCTAAGGCCATCCCCACGCCTCCACTACTCGCTTTCAAACAGCCGCCTAACCTCAAACAGACCATCGTTCGCAGCAAATTACCCAGCTTTCAGGAGAACAGCGACCACGACACCACACAACCCTGCCACAGCAACCTCTGCAAGACATGCCAGATCATCAACACAGATACCATCATCACACGTGAGGACACCACCCACCAGGTACATGGTACATACTCATGTGACTCGGCCAACGTTGTCTACCTCATACGTTGCAGGAAAGGATGCCCTGGAGCATGGTACATCGGCGAGACCATGCAGACACTGCGACAACGGATGAACGGACACCGCACAACAATCACCAGGCAGGAGTGTTCCCTCCCAGTCGGGGAACACTTCAGCAGTCAAGGACATTCAGCCTCCGATCTTCGGGTAAGCATTCTCCAAGGCGGCCTTCGAGACACACGACAACGCAAAATCGTCGAGCAGAAACTGATAGCCAAGTTCCGCACCCATGAGGACGGCCTCAACCGAGATCTTGGGTTCATGTCACGCTACATGTAACCCCACCTGACGCAGGGTCATCCAGACTCGAGTCGACATTGGCTTGTTCTCTCTACACAGATGCGGCTGGACCTGCTGTGATTTCCAGCCAAAAAAAAATGTTTTTTGTCTGTTTTTTTGTTTTTCATACAGACCCCAGCATCTGCAACATTTGACCCCTTGTGACCCCACCTCATTGTTCTTTGATGTAATGTTTCCCTGACTGACCTGTTTGGACACCATTCACACCTTTGACTGCTGTGATTATCTCTCTGCCGAGGTGTGATAAATGGCAGTTGGAAAGGTTACCTGTAAACATCTGACATGATTCTCTGACTATATAAGCTGTGTCTTTATGCATTTCTCCACTTCACCTGATGAAGGAGTAGCGCTCCGAAAGCTTGTGATTTCAAATAAAGCTGTTGGACTATAACCTGGTGTTGTGTGACTTCTTACATTTGTCCACCCCAGTCCAACTCCGGCATCTCCACACCATAGAATATACAGTACAGCAACAGGCCATTCGGCTCAACCAGCCCATGCAGCGTTTATGCTCCACTCGAGCCTCCCATCTTTCCCCATCTAAATCTATCAGCATTACCCTCGATTCCCTTCTCCCTCATATACTTGACTAGCCTCCCCTTAAATACATCTATACTATTCTCTTCAACCACTCCCTGTGGTAGCGAGTTCCACATTCTCACCACTCTCTGGGTAAAGAAGTTTCTTCTAAATTTTCTATTGGATTTCTTGGTGACTATCTTATATTGAGGCCTCTAGTTTTGCTCTTCTCCACAAGTGGAAACACTCTCTCTGTATCCACTCTATCAAAACCTTTCATAATTTTAAAGACCCCTATTAGGTCACCCCTCAGCCTTCTTTTTTCAAGAGAAAAGAGACCCAGCCTGTTCATCCTTTCCTGATATGTATACCCGTGCATTTCTGGTATCATCCTTGTAAATCTTCTCTGCACCCTCTCCAGTGCCTCTATATCCTTTTTTTAATATGGTGACCAGAACTGTACGCAGTACTTGGGTAAGTGTGGTCTAACCAAGGTTCGATACAGGTTTAGCATAACTTCCCTACTTTTCAATTCTAGACCTCTAGAAATAAACCCTAGTGCTTAGTTTGCATTTGTTATGGCCTTGCTAACCTGTGGCGCTACTTTTAGTGATTTGTATATTTGTACTCCGAGATTCTTTTGTTCCTCTACCCCACCTAGACTCGCACCCTCCAGGTAATAAGTGACCTCCCTATCCTTCCTACCAAAATGTAATACCTCATATTTATCTGTGTTGAACTTCATTTGTCAATTATATGCCAATTATGAAGGAACGGCAATATATTTCCACCGCCCCCCCCCCAAGTTCACTCTGGCACTGTTCTCCTATCCCTGAGGGTGAGGTGGGAGGCCAGCCAGGACTGTGTTGAAATAGTCGAGTCTGGAGGTAACAAAGGCATGGATGATGGTTTGAGCAGCAGATGAGCTGAGACAGGTGATGTTACACAGGTGGAATTCGGCAGTCTTGGTGATGGCGCGGAGCATCAGGACTGCGGCATGTTCGGGAGCGACGAGAACAACTTCCAGGTGGTCCCAGTAACTTTGCTCTGTTCATGTACTCAGCCCTTACTGTAAATGTCCCATATCTACAGAGCTGGGGCTCCACATGAAAAAGAAAAACAGACTGGCGCCTTTCATGACCTCAGGACCTCCCAAAGCGCTTTCCATAGGATATACGGCACAGAAACAAGCTGTTTGGCCCAACCAATCCATGCTCCACTTTACAGCCAATGAAGTACTTTTGGAGTGTAGTCACTGTTGTAATGTAGGAAATGCGGCAGCCAATTTGTGCACAGCAAGCGCCCACAAAGAAGCAATGTGATAATGAGCAGATAATCTGTTTTAGTGATGTTGATTGAGGGATAAATATTGACCAGGACCCCGGGGAGAACTCCCCTGCTCCTCTTCGAACCAGTGCCATGGGATCATTTACATATAACTGAGAGAGCAGACGGGACCTCAGTTTAACATCTCATCTGAAAGACAGCACCTCTGACAGTGCAGCACTCTCTCAGTACTGCCCCTCCGACAGTGCAGCGCTCCCTCAGTACTGCCCCTCCAACAGTGGCTCCCTCAGTACTGCCCCTCCGACAGTGCAGCGCTCCCTCGGTACTTCCCTTCTGCCAGTGCAGCGCTCCCTCAGTACTGCCCCTCCGACAGTGGCTCCCTCAGTACTGCCCCTCCGACAGTGCAGCGCTCCCTCAGTACTGACCCTCCAACAGTGGCTCCCTCAGTACTGCCCCTCCGACAGTGCAGCACTCTCTCAGTACTGCCCCTCCGACAGTGCAGTGCTCCCTCAGTACTGCCCCTCCAACAGTGGCTCGCTCAGTACTGCCCCTCCGACAGTGCAGCGCTCCCTCACTACTGACCCTCTGACAGTGCAGCGCTACCTCGGTACTTCCCCTCTGACAGTGCAGCGCTCCCTCAGTACTGCCCCTCCGACAGTGGCTCCCTCAGTACTGCCCCTCTGACAGTGCAGCGCTCCCTCAGTACTGACCCTCCGACAGTGCGGAGCTCCCTCAGTACTGCCCCTCCGACAGTGCAGCGCTTCCTCGGTACTTCCCTTCTGACAGTGCGGCGCTCCCTCGGTACTGCCCCTCCGACAGTGCGGCGCTCCCTCAGTACTGCCCCTCCGACAGTGCGGCGCTCCCTCAGTACTGCCCCTCCGACAGTGCGGCGCTCCCTCAGTACTGCCCCTCCGACAGTGCGGCGCTCCCTCAGTACTGCCCCTCTGACAGTGCGGCGCTCCCTCAGTACTGCCCCTCTGACAGTGCGGCGCTCCCTCAGTACTGCCCCTCTGACGGTGCGGAGCTCCCTCAGTACTGCCCCTCCGACAGTGCGGCGCTCCCTCACTACTGACCCTCCGACAGTGCAGCGCTTCCTCGGTACTTCCCCTCTGACAGTGCAGCGCTCCCTCAGTACTGCCCCTCCGACAGTGGCTCCCTCAGTACTGCCCCTCCGACAGTGCAGCGCTCCCTCAATACTGCTCCTCCGACAGTGCAGCGCTCCCTCAGTACTGCCCCTCCGACAGTGCAGCGCTCCCTCAGTACTGACCCTCCAACAGTGGCTCCCTCAGTACTGCCCCTCCGACAGTGCAGCGCTCCCTCACTACTGACCCTCCGACAGTGCAGCGCTTCCTCGGTACTTCCCCTCTGACAGTGCAGCACTCCCTCAGTACTGCCCCTCCGACAGTGGCTCCCTCAGTACTGCCCCTCCGACAGTGCAGCGCTCCCTCAGTACTACCCCTCCGACAGTGGCTCCCTCAGCACTGCCCCTCCGACAGTGCAGCGCTCCCTCAGTACTGACCCTCCAACAGTGGCTCCCGCAGTACTGCCCCTCCGACAGTGCAGCGCTTCCTCGGTACTGCCCCTCCGACAGTGCAGCGCTTCCTCAGTACTGCCCCTCCGACAGTGCGGCGCTCCCTCAGTACTGCCCCTCCGACAGTGCGGCGCTCCCTCAGTACTGCCCCTCCGACAGTGCGGCACTCCCTCAGTACTGCCCCTCTGATGGTGCGGAGCTCCCTCAGTACTGCCCCTCCGACAGTGCGGAGCTCCCTCAGTACTGCCCCTCCGACAGTGCAGCGCTTCCTCGGTACTTCCCCTCTGACAGTGCAGCGCTCCCTCAGTACTGACCCTCCGACAGTGCGGCGCTCCCTCAGTACTGCCCCTCCGACAGTGCGGCGCTCCCTCAGTACTGCCCCTCCGACAGTGCGGCGCTCCCTCAGTACTGCCCCTCCGACAGTGCGGCGCTCCCTCAGTACTGCCCCTCTGACGGTGCGGCGCTCCCTCAGTACTGCCCCTCTGACGGTGCGGAGCTCCCTCAGTACTGCCCCTCCGACAGTGCAGCGCTCCCTCACTACTGACCCTCCGACAGTGCAGCGCTTCCTCGGTACTTCCCCTCTGACAGTGCAGCGCTCCCTCAGTACTGCCCCTCCGACAGTGGCTCCCTCAGTACTGCCCCTCCGACAGTGGCTCCCTCACTACTGCCCCTCCGACAGTGCAGCGCTCCCTCAATACTGCTCCTCCGACAGTGCAGCGCTCCCTCAGTACTGCCCCTCCGACAGTGCAGCGCTCCCTCAGTACTGCCCCTCCGACAGTGGCTCCCTCAGTACTGCCCCTCCGACAGTGCAGCGCTCCCTCAGTACTGCCCCTCCGACAGTGGCTCCCTCACTACTGCCCCTCCGACAGTGCAGCGCTCCCTCAATACTGCTCCTCCGACAGTGCAGCGCTCCCTAAGTACTGCCCCTCCGACAGTGCAGCGCTCCCTCAGTACTGACCCTCCAACAGTGGCTCCCTCAGTACTGCCCCTCCGACAGTGCAGCGCTCCCTCACTACTGACCCTCCGACAGTGCAGCGCTTCCTCGGTACTTCCCCTCTGACAGTGCAGCGCTCCCTCAGTACTGACCCTCCAACAGTGGCTCCCGCAGTACTGCCCCTCCGACAGTGCAGCGCTTCCTCGGTACTGCCCCTCCGACAGTGCAGCGCTTCCTCAGTACTGCCCCTCCGACAGTGCGGCGCTCCCTCAGTACTGCCCCTCCGACAGTGCGGCGCTCCCTCAGTACTGCCCCTCCGACAGTGCGGCACTCCCTCAGTACTGCCCCTCCGACAGTGCGGCACTCCCTCAGTACTGCCCCTCTGACGGTGCGGAGCTCCCTCAGTACTGCCCCTCCGACAGTGCGGAGCTCCCTCAGTACTGCCCCTCCGACAGTGCAGCGCTCCCTCACTACTGACCCTCCGACAGTGCAGCGCTTCCTCGGTACTTCCCCTCTGACAGTGCAGCGCTCCCTCAGTACTGACCCTCCGACAGTGGCTCGCTCAGTACTGCCCCTCCGACAGTGCAGCGCTCCCTCACTACTGACCCTCCGACAGTGCAGCGCTCCCTCGGTACTTCCCCTCCGACAGTGGCTCCCTCAGTACTGCCCCTCCGACAGTGCAGCGCTCCCTCAGTACTACCACTCCGACAGTGGCTCCCTCAGTACTGACCCTCCAACAGTGGCTCCCTCAGTACTGCCCCTCCGACAGTGCAGTGCTCCCTCAGTACTGCCCCTCCGACAGTGCGGCGCTCCCTCAGTACTGCCCCTCCGACAGTGCGGCGCTCCCTCAGTACTGACCCTCCGACAGTGCGGCGCTCCCTCAGTACTTCCCCTCTGACAGTGCGGCGCTCCCTCGGTACTGCCCCTCCGACAGTGCGGCGCTCCCTCGGTACTGCCCCTCCGACAGTGCGGCGCTTCCTCAGTACTGCCCCTCCGACAGTGCGGCGCTCCCTCAGTACTGCCCCTCCGACAGTCCGGCGCTCCCTCAGTACTGCCCCTCCGACAGTGCGGCGTTCCCTCAGTACTGCCCCTCCGACAGTGGCTCCCTCACTACTGCCCCTCCGACAGTGCAGCGCTCCCTCAATACTGCTCCTCCGACAGTGCAGCGCTCCCTCAGTACTGACCCACCAACAGTGGCTCCCTCAGTACTGCCCCTCCGACAGTGCAGCGCTCCCTCAGTACTACCCCTCCGACAGTGGCTCCCTCAGTACTACCCCTCCGACAGTGGCTCCCTCAGTACTGCCCCTCCGACAGTGCAGCGCTCCCTCAGTACTGACCCTCCAACAGTGGCTCCCGCAGTACTGCCCCTCCGACAGTGCAGCGCTTCCTCGGTACTGCCCCTCCGACAGTGCAGCGCTTCCTCAGTACTGCCCCTCCGACAGTGCAGCGCTCCCTCAATACTGCTCCTCCGACAGTGCAGCGCTCCCTCAGTACTGACCCACCAACAGTGGCTCCCTCAGTACTGCCCCTCCGACAGTGCAGCGCTCCCTCAGTACTGACCCTCCAACAGTGGCTCCCTCAGTACTGCCCCTCCGACAGTGCAGCGCTCCCTCAGTACTGCCCCTCCAACAGTGCGGCGCTCCCTCAGTACTGCCCCTCCGACAGTGCAGCGCTCCCTCAGTACTGCCCCTAACAGTGCAGCACTCTCTCAGTACTGCCCCTCCGACAGTGCGGCGCTCCCTCAGTACTGCCCCTCCGACAGTGCAGCGCTCCCTCAGTAGTGACCCTCCAACAGTGGCTCCCTCGGTACTGCCCCTCCGACAGTGCAGCGCTCCCTCAGTACTGCCCCTCCGACAGTGCGGCGCTCCCTCAGTACTGCCCCTCCGACAGTGGCTCCCTCACTACTGCCCCTCCGACAGTGCAGCGCTCCCTCAATACTGCTCCTCCGACAGTGCAGCGCTCCCTCAGTACTGACCCACCAACAGTGGCTCCCTCAGTACTGCCCCTCCGACAGTGCAGCGCTCCCTCAGTACTACCCCTCCGACAGTGGCTCCCTCAGTACTACCCCTCCGACAGTGGCTCCCTCAGTACTGCCCCTCCGACAGTGCAGCGCTCCCTCAGTACTGCCCCTCCAACAGTGGCTCCCGCAGTACTGCCCCTCCGACAGTGCAGCGCTTCCTTGGTACTGCCCCTCCGACAGTGCAGCGCTTCCTCAGTACTGCCCCTCCGACAGTGCAGCGCTCCCTCAATACTGCTCCTCCGACAGTGCAGCGCTCCCTCAGTACTGACCCACCAACAGTGGCTCCCTCAGTACTGCCCCTCCGACAGTGCAGCGCTCCCTCAGTACTGACCCTCCAACAGTGGCTCCCTCAGTACTGCCCCTCCGACAGTGCAGCGCTCCCTCAGTACTGCCCCTCCAACAGTGCGGCGCTCCCTCAGTACTGCCCCTCCGACAGTGCAGCGCTCCCTCAGTACTGCCCCTAACAGTGCAGCACTCTCTCAGTACTGCCCCTCCGACAGTGCGGCGCTCCCTCAGTACTGCCCCTCCGACAGTGCGGCGTTCCCTCAGTACTGCCCCTCCGACAGTGGCTCCCTCACTACTGCCCCTCCGACAGTGCAGCGCTCCCTCAATACTGCTCCTCCGACAGTGCAGCGCTCCCTCAGTACTGACCCACCAACAGTGGCTCCCTCAGTACTGCCCCTCCGACAGTGCAGCGCTCCCTCAGTACTACCCCTCCGACAGTGGCTCCCTCAGTACTACCCCTCCGACAGTGGCTCCCTCAGTACTGCCCCTCCGACAGTGCAGCGCTCCCTCAGTACTGACCCTCCAACAGTGGCTCCCGCAGTACTGCCCCTCCGACAGTGCAGCGCTTCCTCGGTACTGCCCCTCCGACAGTGCAGCGCTTCCTCAGTACTGCCCCTCCGACAGTGCAGCGCTCCCTCAATACTGCTCCTCCGACAGTGCAGCGCTCCCTCAGTACTGACCCACCAACAGTGGCTCCCTCAGTACTGCCCCTCCGACAGTGCAGCGCTCCCTCAGTACTGACCCTCCAACAGTGGCTCCCTCAGTACTGCCCCTCCGACAGTGCAGCGCTCCCTCAGTACTGCCCCTCCAACAGTGCGGCGCTCCCTCAGTACTGCCCCTCCGACAGTGCAGCGCTCCCTCAGTACTGCCCCTAACAGTGCAGCACTCTCTCAGTACTGCCCCTCCGACAGTGCGGCGCTCCCTCAGTACTGCCCCTCCGACAGTGCAGCGCTCCCTCAGTAGTGACCCTCCAACAGTGGCTCCCTCGGTACTGCCCCTCCGACAGTGCAGCGCTCCCTCAGTACTGCCCCTCCGACAGTGCGGCGCTCCCTCAGTACTGCCCCTCCGACAGTGGCTCCCTCACTACTGCCCCTCCGACAGTGCAGCGCTCCCTCAATACTGCTCCTCCGACAGTGCAGCGCTCCCTCAGTACTGACCCACCAACAGTGGCTCCCTCAGTACTGCCCCTCCGACAGTGCAGCGCTCCCTCAGTACTACCCCTCCGACAGTGGCTCCCTCAGTACTACCCCTCCGACAGTGGCTCCCTCAGTACTGCCCCTCCGACAGTGCAGCGCTCCCTCAGTACTGCCCCTCCAACAGTGGCTCCCGCAGTACTGCCCCTCCGACAGTGCAGCGCTTCCTTGGTACTGCCCCTCCGACAGTGCAGCGCTTCCTCAGTACTGCCCCTCCGACAGTGCAGCGCTCCCTCAATACTGCTCCTCCGACAGTGCAGCGCTCCCTCAGTACTGACCCACCAACAGTGGCTCCCTCAGTACTGCCCCTCCGACAGTGCAGCGCTCCCTCAGTACTGACCCTCCAACAGTGGCTCCCTCAGTACTGCCCCTCCGACAGTGCAGCGCTCCCTCAGTACTGCCCCTCCAACAGTGCGGCGCTCCCTCAGTACTGCCCCTCCGACAGTGCAGCGCTCCCTCAGTACTGCCCCTAACAGTGCAGCACTCTCTCAGTACTGCCCCTCCGACAGTGCGGCGCTCCCTCAGTACTGCCCCTCCGACAGTGCAGCGCTCCCTCAGTAGTGACCCTCCAACAGTGGCTCCCTCAGTACTGCCCCTCCGACAGTGCAGCGCTCCCTCAGTACTGCCCCTCCGACAGTGCGGCGCTCCCTCAGTACTGCCCCTCCGACAGTGGCTCCCTCAGTACTGCCCCTCCGACAGTGCAGCGCTCCCTCAGTACTGCCCCTCCAACAGTGCAGCGCTCCCTCAGTACTGCCCCTCCGACAGTGCGGCGCTCCCTCAGTACTGCCCCTCCGACAGTGCGGCGCTCCCTCAGTACTGCCCCTCCGACAGTGCAGCGCTCCCTCAGTACTGCCCCTCCGACAGTGCGGCGCTCCCTCAGTACTGCCCCTCCGACAGTGCGGCGCTCCATCAGTACTCGCGCTCCCTCAGTACTGCCCCTCCGACAGTGCAGCGCTCCCTCAGTACTGCCCCTCCGACAGTGCGGCGCTCCCTCAGTACTGCCCCTCCGACAGTGGCTCCCTCAGTACTGCCCCTCCGACAGTGCAGCGCTCCCTCAGTACTGCCCCTCCGACAGTGCAGCGCTCCCTCAGTACTGCCCCTCCGACAGTGCGGCGCTCCCTCAGTACTGCCCCTCCGACAGTGCGGCGCTCCCTCAGTACTGCCCCTCCGACAGTGCGGCGCTCCATCAGTACTGCCCCTCCGACAGTGCGGCGCTCCCTCAGTACTGCCCCTCCGACAGTGCAGCGCTCCCTCAGTACTGCCCCTCCGACAGTGCGGCGCTCCCTCAGTACTGCCCCTCCGACAGTGCGGCGCTCCATCAGTACTCGCGCTCCCTCAGTACTGCCCTGCAGAGTCAGCCTAGATTTTTGTGCTCAAGACTCTGTAGTGGGACTTGAACTCACAACCTTCTGACTCAGAGGCAAGAGTGTGACCAACTGAGCAACGGCTGACATCACATCACGTCTAACCACGGTCTATCGTGTGATGTTGACAGGTGCTGTGAAATTTGGTGATGGACTGAGTGTGGAAGAGTGTGGAAGCCTAATGGAATCGCTCGCCAGCTGTGACCTGCCGTTTCAGTGTGCTCACGGCAGACCCTCCATGCTACCCCTGGCAGATCTGGATCACCTGGGGACGGACAAAGAGGTACGAGGATCAGGAGCACCACATCCATAACACTACATGTAGACCTGAAACACAGATGGAGTTGCAACATACACAGAGTCTAGTGCGTGTACTGTGTTAGACAGAAAGTTTTTTTTATTCGTTCATGGGATGTGGGCATTGCTGTATTGCCCTTGAGAAGTTGGTGGTGAGCTGCCTTCTTGAATCGCTGTTAGGGAGTTCCAGGATTTTGACCCAGCGATGATGAAAGAATGTCGATATATTTCCAAGCCAAGATGGTGTGTGACTTGGAGGGGAACTTGGAGGTGGTGGTGTTCCCATGCACCTGCTGCCCTTGTCCGTCTAGGTGGTAGAGGTCAGGGGTTTGGGAGGAGCTGCCGAAGAAACCATGGCGAGTTGCTGCAGTGCATCTTGTAGATGGTACACAGTGCAGCCATGGTGAGCCGGTAGTGGAGGGAGTGAGTGTTTAAGGTGGTGGACGGAGTGTCAATCAAGCGGGTTGCTTTGTCCTGAATGATGTTGAGATTCTTGAGTGTTGTTGACGCTGCACTCATCTGGAGCTGACCTGCGAGAGGCACAGAGTCAGCGAGAGGAGGATAAAAAGAGCGCGGAGAGGAGGCCTGGGACCAGAGCTAAGCGGTGGACCTGCGAGAGGCACAGAGTTGGCGAGAGGTGGATAAAAAGTGCGGAGAGGAGGCTTGGGACCGGAGCTGAGCGGCGGACCTGCGAGAGGCACAGAGTCGGCGAGAGGTGGATAAAAAGTGCGGAGAGGAGGCTTGGGACCGGAGCTGAGCGGCGGACCTGCGAGAGGCACAGAGTCAGCGAGAGGAGAGAGAGAAGTAAAAAGTAATCGAAGTGTGATGTCACCAAAAAGCAGGTAAGTAATTGGTAGGTGAGTATTTCTGTCTTTTTTCCAAACTTAATTTTTGTGGTTTATAGTTTCTAGGTTCTCTGTTGTGTAGCAGGGCGTGCTGGTAAACAAAGGCCCTTGAGTATATCATTTAATTGTAGTGTAATTAATGGTATTGATTTGATTTAATTTAATTTGAATTAATTAAAGGGTAAGTCATGGCAGCACAGCTCGGCCCCGTGGCATGCTCCTCCTGCACTATGTGGGAAATCGGGGACACTTCCTGTGTCCCTGACGACCATGGTGCGGGAAGTGTATCCAGCTGCAGCTACTGACAGACCGCATTGCGGCGTTGGAGCTGCGAATGGATACGTACTGGAGCATTTGCGATGCTGAGCACATCTTGGATAACACGTTTAGGGAGTTGGTCACACTGCAGGTAAAGGCTGCACAGGCAGGAAGGGAATGTGTGACCACCAGGCAGCGTACTGGTGCAGGCAGGTAGTGCAGGGGTCCCCTGTGGCCATCCCCCTTTCAAACAGATATACCACTTTGGATATTGTTGAGGGGGATGGCTTATTGGGGAAAGGCAGCAGCAGCCAGCTTCCTGGCACCATGGGTGGTTCTGCAGCACAGGATGGGAGGAAAAAGAGGGGTAGAGCTATAGTAATAGGGGATTCTATTGTAAGGGGAATAGATAGGCGTTTCTGCAACCGCAAACAAGACTCCAAGATGGTATGTTGCCTCCCTGGTGCAAGGGTCAAGGATGTCTCGGAGCGGCTGCAGGGCATTCTGGAGGGGGAGGGTTAACAGCCAGTTGTCGTGGTGCATAAAGGTACCAACGATATAGGTAATAAATGGGATGAGGTCCTAAAAGCTGAATATAGGGAGTTAGGAGGTAAATTAAAAAATAGGACCTCAAAGGTAGTAATGTCAGGATTGCTACCAGTGCCACATGCTAGTCAGAGTAGAAATAGAAGGATATTTCAGATGAATACGTGGCTAGAGGAATGGTGCAAGGGGGAGGTATTCAAATTCCTGGGACATTGGAACCGGTTCTGGGGGAGGTGGGACCAATACAAACTGGACGGTTTGCACCTGGGCAGGACCGGAACCGATGTCCTAGGGGGAGTGTTTGCTAGTGCTGTTGGGGAGGGTTTAAACTAAAATGGCAGGGGGTTGGGAACCTGTGCAGGGAGACAGAGGAAAGGGAAGCAAGGATAGAAACAAAAGACAGGAAGGAGAAAAGCAAAAGTGGAAGGCAGAGAAATCAAGGGTGTAAATCAAACAGGGCCACAGTAAATAATTCTAAAAGGACTAAGTGTTAAAAAATCAAGCCTGAAGGCTGTGTCTTAATGCGAGGAGCATTCGTAATAAGGTGGATGAATTAGCTGCACAAATAGATGTAAACGGATATGATATAATTGGGATTATGGAGACATGGCTCCAGGATGACCAAGTCTGGGAATTCAACATCCAGGGGTATTCAGGAAGGACAGGAAAAAAGGAAAAGGCGGTGGGGTAGCATTGCTGGTTAAAGAGGGGATTAACACAATAGTAAGGAAGGATATTAGCTCTGATGATGTGGAATCTGTATGGGCAGAGCTGAGAAATACCATGGGGCAGAAAACGTTAGTGGGAGTTGTATACAGACCCCCAAACAGTAATGCTGAGGTTGGGGATGGCATTAAACAGGAAATTAGAGACGCATGCAATAAGGGCACAGCAGTTATCATGGGTGACTTTAATCTACATATAGATTGGGCTAACCAAATTAGTAACAATACTGTGGAGGAATTCCTAGAGTGTATACGGGATGGTTTTCTGGACCAATATGTCGAGGAATCAACTAGAGATCAGGCCATCTTAGACTGGGTATTATGTAATGAGAGGATTAATTAGCAATTTTGTTGTGCGAGGCCCCTTGGGGAGGAGCGATCATAATATGATAGAATTCTTCATTAAATTGGAGAGTGAAGTAGTTGACTCAGAGACTATGGTCCTGAATTTAAATAAAGGAAACTACGATGGTATGAGGCACGATTTGGCTAGGATGGATTGGGGAACGTTACTTAAAGGGTTGACGGTGGAGAGGCAATGACAAACATTTAAAGATCGCATGGATGAACTACAGAATTTGTTCATCCCTGTTTGGCGTAAAAATAAAACAAAAAAGGTGATTCAACCGTAGCTAATAAGGGAAATTAGGGATAGCATAAGATCCAAGGAGAGGAAATATAATTTGGCCAGAAAAAGCAGCAAACCTGAGGATTGGGAGTTTAGGGTTCAGCAAAGGAGGACAAAGGGATTAATTAAGAGGGGGGGAAATAGAGTATGAGAGTAAGCTTTCAGGGAACATAAAAACTGACTGTAAAAACTTCTATAGATATGTGAAGAGAAAAGGATTGGTGAAGTCAAGCGTAGGTCCCTTGCAGTTAGAATCAGGGGAATTTATAATGGGGAGCAAAGAAATGGCTGACCAATAAAATGCATACTTTGGTTCTGTCTTCACAAAGGAGGACACAAATAACCTCCCAGAGATGTTGTGGAACATAGGGTCTAATGAGAGAGAGAAATTGAATGAAATCAGTATTTGTAGGGAAATGGTGTTAGGGAAATTGATGGGATTGAAGGCCGATAAATCCCCAGGGCCTGATAATCTACATCCTAGGGTACTTAAGGAAGTGGCCCTAGAAATAGTAGATGCATTGCTAGTCATCTTCCAAAATTCTATAGACTCTGGAACAGTTCCCATGGATTGGAGGATAGCTAATGTAACTCCACTATTTAAAAAAGGTGGTAGAGAGAAAGCGGGGAATTATAGACCGGTAAGTCTGACATCAGTAGTGGGAAAAATGCTAGAGTCCATTATAAAAGATGTAATAGCAGAGCACTTGGAAAACAGTGACAGGATCGGACAAAGTCAACATGGATTTACAAAAGGTAAATCATGCTTGACTAATCTACTGGAATTTTTTGAGGATGTAACTGGTAGAATAGATAAGGGAGAACCAGTGGATGTGGTGTATTTGGACTTTCAGAAAGCTTTCGATAAGGTCCCGCATAAGAGACTAGCGTGTAAAGTTAAAGCACACGGGATTGGGGGTAGGGTACTGTCTTGGATAGAGAACTGGTTGGCAGACAGAAAGCAAAGAGTTGGAATAAACAGGTCTTTTTCCGAGTGGAAGGCAGTGACTAGTGGGGTACCGCAGGGATCGGTGCTAGGACCCCAGCTATTCACAATATATATTAATGATCTAGACAAGGGAACTAGATGTAATATCTCCAAGTTTGCAGATGACACAAAGCTGGGTGGGCGTGTGTGCTGTGAGGAGGATGCAGAGAAACTCCAGTATGATTTGGACAGGTTGAGTGATTGGGTAGATGCATGGCAGATGCAGTATAATGTGGATAAATGCGAGGTTATCCACTTTGGTGGCAAAAACAGGAAGACAGATTATTATCTGAACGGCAATAGATTGGGAAAAGGCGAAGTGCAACGCGACCTGGGTGTCCTTGTGCACCAGTCACTGAAGGTAAGCATGCAGGTGCAACAGGCGGTGAAGAAGGCAAATTGTATGTTGGCCTTCATAGCGAGAGGATTCGAGTACAGGAGCAAGGATGTCTTGCTGCAGTTGTACAGGTCCTTGGAGAGACCACACCTTGAGTATTGTGTACAGTTTTGGTCGCCTTATCTGAGGAAGGATGTTCTTGCCACGGAGAGAGTGCAGCGAAGATTCACCAGACTGATACCTGGGATGGTAGGAATGACGTATGAGGAGAGATTGGATCGATTTGGCTTATATCCGCTAGAGTTTAGAAGAATGAGAGGGGATCTCATTGAAACTTATAAAATTCTAACAGGACTAGACAGACTAGATGCAGGAAGGATGTTCCCGATGGCGGGGGAGTCCAGAACCAGGGGTCACAGTCTAAGGATAAGGGGTAAGCCATTTAGGACAGAGGAGGAATTTCTTCACCCAGAGAGTGGTGAACCTGTGGAATTCTCTGCCACAGAAGGCAGTTGAGGCCAATTCATTAAATATATTCAAGAAGGAGTTAGATATATTTCTTAAGTCTAGAGGGATCAAGAGATATGGGGAGAAGGCAGTGACAGGGTACTGAGTTTGGATGATCAGCCATGATCTCATTGAATGGCGGAGCAGGCTCGAGGGGCCGAATGGCCGCCTCCTCCTCCTATCTTCTAATTTTTTGAGTATTCCATCGCACTCCTGACTTGTGCCTTGTACAGTTTTGTGTACACTGTATATGTACTGTATGTTGTGTATATAAGAGCATAATAGGAGCAGTAGGCCATTCGGCCCCTCGAGCCTGCTCTGCCATTCAGTAAGATCATGGCCGATCTGCGACCTCAGCTCCACTTTCTTGCCAGATCCCCATATCCCTTAGTGTCCAAAATCTATCGATTTCAGTCTTGAATATACTCGAACCACTGAACATTCACAGCCCCCTGGGGTAGAGAATTCCAAAGATTCACAACCATTTCAGTGAAGAAATTTCTCCTCCTCAGTCCAAAATGGGCGACCCCTTATCCTGAGACTCTGCCCCCTAGTTCTCGACTCCAGCCAGGGGGAAACCGCCTCTCAGCGTCTACCCTGTCAAGCCCTCTAAGAATTTCATACATGTCAATGAGAAACGTATAAACCACCAAACCCCGCATTCTTCTAAACTCCAGAGAATATAAGCCAGTTCTACTCATTCTCTCCTCATAGGACAACCCCCCCATCCCAGGAATCAGTCTGGTGAACCTTTGTTGCACTCTCTCAGGCAAGTATATCCTTCCTTGGGTAAGGAAACCAAAACTGTGCAATGCTCCAGGTGTGGTCTCACCAAAGCCCTGTCTAATTGCATCAAATCTTCATTACACTTGCACTCCAAACCCCTTGCAATAAAGGCCAACATACCGTTTGCTGTACCTGGCTGTAACTCACTCCCAGATATCCGTTATTCCATATATAAACCACCCGAACCCCTGGATTAGATTCCAGCCTGTAACTCGCTCCTGGGTATCTGATATTCTATACAGAGGTTATATTTTCATGTTTATTCTGATCCCTAGGTTCATCGTAGACCAGATTTACAGAAGCTGCGGAAGTTGTGTGAAGTGCGGCTGAGTGGTGAAAGAATTTAATTGGCTACGGTGATTGTCCAGACCTGCAGGCGGGTGTAATCTGTATCTGCAGCTCCGTGTGATGACCTGTGCTCCACCATCATTTGCTCATGTCTCCATTCGGTTTTGCATCTGCCCTGTTGTGAAATGGATAAAGTCCCAGTGTGACTTCGGCCGGGACCGTGCAGCCGCTGCTTGATGGATTCAGCGGGCTGGAGGTATCTGATATTTGGCACCAAGCTCTGCTGGATGGTTGTTGAAGAACACTGACCATGGGGCTTGTCCTTTGAACTTTGGCAGTGACCATCGAAGGGACTTGGCACCAGGGCCTCCCCTGACCCGCTTCCTTGTACACCTCACGTGTGATAGCTAGCGGTCAGTGACCCTGTGTTTGTTTTGTGAACACTATCATTACTTCGAAGAGAAAAGACTTCTTATTAACTATTTATATTCCAATAAATGTGAAGGAGCTGGCTCAGTGTGCTGATGGTTCTTCATTTCGATTAAGGGGGCAGGGTCCAGCGGCTGGGTAGAGCTGCCCTGTACCTCGTCTCTGTTCAGCCCAGTTTTGTAGCCAGTCCTTCGCCAGGGACCAGGTGCACTGCTGGTTGGAGGCAGAAGGATGTGTCACTAATGACTGCTCATTCACTGCATCTAATCCTAAGCTTCAGACAACAAATTATCATTGGGGGTGTGCGTGTGAAGGGCCCAATCTCTGATTGAATGGAGACAATGAGTTGGTCTCAGCGAGTTTTATTAAGTTAGATGTGGTGGTCGTCGGGGTTGTAGAGTTCACTCATCAGGCGGTAGATGTAGGAGGGGGCGTTTCCCCCAATGTTGGAGATGAACAGGGTGATGAGCTCCGGAGGAACGTAATCGAAAACAGGACAGTGAACGCTCACTTTGCACAGAATCTCACCTGCATGAAACAAACAATAGTTAGACCGTCACCTGCCCAATAATGAAAGAGCACGAGAACCAGGGATGGGGGGGGGGGGCGGTGGAGGGGAAGAGGGAGGTGGAGGGGAAGAGGGAGAAAGACAAAGACAATCACGACAGTCAGTGTATATACCTGTTAGTGGTTGACCCAGCTTCTCCCAGTGTTACAGGCACATCGCGTAGTGAACTGCAGGGCAGGATACTCTGCTCCTCAACCAGGGCAATACAGCAGCACTTGGACACTGCTCCACCAACAGCAATTTGATCCCATTCGGTCCTGGGGTAGGAGGGGTCAGTCACAGCACACTGGTGTTAAACAGTGTGAATGGATTCCCAGCTCCCTCACTCACAGATGACCAGCCTGCCCTCTGCACTAACAAGATTACACGGGACTGTCGCCTGACCCAAACTCTGCAGTCGCCATTCTCTGACCAGGGACACGTACCTTCCGTGAAAGGGAGCACTTCCTGCGGCGAAACAAACTTGTGAACGGTGTTCTCCTCGTTGGGGAACTGCAAATGAGAAAGATTAACAAACGCACATGAAACAGCAAACAAACCTAGGACCTCGCCTTCACTAGCACAGCAGGAGCAGAGCATTGGGACATCAGACTCACTCTTACACTTCATCAACAATTCCAGAGCCCCATTGGCAGGAGACAAGAGTTTCCAGTTGTGGATGTGGAGGAATGGATTCACCTGAATCACCACCATCTGAGGGAGTAGACCGTACCTGAATGGGACACTTTCCCAACACTCCCAGGGCAGGTACAGCACTGATTAGATACAGAGTAAAGCTCCCTCTACACTGTCCCATCAAACACTCCCAGGGCAGGTACAGAGGAAAGCTGCTCCTATAGCTGAAAGAAGTTGGCATCAGAAGAAGCAGAGCGGATCCCGATAACATGGAACTAGAAGGAGTTGGCATTAGTATTTAAACAGAGCGGATTCGAGCGGACCTGGAAGGAATCGGCATCAGTATTTAAACAGAGTGGATCAGAGGACAGTGCGGACCTGGAAAGAATCGGCAGTATAAATCTGGCGAATTCCAAAAGAACAGCAAAAAAAAGTGACGTCACAGGACAGCAGGTACGTGATTGGTGGGTAAGTATTGGTGTTTTGTCTCTCTAGCTTAACTAGCTAAATTAATTAATATAACTATAAATAATTGTTTAAATTAAGACTTTAACTAACAGAGCGAGAGAAGTGGCCAAAGATAAAGGTAGGCCCAACTTTTAAGACTCTTAGGGGGCTAAATTCCCCTCATTTGCATCTCCCAAGGGAGGCACTAACGGGGCTCAAATGGCTTTGCCCCTCCCCCGAGGCGATAACCGTGAAATTCGGCGGGAGGTTAGCGGCGCCATCGGTTTTCGGCCCAAGATCATTACACTACTCGGTGTATTCTGTAGGCCACCAACTAATGGGAAGGATATAGAGGAGCAAATTTGCAGGGAAATTAGAGGTTCAAGAACTATAGAGTAGTAATAATGGCGGACTTCAACTATCCCAATATAGACTGGGATACAGTAGTGTAAAGGGCAGAATTTCTGAAGTGTGTTCAGGAAAACTTTCTTGATCAGTATGTTTCCGGCCCAATGAGGAAGGAGGCTTTGCTGGATCTGGTTCTGGGGAATGAGGTAGGTCAAGTGGAGCAAGTGTCAGTAGGTGAACATTTAGGGAACAGTGATCATAGTATCATAAGATTTAGATTAGCTATGGAAAAGGATAGGGAGCAATCTAGAGTACAAATGTTTAACTGGGGTAAGGCCAATGCTGAGGGAATTGAGGGCGGAAATCGCAGAGGTATGGCCATAATATTCCAATCCTCCATAGATACGGCGGTGGTGCCAGGACTGGAGAATTGTAAATGTTACACAATTGTTCAAAAAAGGGTGCAACGATAAACTCAGCAACTACAGGCCAGTCAGTTTAACGTCAGCAGTGGGGGAGCTTTTAGAAACAGTAATCAAGGACAAAATTAACAGTCACTTGGACAGGTGTGGATTAATTAAGGAAAGCCAGCATGGATTTGTTAAAGGCAAATAGTGTTTAAACAACTTGATCGGGTTTTTTGATGAGGGTAATGCAGTTGACGTGGTGTACAGGGACTTCCAAAAGGCGTTAGACAAAGTGCCACATAATAGGCTTGCCAGCAAAGTTGAAGTCCATGGAGTAAAAGGGACAGTGGCAGCATGGATACGGAATTGGCTAAGTGACAGGAAACAGAGAGTAGTGGTGAACGGTTGTTTTTCGGACTGGAGGAAGGTGTACAGTGGTGTTCCCCAGGGGTCGGTACTAGGGCCACTGCTTTTCTTGATATAAATGACTTGGACTTGGGTGTACAGGCAACAATTTCAAAATTTGCAGATGACAAAATTTGGAAGTATAGTGAACAGTGAGGAGCAGAGTGATGGACTTCAGGAAGAAATAGACAGGCTGGTGAAATGGGCGGACACATGGCAGATGAAATTTAACGCAGAAAAGTGTGAAGTGATACATTTTAAGAACATAAGAAATAGGAGCAGGAGTAGGCCATTCAGCCCTTCGAGCCTGCTCTGCCATTCTATGAGATCATGGCTGATCTTCTGCCTCAACTCCATTCACCGGCCCTATCGCCATATCCCTTGATGCCTTTACTAGTCAGAAATCTATCGACTTCTGTTTTGAATATACCCAATGACTGAGCCTCCACGGCCTTCTGGGGCAGAGAATTCCAAAGATTCACCACCCTCTTTGTGAAGAAATTTCTTCTCATCTCAGTCCTGAATGGCCTACCCTTTATCTTGAGGCTGTGGTTCTAGACTCCCCAGCCAAGGGAAACATTCTCCCAGCATCCACACTATCAAGCCCTGTAATAATTTTGTATGCTTCAATGAGATCCCCTCTCATTCTTCTGAATTCAGGAAAATACAGGCCTAGTTTACTCACTCTTCTCACACGACAGTCCCGCCATCCCAGGAATCAATCTCGTGAACCTTCGTTGCACTCCCTCTATGGCAAGTATATCCTTCCTTAGGTAAGGAGACCAAAATTGTACACAGTACTCCAGGTGTGATCTCACAAGGCCCTATATAATTGGAGTAAGACTTCTTTACTCCTGTACGCAAATCCTCTTGTAATGAAGGCCAGCATACCATTTGCCTTCCTAATGGCTTGCTGCACCTGCACATTCACTTTCAGTGACTCATGTACAAGGACACCCAGGTCCCTTTGAGCATCTGCATTCCCCAATCTTTCACCATTTAGGAAATACTCTGCCTTTCTGTTTTTTCTACCAAAGTGGATAACTTCACATTTATCCACATTATATCCCATCTGCCATGTTCTCGCCCACTCACTGAGCCTGTCGAGATCCTCTTCACATCCTCGTCACAACTGACACCTAGCTTTGTATCAGCAGCAAATTTGGAAATGTTACATTTAGTCCCCTCATCCAAATCATTGATATAGATTGTGAATAGCTGGGGCCCAAGCACCGATCCTTGCGGTACCCCACTAGTCACAGCCTGCCATCCTGAAAAAGACCCGTTTATCCCTACTCTTTGTTTTCTGTCTGTTAACCAATTCTCAATCCATGCTAGTACATTATCCCCAATTCCCTGTGCCCTAATTTTGTTCACCAACCTCTTGTGTGGGACCTTATTGAAGGCCTTCTGAAAATCCAGATACACCACATCTACCAATTCCCCTTTGTCTACTCCACTAGTTACATCCTCAAAGAACTCCAATAGGTTTGTCAAACAGGATTTCCCTTTCATAAATCGATGTTAACTCTGCCCAATCTTACTATTAGTTTCTAAGTGCCCAGTTATTGCATCCTTTATAATAGATTCCAGCAGTTTCCCAACTACTGATGTGAGGCTAACAGGTCTGTAGTTCCCTGTTTTCTCTCTCCCTCCTTTCTTAAATAGCGGGGTTACATTTGCTATCCTCCAATCTGCAGGAACCATTCCAGAATCTATCGAATTTTGGAAGATGACAACCAATGCGTCCACTATTCCAATGGCCACCTCTTTCAAAACCCTAGGATGTAGGTCATCCGGTCCTTGGGATTTATCGACTTTTAGTCCCATTAATTTTGCTAGTACTTTTTTTTTTTTTTTTTACTAATAATAATTTCTTTAAGTTCCTAAAGTGAATGTCGGTCCCTTAGAGGACGTGACCAGGAAATTAGTGGTGGGGAACATGGAGATGGCAAAAATGCTGAACAAATATTTTGTATCAGTCTTTACAGTAGAGGACACTAAAAATATCCCAACACTGGACAAACAGGGGGCTATGGGGGAGGGAAAGAGAGGAGTTAAACACAATTAAAATCACTAAGGAGGTGGTACTCGGTAAGATAAATGGGACTAAAGGCAGATAAATCCCCTGAACCTGATGGCTTACATCCTAGGGTCTTGAGAGAAGTAGCGGTAGGGATTGTGGATACATTAGTGGTAATTTTCCAAAACTCCCTGGATTCAGGAAAGGTCCCAGCAGATTGGAAAACTGCTAATGTAACGCCCTTATTTAAAAAGGGAAGTAGACAAAAGGCTGGAAACTATAGACCAGTTAGCTTAACATCTGTGGTTGGTAAAATGTTGGAGTCCATTATTAAGGAAGCAGTAACAGGACATATGGATGAGCATAATTTAAATCGGACAGAGTCAGCATGGTTTTATGAAGGGGAAGTCAGGTTTGACAAATTTGCTCGAATTCTTTGAGGACGTAACAAACAGGGTGGATAAAGGGGAACCAGTGGATGTGGTGTATTTGGACTTCCAAAAGGCATTTGACAAGGTGCCACAGAAAAGATTACTGCACAAGATAAAAAAAATCACAGGATTGGGGGTAATATACTGGCATGGGTGGAAGATTGGCTATCTAACAGAAAACAGAGTTGGGATAAATGGTTCATTCTCGGGTTGACAATCAGTGACTAGTGGTGTTCCGCAGGGGTCAGTACTGGGACCCCAACTCTTTACAATCTATATTAACGATTTGGAGGAAGGGACCGAGTGCAACGTATCCAAGTTTGCCGACGATACAAAGATGGGAGGGAAAGCAGTGAGTGAGGAGGACATAAAAACCTGCAAAAGGACAAAATTATGAGGGGCATAGATAGGATGGATGCTGAGGAGCTTTTTCCCTTAGTAGAGGGGTCAATAACTAGGGGGCATAGATTCAAGGTAAAGGGCGGGAGGTTTAGAGGGGATTTGAGAAAGAACTTTTTCACCCAGAGGGTGGTTGGAGTCTGGAACTCACTGCCTGAAAGGGTTGTGGAGGCAGAAACCCTCACAACATTTAAGAAGCATTTGGATGAGCACTTGAAATGCCATAGCATACAAGGCTACGGGCCAAATGCTGGAATATGGGATTAGATTAGACAGGGCTTGATGGCCGGCATGGACACGATGGGCCGAAGGGCCTCTATCCGTGCTGTATGACTCTATAGACAGGCTAAGTGAGTGGGCAGAAATTTGGCAGATGGAATATAATGTTGGAAAGTGTGAGGTTATGCACTTCGGCAGAAAAGAATCAAAGAGCAAGTTATTATCTAAATGGAAAGAAACTGCAAAGTGCTACAATACAAAGGGATCTGGGGGTCCTGGTGCATGAAGCACAGAAGGTTAGTATGCAGGTACAGCAGGTGATCAGGAAGGCCAATGGAATCTTGGCTTTTATTGCAAGGGGGATGGAGTATAAAAGCAGGGAAGTCTTGCTTCAGTTATACAGGGTACTGGTGAGGCCACACCTGGAATACTGTGTGCAGTTTTGGTTTCCATATTTAAGAAAAGATATACTTGCACTCGAGGCAGTTCACTCGGTTGATTCCGGAGAGGAGGGGTTGAGTGGGCCTCTACTCATTGGAATTCAGAAGAATGAGAGGCGATCTTATCGAAACATAAGATTGTGAGGTGGCTTGATCGGGTGGATGCGGGGAGGATGTTTCCACTGATGGGCGAGACTAGAACTAGGGGGCATAATCTTAGAATAAGGGGCTGCCCTTTCAAAACTGAGATGAGGAGAAACTTCTTCACTCAGAGGGTAGTAAATCTATGGAATTTGCTACCTCAGAGAGCTGTGGAAGCTGCGACATTAAATAAATTTAAAACGGAGATAGACAGTTTCCTAGCAGATAAGGGAATTAGGGGTTACGGGGAGCGGGCAGGGAAGTGGAGGTGAGTCTAGGTTCGGATCAGCCATGATCCTATTGAATGGCGGAGCAGGCCCGAGGGGCCGTATGGCCTACTCCTGCTCCTACTTATGTTCTTATTCTCGTCACACCCTTGGTTTTCTTGTATTTCTGGGAGGTTTTTTGTCTTCCTCCGTGAAGACAGAAACAAAGTATTTATTTAATTTCTCTGCCATTTCCTCATTCCCCATTATAAAGGACCTACATTTACCTTCACCAGTCTTTTACTTTTCACATACTTATTAGAAGCTTTTACAATCCGTTTTTATATTTTTTGCTAGTTTGTGCTCATATTCCATTTTCCCTTTCTTTATCAATTTCTTGGTCCCTCTTTGCTGATTTCTAAAAAGATCCCATTCCTCAGGCTGACTGCTTTTTCTGGCAACTTTATAAGCTTCCTCCTTTGACTTAATACTAGCTTTAATTTCTTTTGTTAGCTGTGGTTGGATCATTTTTCCTTTTGGGTTTTTATGTCCTAGAGGAATATATGTTTGTTTTGGTAGAAAGAATGGGGAGAGGACATATTAACTAAATGGTACAATCCTGAAGCGGGTGCACAAACAAAGAGACCTGGGGGTATATGTGCACAAATCGTTGAAGGTGGCAGGGCAGGTTGAGAAAGCAGTTAAAAAGGCTTACAGGATCCTGGGCTTCATAAATAGAGTACAAAAGTGAGGAAATTATGATGAACCTGTATAAGGATGTGATTGCTTTGGAGAGGGTGCAGAGAAGATTCACCAGGATGTTACCTGGGATGGAGCGCCTCAGCTATGAAGAGAGGCTGGACAGGCTGGAGTTGTTTTCCTTGGAGCAGAGAAGGCTGAGGGGGGACCTGATTGAGGTGTACAAAATAATGAGGGGCATAGATAGGGTAGATAAAGAGGAACTTTTCCCCTTAGTGGGGGGGTCAATAACAAGGGGGCATAGATTCAGGGTAAGGGGCAGGAGATTTAGAGGGGATTTGAGGAGGAACTTTTTCACCCAGAGGGTGGTTGGAATGTGGAACTCACTGCCTGAAAGGGTGGTGGAGGCAGGAACCCTCACAACATTCAAGAAGCATTTGGATGAGCACTTGAAATGCCATTGCATACAAGGCTATGGACCAAATGCTGGAAAATGGGATTAGACTGGACAGGGATGGATGGGCGGCGCAGACACGATGGGCCGAAGGGCCTCTTTCTGTGCTGTAAAACTCTATGACTCTATAACACTAGTTTGCCCCCACTGGAGCACTGCGTCTAATTCAGGGCACCACACTTTAGGAAGGATGTGAAGGCCTTAGAGGGGGTGCAGAAAAGATTTACGAGAATGATTCCAGGAATGAGAGACTTCAGTTACGTTGATAGACTGGAGAAGCTGGGGTTGTTTTCCCTGGAGCAGAGAAGATTGAGAGAAGTTTTGTTAGAGGTGTTCAAAAATCATGAAGGGTCTGGAAAGAGTAGATCGAGAGAAACTGTTCCCATTGGCGGAAGTGTTGAGAACCAGAGGACACAGATTTAAGGTGATTGGCAAAAGAACCAAAGGCGACATGAGGAAAAACTTTTTTACTCAGCGAGTGGTTAGGATCTGGAATGCACTGCCTGAGAGGGCGGTGGAGGCAGACTCAATCATGGCTTTCAAAAGGGAATTGGATAAGTACCGGAGGGAAAAAAATTTGCAGGGCTACAGGGAAAGGGACTAGCTTTAAGTGCTCTTAGAGAGCCGGCACAGGCTCGATGGGCTGAATGGCCTCCTTCTGTGCTGTAACCATTCTATGATTCCATACACTGTCCCATCAAACACTCCCAGGGCAGCTACAGCACAGTTTAGATACAGAATAAAGCTCCTTCTACGTAGGAACCAACAACATAGGAATGAGGTTCTGCTGAGAGAGTTTGAGTCCAAATTAAAAAGCAGAACCTCAAAGGTAATAATCTCTGGATTGTTACCTGAGCCACGTGCCAATTGGCATAGGGACAAACAGATTAGAAGGTTAAATGCGTGGCTCAAAGAGTGGTGCGTGAGGCAGGGGTTTTGCTTCACGGGGCACTGGCACCAGTACTGGGGAAAGAGGGAGCTGTTCTGTTGGGATGGACTCCACTTAAACCGGGCTGGAACCAGTGTCCTGGCGAATCGATTAACTACGGCAGTAGACGGCTTTAAACTAATGAAGGGGGGATGGGAGGATTCAGGAAAGAGTAAATTTAAAAGCAGAAATGTCAAGGCTCTAGAGCAGAGCAGAGTGGGTCATGAAGGGAGAGAGAGAGTAACAAAGGTAATAGGGCATCAGTGACTAAGCTGACATCAGGGAAAAAGAAATAAGTCAAAGCTAAAGGCACTATATATGAATGCGCGAAGCATTCGCAACAAATGAATAGGTTGGATCTATTAGCCATTACGGAGACGTGGTTGCAATGTGGCCAAGGTTGGGAACTAAATATTCCAGGATACTTGACTTTTAGAAGAGATAGGCAAAACGGAAAAGGAGGAGGGGTAGCCCTGATAATAAAGGATGGGATAAAGACAGGAGGGAGAAAGGATCTTAGCTCTGAAAATCAAGTAGTAGAATCAGTTTGGGTGGAGCTAAGAAACAGTAAGAGGCAGAAAACATTGGGGGCCTATAAACAACTTCCACCAAACAGTAGTTGTAATGTCTTCTCCTTCTTAGGCAGTCTCTCAGAACCGAGGATGACTTGCTTCCACACTAAAAATGAGTTTTCAGGTGACTGAGGAGTCCAATGCGGGACCTACAGTCTCTAATGTAGGGCAGAGTATAAATCAAGAAATTAGAGGCGCATGTAACAAGGGTAATACAGTAATCATGGGGGACTTTAATCTACATAGACTGGGCAAACCAAATTTGCAGTAATAGAGTGGAGGATGAATTCATGGAATGTATGCAAGATAGTTTTCTAGATCAGTATGTTGAGGAACCAACTCGGGAACAGGCTATTTTAGATCTAGTATTGTGCAATGAGAAAGGGTTCATTAATAACCTTGTAATAAAGGGGCCTTTAGGGAAGAGTGACCATAATATGAGAGAATTTTATAGTGATTTAGTTAAATCCGAAATTAGGGTCTTAACTGTGGCTCAGTTGGTAGCACACTCGCCTCCGAGTCAGAAGGTTGTGGGTTCATGCTCGGCTAAGGGAGTACTGCACTGTTGGATGTGCCGTTAAACTGAAGCCCCGTCTGCCCTCTCGTGGACATAAAAGATCCCACGGCACTATTTTGAAGAGGAGTTGGGGAGTTCTCCCCGGTGTCCTGGCCAATATTTATCCCTCAACCAACATAACAAAAACAGATTATCTGGTCATTTTCATTGTTGTTTGTGGGAGTTTGCTGTGCACAAATTGGATGCTGTTTCCCACATTACAACAGTAACTGCACTTCAAAAGTACTTCATTGGCTGTAAAGCGCTTTGAGATGTCCGGTAGCCGTGAAAGGCGCTATATAAATGCAAGTCTTTCTTAAATCTAAACAAAGCAAACTACGTAGTTATGAGGGGCGACTTGGCCAAGGTATGACGGTAGACAAGCAATGGATTAATACATAATTTACAACAAGTATACATTCCTTTAAGGCACAAAAACCCCACAGGAAAAATGGTCTAACTGTGGCTAAGAAGTTAAAGATAGTATTAGATCAAAGGAAGAGGCTTATAATGTTGCCAAAAAGAGTAATAAGCCTGAGGATTGGGAGGATTTAGAATTCAGCAAAGGAGGACCAAAAAATTGAAAATAGAATGAGTGTAAGCTAGCGAGAGACATAAAAACAGACTGTAAAAGCTTCTATAGGTATGTAAATAGGAAAAGATTAGTGAAAGTAAATGTGGGTCCCTTACAGGCGGAGACAGGAGAAATTAAACAAATAATTTTTGTCTGTCTTCACAGAAGATGATGCAAAAAACCTCCCGGAAATAGTGGAGTACCACGGGTCTAGTGAGAATGAGGAACTGAAAGAAATTAGTATTGGTAAAAAACAAGTACTGGAGAAATTAATGGGACTGAAAGCCGATAAATTCCCTGGACTTGTACACGAATCACTGAAACTTAACATGCAGGTACAGCAAGCAATCAAGAAAGCAAATGGTATATTGGCCTTTTATTACAAGAGGTTTTGAGTACAAGAGTAAAGCTGTCTTACTGCAATGATATAGGGCCTTGGTGGGACCACACCTGGAGTATTGTGTACAGTTTTGGTCTCCTTACCCAAGAAAGGATATACGTGCAATGAAGGTTCACCAGACTGGTTCCTGGGATGATATGGGGGGGGGGGGGGGGGGGGGATATTGTCCTAAGAGATTGAGTAAACTAGGCCTATATTCTGTAGAGGTTAGAAGAATGAGAGGAGATCTCATTGAAACATTCAAAATTCTTACAGGGAGGATGTTTCCCTTGGCTGGGGAAGTCTAGAACCAGGGGTCACAGTCACAGAATAAGGGGTCGGCCATTTAGGACTGAGATGAGGAGAAATTTCTTCACTCAGAGGGTTGTGAATCTTTGGAATTCTCTACCCCAGAGGGCTGTGGAGGCTCAGTCGTTGAGTATATTCAAGACAGAGATCGATAGATTTTTGGATATTAAGGGAATCAGCCATGATCTTATTCAATAGCGGAGCAGGCTTGATGTGCCGAATGGCCTACTCCTGCTCCTATTTCTTATGTTCTACACTGTCCCATCAAACACTCCTAGGCAGGTACAGCACGGGTTAGATACAGAGTAAAGCTCAGAGTTTCCGCGTTAGGCACAATCAGCAAAATTTGCGCCCATTTTGAAAAGTGTTTTTTTCTCGCGCTTCCTCTCAACCTCATTTGCATATCACCAAATGCAAATTTTGCCATGAACCAGCACAATCGGGCGTTTTAAAACGTAATTTTTTAAAGTAACAATTTTGCTTTAAAATAGATTCCTTGATATAAAGCGGTTACTTGCCGCAGTTTGATTAAGAGATGAAACTGGGTTTATCACAAAAAACACATTTTTAATCAGTGTCAATGCACCACCTGTGAGTAACCCGATTTTCAGTTAAATACTGAAAATGACTCCTATACAGAACAATATGCTAGTTGTATTGGGGTGCAGTAGTCAGTTTCTTAGTAATTTTTTTTTAAAGTGTGCCTATTAGTGTCCTTGCACCCAAAAGAACCAGCTTAATTTTTATAGCCTGCTTGATGGGCTGCAAATGATCGCAATTAGCGGGAATTCCCAATGGTGACCTCCACCAAAAGGCTAAAAACAGTGGAGGTCCAAAGAGACTTGGGCGTCCAGGTACAAGATCATTAAAATGTCAACAGCAGGTACAGAAAATAATCAAAAATGCTGGCCTTTATATCTAGAGGACTAGAATACAAGGGGGTAGAAGTTATGCTGCAGCTGTACAAAACCCGGGTTAGACCACACCTGGAGCAGTTTTGGGCACCACACCTTAGGAAGGATATATTGGCCTTGGAGGGAGTGCAGCGTAGGGTTACCGGAATGATACCCGGACTTCAAGGGTTAAGTTACGAGGAGAGATTACACAAACTAGGATTGTATTCCCTAAAATTTAGAAGGTTAAGGGGTGATCTGATCGAAGTTTTTAGGATACAGGAAACTTTGGTTTATCCGGAGGTTGTATGTCCAGAAACCAGCAGCCGTTTAATTAGGTTTGTTTACTTCTAGCATTTTTTTTTTTTTTTTTATAAAAACAGTCAGTCTCTGGAAAGCCTCTCTGAAGCTGTTGCTAAGCTAGAGACGCTTCCAAGGTACGGGCCGACTGTTTACAAGCTGTTGCTAAGCAACAGTGTTTGTTGTCAGATACGGAGATGAAAACCTCCGTATCCTTCAACATTAGCGCTGGTCTATCCGGAAGTTTTCATAGATCGGCATCACGCCGGTCCCGGATATCGCGAAGTTTCCTGTATTAAGGGGAACAGATAGTGTAGATAGAGAGAAACTATTTCTGCTGGTTGGGGAGTCTAGGACTAGGGGGCACAGTCTTAAAAATTAGAGCCAGACCTTTCAGGAGTGAAATTAGGAAACACTTCTACACACAAAGGGTGGTAGAAGTTTGGAACTCTCTTCCACAAATGGCAATTGATGCGAGATCAATTATTAATTTTAAATCTGAGATTGATGGATTTTTGTTAACCAAAGATATCAAGGGATATTGGCCAATGGAGTTAAGATTGCAGATTAACCATGATCGAGGAGCTGAATGGCCTCCTCCTGTCCCTATGGTGACTAATTCACCCTGAGGTGCAGCCAGTTTTGTGGAAGGTGCCAGCTTCTAGCGATGGTTTAAAAAAAAAACCTAGTGCAAAAGACTGCGGAAACTTAATTTGCACTGAACGCAATTTGCCAATTTTGGGGTGAATTGTGTCGAAAAAGCCAGCACAACCGAGTGGAAACTACCTCCTTTTCTGGTCATTTATCTCATTGCTGTTTGTGGGATCTTGCTGTGTGTAAATTGGTACCGCGTTTGCTACATTGTAACAGTGACTTTACTTAAAGCACTTTGTTGGCTGTGACACGCTTTGGAAGTGCAGGTTCTTTCTTTCTCTCGTTAGGTTAAAGCTGAGAAGAAGTTCTGAGATCAGAGCTGAAGACCTACCTGTGGGCACAGTTTAAACATGGCAGCACAGACTATAACAGGCGTGGAGTGGTGCTTGGCTGCGAGAGCAAGAGTGTGCGCCCCATTCACGGCTCGCAGTCCCCCGTTAGCGAGGATGGTCTTAGTGCCAATGATCACCTGTAGAAACAGCACAGGATGAGTACAGAAGCATGACGCATAAACACACCCATCCATACCGGACCACACCACCCCTAGCACACATACAAGAAATAGGAACAGGAGTCTGCCATTTGGCCCCTCAAGCCTGCTCCGAAATTCAATAAGATCATGGCTGATCTCGTATCTCATCTCCACTATCCCCATATCCCTTGATATTCAAGACAGAGATCGATAGATTTTTGGATATTCTCAATGACTGAGCCTTCACAGCCCTCTGGGGTAGAGAATTCCAAAGATTCACCTCCCTCAGTGAAGAAATTCTCCTCATCTCAGTCCTAAATGGCCGACCCCTTATTCTGAGACTGTGACCCCTGGTTCTAGACTCCCCAGACAGGGGAAACATCCTCCCTGCATCGACCCCGTCAAGCCCTGTAAGAATTTTGTATGTTTGAATGAGATCACCTCTCATTCTTCTAAAGTCCAGAGAATTTAGGCCTAGTCTACCCAATCTCTCCTCATAGGACAATCCCCCCATCCCAGGAACCAGTCTAGTGAACCTTTGTTGCACTCCCTCTATGGCAAGTATATCCTTCCTTAGGTAAGGAGACCAAAACTGTGCACAATACTCCAGGTGTGGTCTCACCAGGGCCCTATATAATTGCAGTAAGATGTCTTTACTCTTATACTTGTGGTAAACCACTTTTATCGTTCACTATCGTTACACTATGGTTATCACTGTTTATATCGTTACACTATGGTTATCACTGTTTACACTGTTGTATCACTACACGAGGTCGCCTCTTGTCACGCTGTTATACCTGGGCTGACCACAGCTGACTCCGCCCATGGCTCCACCTACTTGCCCAGGTATAAAAGGTGGTCGAGTGGCTGGTATTCCTCCTTGTTGGATCCGATCACCCACGAGGGTGGGCTCTGTTATTTAGCCAATAAAAACCTATAGTTACTGTCTTAACTCGTCGCTTTTCATTGGATGAATTGATATACCTATCAATTTTATTGGCTAAATTTTGAAATGTCTTTAACGGAGCAGCCAAACGACCAGTCAGACGCCCAGCTACAACAGCCGGCCTGGCTGCGAGCCCTCCGACCGCCGTACCTGGATCTAAACCCACAGGCAGCAAACTCAGCCCTCGACTTCAAACACTGGCTGAGCTGTTTCGAATCCTACCTGGGAGAATCCGGCGTGCCTCAGAGATCCAAACTAAGAGCTCTGACCGCCCAAGTGAGCCCTAAAGTATTTGCACTCATCCAGGACCTTACTACATACGAGGCCGCCCTCAACCTGCTGAAAGAGCAGTACCGGAGCCCGGTAAATTCTATGTATGCCAGACATCTAAGATCCCGCCCGCAACAACCAGGAGAGTCTGTAGATGAATTTTTACGGGCGCTACAAACACTCGGCAGGGACTGTGACTTTAAAGCTGTAACGGCTGCAGAAAATACTGAAGAGAATATCCGCGATGCCTTCGTGAAAGGCCTTCGGTCCGACTACTCACGGCAAAGACTGCGCGAATCAAAGGACCTCGATCTGAACACAGCTGCAGCCCTCGCTCGCTCTCTGGAAGTGGCCCATCGGGACCTCGAGGCATATTCCAGGTACTGTGCTGCGCGACCCTGGGACTCGGGCCCGACCGCAACAGCCCTCGCACCGCCACCTCTGGGACCTACCTCAGCGTCGGCGTCCCGGACCCGATCGGGACCGCCACCCCCGGTACCGGCTGCGACATCGGAGCCCCGCGATCTGGCCGCCGGCTGCTTTTTCTGTGGCCAAGCAAAACACCCGAGGGCGCGCTGCCCTGCAAGAAACGCGACCTGCTCCGACTGCCACAAGAAAGGCCACTTCGCGAAGGCCTGCAGGGGGAAAGCCACAGACGCCAGCAGTGCCTCATGGGAGTTGTGGGGGCGGCCATCTTCTCCGCCATTTTATGCAACATCATGGGCACCGCCATTTTGTTCACCACACTCGACCGCCACCTTGTCTCCAGACCCGACCACAGCCTCCAGCAGCTCGCTCAGCCATATACTAGCCTCCGTCACACTGGACCAAGCTCGCCCGCATCACCTGTCCAAGTCCATGATGGACATCAAAGTAAACGGCCACGCCACGATCTGCCTGTTCGACAGCGGAAGCACGGAGAGTTTCATCCATCCAGACACGGTGAGCCACTACTCCCTCACTGTCCAGCCAACGCGCAACCGGATCTCGATGGCGTCGAGGTCCCATTCAACAGACATCAGCGGATACTGTGTTGTGACCCGGTTGGTTAGGGGCACGGAGTATAAAAATTTTAAACTTCTCGTCCTGCCCCAACTCTGCGCTGCCGTCCTACTAGGGCTGGATTTCCAATCCCGCCTTCAAAGTGTCACTTTGGCATACGGTGGACCCCTCCCCCCACTCAGTCGACAACCAACAGCCTTTAAACCGCCCACCGCGTACCACCTGCGGCCTATCCACCCTCAGGGTTCCGCCCCCCTCCCTGTTCGCCAACCTCACCCGCGACTGTAAACCCGTCGCTACCAAGAGCAGGCGGTACAGCGCCGGGGACAGAGCTTTTATTAGCTCTGGAGGTGCAGCGTCTCCTGAAAGAGGGCATCATCGAGAGGAGCAACAGCCCCTGGCGTGCCCAGGTCGTAGTCGTTAAGACCGGCGATAAAAACCACCTAGTCATCGACTACAGCCAAACCATAAACCGGTACACCCAGCTGGAGGCATACCCACTTCCCCGCATATTTGATATGGTCAATCAGATTGCACAGTACCGAGTATTCTCTACCATCGACCTTAAGTCGGCCTACCACCAACTCCCTATCCGCCCTGAGGACCGCCAGTATACCGCCTTCGAGGCGAATGGCCGCCTCTACCACTTCCTTAGGGTTCCCTTCGGCGTCACCAACGGGGTTTCGGTCTTCCAAAGGGAGATGGACCGGATGGTTGACCAGAACGGGCTGCATGCCACGTTCCCTTATCTAGATAACGTCACCATCTGCGGCCGCGACCGGCAGGACCATGATGTTAATCTGGAGCGATTCCTCCGTACGGCCCAACGGCTGAACCTCACCTACAATAAGGAGAAATGTGTGTTTAACACCTCGTGCCTTGCCATCCTCGGCTGCGTAGTAGAGAACGGAGTCATCGGCCCCGAAAGAATGCGCCCCCTCATGGAGCTTCCCCTCCCCCACTGTCCAAAGGCGCTGAAGAGGACCCTGGGGCTCTTCGCCTACTATGCCCAATGGGTGCCGAATTATGCGGACAAAGCCAGACCCCTCATGAATTCCGCCTCCTTCCCCCTGACGGCAGAAGCGTGCGCAGCCTTCTCCCTCATTAAGGGAGACATTGCTAAGGCCACAATGCATGCGGTGGATGAGTCTATCCCTTTCCAAGTGGAGAGCGATGCATCCCGACTTCGCCCTAGCCGCAACCCTTAACCAGGAGGGGAGACCGGTGGCCTTCTTCTCCAGGACCCTGAGATCCGACACTCCTCGGTCGAGAAGGAGGCCCAGGCGATCGTGGAGGCTGTACGACGCTGGAGGCATTACCTGGCAGGCAAACGATTTACCCTCCTCACCGACCAGCGTTCGGTCGCTTTTATGTTTAATAACAAGCTGAGGGGCAAAATCAAGAACGACAAGATCTGGAGGTGGAGAATCGAGCTCTCCACCTATGATTATGAGATCTTGTACCGGCCTGGTAAACTGAACGAACCCCCAGATGCTCTATCACGAAGTACATGCGCCAACGCGCAAATTGATAGACTGCAGACCCTCTGCCACCCCGGAGTCACCAGACTTTACCACTTCATTAAGGCCCGCAGCCTGCCCTACTCCATCGAGGAGGTCAGGACCATGACCAGGAACTGCCAAACCTGTGCCGAATGCAAACCGCATTTCTTTAGGCCGGACAGAGCAAGCCTGATCAAGGCCACCCGCCCCTTCGAGCGCTTGAGCATCGATTTTAAGGGGCCCCTCCCGTCCTTTGACCATAATGTGTACTTCCTCAACATCATTGACGAGTACTCCCGTTTCCCCTTTGCCTTCCCCTACCCAGACATGACCAGTACCACGGTCATCAAATGCCTGAACGACCTCTTCGCCGTGTTCGGGTTCCCGAACTATATACATAGCGACCGGGGCTCCTCCTTCATGAGCGAGGAACTTCGCCAGTTCCTACTAGCGAGAGGTATTGCTGCAAGCAGGACCACCAGCTACAACCCCCGAGGGAACGGCCAGGTGGAAAGAGAGAACGCGACTGTCTGGAAGGCCGTTCTCTTAGCCTTAAAGTCCAAGGGCCTCCCAACCTCTCGCTGGCAGGAAGTCCTCCCGGCAGCGCTGCATTCCATCCGGTCACTGCTTTGAACTGCCATTAACGCCACCCCCCCATGAACGAATGTTTGTTTTCCCCAGGAAGTCGACTACGGGAACCACGCTACCAACTTGGCTGACCTCTCCGGGGCCCATAAAACGGACCCCCTGGTCGAGAGGGTGGACCTCCTGCACGCCAACCCCCAGTACGCCTATGTGGCATACCCAGACGGGCGGGAGGACACAGTCTCCTTACGAGACCTTGCACCCTTGGGCACCCCTGAGACACCACCGTTACACCCCCCAAATCCAGCCCAGGTAGACGGCATGCCGGAACCCCACGAGCCTTCGCCGACCACGCAGACACCAGCATTAACATCGGATACTGCATCGCTGCGACGATCGGAAAGGCTTACGAGGCCTCCGGACAGACTGACATACCCGAACTGTTAGTACACTTCACCCCACCGGACTCAAATCTAAACAAGGGGTGAATGTGGTAAACCACTTTTATCGTTCACTATCGTTACAACAGTGTAAACAGTGATAACCATAGTGTATCACTACACGAGGTCGCCTCTTGTCACGCTGTTATACCTGGGCTGACCACTGCTGACTCCGCCCATGGCTCCACCTACTTGCCCAGGTATAAAGGTGGTCGACTGGCTGGTATTCCTGCTTGTTGGATCCGATCACCCACGAGGGTGGGCTCTTATTTAGCCAATAAAAACCTATAGTTACTGTCTTAACTCGTCGCTTTTCATTGGATGAATTGATAGGTATATCAATACTCAAATCCTCTTTTAATAAGGCCAACATACTATTTGCTTTCCTAATTGCTTGCTGTACCTGCAGGTTAACTTTGTGATTCGTGTACAATGGCATCCAGGTCCCTCTGAACACCAACATTTCCCAATCTCTCACCATTTAAAAAAACTCTGCTTTTCTAGTTTTCCTACCAAAGTGGATAACTTCACATTTATCCACATTATATTCCATTTGCCATGTTCTTGCCCACTCACTTAGCCTGTCTATATCCCCTTGAAGCCTCTTTGCATCCTCCTCACAACTTACATTCCCACCCAGCTTTGTATCATCAGCAAACTGAAACGTTAACGGTTTCTCTCTCCACGGATGCTGCCTGGCCTGCTGAGTGTTTCCAGCATTTTCTGTTGTTATTTGAGATTTCCAGCATCCACAGTATTTTGCTATTGTATTAGATATATTACATTTGGTCCCCTCATCCAAATCATTGATCTAGATTGTGAATAGCTGAGGCCCAAGCACTGATCCTTGCGGTACCATTAGTTACAGCCTGCCAACTCGAAAATGACCCGTTTATTCCTACTCTCTGTTTTCTGTCCATTAACCAATCCCATGATCCTTAATTTTCATAGAAAGTTACAGCACGGAAGGAGGCCATTCGGCCCATCGTGTCCGCGCCGGCCAACAAAGAGCTAACAGCCTAATCCCACTTCCCAGCTCTTGGTCCGTAGCCCGGCAGGTTACAGCATCCCAAGGGCACATCCAAGTACTTTTTAAATGTGGTTAGGGTTCCTGCCTCTACCACCCTTTCAGGCAGTGAGTTCCAGACCCCCACAACCCTCTGGGTGAAGACATTTCCCCTCAAATCCCCTCTAAACCTTCCACCAATTATTTTAAATCTGTGCTCTCTGGTTTTTGACCCCTCTACTAAAGGAAATAGGCCCTTTCTATCCACTCTATCTAGGCCCCTCAATTTTATACACCTTAATAAAGTCTCCCCTCAGCCTCCTCTGTTCCAAGGAAAACAGACCCAACCTATCCAGTCTTTCCTCATAGCTAAGATTCTCTGCTCCCGGCAACATCCTTGTAAATCTCCTCTGTACCCTCTCTAGTGCAATTGCGGCAGAACCACTGAATGACTCTGGCTAACTGTATATAATTCTCTTTAACGATGTTCTAACACCAGCCTAAACCTGTACCATTGTGTTAGGCATTACTGTGTTTTGTATATAGAGTTTGCATGTACGGGGCGTGGCCCCTTTAAGAGTGGGGGCAAACGTGATGACGTCACGGGGCTGCCCAGGCAGTCCTCGTGGAATCTCCATTGAGTAAAGACATGTTTAATTGTTCTCGTGTCGATCTCAGTTATTTGTTGGAATTTGTTAATTCCAACATTGGTGACCCCGTTTTTGTGAACGTTTTCACATAAGAGCACAGCATGGAAGCAAACGCCGTTTCGCTAAAGCTACCGCAGTTCTGGGAGCAGCAAGCGCCCTCGTGGTTTATTCAGGTCGAGGCCCAGTTTGCCCTGAGGAACATCGATGCGGATCAGACCAAGTATCTTTACGTGGTCTCCGCACTCGACAGCTCTGCCGCCTCTCGGATCATCAGCCTCCTCGAAAAAACCCCAACGGAGCGCAAGTATGAAACCCTCAAAGCGCGGTTACTGCAGGTTTTCGGGCTCACAAAATCGGGGCGCGCCCGTCGATTACTCGCTATGCCCGGGCTCGGGGACTCCAAGCCTTCAGAGTTGATGAGCCAAATGCTCACACTCCTGGGCTCAGAACGGGAATGTTTCCTATTCCACGAGATTGTCCTCAGCCAACTGCCTGAACAGGTACAAGTTGCCTTGGCCAGATCTGAAACTGAAGACTGCGCAACTCGTTGCGGAGGCTGACAAAATTTTCGCTGCAACTCGGCAGTACTGCGCCGCCACAAGGCACCCATCCCCCGCGGACCCCGCCCCAGCTCGTCAGCCTGCTGGGCTGTGTTTCTACCACGCGCAGTTCGGCACGAAGGCAAAGCGTTGCCGCCCTCCCTGCAGTTTTCCCCCAAAAAAACCGACAACACTGCGACCACCGAGGAATGGGTCTAACGGGCGGCCGCGATGGCGATCGGCAACGCGGGAAAATTGCTGTTCTTCGCCGATACTCTCTCCGGGCGTCGTTTTCTGTGCGACACCGGAGCGCAGTGCAGCATTTTACCCGCGTCCGCCCTCGATGTGCAGACGGGGAATCACGGCCCCACCCTTGAAGCGGCCAATGGCAGAACAATTCGAACCTTCGGCAGACGGCGAGTGGAGTTGTGCCTCGGGGGGGGGGGGGGGGGGGGGGGCAACGTTTTCACTGAGTTTGTTACGGCCAAGGTTTCCCAGCCCCTCCTCGGCGTGGATTTCCTGTGCACCAACAGCCTCCTGGTCGACGTTCGGAACCGGCGGCTGATCAACGCAGCAACTTTTAATTCTCTTCAGTGTTACCGCAGTAACACTACGTCATGCACCGTCTCCTGTGCGTTCCCGACTCCTGATGTGTTCGCTCGCCTGCTCGGCGAATTCCCCAACCTGACAAGACCCACGTTCTCCTCCACAGCCACGAAACATGGTGTGGAACACCACATCACCACCAACGGTCCCCCGGGTCTACGCGCGGGCCTGGAACCTGGCAGTCGCAAAGGCGGAGTTCGCAACCATGGAACGGTTAGGGATTATTCGCCAGTCGAATAGTCCCTGGTCTTCACCCCTCCATATCGTCCCGAAGCCTGGCGGCGGATAGCAGCCATGCGGCGACTATTGACGCCACCACTCCTGATCGGTACCTGATCCCCCATATCCAGGATTTCTCTGCCCATCTGGCAGGGAACACTGTTTTCAAAAGTCGACCTCGTCCGGGGCTACCACTAGGTCCCAGTTCATCCACAAGACGTCCAGAAGACCGCAGTCATCACCCCATTCGGCCTCTTCGAGTTTTTACGAATGCAGTTTGGGTTAAAGAACGCCGCCCAGGCTTTCCAATGCCTGATGGACTCCGTGCTGCGAGACCTCAAGTTCCTCTTCGTCTATCTGGATGATATCCTAATTGCCAGTCCTACTAAGGAAGAACATACCCGTCACCTACGCACCCTTTTTCGACGCCTCAGCCAACACGGCCTGATTATCAACCCGGCCAAGTGTCAGTTTGGCCTGCACCAAATTGATTTCCTGGGGCATCGCATCACCTCAGAGGGAGCGGTTCCTTTACCTTCGAAGGTAGAGGCGGTGACATCCTTTCCACGCCCGCAGAACATAAAGGCCCTGCAGGAATTCCGAGGCATGGTAAACTTTTACCACCGTTTCGTGCCTAAGGCGGCACTACTCATGCAGCCCCTGTACGAGGCCCTCAAGGGCAAGACTGGCAAGAATCCGGTAGACTGGACAGATGACATGGCCCGAGCATTCGCCGACACCAAAAGCGCCTTAGCCAACGCGACTATGCTGGTGCACCCGCTGCCAGGAGCCACCATCGCTCTCACCACCGACGCGTCGGACTATGCAGTCGGTGCCGTGCAACAGCAGTGGGAAGTGGCAGCCGTTGGCATTCTTCAGCCGTCAACTAAGTCAGAACGAGAGAGCATACAGCACGTTCGACCGGGAGTTGCTCGCCCTTCTTCTGGCCATCCGCCATTTTTGTTTTTTTCTGGAAGAACGTCCTTTCACCGCCTTTGTGGACCATAAGCCGCTAACCTTTGCAATGGCCAAGACCGCCGAACCGTGGTCAGCCCGACAGCAGCGTCAACTGACCTACATATCCGAATTCACCACAGATATACAGCACGTAGCCGGTAAGGACAACCTGGTGGCAGACTGCCTCTCCCGCGCGATCGTCAATACGGTTCATTTGGGCATCGACTACGCCCTCATGGCAGCGGACCAAGCCTCAGACCCAGAGGTCCAAGCTTATAGAACGGCCATCACTGGCCTCCAGTTGGCCGACGTTAACTTCCATTCGGCAGGTACCATGCTGTTGTGTGACGTCTCCGTACAGGATCCTCGCCCTGTCGTGTCGGTCGTCTGGCGCCGCAAAGTGTTCGGCGCCATACATGGGTTGTCACACCCAAGAATGAAGGCCTCAGAAACTGATGTCAGCAAAATTTGTATGGCATGGCATGCATAAAGATGTCTGCGACTGGGCCAACACCTGCGTGGTCTGCCAAAAGGCCAAGGTACAGTGCCACATCAAAGCTCCGTTGGCCACCTTCAGTGTTCCGGAGCGCCGTTTTGACCATGTCAACGTGGACCTGGTAGGACCACTCCCACCCTCCCATGGTTTTTCACACATCCTGACCATGGTTGACCGCACCACCAGATGGCCGGAGGCGGTTCCCGTCATCCACTACTTCGGCAGACGTGGCCAGAGCGTTCATTTCCTCCTGGATCGCCCGTTTCGGAGTGCCCGCAGATATTTCGTCAGACAGGGGACCGCAGTTTTCCTCCGAACTCTGGAATGCAGTGGCCCAAGGGCTAGGTGTCATAGAAACATAGAAGATAGGAGCAGGAGTAGGCCATTCGGCCCTTCGAGCCTGCTCTGCCATTCAATGAGATCATGGCTGATCATTCAAATTCAGTACCCTGTCCCTGCCTTCCCCCCCATGTCCCTTGATCCCTTTAGCCTCAAGAAATATATCCAACTCTTTCTTGAATATATTTAATGAACTGGCCTCCACTGCCCTCTGTGGCAGAGAATTCCACAGGTTCACCACTCTCTGGGTGAAGAAATTCCTCATTTCAGTCCTAAATGGCTTACCCCTTATCCTTAGACTATGACCCCTGGTTCTGGACTCCCCGGCCATCAGAAACATCCTTCCTGCATCTAGTCTGTCCAGGCCTGACAGAATTTTATAGGTTTCGATGAGATCCCCTCTCAATCTTCTAAACTCCAGTGAGTATAAGCCCAATCGACACAATCTCTCCTCATACGTCATTCCTGCCATCCCAGGTATCAGCCTGGTGAATCTTCGCTGCACTCCTTCCATGGCAAGAATGTCCTTCCTCAGGTAAGGCGACCAAAACTGCACACAATACTCAAGGTGCGGTCTCACCAAGGCCCTGTACAACTGTAGCAAGACACCCTTGCTCCTGTACTCAAACCCTCTTGCTATGAAGGCCAACATACCATTTGCCTTCTTAACCACCTGCTGCACTTGCATGCTTACCTTCAGCGACTGGTGCACAAGAACACCCAGGTCTCTTTGCACTTCCCCTTCTCCCAATCTATTGCCATTCAAATAATAATCTGCCTTCCTGTTTTTGCCACCAAAGTGGATAACCTCACATTTATCCACATTATAGTGCATTTGCCATGTTTCTGCCCAGTCACCCAACTTGTCCAAATCGTACTGGAGTTTCACGACATCCTCCTCACAGCATACCCTCCCACCCAGCTTTGTCTCATCTGCAAATTTGGAGATATTACATCCAATTCCCTCGTCCAGATCATTAATATATATTGTGAACAGCTGGGGTCCTGGGACCGATCCTTGCGGTACCCCACTAGTCACTGCCTGCCACTCGGAAAACGACCCGTTTATTCCAACTCTTTGCTTTCTGTCCGCCAACCAGTTCTCTATCCAAGTCAGTACCTTGCCCCCAATCCCATGTGCCTTAATTTTGCACGCTAATCTCCTATGCGGGACCTTATCGAAAGCTTTCTGAAAGTCCAAATACACCACATCCACTGGTTCTCCCTTATCTATTTTACCAGTTACATCCTCAAAAAATTCCAGTAGATTAGTCAAGCATGATTTACCTTTTGTAAATCCATGTTGATTTTGTCGGATCCAGTCACTGCTTTCCAAGTGCTCTGCTATTACATCTTTTATAATGGACTCTAGCATTTTCCCCACTACCGATGTCAGGCTTACCGGTCTATAATTCCCCGCTTTTTCTCTACCACCTTTTTTGAATAGTGGGGTAACATTAGCTACCCTCCAATCCATGGGTACTGTTCCAGAGTCTAGAGTGTTCTGGAAGATGACCAGCAATGCATCGACTATTTCTAGGGCCACTTCCTTAAGTACCCTGGGATGTAGATTATCAGGCCCTGGGGATTTATCGGCCTTCAGTCCTATCAATTTTCCTAACACCATTTCCCTACAAATACTGATTTCTTTCAGTTCCACCCTTTCATCAGACCCTATGTTCCCCGGCATCTCTGGGAGGTTATTTATGTCCTCCTTTGAGAAGACAGAACCAAAATATGTATTTAGTTGGTCTGCCATTTCTTTGTTCCCCATTATAAATTCCCCTGATTCTGACTGCAATTACACCGCACCACAGCCTACCACCCACAGGCGAATGGCCTCTGCGAACGCTTCCACCGGTCAATGAAAGCCGCCCTGAGGGCCAGCCTCCAGGACGCTGGATGGGCAGACAAGCTACCGTGGGTCCTGTTGGGCCTTCGCACAGCCCCCAAAGAAGACCTTCACTTTTCATCAGCGGAGCTGGTGTATGGTCAACCACTGCGAGTCCCGGGGGACTTCCTACCAACATCGACGGAGCTATGCTCCGCGTCTGCCCAGCTTGCTAGTCACCAAGAGGCGGCCAGATGTTTCTCACCGGTGCCCACTTCGCACCACGGGCTGCAGTGACCAGTCTGCCATGTGGAACCTTATCAAAAGCCTTGCTAAAGTCCATATACATTACATCAAATGCACCACCCTCATCTACCCTCCTTGTTACCTCCTCAAAAAATTCAATCAAGTTTGTCAGACACGACCTTCCCTTAACAAATCCATGCTGACTCCTTGATTAATCCGTGTCTTTCTAAATGAAGATTTATCCTGTCCTTCAGAATTCTTTCCAATAATTTTCCCACCACTGAGGTTAGGCTGACTGGCCTGTAATTACTCGGTCTATCCTTTTCTCCCATTTTAAACAAGGGTACCAGATTCGCAGTCCTCCGGCACCACACCTGAAGCCAGAGAGGATTGAAAAATTATGGCCAGGGCCTCTGCTATTTCCTCTTTCACTTCGCTTAACAGCCTGGGATACATTTCATCCGGGCCTGGGGATTTATCCACTTTTAAAGCTGCTAAGCCCCGTAATACTTCCTCTCACTACATTTATTTCATCTAATATTTCACACTCCTCCCCCGACAGCAATATCTGCATCTGTTTTCACAAAGGAGTGGGGCGAAGCAAAGTATTCATTAAGAACCCTACCGACGTCTCCCGCCTCAACACACAGATTACCCTCATGATCTCGAATAGGCCCTACCCTTTCTTTAATTATCCTCTTACTCTTAATACATTTATAAAAAATTGTGTTTAATAACCTCTTGTGTGGCACCTTATCGAATGCTTTCTGAAAATCCAAATACACCACATCCACTGGTTCCCTTATCTATTCTGCTAGTTACAACCTCAAAAAGCTCTAACAGATTCATCAAACATGTTTTCCCTTTCATAAATCCGTGTTGACTCTGCCTAATCCTGTTATTTTCTAAGTGCCCTGTTACCACGTCCTTAATAAAAGATTCTAGCATTTTCCCTACTACTGATGTCAGGCTAACTGGTCTGTAGATCCCCGTTTTCTCTCTCTCTCTCTCTCTCTCCTTCCTTTCTTAAATAGTGGGGTTACATTTGCTACCTTCCAATCCGCAGGAACCGTTCTAGAATCTATGGAATTTTGGAAAATGACAACCAATGTATCCACTATCTCTATAGTCACCTCTTTCAAAACCCAAGGATGTAGGCCATCAGGTCCAAGAGATTTATTGGCTTTCAGTCCCATTAATTTCTCCAGTACTTTTTTTTAAATTTTTTTTACTGATACTAATTTCTTTCAGTTCCTCATTCTCGCTAGACCTTTGATTCGCCACTATTTCCGCAAAGTTTTTTGCATCTTCTTCCGTGAAGACAGACACAAAGTACTTGTTTAATTTCTCTGCCATTTCCTTATTCCCCATTATAATTTCTCCTGTCTCCGCCTGTAAGGGACCCACATTTACTTTTGCTAATTTTCCTTTTTACATACTAATAGAAGCTTTTACAGTCTGTTTTTATGTCCCTCGCTAGTTTACTCTCATACTCTATTTTTCCTTTATCAATTCGTGGTTCTCCTTTGCTGAATTCTAAAATCCGCTCAGGCTTACTACTCTTTTTGGCAACATTATAAGCCTCTTCCTTTGATCCAATTAACTTCTCTTGTTAGCCACGGTTGGACCACTTTTCCTGTGGAGTTTTTGTGCCTTAAAGGAATGTATATTTTTTGTAAATTATGTATTAATTCTTTAAATTGCTTCTCTACCGTCATACTTTTTAATGTAGTTTCCCAATCTACCTTAGCCAACTTGCCCCTCAAATCTAAACAAAGCAAACTACATTAGGTATAAGATCCTGGTTTCGGAATTAACGAAATCACTTTCAAACTCAATATAAAATTCTCTCATATTATGGTCACTCTTCCCTAAAGGCCCCTTCACTACAAGGTTATTAATTAACCCTTTCTCATTGCACAATACTAGATCTAAAATAGCCTGTTCCCTAGTTGGTTCCTCAACATACTGATCTAGAAAACTATCTTGCATACATTCCATGAATTCGTCCTCCACACTATTACTGCAAATTTGGTTTGCCCAGTCTATATGTAGATTAAAGTCCCCCATGATTACTGTATTACCCATGTTACAGGCACCTCTAATTTCCTGATTTATACTCTGCTCTACATTACAACTACTGTTTGGGGGGCCTATAAACATCTCCCACCAATGTTTTCTACCTCTTGCTGTTTCTTAGCTCTACCCAAACGGATTCGACTTCTTGATTTTCAGAGCTAAGATTCTTTCTCTCTACTGTCTTTATCCCCTCCTCCTTTTCCATTTTGCCCATCTCTCCTCAAAGTTAAGTATCCTGGAATATTTAGTTCCCAACCTTGGCCACAGATGAATGCGTGGCTGGAGAGATGGTGCAGGAGGGAGGGCTTTAGATTCCTGAGGCACTGGGACCATTTCTAGGGAAGGTGGGACCTGGACAAGCCGGACGAGTTACACCTCAACAGAGCCGGGACAATTCTCATGGGGAGGTTTGCTAGTGACGCTGGGGAGGGTTTAACCTAGCTTGGCAGGGGGATGGGCACCGGCATATAGGAGTAGAAAAGAGGAAGGTGGTGCATAAAAGAGTGAGTGTGTTGGATAGTACTAGAGAAGATAGTAGTACCATATTAGATAGGAGCAGAGTACGAAAAATGCAAAAATGGGTTTAGAATGCACGTGTGTAAATGCACAAAGTGTGGTGAATCAGATCTGTCTGTCTGTCTGGCTATACAATCAAAAGTTATAGAACGTACCTACACATGTTATATATCAAAAGAAAGCTTATCATTAGGGGACTCTAATAGGCGTATTTACTTTTTGGTCAGACAAAAATTGTTCAGACAGTATACAAAAAAGGATCAAAAAACGGCAACATTCCGCTCATTAGCGTTGTGACGTGATGGTTGACCAATCGTACAGGGGATTAACCTGATGGTTGACCAATCGGTGCGTCACGGGGGGCTTTTCATTGCGTGTGTGGGCGGGCCTAATCCTTCTGAGCTGAGGTGAGTGGCCGCCATCTTGATTCCTAACTATTGATTTCTTTTTCCCACTTTCTGCGTATAAATATAGATTTCCAGCAAAAAAAAAAGTTGCTTTTAAAAGAAAAAAAAAATCCTTTTGCAAAGGGGACTCGGTCTTTCCCCACCTCGGCGGTGGATGAGCTGCCTGCAGGCCTCGAACTCTCCTCGCCAGCCACGCCCAAGCTAGGCACCGCCCGTCCCACCCCGCGATTGCCGCCATCTTGGTAAAGGCTGGCGGCGCGGGACTGAGCCGAGCGTAGCCATCGCCGCCATCTTAGTAAAGGCTGGCGGGGTGGGAGTCAGCGCGCACGTCAACATCGGCCCGGAGCGCGACCTGAGCTAAGATGAGTCCGGCCGGGCCTCACGCGCTGATCCGTACACGGAGGCTTCGGCTCACCGCGTCCGGGCTCTGAGGAAAGGCAGAGAGGGAGGGAGAGAGGAGAGTAAAGCAGGGAGAGAGAGAGAGAGAGAGGAGAGTAAAGCAGGGAGGGAGAGTAAGAGAGAGAGAGTGAGAGTGAGTGAGAAAAGGAGAGAGAGAGAGAGAAAAGCAGGGAGAGAGAGAGGAAAGAGAGAGAGAGAGAGGAAAGAGAGAGAGGGAGAGAGAGTGAGTAAGTAAAGCAGAGGGAGAGAGAGAGAGAGAGAGAGAGAGAGAGGAGAGTAAAGCAGGGAGCGAGAGAGGAAAGAGAGAGAGGGAGAGAGAGAGTGAGTAAGTAAAGCAGAGGGAGAGAGAGAGAGAGAGAGAGAGGAGAGTAAAGCAGGGAGAGAGAGAGAGAGGAAAGAGAGAGAGGGAGAGAGAGTGAGTAAGTAAAGCAGGGGGAGAGGGAGAGAGAGAGAGAGAGAGAGAGAGAGGAGAGTAAAGCAGGGAGCGAGAGAGAGAGAGGGTGAGGGAGGGAGAGGGAGAGCTCGCCTTCTTCCTTCCTTCACAGGGGTTGATCGGGCCAGGCCTGAGGCACTCCTTCCCCCCCCAATCTCGCCAGGCTAATCCCAAACTAAATCCAGCAGTCTCTCTCTCTTCCAACAACAACAACAACAACAACATGCCCTCAAAACACCCTCGGCACCACCGGGCACTCCAGCTAGTGGAGACAGAGAGAGATAGCGAGATAGAAATGACCTGGATATTGGAATACAGAGTAGAATTTCTAAATTTGCCAATTAAACCAAACTTGGGGGTGTGGCAAACAGTGAGGATGATACCAACCAACTGCAACAGGACATAGAAAGGGTGGCAGATTGAATTTAATACAGAGAAGTGTGAGGTGATGCATTTTGGCAGAAGGAGCAGGGAGAGGCAATATACACTTAATGGCACAGTTTTAAAGAGTGTGCAGGGACAGAGGCACCTGGGAGTTAATGTGCATAGGTCCCTGAAGGTGGCAGGACATATTGAGAGAGTGGTTAACAAAGGATATGGGATCTTGGGCTTCATAAATAGAGGTATTGAATACAAAAGTAGAGAAGTTACGCTGAACCTTTATAAAGCACTGGTTAGGCCACAACTGGAGTATTGCATCCAGTTCTGGTCACCACACTTTAGGAAGGATGTGAAGGCCCTTGAGAGGGTGCAGAGGAGATTTACCAGAATGGTTCCGGGGATGGGGGATCTTAGCTACAAGAACAGGTTGGAGAAGCTGGATTTGTTTTCATTAGAGCACAGGAGGTTGACGAGTGGTTTGATAGAGGTGTACAAGATTATGATGGGTTTGGATAGGCTAGACGGGAATGGCTGTTCCCACTAGTTGATGGTACAAGGACTGGGGACACAGATTTAAGGTTTTGGGCAAGAGATACAGGGGGAACATGAGGAAAAACTTTTTTACACAGCGAGTGGTGATGACCTGGAACTCGCTGCCGGTGGAAGTGGAGACACTCAATGTTTTCAAGGGGAGACTGGATAGACACTTGAGGGAAATAAACTTGCAGGGCTCCGGGGATAGAGCGGGGGAATGGGACTGACTGGATTGCTCTACAGAGAGCCGTCACGGACTCGATGAGCCTCCTTCTGTGCCGTTATGACTCTCTGACATTGCAACCATGTCTTCGTAATGGCTATTAGATCAAATCTATTCATTTCTATCTGCGCTATTAATTCATCCATTTTATTGCGAATGCTTTGCGCTTTCAGATATAGTGCCTTTAGCTTTGACTTATTTCTATTTTTCCGTGGTGTCACCTTAGTCACTGATGCCTTATTACCTTTGTTACTCTGTCCCTTCCTGACCCACTCAGCTTATTTTTACCCAAAACTCTACTCTAGAGCCTTGGCATGGCCTCCCGCATACACGCGCCTACCCCCCCCTCCACCCCACTCCTTACTGCAGCGCCCCTGGGGAGATTACCTTATTGACACGAGACATAACGGCGAAGATGGCGGCGTCGGTAATGACTGTCGTTTCAATCCCAGCTGCGGACAGTGCAACGGACATCTCATGACCCTGGAACCCAGAAACCGGGGTCAATATTGCACAGGGCCGGGGGGGGGGGGGGGGGAGAAAGAAAAGAGTGGAGGAAGGAGGGTGGGGGAGGCGGAGTGCCCCATGGAGGAGGGGTCCCAGAGCAGTTTGGACGATAGGTACAGTGTTTTAGAACAGAACATTCTTCAGTAATTGTTTTTCTCTCCCCTCTGCAGGGGAGAAGGGTCAGGCTCTCACCCCTAACCCGCTATCACTCACCCGACAGTAGGGGGCGCATTCAGCGACGATCACATGGAAGCTGCGTTTTCGAGCCGCATCTTTGAGAAAAGCCTCGACGGTTGGGGACCGGCCCAGGGTCATGATCACCTCGTTGGAGTGGATGTGTTCCAGGGCCTGCATCGCGATGTTATCCATCGTCCCCTCTGCCCAACAACAGGCAAGCGGTTAATGCAGAGCACTGACCCCGGGGAGACACCCGACACCAATCCCTAACCCTGGGGAACAAACCCCCGACCCACCCGACCAATGGGAGCGAACCCCCGACCTCAGGAGACAACCCCTGACCCCCCCCTCCCGAGACATCACTCCTGACCCCCCAAGACATCACCGACTCACCCCTGACCCCCCTCCCCCGACACTCACCGAGCTCCATCAACAGTTCATTAATTGCTTCAATGACGTTGGTTTTAAGTGCTGGAAAACTCTTGCTGAAATCCTCGCTCTGATTGCCTGAGGTCAGCAGCTTGTGCAGCGACTCCTGGTCCGTCTCCTCAGTGCGGCCCCGAAACCTGCAACACACCCACACAGAGTAACAGCACAGGGGCCGAGACTGCAGCCAGCGCAGGGCCTGCTCCCCTTTCAGTCCCTAGCATAGTATCTCACAGCACAGGAGGCCGTTCAGCCCATCGTGCCTGTGCCAGCTCTTTCACAGAGCGATCCAATTAATCCCACTACCCTGCTCTTTCCCCATAGCAACGTTCCTGCTAAACTGTGCAGCTCTCTACCGGCCCCACGCATCCTGGGACTGGCTTTTCCAACGTGAAATTTCACGCATGCCGAAACTTTAAATGGGTGCGCAGCCCGTTAAAAGGATTGTGCACACAAATTTAAAATTAGTGGGAACATTGCCCCATAGCCCTGCATAATTTTCCCCTTCAAGTATTTATCTAATTCTCTTTTGAAAGCCACGATTGAATCTGCTTCTACCACTCTTTCAGGCAGCGCATTCCAGATCACAACAACTCGCTGCGGAAAAAGACTTTCATGTGGCCTCTGGTTACCAACCCTTCCGTCACTAGAAGCAGTTTCTCCTTATTTACTCGATCAAAACCAGTCATGATTTTGAACACCTCCATCAATTCTCCCCTTAACCTTCTCTGCTCTAAGGAGAACAACCCTAGCTTACACAGGCTGTACGGCACAAACAGGCCATTCGGTCCAACCAGTCCATGCCGGCATTTATGCTCCACACGAGCCTCCTTCCTCATCTAACTATCAGCATAACCCTCTATTCCCTTCTCCCTCATACACTTATCCAGCTTCCCCTTAAATGTATCTGTACTATTCGCCTCAACCACTCCCTGTGGCAGCGAGTTCCACATTCTCACCACTCTCTGGGTAAAGAAGTTTCTCCTGAATTCCCTATTGGATTTCTTGGTGACTATCTTATATTGATGGCCTCTAGTTTTGCTCTTCCCAACAAATGGAAGCACTTTCTTCATGTCTACTCTATCAAAACCGTTCATAATTTTAAAGACCTCTATTAGGTCATCCCTCAGCCTTCTCTTTTCAAAAAAAGACACACAGCCTGTTCATCCTTCTCCGATATGTATACCCTTGCATTTCTGGTATCATCCTTGTAAATCTTTTTTGCACCTTCTCCAGTGCCTCTATATTCCTTTTATAATATGGCAACCAGAACTGTGCACAGTGCTCCAAGTGTGGTCTAACCAAGGTTCAATACAAGTTTAGCATAACTTCTCAAATTTTAATCCCTCTAGAAATAATCCCCAGTGCTCGGTTTGCTTTTTTTTTAATGGCCTTATTAACCTATGTCGTTACATTTCGTGATTTGTGCATTTGTACTCCCAGCTCCCTTTCCTCCTCTACCCCATTTAGATTATTTTCCAAGTAATATCTGACCTCCTCATTTTTCTTACCAAAATGTAATACCTCACACTTATCTGTGTTGAAATTAATTTGCCAATTATACACCCATTCTGCAAGTTTATTAATGTCATCTTGTAATTTGTTGCAGTCCTCCTCAGTATTGACTATCCCCCCCAATTTGGTGTCATTCACAAATTTAGAAATTGTGTTTTTGATTCCAAAGTCTAAATCGTTAATATAAATTGTGAACAGCAGTGGTCCCAGCACCGATCCTTGTGGGACCCCACTTCTGCCACTGTGAATAGCTACCCTTGGTGAGACCACATCTTGAGTATTGTGTGCAGTTTTGGTCGCCTTATCTGAGGAAGGATGTTCTTGCCATGGGGAGAGTGCAGCGAAGATTCACCAGACTGATACCTGGGATGGCAGGAATGACGTATGAGGAGAGATTGGGTCGATTGGGCTTATACTCGCTGGAGTTTAGAAGAATGAGAGGGGATCTCATTGAAACTTATAAAATTCTAACAGGACTTAGACAGACTAGATGCAGGAAGGATGTTCCCGATGGCCGGGGAGTCCAGAACCAGGGGTCACAGTCTAAGGATAAGGGGTAAGCCACTTAGGACAGAGATGAGGAGGAATTTCTTCACCCAGAGAGTGGTGAACCTGTGGAATTCTCTACCACAGAAGGCAGTTGAGGCCAATTCATTAAATATATTCAAGAAGGAGTTCGATATATGTCTTAAGGCTAAAGGGATCAAGGGATATGAGGAGAAGGCAGGGACAGGGTACTGAGTTTGGATGATCAGCCATGATCTCATTGAATGGCGGAGCAGGCTCGAGGGGCCGAATGGCCTACTCTTATCTTCTATGTTTACCCCTACTCTCTGCTTTCTGTCTTGAAGCCAGCTAGCTATCCATTCTGCTACTTGTCCCCTGACTCCACATTCCCTGACCTTATTCATTAGTTTATTATGTGGTATCTTATTGAAGGCCCTTTACATCTACTGCATTATCCTTGTCTACTCTCGGTTACCTCTTCAAAGAATTCAATGAGGTTGGTCAAGCAAGACCTTCCCTTTTGAAAGCCATGTTGACTATTCATTATATTATTTTTGGTTTCTAGATGTTTTTGTATTTTCCCCTTTATTAGGGATTCCATTATTTTTCCTACCACCGATTTTAAGCTGACTGGTCTATAGTTCCCTGGACATGTTCTATCTCCCTTCACTATAGGTATAACGTTAGCTATCCGCCAGTCCTCTGGCACTAAACTTTATTCTAACGAATTATTAAATATGTCGAATAGTGCCTCTGCTATCTCTTCCCGAGATTCTTTTAAAATGCGCGGATGCAATCTGTCTGGAGGGTTTTATCCTCTGAGTTTGATGAGTTTATTTAATATTTCTCCTTATTTTTAAATGTGGTTATATCATTTCATCTCATCTTCTGATGTCATGTCCACCTGATCCATCTCCCTGGTAAATACTGAAGCAAAGTTATTTAATATTTCTGCCATTTCACCATCACTGCCTGTGATTTTATCCTGGCCATCCCTTAGTGACCCTATTCCCATCCCTGCTTTACTTTTTTTATTTATGTGCCTGCATAATATTTTACTTTTATGTTCCTTAATAATTAATTTCATAGTTCCTCTTTGCTTTCCGAATTGTTTTTTTGACTTCTCTCCTAATCTCTTCGTATTCTCCCTTAGCATGCTCTCCCCTGCTGTCCATGTACTTAGTGCATGCCTCTTTCCTTACCCTCAATTTTTCCCCATGTCTTTATTCATCCATGATGTCTCATTAGTGTTTAGCTTGTTCTTGTTTTTTAGCAGAATATATTTTTCTTGGGCTCTGTTGAACACCGTTTTAAATGTTTCCCACTGCTGTTCTACATCATTGTTTGCCAATATTGTTGTCCATTTTATTTTCCCAAGTTCTATTCTCAGCCCCATAAAATCGGCTTTTCTTCAATCTACAGGAAACTTTGTGCTATCCGGCACCGACGGGACCGAGCTGTTGCCGTCCCATCAAAACTGCCGGACAAACCAGCGCTAATGTTGAAACATACGGAGATTTTGAGCTCCGTATCTGGCAACAAACCGTTGCTTAGCAACAGCTTCTAAACAGTCGGCCATACCTTGCAAGTGTCTCTGTAGCTTAGCAACAGCTTCAGCGAGACCTTGCAGAGCCTGACTGGTGAAAAAAAAGCAACAAAAAGAAAAAAGCCTAACGAAACGGCTCCTGATTTTTGCTGGTGGCTCGAGCATTCCGGACAGTTAACCTCCGGATAAACCAAAGTTTCCTGTATTACCCTGGTCTTCGTCATGCTTATGTCCTCAATTATCTTTAAAAAAGTGTATTATATTATGGTTAATATTGCCTAGATGTTCCCCTACATTTACTTCTCTTATTATCTGCTCTGGTTCATGCCCCATTACTAGATCCAGTAGCGAATCTTCCCTTGTTGGGCTTCTTATATATTGAGCTAGAAAGGAGTCCTGTACACATTGTAGGAACTCCATTCCCTTCACCTACCACTTCTGGCCAATTAATTAGCTTCTCAGTCTTTCCAAGGACTGAAGTCCCTCATCCCTGGTACTATTCTAGTAAATCTCTTCTGTACTCTCTCCAAGGCGCGACATCCTGCCTGAAGTGCGGTGCCCAGAATTGAACACAATACTCCAGCTGGAGCATAACCAGTGTTCTAACAAAAGTTTCCCATCACTTCCAATTTCTGCACATGCACCCCCCAGGTCTCTGTTCCAGCACCAACTTTAAAATTGTACATTTAGTTCACATTGCCTCTCATTCTTCCTACCAAAATGTATAACTTTGCACTTTTATGTTAAATTTCATCTGCCAAGTGTCTGCTCATTTGACCAGTCTATGTTCTCCTAAAGTCTATTACTATCATAGAGTCATAGCAGCACAGGAGGCCGCCATTCGGCCCACTGTTCCTTTAATCCAATGGGCTTTAATTCTGCTAACAAGTCTAATATGTGGTACTTTGTCAAAAAGTCCATATTGACAACATCAACCGCACTACCCTCATCAACCTTCTCCGTTACTTCAAGGAACTCGATCAAGTTAGTCAAACATGATTTGTCTTTAACAAATCCATGCTGGCTTTCATTTATTAGCCCATACCTTTCCAAATGCCAATTAATTTTGTCCCTGCTCATTGTCTCTAAAGGTTTCACCACCACCAACATTAGGCTGACAGGCCTGTAGTTACTAGGTTTATTCCTCTCCCCTTTTTTGAACAGGTGTGTAATATTTGCAATTCTCCAGTCCTTTGACCAAGGAGGATTGGAAGATTGTGGCCAGAGCCTCTACAATTTCCACCCTTACTTCCCTCAGCAACCTAGAATGCATCCCATCTGGAAATCTCCTCTACTTTCTATATTCAGCTTGGTTCTCCACTATATTACGAACCATACAATTGTCATAAGCCTCATTTTTATCTCTACATCTTCAGTCATCCAGGGAGCACTAGCTTTGGATGCACTTTTTTCCCCCTCATGGTAATGTGTCTATTCTGTACCCAAACGATCTCCACTTTGAAGGCCACCCACTGTTCAATTACTGTTTTACCTGCCAATCTTTGATTCTAATCCACCTGGGCCAGGTCCCTTTTCAACTCACTGAAATTAGCCCTCCTCCAGTTAGTTATTTTTATGCTTGATTGTACCTTGTCCTTTTCCATAACTATTCTAAACCTGATGATGTTATGATCACTGTTCCCAAAATACTCCCCCACTGAAACATGCTCCACTTACCCAACTTCATTCCCCAGAACTAGAACCAGCATTGCTTCCTTACTCGTCAGGCTGGAAACACACTGATCAAAAAAGTTCTGTTGTACACATATCAGGAATTCCTCCCCCTCTTTGCCCTTTACACTGTTACTATCCCAGTCCATATTAGGATAATTGAAGTCCCCCCATTATCACTACTCTGTAGTTCTTGCATCTTTCTGTAATTTGCCTGCAAATTTGCTCCTCTATCTCCTTCCCACTATTTGGTGGCCTATAGTATACACCCAGCAGCAGCTCCTCTATTGTTCCTTAATTCTAACCAAATAGACTCTGTCTTTGACCCTCAACTACATCAACCCTCTCCAGTGCTATAAGTTTCTTTGATCAATACTGGCACTGCCCCCCTCCTTTATTTCCTTCCATCTTTCTGAATGCATTGTAGCCAGGAATATTAAGTTCCCAATCTCCCCTTCTTTGAGCCAGGTCTCTGTTATTGCTAGTGTCATAGTCCCATATGACAACTTATACCTGCAGCTCACCAACCTTATTCACCACGCTATGTGAATTTACGCACATGCACTCGAAACCCATCTTAGACTGGCTCACATTTGCCCTTGTCTGATCCCTCCCATTTCTGAACTATTCTTTACTCTACTGCTATCCGTCTCTCACCTTGTTTTGCCTTTCTAATGTTTCATCCTGCTACCCATCCCCCTACGAAATGACCCCTCTATGAGCCCCTCACTCCCCACTCAGTCCCTTTACCGCTCCATCAGGGCTCTTCATTACTCACCGGCTGTACTCCTCCCGAATGATCTTCATCACCCGACGGATGATGTTCCCCACACTGGTCTCCGAGGGATGGGCCACCATCACCTTCCGGCCCTCAGTCCGAATCAAATCCAGCAGCTCGCCTACAGGGTGAGAATCAGCACGTTACCGGGGCAAGGGCGCACCGGAAAACCTCAGCAGGATAAATACCCAGCCCCCGGGGGGGGGGAAAAGAATAACTACCCAGCCCCCGGGGGGGAGGGAATAACTACCCAGCCCGGGGGGGGGGGGGGAAGAAAGAGATAAATACCCAGCCCGGGGGGGGGGGAGAAAGAGAATAAATACCCAGCCTCCGGGGGGGGGGGGGGAGGAGGGAATAACTACCCAGTCAGGGGGGGGGGGGGGGAGGAAGAGATAAATACCCAGCCCGGGGGGGGGGGGGGGGGGGGGAAAAGAGAATAAATACCCAGCCTCCGGGGGGAGGGAATAACTACCCAGCCCGGGGGGGGGGGAAGAAGAGATAAATACCCGGCCCGGGGGAGGAGGAGAGAATAACTACCCAGCCCGGGGGAAGAGATAAATACCCGGCCCGGGGGGTAAATACTCGGGCTCCGCTCCTCGCCCGGTACCTGCGCTGTTCCACCGGCTTTGGGCCACGATTCGCCGCAGCAGCCCCGCGGTCCCCGCCGCTACCTCCCCGGAGCCGCGCAGCTCCCCGCGGGCCAGCTGGCCGAGAAAGGCGGCCACTCGCTCCGACACATCGGGCTGGGCGGCTGGCATGGCGGACCTGAAAGACCGCCGGAGGACCGCCAACAGAGACGCACTGCCCGCAACCGGAAGCCGACGTACGCGTCAATGGACAGGCGGCACCTGGTAGCCGCCATGTTGGTGAGGACAGGAAACCCTGGAGTCTCAATCCAGCTACACTGCAGTTGTCACGGAGTGCAGCTTGGAACAGAGTGTAAGCCTGTGAGTAAGGGAGTAAATCTTAAGAGTTAATCTCTCTCTTTTTATATAAAATCCAGTCTTGCGTGCTTGCAATTAGCATTTAACTTAAATTTACTGGTTTTAAGTTTCTTCCAAGCTTGGGCAGGGCAAAGCAAGCTCTGTGCTGGAGAGTGGGTGGGGCTAGTTAGTTAATTAACTGGGCTAATCTGGATCTGCAACTGCCAGAGAGCTGACTCATAAATCTCAGGAGTATGAACAAGGGTGGTTGGAGTGCAGCTTGGAACAGAGTGTAAGCCTGTGAATTTGGTAAGTAAGGGAATTCGGTGAGGAGGGAGGTGCTTCTTTTTCTACCTTTGTCAGCCTCCAGGAGAGCAGGAGTTACAAATCTGCATGAAAGGGGACAGAGAACTAGCGGGAGTTCGGCTCCGTGACACCCCCCCAACCGCTTTTGGAGAAAAATAAAAGGTGACATCGCAGGGAAAAGGCAGAGGCAGCGGACCTGAGCAGAGGCGGAGCAAATAAACAGCACGGCAGAGCTAGGCCCGAGAGCAGAGGCAGCGGACCGGACAACAGAAACAAGGAGTGACATCACAGGAAAGCAGGGAAGTGATTGGTTGATCAGTATTTCTCATGTTTTCTTGGGCATTGGTTTAAATTAAGAGCCGGGATTAAAAACTAAATGTTCAAAATTTAAACAATTAATTAAATACATTAGAGATGGCAGGACAGGGGATGTGTTACAGCTGCAACGTGAGAGTTGGTGGACGCCATTGAGGTCCACGGCGACCACATTTGCAGTAAGTGTTGGTTGCTCGAGGACCTTCGGCTCTGTGTTGATGAGCTGGAGTCCGAGCTTCAAACACTGAGACACATCAGGGAGGGGGAGAGTTACCTGGATGCTGTGTTCCAGGAGGCAGTCACACCCCTTAGATTAATTAATTCAAATTTGGTCCGTGGTCAGGGACAGGTGGGTGTGACTACGAGTGAGGCAGGTATGGGGAACCAGGAGGTAGTGGTGGAGGAGCCTCAGCCTCAGCCCTTGCTCTTGTCCAACAGTTACGAGGTTCTTACTCCCTGTGAAGACAAGAGCAGGGACTGCAGGGAAGATGAGCAAACTGACCACAGCACCGTGGTACAGGGAGCCATTCAAGTGGGGGGAGCAAAAAGAAATGTGGTAGTGGTAGGGGACAGTATAGTTAGGGGGATAGACACTGTTCTCTGCAGCCAAAAGCGTGAGTCCCGCAGGCTGTGTTGCCTGCCCAGTGCCAGGGTGTGGTAAACCACTGTATTGTATATTGCTACCTCTGGGTGGCGCTGTGTATGGAGGCATGCCTCAGCTGACTCCACCCACCACTGTGTGGGTTTCGTTCAGACTTGTTCAGTCACTCACGAAGAAGCATGGTCTCTTCTTAGCTAATAAAAGCCTTATTCATCTCTTCTTTCGACTCATCATCTCTTCTTCGACTCATCACCTTTTATGAAGTAATTGATAAGCGTATCAATTTTATTAGCTAAAAGTTAAATGGCGACACCTGAGGAGCAACAACAGCAACGGATACAGCAGACATTGCTGAGAGCCCTCAGACCACCACGCCTGGACCTCGACCCTCAAGATGTGGGTGCATCAGCCAAGTTTGAACACTGGCTGAGCTGCTTTGAATCCTTCCTCGCAATCTCACAGGTTACAGAGGAGGATCACAAACTGAAAATTTTGACCGCCCAGGTGAGCCATCAAGTATATATGCTAATCCGGGACTCTAATACGTACGTGGCGGCCCTCGAGCTACTAAAAGGGCAATATACGCGCCCAGTGAACACAATTTACGCCCGACACCTCTTGGGATCCCGCAGGCAGCAACCGGGAGAATCGGTAGGGGCATTTGCACGGGCGCTACTGGCACTCTGCAGAGACTGCGATTGTAAAGCGGTAACGGCTGTGGAGCACGCGCAGGGACTCGCCTGTGATGCCTTCGTCAGGGGCCTCCAGTCAGACCACACCCGGCAGAGACTGCTAGAAAGCAAGGAACCCGACCTGAAGACGGCCATTGCCCTTGCGCTCTCGTTAGAGGAGGCCCACCGAAACCTCGAGGCATACCCCCGTAACGGCGCCGAGACATGGCAATCGAAACCGTGGGACACGGGACCGCCGCCCCCGGCACCAACCGCTGCAGCGACCCAACCGAGACAGCAGCCTCCGGTAAGAACTGCTTCGATGCCCAGTAACCAGGCCCAAAAATGCTATTTCTGTGGCCAGTTAAAACATCCCAGAGCGCACTGCCCAGCTAAGACAGCTACCTGCTCGGGCTGCGGGAAGAAAGGCCATTACGCTAACGCCTGCAAGGGGAAGCCAGCCAGCAGCGCAGCGTGCGGGCCGTGGGAGCAGCCATCTTATCCGCCATTTTGTGTACCCCCGGCCGCATGGCATCCGCCGCCATCGTATCCAACGCACTCAACCGCCATTTCGTCACCGGAACCGACCACCGTCTCGGCGGATGACTATAGTGACTCACTAAGCCACATACTGGCCTCCGTGACGCTGGATCAAGGCCACCCTCACCATCTATCCAGCTCCATGATGGATATCGCGGTAAACGGCCGCGCCACCAGTTGCCTGATCGACAGCGGGAGCACAGAGAGTTTCGTCCACCCCGACACGGTACGTAGCCACTCCCTCACGATTCTGCCAACGCACCATCGCATTTCTATGGCGTCCAAGTCCCAGTCAATGGACATCAGCGGCTACTGTGTGGTGACCCTGTCAGTAGGGGGCACTGAATATCAAAAATTTAAACTGCTAGTCCTGCCCCGTCTTTGCGCTGCCGTCCTGCTAGGGTTGGATTTTCAGTGCCACCTTAAGAGTGTCACACTAGCATACGGTGGACCCCTCCCCCCACTCACAGTCTGCAACCAACAACTTTTAAATCGCCCGCTGCAAACCACCTGCAGCCTTTCCACATTAAAAGTCCCCCCCCTCCCCTGTTCGCTAACCTCACCCGCGACTGTAAACCCATCGCTACCAAAAGCAGGCGGTACAGTGCCGGGGACAGAGCTTTTATCAGCTCTGAGGTGGAGCGGCTCTTGAAGGAGGGCATTATCGAAGGTAGCACTAGCCCCTGGCGAGCCCAGGTTGTAGTCGTTAAAACCACTGCAAAACGCCGCATGGTAATCGACTACAGCCAAACCATAAACCGGTACACCCAGCTGGACGCGTACCCCCTCCCTCGCATATCTGATATGGTCAATCAGATTGCGCAATACAAAGTATTCTCCACCATCGACCTTAAGTCAGCGTACCACCAGCTGCCCATCCGCCATGAGGACCGCCAGTATACTGCCTTCGAGGCAAACGGCCGCCTCTACCACTTCCTTAGGGTCCCCTTCGGCGTCACCAACGGGGTTTCGGTCTTCCAAAGGGAGATGGACCGAATGGTTGACCAGAACGCGCTGCGGGCAACCTTCCCCTATTTGGATAACGTCACCATCTGCGGCCACGACCAGCAGGACCACGACGTTAATCTAGCAAATTTCCTCCGTACGGCCCAACGGCTGAACCTAACGTACAATAAGGAAAAATGTATGTTTCACACCAAGCGCCTGGCCATCCTCGGCTGCGTGGTGGAGAATGGAGTCATCGGGCCCGACCCCGACAGAATGCGCCCCCTAATGGAGCTACCCCTTCCCCACTGCCAAAAAGCACTGAAGAGATGCCTGGGGTTTTTCTCCTACTACGCCCAGTGGGTGCCCCTCTATGCAGACAAAGCCAGGCCCCTCATCAAAGCCACCTCCTTCCCCCTGACACCAGAGGCGTGTGCAGCCTTCACTCTTATCAAGAACGATATCGCGAAGGCCGCAATGCACGCGGTGGATGAGTCCATCCCCTTCCAAGTGGAGAGCGATGCCTCCGACTTCGCCCTAGCCGCGACCCTTAACCAGGCGGGCAGACCCGTGGCCTTTTTCTCAAGGACCCTCCAGGGCCCCGAGACGAGACACTCCTCCGTCGAAAAGGAGGCCCAGGCTATTGTAGAAGCGGTGCGTCACTGGAGGCATTACCTGGCCGGGAAACGATTTACCCTGCTCACTGACCAGCGTTCAGTAGCTTTTATGTTTAATAATAAGCAGAGGGGTAAAATCAAGAACGACAAGATCTTGAGGTGGAGAATCGAACTCTCCACCTACAATTATGATATCTTGTATCGGCCAGGGAAACTCAATGAGCCCCCAGATGCCCTATCACGTGGTACATGCGCCAACGCGCAGAGTGATAGGCTGCAGTCCCTCCACAATGACCTCTGCCACCCGGGGGTCACCAGGTTTTTCCATTTTATCAAATCCCGTAACCTGCCCTACTCCATCGAGGAGGTCAGGACCATGACCAAGAGCTGCCAAATCTGCGCCGAGTGCAAACCGCACTTCTATAGGCCGGACAGAGCAAGCCTGATCAAGGCCACCCGCCCCTTCGAACGCCTGAGCGTCGATTTTAAAGGGCCCCTCCCCTCCGCTGACCGCAATGTGTACTTCCTCAACATAGTTGATGAGTACTCCCGTTTCCCCTTTGCCATCCCTTGCCCAGACATGACCAGTACCACGGTCATCAAGTGTCTGAATGACATCTTCGCTCTGTTCGGGTTCCCCAGCTATATACATAGCGACAGGGGCTCATCGTTCATGAGCGGCGAACTTCGGCAGTACCTGCTAACAAGAGGTATCGCCACGAGCAGGACCACCAGTTACAACCCCCGGGGGAACGGCCAGGTGGAAAGGAAGAACGCGACGGTTTGGAAGGCAGTCCTCTTAGCACTAAAATCTAAGGGCCTTCCGACCTCCCGCTGGCAGGAGGTCCTCCCTGCAGCGCTTCACTCCATTCGGTCACTGCTTTGTACTGCCACTAATGCGACCCCTCATGAGAAAATGTTCGTTTTCCCCCGGAAGTCTACATCGGGAACCTCGCTACCGGCATGGTTGACTTCTCCTGGGCCCGTCCTACTGCGGAGGCACGTGAGGACGCATAAAACGGACCCCCTGGTCGAGCGGGTGCACCTCCTACACGCCAACCCCCAGTATGCCTGGGTGACATACCCAGACGGGCGGGAGGACACGGTCTCCATACGAGATCTCGCACCCTCGGGTACCCCTGAATTACCACCGTTATCCCCCTTACCACCGTTATCCCCCTTACCACTGTTATCCCCCACCACCCCTCCCAACCCAACCCCTGCAGACGGCATGCCAAAGCCCCAGGAATCTTCGCCAACCACCCAGACACCAGACCCGACGTCGGATGCTGCAACACCACCGCCGCCACCACGACGATCAGGACGTCAGACAAGGCCTCCTGATAGACTTAACTTGTAGTACCCTTCACCCCGCCGGACTTCACATTAAACAAGGGGTGAATGTGGTGAACCACTGTATTGTATATTGCCACCTCTGGGTGGCGCTGTGTATGGAGGCATGCCTCAGCTGACTCCACCCACCACTGTGTGGGTTTCGTTCAGACTTGTTCAGTCACTCACGAAGAAGCATGGTCTCTTAGCTAATAAAAGCCTTATTCATCTCTTCTTTCGACTCATCATCTCTTCTTCGACTCATCACCTTTTATGAAGTAATTGATAAGCGTATCACAGGGTAAAGGCATCAGGGGGTATGGGGAGAGAGCGGGAATATGGTATTGAGATAGAGGATCAGCCATGATCATATTGAATGGTGGAGCAGGCTCGAACGGCCAAATAGCCTACACCTGCTCCTATTTTTCTATGTTTCTATCTCCTCTGGGCTGGAGAGGAACTTGGAGTGGGAGGGTAAAGATCCAGTTGTTGTGGTCCATGTAGGTACCAACGACATAGGTAGGACAAAGAAAGAGGTTCTGCTGAGGGAGTATGAGCAGCTAGAGGCTAAATTAAAAAGCAGAACCACAAAGGTAATAATCTCTGGATTACTAGATAGGCTGTAGATAGGGCTTTAAACTAAATAATGGGGGGGGGGAGGGATCCACTCAGCAGAAATTAAAAAAGTCAAAGAAAAATGAGAAGGCAAAAGTGCAGGGTAGCGATAGGGGTAATGATAACCAGTGTGTGACAGGAAGGGACAGAGCGTATACACATAAGAGTGCATCAGAAAGAGGGGTCAGAGTAGGGAAAAAATGGTAAAAAGACAAGATTAAAAGCTATATCTGAACGCATGCAGCATTCAAAACAAGATAGATGAGTTGACAGCACAAATAGAAATAAATGGGTATGATCTGATAGCCATTACAGAGATGTGGTTGTAAGGTGACCAAGGCTGGGAACTGAATATTCAGGGGTGTTTGCCTTTTTGTAAGGATAGCCAGAAAGGAAAAGGAGGTGGTGTAGCTCTGTTAATAAGGGATGAGATCCGTGCAGTAATGAGAAATGATAATGGCCTAGAAGAACAAGTAGAATCAGTTTGGGTGGAGATAAGAAATAATAAGGATAAGAAGTCACTGGTGGGAGTGGTCTACAGGCCCCCAAACAGTAGCCACACTGTAGGACCGAGAATAAATCAAGAAATAATAGAGGCTTGTAAGAAAGGTACAGCTATAATCATGGGAGATTTTAATCTTCATATTGATTGGACAAAGCAAATTGGCAAAGGTAGACTTGAGGAACAGTTTTTAGAGTGTATACGGGATGGTTTCTTAGAACAATACATTGTGGAACCAACCAGGGAGCAGACTATTTTAGATCTGGCAATGTGTAACGAGGCTGGATTAATTAATGATCTCAAAGTGAAGGATCCTCTTGGGAAGAGTGATCATAGCATGGTCGAATTTCAAATTCAGTTTGAGGGTGAGAAAGCAGTTCGGACCAGGGAGCGAGGTGAGGCGGAGCCCGATATAAAAACCGGCGCGAGCACCGAGGACCGACCAGTTCAGACCAGGGAGCGAGGTGAGGCAGAGCCCGGTATAAAAACCGGCGCGAGCACTGAGGCCCGACCAGTTTGGACCAGGGAGCGAGGTGAGGCGGAGCCCGGTATAAAAACTGGCGTGAGCAGCGAGGCCCGACCAGTTCGGACCAGGGAGCGAGGTGAGGCGGAGCCCGGTATAAAAACCGGCACGAGCAGCGAGGCTCGACCAGTTCGGACCAGGGAGCGAGGTGGGGCGGAGCCCGGTATAAAAACCAGCGCGAGCACCGAGGCCCGACCAGCTCGGACCAGGGAGCGAGGTGAGGCGGAGCCCGGTATAAAAACCGGCGCGAGCAGCGAGGCCCCACCAGTTCGGACCAGGGAGCGAGGTGAGGCGGAGCCCGGTATAAAAACCGGTGCGAGCAGCGAGGCCCGACCAGTTCGGACCAGGGAGCGAGGTGAGGCGGAGCCCGGTATAAAAACCGGCGCGAGCAGCGAGGCCCGACCAGTTCGGACCAGGGAGCGAGGTGAGGCGGAGCCCGGTATAAAAACCGGCGCGAGCAGCGAGGCCCGACTTGTTCAGACCAAGGAGCGAGGTGAGGCGGAGCCCGGTATAAAAACCGGCGCGAGCAGCGAGGCCCGACCAGTTCGGACCAGGGAGCGAGGTGAGGCTTACCAACTCGGCAGTGGGGAGAGAGGTAAAAAGTAATCAGAGTGTGACGTCACCAGGGAGCAGGTAAGTGATTGGTTGGTGAGTATTTCTCTTTTTTTTAAACTTTAACTCTGTGGTTTATAGTTGCTACGGTCTTTCTGGTGTAACGGGGACTGTTGGTAAACCATACAAGCGCCTTAGAGTTTATCTTTAATTGGTGATACCCTTTAATTAATTTAAATTAATTCACTAAGTCACGCTAGGAGAGCCCAGCCCCGTGTTATGCTCCTCTTGCTCTTTGTGGGAATTCAGGGACACTGATGACCACGTGTGCCAGAAATGCATCCAGCTGCGGCTACTAGTAGACCGCATTGCGGCGCTGGAGCTGCGGATGGATGGGCTTTGGGGCATTCACGATGCTGAGAGGGTCGTGGATAACACGTTTGATGAGGTGGTCACAGCGCAGGTAAGAGCTGCACAGGCAGAAGGGAAATGGGTGACCATCAGGCAGAGCAGTAGAGGCAGGCAGGTAGTGCAGGGGACCCCTGTGGCCATCCCCCTCTCAAACAGGTATACCGATTTGGATACTGTTGAGGGGGATGACTTACCAGAGGAAGGCAGCAGCAGCCAACTTCCCGGCACCAGGGGTGCTTCTGCTGCTCAGGAAAGGAGGAAAAAGAGTGGGAGAGCAATAGTGGTCGGGGATTCTATCGTAAGGGGAACAGATAGGCGTTTCTGTGGCTGTAGACGTGACTCCAGGATGGTTTGTTGCCTCCCTGGTGCCAGGGTCAAGGATGTCACTGAACGGCTGCAGGGCATTCTGAAGGGGGAGGGTGAACAGTCAGAGGTCGTGGTTCACATTGGGACCAATGACATGGGTAGGAAGAGGGATGAGGTCCTGCAGCAAGAATTTAGGGAGCTAGGTAGCAGATTAAAGAGCAGGACCTCAAAGGTTGTAATCTCTGGATTACTCCCGGTGCCACTGTGGTGTATGTGCCTTTAAGAGCAATTATGGTGTATGTGCCTTTAAGAGCCCCAGGTGTGCGTAATGCTGGTAATTGCCACTTGGGCTATATATATAAGCCTGTGTATTGTGTATATCCTTTAGAAACCCCCCCCCCCCCAGACTTGCTTAGTAAATACCTATGAACCAACTCCTGTCTTCAGTGTCTTTATCTACACACGGACACTACAGTGGCGACGAAGTGGAAACGGACTTACCTGCAATTCGGCAGCACCTCAAGGACATCGATTCCTCCAGCATCCAGAAGACTCAAGGAAGTAAGAGAAACTGTGGTTTCACCAGCTGGCCAAGCTGGTGACAGGTACTGCGCTAATCCTTCCTGGGCGTCAGGCTGGAGCTCCAGCGGCGGGCTCTACAGCTGAGACAAGCAGCGAAATCGGAGGCAAGCAATAACGGACTGGGAGGGTGCACTCGAGAGACGGCCGGCGCGGCAAGCAGGTCAGCGTTTAGACCTCCGTCGGGAACGAGTCTCCAACAGTGAATAAACGGAAACCACAGTAAAACAGCGTTGTTATCGGTAGCAGCGGCGGGAAAGCGCGGGAAGCGCCATATCGTTGCTACAGAGAGAGAAAAAAAAAAGCGCGGGAAGCGCCATATCTTTTCTGAAATGCCTAAATCTGGTAATATTGAGGCTTTTGATGGCGAAATAGAAGATTGGACCACATACGTGGAAAGAGTAGAGGTTTATTGCACTGCAAATGGAATAACAGATGAAAAAAAAGCTTCAGTACTTCTGAACTTAATGGGCGCGAAGACATACGGGCTGTTACGAAATTTAATCACTCCAGCCAAACCAAAGGACAAGACTTTAAAAAAAATTGTTGATACCCTGCAGGAGCATTTAAACCCAACACCGCTGCTGATAGCGGAACGATTCAAGTTCTTCAAGAGAAATCAACACAAGAATGAAAGTAACGCTGATTACCTAACCCGAATTAAGAAAGCTATCAAAGTACTGCCAATTCGGAGCAGGACTATCGGATTATCTTCGAGACAAATTTGTTTGCGGTCTCTTAAGTGAAGGAACACAAAAAAGACTGCTTTCTGAAAAAGATTTAACATTGGACAAAGCTTTCAGTATGGCTGTATCATACGAAGCAGCAGCAAAAGGAGCTGCAGAGATACAACAAGAGACACAGGACTTCGGCACCCATAAAATGACACGAGTTCGGAAGATGTTATCGCTGCGGCAGATCCACCCATAACCAGAGGGACTGCTGGTTCAAGGGCAAAGCATGCAGGCAATGTGGTAAGATTGGACACATTGCACGGGTATGCCAATCTGGACAAAATAAATCCACTGACAGAAAACAAAAAATCAATAAAGAAAAGTACAGGAAGGTACAAATGATGACGGACAATAGCTCCGAAGACCAGAATAGCGATAGCGACTCCGGAAACAAGAGACTAAGCTGTCTTAAATTACATAATTTACTTGCCAAAGAGGATTACCAAACCATTTGGGTTACCCTCACAATAGCAGGGTCCCCAGTTAAAATGGAGCTAGATACAGGATCAGCTCTAACCGTAATAAATCGATGAGATTACGAGAGGCTATTTTCGCATATACCTCTAAAAGACACATCCATTATCTTAAAAACATATACGGGGCAGAAAGTCTACCCCAAAGGAAAAATAAGGGTGCCTGTGGTATACAACGGCAAAGAAATACAAAAGTTGTATTTATACATTCTACAAGATGGTGGTCCACCGTTGTTGGGACATGAATGGATAAGGAAGATACGTTTAGACTGGCACTCCATTCAGGCACTGACGGTGACCAGTAAGGAAAAAAACAATGATGACATCATACCTGAACGATTAAAAGACATCTTGGCCAACGCCAAAGAAGTGTTTCAAGAGAAACTAGGAACCTTGAAAGGCATCACCGCCTCAATAAAAGTGGAAGATACAGCAATTCCAAAAATTTTTAAGGCAATACGTCCGGCAGTCGAGGCAGAGCTGAAGAATTTGGAAAAGGCAGGCGTATTATCCAAAATAGATTGGAGCGAATGGGCAACACCCATCGTTCCAGTCATGAAAAAAACATTGAAAAATAACTCTGAGGAACAGAAAAAAATTCGCATCTGTGGGGACTTTAAGGTGACTGTAAACCCGGTCTTTCACACGGTACAGTATCCTCTTCCGAGGATAGAAGATATTTTCGCCTCACTATCCGGAGGGAAACGTTTCACAAAAATTGACTTGGCACAGGCATATCTACAGATGGAGGTTGAGGAGACCTCTAAAAAGTATCTCACAATAAACACACACAAAGGCCTGTACCAGTACAATCGACTGGTTTTTGGAATAGCATCAGCTCCAGCTATCTGGCAAAGAGCTATGGAGCAAGTCCTGCAAGGGATTCCGGGGACTCAATGCTACCTAGACGACATCCTTATAACAGGAGAAAACGACAACGAGCACCTTGCCAATTTGGAGCAGGTGCTCACTAGGCTGAAAGAACGGGGCCTACAAGCAAATCGCCCCAAGTGCGAATTTTTCCAAAAGGGTCAAAACAGCATGGGAATGCTGACGGTTTATCACGCCTACCGTTGCCAACGATAGAAGAGGCACCTACAGTAGACCCAGTAGAGATATTCCACTCTACCATAGTGGAATGTCTACCGGTGACAAATTCTGCCATTGAAAGGGAGACAAGAAATGACCCTACTCTCTCACGGGTCTACGATTTAACAGTGAAGGGATGGCCAGCACATGGCGAACCACTGTTGCCAGCATTCTCGCAAAGAAGAGAACAGCTGTCAGTGTGCCGAGGAACCTTGATGTGTGGATCCAGAGTGGTGATTCCACCCAAACTCCAGGATAAAGTGCTAAAGGAGCTTCACGAGGGGCATCTGGGTGGAGTGAAAATGAAGAACCTAGCTAGGGCGTTTGTATGGTGGCCAGGTATCGATGGAGACATCGAAGACATGACCAAGAGCTGCCTAGGATGCCAGAAGGTCCAAAATGCTCTGCCACAGGCCCCTCTACATCCATGGGAGTGGCCCTCATCTCCCTGGCAAAGGGTGCACATCGACTTTGTTGGTCCATTTATGGACTCAATGTTCTTAATCGCAGTTGATGCACACTCCAAGTGGCCGGAGGTGATAAAGATGTCCTCCACCACCACGGAAAAAACCATCACAGTATTAAGGACCATATTTGCCAGGAATGGGCTGCCGGAGCAGATATGTTCTGATAATGGACCGCAATTTGTGTCCGAAGAATTCAGAAAGTTCTTAAAGAACAATGGGGTAAAGCACTACACGTCCGCCCCATACCATCCCGCCACCAATGGATTGGCTGAAAGGTTTGTCCAGACCTTCAAGAAGGCCATCAAGGCCATGGGTAATGAAGACATAAAACTTCAGCACAGAGTGGATAACTTCTTATTTGCATATAGGAATGCAACGCATATGGTTACTAACCAAACTCCCGCCATGATGTTCTACAATAGAAACCTAAGATGCCGGCTGGATTTGGTCAAGCCCAACATCCGAAGGGATGTGGAGAACCGGCAGTTTCAGGGCATGAATGAAAGGCCAACTAGGGCCTTCCAGATAGGCCAACCGGTTTTGGCCCGGGACTACCGTACCGAGAAATGGCAGCCTGGAACTATCTGCACACGATTAGGACCACTGATGTATACCGTGGACATCGGAGACAGCATAATAAGGCGCCATGCTGACCAAATCATCAAGTCATCCGAAAAGGGACAACCTACACCACCACTCTATACATCTAACGATGAAGTAGAGATACCCATATCTACCTCCGATCCGGTGATACTGGAGCCCGATGAACCCGACACTGGCCTTCAAGCCGAATCAGCCTTGCCAGAAGAACCTACTACACCACCAGAAACTACTACACCCCCGAGGCTTTATCCGGACCGAGTCAGGAAGCCTCCTGAGAGACTAACTTATAATTAATTAATACAGCAATGTATATTATTTTGCATATAATATGTAATTAATAATTACTTAAAATATGATGTACTAGTTAGCTAGAAGGGGAGGAATTGTGGTGTATGTGCCTTTAAGAGCCCCAGGTGTGCGTAATGCCGGTAATTGCCACTTGGGCTATATATATAAGCCTGTGTATTGTGTATATCCTTTAGAAACTCCCCCCCCCCCCCCCCAGACTTGCTTAGTAAATACCTATGAACCAACTCCTGTCTTCAGTGTCTTTATCTACACACGGACACTACAGCCACGTGCTAGTGAGTATAGGAATAGGAGGATAGAGCAGATGAATGTGTGGCTAAAGAGTTGGTGCAGGAGGGAGGGCTTTAGTTTCCTGGATCACTGGGCCTGCTTCTGGGGCAGGTGGGACTTGTACAAGTCGGACGGGTTGCACCTGAACCAGAGCGGGACAAATATCCTTGCGGGGAGGTTTGCTAGCACTGTTCGGGGGGGTTTAAACTAAAATGGCAGGGGGTTGGGAACCTGAGCAGGGAGACAGAGGAAAGGGAAACAGGGATAAAAGCAAAAGATAGGAAGGAGAAAAACAAAAGTGGCAGTCAGAGAAATCAACGGTTTAAATCAAATGTGGCTACAGTAAATAATAATGCTAATAGGTCTAAGAGCGTTAAAAAAACAAGCCTGAAGGCTTTGTGTCTTAATGCGAGGAGCATTTGTAATAAGGTGGATGAATTGGCTGCGCAAATAGAGGTAAACAAATATGATTTGGTTGGGATTACGGAAACGTGGCTCAAGGATGGCCAAGACTGGGAACTCAACATCCAGGGGTATTCGATATTCAGGAAAGATAGGCAAAAAGGAAAGGGAGGTGGGGTAGCATTACTGGTTAAAGAAGGGATTAATACAATTGTAATGAAGGATATTAGCTCTGATGATGTGGAATCTGTATGGGTAGAATTGAGAAATACTAAGGGGAAAAAAACATTAGTGGGAGTGGTATATAGACCTCCCAATAGTAAGGCGGAGGTTGGGGATAGCATTAAAAGGGAAATTAAAGAAGCGTGCAATAAGGGCACAGGAGTCATCATGGGTGACTTTAATCGACATATAGATGGGGCCAACCAAATTAGTAACAACACTGTGGAGGAGGAATTCCTGGAGTGTGTACGGGATGGTTTCCTGGACCAATATGTCGAGGAACCAACCAGAGATCAGGCCATCTTAGACTGGGTATTATGTAACGAGAAAGGATTAATTAGCAATCTTGTACGAGGCCCCTTGGGTCTGAGCGATCATAATATGATTGAATTCTTCATTAAGATGGAGAATGAAGTAGTTGACTCAGAGACTAGGGTCCTCAATTTAAATAAAGGAAACTACGATGGTCTGAGGAGCGAGTTGGGTAGGATTGATTGGGGAATGTCACTCAAAGGGTTGACGGTGGATAGGCAATGGCAAGCATTCAAAGACCGAATGGATGAGCTACAGAATTTGTTCATCCCAGTTTAGCATAAAAATAAAACAAAAAAGGTGACTCAACCGTGGCTAACAAGGGAAATTAGGGAGACGACATCTAAATTGGCCAGAAAAAGCAATAATCCTGAGGATTGGGAGCAGCGATGCCCGACCAGAGCGGACCTGCGTGAGGTAGAGGCAGCGCGGCAACTTTAAAAGGAGGGGCGAGGCGAGGCCTGACCACAGCGGCTGACCTGGGAGTGCAGTGAGCAGCGACGCCCGACCAGAGTGGACCTGCGTGAGGTAGAGACAGCGCGGCAACTTTAAAAGGAGGGGCGAGGCGAGGCCCGACCAATTCAACAGCAGGGGAGAGAGGTAAAAAGTAATCGAAGTGTGACGTCACCAGGAAGGAGGTAAGTGATTGGTTGGATTGGTTGGTGAGTATTTCTTCTTTTTATTACAATCTTAAATTCTGCAGTTTTTTTCTAGGGTCTCTGTGCTGTAGTGGAGACAGTTGGTAAACCATTTAACTGGTGTAATTAGAGGGATTGATTTAATTTAAATCCAATTAATTAAAGGGGATACTAGCATCTATAATCGGGAAGAGGGTGTCCATAACTAACAATAATTTTTTTTTTAATTAATTACATAGAATGGAGCAGGTGATGTGTTACTGTTGCGAGATGTGGGAGCCGGTAGACCCCATTGAGGCTAACGGTGAGTACATCTGTGACAAGTGTCTGCTGCTACAGGATCTCCAGCTCCGTGTTGATGAGCTGGAGTCTGAGCTTCAGATACTGCGACACATCAGGGAGGGGGAGAAGTACCTGGATTCTGTGTATCAGGAGGTGGTCACACCTATGAAGTTAATTAATTCAGATGTAGCCCATGGCCAGGGTCAGGACGGTGTGACTACGAGTGAGGCAGGTACGGGGAACCAGGAGGTAGTGTTGGAGGAGCCGCAGCCCTTGCTCTTGACCAACAGGTTTGAGGTTCTTACTCCCTGTGGGGACAGGAGCAGGGGCTGCAGGGAGGCTGAGCAACCTGGCCACAGCACCGTGGAACGGGGGGCCATTCAAGAGGGGGGAGTAAATAGAAATGTTGTAGTGGTAGGGGATAGTATTATTAGGGGGATAGATAGAGTTCTCTGCAGCCAAGAGCGAGAGTCCCGTAGGCTGTGTTGCCTACCCGGTGCCAGGGTTAAGGACATCTCCTCTGGGCTGGAAAGAAACTTGCAGTGGGAGGGGGTGGATCCAGTCGTCGTGGTCCATGTTGGTACAAACGACATAGATAGGACTAGGAAGCCGGTTCTGTTAAAGGAGTATGAGCAGCTAGGGGTCAAATTAAAAAACAGAACCTCAAGGGTAATAATCTCTGGATTATTACCTGAGCCACAAGCGAATTTGGCTAGGACAAATAAAATCAGAGAGTTAAATGCGTGGCTCAAAGACTGGTGTGGGAGAAATGGGTTTTGCTTCCTGGGACACTGGCACCAGTACTGGGGCAGGAGGGAGCTGTTCCGTTGGGACGGGCTTCACTTGGCCAGTGCTGGGACTAGGGTCCTGGCGGATCATATAACTAGGGCTGTAGAGAGGGCTTTAAACTAACTAGTGGGGGGGAGGTTCCTGCAGAACAAATAATAAAAATGACAACAGAGGAGGTCATAGACTTAGGTAGCAGTGGGGAAATGAAAAACCAGAGCGTGTCAGGAAGGGGCAGAAGGTATGGAGTAAAAGGTAAAGTAATAAAAAGGGCAAAAGCAGGAACTAAGTGTCAAAAAACACATTTGAAAGTTCTCTATCTGAATGCACGTAGCATTCGTAACAAAATAGATGAGTTAATGGCACAAATAGCTACATATGGGTATGATCTTGTGGCCATTACAGAAACATGGCTGCAGGGTGACTGCCTGGGAATTAAACATACCAGGTTATTTAACGATCAGGAAGGACAGGCAGGAAGGAAGGGGAGGTGGGGTGGCGATGTTAATAAAGGAAGGAATCACTGTAATACAGAGAAATGATATTGGGTCAAAAGATCAGGACAATGAAACAGTTTGGGTGGAGATAAGGAATAATAAGGGGAAAAAAACACTAGTGGGCGTAGTCTATAGGCCTCCGAACAGTTGCAACTCGGTTGGACGGAGTATCAATCAGGAAATAGTTGAGGCTTGTAATAAGGGAACATCTATAATTATGGGGGATTTTAACTATCATATTAACTGGACAAATCAAATTGGGCAGGGCTGCCTTGAGGATGAGTTCATTGAGTGTATTAGGGATGGGTTTCTTGAGCAGTATGTAACTGAACCGACCAGGGGGCAAGCAACCTTAGATCTGGTCCTGTGCAACGAGACAGGATTAATTAAAAATGTCCTAGTAAAGGATCCCCTTGGAATGAGTGACCATAACATGGTTGAATTCCATGTTCAATTAGAGGGTGAGGAGGTTGTATCTCAAACAAGCGTGCTAAGCTTGAATAAAGGAGACTATGAAGGTATGAGAGCAGAATTGAGCAAAGTGGATTGGGAAAATAGATTAAAGGGTAAGACGATACATGATCAGTGGTGTACATTTAAGGAGTTATTTTACAACTTCCAAAAAAAGTATATTCCACTGAAGAAAAGGGTGTAAAAGAAAAGACAGCCATCCGTGACTAAGTAAAGAAATTAAGGATAGTATTCGACTAAAAACAAGGGCATATAAGGTAGCCAAATCTAGTGGGAGGATAGAGGATTGGGAAAACTTTAAAAGACAGCAAAAAATAACAAAAAGATTGATTAGGAAAGGGAAGATAGATTATGAAAGTAAATTAGCAAAAAATATAAAAACAGATAGTAAGAGTTTTTATAGTTATATAAAAAGAAAAAGGGTGGCTAAAGTAAATGTTGGTCCCTTAGAGGATGAGACCAGGAAATTAATGGTGGGAAATATGGAGATGGCAAAAACACTGAATGAATATTTTGTATCAGTCTTTACAGTAGAGGACACCAAGAATATCCCAACACTGGACAAGCAGGAGGCTATAGGCGGGGAGGAGATAAACACGATCAAAATCACTAAGGAAGTGGTACTCGGTAAAATAATGGGACTCAAGGCGGATAAATCGCCTGGACCTGATGGCTTACATCCAAGGGTCTTGAGGGAAGTGGCGGTAGGGATTGTGGATGCATTGGTAATAATCTTCCAAAACTCCCTGGACTCAGCAAAGGTCCCAGCAGACTGGAAAACTGCTAATGTAACACCCTTATTGAAAAAGGGCAGTAGACAGAAGGCTGGAAACTATAGACCGGTTAGCCGAACATCTGTGGTAGGTAAAATTTTGGAGTCCATTGTTAAGGAGACAGTAACAGGACATTTGGATAATCATAGTTTAATAAGACAAAGTCAGCATGGTTTTATGAAGGGGAAGTCATGTTTGACAAATTTGCTGGAGTTCTTTGAGGAAGTAACATACAGGGTGGATAAAGGTGAACCAGTGGACGTAGTGTATTTAGACTTCCACAAGGCATTTGACAAGGTGCCACACAAAAGATTATTGCTTAAGATAAAAAATCACGGGATTGGGGGTAATATTCTGGCATGGATAGAGGATTGGCTATCTAACAGAAGGCAGAGAGTTGGGATAAATGGTTCATTCTCAGACTGGCAATCAGTAACCAGTGGTGTTCCGCAGGGGTCAGTGCTGGGTCCCCAACTCTTTACAATCTATATTAACGATTTGGAGGAGGGGACCGAGTGTAACATATCAAAGTTTGCAGATGATACTAAGATGGGAGGGAAAGTAGTGAGAGAGGAGGACATAAAAAACCTGCAAGGGGACATAGACAGGCTAAGTAAGTGGGCAGAGACTTGGCAGGTGGAATACAATACTGGAAAGTGTGAGGTTATGCACTTTGGCAGGAAAAATCGTAGAGCAAGTTATTATCTTAATGGCAAGAAACTGGAAAGTACTGAAGTACAAAGGGATCTGGGGGTCCTGGTGCACGAAACTCAAAAGGTTAGTATGCAGGTGCAGCAAGTGATTAAGAAGGCCAATGGAATGTTGGCTTTCATTGCTAGGGGGATAGAATATAAAAATAGGGAGGTATTGCTTCAGTTGTACAAGGTATTGGTGAGACCGCACCTGGAATACTGCGTACAGTTTTGGTGTCCATACTTAAGAAAAGACATACTTGCTCTCGAGTCAGTACAAAGAAGGTTCACTCGGTTAATCCCGGGGATGAGGGGATGGACATATGAGGAGAAGTTGAGTAGATTGGGACTCTACTCATTGGAGTTCAGAAGAATGAGAGGCGATCTTATTGAAACGTATAAGATTGTGAAGGGGTTGGATCGGGTGGATGCGGGGAGGATGTTCCAGATGATGGGTGAAACTAGAACTAGGGGGCATAGTCTTAGAATAAGGGGCTGCTCTTTCAAAACTGAGATGAGGAGGAACTACTTCACTCAGAGGGTGGTAGGTCCATGGAATATGCTGCCCCAAAAAGCTGTCGAAGCTACATCATTACATAAATTTAAAACAGAAATAGACAGTTTCCTAGAAGTAAAGGGAATTAAGGGTTACGGGGAGCGGGCAGGAATTTGGACATGAGTTTAGGTGCGGATCGGTCATGGCCCTGTGGGTAGCGGAGCGGGCCCAGGGGCCGTGTAGCCTGATCCTGCTCCTGTTTCGTGTGTCCAATTCTGTTAGATTCAGGAGATAGTCCTGTCCTAGTGGATTGGCGGTTAGGATCAGATCAGCCATGATCTTATTGAATGGCGGAGCAGGCTCGAGGGGCCAATTGGCCTACTCCTGCTCCTATTTCGTATGTTCTTGTGTTCAACAAAGGAGGAGAAAGGGATTAATTAAGAAAGGGTAAATAGAATATGAGAGTAAGCTATCAGGGAACATAAAAACTGACTGTAAAAGCTTTTATAGATATGTGAAGAGAAAAAGTTTGGTGAAGTCAAGCGTAGGTCCCTTGCAGTCAGAATCAGGGGAATTTATAATGGGAAACAAAGAAATGGCAGACCAACTAAATTCATACTTTGGTTCTGTCTTCACAAAAGAGGACACAAATAACCTCCCAGAGATGCCGGGGAACATAGGGCCTGATGAAAGGGTGGAACTGAAAGAAATCAGTATTTGTAGGGAAATGGTGTAAGGAAAATTGATGGGACTGAAGGCTGATAAATCCCCAGGGCCTGATAATCTACATCCCAGGGTACTTAAGGAAGTGGCCCTAGAAATAGTAGATACATTGCTGTCATCTTCCAGAACTCGATAGACTCTGGAACAGTACCCATGGATTGGAGGGTAGCTAATGTTACCCCACTATTCAAAAAAGGTGGTCGAGAAAAAGCAGGGAATTATAGACCGGCAAGCCTGACATCGGTAGTGGGGAAAATGCTAGAATCTATTTTAAAAGATGTAATAGCAGAGCACTTGGTAAGCAGTGACAGGATCGGACAAAGTCAACATGGATTTACAAAAGGTATATCATGCTTGACTAATCTACTAGAATTTTTTGAGGATGTAACTGGTAAAATAGATAAGGGAGAACCAGTGGATGTGGTGTATTTGGACTTTCAGAAGGCTTTCGATAAGGTCCCACATAAGAGATTAGCGTGCAAAATTAAGGCACATGGGATTGGGGGCAAGGTATTGACTTGGATAGAGAACTGGTTGGCGGACAGAAAGCAAAGAGTTGGAATAAACGGGTCGTTTTCTGAGTGGCAGGCAGTGACTAGTGGGGTACCGCAAGGATTGGTCCTAGGACCCCAGCTGTTCACAATATATATTAATGATCTGGACGAGGGAATTGGATGTAATATCTCCAAATTTGCAGACGACACAAAGCTGGGTGGGAGGGTAAGCTGTGAGGAAGATGTCATGAAACTCCAGTACGATTTGGACAGATTGGGTGATTGGGCAGAAACATGGCAAATGCACTATAATGTGGATAAATGTGAGGTTATCCACTTTGGTGGCAAAAACAGGAAGGCAAATTATTATTTGAATGGCAATAGATTGGTAGAAGGGGAAGTGCAAAGAGACCTGGGTGTTCTTGTGCACCAGTCGCTGAAGGTAAGCATGCAGGTGCAGCAGGTGGTTAAGAAGGCAAATGGTATGTTGGCCTTCGTAGCAAGAGGGTTCGAGTACAGGAACAAGGATGTCTTGCTACAGTTGTACAGGGCCTTGGTGAGACCGCACCTTGAGTATTGTGTGCAGTTTTGGTCGCCTTACCTGAGGAAGGACATTCTTGCCATGGAAGGAGTGCAGCGAAGATTCACCAGGCTGATACCTGGGATGGCAGGAATGACGTATGAGGAGAGATTGTGTTGATTGGGATTATACTCACTGGAGTTTAGAAGATTGAGAGGGGATCTCATCGAAACCTATAAAATTCTGTCAGGCCTGGACAGACTAGATGCAGGAAGGATGTTTATGATGGCCGGGGAGTCCAGAACCAGGGGTCATCATCTAAGGATAAGGGGTAAGCTATTTAGGACTGAAATGAGGAGGAATTTCTTCACCCAGAGAGTGGTGAACCTGTGGAATTCTCTGCCACAGAGGGCGGTGGAGGCCAGTTCATTAAATATATTCAAAAAAGAGTTGGATATATTTCTTAAGGCTAAAGGGATCAAGGGATATGGGGAGAAGGCAGGGACAGGGTACTAAATTTGGATGATCAGCCATGATCTCATTGAATGGCGGAGCAGGCTCGAAGGGCCGAGTGGCCTACTCCTGCTCCTATCTGTTATGTTCTTTAATAAATAGACATTCTTATTATGAACACAGCTAGCTTTTGCTAGTTACTTTATTGAGCACATGTGGACTAGGTACTGTATCTGTAGAGGCTTCCATCTTGTCTGTTGCCTTCTGGGTAGCCTAGCCTCATGGGTAATGTAGTCTTAATAAATATATATAATATATATATATATATATATATCTGGGTAGTGTAGTCTTATACATACAGCTCTATACACAGCTCTACGGCTCCACCTAGTGTCCACTATAGAATGACATGTTATTGATCATTACATCCCCCTTTCTTTGAGGTTTAACAAAATCAATATCAATCAACTTTCAAGAAAACAATAAAGATAATATCAGTAACACTTTTGTTCATGCTCTATAAACATAAACATTTTCAAAACAGCCAACACATTTTCAAAGCTTTACATTGTACTCAAAGATTAAGTCTATCAGGCTCTTTTACTTCACGTGTGGATCTTCTCAACACAGGTAAGTCTGATGTGTCTTCATGAGATTGTTCTGGCGGTGAATGACAAGATGCAGTTGCGGCATTGTCATCAATCTGCTCTTGAATAGTCTCTTGTGTTTTTAGGAGGGAACGGCGGTTCCTCCTGAGAATCTGTCCTTCCTCAGTTCTAACAGTGTATGACCTTGGTCCTACTTCCTCAAGAACTGTAGCTTTCCTGTTCCATGCATCTGGATCCTCAATCCTGACAACATCATCCCTTATCAATGGTTTTAGAGTTTTGGATGACTTGTCATAGTATGATTTCTGTTTCAGCTTTAACAGTTGAAGTCTCTGTCTCAGTTCCTCACTTTGCTGTTCTTTTGCACAGCAGGGTAGCGTGGTGCGCAACTTGCGACCCATTAGTAGTTCAGCAGGTGAAGAACCACAGTCTAAAGGTGAGGCTCGGTAGCTCAGCAGGGCGAGATAAGGATCAGACTTGCTTTCTGTCGCTTTCTTCAGTAGCTGCTTGAGGACTTGAACACCTTTCTCTGCCTTACCATTTGACTGAGCATACAAAGGACTGGATGTGATGTGCTGAAAGTCATAATGTGCTGCAAACTGTTGCCATTCCTTACAGTTGAAGCACGGACCATTGTTGCTAACGGCAATCCTGGGAATTCCATGTCTGGCGAAGATGGATTTCACATGCATTATGACACTGCTTGCTGTGGTGCTTGAGAGCAGCGCCATCTCAGGATAGTTAGAATAGTAGTCAATCACTATTAGATAGTCTTTACCATGTAAATGAAAAAGGTCCATACCAACTTTTTGTCATGCTGCTGTTGGTATGTCAGCTACTATCATTGGTTCCTTTGCTTGTTTGTTTTGGTGTTTCTGACATGTCTCACATTTGCCTATCATGTTCTCAATGTCCTTATTTATGCCAGGCCAATAAACAGTGTCTCTTGCTCTCCTTTTGCATTTTTCAATTCCGAGGTGTCCCTCATGAATCCTTTTGAGCATGTCTTGACGTAGAGCCTGTGGAATGACTATTCTGTTCTGTTTTAGTAATAGTCCACTTGCGACACTCAATTCTGACCTTATGTGAAAATATTTTGGACAGGAACCTTTTGGCCAACCATGATGAATGTTCTCTATTACTGTTTGTAATACTGTATCTTTTACTGTTTCTTCTGCTATTTGCTTTGATTTTGTGTCTGACACGGGTAGCGCAGCAGTGACCATACTCACATGAACATCCACGTCTTCTTCAGTAGAGCTCACATGACTCATTGTGGGTGCTCGGGATAGTGCATCTGCTAACACTATGTATTTGCCTGGTGTGTAGATCAGTTCAAAGTCATATCTTTGCAGCTTCATCATGAGTCGTTGAATCCTTGGAGACATCTCATTCAGGTTTTTTTTTTATGATGGCAACCAGAGGGCTGTGGTCTGTCTCAACTGTGAAGGTGGGAAGTCCATATATGTAACCATGAAACTTTTCTAGTCCAACTACCAAGCCTAGACATTCCTTTTCAATCTGGGCGTATTGACACTCAGTATCAGTCATAGACCTGGAGGCATAGGCAACAGGCTTCCAATCTTCACCCTCTGCTTGTAGCAAGACCGCACCTAGGCCATCTTTTGATGCATCCGTTGACACTTTGATTCTTTTTGTTGGGTCAAAGAAGGTGAGTACAGGTGTGGTTGTCAGCACTGTTTTGAGGTTTATCCACTCTTGTTCATGTCTTTCTGTCCATGCGAACTCATTTGTTTTATGTAGCAGGTCTCGCAGACAGGCTGTCTTGGCTGACAAGTTAGGAATGAACTTTCCAATGAAGTTTATCATCCCCATGATGCGTAGCACTCCTTTTTTTGTCAGTGGGTCGGGGCATTTTGAGTATGGCGTTTACTTTTTCCATATCTGGCTCTATTCCTTTACCAGATAGATTATCTTCTAGGAAAGTGACTTCCTGGACGCCAAACTGACACTTGGCTTTGTTGAGCTTCAGTCCATTCCGGCGTATGCTCTGTAGCACTTTAGTCAGTCTCTCATTGTGTTCTTTCAGTGTGGAGCCCCAAATGATGATGTCATCAACGTAGACCCGAACTCCTTCCAGACCTTCAATTATGTGTTCCATCGCTTTATGAAAGATTTCAGATGCAGATATTATCCCGAAAGGCATTCTGAGGAAACAATACCTGCCAAATGGTGTGTTGAAGGTCCAGTATTTGGTGCTCTCTTCATCCAGTTTTAGTTGCCAAAATCCTTGAGGCATCGAGCTTTGTAAAGTATCTGGCACCTGACATTTCACTGGTGATTTCTTCTCGCTTGGGAATCTGGTAGTGTTCACGTTTTATGTTTGCATTTAAGTCCTTTGGATCCATGCATATTCTTAGATCATTGTTCTTTTTCTTTACACATACCATGGAGTTAACCCAGTCTGTTGGCTCTTCGACTTTCCTGATGACTCCTAGTGTGGTCATTCTGTCCAGTTCATTCTTGAGCCGGTCACGCAGGGGTGCTGGAACTCTTTGTGGAGCATGTACCACTGGCTGAGCATCCTCCTTTAGCTGGATCTTGTAAGTGAATGGTAGAACTCCAAATCCTTTGAACACATCCTGGAAATTATTCACTACAGAATCCACCGAGTCATCTGGTCTGCTTATGGCACAGTTTATACGGTAGACTCTCTTGACCAGTTCTAAGTCCTCACAAGCTTTGTCACCCAGTAGTGAATCAAGCCTTTCAGCCACAACAGAAAACATGAGATGATGCACTTTGTCTTTGACTGTCACTTTAAGTCTGCATACACCTAAGCTATCTATTTTCTGTCCATTATAGTCCTTCAGTAGTACTGAATTTTTCTGTATTTTGGGCTTTTCTTTCATATTGTTAATGTCACTCATACTGATTAAGTTTGCTTTTGCCCCAGTGTCTAGTTTCAAGGTAACTAATGCTCCATTTACCTACAGTGGGATCATCCATTTGTCCTCTTTTACTGCATTAACTTTATGTTCAGCATTGTCCATTTCTGAGGGCTGCACATTTTCTGTATCCTTTTTGATATTGTCACATGACACCATTCCTACAAAAAATGTCTCACTTAAATCAGTGTCCTCAATTACATTAACTCGTTGCCCTTTCTTAGTTTGTACTTTTGAAAAGCATTGTTTGGCTAAGTGATTCTTTCCATTACACTTTGTGCACATTTTTCCAAATGCTGGACATTGTCTTAAGTGGTGTTTGTAACCACAGCATTTACAATTAAAAATTTCATCCTCCGATTGCTTTTCATTTCTGTTCTGCCCATGTTTCTTCCCCTTATAGGACACAGCACTGACAGCAGCATTATCACTCATTACAATCACATCATTATTGATTTCACTGAAAGTCTTCGCGTGATTTCGAGCTAGCTCGCTGGCTTGGCATATTTTCACCGCATTTTCCAAATTTAGTTCGGTTTCTCTCAACAGACGTTCCCTGACTTTTTTATCATGAATACCAAACACAATCTGGTCACGAATCATGGATGCTTTGAGCTCAGAGAAATTACATGTCTGTGCTTTCAGTTTCAGATCAGTTATAAAGCTATCAAAAGTCTCATTTTTTTGCTGTGTCCGAGAACGGAAGATGTATCTTTCATATGTCTCATTCTTTTTGGGAGAACAATGTGCATCAAATTTCTGTAGCACGTCGTCTAATTTGTCTCTGTTCTCCGCTGGATTAAATACAAATGTATTAAATACCTCTATCGCCTGTGGGCCTGCAACCGTAAGCAGCAACGCTATCTTCCTTGCGTCTGGCTTCGTACCGAATCCGATGGCTGCAATGTAGAGTTCGAATTGCTGTTTAAAAGTCTGCCAATTGTAGTCGATTTTTTCTGTGAGTTTCAAACGCTCTGGTGGCTTCAAATTCTCCATGTCGCGTTTCACAATTTTCAGCAGATCTTCACCACCCTGGTACCATCTTATGTTCATGAATAAATAGACATTCTTATTATGAAAACAGCTAGCTTTTGCTAGTTACTTTATTGAGCACATGTGGACTAGGTACTGTATCTGTAGAGGCTTCCATCTTGACTGTTGCCTTCTGGGTAGCCTAGCCTCATGGGTAATGTAGTCTTTATATATAATATATATATATAATATATATTATATATATATGTAGTGTAGTCTTATACATACAGCTATATACAGCTCTACGGCTCCACCTAGTGTCCACTATAGAATGACATGTTATTGATCATTACACTATCTTCTATGTCTCAAACTAGTGTCCTGAACTTAAATAAAGGTAATTACAAAAGAAATGGCGGAGACTTTGAACAAATATTTTGTATTGGTCTTCACAGTAGAAGACACTAAAAGCATCCCAATAATGGATAATCAGGGGGCTATTGGGGTGGGGGGGGGAAACTTAACACAACCACTATCACTAGAGAGAAAGTACTAGGCAAACTAATGGGACTAAAATTACAAGAGAAAATGCTGTAAATACTCAGCAGGCCAGGCAGCATCCGTGGAGAGAGAAACAGAGTTAACATTTCACGTCTGGGACCCTTCATCAGAACTGGAAAAAGCTGGAGATGGAACAGATATTAAGCAGGTGCAGAGACAGTGGGGGTGGGTGGGGGGTGGGTTAGGAGGGGAGGAAGGAATTGAAAGAACATGCTGTGAAAATGTTTCAAATGGGAATGGCAAAATAATACGGCATGAGACTAAAGGTGGACATGTCCCCATGACCCGATGGCGTGCATCCTAGAGTTTTAAAAGAGGTGGCTGCAGAGATAGTGGATGCATTGGTTGTAATCTACCAAAATTCCCTGGATTCTGGAGAGGTCCCAGCGGATTGGAAAACCGCAAATGTAACGCCTCTATTTAAGAAAGGAGGGAGACAGAAAGCAGGCAACTATCGACCAGTTAGCTTAACATCTGTCATTGGGAAAATGCTGGAGTCCATCATTAAGGAAGTGGTAGCAGGACATTTAGAAAACAAAGAGTAGGGATAAACGGGTCTTTTTCAGGATGGCAGGCTGTGACTAGTGGGGTACTGCAAGGATCGGTGCTCGGGCCCCAGCTATTCACAATCTATACCAATGATTTGGATGAGGGGACTAAATGTAACATGTCTAAATTTGCTGATGATACAAAGCTAGGTGGCAGTGTCAGATGTGAAGAGGCTTCAAGGGGATCTCGACAGGCTCAGTGAGTGGGCCAGAACATGGCAGATGGAATATAATGTGGATAAATGTGAAGTTATCCACTTTGGTAGAAAAAACAGAAAGGCAGAGTATTTCCAAAAGGGTGAAAGATTGGGGAATGCAGATGCTCAAAGGGACCTGGGTGTCCTTGTACATGAGTCACTGAAAGTGAATGTGCAGGCGCAGCAAGCCATTAGGAAGGCAAATGGTATGTTGGCCTTCATTACAAGAGGATTTGAGTACAGAAGTAAAGAAGTCTTACTCCAATTATATAGGGCCTTGGTGAGACCACACCTGGAGTACTGTGTACAATTTTGGTCTCCTTACCTAAGGAGGGATATATTTGCCATAGAGGGAGTGCAACGAAGGTTCATGAGATTGATTCCTGGGATGGCGGGACTGTCGTGTGAGAAGAGATTGAGTAAACTAGGCCTGTATTCTCCTGAATTCAGAAGAATGAGAGGGGATCTCATTGAAGCATACAAAATTATTACAGGGCTTGATAGTGTGGATGCTGGGAGAATGTTTCCCTTGGCTGGGGAGTCTAGAACCAGGGGCCACAGCCTCAGGATAAAGGGTAGGCGATTCAGGACTGAGATGAGAAGAAATTTCTTCACACAGAGGGTGGTGAATCTTTGGAATTCTCTACCCCAGAGGGCTGTGGAGGCTCAGTCATTGGGTATATTCAAAACAGAAGTCGATAGATTTCTGACTAGTAAAGGCATCAAGGGATATGGCGATAGGGCCGGTGAATGGAGTTGAGGCAGAAGATCAGCCATCATTGAATGGCAGAGCAGGTTCGAAGGACCGAATGGTCGACTCCTGCTCCTATTTCTTATGTTTTGGTGTCCATACTTAAGAAAAGACATACTTGCTCTCGAGTCAGTACAAAGAAGGTTCACTCGGTTAATCCCGGGGATGAGGGGATGGACACATGAGGAGAGGTTGAGTAGATTGGGACTCTACTCATTGGAGTTCAGAAGAATGAGAGGCGATCTTATTGAAACATATAAGATTGTGAAGGGGTTGGATCGGGTGGATGCGGGGAAGATGTTCCCGATGATGGGTGAAACTAGAACTAGGGGGCATAGTCTTAGAATAAGGGGCTGCTCTTTCAAAACTGAGATGAGGAGGAACTACTTCACTCAGAGGGTGGTAGGTCCATGGAATATGCTGCCCCAAAAAGCTGTAGAAGCTACATCATTACATAAATTTAAAACAGAAATAGACAGTTTCCTAGAAGTAAAGGGAATTAAGGGTTACGGGGAGCGGGCAGGAATTTGGACATGAGTCTAGGTTCGGATCGGTCATGGCCCTGTGGGTAGCGGAGCGGGCCCAGGGGCCGTGTAGCCTGATCCTGCTCCTGTTTCGTGTGTCCAATTCTGTTAGATTCAGGAGATGGTTCTGTGATAGTGGATTGGCGGTTAGGATCAGATCAGCCGTGATCTTATTGAATGGCGGAGCAGGCTCGAGGGGCCGATTGGCCTACTCCTGCTCCTATTTCTTATGTTCTTATAATATAGTCAAGCAGAGTCAGCATGGTTTTATGAAAGGGAAATCATGTTTGACAAATTTGCTGGATTTCTTTGAGGATATAACGAGCCGGGTGGATAAAGGGGAACCAGTGGATGTGGGGTATTTGGATTTCCAGAAGGCATTCGATAAGGTGCCGCATAAAAGGTTACTGCATAAGATAAGAGCTCATGGATAGAGGATTGGCTAACTAACAGAAAACAGAGAGTCGGGATAAATGGGTCATTTTCAGGTTGGCAAACTGTAACTAGTGGGGTGCTGCAGGGATCAGTGCTGGGGCCTCAACTATTTACAATCTACATTAATGACTTGGATGAAGGGACCGAGTGTACTGTAGCCAAGTTTGCTGATGATACAAAGATAGGTGGGAAAGCAAATTGTGTGGAGGATGCAAAGAATCTCCAAAGGGATATAGACAGGCTCAGTGAGTGGGCAAAAATCTGGCAGATGGAGTTTAATGTGGGAAAATGCGAGGTTATCCACTTTGGTAGGAAAAATAAAAATGCAAATTAAATGGAGAGCGTTTACAAAATGCTGAGGTACAGAAGGATCTGGGAGTTCTCGTACATGAATCTCAAAAGTTAGCATGTAGGTACGGCAAGTAATTAGGAAGGCAAATGGAATGTTGGCCTTTATTGCAAAGGGAATGGAGAATAAAAGTAGGGAAGTCCTGTTACAACTGTACAGGGCGTTGGTGAGACCACACCTGGAGTACTGCGTACAGTTTTGGTCTCCTTATTTAAGGAGGGATATACTTGCATTGGAGGCAGTTCAGAGAAGGTTCACGAGGTTGATTCCGGAGATGAAAGGGTTGTCTTATGAAGAAAGGTTGAGCAGGTTGGGCCTATACTCATTGGAGTTTAGAAGAATGAGAGGGGATCTTATTGAAACATATAAGATTCTGAGGGGGCTTGACAGGGTAGATGCAGAGAGGATGTTTCCCCTCGTGGGGGAATCTAGAACTAGGGGGCATAATTTCAGAATAAGGGGGCACCCTTTTAAATCGGAAATGAGGAGGAATTTCTTCTCAGAGGGTCGTGAATCTTTGGAATTCTCTTCCCCAGAGAGCTGTGGAGGCTGGGTCATTGAATATATTTAAGGTGGAGATAGACAGATTTTTGAACGATAAGGGAGTCGAGGGTTATGGGGAGCGGGCAGGGAAGTGGAGTTGAGGCCAAGATCAGTTCAGCCATGATCTTATTGAATGGTGGAGCAGGCTCGAGGGGCCAAATGACCGACTCCTGTTCCTACGTCTTATGTTCTTCACTCCCGCCTCATTCCTGTCCCTTTCCAGTCTCGCTCCGGCCTCTCTCCGGCCTGTCTCCCGCCTCGCTCCAGCTCCATTTGAGCTTCAACCCAGTCTCGCTCCCGTCTCCTTCCCGTCTCCCGTCTCACTCCCGTCTCCCTGCAGCCTCGCTCCGGCTTCTCTCCAGTCTCGCTCCGGTCTTACTCCGGTCTCACTGCAGCTTCTGTCCAGCCTCGCTCCAGCCTCACTCCATCTGCATGTCTGTGGGGAGTAGCGAGTGTTGCCGAGCTGATCCTGGGGACCGGAGGTTGTCTGATTCCCCGAGAATGACATCGGCACAGTCCTATTCCTGACAGTAGGATGAGGAAAAAGAGACCAAATGTAGAGGGATGGGGATGATTGGGCTGACAAGTGGCAGATATTGTTTAATGTGGGCAAGACTAAGTTGATGGGACCAGGACAGGTGAATAAATTTGGAGGGCAGAAGATGGAAGGGTGGCAGAAAACAGGAGAATTGGTGAATAACTGTTTGAAACCATCAGTACAGGTTCAGTCACACCTGGAGTGCAATTGTGGTCCCAATACCGTACGAACATCCTGTTTTTAGAGCATATACAAAGTGGGGGGAACTGGCGGGGGGGAACAGTGACCGGGGAAGGGGGGAACAGTGACCGGGGAAGGGGGGGGCAGTGACCGGGGAAGGGGGGGGCAGTGACCGGGGAGGGGGGGGCAGTGCCGGGGGGGGGAGGGGCAGTGACCGGGGGGGGAGGGGCAGTGACCGGGGGGGGAGGGGCAGTGACGGGGGGGGGAGGGGCAGTGACGGGGGGGGGGGAGGGGGCAGTGATGGGGGGGGGGAGGGGGCAGTGATGGGGTGGGGGGAAGGGGGGAGGGGGCAGTGACGGGGTGGGGGGAAGGGGGGAGGGGCAGTGACCAGGGGGGGATGGGGCAGTGACCGGGGGGGGAGGGGGCAGTGACCGGGGGGAGGGGCAGTGATGGGGGCAGTGACGGGGTGGGAGGGAGGGAGGGGCAGTGATGGGGTGGGGGGGCAGTGACTGGGGGGAGGGGAGGGGCAGTGACTGGGGGGAGGGGAGGGGCAGTGACCGGGGGGAGGGGCAGTGACTGGGGGGAGGGGAGGGGCAGTGACCGGGGGGAGGGGCAGTGACGGGGTGGGGGGGAGGGGAGGGGCAGTGACCGGGGGGAGGGGCAGTGACAGGGTGGGAGGGAGGGGCAGTGACGGGGTTGGGGGGGGAGGGGCAGTGACGGGGTTGGGGGGGGAGGGGCAGTGACGGGTTTGGGGGGGGGAGGGGCAGTGACGGGTTTGGGGGGGGGAGGGGCGCAGTGTCCAGGGGGGGGGCAGTGACGGGGTGGGGGGGGGGCAGTGACTGGGGGAGGGGCAGTGACGGGGTGGGGGGGGGTAGGGGCAGTGACGGGGTGGGGGGGGGTAGGGGCAGTGACGGGGTGGGGGGGGGTAGGGGCAGTGACGGGGTGGGGGGGGGTAGGGGCAGTGACCGGGTGGGGGGGGGTAGGGGCAGTGACGGGGGGAGGGGGCAGTGCCGGGGGTGGAGGGGCAGTGACCGGGTGGGGGGGGTAGGGGCAGTGACGGGGGGAGGGGGCAGTGCCGGGGTGGGGAGGGGCAGTGACCGGGGGAGGGGGCAGTGACCGGGGGAGGAGGCAGTGACGGGGTGGGGAGGGGCAGTGACCGGGGGAGGGGGCAGTGACCGGGTGGGGGGGGGGGCAGTGACGGGGGGAGGGGGCAGTGCCGGGGGGGGAGGGGCAGTGACCGGGTGGGGGGGGTAGGGGCAGTGACGGGGGGAGGGGGCAGTGCCGGGGTGGGGAGGGGCAGTGACCGGGGGAGGGGGCAGTGACGGGGGGAGGGGGCAGTGCCGGGGTGGGGCGGGGCAGTGACCGGGGGAGGGGGCAGTGACCGGGGGAGGGGGGCAGTGACGGGGTGGGGCGGGGCAGTGACCGGGGGAGGGGGCAGTGACCGGGGGAGGGGGCAGTGACCGGGGGGGGAGGGGCAGTGACCGGGTGGGGGGGGGTAGGGGCAGTGACGGGGGGAGGGGGCAGTGACCGGGGGAGGGGGCAGTGACCGGGGGAGGGGGCAGTGACGGGGTCGGGGGGGTGGTGGTAATCAGCAGCTCCATGAATCGTCACTTCGATTAACGCCTCACAGTGCCAGTGTCGTAATGGACGGATCTCCTGAACCATCAAACTAACTTTTCCCTTTACAGATCCTGTATGACCTGACCTGACCTGACCTGGTTGTGGCACAGTCATTGGAACAGGAGGAGGCCATTCAGCCCCTTGAACCTGTTCCGCCATTCAATGAGATCATGGCTGATCTGTGACCTAACTCCATATACCCGCCTTTGGTCCACATCCCTTAATACCTTTGGTTAACAAAAATCTATCAATCTCAGATTTAAAATTAACAATTGATCTAGCATCAATTGCTGTTTGCGAGAGTTCTCTTTGTGTGTAGAAGTGTTTCCCAATTTCACTCCTGAAACATCTGGCTGTAATTTTTAGACTCTGCCCCCTAGTGCTAGAATCGCCAACCAGCGGAAATAGTTTTCCTCTCTACCCTATCTGTTCCCCTTAATATCCGGAAAACTTCGATCAAATCACCCCTTAACCTTCTAAATTCCAGGGAATACAACACTCATTTGTATAATCTCTCCTCGTAACTTAACCCTTGGAGTCCGGGTATCATTCTGGTAACCCTACGCTGCACTCCCTCCAAGGCCAATATATCCTTCCGAAGGTGTGGTGCCCAGAACTGCTCCCAGTGCTCCAGGTGTGGTCTAACCAGGGTTTTGTACAGCTGCAGCATAACTTCTACCCCCTTGTACTCTAGTCCTCTAGATATACAGGCCAGTATTCCATTAGCCTTTTTGATTATTTTCTGCACCTGTCCATAACATTTTAATGATCGATGTACCTGGGCCCCGAGTCTCTTTGGACCTCCACTGTTTCTAGCTTTTCACCATTTAGAAAGTACCCTGTTCGATCCTTTTTAGGTCCAAAGTGGATGACCTCACATTTGCCTACATTGAAATCCATTTGCCACAGTTTTACCCATTCACTTAATCTGTCGATATCGGTTTGTAATGTTATGCTTCCATCTACACTGCTGACAATGCTGCCTATCTTTGTGTCATCGGCAAATTTGTTTTATTTCAAGTAATAAAGATCCAAGTCATTAAAACAAACCACTTTATTCAGTAACAGAGAAATACAACACAGAAACAGGCCATTCAGCCCACCCAGTCCATGGCAGTGTTTACCCTCCGTGCCAGCACATAGTCCTAATCACATTGACCCACCTGGCCCCACATCCCTTCATCCACATATCCAATTTAATCTTAAATGCTGTCATAGTTTCTGCCTCAACCACTAACCCTTTAAGTGAATCCCACAGCCTCTAAATCTCCTACATTGAATCTTGTATATACGGCCCCTTGTTCTAGACCCTCAACTACTGGATCAGCCTGCTTCTACCTACCCTGTCACCTGGTGAGAAGGTGGGTAGGTGGGGTTGCGGGATATGGGGAGGACACAATTTACTGGTGTGAATGCAGGATTTATGCTCCTTCTTTAGTCTCTCAGATGTTGGACAAGATACACTTTCAACCAAATTCAGACAGACTGAAAACACTAATCAAATTTATTTACTTTTAAATAATATTTGTTCAGTCTATACTCCCATGCCTTGCTTCTCCTCTCAAAATGAATTACTTTTCACTGCCCCACATAAATCTGCATCTGCACCCTCTCTGCCCCATCCCACTAACCTGTCTCTTTTTTAAACATTCATGGGATGTGGGCATTGCTGGCAAGGCCAGCATTTATTGCCCATCCCTAACTGTCCTTCAGAAGGTGGTGGTGAGCCGTCTTCTTGAACCGCTGCAGTCCACGTGCTGAAGGTACTCCCACAGTGCTGTTAGGTAAAGAGTTCCAGGATTTTGACCCAGCGACGATGAAGGAACGATGATATATTTCCAAGTCAGGATGGTGTGTAACTTGGCGGTGTTCCCATGCGCCTGCTGCCCTTGTCCTTCTCAGTGGAAGAGGTCGCGGGTTTGGGAGGTGCTGTCGAAGAAGCCTTGGTGAGTTGCTGCAGTGCATCTTGTAGATGGTGCACACTGCAGCCACGGTACGCCGGTGGTGAATGTTTAAGATGGTGGATGGGGTGCCAATCAAGCGGGCTGCTTTGTCCTGGATGGTGTCGAGCTTCTTGAGTGTTGTTGGAGCTGCACTCATCCAGGCAAGTGGAAAGTATTCCATCACACTCCTGACTTGTGCCTTGTAGATGGTGGAAAGGCTTTGGGGAGTCAGGAGGTGAGACACTCACCGCAGAATATCCAGTCTCTGACCGGCTCTTGTTGCCACAATATTTATGTGGCTGGTCCAGTTAAGTTTCTGGTCAATGGTGACCCCCCAGAATGTTGATGGTGGGGGATTTGACGATGGTTATGCCATTGACTTTCAAGGGGCAGTGGTTAGACTGTATCTTGTTGGAGATGGTCATTGCCTGGCACTTGTGTGGCCTGAATGTTACCTGCTACTTAATCAGCCCAACTCTGAATGTCTCCAATGTCTTGCTGTATGCGGGTGTGGACTGCTTGATTATCTGAGGAGTTGCGAATGGAAATGAACACTGTGTAATCATCAGCAAACACCCCCATCCACTAACCAGTCTGCCCATCCACTAACCAGTCTGCCCATCCACTAACCAGTCTGCCCATCCACTAACCAGTCTGCCCATCCACTAACCAGTCCATTTCTGATGAACACTTTTATAGTCTTTGCTCTTTGGCAAATCTGCTCTTGCTGTGCGTATGAAGCATAGACTGATTGTTGACATAGGAACAGGAGGAGGCCATTCAGCCCCTTGAGCCTGTTCCACCATTCAATTAGAACATGGCTGATCTGCGACCTAACTCCATTTACCCGCCTTGGTTCCATATCCCTTAATACCCTTACCCAACAAAAATCTATCAACACAAAAAGAAAATACTGCAGATGCTGGAAATTTAAATAAAAACAGAAAATGCTGGAGATACTCAGCAGGTCAGGCAGCATCTGTGAAGAGAGAAACAGGGTTAACGTTTCGGGTCGATGACCTCAGTTTTGAAATTTTCAATTGACCCCTGGCCTAAACTGATTTTTGGGGGAGTGAGTTCCAGATTTCCACTACCTTTTGTGTGAAGAAGTGCTTCCTGACATCGCCACTGAACGGCCTGGCACTAATTTAAAGGTTATGTCCCTTGTTCTGGACTCCCCCCACCAGAGGAAATCGTTTCTCTCTATCCACCCGATCAACTCCTTTAATCATCTTAAACACCTCGATTAGATCACCCCTCAATCACAGACAGCAAGTGAAATGTAGAATGAGTCAGTGACCTGCGGAATCCCAATCCCAGCCTATCTCACCCAGCGGCACCTACCGAGACCTGGCCTGCACTCAGCTGAACAGCAAATACAACATGGATACAATACAACTCTGTCACATCCTCACCGGCATTTACAGCCATTCTGAATTGAAATACGTTCCGGTTAACAACGACCCTCAGGATATTTGTACAGTTTTGCACACTGTCAGCCCACCTAAACACAGCGCTCACTCCTGGTGTTTCCCCGTGATTGATTGACACTCCCCTGGTGTAGGGCATTCCTCAGCATCACCGGATTCCCAATCCCAGCCTTCCTCTGCTCCTACCAGATTATAAACAGTTATATATGGTGTAAGTGTTCAATAAGGGAAGTCAATATATATTTAAAAAGACACAAAATAGCAGAAGGTTGATATCTGTAAGGAGGATAACCTTGTCGGTGTGCAGATGGAGCAACCTGCCACCCATCCTGCATGGACTGAAAGCTGTGTTCAGGTTCAGGGTACGTGGGACAATGTAATTGCACCTCGTTCCTAGTGAAGGATAACCTCAGGATATAATACAGTGGGTTTGGTGAGCGTGGGGAGTGTCGGGATTCAGTACAGTGGGTTTGGTGAGCGTGGGGAGTGTCGAGATTCAGTACAATGGGTTTGGTGAGCGTGGGGAGTGTCGAGATTCAGTACAATGGGTTTGGTGAGCGTGGGGAGTGTCGAGATTCAGTACAATGGGTTTGGTGAGCGTGGGGAGTGTCGAGATTCAGTACAATGAGTTTGGTGAGCGTGGGGAGTGTCGAGATTCAGTATTTTGGGTGTGATGAGTGTGGGGAGTTCTGGGGATTCAGTATTTTGGGGTTGATGAGTGGGAACTGCCGGGGATTCAGTATTTTGGGTTTGATGAGTGTGGGGAGTGCCAGGGATTCAGTATTTTGGGTTTGATGAGCATAGGGAGTTCTGGGGATTCAATTCTATTTGTCCTTTGGATCGAAGTGTACTGTTGGAATCGGGAAGAAGAATCCCAGCAACCAACGCTTTCCGAACACGTCCTGAAGATTGACCCCCCACGGAGTGCAGCGGACCGCCGGCATTCCTTTCTTCAGATGGTACCAGGTGCGACCTCGGGCCACCAAGAGAATCTGTTGGCAGCAGAAACCAGCGCAGGTGAGTCCAATCCCCAACCAGATGTACAGCATCAGAACGAGGAACAGCTGGAAAGATGGGATCATACTGAAGAAGAAGTGGAAGAAGGAGAGGGGAAGGAGGGTGAGGAAGGTGAGGGGATTCTCGAAGGAGAGATGGTATTCCACACTCAGGTATGCTACACCCACCACCAAGGAGTAGAGGCAGACAATGGAGGTGTACCATCCGAACATCAGAAAGTAACGCATGTTCCTGTTCCCAATACAGTTTGCGGTGAAGAAGCAATGGTGGTCCCGCCTCAGGATGACTTTGCTGCACAACTTGCAGAAGTGGCTGCCTGGCTGCAGGGTCTCGCTCCCATTGGGGCAGGTGCTGCTGGTCTGTAAGCTCTCTGATGGGTACCACAGGATCAAGAAGTAGTTCCCCAAAACGTTTGCTGACACATAGAGAAAGAAAGAGAAGTGGTAACCACAGTAGGACCATGGCTGGCGGAAGTCATCATCAAAGATAGTGGGAATGAAAACAAAACTCTGAAGGATCATGGTGGTGATGCAGACTCCGAGAAAGTACGATGGAGCTACAGTGTTCAAGATCTTCAGCTTCAGCATCCTGGACCATTCCTTCCTGCAAAAGGAACCAAACACAGTGAGTTGCAGCAATTATTCCTGCTCAGTGATGGGACAGACTGTACAGAATATTGGGCTAAAAATTAGAACAACGCTGATTACAGGGAGATATGATAGAAGTGTTTAAAATGATGAAAGGATGTGACAGGGTAGGTAGAAACAGACTTTGCAGTAGTTGAGGGTCTAGAACAAGGGGCCGTAGATACAAGATTCAATGTAGGAGATTTGGAGGCTGTGGGATTCACTTAAAGGGTTAGTGGTTGAGGCAGAAACTATGACAATATTTAAGCTTAAATTGGATGTGTGGATGAAGGGATGTGGGGCCAGGTGGGTCAATGTGATTAGGACTATGTGCTGGCACGGAGGGTAAACACTGGCATGGACTGGGTGGGCTGAATGGCCTGTTTCTGTGTTGCAAGTTCTACATGTTTCTGTGTCAAACTCCACCAGCTCAGGGGACCCCGAAGACTGAGTTACACCAACCTTCTCAGTGTTGCAGTCAATTTGAAATATTTTGAACCATTGTGGGGAATTTCAGGAGGAGGTCTTCCAATCAGCTAACTTCAGAAACCCTGGATACACCTCAGAAAAGCCTATCTACCAATTCTCCACCATAGTCACGGCAGCCTTTTGTGCTGTAAGTTTCTGTGATTCAGTTGAAACTTTAAACAAGTATGGAAAAGCACCTAAAACACATAGAATCGCAGCAACAGCCAGAAGAAATAATCCAGCAACTAACCTGCAAGTAGTTGATGATCCCTTTAAGGCGTGCTGCTGGGCGGTCCTTCATGCTGTTGAATGCATGTTTAGCTGTGGGAGGTTAAGAGAGGGCGTAGGCTGGAGCGTGGAGCTCCAAAATGGCGTCAAATCAGCATTGCACACGTCATGATCTGCCTGCTCTGCACACTGCCAGTGGACGTTAGGTGCAATCACGCTAACCCCTTTACAAAGACGGCGTCCGGCGCACTTCCCATTGGAAGTGTGCGCGCACACCGCGGACGCCATTTTGGTAGTTTAAGATGCCTCGTAGTGCCCAAAAAACGGGCGCTACCGAGCCCAATTTCACCCTCTCGGTATCTTTCCTATTGTGTGATGCCCAAAACTGCACACAATCCTCCAACTGGGGTCTTTGAAGGTTTTATATAGGCTCATCATTAACTCTTGATAAAACCGAGAATTCCGTTAATTTTTTTTTGACAGCCTTATTAACCTGACATACTGCCTTTTAATGTCCCTGTGTACCTGTCGCTCAAAATCCCTCTGCACTTCCCCAGCCCTGAACCTTCTTACATTCAGAGTATAATTACTGCTGGTATTTTTGTACACAATGTATCACCTCACACTTACTGATATTAAATTCCATTTGCCACTTTTAAGCCTATTTACAGTTTCCTTTGGTGTTCTAAAGAATTAACTGTACTTCCTATTTTGGTATCAACTGGAAATTTCAACATCACTCCCTCCAGGCTTATATCCAAATGACTGATACACACTGGGACAGAAGTGGCCCCAGGACTGAACCCTGTGGGACACCACTGCACACTTGATAGTTTTATTCTATATTATGGTTTCTAACACTCACCTAGAACTCGGGTTAATTCAGGGCAGCCTGCACGGGATTGTGAGAAGCAACTTGTGTCTGACAAATGTAATAGGTGTCAAAAATCCAGGGTGGGGGTGGGGGGAGATGAGAAATGTTTTTACACAGTGAGTTGCTAACAGTGTCAGCTGTGGCTCAGTGGGTAACACTCTCATCTCTGAGTCAGAAGGTTTGTGGGTTCAAGTCTCACTCCAGAGACTGAAACACAAAAATCTAGGCTGACACACCCAGTGCAGTACTGAGGGGGAGCTGCACTGTCAGAGGGGCAGTACTGAGGGAGTGCTGCACTGTCGGAGGGGCAGTACTGAGGGAGTGCTGCACTGTCGGAGGGGCAGTACTGAGGGAGTGCTGCACTGTCGGAGGGTCAGTACTGAGGGAGTGCTGCACTGTCGGAGGGGCAGTACTGAGGGAGTGCTGCACTGTCGGAGGCGCAGTACTGAGGGAGTGCTGCACTGCCGGAGGAGCAGTACTGAGGGGGAGCTGCACTGTCGGAGGGGCAGTACTGAGGGAGTGCTGCACTGTTGGAGGGGCAGTACTGAGGGAGTGCTGCACTGTCGGAGGCGCAGTACTGAGGGAGTGCTGCACTGCCGGAGGAGCAGTACTGAGGGAGTGCTGCACTGTCGGAGGGGCGGTACTGAGGGAATATAAGACGCAGGAGCAGGAGTAAGTCATTTGGCCCCTGGAGCCTGCTCCGCCATTCAATAAGATCATGGCTGATCTGATCTTGGCCTCAACTCCACTTCCCTGCCCGCTCCCCATAACCCTTGACTCCCTTATCGTTCAAAAATCTGTCTATCTCCACCTTAAATATATTCACTGACCCAGCCTCCACAGCTCTCTGGGGTAGAGAATTCCAAAGATTCACGACCCTCTGAGAGAAGAAATTCCTCCTCATCTCCGTTTTAAAAGGGTGCCCCCTTATTCTGAAATTATGCCCCCGAGTTCTAGATTCCCCCACGAGGGGAAACATCCTCTCTGCATCGACCCTGTCAAGCCCCTTCAGAATTTTATGTGTTTCAATAGGATCCCCTCTCATTCTTCTAAACTCCAATGAGTATAGGCCCAACCTGCTCAACCTTTCCTCATAAGACAACCCCTTCATCTCCGGAATCAACCTCGTGAACCTTCTCTGAACTGCCTCCAATGCAACTATATCCTTCCTTAAATAAGGAGACCAAAACTGTATGCAGTACTCCAGGTGTGGTCTCACCAACACCCTGTACAGTTGTAACAGGACTTCCCTATTTTTATACTCCATTCCCTTTGCAATAAAGGCCAACATTCCATTTGCCTTCCTAATTACTTGCTGTACCTACATGCTAACTTTTTATGATTCATGTACAAGGACCCCCAGATCCTTCTGTACCTCAGCATTTTGTAATCTTTCCCCATTTAAATAATTTGCTTTTTTATTTTTCCTACCGAAGTGGATAACCTCACATTTTCCCACATTAAACTCCATCTGCCAGATTTTTGCCCACTCACTTAGCCTGTCTCTATATCCCTTTGGAGATTCTTTGCGTCCTCCGCACAATTTGCTTTCCCACCTATCTTTGTACCATCAGCAAATTTGGCTACATTACACTCAGTCCCTTCATCCAAGTCATTAATGTAGATTGTAAATAGTTGAGGCCCCAGCACTGATCCCTGTGGCACCCCACTAGTTACAGTTTGCCAACCGGAAAATGACCCATTTATCCCGACTCTCTGCTTTCTGTTAGTTAGCCAATCCTCTATCCATGCCAATATATTACCCCCAACCCCGTGAGCTCTTATCTTGTGCAGTAACCTTTTATGTGGCACCTTATCAAATGCCTTCTGGAAATCCAAATACACCACATCCACTGGTTCACCTTTATCCACCCTGCTCGTTACATCCTCAAAGAACTCCAACAAATTTGTCAAACATGATTTCCCTTTCATAAAACCATGCTGACTCCGCTTGATTATACTCTGATTTTCTAAATATCCTGCTATCGCTTCCTTAATGATGGACTCCAGCATTTTCCCAATGACAGATGTTAGGCTAACTGGTCGATAGTTGCCTGCTTTCTGTCTCCCTCCTTTATAAAATAGGGGTGTTACATTTGCGGTTTTCCAGTCTGCTGGGACCTCTCCAGAATCCAGGGAATTTTGGTAGATTGGTACCAATGCATCCACTATCTCTGCAGCCACCTCTTTTAAGACCCTAGGATGCAGGCCATCGGGTCCAGGGGACCTGTCCACCTTTAGTCCATTAGTTTGCCGAGTACTTTCTAGTGATAGTGATTGTTTTAAGTTCCCCCCCCCCCCCACCCCAATAGCCCCCTGATTATCCATTATTGGGATGCTTTTAGTGTCTTCTACCGTGAAGACCGATACAAAATATTTGTTCAAAGTCTCCACCATTTCCCTGTTTCCCATTATTAATTCCCCAGACTCATCCTCTAGGGGACCAACATGTACTTTAGCTACTCTCTTCCTTTTTATATACCTGTAGAAGCTCATACTGTCATAGAGTCATAGAGTTTTACAGCACAGAAAGAGGCCCTTCGGCCCATCGTGTCTGCGCCGCCCATCCATCCCTGTCCAGTCTAATCCCATTTTCCAGCATTTGGTCCATAGCTTTGTATGCAATGGCATTTCAAGTGCTCATCCAAATGCTTCTTGAATGTTGTGAGGGTTCCTGCCTCTACCACCCTTTTAGGCATTGAGTTCCACATTCCAACCACCCTCTGGGTGAAAAGGTTCCTCCTCAAATCCCCTCTAAATCTCCTGCCCCTTACCCTGAATCTATGCCCCCTTGTTATTGACCCCCCTACTAAGGGGAAAAGTTCCTCTTTGTCTACCCTATCTATGCCCCTCATCATTTTGTACACCTCAATCAGGTCCCCCCTCAGCCTTCTTTGCTCCAAGGAAAACAACCCCAGCCTGTTTAGTCTTTCTTCATAGCTGAGGCGCTCCATCCCAGGTAACATCCTGGTGAATCTTCTCTGCACCCTCTCCAAAGCAATCACATCCTTCCTATAGTGAGGTGACCAGAACTGCACACAGTACTCCAGCTGTGGCCTCACCAGCGTTTTGTACAGCTCCATCATAACCTCCCTGCTCTTATATTCTATGCCTCGGCTAATGAAGGCAAGTATCCCATATGCCTTTTTAACCACCTTATCTACCTGTTCCGCTGCCTTCAGGGATCTATGTACATGTACACCAAGGTCCCTCTGACCCTCTGTACTTCCTAGGGTCCTACCACTCATTGTGTATTCCCTTGCCTTATTTGTCCGTCCAAAATGCATCACCTCGCACTTTTCAGGGTTAAATTCCATTTGCCACTTTTCCACCCATCTGACCAACCCGTTTATATCGTCCTGTAGCCTGAGGCTTTCCTCCTCGCAATTTACCACCCCACCAATTTTCGTGTCATCTGCGAACTTACTGATCATACCTTTTACATTCTCATCCAAATCATTTATGTAGATCACAAACAACAAGGGACCCAGCACCGATCCCTGAGGTACCCCACTGGACACAGGCTTCCAGTCACAAAAGCAACCTTCGATCATCACCCTCTGCCTCCTGCCACTCAGCCAGTTTAGGATCCAACGCGCCAAGGCACCCTGGATCCCATGGGCTCTTACCTTCTTGACCAGTCTCCTATGCGGGACTTTGTTAGAAGCTTTACTGAAGTCCATGTAAACCACATCCACAGCATTTCCCTCATCCACACACCTAGTCACCCCCTCGAAAAATTCAATCAGATTGGTCAGACATGATTTACCCTTGACAAAGCCATGCTGACTATCCCCGATTAATCCTTGCCTCTCCAAGTGGAGACTAATTTTGTTCCTCAGAATTTTTTCCAATAATTTCCCTACCACAGATGTTAGGCTCACTGGCCTGTAATTCCCTGGTTTATCCCTGCTACCCTTCTTGTATAATGGTACTACATTAGCTGTTCTCCAGTCCTCTGGTACATCCCCTGTGGCCAGAGAGGTTCTGAAAATTTGTGTCAGAGCCCCTGCAATCTCCTCCTTTGCCTCCCACAGCAGCCTGGGATACATCTCGTCCGGGCCTGGGGATTTATCCACTTTTTGGCCTGCTAAAACCGCTAGCATCTCCTCCCTCTCGATGCTAATATGTTCAAGTATGTCACAGTCCCCTTGCCCGATTTCTATGTCCGCATTGTCATTCTCCATAGTGAACACAGATGCAAAAAATTCATTTAAAACCCCGCCTACATCATCTGGCTCTACACACAGCTTGCCACTTTGGTCCCTAATGGGCCCTACCCTTTCCCTGGTTATCCTCTTGCCCTTAATATACTTATAAAACATCTTAGCATTTTCCTTTATTTTGCTCGCCAGTGTTATTTCATGGCCCCTCCTCGCCCTCCTAATTTCTTTTTTAAGTATGCCCCTGCACTTTTTATACTCCTCTAGGGCTTCTTCCGTCTTTAGTCTTTTGTAACTGCCAAAAGCCCCCCTTTTATTTCTAATGCATTTTTGTATATCCCTTGTCATCCAAGGTTCCCTTTGCTTGTTGGTCCCACCCTTGACCTTTACAGGAACATGTTGGCGTTGTACTCTATTTCCCTTCTGAAAGTCTCCCACTGTTTTGATGTGGATTTTCCTATAAGTAGCTGCTCCCAGTCCACTTTGGCCAGATCCTGCCTTATCATATTAAAATCGGCCTTCCCCCAATTTAGAACCCTTATTTCCGGGCCGTCTTTGTCTTTTTCCATGACCACCTTAAATCTCACCGAATTATGGTCACTGTCGCCAAAATGCTCTCCTACTGATACTTCCAGCACTTGCCCGGCTACATTCCCCAGAATTAGGTCCAGTACCGCCCCCTCTCTTGTAGGACTTTCTACATGTTGGCTCAAAAAGCTCTCCGGATGCACTTTAAGAATTCTGCACCCTCTAAGCCTTTCACACTCTGACTATCCCAATTTATATTGGGGAAGTTGAAATCCCCCACTATTATTACCCTATTATTTTCACACTTCTCTGAGATTTGCCTCCATATCTGTTCCTCTATCTCCCTCTGACTGTTTGGGGGCCTATAGTACACTCCCAGCAAAGTGCTTGCCCCCTTTTTGTTTTTAAGTTCTACCCATAAGGCCTCATTAGAGGAACCCGCTAATATATCATCCCTCCTTACTGTCTGTTTTTATATTTCTTGCTAGCTTACTCTCATAAGCTATCTTCTCTCTATCATTTTTTTAGTCGTCCTTTGCTGGTTTTTAAAGATTTCCCAATCCTCTGGCCATCCACTATTCTTCACAACATTGTATGCTTTTGTTTTCAATTTGATACCATCCTTTACTTCCTTAGTTAGCCACGGATGGTTCATCCTTCTCTTAGAGTCTTTCTTTCTCACTGGAATATATCTTTGCTGAGAGTTATGAAATATCTCCTTAAATGTTTGCCACTGCTTTTCTACAGTCTTACCCTGTAATATATTTTCCCAGTCTACTTTAACCAAGTCTGCCTTCATGCCTTTGTAATGACCTTTGTTTAAGTTCAGGACACTAGTTTGAGACCTAGCTTTCTCACCCTCAAACTGAATTTGAAATTCTACCATGCTATGATCACTCTTCCCAAGAGGATCCTTCACTTCGAGATCATTAATTAATCCAACCTCGTTACACATTACCCGATCTAAAATAATGTTCTCCCTGGTTGGTTCCACAACATATTGTTCCAAGAAACCATCCCCGTATACACTCTAAGAACTCTTCCTCAAGTCCACCTTTGCCAATTTGCTTTGTCCAATCAATATGAAGATTAAAATCTCCAATGATTATAGCTGTACCTTTCTTACATGCCTCTATTATTTCTTGATTTATACTCTGTCCTGCAGTGTGGCTACTGTTTGGGGGCCTGTAGACCACTCCCACCAGTGACTTCTTACATCTCCACCCAAACTGATCCTACGTCGTGATCTTCTAGGCCAGTATTATTTCTCACTACTGTACTAATCTCATCCCTTATTAACAGAGCTACACCACCTCCTTTTCCTTTCTGCCTATTCCTTATGAAATGGCAAACACCCCGGAATATTCAGTTCCCAGCCTTGGAACCACGTCTCTGTAATGGCTATCGGATCATACCCATTTATTTCTATTTTTGCTGGCAACTCAACTAGCTTGTTACGAATGCTGCGTGCGTTCAGATATAGAGCTTCTAAATTTCTCTTTTTACCATTTTTCCCTACTCTGACCCCTCTTTCTGATGCACTCTTATGTGTATACGCTCTGTCCCTTCCTGTCACACACTGGTTATCATCACCCCATCGCTACCCTGCACTTTTGCCTTCTCGTTTTTCTTTGACTTTTTTAATTTCCACTCAGCGTATCCCTCCCCCCCTCTCCCCCCCCACCCCCCACTATTTAGTTTAAAGCCCTATCTACAGCCCTAGTTGTTCGATTCGCCAGGACACTGGTCCCAGCCTGGTTTAAATGATGCCCGTCCCGACGGAACAGCTCCCTCTTATCCCAGCACTGGTGCCAGTGCCCCATGAATTGAAACCCATTTCTCCTACACCAATCCTTGAGCCACGTATTCAGCTCTCTGATCTTATTGACCCTGTGCCAATTTGCACGTGGCTCCAGTAGTAATCCAGGGATTATTACCTTTGTGGTTCTGCTTTTTAATTTAGCCCCTAGCTGCTCATACTCCCTCAGCAGAACCTCTTTCTTTGCTCTACCTATGTCATTGGTACCTACATGGACCACAACAACTGGATCTTTCCCCTCCCACTTCAAGTTCCTCTCCAGCCCCAAGGCGATGTCCTTTACCCTGGCACCGGGCAGGCAACACAGCCTTCGGGACTCGCGCTCTTGGCTGCAGAGAACAGTGTCTATCCCCCTGAAATAAAGAATAGATTTGCCTTCCAAAGCTAGGCTTTATTAACTTTAAAATCAGCACCATATCTTTCCACATCCAGTCCCAACTAAGCTAGAAAAGGACTGAATTTAAGGTAGCCACAACACATCATGTGATCATCAACTACCAATGAGATTACAACACATATCCCAAGGCAGTTAACAAACAACGAATCACAATACTTTTACCAATCAAGGAATAATCACCCCTCCTTTTAAAATATACTCCAACCTAATAACTTTTACAATTTACAATTAATTATTTACAACTAAACTATGCACGAGAATAAAACTATTTACATAACACAATACTAAATGAACAACAACAAATAATAACATTACGCATAAGTATTAAGTATCTCTCAACTAAAACAATATACTATAATATTTCAACAATTTTTAAAACATTACTATCAATTTAAAAGTCCATTTTCAATCGGTCAACCGGATATCTTGTTCGTGTCGACCTTCTTAACCTTGGTGAAATTCCTTGCCCTCCCACGCCAGAAGGCACAGAAGTATCTTCAACAGGAAGGCTATCCATATCCCGATTCTCAACGGTTTCCGGATTAGAAATCCCATCAGAAGATGAACTGGGACGGTCATAAACATCTATCAAAGGCTGACTAATAGAAGTATGATTATCTGCAATCGGATTGGAAATATTCGTAGTATCTGTAACAGCATCCACATTATCCGAATCATGACCATTATTAATATCCTCAGAAGAGGGCTGGCCCCCACAAGGAGCCAAGTCTTTAATTGAAACAGTACTTTCTTTCCCATCTTGGAATCGAATATGAGCATATTGGGAATTTGCCTCCAACAGCTCCACCTCCTCCACCAAGGGGTCATATTTTGACAATCTAACATGGCGTCGAAGCAACACAGGTCCCTGCATAGTAAGCCATGAAGGTACCGAATATCCCGTAGTAGATCTCTGCGGATAGTTAAAGAGCCTTTCATGGGGGGTCACATTAGTAGCCGTTGAAAGCAATGATCTAATGGAATGCAGGGCATCAGGCAGCACCATTTCCCACTGTGTATTCTTAAGGTTCCGGGATGTCAACGCCAACATAACTGCCTTCCAGATCACCCCATTGTATCGTTCACACTGTCCATTACCCTGGGGATTATACGGGGTAGTTCTACTAGTAGAAATTCCCCGACTCTGAAGGTATTCCTTCAACTGGGAAGACATAAAAGAACTTCCCTGGTCCGAATGGATATACGCAGGCATCCCAAAGATGACAAAAAGTTGAGTCAAACATTTAATAACTGTAGCAGCTGATACATCTGCACAAGGAAAAGCAAAAGGGAACCTTGAAAACTCGTCCACAACAGTAAATATATATCGGTTTTGAGTAGTTGAAGGAAGAGGTCCCTTAAAATCAACACTCAAACGTTCAAAAGGAGAAGTAGCCTTTATAAGATGAGCTCGTTGAGGCTTAAAGAAATTCGGTTTACACCGAGCACAGATAGAACATGATGAAGTCATCCGCTTGACGTCTTCAACTGAAAAAGGCAAGTTCTTACTACGTACAAAGTGTATCATCCTCGTAACCCCAGGATGACATAAGGCATTGTGAAGATTAATAAGCGTATCTCCGTGAATCACAGAACAATAAGCCCTCGACAGTGCATCAGCAGCAACATTATCCTTCCCCGGACGATAAACTATGTCAAAATGGTAACATGCCAACTCAATCCTCCATCTCATTATTTTATCATTTTTAATCTTTCCAAAATGTTTAACATCAAACATAAAGGACACAGATTTTTGATCAGTTACCAACGTGAAATGTCGCCCCGATAAATAATGTCTCCATTTACGCAATGCTTCTACTATTGCGTATGCCTCTTTTTCTATTGAGGAATGTCTTTTTTCACTATTATTCAAAGTACGTGAGAAAAAGGCCACCGGTCTTCCATTTTGGTTCAAAATAGCCCCAGTTGCAAAATCCGAAGCATCCGTCTCAATCACAAAGGGAACCTGCTCATCAATGGAATGCACAACTGCTCCTAAAATATCCTTTTTAAAATTCTCAAAACATGTCCTGGCCTCCCATGATAGAGGATATGTCGTAACCCGAATAAGAGGCTGGATCTTCCGTGAAAAATTTGCAATCCAATTAGAATAATAAGAAAACAGTCCAACAACTCGTTGCAAAGCCTTAGAATTAGTAGGACAAGGTAAACCGATCAATGGTCGCAGACGTTCTGGATCTGGTTTAATCTTATTTCCCGAAATAATATACCCCAATAGATTTACCTCAGTAGTCGAAAAGATACATTTCTCTTTGTTAAAAGTTAAACCAACTTTTTCCGCAGCTTGAAGGAATCTTTTTAAATTAGAATCATGCTCCACCCTTGATTTGCCACACACTGTGATGTCATCTAAGTATGAAAAGGTGTCAGAGAGGGAGTTATCACTTATAAAAGCATCCATTGCCCGTTGAAAACAAGCAACACCATTAGTAACACCAAATGGTATTCGGCAAAACTGATGCAGCTTTCCACCAGCCTCAAAGGCCGTATATGGTTGATCCTTCTTAACAATAGGAATCTGATGATAAGCACTCTTTAAATCAATAGTGCTAAAAACTTTATACTGAGATACTTTATTGATAAGCTTATCAATCTTAGGCAAAGGGTATGCGTCTAATTGAGTATACCTATTAATAGTTTGGGAATAGTCTATCACCATTCGTTTCTTGTGTCTCTCATTAGTCGTGACAACTACCTGTGCTCGCCAAGGCGAACAACTAGGTTCAATGATTCCTTCCAATAAGAGACGTTGAACTTCAGAATTAATAAATTCTCTCTCCTGACTACCATATCTTCTTGACTTGGTAGCAATTGGCTTACAATCCGACATCAAATTCGAAAAAAGTGATAATGGAGGAATAGATAAAGAGGTTAATCCACAAATAGATAAAGGTGGCTTCGAGGGTGCAGAATTCTTAAGGTGCATCCAGGAGAGCTTTTTGAGCCAACATGTAGAAAGTCCTACAAGAGAGGGGACGGTACTGGACCTAATTCTAGGGAATGTAGCCGAGCAGGTGGTGGAAGTGTCTGTAGGAGAGCATTTTGGCGATAGTGACCAAAATTCAGTGAGATTTAAGGTGGTCATGGAAAAAGACAAAGACGGCCCGGAAATAAGGGTTCTAAATTGGGGGAAGGCCGATTTTAATAAGATAAGACAGGATCTGGCCAAAGTGGACTGGGAGCAGCTACTTATAGGAAAATCCACATCAAAACAGTGGGAGGCTTTCAGAAGGGAAATAGAGAGAGTACAACACCAACATGTTCCTGTAAAGGTCAAGGGTGGGACCAACAAGCAAAGGGAACCTTGGATGACAAGGGATATACAAAAATGCATTAGGAAAAAAAGGGGGGCTTTTGGCAGTTACAAAAGACAAAAGACGGAGGAAGCCCTAGAGGAGTATAAAAGGTGTGCAGGGCATACTTAAAAAGGAAATTAGGAGGGCGAGGAGGGGCCATGAAATAACACTGGCGAGCAAAATAAAGGAAAATCCTAAGATGTTTTATAAGTATATTAAGGGCAAGAGGATAACCAGGGAAAGGGTAGGGCCCATTAGGGACCAAAGTGGCAAGCTGTGTGTAGAGCCAGATGAAGTAGGTGGGGTTTTAAATGAATTTTTTGCCTCTGTGTTCACTATGGAGAAAGACGATGTAGACATAGAAGTCGGGCAAGGGGACTGTGACATACTTGAACATATTAGCATCGAGAGGGAGGAGGTACTAGCGGTTTTAGCAGGCCAAAAAGTGGATAAATCCCCAGGCCCAGACGAGATGTATCCCAGGCTGTTGTGTGAGGCAAAGGAGGAGATTGCAGGGGCTCTGACACAAATTTTCAGAACCTCACTGGCCACAGGGGATGTACCAGAGGACTGGAGAACAGCTAATGTAGTACCATTATTCAAGAAGGGTAGCAGGGATAAACCAGGGAATTACAGGCCAGTGAGCCTAACATCTGTGGTAGGGAAATTATTGGAAAAAATTCTGAGGGACAAAATTAGTCTCCACTTGGAGAGGCAAGGATTAATCGGGGATAGTCAGCATGGCTTTGTCAAGGGTAAATCATGTCTGACCAATCTGATTGAATTTTTCGAGGGGGTGACTAGGTGTGTGGATGAGGGAAATGCTGTGGATGTGGTTTACATGGACTTCAGTAAAGCTTTTGACAAAGTCCCGCATAGGAGACTGGTCAAGAAGGTAAGAGCCCATGGGATCCAGGGGGCCTTGGCGCGTTGGATCCTAAACTGGCTGAGTGGCAGGAGGCAGAGGGTGATGGTCGAAGGTTGCTTTTGTGACTGGAAGCCTGTGTCCAGTGGGGTACCTCAGGGATCGGTGCTGGGTCCCTTGCTGTTTGTGATCTACATTAATGATTTGGATGAGACTGTAAAGGGTATGATCAGTAAGTTCGCGGATGACACGAAAATTGGTGGGGTGGTAAATTGCGAGGAGGAAAGCCTCAGGCTACAGGATGATATTAACAGGTTGGTCAGATGGGCGGAAAAGTGGCAAATGGAATTTAACCTGGAAAAGTGCGAGGTGATGCATTTTGGACGGACAAATAAGGCAAGGGAATACACAATGAGTGGTAGGACCCTAGGAAGTACAGAGGGTCAGAGGGACCTTGGTGTACATGTACATAGATCCCTGAAGGCAGCGGAACAGGTAGATAAGGTGGTTAAAAAGGCATATGGGATACTTGCCTTCATTAGCCGAGGCATAGAATATAAGAGCAGGGAGGATATGATGGAGCTGTACAAAACGCTGGTGAGGCCACAGCTGGAGTACTGTGTGCAGTTCTGGTCGCCTCACTATAGGAAGGATGTGATTGCTTTGGAGAGGGTGCAGAGAAGATTCACCAGGATGTTACCTGGGATGGAGCGCCTCAGCTATGAAGAAAGACTCAACAGGCTGGGGTTGTTTTCCTTGGAGCAAAGGAGGCTGAGGGGGGACCTGATTGAGGTGTACAAAATGATGAGGGGCATAGATAGGGTAGAGAAAGAGGAACTTTTCCCCTTAGTAGGGGGGTCAATAACAAGGGGGCATAGATTCAGGGTAAGGGGCAGGAGATTTAGGGGGGATTTGAGGAGGAACTTTTTCACCCAGAGGGTGGTTGGAAGCTGGAACTCACTGCCTGAAAGGGTGGTAGAGGCAGGAACCCTCACAACATTCAAGAAGCATTTGGATGGGCACTTGAAATGCCATTGCATACAAGGCTATGGACCAAATGCTGGAAAATGGGATTAGACTGGACAGGGATTGATGGACGGCGCAGACACGATGGGCCGAAGGGCCTCTTTCTGCGCTGTAAAACTCTATGACTCTATGACTCTAGTCGCTCCAAATGAAAGACTAAGAGACTCTTGTAACTGAAGCACATCATGTCCAATCAAAATATCCGCACAGAGATTAGGCAAAACAGATAGGCGTATATCAGTATACGTATTACCTAGAAGAACCATTTTCACAAAGCAACAACCAGCTATTTGTGAAGTAAGTGTCGTCTGAGCCATACACACCTGATACGTAACGGGCAAAATTTTCAAATGCTTCTCCTTCGCAAACTGAAGACTTATAAAACTCTCAGTACTGCCCGTATCTATAAGGGCCTTCACTTCCAACCCATTAACTTGAGCCGTAACTATAGCTTTGTTTAGGCCATGAGCAAATGCAGCAGAAATTGATGCAATGAACGCCCTATCTAAAGGCTGAATAGTCACAGAAGAGGTAGTGGAGGAAGACCCTCCCACACCAGGAGAAGGGAAGGTAATTGAACCTGATGATTTGCACACACGTGCATAATGACCTCTCTTGCCGCATTTACTACACACAGCCTCCCGAGCAGGACACTTCAGACGAGGGTGCCGGATATTCCCACAAAAATAACACTTCTGAATCCTAGAGGCAACGGCCGCCGAAGTAGAAACTGTTTCAAAATCTAGTAAACCACTCCCATTAAGTCCACATAATTCCTTTTCATCCGAAACTGCCGAAACCATAGTCGCAGGCCGATTAAAAAGAGCATAAGAATCCAAACTTCTCTGAGCCACATCCAATGTAGAAGCTTGCTCAAAAGCACTTTAAAGATCCAGAGTCTTATTTTCTAACAACCGCTGACGAATTGATCTAGACAGTAATCCATTAATAAAAGCATCCCGTACCGATTCGTCCTTATATTCTTCAGCCGTCACAGCCTTATAATTACAGTCAACACTAAGGCACCGAAGTGCTTGTAAATAAGTATCCAAAGATTCTCCCACCTGCTGCCTACGGGCAGATAGAAGATGACGTGCAAATACCTCATTCTTTGGTTTAACAAAAATCTTTTCCAATGTAGAAATAGCCTCTTCATAAGTTTTACAGTGCAAAATATATTTATATACATCCGGGTCAATGTAGTTGATCAGCATATTCAGCTTATTTAGAGCCTCTTGATCCAACACGCCCAAAAAGTTTTTAAATGTACAATACCAATGTTTCCATTTATCATCCACTCCAGCAGAATTGGGGTCAGCCTTGAATCGTTCTGGTTGAAGATATCGCTCCATTCTAACACAAAGTTAATAAATTGAAATAAAGAATAGATTTGCCTTCCAAAGCTAGGCTTTATTAACTTTAAAATCAGCAGCATATCTTTCCACATCCAGTCCCAACTAAGCTAGAAAAGGACTGAATTTAAGGTAGCCACAACACATCATGTGATCATCAACTACCAATGAGATTACAACACATATCCCAAGGCAGTTAACAAACAACGAATCACAATACTTTTACTAATCAAGGAATAATCACCACACCCCCTAACTACACTGTCCCCTACCACTACCACATTTCTCTTTGCTTCCCCCCACTTGAATGGCTCCCTGTACCACGGTGCTGGGGTCAGTTTGCGCATCCTCACTGCAGTCCCTGCTCTCATCCTCACAGAGTTAAGAACCTCGTAACTGTTGGACAAGAGCAAGGGCTCCTCCACCACTACCTCCTGGGTCCCCATACCTGCCTCGCTCGTAGTCACATCCACCTGTCCCTGACCACGGACCAAATTTGAATGAATTAATCTAAGGGGTGTGACTGTCTCCTGGAACAGAGCGTCCAGGTAACTCTCCCCCCTCCCTGATGTGTCGCAGTGTTTGAAGCTCGGACTCCAGCTCATCAACACGGAGCCGAAGTTCCTCGAGCAACCAACACTTACTGCAAATGTGGTCGCCGTGGACCTCAATGGTGTCCACCAGCTCTCACATGTTGCAGCTGTAACACATCCCCTGCCCTGCCATCTCTAATGCATCTAATTAATGTGTTTAAATTTTGAATGTTTGGTTTAAATTAGGAGCCGGGATTATAAACTAATGCGCAAGAAAAGAGAGAAGTACTGACCAACCAATCACTTCCCTGTTTTCCTGTGACGTCACTCCTTGTTTTTGTTGTCCGGTCTGCTGCCTCTGCTCTCGGACCTTCCTCTGCCGCGCTGTTTATTTGCTCCGCCTCCACTCTCGCTCCCGCTCCGGTCCGCTGCCTCTGCTCTCGGACCTGCCTCTGCCGCGCTGTTTATTTACTCCGCCTCCGCTCTCGCTCCCGCTCAGGTCTGCTGCCTCTGCTCTCGGACCTTCCTCTGCCGAGCTGTTTATTTGCTCTGTCTCCACTCTTGCTCCCGCTCAGGTCCGCTGCCTCTTCCCTGTGATGTCACCTTTTATTTTTCTCCGAATGCGGTTGGGGGGTTTCACAGAGCCGAACTCCCGCTGGTTCTCTGTCCCCTCTCATGCAGATTTTTAACTCCTGCTCTCCTGGAGGCTGGCAGATAGAAAAAGAAAGAAGCACCTCCCTCCCCTCCTCACCGAACTCCCTTACTCACCAAACTCGCACATTTACACTCTGTTCCAAGCTATACTCCATGACAGCTGCACTCTAGCCTTCCTTATTTATACTACTGAGATTTATGAGTCACCTCTGGCAGTTGCAGATCCAGACCAGTTAGCCCAGTTAATTAATTAACTAGCCCCACCCACTCTCCAGCACAGAGCTTGCTTTGCCCTGCTCAAGCCTGGAAGAAACTTAATTAGAATTAAGTTAAATTTATGTTAAGTGCAAGTACACAAGACAACATTTTATAAAAAAAAGATTAACCCTTATGATTCACTCCCTTACTCATCAAACTCGCACGTTTACACTCTATTTCAAGCTGCACTCCATGACAAACTGCACTCTAGCCTTCTTTATTTATACAGAGCTGCACTGTCTGAGGGGCAGTACTGAGGGAGTGCCACACTGTTGGAGGGGCAGTACTGAGGGAGAGCTACACTGTCGAAGGTGCCGTCTTTCAGATGAGATGTTAAACCGGGGGCCCCATCTGCTCTCTCAGGTGGATGTAAAAGATCCCGTGGCACTATTTTGAACAAGAGCAGGGGAGTTCTCCCCGGTGTCCTAGGCAATATTTATCCCTCAATCAACATCACTAAAACAGATTATCTGGTCATTATCACTGATGCGCTATCAATTACTCAAAAGACTGAGGTTAAGCGAGTAACTAACAGGCTTTTATTAACAAGAGAATGAAGGTGTGCCTCGAGTGGTCGACCAGTCCAGAATACAGAGGGACTGTGGAGCAGTCACCTTTATACCTGGACTCGTGGGAGGAGTCAGCCGAGGCATGTACAGGCATGTACACAGTGGAATACAAACACACACACAGGCAGGTATAACAGTGGTTTACCACAATCACATTGCTGTTTGTGGGAGCTTGCTGTGCACAAATTGGCTAATGCATTTCCTACATTAAAAAGGAACTGTACTCAAAAGTACTTCATTGGCTGTGAAGTGCTTTGAGAAGTCCTGAGGTTGTAAAATGCTCTGTAGAAATGTAAGTCTTTCTTTTATGATCTGGAATGCGCAGCCTGAAAGGATAGAAACATAGAAGATAGGAGCAGGAGTAGGCCATTCGGCCCCTCGAGCCTGCTCCGCCATTCAATGAGATCATGGCTGATCATCCAAATTCTGTACCCTGTCCCTGCCTTCTCCCCATATCCCTTGATCCCTTTAGCCTTAAGAAATATATCCAACTCCTTCTTGAATATATTTAATGAATTGACCTCTACTGCCATCTGTGGTAGAGAATTCCACAGGTTCACCACTCTCTGGGTGAAGAAATTCCTCCTCATTTCTGTCCTAAATGGCTTATCCCTTATCCTTAGACTGTGACCCCTGGTTCTGGACTCCCCGACCATCGGGAACATCCTTCCTGCATCTAGTCTGTCCAGTCCTGTCAGAATTTTATAACTTTCGATGAGATCCCGTCTCATTCTTCTAAACTCCAGTGAGTATAAGCCTAATCGACCCAATCTCTCCTCATACGTCATTCCTGCCATCCCAGGTATCAGCCTGGTGAATCTTCGCTGCACTCCTTCCATGGCAAGAACATCCTTCCTCAGATAAGGCGACCAAAACTGCACACAATACTCAAGGTGTGGTCTCACCAAGGCCCTGTATAACTGTAGCAAGACATCCTTGTTCCTGTACTCGAACCCTCTCGCTACGAAGGCCAACATACCATTTGCCTTCTTAACCGCCTGCTGCACCTGCATGCATATCTTCAGCGACTGGTGCACAAGGACACCCAGGTCTTGTTGCACTTCCCCTTCTCCCAATCTATTGCCATTCAGATAATAATCTATCTTCCTGTTTTTGACACCAAAGTGGATAACCTCACATTTATCCACATTATACTGCATCTGCCATGCTTCTGCCCAATCACCCAACCTGTCCAAATCAAACTGGAGTTTCTCAGCATCCTCCTCACAGCACACATGCCCACCCAGCTTTGTGTCATCTGCAAACTTGGAGATATTACATCTAGTTCCCTCGTCCAGATCATTAATATATATTGTGAACAGCTGGGGTCCTAGCACCGATCCCTGCGGTACCCCCACTAGTCACTGCCTGCCACTCGGAAAACGACCCGTTTATTCCAACTCTTTGCTATGGTGGAAGCAGATTCAATAGTAACTTTCAAAAGGGAATCTGATAAATATTTCATAGAATCATCGAACCTTCCAGCACAGAAGGAGGCCATTCGGCCCGCCGTGCCATGCTGTCTCTGTGAAAGAGCAGTGGTGCTCAGTCCCACAGCCCCGCTTTCTGTGGGGAACCCTGTCAGTGCCTCATCCTCCAGGACCGTCCAACTCCCATTTAAAATTACTGCTGGATCAGCTTCCACCACCTGTTCATTTCTCCTCATCGCCCCTCGAGATCTTTTACCAATGATTTTAAATCTGTGACCTCTGGTTATTGACCCACTCGCCAGAGGGAATCGTTTCTCTCGATCTACTCGATCAGAACCTCGGATCATCTGGAAAACCTCGATTAGGTCACCTCTTCACCTTCTCTGCTCCAAGGAGAACAGTCCGAACTTTTCCAACCTCTCCCCATAACTGAAGCCCCTCATCCCTGGTAACATCCTGGTAAACCTCCTCTGCACCCGTTCTAAGGCCTTTACATCTTTCTTGAAATGTCGGAGAGGTCGAGCCCTGGATCGGGGAATGCGGTGGGTGTTGTGGACACAGGTTCTGGAAGGGGCAAGGTGCCACATCGAGCTATCTGATGAAGTGAAAGGTGAGAGTACTGACGGCAGGGAAGCTTGTCTTTTGGTTAGGTCTGTGAAACGCTCAGGCTGCTTTTCTACATCAGAGGCATGATATACGTACAGATTGTTGCCGCTGTAAAGGACAGCGAGCAAAGAACACTGGTTAATGGACGGAGGGACCAGCGGTGTCTCCAGCTCATCGGGTCCATTGCTTGTCTCAATATATAGAAATTAGAATATCAACATTTAACAATAACACAAAGATAGTGAGTGTGGTTAATAGTAATATACGGTAGCGGGCTATGCACTGCCTCGTTCTTTTCCTCATTCTGTCTCTGTTGGCTCTTTGTTTCACTCACTGTTGCTTTTTGATTATTATTCCTGCTGCAATCACTGACTTTACCTTAATCCTGCTCTGTCTCCCTCCCTCTCTGTCTCCCTCCCTCTCTGTCTCGCTCCCTCTCTGTCTCGCTCCCTCTCTGTCTCGCTCCCTCTCTCTCTCGCTCCCTCTCTCTCTCGCTCCCTCTCTGTCTCGCTCCCTCTCTGTCTCGCTCCCTCTCTCGCTCCCTCTCTGTCTCGCTCCCTCTCTGTCTCGCTCCCTCTCTGTCTCGCTCCCTCTCTGCCTCGCTCCCTC